>NC_049209.1:35611804-37108946 GCF_013347855.1 Anguilla anguilla
GGCAAGCAAAATCTTACCTTCATAAGGTATTAGCTGTGTAATTATACAAGGTTATAGTGCATCGGATGCTGTTCCATTTTGGCAATTGTTCCACCTTTGAAGTTTGAATGAATAATGCTATGTCGTTATAATGAATATTTATAGAATACTGTATACATTCTCTTCCATATAATCAACTGCCAATGATTAAGTGTGTGGTAATTGTCTTAAAAGGCATACATCAACTCTTTGTTTAAAACTATAATCAAGGACGAGTCACGTCACTGTTGCCTGCAATGCAGTCTTAACCGAGTCCATTAGTTGAGCTTTTCGTTGTTGGAGGAATCGAGTAGACCTGATACCAGAGGTTTGCAAGCACCCATTCATCCACAAGGAGAACAATACCTGCAGCTATAAGTGTCTCCTTTTCAAAGACCAATTATTTTCTGCCATGCTAGTCTACCAACCCCCACTGTCAATCTCAGGGTTTAACACCACACTACAGAGCCCATCACTATACTGAACCAGGGATGAACGACCAGGCAAGCACCCAGGCCAGGGTTGGCCAGCTCTGGTCTAGGAAACCAAGCTTATTTTGCATTGTTACTAATTGTCCCCTAATTGATCCATTAAAGCGGTTGACTATACAGCTAACTCTCCTCAGCTGGTTCCTTAGGTATAAATTTGTCGCTGCCTTAGAAATCTGTTTGAAAGCCATCACTGCTGGCCATCCATGCCCCATGTGACCACTTTATGACCAATGGGTGACAAATATTGTCTAAATTCAGTCAGACCGGTCTGCTGGAGAAAGAAAACTCATCCACAACGGCAGCCAATGGGAAATACTGTAAGACAAACACTTGTGCGTCTCTCGCTTTGGTCTGGTTCTCATCACTCCCGCTGACGATGTCATTCTTTGTTTATGTCTGTTCCCACACGCACGGAGACATGCTCTTGACACGCTGACAGGTATCACGTGAAGCCGTTATATAACGCCAGGAAAAACAACTTCCATCGTTTCCTGTTTCCAGCCTGATACCGTGCCGTTTCACACACAGCTGATACAATCTGCGGTGGGGTGTGAGGTAATTATATTCTTCACGGGAAAATGTGTTCCTCTTAGACTAAACACAAACAAGCAGGAGATTCATTTATAGCGCTCTTGATGATGGAAACAGATGCTGTAACACACGTGACTTTTTGTTTCCCTTTAAAGACGACCTCTCATATTACACTTTCAAATATTTATTTTACACTATACAAATGATTAAATGCTAAAACATATTTTAACATTCTATCTTATGTTAGAAAAATCTCATTTGTAAGCAGCTACAGTGCGTGATTTTAATACCACAGGACACAACTATATGACATATGTGACTCCTTTTAAAGAAGGTGTGAAGAAAGTGGCTGAACACACGCAGTCAAAGTTTAACAGGGATTTACCAGCCCCCAAAATATACTAAAAAATACTGAAGTACAGTCTGTTGAAGTGTGGGGTGAGTAAAATGTTTTTTTGGGGAGTTTGGGTTAGGGCAGTGATTACATGTAAACTCTTTGTGTGCCTCGAATCCCCCCCCCCCCCCCCCCCAGTGCTGGAGCATTCAGTCGTGTCAGACAGGAGCGGTGGGGTGTGGAACAGGAACGCCATTACACACACTGTGCAGCGAAACTTGTCATGCTGGGGTGTCCAATCTTATCCAAAAAGGACCGGTCTTAGTTTTAGCCTAGCACTACGACACCAGATTCCACTAACTAACTAATCACAGTCTTCAATCAAGACCTTGATAAGTACATTCAGGTGGGCTAAAACAATAACCTGCACCCACACCGGCCCTTTTCGGATAAGGCTGGACACTCCCGCTATAATGGCTCTCAGATGTGAAACAGGAGGGGTAATCGTGGACACCATAGTGGGATCGCGGAGGGCGATCACTGAGTCACACAATCACATGTACTAATTCTCCAGTCTAAACTGTCCCACCTCTCACCAGTCTGCATCTCTCTCCAGTACACAGGATGACCGTGGTACAGTGTAATAATAACTGATTCATAACTGTTTCTTTTTTAAAGGTAATCTTGCCCTGTCTCAACCTCTCTTCATAGACCTTGTGAACGTGGATTTCTCTTCACTCAGAGCGGGTTAAATTTTGATGTGCATTTTAATTGCATGACTTCTCAATGTTGAGATGTTGGGTTACAAACTGGAAATACTAGACACAATTGCTCAATGGGTTCTCACTCTTTTTCTTTTTTCTCTCCCTCTTTCTCTCTGTCTTTCTCTGCCTTCCTTCTTGTCATTATACGCCATTCCCTTCTCTCAAAAATGTTTATGCCTTTCCTTTTTCTGTGCTTTTAAAAGAAGTGGTGGGGGAAAAGTGTAAGAAAAACATTTTATCTGCATTTTAGTTGAAGTAATTTCACTGTTAGACTGTCAAAGTTTTTTAAAAAAATGTTATTCCTCCCATACGCAGCCTTGGATTTCCTTTTAGCACTCTTTAGTCGTACATAAATGTAAGCACTTAAATGCTTTAAAGATGACAGCTCTGAAAATAATTAACACTTCTTCTCAAACTGGCCTTCCTCTCCCTCTCGCATGAACAGGAATAATATTTGTTTTGCCTCGGATGTCACCAGGTCACATCAAACATGCGAGAGTTTACTGCTTCGGCAAAACGACATTTCAACACCTGATATTCACGATCGGAAAACAGTTTGACAACTTTTGTTATTTTAAGAAGGGCATATTCCCTGAGTTACTGCAGATCATTCCGGTCTGTCCCAGAGAAAATTCCCCAGGCTGCAAGATAGCCTTTCTGGTGTAAGTCTCCGGCACTAAAAATACTTTTCCGTACCGGTCATGAAATAATACACGCAGGACGTTGATGGATAGTTTTGGAATTTGCTTGATATTTAGCAATCTGGCAGCGAAACAAGTTTAATGCTTTTCGCTTCCGTCTTTGATTTACAGTGCAGTTTTCTGAGCCACCTATGTAGCCAAGCCAGCATTATTATGTATTTATTGTGCAAGATGAGAAATGTGTCCAGGAAGTGATATTTATGCTCCGCTCAGTTAAGCTGGATTTTATATCGCTCTTCTGTTGCAGTGATGCACTTCACTGTAGATGCAGTAAGAAATCTCAGTGACATATCGCAGATGTTTTCCTCTTTGCAAAGGCCTTATGTGGACTGTATAAATATATAATGTCATTACAATAGTTAGAATAGTTAGTTTAAACAAATAGTTTTATGATGTTTATTCATTTGTTTATTGCTTTTGAGTGTAGCCAAATTTAGCCTTTATTTATTTGTGGTATGCCACCTCTTGTTGTCTTGATTTATTGAACCAGCGTTTTTTTTTTTTTTTTTACATTCAACTTTTTTTTTTTCCATCCAAACTTAAAATTGTGTTAAGTGTCTGGTGTTCGCCTGACCATAGATCAATATTTTATTGTACACGTATTCACTCTGTATGATTAAGTGGCGGTGCTTCGGTTTAATGGAATATGTACTTCAGGGGCCTCCTCTTGGGCAATGGCAATAAGAGAATGGTTTACAGCCTAATGGGAGTGAACTTTGACCACTTGATGTCTTTCAACCCCCCTGTTTTTTTTTTTTACGGAATTTTCCAGAACCCGTCCAAAGGGAGCCAAGAGTTTGCATTTTGCAACGAGGGACGAGGTGCTCGCAACACCGGGAGACTGGAGTGGGACCTAACTGCTGGGGAAGCAAACAAGGAAACCAGAGATCCTGTGTGCATCTGGGAGAAGCTAAGAGTTCTGGGGTTTTTTTTTTTTTTTGCTCTCCACAATCGCCCTAATTTTGTTTGGATTTCAAGGGACTGCTCAACACGATGCAGGGCAGGCGGCTAATCTCCCGAAATCACAGCGCTCTGAGTGAGGATTTGGCTAAAAGTAGCTTCTCCCGATTTCTCTTCTTGGCAGCACAGTACCTGCCTCTTCTCCACCGGTGGCCCTGTCGCTCAAGCTGTTTTACAAGCACAGTTACAACATTCCAGCGTTTTTTTATTATGATCTTTTTTTTAACAGGGATCTTCACAGTTGAAAGATATGCGAAATCACTGTTGGCACCACAAATCGGCCCTGAAATGGATGGGCCAACAGACTGACAACACTGCCGCACTGCTGGCATCGAGACACAGACACGCAGCCCGTGTCTCAGATTCCTTCCCTGTATGTCATTCTTTTATTAGCTATTCATCTTATCATTTTATTTTGGAAGGGGGTGGGGAGTTCACATGTAAGCTCTGCCTCAAGCAAATGCTTAATTTCCTCAAATAGAGATGGACACAAGGCATGTTTTCAGTGGTTTAAAAAGTAATGAAACCATAAAAGAAAGGTCCCTTAGGTCTTCTGGCTCCCTCCTTTTCACATGACGACAATTTCCCCACGTCCAGTTTCATGAAAAATAACACAAAAAGGAAATGATACAATAACAGCACTTTATAGAATAACAATGTTTATATGGTAATGCAATTAGCGCATATTCATTGCACTCTCAGAAGAAGGGCTCCAGGAGGCTCCTGTGTGTCTCCATAGAGGAACCCTGTCGGGTTGGAGGGTTTTTTTGTCAGGCACAATGGTCTTTGGAGCTGCCACACTTTTCACACCTACCATAGAGGGTTCCATAAAGAGCTTTAAAAAAAAAAAAAGGTTCCCTTATGGAGACATGCCAACAAACCTTTTTTTCTGAGCATGTAGCCACACACTGTGGAAGGGCTGTTATCTTAAGGTCCAGGTCCTTTTTCCCCCCACATTTAACCCTTTGTTTCTTGGAATGTTTTTAGAATTTTTTCCCCAGAATTCTAAGTCAGTGTTCTAGTACTCCATTGCTTTCAGTAGCGACTGTTACATCAGCATTAGAATGTTCAGGAAAGAACATTTTAGTCGCATATTTGCAATCTCACACCTTAAAATGGTCAAGGGCACCATTTAGTAAACCGCACAATGCTTCTACCCTGCCTCTGTTTCAGCTCACAATGCTTCTACCCTGCCCCCGTTTCAGCTCACAATGCTTCTACCCTGCCCCCGTTTCAGCTCACAATGCTTCTACCCTGCCTCCGTTTCAGCTCACAATGCTTCTACCCTGCCTCCGTTTCAGCTCACAATGCTTCTACCCTGCCTCTGTTTCAGCTCACAATGCTTCTACCCTGCCTCTGTTTCAGCTCACAATGCGCACGGAGTCCTTGCACATCTCTCATCAGCAGATTTTCGTTTGTCTCCTTCCTTCCTCCGTCCTCTCCCGCATTAACTGTTAACGGCCCCAGCTGTTCCCTTTCTCTCCTCTGCAGCCAACTAAATTGTTAATTGAATCTGGCCTTAAACGAGCAGATGCTCTGGAGAGCCCAGAGGACTGTGCCTGAGGGAAAGGAGGATAGAGGAGGAAGGTTCAGTCTATGTGAAGTGACAGCCCCTGTCCATGCCGGGATTCTGTTCATCGCAAAACAAGTTTAAGTTTAAGTATTCACTCAACGTTTTTTCCTTAACTTAGGCTCACTGATAAATTCAAGACTTATTTTCATTCTTCAGAGCCAGAGTTATACTTGTTAATTTTCATTATCACTGAACCACGCCAAACCATAAAAAGATAAATCACTGACACTTGCATTTCACTGGGAATTTAAATGTAAGTACACCCTTTGATTGAATCCAGGCCTGAGCCTACTGCCCTACTGACAACTTGAGGTTTCAGCATCACCAGATACAAGCATATGCTCTGGGCTTTCCTCCCAAAATTAGTGCTTTATTGTAAAGCTCCAGGTTCAGTCTAATTTTTCTCTGTAATGCATATAAGAAAATGTTACTTTTTTTCAGCTGGCACAAGGTCGAATTTTAAATTAAATGGACGCTGTGTGCAAGACAAGAAAAAAGTAATGACGACATATTTTAAAAGTCGATTCTCAAAGTGAAGGACAAACCGCATTGTGGTTAGATTAAATCTGTTACACGATGAGTGAACAAAGCGCTTAAAAGCGGAGAAATCCCCCCCAGAGTTTGTCTCTCTCTCTCTGTGCTCTCGCATTCCGAGTGAACGTTAATGACAAGGCCTCCATTCTTCGGACTTGCGGCCTTATTCTGTTACGATTTTGGAATTTCTTTGTTGACTGTTTCGCGTTGAAAGTGAAATGAGGGTTTAATTATAGCTCCTAATGAACAGTGTCGCGATAAACAAACGCAGCTGACGGGGGGAAAGACCGCGGACTGACTGACGGATAACCCAGACGGTAGAATCGCGACGCCGTGGCTGCGCAGCTATGCAGCCACGCCAGGCTTTCAGCGGTGGTCTGGCACTTTCCTGGTGGGGCAGCGTTCTTAACGAAGATAGGTCTTCTCTAGAGTTTATCCTACACCGACCTCTCCGATGTATAATTAACGAGAGATCTGACCACAGAGCAGCAAGTAGACAAGAGAAGCGTGTGGCATTCCCTGAAATATAGGTCCAGTCTTTTGTGGGTAGGGGGAGGGCATGAGCGCAATAAAGGCATATCAACCCCCACCCCCAAAAAAGGAAAAACTTACAAAGTATTAATAAAAAAACAACATAAAATAAAGTGCATGTTAAGATAAACAAAATTTAAACTTCATCAATTGGCATCAACAGCCAATTTTCTACCTTGAACTGAAAGTGGCCCTATCACACATTTTCCCTCAGAAATGTCCAAAAGGCATAATAAGGTTCAGGCTCCTTTCATGGTTAAGAATCTGGACTTGATAACCAGAAGTTTACAGGGTCGAATCCAACAAACTTCGGGATTAACTGTGTGGGACCAGGAAGGAGAGAGTCAGTGCTGTTC
The DNA here is from genome assembly GCF_013347855.1 of Anguilla anguilla. Classification (NCBI taxonomy): domain Eukaryota; kingdom Metazoa; phylum Chordata; class Actinopteri; order Anguilliformes; family Anguillidae; genus Anguilla; species Anguilla anguilla. The sequence goes on from NC_049209.1 coordinate 35,618,598, forward strand.
ATGGGCAGGGTTGCTGGGGGAAAGTGCAAACAAAATTATATTACTGTATTATTCATGGGCCCTGGACAATAATATTTACCAAAAGGTAACCGTTTAAGCTTGCGCACGTGAATGCCAAACATGGAGAGGTGACTGTTTAACACAGCTTCCGTGACCGCCTAATGCAGCAGCCCTTCCAATTTAATTTCCCATGGCAAATACGATCAGATCATCATTTGCGGTGGAGAGCGCGCCCCCGCTTCCTTTGCAAAATACCCAATAGAAAAAAAGGGATAAGAAATAAAATAAACAAATTCACATAAATAAAACAATCCAAAGTTACCATCATTCTTTTTCGCCATATGGTTCCAATTTTTGCAACACTGTGAAGTAGTTCTACTTTTTTTTTTTAACTTGCCATTAGAATACAATGTTCTTTGTTCATATAATTAGCTCTAATTTTACTGCATTCCAGATCCGTGCCCACGACTTGGTTCTCAGGTTCGTAATCACATGATTGAGCCGCGATATCTTCCCCTCTCGCTGCTTTATTTAAAGGATGTTATTGTTGGCTCCTTCGCAGAACGCAGTTGGACATCGGCTCTTTTTCCCGAGTGAGATAACCCGCCCACATGTTATACATCCTCTGACCCCTGTCCGCGAGACAGCCCGTGTCACTTTTTCCCACTTATTCACTAAAGCCGCAATGCACTGTGGAGAGGGAATCGGAAAGATCACACCCGGAAGAAAAATGGAATTTGAAAATTCTCGCCTGGAATAAACAAGGAACCTAACCAGCTGACCACATGGATGAAGACACAAAACAAACAAAATACATTGCAAACAATGAGGGTGTAATAATAGAAACTATGTTTTACAAGTTGTTAGTTTGCTACAGTAATTTCTTAAACCATTTAAGCAAATAAAACACTCAAGATTAAGTCTAGCTTGGCATAATATGCATTAATATGTATTAATCAGACTACTCTTTTATAAAGTGTAGGTTGTGAGCTTCACTGTCTGTCTGTCTTTCTGTTCGTCTGTCTGAAGAAAAAAACAATTTTGAGGAATGGTAGACTGCTTGTTTATGATTTTTTTCTAAATTGTATTTTACTAAATTCATTGAACTGCTCATGTAGATGGGGTACTCTACTAATAAGTGTCACACCATAGTTTCATTCCTTGTTCAATTGGATTGGACGGAGTGACGCTTTACAAACTACACAGAGCAACAGCGCCCCCTTCTGAAATTAACCTAATAAAACATGAAAATGATGATACAAATTACTGCATTTTCCAGTGATTTTTTATTCTAAAATATTCCTCAATGTGGTCTGTAATGACAATTTCTCGCAGGGAATATCTGAAGCGGTCTTCAATTTTGATAGCGATACTAAATCAAACTTAAGAAAATTCCAATTCCAGGAAATAACAATAAAAAAGATATTCATATTCTTGCATTTACCGTTGTGCCGTAAAGTTCTGTAGACCCCTGGATCAGAGACGCAGTTTTAAAGCCAGAACAGCTTAAAGAAGCAGGCCAAATTCCAATCTTTCAGGAAAGACAAACAATTTAAACAACCAAAATTGTAATTTTTAACACAAAACAGTTGCAACACATTTTTATGCTTTATATAATGGCATTTGGGCTTTTAAAAACTTTTTTAAAATCTTAAATCAAACCAATAAACCACAATATCAAAATATCACAGCCCCCAGTGTTTTATTATAGCTTGTTGTGCTCATGGCTATCTTTCAAAAATTTATGTTTTTGCATAATCTTTGCATTTTCACATTTTGATTGATTTCTCTAACACACACACACGCATACACACACACATATATATCTTTTTTAATTGAAGAAAATGTGTGTGTGTGTGTGTGTGTGTGTGTGTATGTTTGTGTATGTTTCGTCAAACATGAATGTATGTGAAAGGAAGTGAGAGTAAAATAAGGGAAAGTCTTATGATTATTTGTGGAAATATCATCATCATCATCATCATCATCATCATCATCATCATCGTCGTCCTCATTATAAACATAAGAGGACAAACAGGCAGAGTTTGTGTTGGAGAATACAAGGTGTGGATTTTAGGTTGTTGCAGATTGTGCAGGGGTGGCCGCAGGAAAAGTCCATCTCAGTGTAGTTGGCGCTCTGTCACAAACGTACCTCAGAGACATCGGTTCCTACTTAAAACACCCCGCCTGACTGCAACGGCGCTTTTTGAATACTTCATCGGACGGCACCCAGGATAGAGCTGCAGAGAAGAGCAAGTCAATCACTGCCACTTTCTGGTGTGGAAAAACCCTAATCGCTTCTGAAGGATCTGATTACCACGTGAGTCTTCCTTGACCTCGACCCCGTCTCCACATCTAAACCATCAATCCATCCATGGGTGGCTTTGTTGGATGTGCAATGAAAATTAAGGCTGCTCCCCAGGGGCGGAACTGCATTTGAGGTCTTTGAGTGCTGTATCTTGTCAACTTGTGTCTCTTACTCAAGTAAGCCTTTTTTTGATGGGGGATGGGGGGTGGGGAGAGGTTTAAATTTATTTATTTATTATTTTGTGTGTGTGTTTGTGTGTGTGGGTGTAATTGCATGTGCATGCTTGTGCCTGTGCCTTGCATGTATGCGTGTGCGTGTGCGCATGTGTGTGTGTGTGTGCATGCATGCGTGTGTGTGTGCGCATGTGCGTGTGTGTGCATGCATGCGTGTGTGTGTGTGTGTGCATGTGAGCGTGTGCGCATGTGTGTGTGTGTGTGTGTGCATGTGTGCGTGTGCGCATGTGTGTGTGTGTGTATGCATGCATGCGTGTGCGCATGTGTGTGTGTATGAGTGTATCTGTACGTACGTGTGCGTGAGTGGACGGGGGCAGTTTCTTGTTTTCTGTCAGATACTGCTGCGCACCCCTGGGGGGGGGGGGGGGGGGGGGGGGGGAATCAAGTCTTGAGGAACCTCCATTTTCATCCTCCAGCACTCCAGCCTTCACTCAGGCCCTGCACTGCACCCTGTACCCACAGTCAGGACAGCATGCTCCTGAAATATGGGCCAGAGATTGGAGTTGACACCTGCAAGTCCTGCTCTGTGTCACACGGTGATGGTTTCTGCCTGCGCAGACACGTGATTGAATCCAGCTGACAGAGAGTGCTGTCTGCCATCCACATGCTTGCAGGGCTGGTGTCATTCTTCTTCAATGCTTTTTTTTATTTTATTTTTTCAGAGAATGGCATTACTTACTGCCATATGTTTCGTGGGTTGCTTAATATCAGTCTACCCCATATTTTTACTGTGGCATCTGTGTTTTAAAGTCTCAGGAACATAATACTCCTTTGCCAACTATGAGGAATGATCAGTTGTGCTTGTCTGTGTTCACTTATTTATTTACTTATTATTGTTATTATTATTATTATTATTTTACTCTTTTGTTCTTCCCAGTTTGGCATCAAATTTTTTGCACTTGCCCATGAGCATAGGTGCATGTTTCAGTTCAACCATGGGGTAGACACACTGCTGGACCAGCTAGCAAGTCATTCTAGCAAGCCTAAGCAATGAATTGAAGTGAAAATATTGAGGGTGACATTTTTCTCTGCCCCCCACCCCCAACCCCCCCACCCCAAAACCTATGCGTATGCCCATGCGCCAGTAGATTGACACAGTGCAAAAGGAACAGAGTGAGTGGTGATAAGAGGACAGGCACGGAACAATGACTGGAGGAACTACTAATGCAATGATAATCCAGGGAATTCAGGCCATTTAAATACTGCTGCTACTACCCTGGTGAGCCAACTGGATATTGCAACTGTGGATTCCCATATTCTCAGTTGTAGTCAGCTAATGATAAAGCCCTGGCTAAGTCCTGTGACTACACTTCCCAGGCTGCACTCATATCGAATACCTTCCCAGGTGGCCCAGAAAAGGCTAAATGTTTCTGATTCTTGGAAATCAGAATCGGAATCTAACTTGGTTGCTTATGACTCCTTGTTTCTTGAAAACTGTATTTGAACACTTTACTTCCAAACAAGTCACACACAAAAAAGTTTTTCAGTCGCACGTGAGAAATAAAACCTTATGGAAGGTAAATGTCAAATGCATTTTAAGAATATTCCAAATAACAGTATTGAAATGGTAGGTTTGACGAATATTCTTTATATTTGCAAATAACAAAAAATTACCAACAACAATTCAATATTTGAAATATTTGCTGTAATACCGTTCATGTAAGCATAAGCAATAAATTTTTGTAACGAATGAACGAACGTGCTATTTACCCGAAATTTCTTAGAACTAAAAATGTCAGCTGGGTAAAGCTTATCAGTGGTGGTTTTGGTAAAGAGATGGAAAACCTTACACCTCTGGACAACTGCCAGAGAAATATTAGTTATTTAAATGATGTTCTTCTACGCAGTTTTTACACCTGTTTACACCAGAACTAAGCCTAGAATTCATGCAATGCTATGACACTACAATCGTCACCACGTCTTCCGCGCATGTGTGCGTGTCGATGACGTTTCAAGGACGTCTCCGTAGTAACCTACCCGGTCACGCTGTCGCTAAGAAAGCCGGAGAGTGGAAGGGGAGTTGGGGGGATTGGTGTTGTTGAGAGAAATCCAAGTCCATCTGTTGTTTTAAACGGACTGGACGCCGTGTTACTGAGGAGGAGAGCCCCTGTCTGAGAACCAAGATGCTGAATATGTGGAAGGTCAGAGAGCTGGTGGATAAAGCGTGAGTATCCTTGCATTTTTCCACACGAAATGATTTGTTGTGTGTTATTTCGAGGCCCCAGGTAGTACCTGTTCAGTCGCATACCCGCATCCAGATAGTGACGTCACATGGTGTTCTCAGCTGATAGAACCCCATCATGGCTAACGTTTCCCTGACAGTCTTGTCATGTGTGCAGAAAACACGTGAATTATACGCTACAGATATGCTTTAGATGAGCAACGACCCTCAATCTGAACTCTCCTCCCTTCCTTTAGATCTCTGTACTCTCCTAGCATTCGATGCTTGCATATAACAGTCATAGCTAGCTGATAACACTCATAGCTAGCTGCTACTTATCATTTACGTTAGTCAGTTATGTTTGCTAGCCTGCTAGCGATATGTAGCCAGTTGCCAGTTTCTGCTTCATTACAACATAAATGATTAAACACATTTCGGCTAAGCTAGCCAGTTAGCTGCGTTGTAATTATCGTCTTGTGTGAGCACACGTTTTTGTTTAGACAGCACTGTGTTTACTAGGCCGGTTAATTTATTGTGACTCCGTGACCAGGCGGCTAGCGGAGTGACAAACATGCCTTTGTTTTCATATCGCGGATATTGATCTGGTGTAGAGATCGGTGTGTGTCCTAATAACGTTGTTTACCCCGTCGCTGCTTTTGAACGGTGTTCTTATCCGGTCTGACTGGCTGTCTTACATGTTAATGTTAAGTTCGTCGTTTTAAACTGTACATTATTCACGTTCATCTTTAGTTATCTACTGTAGCTAGCTTTGTCACCTAAGTGTCAAGCAGTGGCTAGGTCGGATGAGAGAAATGCTGCATTGATAACAACACAGATTTCTTAATTAAAATGCCTGACAGAAAACAAAAACGAAGGAGACCTCAAAAATTCTTAATGGTAGCTTCACTAATGTGAAACTCGATCATGACAACGCATGCACTACTTGGAATATTACATTACTGTTTCCCTAACTAAAAAGGTCAATATTAGCTTGTCAGCTAGCTTTCTGCATGATGTATTGTTATCCAGATAGCATTTAAACCATACAGTGGGGTTAAAACAGAACTGGGAGTTCATTATTGCGTCAATTCCCATTCATTGTTTTGATTCAGACATATGGCTCGGGCCTATAAGAATTGTGTCGATGCATCCACACTATACTTTTTTATTTTTAACTGTATATGTTGATTTAATAAACCACCAACTGGCAAGCTACTCGGCCATCTCTGTGAGTGGAGTTTGGATGTTTAACACTTGCAGTATGGTTATGAAAATATAGGGCAAAAAATTTGCAACAGTGTACGATGTTGACATCAATGCAATATTACTAGGCCCTACAGTACGTATTCTTTCATGGTACATTTTTATTCCAGGGTGATTGAATTTCAGTTCTCTCTGGAGAGAGAGCAATAAAACATATGCTTGTTTTGCACTCCAACAGTCGCACAAAAGTGGGTTCAGTTCCTATTTACAAATGAGACTCTGGGTATAAAGGATTTCCTGTCCTGTCGGTCTTGGGAATGAATGGTTGGCTTTACTGTAGCTTCAGTGGCTAGTGTGCCAGATGTCAGCTCGAGCTTGTAAGGAAGCAAACAGTAAAGAAAGACCCTTTGTTTTGAACCTGAAAACCTTTGTTTGAAGTCTTAACTGAGAAACATGGGCTGAATTAAGATTCCTGTAAAGGTCACGGTTGTAGACTATTTAGTCGTGATTTAATTAAGCCTAAAATCTGAATGCTTTTTTTTCGTGTCTTGATGTGGTAGGTGGAAAATAACAGTCAGATTTTGTGTTTGATAAAATCCACCCTGATCACTTCCTGTGTGAACAGCATGTAGATTAGAACAGCGGTTGCTTTTCAGGAGCACACAGATCACCTGAAACTCTTAATAAGCTGCAGCATTACTGTGTTTCTGAGAGCAGGTTCTCTTAAAAAGACAGTACAGCAAGTGTTTGTGGAATTGGTGCTCGAGTACCTGCTAGGAGGGTTGTAGCAACAGTGGTTCTAGTTTAGTTTACATGTCACTACAGTGTTGTCATTCTGATACAGAGAACCCCTTGTGCTTAGTCTATGGGCTCTGAATGACTATGTAGATTTTGCTTTATGTGAAGTATATTTGTAGTTCAGGGAAGGACGTCTTTTAATGGCACACATGCTTTCTGATACGCGCATTAAACTTCCTCAGGGAATAAATTATTGCCCATGTTTTTGTGAAGCAGCCTCACAATGCACCAATGGCACGTGATGAGAAATTAGTTTGCTTTTATGAGCTTCAGCTAACAGAAACCGAGGAGGCCTGGTCTGTGAGTGGCGCATTTCACCAGCACTGATAAGAGGTTATCTGTCCTTTCATCCGGTTTCAACACACCCCATCCCCCCCCACCCCCCCAAAACACGCACTTTTCCTTGCATGTAGGACCCACAGTAGAGTGAGATGATATTCATCATGGGGCGGGGTGGGGGGGGGGGAGGGGGGTAGGGTCTAGCGGGTAGGCGGGGTGAGAGAGGACCCCTCGGGGGGGGGTGGGGGGGGGGCGGTGTTGGAGGTGTATGACAGGCTTCTCGTGCGTTTCTGTAACGTGAGCCTCCGCCTCTCAATCACAATGCCTTTGATGCCCTGCTATTAGAACTGGGTGGGGGTGGGGGTGGGGGGGGGGGATGGGGGGGGGCGGGTGTCAGATGATGTCACTCAAGGAAAGGGCCTTTGTTGGATGTTCTTCGGAGTTGGTGGTTAACTCCGCCTCTCTAAAGACAGGTGCGGCACGCGGATCGTTCCGGATGTTTTGTCGACAGCTTCACAGGGGGTCGCAATTGCGGAGGAAACTGAGGGCTTTGTTGCCTGTCTGCTTTTCTGAAGTGTTTCTGGAACATTCTACGTAGCAAAAAGCAGCCCCCCCCACCCACCCACTGAACAGAATGCACCCTTTCAAGGTAAACACATTGGGAATGAGATGAGGAAACAGGTTTTACTGTGCATCTCTTTTTACTGAGCGACTGATGCTGTGCAAATCTTCATTTTGCAGATTGTAAACTGGCAGCAACCTTTCTGACTTTCGGAGTGTTTGTGTTTGTATTTTGTGTGTGCGTGTCTGCTTGTGTGCATGTGTGCGGGTATGTGTGTTTGTCATACACAGTGAGTCACATGACCACCTGTCCACCGCACAATACCCCTCAACTCAGCCCTGCTCACCTTCAGCTGAAGCACGTGGTCTGGCTCCAGCTGACAAATAGAGGGAGCTCAGCATGTGCAGTTAAAGGAGGGTTTCTGCAGTGGCCTCTGAACCCTGAACAGGATTTTCCTTCCGCAGTTTTACTGTGCACTGCACACAGTCACACCAACCTGGGTTCTGGTACAGAAGGACTCAACTGCTTTTGTGGAGACTGTATTTATATATTTTTTTAAATCAAGCAAAATGCTTCCATTGTTGTGAAATCTCTGTAAGCTGTTGAATAATTGAGCTAGTGTGTAGAGAAGGAGCAGGCTGGAGTAATAATAATGACTTCCTGTACAGAGACCACCTGCATGCTGGCTTGATGGGAGAGTTTAGGCCTATAATGAGCAGAGCAGAGCAGGAAGACTGGGGGAGTGATGGGGGGTATGTAGCCTTGGGGGTGTTGATAGTCTGTTCACATGAAACTTCCTTTGCTGACAGCAGTTTCCTCAAACAGCTGTCCCCTTCTTGGAAGGCATACCCCCCACCTCGCCTCCCCGGTCCATGTCCACCCACCTGTAGTGCTGACGTGTGGGTGCCAAACAAGGCTATCGTACCCGCTCCCCACGAGTCTCAGAGGGGAAAAGATGGGTGCTTTTTGTCGCCCTGAAAGAAGGTGGAAGTCCTGACGCCACCCTTGTTTTTGCTGAGATAAGGTTCCAGTTTCACCTGCCTGAGTGTGACTGTGTAACTCACCCCCTGAGAGATGGCACTGATAGAGAGAGTGTTTATTTTTCTTTCAGTGTGAAAAAAGTAAGTGACAACGGTTTTGCTAGCTTCCTGGGTAATTGCTGGGTTCCATATCACTAAGAAGTTTCCTGCTCTTTATGGGCCGGGGTGGGATGGGGGGGCTTTTCCCGTCTGATGAAGCTATCAGATGTTTTCATTGTCATGGTAACCCTTTTGAGTGATCCAGAGCCTCCTGGGTGAAACATGGGCCGGGGGGGGGGGGGGGGTTTGGGGCTGCTCGTTAGACCTGTTTGACCGCCCTTCTTCTGTGACACAGTTTTTGGGAAGCCCAACTGGTCCATTCAGGTGAGGAGCACACCCATGTTGACTGATGTCGCTCGGTTTGTGGCGATACGGGCGTGTGCCGCGCCTGCTTCCCCATGCAGGAAACCGTCGCCCAAGCGACCACAGAGCCGCTGAACACGCCATCCCACCCGGCTGCACACCAGCTCATGACTGCGGCATTCTAGAACAAAAGGTCATAGGTCATGAACTGTGTTCATCGCGCCCATTTCTTCACTGTTATTGGGGCCGTTTCTGTGTTTCATAATAAAACAGAAGAAATTTGTAAATGCTCTGCAGGCCAGTCCCTGTGTCCTTTGGGTACTGTTTCTGTTCACGCACGATTTGTAGAATTTTTATGAGTTTATCTCCTGTTCTCGCCGATAAGCTGGGGATAGTCACAACGTGTGTCCCTGAAGAAGATAAGAGCGGGGGAGAGAGGCTCATAAACATAAGCTGAAAGGCGCCGCTCTGTGGAGCAGGAGCTTGAGTTAAACAGGTTTAAGGGGGAGTGTAGGAACGGGCAACCCCTGTCAAGACTTTGCCTCATTCACTGATACCGGGGGTGGGGGTTCTGTTCAGAGACTCACAGTGCAGTTGGACACTTTCACTGATACCGGGGGGTGGGGTCTGTGGTACCACACATTCAGCTGTAACTGGGTGGGGTGACAGATAAGACCCATTCAGTCATACTGAGTGCAGGGGTAGGAGCTGAGGGGTGGGGGGTCAGGGGGCAGTGTCAGAGATGCAACGTAGTAACTGATACTTGGAGGGGGGGTGGGGTGCAGAGTGGGGGTACGATATATCAGAAATATGCCATATTGACTTATAATGTGGGCAGGGTAAATAGCACATTGCACTGGCATTGTTGCGTGTTTATTCAGATAAACCTGATCAGTAACCTCCTCGGTGGTCCCTCTTGCTCGTCCGATTGATTTGAAGGCCTGCACTTTATCCGTTTCCCCACATTGGGAGCAATCAGACTCCACCTGCTTCCTGTGCAGAGGATTGCTGGGTCCCCAAGAGGGTGAAAATCTTGCAGCGGCAGTGGCTGCAGCTGCAGGTCCTCGCTGTGGTCTGCAGCGTAGCCAAACATCCTGCGGCTAACGGCACTCCTGCATGTTAAACTCCTTAGCATTTCTCTTAGAACAAATGGCGGTTTACTGGGCCCACACACAGCTCGGGTGCGGCACATTGCTCATACGCTTTGATGTGTGGATAATTGGCTTTCTAGCGCAAGCCCAGACTTTCCTTTTCGCTGCGTTTGTAACTGGAGATCTGCGGCACATCGCGGCGTTTCCGTTACGCGATGCCGAACTTAATGGGATCCTGTTCAGATGGTGTGCCACCGAGCAAGAGGTACCGCCAGGTCGACTGACGCGTGGAACGCCACGCTCGCCTTCGCTCTTTTGATTTTCGAAGGTTTGAGTAACTTCTGTGGGAAAAGGGCCGTAAGCAAGCCGTCTGCTAGCTGTGACTGCAGGTATATACGACACAGGAATGCGCACCTGTGACAGGTATTAGAACTGCGTCAAGACCGACTGCATGTTACCCGCTTACTGGTGTTAACAGGAAGTACAGTTTCTTTGATACAAAATAGAGCTTCTTATGTCCTGTTTTGCAATGATGTACTGTAACAGACTGCTTCAGTCCTGTACTAATAAACATGATTTATTGCAGTAGAAGGTGCACCGCCATGTGGAATTTGGATGACAGAAGTTTCTTTTGTCAGTCATACAATGCCATGAAAAAGTATTTTCCCCCTTCCTGATTTCCTCTGTTATTGCGTATTTGTCGCCCTGAGTTGTCGCGCCATGATTAAAGGAAATTCCAGAAGAGATGAGAAAAGAGTTATTGAAATACATAGCCTAGATCTGGAAAGAGTTACAAAGCCATTTCTAAGGCTCTAGGAGTCCACCGAACCACAATGAGAGCCATCATCTCCAAATGAAGAACACTTGGAACAGTGGTGAATCTTCCCAGGAGTCTGAGTGCTTTACCAGGGCCCCGCTGGTTCTGAGTGCTTTACCTGGGCCCCGCTGGTTCTGAGTGCTTTACCTGGGCCTTGCTGGTTCTGAGTGCTTTACCTGGGCCTCGCTGGTTCTGAGTGCTTTACCTGGGCCCCGCTGGTTCTGAGTGCTTTACCTGGGCCTTGCTGGTTCTGAGTGCTTTACCTGGGCCTCGCTGGTTCTGAGTGCTTTACCTGGGTCTCGCTGGTTCTGAGTGCTTTACCTGGGCCTCGCTGGTTCTGAGTACTTTACCTGGGCCCTGCTGGTTCTGAGTGCTTTACCTGCGCCCTGCTGGTTCTGAGTGCTTTACCTGGGCCCTGCTGGTTCTGAGTGCTTTACCTGGGCCTTGCTGGTTCTGAGTGCTTTACCTGGGCCTCGCTGGTTCTGAGTGCTTTACCTGGGCCTCGCTGGTTCTGAGTGCTTTACCTGGGCCCCGCTGGTTCTGAGTGCTTTACCTGGGCCTTGCTGGTTCTGAGTGCTTTACCTGGGCCTTGCTGGTTCTGAGTGCTTTACCTGGGCCTCGCTGGTTCTGAGTGCTTTACCTGGGCCTCGCTGGTTCTGAGTACTTTACCTGGGCCCTGCTGGTTCTGAGTGCTTTACCTGCGCCCTGCTGGTTCTGAGTGCTTTACCTGCGCCCTGCTGGTTCTGAGTGCTTTACCTGGGCCCTGCTGGTTCTGAGTGCTTTACCTGGGCCCCGCTGGTTCTGAGTGCTTTACCTGGGCCTCGCTGGTTCTGAGTGCTTTACCTGGGCCTCGCTGGTTCTGAGTGCTTTACCTGGGCCTCGCTGGTTCTGAGTGCTTTACCTGGGCCTCGCTGGTTCTGAGTGCTTTACCTGGGTCCCGCTGGTTCTGAGTGCTTTACCTGGGCCTCGCTGGTTCTGAGTGCTTTACCTGGGCCCCGCTGGTTCTGAGTGCTTTACCTGGGCCCCGCTGGTTGGCGTGCCAGGCTGCTCAGCGGTGGTGGCGTGTGTTAGCGAGCGCAGTCTTGTGATGTTTACGCGCATAATCAGCAGCAGCAGCGCAGCCCGGAGCAGCTCCTCTCCCTCCCGCTCGGCGGTTTTGATAACGGGCCGGGCGCCAAATCCCCACGGGCTTCCCCAAACCCAACTCCCTCTCGCTTCCCGCCAACATCAGTGACTGCTTTCATCCCCCCTGTGTCTCCCCCCCACCCCCCCACCTCTCGTGGTAGCCCCCACCACCATCGGCATCGTCCTCATCGTCATCCTCATCTCCATGTGCAAGCCCGGCTTGGCGGTAGCTGAAGAGCGGCGGGCGGCGCTGGAGCAGGTGCGGAAGCACGGGGAGGGGGGCTTTGATCCGCACGCTGCCCTTTTGTGGGACAGCGGCGTCTGCAGGTGCCTGCGTGTCCCGTCGGCAGCGCATGAATGGGGGGGGGGGGGGGGGCGGTGTGCGGAACAAAGGGGGCTTTTCCAGAGCGCGGGAGCGGTGTGTGGAAGACTGCGACGGGCCCGTCTCCGTTTGAATCCCCCCCCCCTCCCGCTAACGTCGCCACGGCGGGCTTTAAACTCGCTGAGCGCTCGGGCCGCCGAACACGGATCCATTATTCATCCGGCCGGATCCGCCTCTCTCTCTCTCTCTCACACACACAGGCACACGCACACGCACGCACACACACACACACGCAGCCGCGCTGACTCCTCATTATCACTGCGCTTTTCCCCCTTTTCATTAGCGCCTCATGGGATTGACTCCTGCCCTTCGCAGCACTGTTGGAACCCGGGCGCAGTGTTGCCGTGCGCCGTTGCCGTGCGCCGTTGCCATCTTTCAGTACAGTGAGAGGAAAAAGTGCAGAGAATGATTTTAGGGAAAAATATCTGTGGTAATTGTATGGAGGCTATAGGAAACAGCCAGGCAATAGGCAGGTATGCCAGCAATGTTAGCTCGTTAGCTAGTGGTCTAAAGAAGAGAACTTTACACACTTCAGCTTTTTTGTAACGCATGCCTTGAAAGGTAGCCTGACAATGCGATCTCACTTGGTCACTGTAAATGTCTTAATTATGGAGTGTAGTGTTTATAATTTCCACAAGAGTCTCACAACCCGCTGTGGGTCTTAACCCACAGTTTGGGATCCATTGTCCAAGAGCCCAGCAGACTCTGCTTCACCCTTCCTGGACGTCCTGTGGAGCAGCGGGGGGCGCAGGTGTGCACCCCTCAACTCCCCCCTCACCTCCTTGCCCCCCCCCCCCTCGCCATCCCATCTGATCCCATTGTCTTCCCATCTGTCTGACTGAGGCCACTTGACCTTTGACCTTGGAGAGACACTGACCTCACACACAGATGGAGCTCAGATGAGCCGAGTCACCATCTGCGTGTGTTCTGATCAGCCAATCACAGCCCGGGCTCTGACCCCTGAGGATTGGACCTGACGACCAGGAGATGTGATTATTCTGCTGTTTGGAGTTGTATTTCCTGACGGTGAACTCAGACACTATAAGCAGGTGAAAGGTCATGCCTGTGGTGAGTGTGCATATACCATTCAGTCTGTAACCCCCCCCCCCCCCCCCCTCCCCACAGCTGTATCCTGTGGACATGTATCCTGTGGGGCGACATGGTTCAGGAGGTAAGAGCGATTGTCTGGCAGTCGGAGGGTTGCCGGTTCAAACCCCGGCCTGGACGTGTCGAAGTGTCCTTGAGCAAGACACCTAACCCCTAACTGCTCTGGCGAATGAGAGGCATCAATTGTAAAGCGCTTTGGATAAAAGCGCTATATAAATGCAGTCCATTTACCATTTACCATGTACCAAAACGGGTGAAATAACAGACTGACTTTGGGATGGCGGCCTGGCGGCCTGTTCAGGGTCCACGGCCCTGCATCTTCAGCAGAGAGCTAACAGAGCTGCCGAACTCGCTTTGTGTGCTGAGGCCAGACCGATTCCACTGGCGGGCGCGGGATGTTGACCTGGCAGCCTGTTGACCTGGCAGCCTGTTACCCTGAGCGGGGTCCACGGGTTTCATCTGATTCCACTGGCGGGCGCGGGACGGCTTCCAAGTCCCAGGCTGGGTTCCAGCGGCAGCTTCTGTGGAAGAGAATATGCGGTTCCCCGCCGATAAACACCACAAACACTGCCCTGCGTGATCTCTGTCTCTCTCTATCTCTCTGTCTCTCTCTCTCTCTCTGTCTTTCTCTCTCTCGCTATCTCTCTCTCTCTCTCTCTCTGTCTCTCTCTATCTCTCTCTCTGGCTGTCTCTCTCTCTCTCTCTCTCTCTCTCTCTGGCTGGAGCGGGTTCTGGGATGACTGCTCGCTGCTGGGGTGGGACTACTTAGCGAAATTACAGGTAAATCCCCACGCAGTCAGCGGAAGGGGGCGAGCTTGGCCGTGCGATGGGATGCGTGGGGGCGGACAGGTGCTGGGGGGGGGGGGGTACTGAGTGCCTCTCATGGCCCATTTTCCGGAATTCCTGCGACGTGGGGGGGGGGGGGGGATTTACGTGACACACACCGCTGTGACTCTCCATCTCCGCTGTGACTCCCCATCTCCGCTGTAATGGCTTCCAGAGCACCCCGGGGATCCTGTTCCCATGCTGAACCTGTCCTCTGCGAAAAGGGGAGCGCTTAGCTTGCAGATTTTGGATGAATAATAATATTAGTAGTGATTGGGAAAGTGCTCACAGCTGTGCTTGTGTGTGTTTGTGTCTGTGTGTGTGTCTCTGCGTGTATGTGTGTGTTTGTGTCTGTGTGTGTGTCTCTGCGTGTATGTGTGTGTATGTCTGTGTGTGCGCGCATGTGTGTGTGTGTGCGTGCGCGCGGTCGTGTTGTAACTTGTGTCACTAACTCCACGGGCACACACGACTGGCTGAAGTCTGGCAGATGTGCTCTTGGCGAGATGCCCTTAATTTCGGTGTCTAATTCCGCTAACATGTCTTGTGTGCACTTAATGCCTGAATGAGCCCCTGATCCAGAACAGCAGTTTACAGGAGGCTGAAGTAGGCCTGTGCCTGCTTACTCGATTTGCGTGTGTTTTGCATGTGTGTCAAAGTGTTCATTTACTGATAATCCTGCATGTGGCTCCTATAATGTGTGTCAGTGATGATGAAGAGAGTTGCTATCAGTATTTTTCTCCATTATTTCAGTATTAGGCCGATATTTGGGGAACCAGAAAATATTCAAATGTGGAGTGAGCGTTACGGTGGCTTGAGGTATGGTGTGGTCTTCAGCACTGTGGCTTCCGTCCTGAGGAGAAGGGCTGTGATCGAATGGGAAGGTTGTGGGAGGAACCCTGTATGATTGGGCTGCATCCTCTGGCACTCCCTCTTTCCCCAAAGGAAATGCCGTTTGACACATCTGCTCCTCTTCCTCCCTCTCGCAGCACCAACGTGGTGATGAACTATTCCGAGATCGAGTCCAAGGTTCGAGAAGCCACCAACGACGACCCCTGGGGACCTTCCGGACAGCTCATGGGGGAGATAGCCAAGTGAGTACCCCAGTATAGGGGGTGAGGTTTCCATAACGACCTGCTCCCCAGGGCCTATCAGGTTACAGGCGTAATGATAAGTGTCACTGCAATTGGTGGGCCTTAAGTCTGGTGCTCTTATAATATATTCTGTATTGGCAGAGCTGTTTGTAAAATAACGAACAGGTTTGTCAATACATTTCATACGCTTTCTCTATTGAGTCAATTGATCTCCATCGATCTCCCTATATTTATGCTGCAGTGATGTACGCCTGTTCTTGTGTGATCTCGCGGTGCAGGCAGCAGTGGTGTTGTGTTAAGGAACTGGACTGTGAACCATAGAGCTGCTGATTCAAGTGTCAAACTACTGTTGTACTTCTTGGGCCTTATCTCTGGTTGTGTGTGTGTGTGTGTGTGTTTCTGCTGTCCCTCAGATCCACGTTCATGTACGAGCAGTTCCCAGAGGTGATGAACATGCTGTGGAATCGGATGCTGAAAGACAACAAGAAGAACTGGAGGAGAGTTTACAAGGTCTGTGCTTTTTTAGGGACTGTTCAGAGAAGGTGAACTTTAGATTCCAAAATGGCTGCATTAGTGTACCATTGAGCGATGTGGTTTCCTTTTTATAACACCCTCCTCCCAAGTGAGTGACAAGTAGCAAAAAAACATGTTAAATTTGAACTAGCTTAGGCCAAACAAGTAATTAAAGGGTAGCATGGAATTTGAAAATGTTGCATTGTAGTTAGTGTTCATACTGGATTTGCAGGGCAAATCTCTTTCCACTCTTGGACTCACCCTGCCTTCAGTGCAGAATACCCCCCCTCTCTAAGACTCGAGTGATGAATGGAGGGTTGAATTATAACCCCCAGCGGCAATCCAGAGTGTACAGGAAGCGGAGTACAGTCCCCTGCCTGTTAGCATAACGCTAGCGCCTTCCTAAAACAAACTGCTCAGCAAAATGAAACTATTAATTTAAGTGATCACGCACATTTTCTTTAGAGAATGAGAAACCGGATGCTATGCAGTTAGCTACAACACACAGATTGGTGTTCTAGGGTGAATGAGAGTTTGATACAGCAGCATGAAATTGTAAAAACCCCGAAAGGAGCTTTAAATTCTTTCAGTAAAATTATCGAAGACCTTCGCAGCGTGGTCACCTAATGAAGTGAAGCGCAACGTGTTTTAAAATGAAATTTGCTGTGGAGATGCCCTTTAATGAAGCCCTTCTGTGCTTTCCAGTGCTTCTCACTGGCCCTTTAGCTCTTTAGCTGTCCTCTAGCAGTAATTGACTGTGTTTGCAGAGGGAGCGAATGCTTTTGGGAGGTAATGAGCGAACGCTGCCCTTCCGTAGAGCCGGCAGTTTTTACCCTCCAGAATCGTGTAGCGGTACGGCTTTGAAAACTCTCCTAAGCGCTGCTCTGACAGGACACTTTACCCGAGGCGGTCCTGTAGTCTGTTTTTTTTAACTTGTTATAACTAACAGCAGAGCATTCTGACGGGATAAAAAGAAATCCACAGTAGCCCCACCCCAAGGACTGACCGTGTCCCGGATGTTAGATATGGGAACTTCCGATAAAAGCAGGGACTAGTATTACCACAGGACCTTGGTTACCTACTCACCCCCCCCCCCCCCCCCCCCCCCCAAAAAAAAAGGTTATTCAGCCTGAGAAATTTACTGTGCAACCAGGTAAAAATTGCCGACATGGCAGATTCTGACTGAATTCCTGGATTAAAAACACAGGAGTAGTAGTAGGTAATGACTGTAATTGCAGGACATCCTTGGGTAAAACGAATCACGTCAGAATAGGGCTTTGGGCAGCGTGAGCGTGAAAGGTGCCATCCCCTGTACTGTCCTGGTGCGTTTGGTAAAACATGGAGCTTCCCTCGCCACAGGCTTTGGAGAGACTGCAGTACGAGTCTTTACCCTCGAGGCCATCTTTGAGTTCTATCCTCAGCCCTCTGGGCTGTAAGAACTGGAACTGTGTGCACTCAGTCTGTGTCTATCTATCGATAGCTCTCTATCTCTCTGTGTATGTACTCAGTCTGTATATATGTATCGATAGCTCTCTATCTCTCTGTGTGTGCACTCAGTCTGTATATATGTATCGATAGCTCTCTATCTCTCTGTGTATGTACTCAGTCTGTATATATGTATCGATAGCTCTCTATCTCTCTGTGTGTGCACTCAGTCTGTATATATCTATCGATAGCTCTCTCTATCTCTCTGTGTATGCACTCAGTCTGTATATATCTATCGATAGCTCTCTCTATCTCTCTGTGTATGCACTCAGTCTGTGTCTATCTATCGATAGCTCTCTATCTCTCTGTGTATGTACTCAGTCTGTATATATGTATCGATAGCTCTCTCTATCTCTCTGTGTATGCACTCAGTCTGTATATATCTATCGATAGCTCTCTCTATCCATCTGTGTATGCACTCAGTCTGTATATATCTATCGATAGCTCTCTCTATCTCTCTGTGTATGCACTTAGTCTGTATATATCTATCGATAGCTTTCTCTATCTCTCTGTGTATGCACTTAGTCTGTATATATCTATCGATAGCTCTCTATCTCTCTGTGTGTGCACTCAGTCTGTGTCTATCTATCGATAGCTCTCTATCTCTCTGTGTATGTACTCAGTCTGTATATATGTATCGATAGCTCTCTCTATCTCTCTGTGTATGCACTCAGTCTGTGTCTATCTATCGATAGCTCTCTCTATCTCTCTGTGTATGTACTCAGTCTGTATATATCTATCGAGAGCTCTCTCTATCTCTCTGTGTATGCACTCAGTCTGTATATATGTATCGAGAGCTCTCTCTATCTCTCTGTGTATGCACTCAGTCTGTATATATCTATCGATAGCTCTCTCTATCTCTGTGTATGCACTCAGTCTGTATATATCTATCGATAGCTCTCTCTATCCACCTGTGTATGCACTCAGTCTGTATATATGTATCGATAGCTCTCTATCTCTCTGTGTATGTACTCAGTCTGTGTATATCTGTCGATAGCTCTCTCTATCTCTCTGTGTATGCACTCAGTCTGTATATATCTATCGATAGCTCTCTCTATCCACCTGTGTATGCACTCAGTCTGTATATATGTATCGATAGCTCTATATCTCTCTGTGTATGCACTCAGTCTGTATATATCTATCGATAGCTCTCTATCTCTCTGTGTATGCACTCAGTCTGTATATATCTATCGATAGCTCTCTCTATCCATCTGTGTATGCACTCAGTCTGTATATATCTATCAATAGCTCTCTCTATCCACCTGTGTATGCACTCAGTCTGTATATATCTATCGATAGCTCTCTCTATCTCTCTGTGTATGCACTCAGTCTGTATATATCTATCGATAGCTCTCTATCTCTCTGTGTATGCACTCAGTCTGTATATATCTATCGATAGCTCTCTCTATCCATCTGTGTATGCACTCAGTCTGTATATATCTATCAATAGCTCTCTCTATCCACCTGTGTATGCACTCAGTCTGTATATATCTATCGATAGCTCTCTCTATCTCTCTGTGTGTGCACTCAGTCTGTATATATCTATCGATAGCTCTCTCTATCCATCTGTGTATGCACTCAGTCTGTATATATCTATCAATAGCTCTCTCTATCCACCTGTGTATGCACTCAGTCTGTATATATCTATCGATAGCTCTCTCTATCTCTCTGTGTATGCACTCAGTCTGTATATATCTATCGATAGCTCTCTATCTCTCTGTGTATGCACTCAGTCTGTATATATCTATCGATAGCTCTCTATCTCTCTGTGTATGCACTCAGTCTGTATATATCTATCGATAGCTCTCTCTATCTCTCTGTGTATGTACTCAGTCTGTGTCTATCTATCGATAGCTCTCTCTATCTCTCTGTGTATGCTTCTCTCTTTTCTGCTCTTTCCTGCTCTCTTTGCTGCTCTGTTTCTTTCTCTTTCCTGCTCATTCCTGCTCTGTTTCTTTCTCTCTCCTGCTCTGTTGTAATTGTTTGGTTTTGTCTCCCTCTCCGCACCAAGGCCTTACTGCTCCTGGCGTACCTCATCAGGAACGGGTCCGAGCGGGTGGTCACCAGCGCCAGAGAGCACATCTACGACCTGCGCTCCATGGAGAACTACCACTTCATCGGTGAGCTCCGTACGGGGCGGCTAACGCGGGGCTGCGGGTTCTGGTCCGTTCCAGCCGAGGCTCTGGAGTTGTGTAATAGCAGAAAGAGGGACAGGTCATTCACTTCAGCGGATATCTAGCCAGGTGTGCAGATGTGTGGCGTGCAAACTGAGCATGCTCATAGATCAGGGCGTGTCTCATGCAAATAAATAATAATAATAATGATGATGATGAGGAACGGATGGAGGCCATTTGGGGGGGGCGGCAGGGGAGTGTCATAATTCCACCCAGCTCAGCTTTGTGATTTCCCAAACCACCCCCCCCCCTTTTTCCCCCCCTCCCCCCCGCCGCCCCAGTTGCACCACGGCAGTGTCATCCAATTCCCCAAGTGAAACCCCAGAGAATTAATTAGCCAACTCCAGAGCCGGCCTGGTGTGTGGAGCTGGTGCTGTGTGTGTGTGTGTGTCTGTGTGTGAGTGTGTGCGAGTGTGTGTGTGAGTGAGATAAAGAGCGTGAGTGTCTGTGTGTTTTTTAATTCAAGTTTCCCATCGCTACACAAAGAAACTGGTTTAAATGTGTCAGAGCAAAAGTCCTAAAAGCAGAATAAACCCCATCTCTGATTGGACTAACCAGCTTGAGAAGCACCCATTCCTGCAGTTACAAAGAAAGGCTTGCACCTGGGCAGGAAATCAGTATTGAAGCAAAGCTGGCACACGCACACAAAATCAGTTATTAAACAGGGCTTGCACACTTACACATGCTTCTTTACATTAGCATTCTAATAATGTGCATTTACCTGCATACACTTCCTCTTAAGGCTATAACAGTGAGGTCCAGTTGTGCATACAGTATATAAGGTTTGCATACAGATCAAATGGGAAAATTTCCCCTGGTTTTTTTTTTTGTGCCTGGAACAATGGTTTCAGTGTCACTGCAGAAGGAGCTTAGGCATCACAGTATGGCTTTAGCAGAGGCCGTTAATACTGCAGTGCACGTACAGCACGCTCTGCTCTGACCACTGAAAAGCCACAGCGTCTTACAAATGCGCTGACATGCGATTTTCCTTAAAACTATTCATACCACAGCACTTTCACGACATGCAATCTCAAACAAAGTCTTAATCTGGTGGGGTGGTGGGGAGGTGGGGAGTGGAGTGGGGGTGGTGGGGTTAACACCAGCAGGGTCTCGGTGTGTAAGCGCAGAGGAGGGAGCCGTTTCGTAATAAGGCCCGCCCCAGCCTCGGTTGGGTTCCTGCGTGCGGAACGCCTCTCAGACCCGCCCCCTCTTCCCCCCGCAGACGAGAACGGGAAGGACCAGGGCATTAACGTGCGGCAGAAGGTGAAGGAGATGGTGGAGTTTGTGCAGGACGACGACCGGCTGAGGGAGGAGAGGAAGAAGGCCAAGAAGAACAAGGACAAATACATCGGGGTGTCCTCGGACAGTATGGGGACCTTCCCACAGAGTGAGTGTCTCTGATTGGACAGGCTTTCCCTGTTTAGTATGCAGCACTGTGCGAGTGTCACTCTGATTGTACGGATACATTTGGGTGGTGTCAGACAGAGCGGAGGTGTTCGCACACGAGGGTCTGTGATTGGATAAGTACGTCTGGATGGTATTGCAGGTGTTCAGTCGCACACAGTGAGTCATTGACTGCACAGTTGTGCACTGGTGACCACATTCACTACAGAGTGAGTGTCTGTGATTGGGAAAAGTACACTGGGGTGCCCTTGTACTGTATGAGGGTGTTCTGCCACTGATTGGACGATTTCATTGAGATGACATCATACCAACCACAGTCAGGATTAAGTCTAGATCAGGGCTGCCCAGTCCTGTTCCTGAATTTCAGCAGTCCTGTAGGTTTTCACTCCAGCCTGAACAAAGCGCACCTCATTCAGCCGCTGGAGATCTCTCTCCCCGAATCCGGCTTCCCCCTGTCCCCAGACTCATTCCACATTCATGGCGGCTGATCTTTTGATTGGGCTTGTTTTTGATTCCCGGGCACGATCTTCTCATCTTGCCAGTCGTCGGGATCTCTGGGGTTTGCGCTGTTCACTGCCTCCCCTTCTTTCTTCTAGCGCAATGTTTTTTTTGTTTTTTTGAATTGGGTGTTTTCAGATGTGAGATCCGTCCGTCCTGTCGGGGTGGGGGGGGGGGGGGAGACTGAGGGGGTCCCCTGCCATTTCATTACCACTCAGCTTATGCAACAGGAGAAAATCCTCCCCTTGTAAAATTTTTTACAGCTTGCATCATTCATCTCTCTCCCTGAGAGGAATCTTGATGATCAGAAAGTGTAAAAACAAAAAAGTTAATGTCTTTGCTTTCGGTGCTGTGAATTTCTGCTTAATTACCCGGAGTGTTCTGATTTGACGGTTAGTGATATGGGCGGGCCTTGGAGGAGGGTCGTGCGGTGGATACGGCACGGAACGGCACTGTTCAGGAACACGCTCTTCCAGTGCCGCACATACATACGCACGTACTGCCACATAAACACCAAAGGGCGATCCTCAGGTCTCCTCCCCTTCATCTGAAGGCACTTTAAACTTTTTCAACCCAGGAGTGAGCGACTGATAAATCTGCTGAAGCCTATGGAAACCCTATGGAAATGTAGGGTATAAGGCAGTTAAATAAAAAGGAGTATGTCTTTTGCCTAGATCCCTATTTTGAGAGGATGTTTTGGTAACTGAGGTACGTTGCCCTATTTCAGGGTTTAAAGTAACAGTATTCAGGTTTCTGGGGCTGAAAGTGGACTTTGCGCCAGCCCGGGTTCTGTAGTCCTGACTGGGCACACAGGCGTTAGCTCTGCCCCCTCAGATAGGACTGCTCCTGTTTGACCCCCTCCCTTGTTCCTCTCCTCCACAGCGGGGGAACGTTTGGACGGGGAGCCCCGGGCGAAGTGGGAGGAGGACTGGGACAGGAGCAAAGGAGGCAGCTTCCCCTTCAGCGAGAAGCTGGGCGAGATCAGCGACAAGATCGGCAGCACCATCGACGACACCATCAACAAGTTCCGCAAGAAGGAGCCGGACGACTCGCCCGACAGGGGCAGGTACGGGAGGGGGGGCTGGGGGGGGGGGCGTGGCCAGCACTCGGTCACACAGCGGGACGACTCGCCCGACAGGGGCAGGTACGGGAGGGGGCTATGGGGGGAGGGAAGGGGGCTATGGGGGGAGGGAGGGGGACTGGGGGGTGGGGCTCGGACACACAGCTGGACGACTCGCCCGACAGGGGCAGGTACGGGAGGGGGCTATGGGGGGCGGGGCCAGCACTCGGTGTGAAGTGTGAAGCATGGCGGTATGTTCCGTGTCTGTGAAAATCATGCGAATCTCATGTGGTTTCCTGAACCATGTTCCACTGCAGCATGAGTGTTGGCGGATCTTACAATGCAGTTGGGCTCAGTATTCAAGTGGGTGGGTTGGAGGTTTGAAAATGTGATAACGGCGAACAGCGCCCCCCACAGGCTGGGAGGCCAGGCCTGTCTGACCCACCCTGTGTCCCGTGTGGTTTAATCTCTCAGTGACAACGAGGAGGACCGCGACCATGCGTCCCGGAACGGCCGGGCCGCGAGCTCCGAGTTCAAGGACGAGGAGGAGACGGTGACCACCAAGAGCATCCACATCACGCACGCCACGGAGACCACCACCACCACCACGCGCAAGCGCGGCGGCGTCCCCTCCAAGACCGTGGACCTGGGGGCCGCCGCCCACTACACGGGCGACAGGAGCAGCCCCGACAGCGCCAAGGTGGGAGGAGCGACCGCTGGGGGCGGGCCATGGGGTGGGGTCGGGTCGGGTTGAGCCGGGGGGGGCTGTTTTCGTCTTAGAGT
This sequence comes from Anguilla anguilla, assembly GCF_013347855.1. Taxonomy (NCBI): domain Eukaryota; kingdom Metazoa; phylum Chordata; class Actinopteri; order Anguilliformes; family Anguillidae; genus Anguilla; species Anguilla anguilla. Next base: position 35,641,876 of record NC_049209.1, read on the forward strand.
GACAGGTATCACATAACACTGTGACAAACAAATGTGGACCGCTGCCTACAAGTTGATCCCTAAGCTTCAGCGTCCTTCGGTGTCTTCCTCTGTACTACATAGTGTAGCACACAGTGGGAACTGTTTTAAAATGTGTTTCCGGGCAGGGGGTTTCCCTCTGACTCCCCGCACTGCTTACCGATGATTCAATGAGAAGGGGCAGATGAGCTGTTCCTGGGAAGGAGCGCGGTTGATTGGGCTCCGCCAGGGTGACTTATAGCCGTGTTAATTAGCAGTCTGGAGGGCGGAACAAATGTGGGAAATAAACATTCCGGAACCTTCCGCAGCTGGGCCCGGCGGTGCTCATCGCGGGACGTGGGCGTGGCTGTGCGTGCGCTGATGGCGGTTTCCCGTGTCTGAGCCGCGGTAACTGTGCGCTGTCACGCGCAGCACATCTGTCGGGACGCAGCTGTGTGAATCATAAAGGGGGGATCCTCTTTCGCGGGTCGCTGAGCTTTCCATGGCAGCGCAGTCGGAATTGAGTCATAATCTGTACACAAAGCCCCCTTTTTCTGTGATTTCATTTTTCCGAAAACTTGGACTTGGACTTCTGGATGCTCTCTGCTTGATTCATCTGTGCATGTAGCTGAGGGCCGTATCAAAGGACAGTTAAGAATCTTGCATTTTTTTGTGAGTTTTGTTTGCTATGTTTTCAGTTAAGCAATACAGGTACCTTTCTTAAGGGTATCGGTGACCATCCAGGGTTAAACCTGGCAACCCCCGTTACTTGTCCAGTGCCCTGAGTACTACCCTACATTCTCTCACTCATTAGTATGGGAAAACTAACGTCACTGGTTAGTTGTTGTTTTGAGAAATGGTTTTGAATGTGGCATTTTGAACTGAATGCAGATTACTTTGAAAGACTGGATTGTAAAGCACTTGGCACGCCTTGTTTACACTCTGCATACCTCAGACATGAAGGGCTACAGAAAGTCCCCTTGTATATCGCTTTTTTTGTTGTTTTTTTGGCCATTCCAGTTAGACTTTGATACTTGTGTCTGTGGCCAACAGGCCTGTCTGAAGTTCTTCAGGGTCAAGTGCCTAGTCTGCAGCACTGTGCGCCCAGAAACCGTGCTCTTTCGCTGTCTTATGCTGCCATCTGGTGGTGGAGGGCATGACTGCAGCTTAAACATTCCCCACGCTGAAGGTTTTCCTGCCTCTGTCTCATCTCCTCTCTCTCCCTTCTTTTGGATCCAGGCGACGGGCGCGGGGGTCAGCCAGACGTCCGGTGGCGGCCTTGTGGACCTGTTGACGTTGGACTCTGGGTCCCGTCCGGCAGCACCTGCAGGTGAGCTCCTTATTATTTATTATTTATCTAGCCATCTCTTACTCTGTGGTGTGGAGCGATGCGTCATCCTTCAAAGCTACGGGCAAACGGCCGTAGCAGAGGTGGGGCGCATTTGATGGCTCTCCACTGGAACAGTGATCAGTAGCTTGAGGCCAATCTGTCCTTGGACTACTTTGAATAAAAACAACGCATCCTTTTGGTTTGAGTATCAAGAGGGTGGGACTGTGTTGTGTTACATGGAGATTGAGGGGAGTTGGGGGAACTCCACACCTGCAATATTTGGCATTCATCAGGAGTCCTCACTTTTAATGCCGCAGTTTTTCGGGGATTTGGCGGGTCTGCTTTTCCGCTGGCTTTCAGACCCTGTGCATCAGCGCTGAGGTGTGGAGCCACATGGCCTCCTCAGATCTGCACTCTGCTCTGTAGTGACAGCCAGCGCTTCTGTAGAACGGGTCGCGTTTGCGGCGTCCTGAACTGAGGATGATGGGAGATTTCATCTGCAACCAATCAGGACACCCCTGGCCTGCCAGCAGGACAGGCACATCAGGCACATCTGTGCACTGCCAAGTCCTGTTTCTACACAAATTTAGCCCAAAATGGGTTTTTTTTTTAACTCCCCATTTTGGAATAACCAGCCATATTTGCAGCTATATGACATTGAATTCATAGAACAGGCTTTATGATAACATTTTTTCCCTGGACCACATGTGCATCCGAGTTGAAAATAGTTGAAAAATGTGCAATATTGCATCCAAATGAATATATTTGCTCCTGAATTATCCCTAAAATGGGAGCCCTGTAGATTGTTGTCCTGGTTCAGTTCAGGATTGCAGATGAGCACTCTTCTCTCTTCCGGAGTACGTACAGCCAGCTTTGCAACCACGCGTTAACGCTTTGAAGAGCAGGTGTTTTGGAATGTTTTATTTGTTTCAAAATTCTAAGTCAGCGTTTTAGAACTCCATTGCTTTTTTTACATCAGCATTAGACTGTTCAATTACAGACATTCTAATCACATTTGTGACCTCACACCTTAAAGGGTTAAAGACTGAGAAATGTCACCCGGCCTCCTGGCTCCCTGCGATTGGTGGATGAATAAGTCATGTGCTGCAGAGTTGGAGGATCCCCGTGGCCGGGCGGAGCGGGCGCTAAGTGCTCCAGATGGGGCCGCGTTGGCGCGCTGGGCCAGATGTTCGAGCGGTCTCATGTGGAATCGCGGTGCGAAAGCTGCGCCCGTGTCAGATGGTGCCGTCCCCGCCCGTCAGGCCCCGCCCCTTACAGACGAACAGCTGCGTTACGTCCGCCCTCGTCTGTGCCCAGCGAAGCCGATGCGGAGAGATCGCCCTGACGGGCCGGCAGGAACGGGCCCTAATCTGTTTCATCTGCTGTCCCAAACACACAGTGTGTGTGCGTGCGTGCGTGTGCATGTATGTTGGTGCATGGGTGTGTCTGAACACCATTAGCGTCTTGGAATCTCGTCTCCCTTTACATTGAGAACTTGTGAGTGTATTATTGTCCCCATGGGTAAAGGAAAGCAAGAGCACTGTGCGTTATTTGTGTTGCTTGGTGGCTGCAGCAGATCAGGTGACTCTTGGTTTCTGCCCCTCCCCATCCAGGTGGAAGCTCAGACCTGATTGGTGGATTCGCAGATTTTTCCTCGCCGGCCGCCTCTGCTAGTTTTCCCGCTGCGGGCGGTAAGCTTCGCCTGGCCTGCAGTCGCACGCGTCTCCTGGGCACGCTCAGTCATCACACCTCCGCTAGCCTCCGTTAGTCTCCGTCAATCTCTGTTAGCCTCTGTTAGCCTCTGTTAGCCTCTGTTAGCCTCTGTTAGTCTCTGTTAGTCTCTGTTAGTCTCCGTTAGTCTCCGTCAATCTCTGTTAGCCTCTGTTAGTCTCCGTTAGTCTCCGTCAATCTCTGTTAGCCTCTGTTAGTTTCCGTTAGTCTCCGTTAGTCTCCGTTACTTTTGTCAGACACACCACCATTTCACAGCAATACAATAAACACCAGTGACCTGTACTTACCTAACGGCTGGGGGGTGGGGGGATGTGGGGGGGGGGGGGGTTGGGGTAACGATCAGAGCCGAGGACAGAGCCTCGCGACCCAACCCTCGCTCAGAGAGCAGGTCGGTGGAGGGGCTGGTCCCATGTTTACGTGGGACGCCTTCTGAAGAAAAAAAAAAATGCTGAAAAATTGATGAGGGAGGGGAGCGGTCCAGATGGGGACGCTATTCTCTGAGGGTAATGGGGACAGACACATTTCAGCTCCCATTAGGCACGACTCAGCGCCCCCCCACCCGCGTCCCGTAAGCAGAGCGGGGGGGGGGGGGGGAGATGTGACTGAGGGAGGGGGGGGGGAGAACACCAGACCTGCAGAGCAGTCAGGGAAATGAGCATGTGAATTCAGAGCAGCACAACTCACGGAGCATAACTTGTTTCTATGTGGCCAGATCAAATTTTGTTAGTTGTTAGTTTCCATGTTCATAATACATGCATATGTGTGTGTTCCTGTATATTTATTTCAATATGTACATGTTTATTGTAGCCAATATAAATCTTATATTTATATAAATATTAATTTATAAGAACTATGATTACAATGTGGTTCACAATTCCCACCCAGGTTCGACGCCCGGTGGGAACAGTGATTTTGGGGACTGGAACACGTTCCCTGCCGGCCAGCCGGCCGCCCCCTCCTCCCAGCCCCTAGGTGGCACTGCGACAGACCTCTTCGGCAGCGTACAGACCCCGCCCACCCAGGTGTCCTCCCCACCTTCCGCAGACCTCTTTGACCTGATTGGCTCCACCCAGGCCACGATCAGCGCCTCCCAAAGCCTCAACTTCTCCTTGTGTAGCACGCAGCTCGTTAGCGGTAGCAGCGGCATGCCGATGTCCACGTCTCAGGTACAGTGTGATGCTCAGCTTCTCCTTGTGTAGCTCACAGCCCGGTAGCATTAGCAATGGCCTCCCCATGTCGAGGTCTCAGGTACAGTGCGTTGCTCAGCTTCTCCTTGTGTAGCTCGCAGCCCGGTAGCATTAGTGACAGCCTGTCCCTGACAAAGTCTATGGTAAAGTGTATTCTTCTTGTGTAGCATGCAGCCCATTAGCGGTAGCGGCAGCATGCCCATGTCCAGGTCTCAGGTAGAGTATGTGTGTAGCCAACTTCTGCTCTTAATTATATAATTGGCTCAATCATGTCTTGATCTGATATTTGTGTTAGCACCACTACAGCCTCAGGCTGCTAGTGTACCCTAAAGATTCTACTGTGCTCAAGTGAACCAGCGTAGTTCATATAGCTGTTAGAAAGCTTCTAACCAATAATTGGTTGTAACAAAAACCAGCACACGGAGCTGCCCTCCAGGACCGGAGTTGCGCAGCCCTAGTTTAATGGTTTAATGGTGCCCAGCCTCTGGGGAGTTTGGGGGACTCTTGTGTAATGTGTTGGGCCCTTTATTGACCCAGCAGATGGGGATCCAGAAGCTGGGGGGAAAAGGGTCGCTCCCGGCAACGTGGTCGGACCCCAGCGTCAACATCAGCCTCGACTTCCTGTCCCCAGGAATGCAGCCGCCCAAACCGTCCCAACCCAGCCTCAACGCCATCATACAACAGCAAGGTGAGGGTTTGCTGGGATACTGCCCCGCCCCCCTCCCGGGCCGTGGTCCATCCCGCTTGTGGGAAGCCTCACCTGGCCCTCGCCCCGGGGCCGTTCATGCCCAGTTAGAGGCATCTGGAGCGCTCTCTCTCTTTCAGGAGAGCAGGCCCGCCGCGCGGTCGCTCAGGCACGCAGCGCGTCCCCAGTGGATTCCGCAGCAGAAAGCACGCTCTCTCTCTAACGCTGTTTCCCCTCGCGCGCTGTTTGCAGTATTCCCACGTGGAAGCGCTCGGCTGAAAAACACCGTTGGCTCACCGGTTTTTGAAGCCTGTGTTCATTATGATGCTTAGGGGCTTATCCTGGGGGTAGGACGAGACTGACGCTTCCACACACTGATACCAAACTGGAACTAAGGGGCTCAGTTTGCATGCATGTCTAGTTTATTTCCGGTTTGACAGAAGCAGGTGAATAAACTGTAGGGATTAGCCATATTTGAACCCTTTAAGGTGAAAGATCGCATGTGATTAGAATGTTCTTAACTGAGAATTCCAATGCTGATGTAACACTCACCACTGGTAACTGAAAGCAGTGGAGTTCTAGAACACTGCACTGACTTAAAACACATTCACTTTCCAAATTAACTTACCCTTCAAAGGGTTAGTAAAACTGCCCCCCCCCCCCCCCCCCCCCCCCGTACCTTATCCTCTTCCTTACCTTCCAGGTGTCCAGCCACCCTTGAACATGGTCGCCCAGAGCTTTGCCGGCCTGAACCTGAACACACAGCCGACACCGACGCCCATCAGACCACCCACGAACCCCATGATGGCCGGGCCGGGGGTTGCCATGGGGATGCCGCCCACCATGGCAACAGGCACCATAGGCACCATGGGAATAGCGCCCCCCGCAGGCGGGCCCCTCGGTCACGGGATCCTGGGGATGAACTTGAGCATGGGCATGCAGCCCGTGGGCATGGGCTTGCCCAGCACCATGGGCATGGGCCTGATGGGCATGGGGCAGGGCATGACGCCCGCCATGGTGCATCCCAAACAAGATGCCTTCGCCAACTTTGGCAACTTCGGCAAATAATGGCGAAGCGCGAGGGGGGGGGAGGTGGAGACAAGGCGGAAGAAGGGACAGCCATGAAGGAATGAAAGAGCTGCACACGGACTACCTGAAAAACACAAGAACGAATCCGTCCCCCTTCAGCTCTTATATGTTATACTAATGTATGTATGTGTATGTATGTACAGACATACGCACATATTTATTTTCTTCTGTCGGGGGGTTGGGGGGGGGGGGTGTGGGCAGATTTTGTAAGTGGCAGGAACTGAGTGTGAACAGATATATTTAACAAAAAAAAGAAGGAATGTTCTGATGTTTCTTCCCTGCGTGAGTGGGGTTTGCCATCATCATAGAGTAATCAATTAAAAAGAAAAAAAAACAGCTTTTTTTCCCCCATTTTTATATCCCTCCCACTGATTTAACCAATCAGAAGTGACTCTGGAAATGACCTCAAAACTGTCCATTATTTCACACCGTGACTCAAAAGAATCATAACAGTCTTCTCTGTAAATATGTTTTGATCTGCAAGAAATAAATTATTGGGATATTACAAAACTTTTTTTTGACAGTATGACCTGGAGAAGAGGCGAAAGGTGACTGAAGTCTACGGTTGATTTCATTTCTTTGTTTTTAAATGGCTTCCTGTTAGAGATCTGGATATGACAAATTGTCCATTTTCAGTTTCACCAAATAACAGCAGAGTACACTTTTACACTGTTTACTGCAGCGATAAAATATTATTTCATTAATATTATTAATCCATGCTGTTACTGGGACTAAACTCTAAATAAGGGAGTGGTTAAATGGGAAGCTGAAAGGTGGTTTCACCCATAGGTAGGGTTGGGTTCCGAAAACCGGTACTTTAATGGCACCGGTTCCTCTATGGTCAGCACCGACCGGACCGAATCACTACGCAAATTTCAGTGCCTCGTTTCAGTGCCACTTTTTAGCCCCTCCAGGAAATCGCGATCTTGCAATCGCAATAATTAATGCAATATTTGCGTGGGCTTGCAATTTTGCTAAATTCCTGCGATTTCTCCACATAAGTGTCCAAATCCAGAGCCGTATAAAGAGCCGTTATATGCGTTAACGCATATAAAACAAGACCAGGTCAAAGCCTAGTATATAGGTGGTAGTCTGGGTGACTTTTATGTTTTTAAAGACAAGAATGTCACCAGATTTACGTTCAGTTGCAGTGGAATGTGACCGTACCGTACAGAGACCGTCCTCTGAGTTCAGCTTGGAGCTCCCTGCCTGATCGAGTAACCGCTTGCCTTTCTGACTGTTTCAGGGAAACATTCTTCACTACAGTCATCTGTCAGTTATTCCAGACTGAATGGAATAATTCAGTATTCTTTGCACGGAAACGTCAGTAATATTTAATGAAGTGTGTATACATGCGCCAGGAGGAAAGATACTCAGTGGAAAAAGCCCAGATTGAGTGGGGGGAAGAGTGATGTGTGGCACAAGGAGAGTGAGAGGAGGTGGGGGTGAGCGAACGGTTTTGGCGGGAACCGCGGACCCAGGAATAGCTCCTAAGGGCTGTGAGAGTCTCCCGAAACACATGCGCTTTGTCAAAATCTGAGGCGCTACCCATTAAATGACCAAATCTTTACTTTCATGGATTATTCTGCTGATTATTCTAGTTTAATTTAATTTAAAAATTCTGCACTACCTCCTGGTTACAGGAGTGTTTAAGCTTACAGACAGTTCTGAGCAGAAAGCATGTAGGTTTGCATGCCTTCACACACCGTTATTGTTATGGAAACTTACTGCAGCCAAATGTCTGCTTTGACTATTTTGAATTTTGGGGTTGGGGTTGGAGGGAAGCATTAAAACAGACTTTCAAGGCGCAGTCTATTCTGATGAATTATGATGACATTGGAGTGACGAACAGAACTGCAGACCCAATACTTGTTCTTTGAAGAGGTACATAAAGAGCAGACTTCACTGCTGGAAGGCAATGAAGTCCCCCCCCCCCCCCCCCCGGCAATAATGGGTCTTGGGTTGATAAAGTGGCAGTGTAAGGCACTGCTCATGCAGTGGGAATAGGGGGGTGACTGTCCCCTATATCAGAGCGAGCACCCATGTCCCCCCTCGCCCCGCTCGACGTGCGTACGCATCGCTGTTTCGCGCGACTAGGCTGCGGTCCCCAGACAGAACCCCGCGCAGCGTACCGTCTCTGAAACGGGATAAAACGCTCTTCCTGTTTCACAGGCAGCGGGACGGCGGTTCCCATGGGAACGCGGACGGCTCGCGCGGTTCTGCCGCCGCAGCCGCCACTCCTCCTGCGAGCGCGCAGAAACCGCCCGTTTTCGCTCCGCTTCAGAGGGACGCGTCCCGCGCTCCTCCGGGCCATCGGCTCGCCTCGCTCCGCGTCCCGCGCACGGGGGGAGATGGGGGGGTACTAATCCGATACTGCCGTTCCCTAGGAAACATGATTGACAGGAGACCAGGCAGGGGGAGGGGTGCTCGTTTATCAAACCAAGACGCGTTGAACATTTATCGTGACCCATAAAGAATATGTTGGTGATTGGACCCACGTAGCCCCCCCCACCGGGACTGCAGAACACACCACCTCACCTGCGGGGTCAGGTGAAACAGCCAACGGATATGGTACTTCTTTAAATGACATTTTATATGACAAGTGCTTTTATCCTTAGTGATGTACGATAAGTACATCCTGAAGGTCATTGGCACAAATAGCTGCAAACACAGGTCAGGTAAAGTACAATTGTATTAAGAAGTAACAGCTATCCTTAGCCATGAACATCAAGTATATTTCACACAGGAAATCTTTGGCTAAGCTTTAAGGCAAAGTCAGTAACAAAAGCCGCGTTTCCACCGCAGGAACTTTACCCCGGAACTAGGAACCTTTTGAGGAACTCAGTGCGTTTCCACCGCAGGAACTAGTCTAAATTTAGTTCCTGGGGCTTTATTTTACCCCCCAAAAAGTTCCTGCTCGGGGGGTAGTACTTTCCGAAAGTACAGGAACCTTTTGGGTGGAGCTTGCAGCGCTGAACATTTCTGATTGGTCGAGTACTCGCAGCATTTTTTTGTATTTATTTTCAACCGCTATGTTTGAAAATATGCAGCCGCAAACCAATTTATTTTCATAAGAACTTCAAATCAAACTTGTATGTTATGCGGCACAGTAGCCTAGTTTTGGTTATAGTCTGCCAACGCCTTGGAATTATAACGTGTGCTCTTCTGTTCTTTTCTTGCTTTAGTATTCGTTTTATAAAATGCTAAGAATTCGTGCTGGGACAGCATATTACGTAGGCTACTAAAACATTCAAACGGATTAATTCGGTTGCTGAATATTTTCTTCCGGATTTTCTTTGTTAGCCCGTTGTAATTGACTCAAAACGTTTGATACAGTTATGTGAGGTATGCGGTAGTTCTGCGTAATTAACATTGGTGATACAGTAAAAGCAAACTGGAAATCACCTTCCGCACTTTTTGTTAGGGTAAAATAACAGGTTAATTCTAGTAATCGTCCCTTTAGCTTTTTCAGACTGCCGTAATTTTACTCCATTTTACTGCCATTCTTCAATTCCACGAAAAGACCAGGAAGACTATGGACTAATTTATGGTGCATGGTTCGCATCTGGAGGGCACACTTCGCTGCTCGGCTAGCAGTAACTTCGAAGGAAAGCAAACGGTGGCTGTACCACTACTAATTTTCACACAAGTCCGAGTTTTCGTTCTATTCTTGTCATTTTGCGATTTGCCTATATGGAATTGACGATGAGAAAGTAATCAAACAGCAAATTGTTTAAAATGTGTGCATGTTTTCTGCTGTTGTTGCCAGTTATATTGGAAATGTGAATGCATTCTGTCGCTTCGGATGTCAAGACATGAAAGCGAATGTTCGCATAAAAACATAATGAATGTGTTTGAGAGGATTATAAAACAGTTACAATCTGACTATTGGCCTGTTATATACTATTTGTTGCATAACAACGGTCCAAGTTCAACTACCAACGACATTTTTGCTTGACAACGGTAAAATATGCCCAAACGGCTGCAGAAGAATATTTCAATTCCAGGTGATTAAATCGATAAAAATCAATAAATACAAAAGTAACCATATACAGTCATTGTTGGTAGCCCGTTGTATATAAGTGGAATAAACCCCTCCGGGCTGTCCCGGTTATTAGAAAATAATGTAGGCTACTTCATGGTAGTATGGGGTTACAGAAGAAATCATAGGACAGATGGACGGACGACAACGTCGCTTTTTGGTAAATGGTAAATGGACTGCATTTATATAGCGCTTTTATCCAAAGCGCTTTACAATTGATGCCTCTCATTCGCCAGAGCAGTTAGGAGTTAGGGGTTAGGTGTCTTGCTCAAGGACACTTCGACATGCCCAGGGCGGGGTTTGAACCGGCAAGCCTCCGACTGCCAGACAATCGGTCTTACCTCCTGAGCGATGTCACCCCTTTTTCATACGTCATTGGGCTAATTTGCCTAATCTTCGCGGGACTTTAGACCGCGGTGGAAACGCAGACAACCATGGGCTGAAGGAACCTTTTAGTTCCTTGAAAAGTAGTTCCTGGGACTAAAAGTTCTGGGTAATTTTGGTGGAAACGCGGCTTGTATGTGTATGTATGTGGTTGTGCACTGTGTAACGTGCATGAAGTCTCTCTCCCAATACACACTCTGTGAAAAAGTTATGAAAAGGTTCCTATACAGGTACAAATTATTGTCACTGGGGTTGTAACCTATAGGTACATTGTACCCCTAGCCAACAATACACAATTTGTACCTTTTTTGATATAAAAGGTACTTATTGCATTACATTACATTTATTTGGCAGACGCTTTTATCCAAAGTGACGCACAATAAGTGCATACCAAAGGTCATTGGAACAACAACAAAATACAGGTCCGGTGAGGTATAACACTCATTATGTAAGTTGTCCATAGCCATGAACATGTTAAATCCAGTTCACACAGTAAGCATAGGCTAGGTCAGAAAGTTATGGTAAGTCAAACTAGGAGGCATGACAACAAGCAACAACATCAAGGTAACGATACAACCACAATATAACTGCTGAATGGAGATAGAAGTGTAACATGAAAGCACTACAGGAACAAGATAGGATACAAGTCATAAGAGCGATATTAGATTGGGAGTGCCCTGCAGAGTAGTGATAGTTAGTCCAGGTACAGTTTGAAGAGATGCGTCTTCAGACCTCAGCGGAAGATGGGCAATGACCACGTGGTTTGTAGAGGAATGGGGAGTTTGTTCCACCACTGGGGAGAGTAGTAGTACCCAAATAGAGCATTTATCATACTTTCAGGATACATTGGGCAAATGTGTTCCCGAATGAACAAAAAAAGATGTACCCCCACTGTACCTTAATACTCAGGGTGCAGCAGTGTGGCAACAGTTTCCATGACACCCGCAAGCCTGCTGATAAACAGGAATGGCGCATCCTGTCTCTGCATCGGAGGAAGGAGCTGCCACTCACGCGGGTGAGTGCGTGTTACCGTGCTGTCAGGGCTGAGGCACTTAAGAGAAGCCTGGAGCGTGATGACACGCGATTGAAATCCATTTACGTCAGTCGCAGCACAGCGGCAAGCAGCCGGGAACCTGCGTCGTTTCGTTTGTGTGTCAGCTCGCTTCTGAAATGCAAAGGGAATTCACTTCAGGAATGCAAATGAGGGTACTTAACCAGGATTGGAAAAGACTGAAAAAGATTTTTTACATCCTTCTGTTCAATTAATAGCCAATGTGATCTGGTATAGCATAAACATGTGGTCCCATCCACCTGCTCTGCTCTTAATCTTCAGGCTTCTTTTAGGACTTGTGCAGACTTTTAATTCTGAAAGACTGAGACTGCAAGGTGTGTTTTCATTCTGCCAAAAATCCGCTGGCCCCTTAGTGTGGACCGAAACAGTATGATGTAAAATTGTGAAACAGGCAAACTTAACTGAGTGCCCATGGCTTCCACCAGAACTCCACCAGACACAGAAAACTGTGTGTTTATGAGTAATGGATGCATTAAATATGACTGCAATCAAGAAAGTCAAAAACAATAGTGACAGCTGATTGTCACTTGCAAGTCTGAAAATGGAAAAGAAAAAGTTCAATAATTCATGGTGGATTTCATGAAATCCTTTTAGACCCTGTAAGCCATCTCTGTCATGACAGACAAGAAAATTAGATGAAAATGGCTTTCAACCAAATGGCATTCTTCAATCTTGTTTAAATTTCAAAACCATCCACGCTGACCTGAATCTGAGCGATTGCTCTTTATGGCGTTCCATTCAAAGCAGAAGCCATGTCATCACGCATAAATAAGCTTTAATATGATTGATTTATTCAGTGCAGGCAGTGCGGCATAGTAGCTAACGGAACTGCTCTTGTAACCAGGAGGTAACGGATCAATTCTTTGCTGAGACATGGTATTTGTGCTCTGGGAAAAATCATTGACCTGAATTCTTTATGAAATTCCTGTAGTACAATTTAAAAAAAAGGCAGCCCTGCAAGTCACACAGCAGGGAAAGGACAGCCTAATAATAATAATAATAATAATAATAATATCGTCCACAAACAGTTTGTTAAAAACATTTATGCAACATGAATGTACAGATGAGTGTTTGGAAGTATTTTTTTTGCCATGGATTTTACGTGTATATGATTTGTACTTGCGCCTATAGTGAGAACGTTAAAAGAGTAAATGACTATGGCCCCCTGTGTTTTGGTCGCCAAGATAATGGCTTGAAATCGCGATCTTTCGTCTAGATTTAGTTCACCATGTATGAGTCAAGGGTGACATCTAGTGGGAGAACACTACAGTGGGAGTACACGTTACACAGATCAAGATTTAGTGTCTACAATCCTCACAGCAGCAAACCAACGTTAAGGAATATCAAGGCTTTTGGCAATAACAGGCACAAGCAAAGGATATAATACACATGATTTAATTCGCAGTGTTCGGTGTAATTATTTTAATGACAGGCAAAAGTTGAGCTGATGTCTTGCAAATGATGGCGAATTCTCAGCTTTTCCTCCTCACGTTCCGCCCGTGTTTCGCTAGACTAGCTCACTCATTTGAAAAACAAAATTATGCTTTAAGTATACTTAAAGCATAATTATATAAACTTTTAATTATACTTCAAGTATACTGAAGTATAAAATAGTACAGCGTACTTTTCAACATGGGCAGTATCTGAACTCAATAATCCTATATGTATTGAATGTTCCCATAGCCTACTCTCTATATGATTTTTGAGTCACTGCTGACGTAGTTGTCAATTGTTACATCTTTCCCGTGATTATGAACATTATTTATTTGATAACAAAGCATCTCGAGGCTAAGTTTGAATTCTGGAAGTTCGGTTATCGTTTTATCTTTTCTAAAAAGTCAACGGCTTTGAGCTCACATAGATCCATAATCACACAGTGGAAGAAATAACGGGTAATAACGGTGATAGATGTGGGCCCGACAAAGACGATCAGAATAGAAAAGTAGAGCTGATCGGATCCAAGCCTAGCAACGGCAGTTTGTTCAATTCAAACCGTCACTTCTCTTTAGAAGATGATCATCCCAGAAATGCAGAAATAACGTTACTGGAGACGAGCGGGAAAACCTGGGAAGACCCTCCGTTCACGGCAGATGGGTCTGTATACTGGAAAGCAAACGGAATCCAGATAGACCCTGGAGAAGGAAAGGTTAACGTTGTTCAGGATCCTCATGTTACTGTTTTAACGGAATCATCAGATAATTCAGCTAGGTTTGAGATACCGAAACCGGGTGGCTATTTACAAAGGCCTAAGAGCTTCATTCCCGCTGCCTTACCAACGGCCAGCGTCAAAGGAATACAGCCTTTACCTGAAGTGAAATTTAAAAGCTCTCAGATGCTGCCGTATAAGGATGCCATCGCTGCCCAACCAACAGCCCACACTCTAAACGCAACGACCAGACTCCCAAACAACCGGTTTATGTTGACAGCGAGCAGTGAGCCTATTAACCCATCCTATTTGAAACTATTTGAACCCAAAGTAAGCGTGAACACAGCCGGACTGAATTTCACAATCCCCCCTTCCGAAGCAGGTAAGCTAACTCGGTTATCGGCAACGTTAACGGTGTATCCGTCACGCTAACATCACATAATATTGCCGTTTATACAGGGCTGTGTAGTTGTTAACGTTAGCCTGGTTAGTGCAAGGTTAACGTTAGGTTGGCATGTTAACGTACTTTTTAAAGTTAACTGGCATGATGACTTCAGCTCGGACTGTGATCACACAATTTTACGGGTTGCTTGCCCTGAAAATCTATGCCTTGTCAGCGATGACAATTTAAACTTGGTAGCTAGATAAAGTTGACCAACATTAAACGTGTAATTTATTTAATATAAAAAGTCACGTTCATCGACAGTTATTGCATATTTAGCGGGGGTTGTCTTCACAAAATGATCCTAGATTATTGTTGGGTATATGTTTACGTCTTGAATGCTCGTTATATTGTGTTGACGTTGGATAGTTAGCTTACTACGTCTTTTAAAAAGCCTATGTCTCTCATAAGGGAATTTAGAAATTACCCACAGCAAGAACAGTAGTGGCAACATCAAGAGGCCGATGAACGCTTTCATGGTATGGTCAAGAATCCACCGAGGAGCGCTGTCCAGGGTCAACCCGAAGGCCACCAACGCGGATATCAGCGTGCAACTGGGGGTGGAGTGGAGCAAGCTGTCGGAGGAGCAGAAGACGCCTTACTACGAGGAAGCGTACAAGCTTAAACACAAGCACAGCCAGGAGTTCCCCGGTAAATACACCCGAACAGGGACACGTTGGGTCAATGGCAGTGTGCACAGCTGTAATTTAAACACCAGGTTTAAACCTCTGGACCATAGAACTCCGTTTCTACTGGAACATCTAATTCTTGTTCCACAGCTTCGGATACCTACTGTAGTTGGTATTCAGTTATGTGGTCTAGAGGTGTAAACCTGAAGTTTAAACTCCCGGCTAAGCACCCTGCAATTGACCCAATATCTGTACAAGTCATTCCAGCTGATTAATAACTCAAAATCTGTTCATTTCCAGCTTTAAGCTGTCCATAATAATGTAGATAAAATGTTAATTTCTTCAGGAAAGATGAAGTGAAGAATTTCAAGGAGAACTGGTTCAACTAAAGGTTCAAGTTTATAAAGTCACAAATGTACACTGTTGGTCTTCTCTACTTGTGCACACCTACTTAAATTCTGCAATTGTGTCATTTGCATTTAATGAGACAATAGTCCATGTAGCCTTCCTTGTCTCTTCCTGTACCTAACTGTGGAACTAAATCAGATGAACCCCATAAGTGTATACAGGTGATCACTAGTTAGGTGACCATGCAGTTTAACTGTGATTAATTCTGCCTTTTTGGATATCTTGGCTGTTTTTTGTTTTAAGACTGGGTTTATCAGCCGAAACCTGCGAAGAGGAAGTGTTACAGCTCTGGGGTAATGGCTTCCACAGGACCCAGCTCCTCCCAGAGCCCCCTCACGCCCGTAACGTGGGCTAACAGGCCTTACTCTATGGTCGCCCCCACCTCTATCAACCAGAGGTACTCAACGACACACATGGTGACGACAGGTGACTACACACACACATACGCACACACACACACACACACACTTACAACACCCCATTATGGTATCCACATTCTTGATAAACACTTTGTTTTCTGGCAACAAACAAGCATAAAAGAAAAAATTCACCACACTTAGTTCAGTCTGTGAAACTTAGCTCACTTAGTTCCTCTGATGTAGTGTGTTTATCATTTATGAGCAGTTGCATTATTACGGAAAATATACTCATTTTCCTCTGAATATTTGCATGAATTGGGCCAATCGAACACAATTTCTGAGCATACGCCAAACTGAGCACATTTATGTGTGATAGTTGTGTCGTACAGAATAACGGTCTGAAATATTTTGAAGGCCAGTGCTTGCCCAAACATGGGCTGTTTGTCTCTTTTTAGGACACGGTGGGCATGCCATACTCCCGGGCATGAATCCCACTCTCCCCCAGACCGCCAGTCCACCCGTCATCTACCTTCAGAGCAACCCCCTCCATACCCTCCAATCATGGGCCAAGCTGCCGGAGCGGAGCGAGGCTGGTACCAGCAGGCCCCTGCCCCCTTCCCTGGGCAATCACATCGAGCCCTCCCTCTCCCTCATGACCAAGGAGGTAGTGTCCAGTCCCTTCCAGAGGATAACCGCCGCCCAACCATACTACAGCCACGCCCCTCAGTTGTCTGTAGACATGCCCCTTCCCAGCATGCCCCCCTGCTCCAGTGCCCTGCAGATGCCCCTCCCAAACCTCTCCCACCTCTGCATGTACGCTTCGCCCCCACTGCCACACCCCACCAGCCTCTTCCCTTACCACCAGGCTTTCTGCATGCCCGGGCCCCAGTTCTACCCAACATGGTGAGCGTCGGCCGCCATCTTAACATGCTGGAGTAGCGTGTTAAAGCAGCATAGGAGTATCTAATTTGTACATGCTCTTTTGACCAGAAGTATTCACTCTTGCTGTTGGAGAGCCACACGGTGTGCAGGTTTTTTTGTTTTGTGTTTGTTATGGGCCTTTCCCACCAGAAGAGATGACTACAACTTGTCTTGCATTTATGCCAAGAGTGTAGCTTTCACTTGCAAGACCAGTAAGAAGGTTTTTATTCAAAAAGGTTTGTGTGTATATCAGAGGCTGTCTTTGTAGGTGGCTGGATTTAGCAAATCAACATCCAGTCAGACAAACTGAGCTAATCAAGGCTTCAGGACAGAAACTATGTTATTTCAAAACTGCTAACTAGCTATGTTGTAATGGAAAAAATAATACAAGAAAATAAACTGCTAAGTTCCTGAAATTTTCAACCATTTTTCCCAACTTTATAGTTATATTCAGAGATTGTGAACATTGCCATTCAGGTGAATTGGAACTTATTGTATTTTCTAGTAGTTATGGTGTCAGTGTAGTTATCTTTTCTGATGGGAATGGGCCAGAGCTCAGCGCTTAAATTAATTGAACAATTTAAGCCAGTGATAATTACATAGTTAGCTTCCTTCCACCACCCTGCAAATCTCTAAAATGCAAGAATGAATAACACTGCTCTAGATAGCAGGAAAATTGAGCTTATATGAGCTGGATGGCCTGTACACAACATCCAGTTTTATGTTCTTATGAATATGTAGTTACAGTGCTTTACCAGGGTGACTGTGTCACTGAAATTCGCAAAGAGAGATTTAAAGTTTTCAGTCATGATGCCCTACAAGGTAGACTGAGAATGTCTGGATTGTAAGTTTGTAATGCTGGATACATGAACCAAATCTTGTTCAGTTTGTAATTAGGAAACAGATATGCTAGACCAGGACATTTTCAGTGTTCTTGGCTAGTCGATGTGAAACCCAACCATACTGTGTTTGATTTTTCAGCCCGTGCACTTACCCTTCTAGTGCGTGCAACTACTCCGAGTTATCTTACCCCGCGGGCGACCCGGTCTACTATGACGACGGTTGCCAGAAGCACGAGGCCATGTTCTCTGCCGTAAACCGGGAGTACATGTTCAGAGATCGCGGGGAAGGGAGCGGTCATTCCGGCGGTCATGGGGTGCCCGGGCCGGAGTTTATGAATTCGGACCCTCCACTTGACCCTCACGCACTCGATGAGGTCTACACAGTCCCAGCCGCAGAGAACGCATCCCATGTGCAGACAGTCAACATCATCAACGAAGACAACGAAGAGGAGGAGAGAGTGCTTAGAGTTCTGTAGCACTGGTTCTGGTACTGTCGGTATGTGCGTTGAAATACCGGCATGTAACTGGAAACAGTTACATCAGTTGTCTATCTGATGGTAGCCTGTTTATGTTGACTAAAGTGTGTTATTTATTTATTCATTGATTGAGTTAATGACTGTTTTGTTGGGAGGTAGACTTGTTTTTTCTCTCAGGTTATTTTGTCTTTGGAGTGTTATGTGTGACAGGTATTTTTGAATTTTTTTGAATAAACAAGTTAGTACACTATATGAATATTTGACCTTTATTCTTCATGGCATGCATAATTTTCTGTAACATAGTGTGACTGAAGACGGTAAATAATTTTTTCTAAACATGAAAAGCAATTAATTAAGCAAAAATAACAACAAAAACTAAAAACCAGCACACACTCGGACTACGCAGTCGGAGCTCCGGTCAAGCACTGAACAATTCAGTGAACGAATCTTTTTAATGAACTAATTCTCATGAACGAATCTTTTGAACAAATGTTCTTAATGAACTGATTCTAATGATTCAGTACACTGAAAAGAACTGCTTTGCCCATCACTAAGTAATACATGCTCAACCGTTTCCTGTACCTGACATGTGTCGCATAAACCTGTAGCATGCTTGCCAGCAATATGTGAAGCAATTGGTTTAGAGCTTCTAGTGGTTTTAGTAGTTTGGTTTGTTTCCTATTTCAGTGCTACACCAATCGCATGGCTGAGCGGACAATGTGTCAACATTGACAGTACCTTCTTCCCATACGGTTTTAGAAGCGACCAATGGTGTGACAAAAGTTTGACATAAATAAAATGTAGCCAATAGGATGCGTAAGTGAGTGTTGAACAGGGTTCGCAGAGGTCTCATTTACATATCCTTCTGTAATGGCGGACCACGGAGAGGGAGACGGTATTGGATTCGACGAAAACAGGTTTGGGAACGGGAAAAAACACACCACTACAAAGTCAAGGATAGATATTTTATCAGCTAATAGAAGAGGGACATAATCCTGTATGAGTACGAAATTGTTCCGTCCGTTTATACAAATTTATTAGCCAAACAAGATGCATGGTAGGATGCCTGGGCAGGCTGGCTAGTAAGCTCTGAACTCATTGTATCGCAACTCAGAACTAGCTAGTCTTTGGTAATACTTCTCATTGATGCATTTTAGCTAATTAACTAACTACTTAAAAACCGCAGTCAATAATTGAAACTACAGCCTTTGCATTGTCGTACTTGAGGTCTGTTGAACACTTTCTTATGCATTTCTAGTGAAATACTTGGCTACAGGACACCGTATTACTAGCACTGCACCGGCCTGCGCTGAATGAATGAATGGCACACAGTCCAAACATTAACTAGCTTGCTAGCTACATACACTAATATAATGTTCATTGTAACCTGAATTGCTGTCGTTTTTGCCAGTGCGCGCAGGACATACGCCAGGAATGTTGTGTTCTATATTTTATTCTTTAGTCTGTTGGCTTGCAGTCCATTTCCAGCATGTGACTCCAGAATGAGTAAACTAACGTTAGCTCGCTAAGTCAGGTAGCTAGCTTCAGTAAAGCTACCCTGCTAACTGTGCGTGTAGTCGGTTAGGCTGGTTATAGCTAGCTAACACATGCTACTGCTAGCTAGCAATGTACGATCTATTGTAGCCAGCAAGTTTTTATTTGTTAGGCTTAAGATAGCGGTACATTTAACATAACTGTTACGGTAGCTAGAAGGCAGATTGAGCTATATGGGGGTCGGTCAGTAACAGTTAGCTTGTCAACACTAGAGAACTGACTCCGCTAACATAAGCCAAGATCCTGCTCGTGACGCAATTTCGTTCTGGTCTAACACTGGAGACAGCGTGGACTACAGAGGTATTTGTTGTCAATGTG
The DNA here is from genome assembly GCF_013347855.1 of Anguilla anguilla. NCBI lineage: Eukaryota > Metazoa > Chordata > Actinopteri > Anguilliformes > Anguillidae > Anguilla > Anguilla anguilla. The sequence goes on from NC_049209.1 coordinate 35,661,488, forward strand.
TTTTGTACGTCACCCTTGGTTATGGGTACAGGCTTCCCTTCAAACTGTAAATACCCGAGAGATGCTTTCTAGCTATCATTTTGAAACTGTCGTAAATAAAATGCCGATGCTTAATTTATGTTGGTCTGAAACAGAAAGACATTGGTTTTGAGATTATAATGTTCAGATGAATTCGGCATTGATTAAGTTCCTTTTGAACTCTGGGCTTATGGGGGCAGATTTAAATATATTTACAATGAACAATTCTGTGACACAAGACTTCTTTTAGATGATCTCTGGGATGATTCCAAACACAGGTCAGCAATAAATATTGATTAAGTGCCATTTAAAGACAAAGAAAGCAGTGGGTTCTTAATTTTCCTCATTGGACAGAACTGAGTTGCTTTTCAGTAATGACGGCACCTTGTATTAACACAAGGCAAGGGGGGAGCGAGGCTTTGTGAACTCCGAAATGGGTGGAGAATATAAAATGGAATCAGAGACTCACTGTATTGAAGCAGTAGCACTGCTTTGCTGTGTGTTTTGTCTTGTGGGCGGATGATCAGCAGAGGAGCACGTTATCCGCTAGCTTCAACGCTAACACGCGCGCTCTTGCCATGCTCCTACAGGATGGCGCAGCAGGCCCTGCGTTTCCGAGGCCCCGCCCCGCCCCCCACGGCTGTGATGCGGGGCCCTCCCCCGCTACTGCGCCCCCCGCCTCCGCCTTTCGGAATGATGAGGGGGCCCCCGCCCCCTCCACGCCCACCATTTGGACGCCCGCCCTTTGACCCCAGCATGCCACCCATCCCTCCCCCGGGGGGGATGCCCCCGCCGCTGGCCCCCCCACACTTGCAGGTAAAGAACATGGAGAGGGCAGGTCAATTATGCTTTCAGCACATTCTCCTCAGTGCACATTTCCTGAAAATATGAGTGTTGAATGGAATGTTTTGTATGGCAGACTCTCCAGTTAGCCTGACCGATAGACATGCAGATTAGGCTAATTGGAGAGTCTAAGTTGCCCATAGGTTTAAAGAAATGGTCTGTGTGGGTTGTGTGGGTACCTAGGGTTGTAACTAGGTAGCTGTTTCGTAGGTTTCGTAGGTGACTTAGTTAATGCACTCGTCTTACTGCTTGTATTTTGGCGTAGACTGCGTTGTTGCTGTTCTCGTTTGTGTTAGTATTAATCAGTTTATCCTTCAGAGTCCAAGTTGAACTATGCGGTTGTTCCCTGCACTTGGAACGGTACTTCTCTCTAGGGTTTTCGACACACTTGTTCCTGGTTATGGTTATACACTTTGTTGTACGTCGCTCTGGATAAGAGCATCTGCCAAATGCCTGTAATGTAATGGTCTGTGATGGATTGGCGACCTGTGTGTTCCTGCCTCTTACCCAATGCATGCTGGGATAGGCTTCAGCCCCCCTGTGACCCTGATCAGGAAATTAGGAATAAACAAGTTGAATAATGGATGGAAATAATATTGTATTTTGAAGTTGTTTAATGCCTGTCTTACCCTGTCTGATCCACTAGCTGAACCCACATTCCACTCAAAATAATTTGTGTCAGAAGAGCTGATGCTGGATTATTTTTGGGTCTATTGAAGTCATTTTATAAGGCTTTATTGTTATTCTGTAGCACCTGCTGTACAGTTTTTATATGTCCTTGAATCTGGGTGAATAGGACTTGAAAAGCCCTCTGAATTTGTGGCCCAGGTAGACGTGGAATCCCCTCCTTGTAAATCACCCGACCCAGAGCGTATATCTATGGTGTGTGGAGCAGAAGCGTCTCCACTGAATCTCTCTGTGTCTATTTTTGGTGCTGTTCATAAATCCTGAGTCATGCCCAGTGGCATTTGTTGACAAAGCGATCGCTCTTCAGTGATGGACCGTTTACAGGCTGATGGCCTTCTGATGTTCTTCTCCCTTTGCTGTTTGTCTCGGAGTGTCTGTTGTGCTTTTGGGGTTCAGTGGCTATTATTCCTCAGAACTCGCTCACTGAGAAATTGTCCCTGGTTTCAGACAGGAAGGCAGCCCTCTCCAGGTGCTCGCGCTGTGTATGTCCTGGGTTGGAATGGTTTTTTTTGATGTGGCTGTTGGGCTGCAGAAAAGCGCTGTTGCCTCATTAATTATGTGGAGAGACAGAGTGTGGAATGTTTCCGTCACACACGTGTGCTGTGGCGGCGGGTGATGACACTCATCAAAACACACGCAATTGTGTCTTCACCTGGGGATTTTGCCAATCGCTGCTGCAAGGTGTAACTGTACTACGTTAGCAGAATATTTGCAGGGTGGTGATTCGGCTTACGGCTTGGGGGGGGGGGATGTCACTATAATGGATTCAATGCAATGCAGAGCTTTAGATTTCCCCCTCCCCCTTCGAAAGTGATTCTCGGTTTTCTTTATTCATAAGGGCTGTGCTTTGGACATTTGCTCACATCGCATTGTCCTGAGTGCACTCGGATGTTAACTTGTACTGTTTTGTTTTTTGTCCCCTTTCAGCGGCCGCCGTTCATGCCTCCACCAATGAGCAACATGCCCCCACCCCCTGGCATGATATTCCCTCCCGGGATGCCCCCCGTGCCTGCGCCTGGCACCCCCACCCTGCCCCCCACAGAGGAGATCTGGGTGGAGAACAAGACCCCCGAGGGGAAGGTAAGGAGCTCACTGCGTATAGAGGGCCTGCGTCACTCGTGTTCATACATGTGTTCATACATGCGTGCATACGGACCATGCGTTCATACATGCGTGCATACGGACCATGCATTCATACATGCGTGCGTACGGACCATGCGTTCATACATGCGTGCATACGGACCATGCGTTCATACATGTGTACATACGGACCATGCGTTCATACATGCGTGCATACGGACCATGCGTTCATACATGCGTGCATACGGACCATGCGTTCATACATGCGTGCATACGGACCATGCGTTCATACATGCGTGCATACGGACCATGCGTTCATACATGCGTGCATACGGACCATGCGTTCATACATGCGTGCAATACGGACCATGCGTTCATACATGTGTACATACGGACCATGCGTTCATACATGCGTGCATACGGACCATGCGTTCATACATGCGTGCATACGGACCATGCGTTCATACATGCGTGCATACAGACCATGCGTTCATACATGCGTGCAATATGGACCATGCGTTCATACATGTGTACGTACAGACCATGCGTTCATACATGCATGCATACGGACCATGCGTTCATACACGTGTGCATATGGACCATGCGTTCATACATGCGTACATATGGACCATGCGTTCATACATGCGTACATATGGACCATGCGTTCATACATGCGTGCATACGGACCATGCGTTCATACATGCGTGCATACGGACCATGCGTTCATACATGCTTGCATACAGACCATGCGTTCATACATGCGTGCATACAGACCATGCGTTCATACATGCGTGCATACAGACCATGCGTTCATACATGCGTGCATACAGACCATGCGTTCATACATGCGTGCATACAGACCATGCGTTCATACATGCGTGCATACGGACCATGCGTTCATACATGCGTGCATACGGACCATGCGTTCATACATGCGTGCATACGGACCATGCGTTCATACATGCATGCATACGGACCATGCGTTCATACATGCGTGCATACAGACCATGCGTTCATACACGTGTGCGTATGGACCATGCGTTCGTACATGCGTACATACGGACCATGCGTTCATACATGCGTGCATACAGACCATACGTTCATACATGCGTGCATACAGACCATGCGTTCATACACGTGTGCATATGGACCATGCGTTCATACATGCGTGCATACAGACCATGCATTCATACATGCGTGCATACGGACCATGCGTTCATACATGCGTGCATACAGACCATGCGTTCATACATGCGTGCATACGGACCATGCGTTCATACATGCGTGCATACGGACCATGCGTTCATACATGCGTGCATACAGACCATGCGTTCATACATGCGTGCAATATGGACCATGCGTTCATACATGTGTACGTACAGACCATGCGTTCATACATGCATGCATACGGACCATGCGTTCATACACGTGTGCATATGGACCATGCGTTCATACATGCGTACATATGGACCATGCGTTCATACATGCGTACATATGGACCATGCGTTCATACATGCGTGCATACAGACCATGCGTTCATACATGCGTGCATACAGACCATGCGTTCATACATGCGTGCATACAGACCATGCGTTCATACATGCGTGCATACGGACCATGCGTTCATACATGCGTGCATACGGACCATGCGTTCATACATGCGTGCATACGGACCATGCGTTCATACATGCGTGCATACGGACCATGCGTTCATACATGCATGCATACGGACCATGCGTTCATACATGCGTGCATACAGACCATGCGTTCATACACGTGTGCGTATGGACCATGCGTTCGTACATGCGTACATACGGACCATGCGTTCATACATGCGTGCATACAGACCATACGTTCATACATGCGTGCATACAGACCATGCGTTCATACACGTGTGCATATGGACCATGCGTTCATACATGCGTGCATACAGACCATGCATTCATACATGCGTGCATACGGACCATGCGTTCATACATGCGTGCATACAGACCATGCGTTCATACATGCGTGCATACGGACCATGCGTTCATACACGTGTGCGTATGGACCATGCGTTCGTACATGCGTACATACGGACCATGCGTTCATACATGCGTGCATACAGACCATACGTTCATACATGCGTGCATACAGACCATACGTTCATACACGTGTGCATATGGACCATGCGTTCATACATGCGTGCATACAGACCATGCATTCATACATGCGTGCATACGGACCATGCGTTCATACATGCGTGCATACAGACCATGCGTTCATACATGCGTGCATACGGACCATGCGTTCGTACATGCGTACATATGGACCATGCGTTCATACATGCGTGCATACAGACCATGCGTTCATACATGCCTGCATACAGACCATGCGTTCATACATGCGTGCATACGGACCATGCGTTCATACATGCGTGCATACAGACCATACGTTCATACACGTGTGCATATGGACCATGCGTTCGTACATGTGTGCATACGGACCATACGTTCATATATGCATACTGTGGCAAAAGAGTGCCACCCCTCCTAAACCAAACACACTCACGGGAGACACTGTTTTCGTTTCTAGCACTTCCGTGCTATTTTATTTAAGCTCTTGGCTTTTCTTTGTACAATCAGTAATAACCGGGCTTTTTCTCGCCGTCTTCTCACCGGCGCTCCTCTCGCTCCCTCCGGCTTCCGGTCGTGCTTTTAAAAACCCCAGGCTCACTGTTGAAAGCAATCAGAGGCAATCAGCGCAATTAAACAATTAACAATTATCGGCGCTGATTACCTCCAGCTGACAGTTGTGACGAAGGGTCCGAGAGCCGCTCCTCTCACTCTCTCTCTCTCTGCAGCCGACGCTCAAACCACGCCCACCCCACCACACATACATACATGCATATGTACAGAGCATGCTTTCATACATGCGTGCATACGGTCCACAAAAATCCTCTGCACATTACATTCCAAAGAAGCAGGGAAATGGTGTTTTTTTTAGATCTGTGCACATGCACTTCAGAGTAACGTGACTGGATCAAGTGTTCGACTGGCTGGTGTGTGGGGGGACTTTCATTTTAGGAACGCGGCTGCTGACTTCTTCTGAGTTTCCACAGCCAACACTGGAGAGAGCCTGTGATTTAAGTTTAGAACTTGGCTGTTCCTTCAGTCAAAGGAGAGCTCAGACGCGTGATTGTTGTGTCTGGGGCTGTTAACCACATTTGTGTGGAGCTGGGTGTGCTAAAACAGCCAGACTGGAGGTGGTGCTGGCTAAACGAGAATGGATTGTACCCATCTTTGGGCATGCATTTCAGCTATGATGCACACATGCTAAGCATGCAGAGATGCTGGTTCAGGTTTGTGTATCTTTCATCTGTGCATGTAGTAGTAGCATGTAGTGTAACTGTCTGTCTGCCTGTCTTGGTCTCTCTCCCTCTCCCTCCCGCCATGCCTCTGTCCCCCCCCCCCCCCCCCCCAGGTGTACTACTATAACGTGCGCACACGGGAGTCGGCCTGGTCTAAGCCTGAGGGGGTGAAGGTGATTCAGCAGTCGGAGCTCAGCCCCCTGATGGCCAATCAGGCTTCAGCGGCGGTGTCCTCCAGCGCCATCAGCCTGCCAACAGGCAGCTCTACCGCCACTGCCCCAGCGTCTGCCTCCACCCAGACCCCCTCTCCGACCCTGCCCGCCAGCCCCGCCCCCAGCACCGCCCCCACCGCCCCCTCCCCTGCGGTGTCCCAGCCTATCGCCAGTGAGTACCCGGGAGAGCCAGAGCCAGAGCCGCTAACCAATCAGAGCTAATTGTGTCTCGGGGTAAAATTCATTTATTTTCTGTGGTGCGTGCGCAAGTCGAAGAATGGTACAAAGTCCAGTGGTCAGAAATGGTGGCCACACGCGATGGCTCCATCCCTTGTTGGGGTTTCTTGGATCTAAAGAGCACCACTTTCCAAAGCGTCATGGAATGCTTGCGAAAGGTTTCTGTGGAAACGTCCCGTTTTGGGAGCGAATCACGCGCTGCCTTTCGAAGGTGTGCGGATTTCAGGAAGCACAGCTGAAGAACCGCTCCCAGAAGCTTCAGTCTTTGGCTTGAGCTGGAGTCCTGCGATTGGATGTTCAGCCCCCGTCTTTCTCAGGGCACCTGATAGATGGGCAGGAAATTTGGTCTCAGTTACAGAGCCACTGACCCATTAGTCTGACGGGCCCAGGCTGACTGTATGGCCCTCCACTGCTGGTTAATGTGCAGTGATAAGGGCAGGGGCTTATTACGTGTTCAGTTCTGCTTCGTTAGGTCCTGCCGTCAGGGGATTTCACGGTTCTGTGCACAGCGTTGCCGACATGCTCGAGGTTAATTGCGAGGAGGGTTTGACGGACTTGTAGGACATCGTCAGCATTTTCTGCTTGCTGTTACTACCGTCAGTGCTTACTAGTGTCTTATTGGTTTCCTTACTCCAGATACCATCAGAACGCTCTGTCCAAACCTGTGTGCTAGGGCTGGCAGCTAGATCAAATACATTTGAATATTGTAATCCAAAAAATGTGATTTGACTTATATGTGAATGTGTTTTTCTAAATTGGCGTAATTCTTTGCCCTTAAATGTGTAAGGATACCATTGGGTGCTTCCTGTTATGGGTGTTATGTCCACCAGGGGGCACTCTCTACAGCCTGTATTTGTATGGTGCTTTTAGAGATCATTTGCCCAAAATGCAAGATAGTCCACTTGCTTGAAGGCGAGTGCTGTGTGCCTTTGATGAAAAATGTTCCCCGCGGAGGGGAAACCACGCGCTCTGCACTGAGAGCTGTCCGGAAGGCTGGGTGCTTTTCTGCGCTGGCTGTGCGCTACACGGTGGTTTCCCTCCTCAGGAGGGGATTCTGGTCTACTGGTGGTGCCGCTGGCTTTTTCCGTATGTCATCACTTCCTGCTGAGAATATTAGTGAGATGTGTTTATTTTTTTCTGGCTATGTACCCCAGGCAGTGACACGCTGACTGCATACTCACAGACCTGTATGTACAGAGCTCTACAGTGCTCCCATTCTAGGTGCATTTGTCCCTGAGAATTGATCTGTGCTAACTCTGCTAACTGGGAACATAATTTAGGAACACATTTGCTAATTGGGATGCATTGGTGTGCTCCTAAATATTTCTACTTAAGAGCACATGTGTGCCTTGGAAATAATGCTTAAGAGAGCCCTGATATACCCCGACACATAGACACACTCATACAGACACTCAGGCAAGACAGTAACTCTTTATGAATCTTGAGGTTCATGCTTCAGTCTTCTCTCTTCTCTCCTCAGCTTCAGCTTCCCTGGAGATCCCCCCTGCGGTCAGTGCCCCTGCCAGCGTCTCCCTGGCGACAGCGATCAGTGTCTCCACGGTGACGGCCACTGTGACGCCGGTGCAGACGCTGTCCCAGCTGCTGCCCCAGAGCCTGCCCCACGCCCTGCCGCAGCCCACAGCCGCCATTCCCGCCTTCCCGCCCATCATGGTGCCGCCGTTCCGCGTGCCCCTGCCGGGCATGCACATCCCGCTGCCCGGTGCGCACCGCCCGCCACGGCTATCTCCAGCATGTTTCTGTTTCATTACTCTTACTGAGTTTAAATGCATCACATGTGCAAACACTCCCTGAAAGTACGCTCCATTCGCTTGGTAAATGGTAAATGGACTGCATTTATATAGCGCTTTTATCCAATGCGCTTTACAATTGATGCCTGTCATTCACCCATTCTCACACACACACTCACACACCAACGGTGAAAGGCTGCCATGCAAGGTACCAATCAGCTCATTGGGAGCAATTAGGGGTTAGGCGTCTTGCTCAGGGACACTTCGACACTCCCAGGGATGGAACCGGCAACCCTCCGACTGCCAGACAACCTCTCTTACCTCCTGAGCTATGTCGCCCCAGCTTTAGCCTGACTTACTTTTACTGGGAGTGTTTTGTCCTGTAGAAAGAATAATTATTTTTAAAAATAAATTAATAAATAGGGGCATTACTGGTGAGCGCTGAGCGATCGAGGTGTATCTGCTGTGGTTTTGCACTTCAGTGCTTTATTCCATTACCAACAGATGGCACTGTAGTCCTGTGTTCAGTAATTCAGGCTGAACTCGTGCCGTCAGTGTTGATTATTTAAACATGGATATTTAATCCCAGATAAGACCAGCGTTTAGTGAGCTCTCTCTGCAAGCGCTGACATCACGGCACTGTCAGCCTCAGGTTTTTTGTAAATTGGTCTTTTTGCTTCACGCCGTGACTTTGTATTAACTTTAAGTGTTTGTGATGAACAGGCCTCAACTTGGCTTACTGATGTTCATTTATTATTTTACACGTTTGTTTTTGTCCTCTAGTCCATTTATTTAAATGGGGTTAGTGGGGATTCATTTGTATTTAGTAAAAGACTCAAAGGCTGCTAAGTGAACCAGTGTTTGTCCAAACAGTTGTGTCAGTGATTATGTCTCAAATGTCTGTTTTGGGTGTAGACAGTGCAGGGGAAGGGTGAAATGGAAACTGAAGCAAAATCTCAAATTTTCTGCTCTTGTCGGAGTGTGTCAGCGGAAACCTGAAACTGGACTGAACTTCTCCTGCATTTACTGAGCTGAAAATGTGAAGAGGGGCTCACAAGCAACCTTTTGGACCGCAGCTTTGCTCTTAGTATGATGTGCTTCTCGGTTCAGATGGAATCCTCACTGTATACATGAGTAGGCGCTGATTGCTTGCATTCTGGGGGAAGTGTATTGTTGCATGCCGTGGAACAGTGATATTGGACGATTTCACATGAAGGGAGAAAATGTAAAACAAAAATTCTACATTGAGTTTCAATATTGAAGCTAGTTTTTTCATTTTAATGAGTTAAAGAGCAGGAATTGGGTCATTAACAGGTGACAGGTTGGGCATGTATCAGTATTATTACATTTTATTTTATAAGTTATGTAAAATGATCTGTTTGGTCCTGTTCTCCTCATTGCTTATTATCTTCTATATGGACTGGCTGAGCAACTGTGTGAGTCAGACACCAGTACGTCGTAGTCCAGAATCTTCCTCCAGGCCTTCAGCAAAAGGCAAACAGGAAGTGTGCAGCTGGACTGTGGGAAACAGAGTTTTATTTTTCTGCCTGATGAGATGCTTGTCCTCGGTACTGCCCAGTCTCCTACAGGGCATAAAGGATCACTGAAAATCCTTTACCTGATTGAATAGGCTCTTTATTGCAAAACTAGGGTGGGGTTTTCCTCTCTAGCTTAAGGGTCTGCTTCTTTCTCGCACCCACTAGGAATGCTGCCAGCCATGGCCCCGCCCCTAGTTCCCATGATGCACCCACAGCTGGCCATCGCGGCCACGCCCGCCGCGCTGGCCGGCGCCCTCCCGCTGCCGGAGTGGACCGAGTACAAGACCGCCGACGGGAAGACGTACTACTACAACAACCGCACGCTGGAGTCCACCTGGGACCGGCCCCCTGAGCTCAGAGACAAGGGTGAGTGTGCCCCCCTCACCCCCCAACCTGGGACCAGCCCCCCGAGCTCAGAGACAAGGGTGAGTGTGCCCCCCCCACCTGGGACCGGCCCCCCGAGCTCAGAGACAAGGGTGAGTGTGCCCCCCTCACCCCCACACCTGGGACCGGCCCCCTGAGCTCAGAGACAAGGGTGAGTGTGCCCCCCCCACCTGGGACCGGCCCCCCGAGCTCAGAGACAAGGGTGAGTGTGCCCCCCCCCACCTGGGACCGGCCCCCTGAGCTCAGAGACAAGGGTGAGTGTGCCCCCCCCACCTGGGCCCGGCCCCCCAAGCTCAAAGACAAGGGTGAGTGTGCCCCCCCACACCTGGGACCGGCCCCCCGAGCTCAGAGACAAGGGTGAGTGTGCCCCCCCACACCTGGGACCGGCCCCCCGAGCTCAGAGACAAGGGTGAGTGTGCCCCCCCACACCTGGGACCGGCCCCCCGAGCTCAGAGACAAGGGTGAGTGTGCCCCCCCCACCTGGGCCCGGCCCCCCGAGCTCAAAGACACGGGTGAGTGTGCCCCCCCCCACCTGGGACCGGCCCCCTGAGCTCAGAGACAAGGCTGAGTGTGCCCCCCCCACCTGGGCCCGGCCCCCTGAGCTCAGAGACGAGGCTGAGTGTGCCCCCCCCACCTGGGACCGGCCCCCCGAGCTCAAAGACACGGGTGAGTGTGTGTCCCCCTCCCCATCTGGGGACCGGCCCCCTGAGCTCACTTTGGTAGGTTTTGTAGTGAAAACCTACAGGATGGTAGATCTCCAGGAATAGGGTTGGGCAGCCCTGCTCTAGCTGTTGAGTGAGGTGTGCTTTGTTAGCATTGGAGTGAAAACCCTACAGGACGGTAGACCTCCAGGTACAGGGTTGGGCAGCCCTACTGTACAGTGTCTCACACGCAGGCTGTTTGTGTGTGATTCCCGGCTCAGATAAGGACGCAGAGAAAGCCAAGGACAGGCCGCCGGTGGAGGACCTGGAGCCCATGGACATGGAGGAAGAGGAGCCCAAAGTTGAGCCTCCCAAAGAGATCAAAGAGGTGAGGGACCGGGCGGAGCAAGCGCAAAAAATAAATCTGTTTTTCGAATCTTCTGAATCTGGTGTTTAATACATGCATAGTCTGTAGGTCAAAGCTTTGTTTTCTTTCGTTTTTCCCTTCCCCCTTTCATCTCTCTCCATCAGGAGCCCAAGGAGGTGGAGCTGACTGAGGAGGAACGGGCCGCACAGAAAGCCAAACCTGTGGCCACTAACCCCATCCCCGGGACCCCCTGGTAGGCCCCCCCGCCCCTATTTTTTCCCCCTAACATCCGGGAAAAAAATTTCTGCTTGAGACTCCATCTTTAATTCAGTGTGTTTTGCAGGAATTTGACTTCTGTGTGCGTGTGTGTGTGTGTGCTTGCACACGCGTGTCCGCCCCTGTAGGTGTGTGGTTTGGACCGGCGACGACCGAGTGTTCTTCTACAACCCCACCACGCGGCTGTCCATGTGGGACCGGCCGGAGGAGCTGATTGGCCGGGCTGACGTGGATAAAAGCATCCAGGAGCCACCACACAAGAAGGGCCTGGAGGACGGCCGCAAGATGGGTGAGCTCCTCTCTGCTTTATTAAACTGTTAAAACAGGCCATACATGTTTTATTAACCTGTGTGAGCGTGTTATAACAGGTCATGCATGCTTCATTAAACTGTGTGAGTGTGTTATAACAGGTCATACATGCTTTATTAAACTGTGTGAGTGTGTTATAACAGGTCATGCATGCTTCATTAAACTGCGTTAGCATGTTATAACAGGTCATACATGCTTTATTAAACTGTGTGAGTGTGTTATAACAGGTCATACAGGCTTTATTAAACTGTGAGTGTGTTATAAAAGGTCATACATGCTTTATTAAACTGCATGAGCGTGTTATGACAGGTTGTACATGCTTTATTAAACTGTGTGAATGTGTTATAACAGGTCGTACATGCTTTATTAACCTGCACAAGCAAGTTATAACAGGTCATACATGCTTTATTAAACTGCGTTAGCATGTTATAACAGGTCATACACGCTTTATTAACCTGCATGAACAAGTTATAACTGGTCATACATGATTTATTAAACTGTTATAATAGGTCATACACACTTTATTAAACTGAATGAGCGAGTTGTAAGGGATCATACACGCTTTATTAAATTGCATGTGTAAGTTATAACAGATCATAAATGCTTTATTAAACTGTATGAGCAAGATATAGCGGATCGGACACACTATCAAGTTTCCACCAGTGAGTTATAATAGATGGTAAACACTTTAAAGGAATGCTTCGGCATTTTTCGTCTTTGCCTCTGTGTGATTGTTTAGACGATTTAATGCCAAGAAACTCCTCAGCATTTAAAAAATTCTGTTCGTACCTCGAGAGCGACTGGAAAGTCTCCAAACCGGGACACCAGTTTAATGGGCATGGCCTGTTGCTAAGCTTTTCCTCCTCCTTGTTTACTTTGTGTCAGCTGACAACCATGGTGCCCTAATTAGCTAACTACATTATATTGTTTAAATGGTGCCCGCTACAACAGTGGTCAGAATTGTATTATGTCAATTGTTAATGCCATTATATGTCATTTGGTGTCATCAATGTGAGTGCTTTAAAATGTCAGATGCATCAAAGAAAACAAGAGACTGGAAAGTGATGAAAAAAGACATGGATAAAGTATTCTGTTAGTTTAACATTGTTAAATAAGCTGACTAAAATATTTCTGTTTAAGTGTTGCTCTCTGATTGGGATATGTAGGAGTTTCTTTTTCTAACGAAGATCACAAACTTCAGTTAGGAATTGCTTACTTTCCTAGCTCTAGGTCTTGTCATATAAAGCCGGTTTGTAGTGAGGGTCCTCAAACCAGGCTGGATTCCACAGCTTCCTGGTGTTTTACACCTTCGCTGCACCTGTGTCATTTGTGTTGGCTTCTGTGTTATTAGTGGATTTACTGACAACAGAACGGCTCCCACTGTCCTCAGTCTCAACTACGTTTACATTTTATATCGCCAGTGAGAAGAGGCAGAAGCTTTTGATGAGGATTGAGGATTGGGTGATTGTAAGGGTTCAGTAACTTTTATTGGTTAGTGTGTATACAGGAAACTCCATCCAATGAGTAGCTAGCGGCTTTCTCCAAAGTGGGTCACAACTGAAACTGGCATCTGAACGTACGTCTCGTCGTCATGGAAGTGGCTGTCAATCAAACACTCGGCCACGCAAGGCGCTCCTGCCCTTGTAGTAATTTGTTTGGTTTCAGATACGGTGGAAAAAAAACGCTTTTCTGTATATACTCTACCGTTTCTATATATGACTGCTACATTGACTTAACGCGAAATGACACCATTGGGCATTTAGACTTTAAAATTAAAATGACTTCTCTTCCTAAATATTTGGCTCTTAATATAACTGCGTTTTTAAAATAAAAAAAATTGACTGGGTAAAGAAATACAGGCACTTCATTTCATTTTCATCACAAAAAACCCCCTGCCAGACAATAGGCAGCAGGTGCTGGTGCCCAGGTGCAAGTGTGTTGGCCTCTCGCTGTTGAGCAACTGAATGACTCACTCAGAATTAATTTGTTGCAATCGTGTGATGAAGTTGATGAAAACTTTAGAGTGGGGATGAATAATTGCAGGCGTTATTGAAGTGATTGGTTTATAGCTCAGCAGAGATGATGCCTCAGACAGACATATTTTTGTTTTTTCGATGATACTGAGGCTTTGAATGAACTCTGAAGCTGACGGTTTGAATGAATTGCATAGACCACGCAATGGCAAAATCACAGAAGCGAATGGGACCGAAGGAAGCGCTGCAGTGGATGACGAGCGCAGACCCGATGGAGTCCGACGGGGGTTCGGAGGTCGAGGTGGAGATCAACGACGACGATTGGGGGCCTTCGTCCGAGTCCGAGCCTGAGTCCGAGCCCGAGCCGGCTCCTGTGGCCGTGACGCCTCCGGTTCGGCGCAGGACGACCAGGAAAACCGCGGCGGGGCGAGGGAGGGCGCCGGAGACGGGGCGGGACGGCACCATCTGGACTGAGCAGAGGGGCGACCCGCGGCCCGGTGCTGTACCTGCGTTCTGTAACGTTCTGACAGAGAAAGGGGGACCCATGGCGAAATCACAGAAGCGAATGGGACCGGAGGAAGCGCTGCAGTGGATGACGAGCGTAGACCCGATGGAGTCCGACGGGGGTTCGGAGGTCGAGGTGGAGATCAACGACGACGATTGGGGGCCTTCGTCCGAGTCTGAACCCGAGCCAGCGCCCGTTGCCGTGAAGCCTACTGTTCGGCGCAGAACGACCAGGAAAACCGCAGCCGGTCGAGAGAGGGTGCGGGACGGCACTGTCTGGACCGAGCAGAAGGGTGACGTGCGGCCCGGTGGTGTACCTGCGTTCTGTAACGTTCTGACGGAGAAAGGGGGACCCATGGCAAAATCACAGAAGCGAATGGGACCGGAGGAAGCGCTGCAGTGGATGACGAGCGCAGACCCGATGGAGTCCGACGGGGGTTCGGAGGTCGAGGTGGAGATCAGCGACGACGATTGGGGGCCTTCGTCCGAGTCCGAGCCTGAGTCCGAACCCGAGCCAGTGCCCGTTGCCGTGAAGCCTACTGTTCGGCGCAGAACGACCAGGAAAACCGCAGCCGGTCGAGAGAGGGCGCGGGACGGCACCGTCTGGACCGAGCAGAAGGGTGACGTGCGGCCCGGTGGTGTACCTGCGTTCTGTAACGTTCTGACGGAGAAAGGGGGACCGACGCGCCACGCCAAAGCCAAGATCGCCAGTAGACTGGACAGCTTCATGTGCCTGTTCGACCTCAGCATGCTGATGCACGTTAGGGACTGCACGGTTACCGAGGCCAACCGAGTCCCCGGGCGGGTTTGGTGTTTGTCCATCGACGAGCTGAAGGCGTTTATTGCCATTCTGTACGTGCGCGGGGTGACTTGCGGGAGAAACGCCGATATGGAGAGCTTCTGGTCGGACAGGTTTGGACACAGTTTTTTCAAAGACACCATGCCGCGGAACCGCTTCAGAGAAATCATGCGATTCCTGCGTTTCGACTGCAGGGAGGAGAGGCTCGCGCGACAGCCGACCGACAGGTTTGCGTTGGTGTCGCAAATTTGGGACGGCTTCGCGCGAAACGCCGCTCTGTCCTACAGGCCGGGACGGAACATAACGGTGGGCACGCAGTTGTTCCCGACGAAATCGCGATGCCCTTTCACTCAGTATATGGCAAAGAAGCCGGACAAATTCGGCATCAGGTTTTGGCTGGCTGCGGACGTGGCGACTAAATACATGCTGAACGGCTTCCCGCATTTGGGCAAGCATGCCTGTCGACCCGAGGGACGGCCGCTGTCCGAGCACGTGGTGATGACGCTCGTCGAGCCGTTCGTCGGCGAAGGCCGCACCGTGACCGTCGACGGTTACTTCACTTCGCTTTCTCTGGCGAACAGGCTGATGGCCAAGAAGACCGGCCTGCTCGGCCCCGTCGGCAGGAAGAGACGAGGGATGCCTTCCTGTGCGCTGAAAATCAGCCCAGCACCGCTGTACTCCACCAGCGTGATGACGAGCGGCCACGCTACGCTGACCGTGTATCAGAGTACGAGAAGCAAGAACGTCTGCCTGCTCAGTACCATGCGCCCGACCGTGAGCGTCGGCCGTGACCCGAAGAGAAAACCGGAGACCGTAACAGACTACAACCACACGAAGGTATGTAGCGATTCCACAGGAAGATAACTGTTTTAACGTGCACGTGCGCGTACTGGCTCTGACGTCGTTTCTCCCGTTCTCCTCGTGCGGTAGGTCGGCGTGGACGCGCTCGACCAAAAGGCGAGGCTGTACACCACGAAAGCGGCGACTCGCCGCTGGCCCGTCGCCGTGTTCTACAACGTCCTGGACCTGGCGGCCATCAACGCGCACGTGCTGTTCGGACGGTGTCTGGGCAAGGCCGAGAGCCGGAGAGACTTCGTCCTGGAGCTGGCCTGCGAGCTGCGTGAAAAGCACATGAGATCCAAGGCGCTGGCGGCGGCTGTCAAGAGGGAAGCCGCGGTGGCGGCGTTGATTCGCACACCAATCGTGTCGCCTCGCACGCCCGTCGCTCCGCCTCGCACGCCCATGGGTCCCAGGAAGAGGACGCACTGCCAGGTGGCCAGGTGCGCTCGGAATAAGGCTAGTGACTTCTGCGTGCAGTGCAGCCGGTACGTGTGCGGACCCTGCTCGTACAAACTGCCCAAGCTGTGCGTTCTCTGCGTGTCCAATGAGCACGAGGAGATGGACTGCTCCAGCGTGAACGCACCAGACTCCAAATAGCAGGAGCTGGGGAAGGGAGAAGCCAGCTGAATTTATCACTGAAGAAAGATTTTTTAAAAACATTTCACTTTGTATTTCTTGTTCCATTTTGTGTTTTGCCTTGTTTTGCATGCTATAGAATTTTCCTCAGTGTTCATGTAATATGCCTTCATACATTTTTTCCCTGTGCCTATATTACAAAACCGCTAAAATTGATGAATAAAAATTGTTGCAATCGATTCAGTTGTGCTTTATTTCAAGAAAGTATTTTTTGTAACGTATTGTTTCAGAGTCTTTATAAAAATTAGGTTGCTGCGGGTGCAGAAATCAGTGCCGTAGTGCTGTACAATTGGCAGTAATAGGAGGTTTAAAAGAAATGGGGCCTTTCTAGTGTTATGGTTCAGTTAAAAGTATTCCTTTAATAAACTACATGAGCAGGTTATAATGGATCACACACACTTTATTGAACTGCACAAGCAAGTTTTAATGGGTCATTCAGTTAGCTCTAGAAATGCTTTGCCTTATTCTCCTAATTCAAGGGTATTTGTCTGCATGAGTGAGTGTTAATGGATCATACTCATTTTATTAAACTGCATGAGCAAGTCATAATTGATAATTCAGTGAGCTGTTGAAATACTTTGCCTTATCCAAATACAGGGATATTAAACTGCTTGAGCAAGTTGTATTGGATCTTTTGGAAAACTCTACAAATAATTTTCCTTATCAGGGGTGGAAAATACAGGTTGTGAAAGTAAAAATCCCCCCCAGTGTTTTGTTCCAATCACCTGGATTTGCAATATCTTCAGCCAGGGGAAAGGAACTAATTGGTGAAATCAGCTGGCTCAGTTCAAGTATGGAAGAAACACATGGCAGGACTTTCTTTGCAACACAGAAGTCGTAACTTTGACACAAAATGTGTTGAAAGTAATGCAAAAGTCGTAACACAAGAAGTGTGTTTATTAACGTGCCCTTTTTGAGAGCGTGAGCAGCGTTTGAACCCTCCGTGCCTGTGGGGTGTCTGCCCCACCCCTCTCGCTCACAAAGCTCGATGTTCCTCTCCAACGCAGGCAAGGAGGAGCTGGAGACCGCCGCAGAAGACGCTCCGGAGGAGGAGCCAATCAAGGCCAAGAAGAGGAAGTGAGTACCCATAATCCTCCTCTCTCAGCAGGGCCTGTTCGCTCGGCCCGGCCTCAGGATGAGGCCCATCTTTTACTGAAGACAGAGCGTGTTCCAGATGCAGACGTGCTACTACGCTAATTCTGAAACTGGAACAGATGACCCATTCTGTCAGGGGTAAGCAAGCCTGCTCCTGGAGATCTACAGTACCATGCTGTTGACTTTCACTCCAGCCCCAACAAAGCGCAGCCTCCTTCAACGGCTAGAGACCTTGTTTAGCTGCTGATTAGTAGTCATTGTAATAGTCAAATTGGGGTTTAAATGGAAAAACCTACAGGATTGTAGATCTCCAGGAACCGGGTTGGTGACCTCTGTTCTGTACAAAGCCAGTAAATGTTCGAGCTGATCTGATGTGTTAATTGGGGCTTCTCTCTATTGGCTGCAGATCGGTCCTTTCGACCGGCGCCAGCTTGTACCTGTCTTTGAGCCCGAGTCTTCATTTTAAATAAGCCCAGTGCTGATTTATGAGTCTTAATGAAATCCAGTGCTGATTTCCGCAGTCGCGCGGTAATGTGGGTGTCTAACCGTCCCGCTGTGGGAGTGATGAATGCTTACTGTTCAGGTGCCCAGTCAGTCATGTCCGTCGAGCCTGGCTGTCCCCGCCCCCCAAACGGTGTTCTCGTTGCAAAGGAGAATATTTTTCAGGAAGCGTCTGTAGATCTGGTGTGACCGACATGGGCCTCCAAGGTAACCACCTTGCTTGACCTTGTTGTAGACTGTCCTAAGAGTGGGAGGGTCACTGGCTGTGGTAGTTGAGTGTGACTGTGTTGCCGGGGGAACGGTGTCACTGGGGACTGATAGCGGGTTGCTGTGGAGGCTGCGTTCCTAACGGTCTGCGGCAGAACCACACCGGCCAGTGCCGTATAACACAGCCCTTGTTTCCTCCAATCAAAACGCCCCGGCTGTTAGACCTTAAAACGATGCTTTCCCACCTCGCCCAAGAACAGCAAATCCCCACGCCCCTTGCATTCTGTGAAGCCCTGCCCCTGCCCCACACTCCGTCCCTGCCCCCCGAGCCCTGACGCCCGTCCCTGTCCTTCGCAGGAAGGAGGAGGTGAAAGAGGTGGACGTGGAGAAGGAGGCGGCGATGGAGGCGGAGATCAAGGCGGCTCGCGAACGGGCGGTGGTGCCCCTGGAGGCCCGCATGAAACAGTTCAGAGACATGCTGCTGGAGAGAGGGGTAAAGCACTTCCATCCAACCGCAATTCTGTAATGTTAGACACATTAATCTAAATGGAGCCCAGCCAAGGTACAATCTTCAGTTAATATTCTTTTTTGTCTCTCACCCTCACTCTCTCTCTTGCTCTCTCACTTCCCCTCTCCCTTTCTCTCTCTATATCTCTCTCTCGCTATATCACACTTTCTCTCTTTCTCACACTTCCTCTTCCGTGCTCTCTCTCGTATTCTCTCTGTTCCTGTGTTCATGTTTAATTGAATGAGATACTTATGTTGGTGTTGTTTTCTTTGGTGGATATGGTCAGTACAATCCTTTGCATATTTCAGGTACAGTGCTGTGAAAGTATTTTCCCCTTTCCTGATTTCCTCTGTTATTTCATATTTGTCACACTGAATGGTTTCAGGGCTTTAGACAAGATGTTAGACAAAGGGAAACTGCATAAACACAAAACACCTTTTTTAAAATTATCAATCACCCATATCACCTATGTGGAAAAATAGGTGCCCCCGTAGTTACTCCATCAGCCAGTTAACCTAATTTAATTGATAATTGGATTCAAATGATTGAACACAGCCTGGCTTGATTGCAGCTGGTCCTGTTGAATGTAAACCTCACTCTTGTTGAACTTTACCAGCGAGTGAAGTAGTCACCACAAAGTTTCTACAAACACACTATGCCACGATCAGAGCAAATTCCAGAAGGGACAAGAAAAAAGGTTGTTGAAATAGATCAGTCTGGAAAGGGTTACAAAGCCATTTCTAAGACACTGGGACTCCACTGAACCACGAGTGAGACATTATCTTCACATGGAGAACACTTGAAACAGTGGTGAATTTTCTCAGGAGTGGCCATCCAGCCAAAATTTCTCCAAGGGTGCAGCGACATCCGTGAAATTATTTTTTTAATGCATTTTGTGTTTACTCGAGTTTGCTTTGTCTAATATTAGATTCTGTCTAAAGATCTGAAATTATTCTGTGTGACGTATGCAATAATAGAGGAAATCAGGGGCCAATACTTTTTCACAGTATTGTGTAGTTATTTTCTAATGTGGTTACATTTGTATGGACCTATTTATTTCTGCACTATCTTTGTACTCCAGGCTTGTAGCTTTACTCTATATTGGAGTTAAAGGGCACCAGGGAATTAATTGGTTTAAATAAGAATGCGATTTAAATTGTTTTAGTATTCTCTTCATTTTAACATTTCCCATTTAGTGATTGAACTGGGTGAAAATCAGTAAGTGTTCTGGAAGAACTCCAGGATTTAATAATGGTCCCTGGTGGGGAAAAGTCTTTAGTTGACCCCACAGCAAATAATCAAGGCAGATCTAGAAATACTTTGCCTTATTGTCCTGATTCAACCCACCATAAGGTGCCTTTTGACTCAAGTTTCTTTTTTTGTTCTTGTTGATTAAATTTTTTTTCCTTCTTCCTCTATTTCCTTTCAAAATGTGCCCTTTTAAATCTTATGCCTAAAAGAGCTAGATTATTTCTGAGGTCCATTTTGATTGCCCCGAACTGCTGCGTGTTAGTCGTTTTCATTTCCAGGAATAATTAGCATATCATTAGATGTTGTTGTTGTTATTGTTTCGGAGCGGTGTTTTAATTTCTTCATTAGCGTCGGCGACAGCGTGTGCTCTGTCCAGAATACTGATTCCAGGCGTGAGCCAAAAATCCTTTTGGACGTTAGCGCTGTCCGCCCTGCTTTTGGCTCACTGCAATCTCATGCTTAACGGGATCGGAGAGGCACTTACATACAATAACACCCCCTCCTCACCCCCTGTAAACATCGTAGCCGGTGATGTGACATTTTGATTGAAAGATGTTAATATGCTGCCACAGAAAAAAAAATTAATAAATGAGTAAGGTAAACGTGTAAAGCCTCCTGTTGCTAGGAAAAAGGTTGCATCTCTTTGTACCGATTAAAAAAAGAGAGGGATGAGATGAAAGGGGAGATTAATGAAACTTCAAGGCCCGGGCTTCCCTGGCGTTGGCGACTACAGCGTGGAAAACGGCGCATTGCTGGCGGTGCTTCACGGACCGATTGGCGAGAAGGAGGGGTGGAGGGGGGGGTGGGGGGTCTGCGCTTAATTATGGCACTCCTCTCTGTGCTAATTAGCCCCCCCACGAACAGTCATTCATTAGAAATGATGGTTTAGATGATGAAACAGGTGCCCCCCCTCCCTCCCCAGGTTCTGGGGCTCAGCGGGTGAGAAGGGCCTGCCAAGAACATGCCTGCTGACGTGAATGCCTGTTATGAGCGCCTAATTAGACTGCTTTATTTACCTCTCTCCCTGCCCTCCCCTCCCTCCCCCATGCCCCCCCCCCCCCCCCATGCCATCCCGCAGGTTTCAGCTTTCTCTACATGGGAGAAAGAGCTGCACAAGATCGTCTTCGACCCCCGATATCTGCTGCTCAACCCGAAAGAGCGGAAGCAGGTACGGAATGTTCCGGAGTGGCATCCACGGCGCTCGCCGTTTTGCGGAGAGTGAAACGGCCGTCTGGCGCTTCAGCCCCGCTCGGTCATAATCATGTTCACCTCTGGACCGCTCTGCGCGATTCCCAGTCTTCTCCCCGCCTCTCTACAAAGCGCCCGTTTATTTCAAATAGTTCTCTGTGACCTTTTTTTAGCCAGTTTAATAGTGTTTAAAAATTGTTGCATCGTATGGCTGATGCGGGTAAGCGGCAACATATTCTCTTGCTTGTGTTGCTTCATACGTACACTTGCTATTCTTTTAGCTTTAAAACAGGAGTTTAAATTGAATTATTCACTCTGTACGTCATGACCGGTGCACCCCGAATAGTTCTCACCCCAGAGAAGAGGAGAGGGAGGGTGGAGTGGACCGGCGTGTTACCCTCTTCAGCCCTCTACGTCGCCCTCTACAGGTGTTTGACCAGTACGTGAAGACGCGAGCAGAGGAGGAAAGAAAGGAGAAGAAGAACAAACTGATGCAGGCCAAGGAGGAGTTCAGGAAGATGATGGAGGAGGCCAAGCTGAACATCAGGTGTGTAGAGTACATGCCGCCGTGTTTGACGTAGTTTTACTTGATATAAATGAGATATAATCTACCTTGTGAAAGGAAACGAACGGGATGATGTTTGTGATACATTTGATTTTATTTTTATTTAATCAGGTTAGTTAGCTTGAGATTAGCGTCTCTTTTACAATAAAGCCCTGGAGCCTCCATGTGTTGGGACTTGATGTAGTTTGTCACAAAATGGCTGCTGTGACTCACCTGTTTATGTGCTACAAACTCATTGGTGGTGACACAAAACGGATTTTAGTACAAGAAAGGGGCAGCTGTTTGCCTTTAATGCAGGTATTTACCCTGGGGTTAACGTTTCGACCTTAATTCGTTTTTCCTTTTATCGCTTTCTGCAGGACGACATTCAGCGAGTTTGCATCCAAACATGCCAAGGACTCGCGGTTCAAGGCCATCGAGAAGATGAAGGACCGGGAGGCCATTTTCATCGAGTTTATGACCGCCCTCAGGAAGAAGGAGAAGGAAGACTCCAAAAACCGTGGAGAGAAGGTGGGGCCCCAGAACGGAGGTCAGGGGAGAGCGAGGGAGAGGAGCAGGAGGGAGGGGATGAAGGATTGAAGGGGCGGGGGGGGGGGGGGGGGGGGGGGGTGTAGTGGCGTGTAAGAGAGAGCCATTGACATTACTCACTTTACAACTCTGTTTAAGCTATTTCGCATGTCTGGTGTAGCTGGACCTGATTGGGTCTGGTGTTGATGTTTTGGGGGCGGTTGTTGTCTGTGCCACGTCTCCTGTGTGCGTTCCTGCGGTTAATACGTTTTGACCAGTAGGAGTCGCTCTCGGGGGGCAGGAGGGGGCGGGTTTCTGCGGGTAATGCATTCTGACCGTTAGGAGTGGCGGGAGTTTGGGCACAGGCAGTCCAGCCGGTGCTTCTCCTCGGGTCTTGAGATTTGAGCCCTGAAGGCAGTGCCGTTGCCTTCCCGGGCACCGGGTCTGTAAACGTTTCCTCACCGCGGAAGGTCACCCATCAAAGATTAATGACTCTGAAATGTCACCCACCAGAGGCTGGCTAAAGGTGGTGAGCTTCGGGGGGAGGGTTGGTGGGGGGTGGGTGGTTGGGGTGGTTAAAGGGGCCTGGGTAGGGGGTTTCTCTGCAGCAGTCCTCCCTGCCCGCCCCCCCTTTTCAAACCGGATGGGGCACAGTCACTCTTCATGGCACATTTAATCAGCCTTGCATACACTCCAAGCCAAAGACGGTCTGTGGATTTGCCATGGTTACCGATAAATTGGCCATCCTCACCCTGATTCTGGAGTCCTGCACGAGAACCTTAAAGACCCTGTTCACCTTCCCTACTGCATATGCGCTTGTGTTTACAGTACAAGAGTAATTACACTGTAATGTCTTAGCCCAAGTGCTGTTAGCTAGGGATGGGCATTTTATTTAGTATTAATTCTGTTTAAATGACAGTTATGTAACCGTAGTCACATAGTAGCTAGTAGATTTGACACCGTTTAAGCACAGTAGGAAAATTGCAAGCATTGTTGGGCTGAGTGGCCTGTTCTCGTCGTTACATTACGTCTAAACATTTAAACGACTGGTAGGTTAACCCCGCCCATCCCTCGTGATAACCCAAGTCAGCCGCTCCATTTAGGGTCACGCAGCCCCTGTTTTAAACGCCTTTTCTCCTCCTCTTCCTGGGCCGCAGGTGAAGCAGGACTTCTTCGAGCTGCTGGCGGACCACCACCTGGAGGGGCAGCAGCGCTGGAGCAAGGTGAAGGACAAGCTGGAGGGCGACCAGCGGTACAAGGCCGTGGACAGCTCGGCCGCCAGGGAGGAGCTGTACAAGCAGTATGTGGAGAAGCTGGCCAAGGTGGGACGCGCTTGCGCTGGGCCGGGCCGGGGTCCCGGGGGGGCTGCTCAGCACTATTCGGCAGGATCACATTGTGTTTCAGACGATGCTGCGTACCCCCGAGCCTGGGAAATGTGCTCTGATTCTGTAACTGGGTGTGACGTGTGTGTTCTGTCAATGGAGCTTACTGCAGTTTTGTGTGGTGGTGAATTTACGTGCGTTTGTGTACGTCTGTACCATGTCCGTACGTGTCTGTACATGTGTGTGTGTGTACATGTGTGTTTGTACTTGTGTGTGTACGGGTGTCAGTATGTGTGTACATGTGTGTACGTACGTACCTTTTTAAGAGGTGCACCAGGTGTATTGTGTTTTGTGTGTGAGAGCTATGATATGCAGGATGGTACTTCAGATGTATAAAGCATTGTGTGTGTGTGTGTACATGTTACTGTGTGTTTGTGTGTGTGTACGTACGTACCTTTTTAAGAGGTGCACCAGGTGTATTGTGTTTTGTGTGTAAGAGCTATGATATGCCAGGCAGTACTTCCGATGTGTAAAGTATTGTGTGTATATTGTGTGTGACGCTGTGCCTCCCTCTGCAGAACCTGGACTCGGAGAAGGAGAAGGAGCTGGAGCGGCAGGCCCGGATCGAGGCCAGCCTGCGGGAGCGGGAGAGGGAGGTACAGAAGGCTCGCTCCGAGCAGACCAAGGAGATCGACCGCGAGCGCGAGCAGCACAAGCGCGAAGAGGCCATCCAGCACTTCAAAGCGCTCATGTCTGACATGGTGAGAACGTGTTACCCCTTCTCCCACACTTAGAGCCCTGATATCCAAAATAGTGAAAATGCGGATAAACCTGTAGTCATCAGACCTTGATGTTTAAAATTGTGAGGACTGAGTGACTCCCTTCACACTCGTAGGGCCCTTATATCTATCATTGTGAGGACCAAGTGACTCCCTTCACACTCCTAGGGCCCTTATATCTATCATTGTGAGGACATACAAGCTGACTGTAGACTTGGTGTTTGTGTTGGCTATTTGGGTCAACTAGAAGGGTCGCACAGACTAATGAATCTAGGACCATTCACACCTTGCGGTTCACTTCTGCTGAAGCTCAGTGTTACGTCACCTTTAGGATTGAGGGTTCTTAAATGGTGCCACGCTTAACTTTTACTATCGCATTTGATTGACTTGTTTGTCCTTTTACCTCAGAAGTAAAATGTCTATCATTTGCTTCTCATCAATAAAAAATCAACTGCTGACATTTCTGACTGCTTTAATAACTACGATTCCCAGGCATAGTTTTCTTGTGCTTGACCAATTGCCAATCATTAATCGCCATGGTTACCTAGCTGCAGGGGGTCAAAGGTCGTGGGCCATTAGCAGCACCAAGGTTCTCTGTCCTGCTGTGGTGATAATTCTTTCGAGGACCAACTTCATTTCATTATTTACAACGTGATTAATGTCGGTTTCTCTTATACAAGTCCCCTTTCCTTGGCCATCGTCAGGTCTGTGTTGAGTGCATTTAAAAAGTGTCAGGTTGTGTATGCTCCTGCCATTGCCCTTGGCCAAGGCCCTGGCCTCAGAACTGGATGGGTTAAATGCTGAGGACAAATTGCCCCCTGGGGTCAATTAAGTATAACTTCAACTTAAAAATTACTGACGGAAGCTGGAGTAAGATTTGAAGGTCACCTGAATCTCTGCATTCAGTCCCTCTGCATTAAGCTCGCTAATCTGTATTCACTGTAGTAATGCGGTATATTAGCAGTTTGATGGGAGATGTGTGACTGTTGTATCCATGATTGTTCATCATACTGAGCCTCTGTATTTGTGTGGGTGTGCGTGTCTGTGCATGGATGTGTGTTCATGTGTGTGTGTGTGTGCGGCCATGCATGTGGCGTGTCCATGTTTGTGTGTGCGTGCGTACGTGTGGCGTGTGTCCATGTTTGTGTGTGTGTGCATGCGTGCGTGTGGTGTGTGTCCGTGTTTGTGTGTGTGTGCATGCGTGCGTGTGGTGTGTGTCCGTGTTTGTGTGTGCGTGCTTGCGTGCGGTGTGTGTCCGTGTTTGTGTGTGCGTGCGTGCGGTGTGGTGTGTGTCTGTGTTTGTGTGTGCGTGCTTGCGTGCGGTGTGTGTCCGTGTTTGTGTGTGTGTGCATGCGTGCGTGTGGTGTGTGTCCGTGTTTGTGTGTGTGTGCATGCGTGCGTGTGGTGTGTGTCCGTGTTTGTGTGTGCGTGTTTGCGTGCGGTGTGTGTCCGTGTTTGTGTGTGCGTGCGTGCGGTGTGGTGTGTGTCTGTGTTTGTGCGTGCATGCATGCATGTGGTGTGTGTCCGTATTTGTGCGTGCGTGCGTGCGTGCGGTGTGTGTCCGTGTTTGTGTGTGCGTGCGTGCGTGCGGTGTGTGTCCGTGTTTGTGTGTGCGTGCGTGCGTGCGGTGTGTGTCCGTGTTTGTGTGTGCGTGCGTGCGGTGTGTGTCCGTGTGTGTGTGCACGTTTGCGTGTGGCAGGTACGGTCGTCGGACGCGACCTGGTCGGACACGCGGAGGAACCTGCGGAAGGACCACCGCTGGGAGTCGTCCTCGCTGCTGGAGCGGGACGAGAAGGAGAAGCTCTTCAACGAGCACGTGGAGGCGCTCACCAAGAAGAAGAAGGAGCATTTCCGCCAGCTGCTGGACGAGACCACGCTGGTGAGAGTCGCCATGATGATGATGACAGTGATGATGTTGGATGTGATGGTGATGGTGATGATGATGTTGGATATGATGATGATGATGATGGTGGTGGTGATGATGATGATAGTGATTAATTGTAATAAGTTCTCATATACCTGAAAGATTGTACAGAATACAAAATGTACGAAAATGAAATTAAGCAGAAAAAATGAACCCACCTTAGCTTTTAGCCATCAGTGCTACTGTAAACATGCTTAAAATGAGACTGGTAATGTGACCACTTAAAATAAGCCCACCCTTGTGAGATGATGATAACTCTGATGAGATATAAGATTTGAACACACTGGTGAGACCTGCTCTTAAAACAACACCTCTCTGGTGAGACACAATCTCAGACTTAAGCCCTATTCGCACGGGACCAGTATTACCTGGGGACCTCGAGTAACTTGTAATAATTGCGGAGGTCGTCTGTGATCTTAATCGCGTGCGAATCTGCCATGTCCGTAATTTGGAAAGTAAAAATTCCACCGCAAATTACCTGCCATATTTTGCCAAACACAGAGGTCATGTGATAATATTAGCCCCGTGCGAATCGGCATCTCGGTGATTTGGGGTCGTATTTTACTGTTACGCAGAGCAGAGTCTTGACATTTTCAATCATATCCGGGGGGGATAATGTCAGTAAATTCGAATAAAATACAGACTTTGCTTATCCCGTGCGAATGCGCCACACGAAACACAGACGTGGGGGGGTAATTTCTAAATCACATGAGGTCCCCAGGTAATACTAGTCCTGTGCGAATAGGGCTTTAAGCACATTTGAAACAAGACCCCTGGTGATATTAACACTTGAAATGCGTCTCTGTCCTTTTGTAAATTGCAGCTTTACGCTTACACCTCTGTGCTTGTGTGGATTGTTGTGACGCGGTGGTGAGCAGACATCTTTGTGTTTGACCTCCTCAGATTACACTGACCACTACCTGGAAGGAGGTGAAGAAGCTCATCAAGGAGGATCCGCGCTGCATCAAGTTCTCCAGCAGCGACCGGGTGCGTCTCTCTCATAGGCTGGCAAAAGAAGGAAAACCCCAAACGCTGCCTTTTCCATTTTTCCCTTCTTTTTACATTCAAATTCCCCTGTAACTCCAGCATCTTCAGAAAGACTGGGATGTGCGTAGGTTTTTTTTCTACCTTGTTATAGGTTCTCATCAGTAACCATCAGAAACCCTACTCTCCCTGATTTTTACTAGATGATTGACATTGTGTTGACATTCTCTGATTTGTCTTGGTCGCTGTATGGCCTTGTGAGTTATGGCTGTTGGCTTCCTGTTTGTTTAATGTTGCAGAAGAAGCAGAGGGAGTTTGAGGACTACATCAAGGACAAGTACATCACTGCCAAAGCAGACTTCAGAACACTACTGAAAGAGACCAAGTTCATCACGTACAGGCGAGTGTGTTCAGTGGGGTTTCAGTCATACTGGTGGTGGGGGGGGGGGGGTTTAAGCTAACATGAGTTTGTTAGGGCAGATGTGGTTTGTCATTGGCCATAGAGACCTACCCCTACATTTCCCTATGGTAAAGCCCAATGTTTTGTACCCCCCGTCGCTCTATGTTGTTAGCCCTTGTGTCTGGTTAGCCAAACAGAAAAATTGCTTTTTTAGAACAATCTGTTATGTGTGAGAATATATTACAGAAATAAATAATAATTACCCATGAGTGGTGCAGTGGAACCTGAGATGCATATGCATTAGGATTGGAGATTATTTGTCATATTCAAAATTTAAAGTATTTTTTGTATTGAATGGGACCATTACCTAAATTACTGTAGTATTATTTTGTGCACTCTGATTCTGTGGCATCAGACCTTAGTTTAAACCGGGCCGTAGTCAAGCTAGTCGAGCGAGACGTGATCGTTCGGAATCCGTGTTTGCGTGAGATTCCTGCACGCTTCGTAACGCCGCGCCTGACTTCCTGTTCCCTGCCGCAGGTCCCGGAAGCTGATCCAGGAGTCGGACCAGCACCTGAAGGACGTGGAGAAGGTCCTGCAGAATGACAAGCGCTACCTGGTGCTGGACTGCGTTCCCGACGAGCGGCGCAAGCTCATCATGTCTTACATCGAGGACCTGGACCGGCGGGGCCCCCCTCCCCCCCCCACCGCGTCCGAACCCACGCGCCGCTCCACCAAATGAGCCCTCCCCTCCCCCTCCCCGGCCCCCTCCGCGCTCTGCCCCCCTCCACGATCCCGCCATCCTGCAGGCCCCCAGCCTGCGCACAGTATTACCTGCTGCATCCCACGGAGCGCGGAGCGTCCCTGTACATAGTCACGCGTAGAAACGGCACCTGAGCGTAGTTTGACGGCCTCTCGAGGGATCTTTTGCGTCCCGCCGCGACAGTATGGCCCCCCCCCCCCGAAAGGCACGTGCGGTTTCACCATGCCGGCTTCCCCGCGGTTTCCAGCGGCTTTGCCCGCGATCTCCAGCGGTTTCGAGCGGCTTCGCCCGCGATCTTGAGCGGCTTCCGGGGACCGCGATCTCCAGCGGCTTCCCCGCGGTTTCGAGCGGCTTGCGGGGACCGCGATCTCCAGCGGCTTCCGGGGACCGCGATCTCCAGCGGCTTCCCCGCGGTTTCGAGCGGCTTGCGGGGACCGCGATCTCCAGCGGCTTCCCCGCGGTTTCGAGCGGCTTGCGGGGACCGCGGTAAACGCATTTGGCTTTTCTGGCGGAAGAGTCGGCTCTGCAGGCTGTGATGGCCCCGGCGACCTTTTTTTTATTTTTATTTTTATTTTTATTATTATTATCCAAAAAAAAGAAAGTTGTCATTGTAACTATAACATCACAAGGTTTGAATGTTGAAATGTTTCTAAAGTGGTTTAATTTTGACTTGTTGCTATGTTTCTGTACCAGTTTAATGGAATAAATGCAACCCACTTTTTTAAAGTAAGTTTGCACATGAAATGTTTTTTCTGCTTTTTCTGACTTCACAGAATGTATTGGGGAGATGGATAGGATGGGAACCCCCTGCAGCAGTTTTTACATTTATCTCCTTAGCGTGTGATTTTTACTTTGGGGGGGGGGGGGTTCACTGAGCTAAGTATTACACAAAGAGCTGCATAATGACACATTTTCCTTGTGATATTCAACTCGAAATCCTCCTTATGACAAGCTGAGTTACAGCACCATTTGTCTGGTGAACAATTTGCCCCTTAATTCTATTACAAATGGTTTTTCAGTGTTCTCTTAATTTGGTTAAATCATAAATACAGAATTTTCTAGAACGTTTCATAGAACTTTTATGTAAATGTGGAGTATGATACCACTATATTTGGAGCCAACAGCCAAACTGTAAGCATTGTGAATTTCACGCGCTGGTACAGTTGGTATATTTGAAGAAAAGAGAGACAGAAGAATCAACCATGAAAGAGGTTTTAACATTCACTTTATTACAAAACATTACAAAATACATATGTCCTGGTAATTACTGCACAAATCTGCCTCATTAAAATGGCTGAAAAAATCCATGCTGCTGACCTTACACTGAGCACCTGACGGGCACGATTTGCAAAAAACCCAAACATGTACAAATGACACACACTATTTACAGTGAAATTCCCTTTATATGGATGCTGTGACCAAGGTCTGTCAGTTGTTCTCTTGGGTGTGGATATTTCATCGGTATATTTTTCAGTTTGTTTTTAAACATACTTTTTGCGAGGGACCTCCTTGTAACAATTTCTTGGGCTGCAGGAGTATATTTGAGACCACTTCAATGGAATGTCGAATCTTGTGAATTGCAAAAATGTGGCTATTTTCAAATTCCCAATTCTCAATTTGCAGTAATCCAAAAGTAAATATTTACTGTAACCAAAAAAAAAGGAAGCAAGCTGAGTTCAGTTTGCACTTGCAAAGTGCACGGTCAGATCCTTTCAGCAGTCCGTTTGACCTGAAGCGCTGCGGTTACTGTGTGAATTGGGTCGGTGCAAGGTGTTGGGTTGGAGGTGAGGGGTGTTGGGTTCACGGTGCAGGCTGTTGGCTTGGAGGTGCGGGGTGTTGTGTTGGAGGTGCAGGGTGTTGTGTTGGCGGTGCAGGGTGTTGGGTTGGAGGTGCGGGGTGTTGGGTTGGCGGTGCAGGGTGTTGTGTTGGCGGTGCGGGGTGTTGGGTTGGAGGTGCGGGGTGTTGGGTTGGAGGTGCGGGGTGTTGGGTTCGCGGTGCGGGGTGTTGGGTTGGAGGTGCGGGGTGTTGGGTTGGAGGTGCGGGGTGTTGGGTTGGATGTGCGGGGTGTTGTGTTGGAGGTGCAGGGTGTTGTGTTGGCGGTGCAGGGTGTTGGGTTGGAGGTGCGGGGTGTTGGGTTGGCGGTGCGGGGTGTGGGGTTGGAGGTGCGGGGTGTTGGGTTTGGGGTGAGGGGTGTTGGGTTGGAGGTGCGGGGTGTTGGGTTGGCGGTGCAGGGTGTTGGCTTGGAGGTGCGGGGTGTTGGGTTGGGGGTGCGGGTTGTTGGGTTGGAGGGTGTTGGGTTGGAGGTGCGGGGTGTTGGGTTGGCGGTGCAGGGTGTTGGGTTGGAGGTGCGGGGTGTTGGGTTGGCGGTGCAGGGTGTTGGGTTGGAGGTGCGCTGGGTTGTGAAACGGCAGCTCAGCGCTCCTGGGTTACCTCTGCCTGGTTCTGGTGCTCCCAGGGAATCGGGTCGTTCTCCGGCGCTGTGGAGCCCGTCTCGCGCTCGTGCCAGAACTGCTCCAGGTCCGGCAGGACGATGCCGTCCTTGTTGGTGGGGCTGTCCGGGTCCTCGGCCCGCGGTTTGGGGTCCTGGTCCCGGTCCCGGTCCCGTTTGGGCTGCTCCGCCCTGTCGGCGGCGTGTGGAGGTGGGTGTCCAGCGGGCTCGGGGCGGGGGCAGGGGGACCGGGGCGCGGAGGGCGTGTGCGGGCCCATCTTGCTTTTGGGGGGCGGCGTCTTCCGGAGTGTGAAGCGCCGCCAGAGCCCGGCGTAGCCGTCGCGGAACTCCTCAGAGAGCGTCAGCACCAGCAGCGGGTTGACCAGCGAGATGGAGAACATGAGCAGCTCGGCAGAGACGGCGAAGAGCGGCGGCGGGGGCGGGGCCCCGTTCTCCTCCGCGTGCCGCGCCCAGACCCACGACACCCACTGCGGCAGCCACAGGATCGCCGTGGCGACCGTCAGGCTGAAGAGCATGACGGTCAGCTGGCGGGACCGAATCTGGGTGCGCAGGTTCTGGGTCTTGCTGGACCGCCGCTGGCACCGCCCGTATGCCCGCCAGAAGCAGAGGAGGGCAAAGGTGAGGGGTCCGCAGAAGGCCACCAGCGGGTACGCCTTCACGTACACCGCCATGGCGTCGCGGGCGAAGTCGGGCACAGCCTGGACGCACGCCAGCTCGTCCCCATGCCCTTCCCCGTCCCGCTGCAGGGTGGTGAACATCCAGTGCGGCAGGGACACCAGGCAGGCGGACAGCCAGGTGAAGAGCAGGGCGGTGAGCACGGCCTTCTGCCGGATGTTCACCTGCTTGCCGGGGTTGCTGACGTAGCGGTAGCAGGACTTGGCCATGGCGGCGATGGTGAAGCTCTTTGCCGCCATGCAGGAGTTGAGGAACCCGTCGCAGGTCTTGCAGACGAACCAGCCCAGGGTCCAGCCGGCCCGGGTGTACGAGGCGCCCTTGAAGGGGGCAGCGAACGCCAGCACCAGCCCGTCGGCCAGCGCCAGGTTGAGGATGAGGCCGTTGATGAGGGTCAGTTTGCTCTTGAGGGCGTTGCTGACCAGGACGGCCACCGCCATCATGTTCCCGGTAAAGCCCACCACACAAATGATCCCTACAATGGTCGGTATCAGTAATTTCAATTCCTGGGAATGAAATAAATCCTGACTGTCCCCTTCGAAGACTGAGTGCCTGTCCATAGAGCTGTTCGTCTGGCTAATATTCACGCTTTGCTGTAGCGATTGATCCATCTTGCAGGAGGAAAAAAATTGTGAATAAAACCGAGTTTTGGAAATCCTTTTTTTATGTGAAAGTTCAAGCGTCTTGGCTGTAGAGTTCAACTGCGGAACATTCAGATGTAGGTAACAAGTAAGAGTTTCAGTTCCACTCCTCGAGCTGTTGCAGTCTCTGAAATGACAGCGCGAGGTCTGCTGCTGTATATATATCGGCAGCTTGATTGACAGACGCCTCCACCAGCTTAAGGGAAGTTTCTTTTACCCCTTGCGGTATCCTCATGGGGCCAATTAAAAACATTAAAAGTTAATGCTTTTTTAAATAAATCATGTACAAGAAGAAAAAAAGCCCATTTAAATATTCCCTCAAACTGGGGTAGGCGTTAGCCTGGAGTGAATTTGTTTTCGGCACCATTGATTTCATTCGTAAAATGATATTTAAAATGTAGTAAGATTTAAGAAAAATGAAATCGGCTATTTCTAAAAACGCCTCGTTTCGACATTTCTTGCTGTCCGCAATTAAATTCTCTCCTGTGCATCTTTCTAACAAACACTGTCATTTTCCATCCTAGAACTGCAATTTTACTAATAATATTTCATTTATACGCGTATGTATGAAGACTAGAATCCTGTTTTGAAAGCGACTGCAATCGCTCTATCATTTAGAATAGTGATTTTCCTGAATTATGAACACGCTTCTGTCTCCAAGCACCTTGTCACGGGCAGCCAGCCACGGACAGAGTAAGGCCTAGGAATATAGCCCTAATCTTCACTTTTTTCTCAATTTTTCTTCCATACCACGATTTCTACTAAGACTTTTGTGATTTTATGCAAGAATTGAGAAACGTTGCCTACATTTTACGTCATAACCATTAAGTCTCTTCGAAAATAAACACATTTAGCAAGAAGCCTGGAAATAGCCTACTTATTATTGTTAATGAAAAAAATTGCCAGGAAATGGTGAGAAAGATGAGCCTGTACACACGCTCAAAGACTCACTTTAGATAAATGTTCCTAAACCTGCGGTAAAACAGACTGTTTACTTTTTATCCGTGTCGCATCTGCCCAGAATCGCAGCTCTTGGACGACTCACTTTTTTAGATTGGGATATTAGCCGGTCCATGTAGTTGCTATAGACCGACCGATTATTGTATTCTCGAAAACAAAACATACCCGAACGTTTCCTAACGTAATAAATATAATTAATATTTATTTATTGATTTATTAGAGAAATCATATTGAATGGCTACTGTATATGGACAGGTCCGCTGTTTTGGGAGA
The DNA here is from genome assembly GCF_013347855.1 of Anguilla anguilla. Classification (NCBI taxonomy): domain Eukaryota; kingdom Metazoa; phylum Chordata; class Actinopteri; order Anguilliformes; family Anguillidae; genus Anguilla; species Anguilla anguilla. The sequence goes on from NC_049209.1 coordinate 35,694,918, forward strand.
GCTTGCTAAAGACTAAAGAGAAACGGAGAATGGTCAGATAAACAGCTCCCCAACGAACGATTTTCATTGGCAATACTCTACTTACGCCACAGGGTCGTGCTCTAACCTCACGTTTTAATGGAGATCACTCGAGTGACGGCGATAGTTTACAGTGGCCTAGTTTATGAAACTATGTTCAAGCGTATCACCATGAAGTTAATCTTAGGTTTGCAAGATGGCATCTGGTATGATTCTGAACTTCTCTTAATGAGGTGTGCCAAGATTTTTTGGCTATTGCAAAATTCGTCTCAGCAAATATCAAACAAATGTAAAAAAAAAAAAAAAAATGGAATTCATATCCAATATCTTATTTGTAGGAAAAAATGTCATTTTGGTATGAAATATAGCAGTTTGTTTTTCCATTAATCAGTTACTGTTCATTTTTACCAGCTTGTCATTCCTGCTTCTCCTTCATGAAAGCATAATGACAGGCATCGGGTTGTGTGTGGTGTGTGTGTGTGCATGCGCATGTGCATGCGTGTGCGTGCGTGTGTGCATGTGGTTGAGCGTGTGTATATGTGAAAATCACACACCCTAATATGACGGCAAAGCATAGTGATTTTATTTTATTTTATTACAGTAATGGCCTATTTTGGGTTTAAATTGAGTGCTAGCCTGGCAGGTGTGCTACTGATCTATTCAGTATCTTACAGGCGCTGGCACTGCAGGTAAAAGACCTGTGAGTTCTAGTGACCTTTGTGATGCGTAATCTAAGGCACATTGGTCATTTGCCAACAGAGTTTTGTTTGGGTGTTATGAAAGTCTTGTATAAATCCTGTTTTAGGCACACGTAGGTATGCTCTCTTATTGCTTTAACAGGAGCAATATCCTCTTATGTCATTTCAGAGCTGCAGTTCTCTTTCTGAGGTATATTTCATTGGCTGCGGTATATATTATCGTTTGTGTTGGTGCACTGACAAATAAAGCGCAATGAATTTGCACCCAAGTCAAGGAACAGAAAACACTTGTCACACTGTCTCCATGGAAATTTAGTAAAGTGTGGACTCCTGTTTATCCAACTATAATCCCATTAGAATAATGATAAAATATACATTACAAAATGGGCTGTTTCAATCCTGGATAATGATTGGCTGAGACTGCCTTCTATAGTGATTGTAAATCCGATACTGTAGGTTCATCAAACAGCCTGTCTTTAAACAGTATCACTCAGCGCTCAAACTGTTACTTACAAAACAGATCATTCTGTGTCATCAGTTGTGTGTGTGTGTTTGTGTGAGCACAGCACAGTAATTTTTATGTATGATTGACTTGCCGGCCTAAACCAGATTTCTTAGAGAAAAGCAAAAATGATCAAAGAGATCAACCTATCAAAACCACTTGAATATTTGCACCAAGTGCGAATATAATCTGCAAGTTTTTTTTTTTTTTTCATTTTAATTAAAAAGATTTGCATTGAACACTTCCAGGCATTTTGCTCTATTTGGCCATTCCGACACTTTCTAGTGCAAGCTTCATGCTACGTTGACAGAAAACAAAATGGTCAAAAAAAAAAACTATTCAAACTTGAAGTTGTTTATATACCTCAGACTCCCTTAATCCCCATTTTACTTACAGGACAGTAGGGGTTTTTACCCCCCTGTTTTGATGTTTTCCAGTTGGCAAGAGCCTGTGACCTTTAGGTTACAAGACCAGCTCCCTACCCATTACACTACACTGCCACCCCCATGTACAAGTTGTGTACAGTAAGTTGCCCTGGAGGAGTGGTATGTGCCAAATGCCTGTAATGTAATGGTTCTGCAGCATTTATCAGATCATCTCTTCATTGGCACTCCGCACGGATCTCAATATCATCACTCTGGCTTTGCTTGCCTTAACTTCCTGTACGGTCAGCATATCAATGAACCTCCCCTTTTCACTCGCCCTCCATGTTAGATCAGCTTGGCTTGGCGCCATGTATGGCTTTTTCTGCCATGCACTTATATTGCAGTGCTGCCACAGCTCTTTTGTGGAGAGGCACTATGCAAAATAAATTAGAATTGATCTTGATTGGCTTAACCCCCCCCCCCCCCCCCCGAGGGAGAATGGAATCTGAGCTCCACGGACCTCCAGAGAAAATATTTATTCTGTATCCTGGAGTTAAATCCTAGGAGTAAAAAAAAGCTGGTTTGTCACATTAGTTTGAATTTCCTGCTCTCAAGACTGCGGTTAATGCTGCACTTCCAAATGGTTCCAATCATGTGACTACAGACAGGGATTGGAATGCTGAAAAACGGAGGTATGTGATTGGTTGATCCTTCAACTGTTCCGGAGAGAGGGTGGACAGCGTAAGGGTGATGTAGCCAAGCCAGAGATGAATGGTTCTCTGATTCCAAGGGCTGTTTGCAACCTTCCACTGAGAAATCTAGCATACACTGTAAACGTCCTTAAATGATGTTTACAGCTTTGGATGTGTTTACTGGTAATTCGGTATTTATGCTTAATAGCATTCCTGATTGCGGGAAAAACAATCACAAACTAATCTTGCTCTTTCTGACCCTTCGCCGAACCCACGGCTTGATCTCCAAATGCCAGCACTCTAATCACGAGCTAAATATAACCTTCGAAACAATCAAACCTTCTTAGTGCCTTAACAGCGCAAAACAAGCACAGAACAAGCACAGTACACATGTAAACACAGCTGGACCACCAGTACAAACACTGCAAAATACTGTATTATATTCCAGGTATTACACGTCCTCCTAATGTACAAGTCAATTCATTTATTTCTTTCTCTTCCAAAACTGGCATTCTACAGGTTCTGGAATTTGTAAACATTCTGCAGATTCTAAATATTTTAAATGTAAGCAATACGGCACACAGAGGCCGTGCTGTATCGTGAATGCGGTCATGGCTACAGGGGAGCTGTTAGCCACGGCATGAAGCACAGTGCTGGCATCCTCCTGCAGCCGTGAATGTATTCGCCATACAGCATGGCCTCGAGTGCCATATTCCTTACATTCAAGACACATGAGATGACAAAGCAGTGAAGGATGTGCTGGGTGACTTGTGTTTCTTAAGCAGAAGAAACTAGAATAAAATATTCTAAAAGAAATACAGCATTTTGTGGTTTTGGTTATTTCATTTTATTATATTTTCCATTTCTTTAAAAATAAATTCAAATCAAAAAGGAACAAAAAAAAAGGAACTGCTACATGTTTTGAAAAATAATTAATCCTCTCCTGTAACATACTCCCAACATTCATCAAGTGCAGAAACAAATGAATGGTGAACTTTCCTATATTAAAATGAATAGCTAAAATAAATAATATGCCACAGAAAGTTAAAGGGATGGGATAGGGTTGGGGGGTTTGGGGAGGGGGGTTATGCAGGACACTTGGGGTCCACATCAGCCTGACCATTCCATCACATGAAGTCCTTTTGACAGAACTGGGGTCTCTATGCGCCCACCCCCCCCTCCCCCTCATTCCAAATGACCGCCCCACCTCTTCGTGAAAGTAAAAAAATAATACTCTCTTCTCCCAGCGCTGGCCCCGCCCGTCCCACAGACAGATCCACAGTCCTGACATCAGGGGAGGATATCCTAAATATTGCTGGGGGGGTGTGGGGGGGAGGGAGCCGATGTGGGGGTCGGGGGAGAAAAGTCTTCCTAACTCGGTGAGCGCCTCAGTGTCTTGGTGTTGTTTGCGGGGCGTTGAGGGCGCTGTTGACCTAGTTGACCTTGTCCTGGAATATGTAGAGGTTATTGGTGGCCGCCACGGCGATGATGTTCTCCGAGGGGTGCCAGGCGGTGTGCAGGATCTTCTTGCTGAAGTCCAGGCTGTCCACGCTGATCTCGTCCTTCCGGCGCTTTCCGCCCACGCACACCTTGCGCGGCTTGAGCACCGCGCGCGGCTTGCTGTTCTCCCGCGAGGCCTCCAGCGTCACGTCACGCTTGGTGTTGCGGTCGAACATGCGGAAGAAGTTGTTGTAGGAGCCGGTCATGATGACGCTGCCGGAGGGGGACCGCGGCGAACAGCAACGGGAGACGGTCAGCTCAGTCAGATCAGATCAGACATTACAAAATCTTCTTTACTAACAAGAATATGATCATGATGGTGTATATCTGATAAGAATATCTCAGCTGGTAGGAATACTACTACTGTTAATGCCGCTACTACCTCTACTACTACAGCTACTACTGCTGCTACTACTACTGCTGCTGCTTCCACTGGTACTACTAGTACTATTCTACGACTACTACTACTGCTGCTACTACTACTGCGGGTACTACTAATTCTATTACTAATAATGCTTTTCTAATACTACTATTGCTGCTACAACTACTACTGCTATTACTACTACTTCAACGACTAGTAGTACTATTCTACTACCACTACTACTGCTGCTGCTACTACTATTAGTACAACTACTTCTATTACTAGTAGTACTATTCTACCACTACTACTGCTGCTACTACTACTTCTAATAATAATATTAATCATAAAAATGATGATTTATTTTCAATGGAAGCATTTTTGGTGCCACAAACCCAGGCCCCCTTTCTGACCTGTCGGATCCGTTCCAGACACATTCAAACTTGTCGAAGATGCAGTCGTTCTCATAGAGTGAACACAGCTTGCTCCTCAGGTAGTCGTGAACCTGGAGGACAGAACACAAGCAGACGTGGTGCATATGAGCACTGTGGGATGGAGAATGGGAGATGGATGGAAGTAGCTACGATGTCATTTCCTGGGAAGCACTTGATGCTACCGTGAATCTGTGCAGATGGATGGAAATCCCTTAGCTACTAGGAAAAACTAGACAATATGGATGTGACCTTAACAGAAGGATAGCTAGGCAGTGGCGATTGATGGAGGAGGAGGAAGAGGAGAAGGAGGAAAATGAGGGGCATTACCAGGTACGTCTCGAGGGGCTTGCTCTCCATGTTGAGGTCCCACACCTTGACCGTGAGGTAGTCCCGCGTCATCAGGTAGCGGCCACTGTGGCTGAACTTGACGTCCGAGACGGACGAGATGATCTCGGAGAAGAAGGAGCGGTTGCTCGGGTCCTCGGGCTCCTCGAAGACTGAGGGAGAGGACAAACTCAGTCTACAGAACTAGAGTGATGCATTGTGGGAGGGCGTTCCCACCATAGCTCTCGTCCACCACTTATCGATTATGCACTTTAACCACTTGAGACCACAATTTGTCAACCTTAACACTGTTAACATTCTTAACATTAAGTCAGTGTGCATGTTAGTTTTGCTAATAATGTACAGTTTGGCTATGAGATATTAGCTTAGCCAAACTGTGGCTGAGGTGGAAAGTAACACATTTATTTTTAATATCCAGTTAAGGGCTAATATTAGGGTTAGGGCTAGGGTTCTCACGAACGAGCAAATCCTTCTGTCAATCAGCTTTTTTGCTAGCCATTAGCCCCTTACTTATATCCGACATAACAAAACCTTAAAATCCCCAGACCTTATTATAATTCCGCCCACAGTGTCATTCCCAACTGAATTTATGCGTTTCCGGCGATGCCGGTTGGAAGGAACGTGGAAGGAACGTAGACGGAAATTCCTCCACGCCTGCTGGGTTTCGGGGAAACATGGCAACCCAATGACCCATACGCTTCCCACAGAAACACTGTCAGGCAAGCAGACACAGCTGCCAGCTGCACGCAAGAACGCTATAATCTGACTAATTGTAATAAAATATGCTTTCTGCATAATGCGCCACATCACACTGCTCCAGACATAAGGCGCGGTTATTAAAACCATTGCTCAAAAGCCTTCACCAGTCAGCCGTGCTTTAATCGCATAGCGAGTCCGTCCAGCGCCCCTTGGGGGGAGCACCAAAATGTTTAGAATTCAACCAATATGTTAATGCAGCTTTCATACCCAGAAGTCCGTTTGCCTGGCGAAGTCCAGCAAACACTACGACGGACAAACAAAAGAATATTTATGAAGCCGGAACATGTGACCTCATTACACGGATCTCCCCCCATTCTTCAGTCAATATATTCCGTCTGGTGATATTTACCATGAAAGGGAAACCCGCCGATAAGCGCCTTGATGGCGCAGCAATATTGTAATATTAATGTGTCCTTATCGGCGCGTGCACACGCGGGGGGATCCAGCACGCGGCGGTCCGTTTCTACTGCGCTGCCTTCCAATTAAAAGAGGGCGTAAATATGCCACCGCTTTATGCGAGAGCAATAAAGAGCCGGCCCCTATTTCATACGCGTCCCTGTTTCTGCCCAGCAAGGAAACACCCGGGGCTATGCATTCGCACTAAATGAAAATCCTGCCTTCACTTATTTATTTATGTATTTATTTACTTACTTATTTATTTAATTATGCACAATTGGCTCAAATTTGGGGGGTTATTTTCATTTTATGGCAGTTGCTCCTGCACGATAAGCCCTCCGTTGTAGTGGATTTTTATTATTCTCCTCCGTTATTATTATTTATTTAGGTTTATTGTTCGCTCGATATACAGCTCCGTCTGGGGAGCATTTCACAGCACGCGTTTTTTTCCACTTAAACTGCGGAACATTTACATCGCATTACTGAAGCCCTCAGTGCTTTTCTCATTTACCAGCTGACAGACAATGAGAAAGATAGTGGAATGCACTATAACAAACTGCATCACAGTCTGCTGTTATTCTCGTATTGTTGAGAGGCAGAACCAAAGCAATCCTCCGTTAAAATGAAAATGAGGAGTTCAACTCAAGAGGATGTTTGAGACACAGGATGAGAGGGGAAATGGATGGTGTGACGCAGGTCTGATGGGATGACAGGATGAACTCACAGTGTGGAGTGGGTTGTAGTGTATGAGAGGATGAACTGGACACCATGACGCATGTTTGAGAATGGGTGGAGATTTGTGGAGTGGGTTAGGGTTAGAGGAAAGGGTGAGGCTGGTTTGGGTGAACAGAGAGAGTGATGTAGGTTTGGGTGAACATGGAGGGTGATGCGGGTTTGAATCCCAGGAGGCACAGTGAGGTGCTCACACTTGGAGTGGTTGTCACAGAGCGCGGACGCCCTCATGTCGCATAGCCGGATGGAGCCCTTGCTGCTGCTGTAGACGAAGGTGTTGCAGTGGTTTGGGTGGAACTCAGCTGCTGTGATCACCTCCGTCAGCTCCTCCATGTTGGCGGGTTTGATGTCTACGATGTCTGAGGGACGGGGGGGTCAGAGCTCAGGAAAAAAAAACTGGATTTTGAGGACATGATGACAACCAGACCATCATTTTCCCTCTTCATTTACCCGCACAGGGAGCGTGCGCATTGTGTCCACAGTTAGCTAGGGAGCTCGTTTGTGTTTGAGGTACATCGGCAGGAAATTATTGTCATGTGACCTCAGTAAAATGTCACAGAAGGTTAGTAAGGGAGTAATCAAAGGCCACCAGTCTTCAGCCCCTGCCTAATACACGTAATAAGACAAGCGAATGTTTCATATGCGCTCACGGCACTTCAGAGTCCAACAATCCATCCGGTGATCCATAAACCGCACATCCAATGACCTGCAGCAGCCGTCAAAAGTGGAAATCGATAGCGATCGATGGGGACCTGTGTGTGCTTAAGTGTTCCCTAATAACCAGCCCTTTCTGGAGAGGAGAGGCATGGGGCACAGAGAGGGAGAGGTGTCTGTGCGGTGTGCAAACAGTCACGTCGTTCACACAGACACGCTTCGCTCAGCAGGAACCGTTAAATCTTAAAGCCAGAAATTTTACCCCACAGCAGTGCATTTTACCAACCCCTCAGGGGGCACTGTGGTTATTTGTGCTCCAACAGTATTTTATTATATTGCTTTAAAATAATTATTTTTATCTTAAATTTGCTTCCTTGATACAAAAAAACATTAAAATATCCCAAAAATCAGTCTCAATACGAACAGATTTGAAAACAATTATTTTGTACTGAACGAGTGCTGTCAACAAGTATTTGCTTATTTTCAAAGTAGTTCTTATAGGTACGACTTTAATTTATTATTATTATTATTATTATTTAAGGTTATTATAAGGTCAGCATAATAAAAATGAACACTGTGACTGGCTGAAAAGTTTGACTGAAGGATACTGAAGCTGCGGTTTGTGATCTCCAGGTTCCACAGGTTGATCCTCAGGTCGTCGGTGGACATGTACGTCTCGTAGTCACTGTTGACCGAGATGGAGTTGATGTGGTAGGTGTGGGCGTTGCAGAAGACCCGCCTGGGGACTGCCTCCACCATGAGGTCCATCGGCCGCAGAACCGGAACCTGGGAGAGAGGGAGGAAGGGAGAGAGAGGGGGGAGAGGGGGGGAGAGGGAGAGAGAGGGGGGAGAGGGGGAATGGGGGGGAGGGAGAGAGAATGGGGGAGAGAGGGAGGGAGAGGGGGAGAGAGAGAGGGGGGAGGGCGAGAGAGAGATGGGGAGAGAGAGAGAATTTTTTTAATTTAAAAGCTCTTTTATTTGTATGTTAACCATCTCAAAACAATAAATTCCATGAGAGAGAGGAAGAGAGAGAGAGAGCGAGAGGGAGAGGGAGAGAGAGAGAGAGAGAGAGAGAGAGAGGGAGAGGGAGAGAGAGAGAGAGAGAGAGAGGGAAAGATAGGGATGCGTTCAGAGAGTTTAGGCATCATATTTCAGCACAGCCCAGCAGCTCCCTGTTAGCCCTTCATTGCACATCCGAGGCCAGCGCTGAAATTCATCTCAGCAGTGAAACCGCAACTGTGCAGGCCCTCATTTTCAGCGAGAATCAAATTCCTACAATGGTGCCAAAAATCCGCAGGCCTGCAGTTTCTGCACATGCTGCACCAGAGGCGAAACACAACAACGGCCCAACAGCCGACTGCAGCACTTCAGCCCTTCCCCAGCCTCAGTCACGCCCTACGGGCCGCTGACATACAACCACTCCTCTACTAGCGGTGGGACAGTCCTGCTGACCTGACTAAGGCCTTGTGATATTAATTAACATCATAATACTACATACAAGTACCCACAGTGTAAAACCAATACCATTGTTAGAATTGTTAGAATAATAAACATAAAACATTCCAGAAAAATGAACATACAAAATATTGTATTTCAAGGCCATGCTCCGTTCTTGTGGTGCTGCTTTTCAGTGTTATTTACAGTGGCTCTGAAGTGCAAAACACAAAAACAAAAAGAAAACGCAAAAACAAAAACTTTCGGCCCTGAGGTGCAGATGCAACATACAAAAACAAAAAGGAGTGGTCCTGAGGGGCAGATGCAACACACAAAAACAAAAACGTGCAGCCCTGAAGTGCAAAACACAAATACAAAAAGAAAATGCAAAAACAAAAAGGAGCAGCCCTGAGGTGCAAAACATAAACATACAAAAACTAGCATCCTCGAGGTGCAGAAGCAACATACAATAACAAAAACTAGTAGCCCCGAAGTGCAAAACAGAAACATACAACAACAAGCAGCCCCGAGGTGCAGATGCAACATACAAAACAAAAACTAGTAGCCCCGAAGTGCAACAGTGCACTTTGGGGCTACTAGTTTTTGTTTTTGTATGTTGCATCTGCACCTCAGGGCTGCACGTTTCTGTTTTGTATGTTGCATCTGCACCTCAGGGCCGATAGTTTTTGTTTTTGCGTTTTCTTCTTGTTTTTGTGTTTTGCACTTCAGAGCCACCGTAGTTATTGACTTATTTTTTTACATTTTCCCCCTTCCTTTTTGCACGAATAAGACATAAGACTGAGTGACATAATTGCACATGCAGCCACTGCTGACGGTGAAATTACCAGTAAAAAAAACCGGCAAAACACAAAGCCTGGCCTTCCCACTAATATATCCTCAGTTCCTTAATATCCGGCCCCACACAATGCCTGTTCTTTCCTATCACACGGATCACTTGGGTGTTAAGTAGGATTTCGGTGCTGTGATGCTGTGCTGTGAACAGGGGAACTAAATGAACGAACAGGGAATCACGCCTCGCGTTCTCTTGTACTTCAGTAAAAAAAGGTGTTAAAGCGACAGGCTCAGGATTAGGACAAAAAGCTCCGAACATCTGCTCCACCTGGCGCGTTCTGTAGAAACACTCAGAGGTTTTCACCACGTAAAAAATGACAGATGGCCTAAAAGACATACTTACCGCATGCTAACCGTTTATAACGTTGGCGCAAATATGTTTTTCTTAAGGCTGCTGTTAGGCTCTTGAAGTGGGAGAGTGAGGTTTCATCAATGCCGTATAATAGGTTGTAGAGTTCTCACATGGCGTCAGTCCCTAACTCATGCAACGCAGGGTAAAGGCTTTTCTCTGAATGGCGCAGCACTGTAAGGCTTTGAGAAACAGCGGCTCAGAGACACCGGGCGACGATAAGAGAACGGAACTTATTTGGAGACAGAGCTACAGTTTTAGCAAGTTGCTTTTACAACTGGCACGCACACAGACAGGCACCAACATATGCTGAAGAGAAGAAAAGAGAAAAAAGAGAGATGAAAAGTGCCCTTTAGTTTTTAAAACTTACCACAGGTGCCCTTTTTATGTAACAAATAACCCCCCCCCTACAAAAAGGTCTGTGCAGGGCCCTGTTTAACCACTGCACCCCCCCCCCCCCCCCCCCCCCCGTTGCATGTACTGTACCCTTCCATCCACAATGTGCTTCCCTATCTGCCTCCTTTCTGCTTCTGTCTGCCAGTGTGAATAAGTGAGTCGTAGTAACTCAACCGTGTGAGAGATGTAATAAAGGAACGGGGCTGTTAAATGAGCCCCCGCAGAGAGCAGGCTACGCTAGCAGATGTAGCCACGCGGGGCTCCATAAGGGAGCACTCGCCTCGCAAAATTTCGCTAAGCGTGTGGATTTCACACTCCGAACGGGATCTTTAATGTCGGGAAGCCAGGATGGCGGGGTGGCGGGTTTTTAACGGTCTCCCTGCCGTTGTACGAGCGGCAACCAGACACACGGCAGGGGTGGAAAAGAGGAGAGAACACTTTCTGTAAGACGGATATGACACAAGAAAGCAAACCCTGCCTGCTTAAATAAACCCAGGAAGAGAGGTGTGTGTGTGTGTGTGCATGTGTGCGTGAGTGTGTGAGTTTGTGTGTGTGTGCATGAGCATGTGTGTGTGTGTGTGTGTGTGCGTGTGTGTGTGCGCGCGCGCGTGTGTGTGTACGTGCGTGTGTGTACATGTGTGTGTGTGTTTGTGTGCGTGTGTGTGTGGTGTGTGTGTGTACGTGCGTGCGTGTGTGTGTGTGCGTGGTGTGTGTGTGTGTGTGTGTGCGTATGTGTACATGTGCGTGTGTGTGTGTTTGTGTGCATGTGTTCTATGTGGAGAGAGAGCGAGAGAGAGAGAGCAATGGAGACGGTCGTCCCCCCTCCGCAGGGTTGCATCACTCACACTTCCCCACCTGGCTGACAGTCATTGGTTAGCTGTCTGCCTGAGAACATGAACCATCTGTCAGTGTGGGGCCGCCTAACATGGCAGACGTAATCACCGTACATGGGTTTAACAGAAACGCCAGGTTCCCCTTCACCGGGCTAACGAGATCGCACACCACAAGGGGGAGGAGCCAGCCGACTGGCTGACTTAGGCAAACCCCAGCCAGGTGCGGTGTAAACCCCGCTGAGACGCAAACCAATCCGTCACTGCCCCCCGTCCCGCTGCAGACACTGGCCCGCCCAAATCAGAGAGCTGAGTGTGCAAGCTCAACTGTCAAACTCTATGGCGGTGGGACAGCAAACAGGGGCGACACCTTCTCCAAATTTAACTACAGCTCAGAGTGACGGTAGCCATGCAGTGCCTTGTATATCACGACGGGCATAACAGTTTATTGCATGAGGTGGCAGACAGGTGAAGGACTCCACCATAAGAATCTGTGTTTGTCACTTTGATCGCCTGTCTGTTGATGAGGTCTAGTCCAGTATATCCACAGCGCAAAAGTGGCATTCACTGCACCAATAAGAGCTTCTTTCCCTTCAGTCCAATAACCAGTGACATTACAAAGCTCCAGTTTAATGCAGAATGTACTAAATTGACTCAGCTTTTTCACCTCTCCCCATCCCACAACTTTAATCAATATGTAGACTGTGCACTGTGCGTTATCTTCCCAAGATCCAGGAAATTCATTTCGGGGACACGAGGCCTTGATCTCAAGAACCATTTTTTAAATTCTACTATGCTGTGACCTGCATTGTAAGGGAAATAAAATGAACACCATTCCATGAAGACCATGCTCTGTGTTTTTAATATATTATGATGAGAACTCCTATTGGCTCAGGGTCCACTGATGTTTGTCAGACAAAAGCTAACTGTGTGTGTTACTATAATACTCCCTCCTCTCGTGAGAAACATCTGTGTTTCACCGGAAGCAGCTGAAACGTCCCTGCTTTAACAGCTCTTTATTATTATAAAAAGGTTACGTGCTGATGCCACACATATGTGGTTCTGTGGCAGTTAATGTTGCGGCACGATGGTTAGGGAACTGGGTGGGCTTGTAAACAGAGATTGTATAGGCGGTTTAAATCACGGGTTGAGCCTGCTCTTGTACGCTTGAGCAAGGTGCTTAACATAAAATTTGAAGGTAAATATGCAGCTGTATAAACCGATAATAGGTTTTTTTTTAAAAAAACAAACGCAACCCTGTGTCACCACAGACAAGGCTGCCTGCTGGGTAAATAAACATGATAGCACTCCGGATTTGAAGGATTCACTGGCCAATTGGAAACGGGGGTACGGCCCCCGAATCAAGAAACGTAATTCAGAGGTGATTTAGGAGACGAACAGGCCTTTGCACACTGATCAAATCTCCATTGAGACTCGGGGGGGGGGGGAGGGGGATGGGGGTCCTCACGCTCGCTGACAGACGAGCTCAAGGTCACGCTCGCGTCAGTGATGATGAGAGGCGAGCCGTCGTCGAGCGGAGAGAGAGCGATGGCGTGATTAACGGCGGGAAATGAGCGGTTTCAGTCGAACGAGGGGAGGGCCTGTCAACGGTAGGGGGGTGGTAGGGGGAGTGATGTGACCCCCCACACTGGCCGTGGTTTTGGACAGATGGGCCCCCGTGAAGTAGCCCATCTTCCACAGCATGGGTCCTGACCCCTGACCGCACCCCCCCCACACACCCCCACGCACACACACACACACACACCGGCTTTCATTCATAATGCTACCTTTGCAGATCTACATGCTGGTTAAACTTGCACGCATCGATATTGGAGTTTTATTTGAAACTTAAGATTCGAGAAATAAATTCAGACACTCCCTTAAGCAAGCTATCACCTTAACCTGCTAAACTGTATTTTCCAACAGGTATAAAAAGGCCACCCACATCTGCTCCCTCCATGTCAGCTGTGTCTGGTACCCCCCCCCCCCCCCCCACCCACCAACACACACACACACACACACACACACATACACACCTCCCCATTTCCACATCAATGTCACGCTTCATTCTACGCTTTTTACATTTCCCCTCGCCCCCTTGTCGCTGATTTACGGGGGGTCGGCGACCCCTCGCTCACCCGCAGCGCTGTGATGGTGGTGGGGTCACGGAATCGCCCCTCATCGTCCTTCAGGTTGTACCCCTCCGGCCTCTTGTCCCGTTCACTGATCTTCCAAAGCTTCACCGTCTTATCTGTAGAGAGCAGAGCGAGCCGGGGGTCAGGGCTACACGCTAAGGAGGGACTCGGTCACAACAACAAGGCCAGGCTTTATTTAAATGGTCTTTTCATGCTGTTTCACTGTTTACGAACTGCCTCCCCCTGACAACAAATCTTTATTATAAAGCATCAATGGAAATGCTTCAGTTGACAATGCAGCCATTAAAGGTTCATTAATTTTCAAAGAAGCATTTATGCATGAATTATATTTCCACATTAAATATATTGTTAATTTTTATCCCAGTGATAAATATTTGGCCATTACCAGACTGGAAAATAACATATTTAATTTACAGGCAGTAATGTTTTTTTATTAATCTGATTTAGTGTATGTAGTACTTCATAAATCCAAAATGTGCTGAAACACGTGGTTTAAATAACAATTGGTGTCAAATTTTTGTCAAAGGTGTTCAAGCAGATGGCAGACTGCTTGCCTGCCACAATTTTCAGGGCGGGGCTATCACAAAATAGAAAGCCACTGTAATTGGTAAAAAAACTAGCATGCCAATGACAACACAAAGCTCCACCCACTTTGGAACTGATGTGGGTAGAGCTTTGTGTTGTCATGGGACAGCAGGATTGCGGAAACGAATACAAGAGGGTTCTATTGCAGAGAATGTAACTAATCCTGGAGTGTGGCCTTGATCAAAAAGTGCAAAGATCCATAGACCAGATCTGGTGTGATGGCACATGCACTGAGGTAGGGCTGCCCAACCCTGGTCCTGGAGATCTACTGTTCTGTAGGTTTTCATTTCAACTGTAATTTGGCGCACCTGATTCTACTAATTAGCAGCTTGACGAGATCCCTAGCTGTTGAATGAAGTGTGTATTGTTAGGGTTGGAGTGAAAGTGCAATAAGGTATATCTCCAGGAACAGGGTTGGACAGCCCAGCGCTAAGATGTACCATTGGTAGAGAGCAGAAAACAGGGTTGGACAACCCAGCACTAAGGCATACCATTGGTGGAGAGTAGGAAGTAGGCGGCGTTCTGCTGCGGCAGCCAGCGGATCTTGTTGATCTTCTCCTCGATTTCAAGGCTCTTCAGGTAGTCGAACTCCGGCTCATGGCTTTGAAAGGTGCTGTAAACGTTGTACTCCCCTCTCCTCTGTGGCTGATTCTTACTCTGGGCACGGAGTTTAGAAGATCATCAGTAAGGCACTCGCTCATCAAATTTTTAAAATCACCTTACATGTGCATGCGTTTCATCAAGCATTGCCTTCAAGAATGGACATGGTCTTTAACACTTTTGATGTACAATCACAAATACGTGATTAGAATTCTCTTCACTGAACATTCTAATGCTGATGTAAGAATCACAACTGGTAGTTGAGAGCAATGAAGTTCTAGAATACTGACTTAGAATGCCGAGGAAAGGAAAAAAAAAACTTACTCTTCAAAGGGGTAATAACAAGGCTGAAGCAGTTGTGGTCAATTATGACATCACAAATAAGCCTTAGAATTCATTATTAACTGAGAAAAAACATGTCCGTCACTTGCAGAGCTAAATACGGCTTATAACAGGTATACAGCAACCAAGGTCAGACCTCTGGAATCTTATCTCGGCCAATAGGGTAAAAAAAGGACAAAAAAGGGAGGCCAGGGCACTCATGGAGGTGACGATTCTCCTCATGCCTCACCAGGATTGCATTCAAAGCACAGGAAAGACCGAGTGCGTGGGCGGCACGGACGATCCGAACGGTCCACCCACCGTGAGAAAGCGCCTTCACGCTGTTCTTCCCCCTCTGAATGAGAACTCAAAGGGCCTGTTCCCTGTTACCTGGTAATACCCGGGTGATACCGTGAAGCCACAATGTCCCTGTGCCTCTTTGTAGGTGTTTTGTCACTGGTCTTTAACTGGGTGTGTGTGGGCCATGCATAGAGCTTAGCTGTCATAGATGAAAGAGAGCCGGCTCTCTTAGCACAGCACGCTGTGTCTTACTACAGTACTGGCCTGTAGGTGGCGGTACTGAAGCCATGGACCTGCTGATTCTCTCACCTCTTGCTCTCTCTGGAAGACCACCACTCGTCCCCCCTTGTCCCCCGTGGCCAACAGCTCCCCCGTGTGGTTGAACTCAACCGTGGATATGATGTCAGCTGGAACAGAAGGAAAAACATGTGCTTTGTGACTGTCACAGTGGAGGCTGCACAAGATACCGCACACACCTCTCTGGATTTGTAACTGCAGGTGTCGCACAAGCAGTGATTGGTTGTTTAGTGAATCGAGGCAGAGCCTCCTGTAAAAACCACTTCTGTGTAATGGCATGTGCACACAGCCACTGAGCATGACCACTGCAGAAGCACAATTTTACCCAGCACGTTTGACAGTGTTGCACACTGTTGCACGTATTGGAGCCATGTTGTTTTCACATAACCGTAAAATAGACTTCTGTTACATGGCTTGGGAAGCTGTTCCACACATTGGCAATCAAAGTTCAAATTTAATGACTTAGAGACTGAAAGCCAGTACAAGTGAAATTGTCTAAAAATTTTTTAAAAAGAGAGAAAAAAGAAAAGAAAGCTTTTAGGCTTGACAGAACGAGACAGCAGAACAATTCAAATCCAATCCACCCGCATTTAAGAGTAGCTCTGTTACGACAGGGAAAAGGCCTAGTTATCACTGGAAGGACTTCGGCATATCTGAGCAATTATGTGCCATTATCTCTAGTCTGCTGGACAGCCGAGCCTGGAGAAGAGAACGCAGTCACAGTCCCACAATGCACCAGCTCATTCAATAACACAGCACACTCCACACCAATCCTCTTTTCTTTTTTTTTCTTTTGTCATTGTCACTGTGTCATTGATATGCAAATCCCTCCTGACAGCAATTTCAGCGTGCAGGCCTTTTTTGATGCTGTAATGACAGGGTAATTACTGAATTCTGAGAGAAGGGGGAGGAGTCATGGGAGGGGTCAGGGGGCGGGGTCAGGGGAGGGACAAGCATCCCCGTTCCTCCATCCAAGACAAAGGTCTTCCACCAGGCAACTCAATCAGACCCCATAGCAGCCACACTATGCAGCAATCACTTTTCCCCTTTACTGTTCATGCATTTAAGTGGTGAATTTTCTTTTTTCGGAAACAAAACCTGAGACCCTGAATTCAGTGCGACAAAATTCCTTCTGAACCGAACCTTCCACTTATTTATACATTTTTAATAACTTTTATAATGTTTTTTTCTTAGTTTTTTTCTGTCCATAGACGATGAATAAATATACTATCAAATACAAGCACTAGAAGAGCGATGGTTGTAGGTGTTCCGGGGAGACTCCATCTCCAGATGGCAGCGCGTATTGTCGCAGCGGCTCCAAGCTCTCCTTTTCTTATTTTTTATATTTATTTATTTATTAATGTTTTAATTGACAATGTTTATCTGTCCTTTTTTTTTAATTGTGTTTTTTTTACTTCTTGTTATCTTGCTATATGTGCTGTGCACTAAGAGGGTTCTGCAATTTTGTTGTCTTGAACAATGACAACAGAGCTCTGTCTATCTATCTATCTGTCCATTTGTAGAATATTATTTAGCAACCCCACCCCCAGTGCACATACACACGCACACACACACAAAGACACCACTGCAATTCGATCTACAGCCGGAGTCTGCACAGTTCTAGAACATTCCATGTCCTTAATTGCCCAGACACAAAAGACTGTTTGTCCACGTAAGTCTCGCAGCAGGTGCAACCATGACCGCTGGCATTAGCATTAGCGAGCATCTGAGATAGTACTGCTGCTACCGCCATGCAGCCCCAGTAACCTAGATATGTAGGACGGGATTAAGGCATTTTTAATTACCGAAACCGCTGGATGTGTTCCTTTGGAAGTGGTCTGTAATCCTGCTCGATCCATTAAAAGCGAAAACTAGGGCACTCGCACCCTGACTAGAGGAATGCAGTGCGTCTGCCGCTCGGTGGACTTCATTGGCCAACAAGCCGTGACATCAGAACCCAGCCCCTCATCTTTCAAGGGGTTTCCTACAAAACGATCACCTCCTCTTGGGGGAAGAGGCGGATTTGCTCTTTCCTTTTCTCTTCCCCCCCCCCCGCCTTTTGGAATGAAAGGATTTCCTGAGTGAAGAGCAGTGTACTTCATCTCCTAAAACAAACAATATTTCATTCTGATGCAGCCAGCCAACTACAGATGTTTATTGTACTATACAGTACTGCAAATCTCCACTCTGTTTGCCCAGCATTTCGTGCTCTAATAAATAAATAGGTAAGGAGAGATTGTCTATTTCATACAACCTCAACTCAGAAGAAATTCAAATTAATACAAAAAGTCTCATCAACAGAGAGATCAGCCACATAACGCACACCAGTCTAGAGACTGAGATATCCTTATCTAACCCACCCTACGGACCAAGAAACATGACTGCACTGCAAATACAATATAAGCACAAAGGCAGAGACTGTTATGTTACAGTACAGTAATGTTATTATGGACAATCAGGGGAGTTCAGCTCAACAGGATGATTACTCCAGCACTGCAGGCTCTCTGACTACACTCATTCAACAAACCAGTAGGACATCCACCACCAATTTTGCCCATGAATGCGAAGATGATTTTCACCAGCAGAAGCTGATCGATACCTACCTTTCACTCCCGTCTGCTTGTCTTCTTCAGTCAGATGCATCTGTTTTGCTGGGCTCAGTGTACGCTACTGCGGTTTAGTCTTTCTCCCTCTGCATCCAGGGAAACTACCATGGCATTCGTTTCATCTGAAGATGCGCGGCGCGCTGTCGGAGCCGAAGCGGGGATGAGACGCTCTCTCTCGCGGTTTAACAAACGCGGCACACCTCTACGCGGTTCTAAATCCAAAAGCCTGCCCGTGATTACGAGAACCCAGGGATCAGCGTAAAATGACCACCATCAAACAAAAAAATAAACAAAACAAAACAAAAAAAGAAACGGGAGGGCTCATAAATATAAATCCCCTTTTAATCTCCCTGGAGGAGTGAGAAAGGGAGAGAGAGATAGAGAGAGAGAGCGATGAGAAGAGGGAGGAGGGAAGGAGGGAGGCTGTGTCGTTGCTGTTTCCCTCGCCCACATACACCTCCATCTCCACAGGCTTAGTGCTGCCTGCTAGGGAACGTTTAAGGGAAGGGTTTCCATGACGACCCCTCCTGCTCAGAGAGAAGCCCTCCTTTGCACAGTCTCTCACTCTGGCAGTTTGTGCAGGGCGCGAGCAGCATGCAGTATTTTATTTTTTTTGCCTTGTTTTGCTGTTGATACGCAGGTAGCTATTAGCATGGGTGGCTATTCCACAGAATTCCTGCTGCACACAACACTCTTTAAACTCAGCACGGAGTAAGTGAACACTTGCATACAAATAGTCTTTGTTTCCCTTTTTTGGTTTGTAGGTATTATGTAACAAAAGGTCCATTTTAAACTGTTCTCAATTCCAAGGGATTAATTGGCTGAATGTGCACCAACAAAAAAAAAAAAACACTTATCCAGACATAATCTGTGTTTGGCCTTCAGACAGCTGTGCAGGGCCACAGGGCTGTTGTGCTGGGGTTATACCGACGCAAGGCGCAATCAAAACGTCTGAATTACTTTTCAGAGCGTGCGGCACGGAGGAAAAAAACAACAACAACAACAAAAAAAGCAATTTGTTTGTCTCGTTGCAGAATAGAGCAGTTTGGCGCGGCGCAAAAAGCTAACAATGGTACCACTAGACAGACAGCCCCCCAGCCCGAGTTGTGAAAGGCGGCTATTGTGTCCCAGCTGTAATGACAGTCTAATGACAGTCCTCTTCTAAGATGTTTTTTTTTGTTTTGTTTTTTTTTTTTTTCCCCTCAGTTCCAACAATGCTGTCTGTTCCAGTGCCTTTGCAATCTGACTGGGGTGAAAGTCAGGATGAGAAACAAACGTCTGTCAATTTTTCAGCATCGATGCGTTTGCCAAAAAAAAAAAAAACTAAACACAGGAGCTCTCAAAAAATGAGAGATGCAGTATGTCCCCAAACATACTGAACTGTTCTGAAATGAAATGAAAGCTTCAGCATGGTGCCTTTTGGATAAGAGAGTAATTGATTGATATGCAACAGGAAACAAATATGATGTCAACAACGCTTGGAAAGAAGTAGCAAATTAGTACTTCAATGTCAAGAATCCAGGGCACTTAGACCAGTGGTAACCAACCCTGTCCCTGGAGATCCGCCATCCTGCAGGTTTTCATTTCAACCCTAATTTGGCTAATGTGACTCTACTAATTAGCAACTCAACAAAGATCTCTAGCTGTTGAATGAGGTGTGCTTTGTTAGGGTTGGAGTGAAAACCTACAGGATGGTCAATCTCCAGGAACAGGGTTGGTTACCAGTGGTCTAGACAATACTTTTCAGAAAGCCTGTCTTATGATGTCATTCTCACAAAAGAGAACTACAAATTCACAAAACAGAAAAAAGACCAGCAAAAGGGTTGAAGAATTAAGGAATACAGGAGGAGTTAAACCATTTTGTGGGTTCAGGGGCCAGTCTTTCTGAATGTTTTCCTATCTTCCTGTAAAGCGTGTTTGTGAGCGTGCCTGTAAGAAGCGCTATGCAAATATAACCGAGCAGAGCTGAATGCTTGATGAGCCGTGTCCCCGGTTGACAGTGTAGTATTGATGTATTTGAGTTTGGTAAACAACATGCAGAGGCACACAGCGAGGCGTTCATCATAATTCAGGCCTCGCATCCACACGGGGGGCAGGGGGGACACACCCGGTGAGGGAGGAGACACAGCAAAGCCGGCGTCTGCGGGACGTCCGGTTCCTCTTCATCGCAACCGCTTTTTACGCCCGTCCGTCCGTGGAGGCGTCTCTAATCGCAATGAAAGAGCGGACTGAGCCGACAGCCGGATTTCAGCATGCCGATCCAACAGCACGTCAAACAATTACGGTGAACGAGTGCAGAACAGTGCCTGGGGGGGGGGGGGGGGGGGATATATACATCTAAATCATATTCTGTTTTTTTTCACAGAAGCTGAATTTTAAATGTCTCCTTTTTGCGATGCGAGAAATACGCTGACCTAATTAGGCCCCGAGAGCATCCATTTGCAGGCCTCTTTTAGTGCGTCCTCCTCGTTACCAGCAGAAGCACGCCAGCAACAAAGAGAATAACACAACAACTACACATTTTGTGTAAAAATACACTAGAGGGCAAAAAAAAAACACATTATAACGGCCTAAGCAGGAAAGTCTGCACATTTATTTCTCTCCAAGGTTGATTTTGGTCCGATTATGTCAAATTTTTTGTTTCGTTTTTGTAACATCAGTCTTTTATAATTATTGAATTCACTGTGGTTGAAAAGCTGAGTGAGGCTTTTAGTCTAAAGAGCCTTTTGCCCTTCATTAGATATACTGCTGAAACTGGAAAAACTGAATGGAATGCTTCTGCAGAACCAGCAATACTTTAAACGCAATGGTTCCACAGAACCTGAAATGTTCATAGGATCTCCCATTGTATAAACAGATAAATGGACGAAATGTAAGTTAAGGTGCCCTGTACAGAAACGCCAATAGCCGTGTAATAATGAAAGTGGATAAAGAGAGATTATATGAGCAGTCTTTGGTTCCCTTATGAGTGGAGCTCAGACCACAGAAGCCATTCCAGGGGTCAGAAAGTAAAAGTCCTGCCATGTATTTCATCCACCCCTGAACTCAGCCAGCTGATTTAGCTCTACCTCCTGGCTGAAGATTGGTGCTCATCAGCAAATCCAGGTGACTGGAACAAAATCCTGGGATGAACTTTTACTTTCTGAACCTGGATTGTCCACCTCTGGCTGCCACACACTGCATTTGGAGAAAAATACTGCAGAGCTTCAGTCTGGGCTTCAATTCCAATGCCCCCGCAGTCAGGTTTTACGGTGAACATACGCATTTTACTGACCTGGCACTCCTCCACCAGATGAAAAGCAGAAAGAAGGAAGGAGACTATAAATCACAGGGCCAGCCAGGCTTGAAAAAAAACGAGGGGGGGAATGGGCGGGTCAGAGGTTTGGCTTCGGTAAAAAAAAGTGCTGGACCCTGATAAGGGAAAAAATCCATCCGACGCAATGAGGTGAAGTTTGCCTCTCAGGGACAAGCGTGATGCTAAATCACATGCCCCCATCAAAGAGCGCTCCTTCATGATTCATGCTGATTGGATGGAACATCCCCCAGCCTTACTGCCAGCTGATTGGATGGGAGATTGGATCATTCAGGCTCTTCCACAGGCTGCATCATTCAGGACAGCGGTGTTAAAATATCAGGGGGTAGACGGTTCGGTCTGTGTGTCTCGCTTGTCTGCATTTTACTGAAACGAACCCTGTCCCCCACAGCAAACATCAGTGTCATTTCCACATGTTAATATGTGTGATTGGAATTTCCTTAACTGAACATTCTAATGCTGATGTAACACTCACCACTGGTAACTGAAAGCAGTGCAGTTCTAGAACACTGAATTAGAATTTTGAAAAACAATTTCTCAAAAAAACCTGCTCTTCAAAGGCTTAAATTCACTCTGTAGTGAGCATGCAGGTTGTGGTGATCATGTGATAGGCCACAGGGTAGGGGAAGTGCTTAAGAACACTGTCAGATGAAAAAAAAATTATATATATATATATATATATATATATACACACACTAAGTAGGTCAACAAACAGCCCCCATACAGCTCATGCTAAACCAGAGACAAGTCTCAACTGCACGGTTGTTTATCAGGTTGTATAACCTGATAACATGGGGAAAAAATAAAACAATGTAATTCATCACAAAGTTGCATGCATTTAATCCCTGAGAGGGAATTATGAGAGGGAAATTGCTGCAAAGGTGCACTGTTTGACTGAGGATCTACAGATTAGTGCAGTGCGCGTTTGGTTGAGGATCTACAGATTAGTGCAGTGCGCGTTTGACTGAGGATCTACAGATTAGTGCAGTGAGCATTTGGTTGAGGATCTACAGATTAGTGCAGTGCGCGTTTGGTTGAGGATCTACAGATTAGTGCAGTGCGCGTTTGGTTGAGGATCTACAGATTACTGCAGTGCGCGTTTGGTTGAGGATCTACAGATTAGTGCAGTGCGCGTTTGGTTGAGGATCTACAGATTAGTGCAGTGCGCGTTTGGTTGAGGATCCACAGATTAGTGCAGTGAGCATTTGGTTGAGGATCTACAGATTAGTGCAGTGCGCGTTTGGTTGAGGATCTATAGATTAGTGCAGTGCGCGTTTGGTTGAGGATCTATAGATTAGTGCAGTCGTGTTTGGTTGAGGATCTACAGATTAGTGCAGTGAGCGTTTGGTTGAGGATCTACAGATTAGTGCAGTGCGCGTTTGGTTGAGGATCTACAGATTAGTGCAGTGAGCGTTTGGTTGAGGATCTACAGATTAGTGCAGTCGTGTTTGGTTGAGGATCTACAGATTAGTGCAGTCGTGTTTGGTTGAGGATCTACAGATTAGTGCAGTGCGCGTTTGGTTGAGGATCCACAGATTAGTGCAGTGCGCGTTTGACTGAGGATCTACAGATTAGTGCAGTGCGCGTTTGACTGAGGATCTACAGATTAGTGCAGTGCGCGTTTGGTTGAGGATCTACAGATTAGTGCAGTGCACGTTTGGTTGAGGATCTACAGATTAGTGCAGTGCGCGTTTGACTGAGGATCTACAGATTAGTGCAGTGCGCGTTTGGTTGAGGATCTACAGATTAGTGCAGTGCGCGTTTGGTTGAGGATCCACAGATTAGTGCAGTGCGCGTTTGGTTGAGGATCTACAGATTAGTGCAGTGCGCGTTTGGTTGAGGATCTACAGATTAGTGCAGTGCGCGTTTGGTTGAGGATCTACAGATTAGTGCAGTGCGCGTTTGGTTGAGGATCTACAGATTAGTGCAGTGCGCGTTTGACTGAGGATCTACAGATTAGTGCAGTGCGCGTTTGGTTGAGGATCTACAGATTAGTGCAGTGCGCGTTTGGTTGAGGATCTACAGATCAGTGCAGTGCGTGTTCGGTTGAGGATCTACAGATTAGTGCAGTGCGCGTTTGGTTGAGGATCTACAGATTAGTGCAGTGCGCGTTTGGTTGAGGATCTACAGATTAGTGCAGTGCGCGTTTGGTTGAGGATCTACAGATTAGTGCAGTGCGCGTTTGGTTGAGGATCTATAGATTAGTGCAGTGCACGTTCGGTTGAGGATCTATAGATTAGTGCAGTGCACGTTCGGTTGAGGATCTATAGATTAGTGCAGTGCGCGTTCGGTTGGTGGACGATGTGGGTCAGCGGATCGCCTTCAAGATAATCGGGGATGACCAGGTCACACAACCTGCTTCCCCCGCCTCAGTCCCATCCACTCCGGCTAGGTCCACTCCTCATGTCCATCAAAATAGATATTAAATATCGTCACATAGCAGCTTTTGAAAAAACAATAAAAAATACATTTTTACGTCACAAACAAATGCAAGGGCATCACCTCCTGCCGATCATATTGCAAGTCAGAAGAGAAGACAGCTTGTTTAACGACAGGTACATATCATGCCTGCACGGCTAAATATGAAGACTCCTTCAATAAGTAATAACCGAATAACAAAGCCAATAAGATTGGATTGATTCAAATGAGCTGAATTAAGAGACTGGACCCAGATCTGCAGATTGGTTGCAGCTGTTAAACGCTGCCTTTTTTTTAGCCCTCAGACACGCGATCAGGTGTTTCCTGTCGAAAACTGAGAGCGGGGACCCATCAGGAACCTTCAACCCAGTCGTCTCAGGCAATGTCTCTGGGCAATGCGAGGGGTCAGTGAGATCACAATAGACTCCCCCTTCTGCACTGCAGTGACCCGCTGCAGTAATTGGCTTAAAGAGCCCAGCTAATCCTGCATCCTACCTCCACTGTCAGCATCTCGCAGTTCTCTCAGAGGTATATATATATATATATATACCGCAATGCAACTACATCCCTCCATCCCAATCAATGGATCTGAGAGGTATTAAAAGTCCAGTAACAGTATACTATTTTGGCTATAATGGATGGCTCGTCCGGGGAGAATTACATAATGTACTTCTTTTTTTATTTTTTACTTGGATACTGTAGCATTTCTTGCCACAGCACAGCACAGTACTGCTTGCCTGCGCTCCAGGGTAGGATTCCGGAACCCTCCTCGGAATTCCAGAACCCTCCTCGGCACTCAAGCCCACCTCCTATTGGCTGCAAATTGTGGGTTCCTGTCCGATATTCCGTCGTGCTTTGGGAGTACAGTAAAAACCCAGGAGCAGGAGTTAAGATGGTGGAAGAGCAGAGCTGAAGTCTCTTTCAGAAAACACGCCTGAGGAAGAGGAAGAGGAAGGAGACGTGGTGAGAGTCAGCAGCACCAATAAGTGAGCGCTCTCTCGATTCTGCTGCTTCGACAGGCCAGGGATATTCGGAGTGGGGGAAAAAGACACCCACCGCTGTGGCAGACCCAATCTGTGATTGAATGTTGCCTCATTGTCATAAAGCACTATCTGCTTTATTTTGCTCCATTTCTGTGAACACCTGCCTGCTCCCCTCTGAAATCCAGACTGAATGTGGATCTGTGCGTGTACATCCCCGCACAAAAACACACTGAATCTGTGCACCCTCACAGTGGGAGAAACAGGCGTTTCTATCAGCAGGAGTGCCAACCAGACCATACCCGGCTGGCAGCAACTGCCAGATTTACGGTGCCCACAGGGCATGGGGAACCGCGGTTATCCAAGGCTGCAGCGGCATTAGCATTCAGTACAGCGTGCCTGCCCTGGCGCTGGCTTCCCCTGATTTAAAGTGTGTTCACTGAGTGCCTAACAGCACTCGCTGTGTGTTCATCTGACCACTTTGCACATGCTCTCTGGTAATAACTCTAATACACTGCGTGATTTGAACCCGCAACCCTGCAGCTGTAGCGCAACCCTGTCAACAAAAAAACATGAACGCTCACTCACAGTTCACCATGGTCTTACTTCAGTCTACATAGGCAGTGTGTAAGTGCTCTCTCCAAGGTCACTGGTGAGATTTATGCTTTTTCTGTTGTCTAATAGGGATGTAATATGCTTTTGATCACATGCGATTCAGGGTGTGGCTCAAATTTAGGAGAGGGTTATCCCCAGAGGAAATTTAATAGACACAGACATTTCCTCTGTTATCTAATTACAAATTTAAATTATTGAATCAAAGTATATCACGGTTAATCTTCAAATAGATAGCTGGATATAAATTTTCTTAATTCTGTTCATGAGAACTTGGCTCCTGTAATTTCTGCCTGCATCTGTATTTAGAATCTGCAATTCAATTTAAAATACACATGACTGAAGTAAACCCCTGTCTTTGAAAAAATTACACAAATTATCAGTGAATGAATAATAGATATAGCCTACATTCAAAAAGCTACTCCAGAAAAGGTTTAAGTAATGCACACCACAAACCCGATAGTAGATTAAAGCTGTATGCTTTGGGAGGGACTGATTGTACAGACTGTAATATAAACATAAACTTGTGATGTAAAGTAACAGCACTTTAATTTTTGGGTAATAATCCTGGTAGTCACAACCTCCTTTTTTTGAAAACATTCCTAAATAAACAATGGTACTGTATTGTCCAGAAAGCAGTCAGACTCCTCTGAACAGGAAAATGTCCAGTGTTAATTCTACACTAACAGAGTACATATGAGTCCAATAGGGACTCATTTAACACTGAACATTTCACTGTGTATCTGTTTCGGAATGTGTATTTCCGAGTGCATACAGTTTCCCAGAATCCTCTCTATCCACACTCCAAACACAAATCAGCCTGTGCTGCCACATCATCGGCCAAGGCTGAAATAAATTAAAGCTTGGTGATTGATTGCTGTGGGGAGGGGTTAGGTCTTCCAAAAAATCAATCAATCCCAAAATGAAATTAGAGAGAGAGAGAAGAGAGAGACAGAGAGAGAGAGAGAGAGAGAGAGAGAGAGATGGCGAGATGGCATTTGAACTTATGGCATCTTCAATAGCACTGATATAAGAAATAACAGATTGATGCATTGTTCTCACTGTACACTGTCTGCTCACTATTTGACCTTATCAAAATACAAGCAGATATTGTTAGAAATGGCATCAGGAATTCCTTGGGGAGGGGGGCGGGGGTGGGGGTGGGGGTTTAATAACTGCTCATTCAGGTCATTTAAAAACATTACACACACACACACACTTTTTCTCTCAAACGCACACACACACATTCCACCCCCTCATCATCCACAGTCCCGTTCGCCACGTCTGACGGAAGGAAACAATTTCAGCGGCTGCGTCGTTCTCTGCCGTTATTAGTTCTGGGACTGAACAAACTGCTGTTGGGACTGGTAAATTAGTTTCTGCGAATAGGCAGGAGCACTCGCCCTGGATATCGGGGGCTGCCTGAACACGGGCTATGCTGGGTGTGCATAAACGCACTCAGGCCCTGCAGCTCAATCAATCGGATGACAGTTCGATAAGCAGCGCTCCGAGGGTGGAGGGGAGGGCCTTAACCACATTAACGCCAGTTCAGCCACAGCCACAAGCAGCAGCTTGCAAATGATTCGTAGCAAGAAGCCCAGCGTTCTTCTCTGGGAACACTCCCAGTTTCAGGGTTCCGGAACTTGCCGGTGCTGGCCTGGGCCGATGTATTCTTTTCAGTGGTCTCCTTCTTCTGCGCTATAAAAAAAGAAATAGCTCAATACTGATACTCAAAACATGTCTGCATTTCAATGCTCTCTGACTTTATATTCAGTAAATGTTGAAAGAGGAAAAAAGAGATCATTTTCTCATTTTCCTTAGCAGTAATGGAACAGAAGCTCTGCGAAGGCATTCGTCTTACTGTGATCACAGTAGTGACTGAGAGAGATCCTGGTCTGTGAGTCTGAGGTAGCCCTTGTTTTCAAAAGTTTTCGAAGCAAAAGACTGAAAAATGTAAAATAAAGTTCTGTAGAATATCTGAAAATAAAACAATTTAAAGTGAAGTGTTTGAAAAGAACTCTCAAATTTGTCATCACTATGATTCTGTGCTTGGTATTGTTCCAAGGAAATCAGTTTGTCAGATTATTTGTTTGGTGCTGTCTATGGTACTGAATCCTCCCTCTTACAAGCTCCTCCAGGAGGGCCCTTCAGGAAGCACCCCATAGTGGGAGCCTTTGCTCTAAGCCTTTCTCTGCTGTCTTTATATAAGCACAAGTTCCAAAACAGACCCAAACGAACCGAATTATCTGCACAGGGCTTCTGAATAAGAAACCAATCAAAAGACTCAGGGATCTTGTGCCTGAGATTAAATCGCTTGTCGAAAAGGGGTCACGTTCTGAAATGTTACGCATGCAAAGACCTGTTGTGCCCACCTGTGCTGATTACGTCTTACTCTTGATGTAACACCTGTCTGAGCTGGCTGCCAGTTGGCTGGATGGATGGGGTGCTTAGCGAGGGTTATTCATAGGCATTAATAGGCTCATATCCCCGGATTCAGATGTAAGACTCTGTGAGCGCACGCAGGCCCTAAGGCTTGGTGCAGTGTTTAGGAAGAGGCCTGCTGGGCCTGTTAGTGTCGCTGTGCATTTGGAGTAACAGCATAAAGAGAGCCAGCAGAGTGTGTGTGCTCATCACGGCATCTGAACAGCCCAGCTATGCTGACTCAGCGCGTGTGCGGTGAGCAAGAGGGTGTGTGTGTGTGTGTGTGTGTGTGTGTATGCATGTGTCCGTGAGAGAGAGAAAAAAAGAGAGATTGTCTGTGTATATGTGCATGTGTGTGTATGCGCGTGTGCGAGAGAGAGAGAGAGAAATTGTGTCTGTGTATGTGTGTGAGAGAGAGATTGTGTGTTTGTGTGTGTGCGTGTATGCGTGCGTGTACATTTGTGTGTGTGTGTGTGTATGCGCGCATGTGTGTGTGTGTGCGTGTGTGTGTGTGTGTGTGTGTGTGTGTGTATGTGTGTGTGTGTATGCGTGCGTGTGTATACAGTATGTCAGTATGTCCTGTTGCTGCTGTGAGGTGATTTTCAGCTGTAGGGTAGGGGGAGAATGTAGAGTGGGGGAGGGTTGGTGGTGGTGGTGGTCGGGGGGGGGGGGGGTTCTGAAAGAATAGCATCAGCACTCTGCATGTAATGAACCTGGTGTTGCTGCCTGCATGTCACAGCCCCCCCCCCAGGCCCAGTGCTGCTGTTTGTGTGATTCCAGGTCAGAGGTCGGCAGGCACCTGGGGAACTGTATCTGCTGCCATTCAGGGCGGGGGCAGGGGGCGGGGGCAATCAACACAGGCAGATGTGGAAGCACAGTTTCCATCACTCCACTCAGTCTGGGGAAGGGACACGCACACACACACACACACACACACACATACACATACATACATACATACATACATGCGCGCACACACACACACACACACACACACACACGCACACACACGCATGCACACATCCACACACACACTCACTCTCACACACACACACACACACACACACACACACACACGCATGCACACATCCACACACACTCACTCTCACACACACACACACACACGCACACACACACACGCATGCACACATCCACACACACACTCACTCTCACACACACACACACACACACACACACACACGCATGCACACATCCACACACACACTCACTCTCACACACACACACACACACACACACGCATGCACACATCCACACACACACTCACTCTCACACACACACACACACACACAAGGGAGGGACCTAATTGGTCCGAGGGACCTGGACAATGAGGACAGTCGTACACGTTCACAGGTCTGTACTATGGCCTGTTTTTTTGCCTGGTTTGTTAGGGTGAAAGAAGACTGTTCTTCTTGGTCTAGGAATGGGCAAGGAGGAACATATCTGTTTCTGGTTTTCATGCCAACTTCTGGCCTTGATTACTTAATTAGTCCTAACATTTACGCCATCTGACATATTAGCTACATTAGATAAAGGTTGATAAGAGCATGAATGACAGCCAAAGACTACTCTTGTGTCCCTATATGAAATGTTTTACAGCGATCAAATCTACGAGTAAACCAGTGTTGATGCATGCAGCTAATTAACTCATTTAGCCAGGATAATTGGTGGAAACAAAAATCTGTTGACCCATCCACCCTCCAGGACTGAAGCTGCCCACCCCAGACCATTAGACGCCCCCCCAACCCTTTGGCTTGTAACACTTCAATGGAAGACCACCTTCAAATAATGAGTGTTGTACAAACAGTGATGACACAGTCCAACCCCACGGTCACCATTAGTACAATCTGCATTTAAAAATAGAATAAATCAAATGATTCGGTAGGGCTTTGCTCAACGTCAATAGAGATCAGGAATAATCCTCACTAAGCAGATGAATCAAAATGGTGCTCTCAATCTCCTCTGATAGAGATAAGAAAGACAAAAATGCAAATAAATAAATAAAAATCAGCCTTCTCTAACACTATTGTCAGTTTCCAGTTATTTCACTAAAACTGCACACTGCCAGACGTCGAACACATCTTAACTGAACCGCCAGTCAGTTAGTTTATGCAGCTGGATTTTAATGGAGACATTTAAGGTGAACGAGGAGCGCGGTTAAGACAGGGGGACTGTCATATGCCATGGTAACCGTCCTGCTGTCACTGGGAACCTTTGTTCCTGTCCATTGTTTACACAAAAAGAGCTATTGTTGGTTTTGAGCGGCGTGGAGCCGCAGCCAAACAATGGCCATCGATTACATGTGAGCCCACAAAAAAACCCAAAAAAAAACAGACATGATCCTTTCAATAGAAATGCAGCGCTGGATGAACGCTGGTAAACATCACGTCAGTACTGAAGCCACAGATCACAAATGTGACCCCTGTAAAGGACAAAATTGCATGTGTGTACAATGCATTCTGTGTAATTTTAGTTGCACACAAACGCTATTAAAACGACTGAAACGAGAGGGTGAAACGGAACAAACTTGAAAGGCTGGAACAGAAAAGTGTTTTCAGGAGGTAGAATGTGAGCACACACCTGTGTTTGTGTTGATTCTGGAGAATATTACAGGAAGTTTTACATCAGTGAGGAAGTGGGGTGGAGTGTAATGCCCTTTGACCCCAGTACCAGTCAGAAGAGAACTGGATGTGGGTGTGGCTGGTAGAAGAGATACACGCTGGGATCGTAGTGTCACAGTGCTTTATGTGATTATACGGGTGACCTGTGATGCAAGTTAAAAATACTGAATAGTCTGAAGCAACATTTTCAGAAAAACACAAATGGGTGTTTTCTGGGGAAGATGGGATCAGCTTAGCTATTGCACTTCAACAGTGACTTTGAGTAAAACAAGATTTTTTAAAAAACATTACCCAACCCCCCACAACCTCTCTGCCCCCCCCCCGCCCCCTTCTCCCCACCTACCATACACACACACATACGCTCTTGTGCATTCACATGAGTACTTAACTTACAATCCCAGTCAGTCCCACATATGTGCGCACACCAATTATTCCCCGATTATGCAAAAGCACGTACTTTCAAACACACAGAAACTCCATTGGGAAAGGAAGGCATACAGACAGGAGAACATTGACACTCCAGCATATGTTGGGAAGATATGAGCAAACATGCTAAAATCTCCCACTCCCCCACCCCCCTGCCCCCCACACACACCATCACAAGCAACATCTTCACACTACAATCTACCTCCAGTGAATAACAGCATGAAAAAATGGCATGCACCGCGAGGGCATTATTACATCAGTTTTTGTTTTTTTTTAAACGCGGGAGTGAATTCTATCAGGAATAGACGGGGGCGCGAGAAATGAAGGAGAGCCACTTCTTCCTTCTGATTTATTCCCCCCCTTCAGACTCACCAAGAAAACAATCCACTATTTCAGGTTTAGCCAATTCCCTGGCTGATGTCAACAGTGCGGGGGCTTTATTTATGCTCATCCATCCACCCCCCCGCCCCTCGAACATAGCCCCTCCTCCCCACCCTCTCCATTTCTCTATCTCCATCTCTCCTTTTGAATTTTTGACACCTCCCGGAGGAGTCGACCTAATTTCCTCTCCAGCCAGAGAACGCTGCACACCTCCCTGTACGAAGCTCCCATCACTCAAGGTTTAAAGCGCCCCCCACCACACTACCCCCCTCCCTGCCCCATCAGGAATGAATCACTGAATATGAAACAGCTGAAATGGTGGTTCAGTGTTAAAGACATTTTAATTGGGTGCCCAACCCATCCTGCATGTTACGGTTCAAGCCAACTATGGGTAAGTTCTCTTCTGACCAGTGCAGAGGTCAAAGGTCGGTGTGAGGTGGACTGTTAAATTATAATCTTTCTCTGTGCGCTCCACCCCAGTCCCTCCTCTTCCTGATATCTTGCCCTGTATATTCTCCAGGCTTGACAGAGACACAAGCGTTTGTTTGCGTTCAGTCATCTCAAAAGCCCTCTGCGTCTTTTGGCACAGATGTTTGATAAAGGCCTTCCCCCTTCATGGCTCAACATTGAAAAGATAGAGATGAATGAGGAGACATCAACAGATTTGCTTTATAACTGGGATAAAAAGTCAATTAAAACTGCAACAGATAACCCTTTAATCATTCAGCCAGTTAAAATTTGGTACAAACTGCATGAACTGTTCAAACAAGGATTCCTCTCCCCTAAAACCCCTTTATGGAGAAATAGGCTGCTACCAATGAGCTTTCAGAATAGCAACTTCAGATTATGGTCTGAGAAAGGCATTAGCCACCTAGAACACTGCTATGAGGAAGGAATCTATATGTCCTTTGAACAGTTTAAACAGATAAAGATTTCTTCAGCTATCTGCAACTACGCAACTTTATCAGAGTTAACCACAAAGGCCGGTGGAATTTACCTACCATGACACCTGTGGAACAATTGTGCCATGCTGAACAACCATTATTTAAAACTATCTCTAGGGTGTATGAAGCTCTTATATCGAGTTTATTAATACCTGATCTGGACAGATCCAGACTTAGATGGGAGAAAGACCTGGGAATAAATCTGGATAGGGAAGTATGGAGTGATTTGTGCAGAGATGGTGTTACCTCTACTTCAAACTCTAGATATAGATTGATACAATTTAACTTCCTGCATCAGCTCTATATCGCCCCATATAAACTGCACAAATACAACTCCAATATATCGCCCCTTTGTTTTAGTTGTGGCTTAGATGAGGGAACATTCCTACATTCCACTTGGCAGTGCCCTAAACATCAGGGGTTTTGACAGGGGGTATGTGACACCCTATCCAGTATTCATGGTGTTGACTTTCCATTGCATCCAGAGATTTGTGTACTGGGCAACTTTACTAACTCCAACCTTAAAAATAGCCACGCTATAAGGCTCACAGAAATTTTGCTGGCCATTGCTAAAAAAAGGTATTGCGTTAAAATGGAAATCAGATGCCCCCCTGCCAATTGGAATGTGGCTCTCTGAAATTAATAGCTGTATACCCCTAGAGAAAATAACTTACTGGTTGAGGAATAAGAGTAAAACATTTTACAAGATATGGCAACCCTTTGTGGATTATATGAAAACCTCCCATCACACCAGATTGATTGTGCCTCTGTATAGTCTTCCTGTATTGAGGATGTGCTTGATCATATGATCCTTTTGGTGAGATGTTGCCCTGTGTCTCTCAATGTTTTGTTTAGTTACATTATTTTGTTGTTATTGTGGATGATGTCTATTTGATTTTAATTTTGATTTGTTTATTGTTTGTTTTCTTGTTGACTTTGTCATTTGTTGGTTTTATGCTGTCTGTTATTGTGTTTGGCTTTGAAAAAGCAAAATAAAATATAAAAAATAAAAAAAAGCCCTCTGTGTCCTAGCCTTATTCATGACCTACACAGTATGCTTTACCTGACACAGTTCTCCTTCTTTTCAGATTTCATTTTAAGGAATATTATTCCTTGAAAAAAAAAAAAAAATAGTTTTGTTTGCATTTTTAACCTTATTCATGGCATCTACTTCACTTGAAGCCATTCAACTTTTTCTATTTTGATTTCATTTTAAGGGTCTATTATTCATTACTATTTTTTGCCTTATTTGTGACCTCTGCTGTACCTGAAGCAATTAAGCTTTTTCTGTTTCAATTTTGTTTTAAGCAATATCTTTTTTTCATTTTTTAAAATGTCATCTTTTTCATTTTTGTTCTAATAAAGCACAGCTGAAGTCACCTTGGATAAGGACTCAGATTCAGTGCCTTCATAATGATGATAAGTTCAATACTTCCTGTAATATTATCCTCCGGAGTCACCTTTGGAAATGTAACAGCAGCGGTCATTCATGGAAGCATTTCAGCCAGCTTGAGTGTCACTTACAGAGAGAGGCAATGTAAACGAATGAGCGAATCAGTAAATGGCTTCAGGCTCAGAGTCTGGTGAGAAAGAGGGATTCAGCTTTAATCCTGTAGCATGAGGACTACATTCCTTTTCCAGCTGCCCCATAAAATCAGATAAAACTCGGAATGTCTTCAGCCTTTAAGAAGCAAATAAAATCTAATACATTTTTATTTCTATAGCGCTTTTTACAGAAAACGGTCACAAAAACACTTTACAGAGTGGCAAAAAAGAGCCAAAAAACAGGCCTGAACCCCAAAAAGTAAGTGCATGAGGTAAAAAATAAAAAACTCCCAGTGAGGAGAAAAACCTGAAGCATGCTAAACCATTTTTTGAGCTGCATTGAGGTTTAAAACTTAACATCTTATTTACTTCCGCACAGTGACGTACAGAATTCACAGCTGCCAGACGTGTTACACCACCCCGTTTCCCGTAAGCTCGCTCTGCAACGTCACATTGCTTCGCTTGTTCCCCGCGGTAACTTCTGTTAACTTTCCTTTTTCTCCGTCCTCGTTTAGCGAGTGTTCGCTAAATGAATCGACGCGCTCTGTATTTCGCGGTCGAGCGCTTTGCCAGGTTCCTCAGAAAGCCGTACGTAAAGATCTTTCCGCCTGAGCTCCGGTTCAGGCCTTCAGAGACTTCATTTATGCTGGTGCTTCGTTTTTCTGTTCTGAGATCTTGTATTCTCTCCCCTTGTGTCCTTTCTCCACACCTCAGCCCCCTCCCCATTTAAAGGGACCTCTATAAAATAGTGTTTTGTACAGAATAGAGTTTGTGGTGCAGTGAATCAAACAACGAGAAGAGATTCAGAACTAGGAATTCCACCCATGCAAATGCACCGCCGTTGACTGCACTACACCGAAATTGCTGCTCCCTGCCTTGCATTTTGATCAGTGCTTTCTGTTGAATGGCGCAACGGCGAATATCCTCATTTGAAAGGTCACACGTTCTTTTGTTTCACCTACTCGCCACTCAAATCAGCCATTTTAAACACTTTCCAAATGCCATTACCATCACGTCACAAGCACAAAGACCTGCTACACGTTCTGGTGGGGGGGGCTAGTCCAGGGCAATTGAATCACGGGAGGAGAAGAGATGATTTGAGTGGCATGTTGGAGAGGATTCCAGACGCTTTTGGGGCTTTAAAAGTAGGGTGTTGACATTCTGGAGCAGACTTGGCAAACACACTAAAGCAGGGGTCGCCAATCTTATCCTAAAGGGGCCGGAGTCAGAGCAGGTTTTTGTATCAGCCCAGCACTAAGGAACCTGCACACACAACAGCCTTTCTCCGATGAGATTGGGGATCTCTGCTCTAAAGCATATTCACCAGCGGTCCCCTTCCGCAATGGTGTGCCTGGCTCTCCCATGA
Organism: Anguilla anguilla; assembly: GCF_013347855.1. Lineage (NCBI taxonomy): Eukaryota > Metazoa > Chordata > Actinopteri > Anguilliformes > Anguillidae > Anguilla > Anguilla anguilla. Next base: position 35,730,142 of record NC_049209.1, read on the forward strand.
ATCAACAGTCCTGTCCGAGAGAGTAAAGTTAATCCGGGTTAATCCGAGCCTCAGATGCCAGGTTCAGACTCCCCAGTCATTAAAAACCCAGTGGCAGTCATGGCTAAGGGTGGGGCGATTAAACCCTCTCTCCTCTGCCAAATTCCCAAGATACACTTCTCAGAGTGAACTCCTCGGACCAATCAGATGAAGACTCGTGAGACAACCTAAAATGGCAGCTCTGGCTCTTGGCTGCATTTCAAAACATTGATGACTTGCAGGAAATAATCTGAGGTTATGAGCCCCTGTTTAAGGCCGACTCATTTTATGTATTAACCCTATGGGGAATGCCAACTGGTATCGGAGCCAGACTATGGACAAATAATTATTTGAAGTACTTTTAAAAGTCTCAATTTTTGTAATGGCTGGCTGTTCAAAATGTTTCACTTCACTGGGATGTTTAACGTTATGTTAGTGAACGGCGAAAATGAGAGCTAGATCATGTGTGAAAATATTTAGGCATGCTGTATGAACCGTTTGACCTGCCTCTGTGATGTCTGGAACACAAGGTTGACTGCCCCCCCCCCCTCCCCCTCCCCCCCCCCTCCTAGGTCCCAGCATGGCTTGTGCACTGAGCAGTGCATGCTGGGTACTTAAGCTCACCAATCTATCACAGATCACTGATCCCACTGCACATGTGCACAGTTTGTCTCCGCTCGGAGCACCGGGGATTAGCCACAGACATCAGACGTCAGAGGCAGACGTGCCCGGAAAGGCATCTTCACAAAACGATGCTTCCTGCAGGTGTGATGCAGGTCTAGCTGATCCCTTACAAACTCAGACAGGGTTTGGGGTAGGGACAGGCAGCACATCTGCGGACTGGGTCGCTTCGAGCAGCACTTTGTTTTTGGACAGGCCTGCCTGTCTGCAATCAGACCCTTCTTACTTGGGATGGGCGTAATTAAAGTACCACCTCTCCCTGCCTGGTCTCTTGAGAGCTTTCAGAAAATGACAGTTATTTTTGTTTATGACTCAAAATTCCGTGCTTATTCAAAAAAAAGCCCTCTATTACCACCCTCCAAAGTGTAAATAGTTAACCTTGGTGATTAGAGTAGAAAATAAAGTAGGGGAAAGGAGCTCAATGAAAGCAAAAGCATTTTTTCAGTATTTGTGTTTGAACTTGAACCACTGACTCCTCCCTTTTTCCTGTGCCTTACTTGGGGGGAGGGATTCTGGGTAGTGTAGTCAACTTTTATGTTGCTTCTCTTCTTCATTTGTATCATGTTAATGCAAACGTAATGACCTTAGTTACATTTCAGTTAACACTTCCTATGATTGCAAAATTATGTGGGCATCTTTACTGACCCGGAGGTTTCCACAGTGCCCCCTAATGGTACTCCCACATGGCGCGTGCGCCATCTGCGATGGCGTTTTTCATGGAACAGTCAACAGCGGAAACCAGCTGCCAATTGGCGAGCTGAAGGAAAAGTGCGTTAAGGTCCCTTAATAAATGCATGAGCCATAATTTATTCATCTGATTGTTACGAGCTATCTTCCCATTGTGGGAATAAGGGGGTTACCCCCCCCACTGCCCCCACTGCCCCCCCTGCCCCCAACCCATAGCTTCCTCCAGCATTTCTTATCTAGTTCCTTCACTTCTAATCAATCCTGCAGGGAGGCTGTATTGGGCCTGCTGTTAAAATGCATAAGCGCAGCTACACTAGTGTACTGTACCACATGGCAAGCGAGTAGTTTAGGATTAAAGGCTTCAATCTGCAGAAAGCAAATAGTAGCTATCAAGCTTAAAATATATATATAACACTGCTATTCTATTACCGCAGGGTGAGATTCAGCTTGCAAGGCCAAGTTTTTCCCACAGTGCGCAGGACGACCTGCTGCCGTGGGCTATGCGTGGCAAATTGTGGTCGCTCACTCACTCACTCATGGACGACCTGAGAGGGACGTTTGGTAGGAAGGACGCATGCGCAGGTGGTGCTTCGTTCAGTAGGACGCATGCACAGGTGCATCTCCCAAAAATCGCCACTTCGAACAGCACGAGATTTTTAAGCACAGCTTTATCGCTTAACATTACTTTAGCTAACCCTAACATGTTAGCGTTTCTATGCCATGCTTATGACAGTTGGCTTTATGGTGTACAGTTACCTGGCAAACACACCACCAACCGTCCAATGTACTGCGGGTGCCTCTCCAAATTTACAGAGAGGACAGGGCATCTCTCAGGAAGGACCAATCCTTGTTAAATCTTTAAGGTGTGAGGTCCCAATATCTGAATAGAATGTTCTTAACTGAACATTCTAATGCTGATGTCACAATCACTACTGGTAAGTGAAAGCAGTGGAGTTAGTTCTAGAACACTGACTTAGAATTTTGAAAAAATGAAATTCCAAAAAATCTGCTCTTCAAAGGGTTAAAAAAAAAAAAATTTTTAAAACCAGGAGCAAATTCCCTCTTTCTCATTTCCAGGGAGTCACCTCTGCACAGTCAGAGGGAAGGAAAGGCTTTGTTCCACACGCTCTTGCTAATGCCCACTTAGCGCCGGGGGCTAGGCCCCATGTGCGTCTGGGCTCCTCTCACGCGTGCCTGGACACAGATCCCATAATGCGCTGAGTAAAGGAGGACCTGAGTTTTCCAACCGATGAATGAGAAAGCACTCGCTGCATTATTAAAGACGCAAAGTCTGGAGGGAAATGGGGGGGGTGGGGGGGGTACCAGAGCGGATGGGGGAAAGATGGGGTTGGAGTTAGCAGGGGCCAGGCCTGCCACTGGGTCACTGGGTGAATGGAGGCTGGTTAAAAATGTACTCGCTCTGCATGCTGGGACATGTAGTCAAACAGTGGGCCCCATGTAGCCACAGCTGTTGGAGTAAGAGAAGGAGAGTGAGAAAATTTGGAAGGAGGAGGGTGATGGGGTTAAGGGAAAGTGATGATGATGGTGGAATTCTAGAGTACATCCTTGCAGCATCAAGTCCCTCCGTTCAATGGATAGATGAGATCATCAAAACCTGTTCTTCTGGGCCAAACAGAAGGTCCCACTCCTATTTTTTTCAGTTGGGTGGGTGAACCTAAACAAAAGAAGTTTGCACCCTGATGGGGAAATGCTGTTGATGGCGAATGCCAATGCGTGTTCCATTTCCGTGTTTCTGATAAAATAATGAATTAATTAAACAGCTTCAGAACAGGCCCTCCTGTTTGGGATGCAGGATTAAACCTGAGCTATGTTGGGGTTAATCTAGTCCTTCTGTCTCAAGACGTCTCTCAACCAAGATTTCCACCCCTCTAGATGTTTAGATTCTGGTTTTTGCTCACTGGGTTATTACCACATCTAAAGGATTTTATCAACTCAATGAGTCCAACTCACATGTCAGTTATAGCCCAGGGTAAGGAAAGCTTTGGAAAAAAAATCTCTGAGGTACAGAAGATTTCCAGTTTGCTGAAACATTTATTCAGACAATGTCAGAGCAGAAACCGGCACACTCTCAGATCCAGCCAGCCTCTGCTTCAGCCTTCCTGTGTATCTGTGAAGTGACTTTGGGGGAAGAAAGATCCCAGTGAGAGTTTACCTTTCCACTTCATCAAAGTTCCAGTGCTTGAGTTCTCTCCTTTTCAAGACAGAACCGTGCTCAGACAATGCTGTGCTGTGTTGAGCTGTGCTGCATTGTGTTGGGCTGTGCTGCATTGTGAAGTGCTGTGTTATGCTGTGCCATGCTGTGTTGAGCTGTGCCATGCTGTGCTGTGCTGTGTTGTGCCATGCTGTGTTGTACTGTGTTGAGCTGTGCTAGGGCAGAATAGCCAGGGCTAATTAAGAGGTGTGAAAATCACACCTTGGTTTTTATCCACCTTCAGAAATCAAACTGAGTCGAAAGGCTCTGATACGTGTGTAGCACAACCCCATGCCAAGTATTATCCTACTATACAGCCTCATCATCTGCAATGATCCACCTGTTCTGCCTGATTGTTTTCTCCACATAATCTATTATTCTCTGCCTCCTTCCTCTACACACACTCCGCCTCTCTACCCCCTGAGTGGCTGGTCCTGGCTGATCTCAAATTCCTTCACCTTGGAAAAAGGCCACCGTTTCCCCGCAGTGCATTACCGGACTACTGGAAGGCCACAGTACTGGGCTGTCACCACTTAGAGCGTATCAAAACGGTCAGTTTTTTCACAGGACTACGGAGACGGTCCGCTTAGTGCACAATACAGTGAGCGCCGTATCTCATCTACCGGGACACGGGAGCTTTCGGTTATTAATGATAATCACAATGTATGAAGCCTGCACGAGCTTTTTCTCCCTTTGTGTTGTCCCCCTGATACGACTGAACGATTTGCGTCGCGTTTCGCGCAGATGGGCACTGTCTGCAGTAACCACGGGAACGGGACATTATCTAGGACTATCCCTCCTCATTGGACCGCTTTTAACTAAAGCTACTTTCCATCGGACAGTAGGTGACCTGGACAAGCGTATTTAGACTTGAGAAGAGATTAGCTCCTGCTGTTATAACCGGCTAATACCCCTACAGTTGTAGGCCTATGGGCCAGCTATTTTCACCTGTGCGCCGGTTTCCCGTTAATCATAGGAGTTGGCAGCTTGAAGAAATTTATAAGAATCTGTAAAAGCATGGACATAGTTCACAGTTCGAGTTTTTTTTCCATCTAAAATATTTCAAAACAATCACCAGAAACAAACAGCTTTTTCTCTCGATATTAACTCAACGAAAAACGTGCTTTTATGCCCCTTCCATTATTAAATAAAAAGTTTTATTTTTTATTTTTTTATTACCAAAACTAACATTTCAAGTCTGCTCTATATATCAGAACGTTAGCTTAATATAGAAGTATTAATTTACGAGAACTGTTCAGTCCCCCGTTAATTCACCACATGTGAGCGCATCATTTTTTTCCCGTTTAAGAGTTCGCTGGTAGCCCGCACCACCCCGCTGCGCATTGAGCATAATTTACTGACCCGTGACATGCAGTCTATCGGTGTTAGCTAAACACTTACGAAAAACATTGTCAACTTTCTCTGCAGCCAGAACATGGATGCGACTGAATAACATTTGGATACGGACTATCCCGTCGTGTTGCTTGTTTTGGCATGATTCACGTTAAACCTCAAGGTGGGTCCCACGATTGTCGCACGAACTGACACTTAACTTCATTGCTAGTAGTCCCATAAAGTTCCTTCCTCATGACATATGTTTATGCATTTAATCGTGACCATTTAAAAATCGTTATAATTATCCATTGTTATAATTCATACACATAGGGCAGCCTTACCTTCGGTTGCATAGTTGTGGTCGCGAAGGAAGCTGCTGTTGATTTTACGGGTGTCGGTATCTTCATCCATTTATGATATCGTTACTTAGCAGACAAATGCGTGCCCATGGTCCTGAACCAGCAACGTGAGCAGAGGGTTCGAGCACGCGGCAGGTTGCACGTCGGAGAAAAAAAACCTGTCTCCAAGGATACCACAGAAATGATTAAAAACTATAGAACTAAGCAATTCCTGGCCGTGGTGCTCCGGGGGGCGCCCACGTGAGCAGAAGCAGCGGCTTCGCGCAAGGTGCAACTAACCTGACCGGGTTAGACTTCCGCTGCTCGCTCGGTGTAAAAGGACGACATCATAAACTTCAAATATATCTATAAAAGCGGCTACAGCAACGCTATAAAACGAACCAACAAAACTGACGTTGGTATAAGCACGGGCGCGAAGAGAGCATACCAGCGATAAAAGTCAAATGAAACCCAGTGCGTATTTGCAGGTCTGTTAATTATCGAGAGCCGATAAATCTCCCGACTGGGTGACTTGCGTTTTGGATAAGGATTTTTAGACTGCAGCAGTGTGCTGACGGGGGATTGTGCGTCAGTCAGCTGGCATCCCGAGTTCGGGTTCCTCCTGTCGTTTCGATTGCCCGGTTTGTCCCCCCCCCCGGTGTCGTTCTATGGCTGCGCCGAGTGCTGCATGAAAGCGCTGGCGTTGCTACAATCCCACCACACTGCGTTACGGAAGGCTCCTCCCCGTACAGATTGCCGGTGTCGGACTGCGTCAGCATCACCGTGATAGCACATGCGGGGGTTAGCGTCCCCCGAAGCGGGCGGCACACTGACACTTCGCACTGGGAAATGGCATCGGGCTGCGGGGAAGAGTGTGGTTGGGGGGGGGGGGGGGGGGGGGGGGATATTATGCATTAAGCTGAACGTTAATGCACTCGGAGAATATTTTCAACCATAATGCACCACGATGACTCGATAGCGGGGTTTGCGGCTATTGTGCGTTCTCAGATTTAGTATTAGCCGCTCACCGTGGCAGTAGGCTAATAGGTTTCAAAATTAGTAACTCAGCTGGTATTCTGCAAGAGGGATGCCACTGCAAAAATGCTTGTGACACTTAATTGCTACAACCCTACCCCCCAGACAGTGCTATATTTTATATAAGCGGTGTACGAACAGGGTTAATTCCCAAATTCATCTGCACATCTGGCATTTTGCACCATTGAAATGCAGCAGATACACATTAATCAGATTTGGAGTCTCGCCGTCGCCTATAACAACTGTGGAAAGCAGTGCTCCTACGTGGTTCTTTAAATATCTGTCTCCGCGAGGGCTTTCACGGTCTAGCCTACGCGATTTTCCGATCCCAGGCTGTGTAGCCTATTTAAATCCTGGGAAATATCTGGTGTTATTATGTTCACAGGTCTACAATCCCATTCAGTCCCGAGTAAAAACGCGAATGTGTTTCTTAAGTAGGCTGCCCTGCCTTAGCCGTCTTGTCGTCAAGACCCTTGAAAATCGAATTCAGGATTCCCCTATAAAGAGTCATGATGCGTATCTGTTCGTGATGTCCCCGCAATCAGCCTCGGTATAGTACAAAGTGAAACAGTGTTCGGCCGCGCACGCTATTTAACAGTCCGCTGCCCCTTCTTTCTACTGCTGGAGGAGATAAATTGGACACATTATCTACACCACCGATAATCTGGTAAACCAGTACTAGGCTACTGTGCGGGTGCACTGGTCGGGATCATTCAAGCCTTTCCCCCGCTGAATATTACTTCCCTCTTAATCAGACCTCGCGAAATGAACATATATCTGCATCAGTTCATTTCAATGGGGGCATGGGTCTTTTTTTCTCTATCTAAAATTATCTAAATTATTATTTAAATGTAGTAACAGAGAGGCTGTCGGTTTCAGTCAATGCCATTTAAATCTTATGATAATTCCCTGCGGTATCAAGCACGAGGAGGATTAATAGGCATTGATTTTCACCATAATCACTGAACTGGGGAAGAGCTCTATTCGACAAAGCCGTTAGACATCGCAGGTATTTGCTCAGATGAATGGTTTTAATGGGCTAATTTTACAACCCCTTAAAGACCCTGTGCAGTCAAAATCATGACTTTAAAATACTTAGGCTATATTATGACCAAAGACTATAAGGTTACTTACACATTGATTTTAAAAGTATTCCATACATGAATGTAATGAAATAGTTTTTTTTCCCCTAAAAACTATACAATGCTCAACATTGGCGCCTGGTGGAGTATTTGGTATTGGTGGTTTTGAGACCCAATTCGTGACGTCACGAATGTTTTAATTTGTATTGACCAATGTGCGGTGGCCAAAACACTCACCCACTATGAATATTTATGTAGTGTGCGCTCCCAAGTTCACAAGCCATGAGCAAATTCTCAAATACACATTGCGCAGGTCTGCTGCTAACATTAACTATCCAGTTCAACAATGCCTGATTAAAGATTTCAGAGATAGGAATGCATCTTTTCACGCCTTGCCAAAAGATCCAAGTCTCTGAAAGGTCTGGATCGATTATATAGAAAAACAAAACAGTGCACAGTTAGAAATAGCCTACCAAAGGTGACAAAATTGTGCAGTACACATTTTACCCCTGATTCATTCTACAATTATGAACAGAAGAGGATGCCATGGCCAGATTATGGACCGGGCCAGTGCACCGGGGCCTCGGACTGCCAGGGGGCCTCCAAGCCTCAGGCCGCGTGCGGTGCGTGGCCCAAGACTTCCGAAGGAAGTTGAACGCCAGGGCCCTCAGTGCACACAGCGCAAGCTGACCACTAGGCCCCTGGGTGCTAATAGCATGAGCTAACCACTAGGTCCCCCGGGCCCCTCATCGCTTACAATGTGAGGGCCCCCAGACCCCTTGGTGCTTAAAGAGTGAGCTGACCACTAGGGCCCCTAGGCCCCTGGGGCTTAATGTGTATCTGACCACTAGGGCCCCTGGGCACCTAAAGTGTGAGGGTACCTGGGCCCCTCGGTGCTTAAAGCATGAGCTGACTACTAGGGCCCCTGGGTGCTTACAGTATGAGTTGACCACTAGGGCCCCCAGGCCTCTCGGTGCATACATTGAGCGTAACACCTGGGCCCCTTGGTACATACAGTGCATGCTTAAAACGAGAGCCTCTCAGAGAGTACAGTGCTGTACAACTGAGCCACTGGTTGGCACACTACAATATGCTGTGGCATGATACAATATTCACCAACAAGTCTGTTCATTGTGCATAACAGGACAGTTTGAAGGACGTCATATTATGGCAAGCCGTTCGTTATTTGACTTACCGTAACTAGCCATCCCTTTATTTTAGCTAGCTGCCCATTTTCCCTAGCTAGCTGCCCATATGATTCAGCTTGTTAACAGAAATTAGTTAGCTCATAGGTGTAGAATTCGGGGGGACGCAGGGAATACGTCCACCTCAATATTTAGAACACTTGCATTTGTCCCCCCCAATAAAAACATGAAAGAAGCATTTCCACCATAAATTCATGCAGAAAAAGGCACAAATTGGTGCAAAAAAATTCACCAGAATGCAGGAAATGAAGTGTTTGATGCTCAAAATTTCCTGGGGGATGACCCCCAGACCCCCCACTTAATGTAGTAGTAGTAGTAGTAGTAGTAGTAGTAATTGATTTTGGGCCTTATTAACAATTTTCCAAAAAGAATGCACATAGAAATAAATACATAACAATAAGGCATTAAATTAAAAGGAAAACAAAAAATATTGACCAAAAAGGTGTAGACTGAAGATTTAGCTTATTATACCTACCCTTTTTACATAACATATGCTAATAGGCAACCCTTTCACTACTAGGTTTAGGCTATACAAAAACAAAACAGAACAGAAACCAAAACAAAAGTTCCAAACGTTTCATACACAATAATGATCATAACTCCGTTTTATATTTGTTTACCACATTATTTTTTTTTTTGCAAAGTGAACTACACATTCTTAATTCCTTGTCACAACTATTCCACAATTAACCCCTTTGACAGATATACATCTCATCTTTATATTTGTCCTTACCCTTGATTTTTTAAACATACCTATTCCCCTAATTTCATACTGGCTCTCTCTAATTTCAAACAACCTCTGAATACAGTTAGGAAGCAAATTATTTTGTGCTTTGTACATTGTCTGTGCAGTTTTAGGATCAACTAAATCATAAAATTTTAAAGCATGAAAGTTAATAAATAGTGCGTTGGTTGGTTCGTAATAATCAGTTCAATTTACAATTCTTATAGATCTCTTCTGTAGGGTGAAAATTGGATAAGTGCTGGTTTTGTATGTATTTCCCCATACCTCCACACAGTAGGTAATGTATGGAACTATGAGAGAACAATACAGTATATATAGTGATTTCTGATTCAAGATATCTTTAGTTTTATATAATATTGCAATGGTTTTAGACATTTTTGTTTTCACATTATTTATGTGTGGTTTCCAGCATAATTTATGGTCAATTATCATGCCCAGACATTTATTTTCATAATCTATTTCAACATCATTTATTATAATTTTTACTTGATTATTCATTTGCCGATTACCAAATATTATAAACTTTGTTTTACTTAAATTCAGTGACAACTTGTTAATATCAAACCATTTCTTTAAGACTTTCAATTCCCTTTCCACTGTATTCAGAAGCCCTTCCAAACCTTTCCCGGAGCAATATAAATTAGTGTCATCAGCAAATAAAACAAATTTTAACAATTTAGACACTTAACAAATATCATTTATATACAATATAAACAGTTTAGGGCCTAGCACAGAACCTTGTGGAACCCCACAAGTAACCTTCAACAAATCAGATTCAATGTTATTTATTTGTACATATTGATGTCTATCATCGAGGTAACTACTTAGCCATGAGTGTGCTATTCCTCTAATACCATATCTCTCCAGTTTCTTCATTAATAAGCCATGATCAATGGTATCGAATGCTTTTTTTAGGTCTAGAAACACCCCCACAGTATATTCCTTGTTGTCCATTGCAGTAGAAATCTCTTCTACCAGTTCCATCACTGCCATTGAGGTGGACCTATTAGCTCTAAAGCCATACTGACGGTCACTCAATAAATTGTGTTTTTCTATGAAATTATCCAATCTTTGCACAAATAGTTTTTCTAAAATTTTTGAGAACTGGGAAAGCAGAGAAATTGGTCTATAATTGGAGAATATATGTCTATCTCCACTTTTATAAATAGGAATGACTTTTGCTGTTTTTATTTTGCTGGGAAATATACCTGTTTGGAAGGCTTGATTGCAGATATGTGTCAATGGTTTCACTATACATTCTATAATATCTTTTACTAACGACATATCAATTTCAGTCCAATCAGTGGACTTTTTATTCTTAAATTTTTTAACAATGTCAAGTATTTCCTTTTCATCAGAACCTCTAATAAAGATGGATTAGGAGTTTTTATGAACAATGTCTTCATCTACACCATCCCTATTTCTCGGCTTCGCAATCTTGTTTGCTAAATTGTATAATTGTTAAATTCATTGGCAATTTCTTTAGTTTTATTTATAATTGTATTGTTATCATTTACAAAGTAATTTGGTTTGTATGCTTTTCCAGTACCCTTTTTAATTAGGCTGTTAAGCACTCTCCATGTTCCTTGGGTGTTACTCCTATACTCCATATGTGTATATGCTCCAATAGTTTGTGATAATGCTCTTTCTTATTAGATCTCATAATACTTATTAATTTATTTTTATATATCTTATATTTGTTTTCTGCTTCTATTGTTCTATGTTTTAAAAATCTCCTATATAATACATTTTTCTTTTTACATGCGTTCTCTATCCCCTTGGTAATCCATGGCTTGTCCACATATTTGTGCTTCCTTGTGAGTTTTCTTAATGGACAGTTTTTTTCATAGAGCACAATTAATGTGGACAAAAAAGCCTCATAGGCTTTGTTAGGATCATCAATAGCATAAACCTCGTTCCAGTTTTGTTTCTTTAGGTCCACCTCGAGGGCAGCGATGGCTTCTGGTGTTCTGTGTCGAATCAGTTTACAAGTGTTATACCTATTTTCATTTTTTATACTACTACTAATGTGTCCCCCCAATGTTCAAACTAAACCTATTCCACTGAGTTAGCTAGCTGCCATTTTTGCCAGCTAGTTGCCCTTACAACCAAATTAGCTGCACTAAAAAGCCAGCTAGTTAACTAGCTATCGGCCTAAAACTCAGCTGTCTAACTAGTTAGGTGGCACATAACTTAACTAGTTAGTTAGGTGCCATTTCTTTGTGTGAAAGGGGTATAAGATAAAGGGGTAGCTAGCTACAGTGGGGTGAATAAATGTTAAAACAGCATGCCATAGTCATGATGCTTAAATCAAAGCTACTAGCTAGCTAACTATTAGTGCTATTAGTTCAAAACTACTATTAGTTCAAAAATATGGGATGCTGTGGCCGTGGGAATAAAAACCTCATTGAGAGCTTATTAGCTAGCCAAAATGAACAAGTATGCTAAATGCACATTGTGGTGTTGTTACACACTAGCACACTGTTTAGTGGTTATCATTTAATATTGTTGTTGGGGGGGGGGGCCTCCAAAAGACGTGCCCAGGGGCCTCATGGGACCATGATCCGGCCCTGGGTTTCGCCAAGACAACGTTTCTAAAGCCAGATGCTGTGCCAATTATCAATCAAGATCAAGATAAGGTCTGTTTGTCTTTTTACTTTAGGTGTTTTATGCATGCTACCTAGCTCAATGTGCATGAAACGCAACGCAGCTAACTAACCCAACCAGGGAATCCTAGATAGCTTTGATGCTATCGATAATCTAATTATCCTTTGCTTAATACGATCAGTTAACATGTTAGCTAACAACTGACATTACATGGAGTGAGCGCTGATCCTGGTCAGTGGGAGTGAGCGGCCGGGCTGTCAATCAAAAGTGAAAGCATAAATAATTAGAACAGAACTGACACGCCCAGCCAGTCTTGAGTCTGCTATATTAAAAATTCATGTTTTACATCAAAGCAGGTTTTTATCTTTTCAAAGTCTAATAAGTAGAAAAAATACATATATATTGTAATTTAGTAACTAAAGGAACAATTTAAATGTAAGAAAAGGGAGGCTGCACAAGGTCTTTAAAGGAACGTAACACAAGTCGCTGGGGCTCAATCTGCCAACCAAGAATGAATCTCTTTCACTGCCCTGTTCACAGTTGCAATGTTTATATGTACAGTTATAAAATCTGACAGATTAATGCAGAGTTACAATATTAAACTACCAATAATGCACATTGTACTCTTGGTTCCTCGCGGCCTTATGTACACTTTTTCTTGACTGAAATGCTGGACCTATTGAATCAGACACAGTTGCAATTTTCTCTAAGCACCCTGTGTGACGTACTGTGCAGCTTTGTTATCTGAAAACACAAAAAGCCGATGGGTGGATAGTGCAGTTCTGGGTTACAGTGACAATTTTAGCATTCGCCAATAGGGAACATGCACGATTAGCCTCTCTGTGTTCAGACTAAATCACAGACTGATGCTGGAAACATTCTGCATGCTGTCTGTTGTGCCTCCTCTTCACTACCGTAAGAGAAAACTCCCGAAGACCACAGCAGAAGAGCATCTTCACTTGTTTTAAATTTCTCAAACCCCACTGTGCTGAACATTTAGTAGGTAAAAGCAATGACACCATGCAGAAATGGATGGTAACCACCCCCAAATAAATACACGCCTTCACTGTGCATAACACCCTCTTCACCCCCACCCTAACGTCAGCCTCTGACTTTCAGACCAGTTCTCTGTACACTGTCAACAGCCATAATTTTTCTCACTCAACCACCACCTTCATATGAAAAAGCCCAGTTATGGTGTAACCCACAGAATGAACAGGGTTCCATCAATTAGCAGGGCCTGTATACTCTCCCCTATCTCTTGATAGCGATACCTTTTGACACCACCAGGAGACAGGAAGTGGGTGAGGACAAAGGAAAAAATGTTTGGTGGAGTGAGGAAGAAAACTAGGAGCATGGTTTTGGCTAAGGCCTAGTTAGAGCATTTTGATCACTTTAAAACAAGTAAAAGGATTCTTTTTGGCTTGTTTTCTATATCACTGCTCATATAGTTCAGGAAATCTCTCTGTTTGCTTTGCTGGACTGCTTGAACCATTGGGATTAAGAAAGAAAAAGGCCTAATGGATTCCGAAGACTTTTTTTTCCTTTGCTCTCATGGATTACTGGAGTTTATAAACTGAAATGATGGACTTCCATACAACAGAGTGGTGAGATCTATCCTTTTTCTTTTTGTTCCTCATATTTTGGATTTTTTCATCTTTTTGGTTTTTTTTGTGAACTTTTTCAGCTGTGGACTGAGATCTGTGACTTCATCAGTAGAGCAGACCTCTTGTATTGATTCTATATACTGTTTCACTGAGTTGCATATATTAATACAACTATCTTTTTGAGCATGACCCAGGTTCCTTCTTCTTATTCTTATTATTAATGTCATTAACGGTCTTGGTCACTGTACAAAGCAACCGTTATAATGGTATGGTATGATGTGCATACGCACGCAGCTGTGTGAGTGTGTGTGTGTGTGTGCACGCGCGTGTGTATGTGTGTGTATGTACTTTTATGATGGCACAGCCATGGGGCACTCTAGCTCTAATGAGAGCTTTGATATCCGCAGTGCTTAATAGCCCTTTGAAGAGTAGGTTTATTTTTAATTTATTTTTTTCAAAATTCTAAGACAGTGTTCTAGAACGCCATTACTTTCAATTACCAATAGTGATTGTTACATCAGCATTAGAATGTTCAGTTACAAACATTCTAATCACATATTTTGATCTCTTTTTAAAGGGTTGAAATGGACGGCCATCCTGCGAGTAACACGATGAACAGAAAGCAGGAGAGATGGATCAGGATGAAAGAGAGAGAGATAAGGGGATGGAGGGAGGAAGAGGCAGGCGTGGACAATTTGAATCCGTAATTAAGCTGGTGGGGAAAGCCAAGAGAGAATCAATGGGATGGCTTTAATTAAGGCTGCTTCTTCCAGCGCCCAGTTAAACCTAGGAGCCAGTCCAGCAGGCAGGCCCCTACGCTCGCTCTCACAAAGAGGCATCTGCAGGCCCCCGCGGTCTCTCTCTGCACACGGGACAGAGGACAGGGAGGGGTCACGGGTTCTGAGCGGTTCCAGGGAGCTGGAAACGGAGTCCAGCCGTCCAGGTGTTGAGAGTCCTCTTTGTCAGGACAGCTGCACACGGCTGGGAGATGGGCGGGGAGTGGGGGTGGGACTGGGGTATGGGGGGGTTAAAGCTCCATTCCAAAACTCACAGATGATTAAACCGTAATGGGAATTTTCTCGCCACACGGAATCGCTCGCTTTTCTATGCGAATGACCCGGGGACTTCTCGCCACGCACTGCTGGAGCCGACGCTGCTTCGCGGGGAGCGTTGCAGCGGAGGGAAATGTGAGCGTGAAGCCATCGCTGATAACATTTTCATAGAGATTTTTTTTTTTTTCAATCGCTAACTCGATTCCACACAAACCCATATCCAGACTTGGTCGCTGTTTCTTTAAATGTATCACACAGCTGAAGATTTACTGCCATTAATCTGGTTAAGTGCCTCTTTCTGAGGTTCAGCAGGGCTGCCTCACCAGAGATTCAAACCTGCAACCACCGGGAGAGTGATGAGTCATGCGTGACAAATTAAAGTGTATCTTTTCAATGCAGATGTTCATTTAAGGCAATTTAATTGGTTTTAGTTTGATTATATGGTGTTTACTATTACATCCTTTGTTGTATGGGTTTATTTGTTGTATGATTTCTGTGGTTGTTTTTTGTTTTTATTATTATTATTTTATTATTGTTTCTTTTTTTTATCTGTTGTATCTGAACTGCTTGGTAAAGCACCTTGAGTTGCTTCCTGTAAGAAAGGTGCTATGTAAATAAAATTGGATTTAACCACTTTGTGCCTACACCAAATGTAAATGTATGCAAAGCTGTGTATCTGTTAAACACAGAGTAATCTAAGTCCAGGACTAAACTGAGTTTTTTTATAGATAATCTACATTAAACATTGAATTTAGTCCAGGACTAGGCTTAATTTCTGCCTACAAAACTCACACTAAGTGTTTGATAATGCAAACAGGCCCTTCAGCCAACTCAACTTCAGATTTTGCCTCCTGCCTAAAGAGAATATGTAGCACTGTTTCAAGCTATGTCTTTAACAAGCCAGCAGCCTGAGCTTCTACTACAAGCAGGCCAAGAGAGGGTATTCCATGCATTGACATCTCCGTGTGGGGGGAAATACTTCCTGTTATCAGGGCAAAGCTGATCTTTAATTCATACAAAATATTCAGTTAATCATGCCATCTGCCAGCGGCTAAACTCACCACCTCAGCGCATACACTGACAGCATGCAGGCAGCCCTCAGCTTGGATACAGGACACAGACAAGCACCACGGGTGCAGTATATGTAGGTGCCACATACAGGAGCCAGAGCTGTTCCCCATGGCTGAGCAACCCCTCCCAAGCCCTCCCAAGATCCTCCATAACCTGGGGGCTGCCTGTGGTTCTTACAGAAATACTTAATTTTACTCTCCCCATGCTCGGAAAAATCCAGGACACACAGATTAGTCCTCAGCCTACCCCCCCCCCCCCTCCACCACACCATCCCCTAATCAGCCCCTCCAGTACCGGCAGCACCCTCCCCCCCCCCCCTCCCCAAATCCATTTTCTGCATTGATTTCCTCCTCAGTGACACAGCACTTAGAAACACTGCAGTTCTGCATGTCCAGGGTTACCAAGCATTGTCACTAAATTATATTCTTTATTAATTCAGCAGACAAGACAGGTGTTTTCATAGTTTGGTGTCTACTTGTGTTATGTACCAACTTTCTTTCAGTGTCGTTTTTTCTAGTTTTTTTACCAAATGATTGTTCCATAGTTACTGCAGATTTCAGTATGATGGAATGGTAGGAGCAGAAATCAGAGCAATTAGAGGACACAAAGACATGATGGAATTACACATTGCCATTTTAAAAAGCAAAGAAAAGCAAACACCTGCCATTTTAGGAGCCTTACGTCGACGGCGACTAATCAATATTTCAGCACTCATTGAGGTGAAGCGTCAATGAAATCTGTATTAATGCAGCGTCATGAATAATTTGTCCAAGGGTAGATTTGCACAATGAGTCAAAGGGAAGCAATGCAGCTTATTAAAAATAGAAGATGAAACAGAAAGGTGACCAGTTTATTCAGAGACAACAGTGAACAAGTCACATCAAAAGGATTTTCTGAAAGGACAGATCTATTTAAGTGCTACCTATGCTGGGAAATATTTACCTGGCTAAATAATTCCCACGGTCTTCATGGAAAGAGGAGTGAAGCTTTCCCAGAAAGCCATTTAAAAAATAAATAATTTTCCTGAGTGGGACGGCCAGCAGCCATAAATGACCTAAACACATCAATGCCAAAATAGGATTTATAGGGCAGGCAATCTGGCACCCTGCAGCAGGAAGAAACTTCACCAGGAGACCAAAAGCAAAAACCTGGGTCAGGCCATCTCAGGTACCCAGACATATCCAGGGTCCCATCTGAAAGCACTCCACCCACAAGCAGCAGTGCCTGACACAGCACCCCATCGCTGGTAAGCATTACTACAGTAACTATGTTCATTTTGCAGATTCATATATTCTTAACTGGATTACCTATGTCTACCAGTGAGACGCTTGCACACCAGCATGGTGGCAGCAATCAGTCCAAGCAGTCCTATATAACACTGGTTCTAAAACTATAGTTGTTTTGGGTGTAAAGAGCAGGTTGACAACCGGTTCTGTCTATACTGGTTTTCAGGAGTGTCACACAATAACATAGAAAGGGTTCAAGAAACAAGCAATCCCAATTCTAATAAAAATTTGATTTGGATTCAGCCAAGATTTGTGGTCTTGCTTTACAAATAAATGCAGGAGTTTGGTTTTCCCCCCTCAAACACAGCTTTAGGATTTGATTTTGCTGAAGTCACCAGTCTGGGTTTGTGAGGTTGCCAACATGTATTTATCTAAAATTCAACATTAAATTTAAGAACAAAGATGATGTGAAGAGTAAAGTGTCAGATGCTTATACGTCAGTATAATGCTTTATAAACTGTTACGAGACCCAGTTTCCTTACAGAGAGGTAGAAGGACCAAAATGGAGAGGGTAGGAAAGTATACAGGAAAAAGAGAAGGCAGACAAAAGAGGACAGGGGGAAGGGTAGAACAAACAGAGTGATGAATTGTGAGGATGGACAGAGAGACAGATTATGGGACTGAGAGAGAGAGAGACAGAGAGAGAAGGGACTAACAAGATAAATATGTGCCTATGGAAGGTCGGATTAAAAGTGGACTGGAGGAGGATAATCTCATAGCGCTTCTTACATAACGATGACCACAGCAAATTTCACCCTCTTAAGTCCATTAGAACTCAAGCAATAATAACAAAATGTGACTCTTGGGTGCAGACAGTAAGTAAGCAGGTTTAGATTTGTGTGCCTCACATGATGAGCTCTTTGGAGCCAAAAATAAACTGGTTATGGCACATTTATATTTAAATTTAATAACATGAAGAACCAGGACATAGTAAAGGAATACACAAAAGCTGCAGATCAATGTATCAATTATAATTGTAGGTGACTGTTGTAACACGTTATAGTCTAAATTAGTTTCTATTTTTTTTTTTTACTATAAATGTTTCATTCATTCGGATATAGCCTATATTTAATCCCGTTTATGATTCAGTGTTTGAATGAAGAACTAATTCAGACGACCTCTAAATCTCTGCCATCGCTTCATTTCCCACGTGGCGTTAGAGGCGGCTTTGATCAATAACTTTCACTCACTGACAGATGTTACGTTCCCGAGATATAGCTCATTCATTTAAAGGCTTAATTAACGTACGTGATATTAAACCCTTGCCGTGTCTGCGGTTCATTCGCAGATAAAAAGCTGCATGAATGGTTCAATTCATATCTCCACTCTTTATTGTGAATAAATTGTCTGATTCCTTTAAAACGGACAATGGAACACGATATTGATTGACATTAGTTTAACTGGGGCATAATGCTTACACGCTACCGATGTAGTCTGCCGATACTTCCTTTCCTGACTACTTCCGGAGGAATGATTTAAATATGAAGTAATATAATTTGCCCTTTATTGAAATTGCTTCCTTTTTGTTCATTTCCATAAACTCATGTCAACCGCCACGATACTCGATTCAATGGTGAAAAGAAAATTAACAAAATGCCTATATTCATTCATGACGTTTTAAAGCGTAGTTTAAAGCGTACTTTGGTTTTCGACAAGTCAAAAGTTAGTTAACTCTGAGCAATAGGGGCAAGAGGAGGGTGGTGACCCGTGGTGACCTCTATTCCTATAGTGACAGAATGTGACCAGAAAATGTTGAGGCATTGAAGCTTTTCGGACGCCAGAGGAGAGGGGACATGATGTGCCGCCGAATGTGCTCTATTCAGACAGCTGAAAACCACTGGGCTTTCGCGCCCTTTCCGAGGACTGTCCACGAGCTTTCACGACGACATTTAGTCTTAAATAAATCGTTCTGGACACGGTTCACCTGTTCGGAGCGGAGGCACACGGATTCCAGAGTTTCAGAACCTTGGAGAGTTCTCCAAATGTCTCCAAAGCCCTGTTGTATGCCTACACTATACTTTGCAATAATGAACAATAATTATAAAACGATTCTGAGCATTACATACAAGTTTACATCATATGAATTCAATATATATGAAATCTAAAATATTTTAGCCATGCCGAGTCCTAAAACAGTATGTCAAGCAATTATGTTTTGCTATCGTCTGATATGGTCCCTATAACATTAAAATAAAGTTCATCTTGGCGTTTGAAAAAAGTAACGTTAACGAAATACAGACTGCATTGACTGTGGCCCCAACAGAAACAGGAACAAGAGTCCCTCTAATGCCTTGAAAAGCCTCACAGAAAGACACCACCTTACGGATGCTACATGGGCTACATCGCTACATGCTCATTCCACCATAGTGTGTCCCATTGAAATACAGCGACTTTTAATTATTTTTAATTAGTGTAAACTAAATAAATGATTTGCCTTGAAAGTAGATATTTATAATCCAGGACAATAAAATTGCCATGCTCACAGTTTTACATGTACGCCATCACCCGTGCGCACAATGCTTATTTTACTCAGAGATGAAATGTCAAAAGACACAGAGCCAAAGGTCGGAACTCGATTTGGCCACGCCCTCACAATGACATGGCTTGCATTGTTCCCTGTCTCAACACACCGACAGTGTTGGCACCTGTCAATCAAAATAGTCCTGAAGATTTGGAAACGTGAAAAAGCCATCTTTCCCGTCGTGCCATCCCATGCCCAACTGATTTTTTTTTTTTTTTCAGTAACTCACTGAACCTCGGAGCTATTACATGTGGCATAATCACACAAAAAGCTTTATAAGGCCTATAGTATATAAAGACACCAAATCATAAAGCACTGTATGTTTAAAGAGCCCTTTGTGGAAAATATTCCATGAGAGGAACTTAATATTTCTGCTCTTGTCTCATAGTACCATCTACTGGAGAAACCACCACATTGCAACTGTGGTGATTTCTCCAGTTGTAAAATGAAGTCACACGGCTTCCCAGCAAAGCTCATCTACTAGCGGGATTCAGGAGTTTAACATTAATTAAGTTTCGTTCCCATTATTTACTATTCAACATTCCGCATTATTGATGTTCCGGTTGACAGAGAATTAGTAAACAAACAGTTTATATGCTGGGCTGACTGCAAGGCAAATACAACTCCACGTGTTAAGCACACAAGCACACACGTAGACACACACATGGATGTACACACACACGTGCACACACATATGCACACACAAGTAGACACGTAGATACGTACATGAATGTAAACACACACACATACACGCACACACACGTGCACACACATATGCACACACAAGTACACACGTAGATGCGTACACAGATGTCACACACACACACGAACACACACAGACAGACACATGCACGCACACATACAGACACACAAATACAGAAATGGACACACACAAATACACATATACCTACACGCGCACAAACACATACACACACACGCACACACGCGCACATACACACAAGCCTATAGTGTTATGATACTTAAGTAGAAAAACTGTTGAAATTATTGGGTGTCAGTAAACGAAGCAGAAATATTTTAAAAAGTAACTTTTTATCATGTTCTCAGAAAGATTTGCAATTGCGCTATAAATGAAAATTGCAATGGTTTTTTATTCATTTGTTATTTGTTTTTGTTGTTGTTTTATGTAAATTGCATACAAAAGTAATTTGATGTAGCATTCTTCATATAAATAAAGTACAAGCACAAGAATTCATATTTATCTTCAAGGGAGACAAAACGAAATACAGTCTGGAAAACAAAACTGCTTGTGATTGGTGTTTGATTCCTGGAAAGCCAACTAGGCTATCAACAACTTATTAAACATGTTGTTACAAATACAGCGCTTTGTTTTCTCCTGTCTTAATAAATTAGAGCTCCAAACACAAAGCAAAATATCAAAATACTGGCTTACATAACAACTCTTGGGAAATAAAAATAAAAAAGAAACAACAACAACAACAACAATAATAATAATAATAATAATAATAATAATAATAATAGGATTATTTTTCCACACACATTGCCTGTCTTTGACTGGTGGTATATGCTGAGTAACGGAAGGAGAAACGTACGACCATAAGTAGTTTCAGAATAGTATTAGGGAAGTCCTTGAGGTGTCTCAGGAAATGACTTGCATTTTACAATTTATAACACGGTGTTCTGATTCTGGCTGCGCCCACGCGCTTGAGCTGGTTTCTAGTTTTTAATCAGAATGGACCAGTACTTTTCACATTGCACGTCCCCCGGCCGGCTGTCGCCGAGCTTTCCCGGGGGATGCTGCAGTTCTGTTCAATCAGAAAAAAGTGCATGCGTAAAGGAAAAACCTGGAGAGCACACAGATTCTATATTTAGCGCAATGATCATTGTTTCCGGTTAGCAAGATTGGACTGCCAGACTGTGACAAACAGGGCTTTTTTACTCAGTGTATGGCAATGCGTAAACTCACGCGTTTTATTTAAGCGGTTTGATAAACATTTTGACCCTGATTCTAAGACGGCTAATGATTTTAAATGTGTAGCCATCCAATCAGGGCAACCCAGCCTTTGGAGCTTCTGAGCGTGGCCTTGTGTAAATCCCGCTTAAGCACGATCACGTCCCGCAGTCAGCGCGTATCGATCGAGCGCTGGCGATCGATGCGGCACTGCAGGGTGGTGCCGCGCGCTCGCACACTGTTTACTAGAGTAGGTCAGGGGCTGGAGGCATGCGGTCGGAACTGACAGAGAGCGCAAGCCGCTGCCCCCACAGGAAAAAAGAAATACAGAGACCACGCAGGGCGGGGCAGACATAACACAGAAAACTGATTTTGCCACGGTCTTTAAATTTGTTTGAACCGACGTTCTGCCGTCTTCGCTTTTTATTTCTCTCGCTCCAGTAGACGCGCCGTGTAGTCCCCATGGAGAAATCAAGAAGTAAATATGAGAAAACGGATTTCAAAGCACATTTTTTTCTGGATACAATTTTACAGGAAGCTGCGTGCGTTCTCTGGCGTCCAGAAGACTAACACAGGCAGATAATATTATTTTTGGCTAGAAAAATCAATAACCAATTATGATAGTCCCGTGAAATGAGCAATGATGCAATGCATTTATCCAGAATTGCCTTTGTACTTTTTCCCAGTTTCTACAACAATCATTTGATTCTTGATTCATTATTTCTAAGCCTTTATGGTGTAAGATCACAAATGTAGCCTATGTGGCAATTAGAATGTTCTTAAACTGAACATTCTAAGGGTGATGCAACAAACACTACTGGTAATTGAAAGCAATGGAGTTCTGGAACACTGACTTAGAATTTTGGGGAAAAGAACACTGACTTAGAATAAGTACAACCACCTGTCCACTTGACCCCATCCCATCTACAGTTCTACAATCCATTTCCAGCGAGATCCTTCCCTATCTGTCCTCCATTGTTAATTCCTCTCTTGCCTCTGGTCATGTTCCCTCTGAATTTAAGATGGCTCTTGTTACCCCACTTCTCAAAAAACCCACCTCAGACCCCTCCGATGTAATGAATTATCGACCCATATCGCTTCTACCCTTTCTGTCCAAAACCCTTGAACGAGCAGTTGTTAAACAATTAACCTCTTTTCTCCATCAGAACAACCTGCTAGACCCTCACCAGTCTGGTTTCCGATCCGGGCACTCAACAGAGACTGTGCTCCTGGCTGTGACGGAGGCACTTGCCACTGCACGCCTCTCCTCTGTCCTGATCCTTCTTGACCTGTCTGCAGCTTTCGACACGGTCAACCATAAAATACTCCTCTCCACCTTGGCTGAGATGGGCATTGCTGGGACTGCCCTGTCTTGGTTTGCTTCCTATCTTGCAGATAGGTCCTACCAGGTCACCTGGATGGGGTCTGCCTCTGCTTCTCATCCCCTTGTTACGGGAGTGCCGCAGGGATCTGTACTGGGTCCTCTGCTGTTCTCCTTATACACCAAATCTCTTGGTTCAGTTATTAATTCACATGGCTTCTCCTACCATTGTTATGCAGATGACACACAACTCTTCTTTTCTTTCCCTCCCTCGGCCACACAGGTCAATGATAAGATATCTTCCTGCCTGGCTGACATCTCCACCTGGATGGCCAGCCACCACCTGAAGCTCAACCTCAACAAAACTGAGCTGCTCTTCTGCCCATGCAAGACCCCCTTACTACGTGAGCTCTCAATCACGGTTGATGGCACCACAGTGACTGCCTCTCACTCTGCCAAGAGCTTGGGGGTGGTCCTGGATGACCGACTGGACCTCAAGGAGCACATCAAGGCAACATCACAGTCCTGCAGATTCCTTCTGTACAACATCAGAAGGATTCGACCATACCTGACGACGCACTCTACCCAGCTGCTCGTCCAGGCTACGGTGACCTCTCGCCTTGATTACTGCAACTCTCTCCTTGTAAGCCTGCCAGCTTGTGCCATACAGCCACTACAGATGATTCAGAATGCCGCTGCCCGACTCATCTACAACCTTCCCAAATTCTCCCACGTCACTCCTCTGCTGCGATCTCTCCACTGGCTACCGTTCGCTGCCAGGATCCGGTTCAAAGCCCTGAGCCTTGCCTACACTGCAGCCAACAGGACGGCCCCCATCTACTTGCAGGACATGATTCGATCCTATGTGCCTGCTCGACCACTCCACTCTGTGGCAGCAGGGCGCCTTGTAACCCCTCCCACCCGACCAAAGGGATCACAGAGCTTCTCCACCCTAGCTACCCAGTGGTGGAACGAACTCCCCGTCCTTCTCCGAACCTCCCCCTCACTACCCATCTTCCGCCGTGGCCTGAAGACTCATCTCTTCAGACTATACCTAGACTAACTACCCCCACGCTGTATATTTCACTCTAAATCCCCCCCCCCCCCCCCCCGCTTTTATGACACTTGTTACATGTTGCCCCATCCCAGCATTTTTTGTAATTTGCATTTGGCCTAATACTGTAGCTTATTCTTCTGCCTAGTTGGCTTTGCAGAGGTTAGGTCAGAATAGTGTTCACTGTGTGAACTAAACTGTGTTCTTGGCTAGAAATAGCTGTACAAAATAAGTATTGTATCTTACTGAACCTGTGTTTAGTAGTTGTCTATGACCATGAAATGCACTTTTTGTACGTCGCTTTGGATAAAAGCATCTGCCAAATAAATGTAATGTAATGTAAAGTAGTGGGAACACACATGCAGCCATGCCTCACTGGTACTCATGTATACAGTGTCATGAGACAAATCCTTACACACTCAAATAAATGGTGGGGGGGGGGGGGGGGGGGGGGGAGTTCAACTCTTGGCCCTACACTGCACGTGTGCACAGTGAGAGCAAAAAAAAAAGTTTCCCAACTATCACTCTGGTGATATTGTGCCACTATCAGCCACTTTGGCAGGGCTCATTGAGTCTCATTTAGAAGGCCTTATTGAGGGACGGCCAATTGCCGAGCTTTTTAAAATGTGCACACCCCCCCACCCCCCCATCCCTCCAATGTCTCGGTGCAGCTGCAGCTTCCCTGTCCTTGTCAGGAGGAGGACGCGAAGTTCAGAAGAATACCAAGTGATTGCAGCAATCGCAGCGTGCGTCTTCAAGGCAGGCCGATAATGTGCTCCTGAGTGCGCTGACCGGGTACGATGCATGCTGGGAAAAAACCGTGCCTTCCAGCAGTAGGCCCCGGTGCCAGAAGAACACTTCTTACATCATTTTTTTAAGTAATGTAATGATAGTAAAGCTGTCCCAATAGCAGATTAGCACCATAAACGTCTGCAACCTACTTTTAGTCCAGAATCATAGTCATGCTTGGGTTACACAGAAAAGCAACAGACAAGTATGTACATTTCACAATAAGAACCTGAGCATATTGTGAAACATACACTTTTCTATTTTAACTTTGACTTGCAGTTATATGCAAATCTGCTATTTTTATCAGTTTCTTGGAGAAAAAGTGTAATGCTCGCATTCACTTGTAAAATAAAAAGTTAAATCTGTTGATTGGGTACAAGCCCATGTGACACTTGGGCATAATACTAGATTGACTTTTACAGGTTTAGCAAGAATGTGTGTGTGTGTGTGTGTGTGTGTGTCCATGTGTGTGTAAGTGTGTGCTCGTGTGTGTGTGTGCATGCGCGTGGGTATATGTGTGTACATGAGCGTGTGTGTGTGTGTGTGTGTGTGTATGTGGGTGTGTCTGTGCGTGTGTGCTCGTGTGTGTATGTGTGTGTGTGCTTGTGTATGTGTGAGCATGTGTATGTGCTTGTGTATTTGTGAGTGTGTGTGTGTATGTGGGTGTGTCTGTGCATGTGTGCTCGTGTGTGTGTGTGTGCTTGTGTGTGTGTGTGCACACACACAAGCATAGTGATAGAGTGTGTGAGCATGTGCGTGTGTGTTTGTGAGTGTGTGTGTGTATGTGGGTGTGTGTGCGTGTGTGCTCGTGTGTGTGTGTGTGTGCACACACACGAGCATAGTGATAGAGGATGGGCCAGTCCTATGATAGCTGTGGTTCTACTAGAGGGAAAAACAAACCGATCTAAAGAGACCCAGTTTTTCCAGAACAGAAAGTACTTGTTCGAGCTCATGGGAAACCAAGTTACTTGTTTAGCAAGCTCCTCCAATAATCTCCAGATATAACCGACAGAACAAAATGGCGTCTCCTTTATCCTTCATTTTCCAATGTGAGGTTCATGTAACAGCATGATGGTGTCCTACATCCAGTCTTAAAGAATGCATCGATGGCTATTTCTGCATCCCCTTCAGCCCCCAGCAGCCTTTTATATTGGACATTAGACAAATCCCCATGTCCACGATGAAGAGCACACAGAGAAATTACACAATGTTGTTGTGTTGTTTTATTATGAACGAAAATGCCCGGGGGGTGAGCATATATTTCTCTCCATTACAGCGGGTCTCTGCTGTCCAATCCGGTCCCAGATGCACAAATCACCCTCGTCCTATAGATTCCCATTCACCCCGCTCCTGTGAAATCCCAGATCCCTAATCCCACAAGATTAAGTGGAGGGTTGTGGTGGGGGTGGGGCGTCACAACATTTGAATTGAAAAGAAGAAACAAAATCCCGCGTTAGAGACAGCCGCACTGGGGGATTACACGACCACGGTTCAATTACACGTGAAATCTGCTTTTAAACCAGATTTTATGGCTGTGATGACACCAGCATCCAAACGGGTGGTTTGTGTTTCAGCTGCATGTGTGAAGACCAGGATTTTTCCAAGTCCATTGCACACACACTTCCTGTAGAGCTAGCATCTGTCCCACGCAGGAGAAAACAAATGTGCTGTACAGAGACCATTAGTTACAGAAGCACAAGGCAGTTTAATTAGCCCTTTGAAAACTAGGCTTCTTGGAATGTTCTTTTTTTCTAAATTGAAAAGAACTCCACTGTGTCCATAGTTACTAGTAGTGATTGTGACATCAGCATTAGTAAGAGCATCTAATCTCATATTTGTGATGTCATACCTAAACAGGTGAACCACAGAGCATCACTGTATCATGACTCTGGCCTGGCTTCACCTGGCTTCGCCTTTCCTTCCTTCCTTAATTCCTTCCTTCCTTCCTTCTCCTCTCTCTCTCCCTGCCCCTCTACCCTGTTATTCGAAAAAGACACCCAGGCCACGCACCTCTGTCGCTGCATGTTAAACAAGCTGGCACGTTATAGAATGGGGCCCCTCAATGCACCCTTGACCCCTACTGGCAAGAGATTGCTACTACATTCATATGATGAGGATTCCTATACTCATTGGGACTCATTCACAAAAGTTTTCTTAAATGATTCTTACTTTTGTTCTTATAAATGTTCCCATGAAAAACCAATATGGAATTCATGACACATGCGCAGACCTTTGTTTTTGTGTGTATTCCAGGTGTATGAGATGGTGAATGCTGACTGTTTGTAAATTTAATGCGCAATCCTGTTCGTGAGATTAGCATAAGGAAACAGCCATGAACAAATAAAGAAAAGAAAAAAAATGATGAATGCCAAAATGCTCGTGGAAACATTCTTACACACAGTTTATGATCAAAAATGATCGTACGTATGTTTTCTGAATGAGGCTCGTTGAGGCTCAAAGACAGACGGTGCTGATCAAAACTTTGCAGAAGACACACTGCAAGGCGTGAGCAATGGCTCACAGAAAAACACATATTTAGCAGAATTATGACACATTAAACATTGTGTTAGTCACGAGGACATCTTCTATTTTATAGCTTCCTCAGATAGCTCATATATTATTCAGACAACTTGACATTAATTGGCCGTGCACTCAAGACAAGCACCCGAAACGGCACTCTGCCAAACGAGGAACACTCTGATCATAAAATCGATGTTGTTTCAACAACGGCTTCTTCCATTCGGTCCCAGGTGTACTCCAGGTGCCGGAATGGGAGCTCAAGATGGGCAAGATGTGGGGAAAAAAACAGCATTCAGATAAAAAGACACAACTGGAATCAGTGGAGGTTCGGAAAGTAAAAGCCCCCCCTCTCCAGTATTTTGTTCCAACCACCTGGTCTTGTTAATTAGCACAATTCATTACATTACATTACATTCATTTAGCAGACGCTTTTATCCAAAGCGACGTACAAAAAGTGCATTTTCATGATCGTAGACAAATGCTATATAGAATTCTTCAGCCAAGAGGTAGAGCTAATTAGTGAAATCAGCTGGCTGAGTTCATGGGTGGAAGAAAAACATGGCAGGACTTTTCTTTCTGACCTTTGGACTTTCCACCTCTGACTGAAATGCGTCCCTTCCTCTGGCACGTGTCCAAAGAGGGAACTCAGAGCTGACACGGAGGGGGCGGGGCCACTGCGGTCCTACCTCTGGATTGGTCTCCACTGCTAACACTCAGCCCCTCCCCCTCCTCTCCTTGTCCAATAGTGCTGTGAAGGTGTCCCTATGTCCGAGCATTGAGCGTGGAGCTAGCAGGGACACCTGTCCTAAAGGCCCTGCCCCCATCCTAAAGGCCCCGCCCCCAGTGATCAAATGACCCACCTGGAGTACAAGCCACCTAGCCCACAGAGATACCGGACCCGAAGTGAACCTCTCTTTTCCGTCGCCACATGCAAATCAGAAACCAGCAGGCCTAATGTCAGGTAATTAGCCAGCCAGCAAGCCAGCAACTGTCAAAACACAGAATTAAACCACACCAGGGTGGTGTCTCGGTCTAACTCCCACACACCACTGTGTTACAGTTAAACACAGTTAAATGTTCAGATGCCAATTCGGGGCCCCAATTAACGATGGTGAGTATGATATCAGCAAGTGATAGTCTGAGAGGGGCCCCCAGCTAAGGCACAGGTGTGCCTCAGGCTGATGAACGCCTGAATGGAAACCTTAACAAAGTCCACGCTTCGCAGGATCGGGAATATTAATGTAAAATGTAATTACCTGTCATTATTTTTCATTGGCTGGTTTGTAATTGACTCAGTTCAGCTCGCAGGTCCAGCACTCAAAAGCAATGCTACAGTGACCGAGTTTTACAGAATATTAAGTAAAACTCCCTGTTAATGGAGGCAGGGGACAACCGCTGTCCTTGGTGCTGAAAATGTTCATATATTCAGTGGTGACTTGGGGTCTACTTCAGCATCTTACATGTACATACATATGTATACTATACACACATGCGCACGCATACACACACATGCACACACACACACCCACCCACACACACACAAACACACATATACCCACACATGCACACACACACACACACACACACACACACACACAAACAAACACTCACACACATGCACACACTCACACACACACACACACAAACACACGCGCACACATCCATACAGTATATGAAGAGCCTCATTCATCACCCCTGCCTCCCATGAGAGCAGCACTTGTAAACCTCCTTTGTCGTGTTTCTGCAGCTGCAGATGTCTTTGCTGAGCTCTGCAGGGCTAGAAAACATCTCAGGA
This sequence comes from Anguilla anguilla, assembly GCF_013347855.1. Taxonomy (NCBI): domain Eukaryota; kingdom Metazoa; phylum Chordata; class Actinopteri; order Anguilliformes; family Anguillidae; genus Anguilla; species Anguilla anguilla. The sequence continues at coordinate 35,759,033 of NC_049209.1, forward strand.
ACAAAAGACGCCTCTTCACTTCTGACCTGTCACATCCAGTATCTGTATCACGGTAATGTATGGCCTTCGCCCCTGCAGAGAGGAGCTAGCAGGCACTAGCATTCGCAGTGTGTATCTGCACTGCAGACAACATGGATGAGCAGCTGTGATCGCAGAGAGTCAATGCCAGTGAGCAGCTGCATTCTGTCACTCCACACTGCAGATGAATCAGGGCATGGCAGTCACAGTCAGCCTACACTGCAGTCGCAGATAGTCTACACTGCAGTCTCAGTTATCTACACTGCAGTCTCAGTCGGTCTACACTGCAGTCTCAGTCTACAATGCAGTCACAGTCAGTCTACACATCAGTCTCAGTCTACACTGCAGTCACAGTCAGTCTACACTGCAGTCTCAGTTAGTCTACACTGCAGTCTCAGTTAGTCTACACTGCAGTCGCAGATAGTCTACACTGCAGTCTCAGTTATCTACACTGCAGTCCCAGTCAGCCTACACTGCAGTCTCAGCTATCTACCCTGCAATCTCAGTTAGTCTACACTGCAGTCGCAGATAGTACACTGCAGTTTCAGTTATCTACACTGCAGTCGCAGTTAGTCTGCGCTGCAGGCGCAGGTAGTCTACGCTGCAGTCGCAGTTAGTCTACGCTGCAGTCACAGTTAGTCTGCACTGCAGTCGCAGTTAGTCTGCGCTGCAGGCGCAGTTAGTCTATGCTGCAGTCAGTTAGTTTACGCTGCAGTCACAGTTAGTCTATGCTGCAGTCACAGTTAGTTTACACTGTAGTCACAGTTAGTCTGCACTGCAGTTGCAGTTAGTCTGCACTGCAGTCGCAGTCAGTGTACACTGCAGTCGCAGTTAGTCTACACTAATAACGACCCCAATGAGCATCTGTATTGACATTCACTCTATGCTGCATCCAGATGAGCAGCTGTATTCAGTCACCGGACACTGAGAACCACTCCAATGAGCAGCTGAATTCACTGTGACTCCACACTGCACACCCCCCACCCCCCCACCCCCCCCCCCCCCCCCCAAGTTTTTACTCTGTGCAGAGCTGGCACCAGAAAACTAAAAAACTGAATTTCACTGAAACCTGTAAGAGGACGAGCAGCAATTACAGTTAAACCAGAGCAGAAATCTGAGTCTCACTCTGAGCAGGAGATAAAGGGTAATAACACACTGCTGGAACACAGCTGTCTGAACGTCCCCCAGAGAACGTGTCACTTTAAACAGAAAAGAGGAACAAAGTAACCATTACGCCCGAAAATCAAGGGGTGTCAGCGCCGTAAAGTGCTGCAGAAATCAGCCGCACAGGAGCGCGTTCGCAAACGTCATGACTGCGAGAGAGAGAGAGAGAGAGAGAGAGAGACAGAGAGAGAGAGAGAGAGAGAGAGAGAGAGAGAGAGACTGCTTAGAGAGTGGCTGCTTAAAGAATGAGCTCTTAAAAATATCAAACAAATACAGTGTTTAGATGTGAAACAAAATACATATAATTGATAAAAAAGCAGAATTAAAGAAAAGAAGAAGAACATAGAAGGAGGGAATATAATAAAAAAACAAAAGAAGAATAGAAAATAACTTAAATACGGACATAACAAGGGAAGGTACAAAGCTAGGAGAAAGCTAGGAGCAAAGCTAAGCCAAAGTTAAAGGAAATAAAAAGCAAAGGTAAGCCTTGGGAGAAACTGTATACATTAGTGATAAATTAGAACATTTGGATAACTATATACATATTTTCTTTAATTAAAGTAGTAATATAATATTTAATACAGTAAAAAGAAAAAATCTGATCTGATAGCATTAGCATAGCTCAATAGCTCAACCCAAGGCTAGAAGGAATGGCAGTTAAAGCTGTTGAAAAGTATCAATTTTCTGAGCTGTCACCATGGTAACCAAGCACGCTGCTGTGGAGATTCCGTACCCTCCTAAGCTGAGAAGTGCAAAGGCTAAAAAGAAACATAAACTAACTGTTATGAGAAACAACCCCGAAACCCTATATGTGGACTTTGCTGAAAAGGCAAACAATAAGGTTAAAAACAATTTAATTTTTTTCACAAATAACACCAAGGCCTGGCACAGTGTTGTATGTAAGCACTACCCTCATATTCAGAAGGGAGGGATAGGAAAGGGGAGCAAAATAACAGTTTGTGAAGACGAACATTTGGACAGTATAGTGCTAAATGTGAACATTTACACGAATGGGACTGTTCTCATACAAAGTGCTACTGAGGCCAACCTGGATGCTTTTGAGAAACACTTCCCTGCCCTGAAAGAGAAGGCAGAGAAGGAAAAGTGTCCCCTCACGCTCCCCACAGAGCGAGAGGATTCAGATTCAGAGGAAACCACACCCACCACTGTACCTAACCTGCCCTGTGCTGCCCCCGCTTCTCCCCGATCTGACACCCAGCACATGAGGGAGACCCTGGCCTTGCTTGAGCTGGAGTTTGCAGAGTTCAGAGAGCTCACTATGGCCAGGCTCTCCGAGGCATATCTCCCTCTGCAGCAGCAGGAAGAGCAGAACCAGCAGAGCAGAGAGATCAGCACAGCCATCGCTGCCCTGAGAGCAGAACTGAGGCAGGACAACCAGGCCCTGAGAGCCCAGCTGGCCTCTGTGAAAGAGGAGACGCAGCGCAGGGAAAGATCATTCATCATGGAGCTACAGGATCTGAGAGAGCAGCTACAGACACACACATGCACACCCTGTACTGCCCATTCAAACGCAGATACTGACAAACACTCCACTCCCCTCCAAACCACAGCCCACCCCCCAGCTGACCTGCAGGCTCATACTGATGCCCCCCCTGACTCACAACATTCACCAGCGCCAGAAAACCCCCCCAGCACACAGACCAACACCCCCTCAGACACTCCCCCCCTCTCTGACGCACAGCCCACCCCCAAGGCACAGCCCCCTTCTGCAACACAGCCCCCCACCAGCAGAACACCTGATCCACAAGTGGTCCTTCTCATGGACTCAAATGGGAAGTTTATTGACCCCAATAGGCTTTTTCCTGGTAAGCAGGTAAAGGCGACCCGCTGCAGTAACACAGCCCGCGCCCTGGAGCTGCTCAAGCGGGACACGCTGGGAAGCCCTCACTATGTCATACTGCACACCGGCACCAACGACCTGCCCCGCCTGCGCCAAAACACCGCCCACGCAGTGAGGAGGATGGCAGAGAAAGCCTCCCGAGAGTTCCCTGAATCTCGCGTGGTCATCTCCACACTGCTGCCACGGAATGATGTCCCCCCCCATGTCATCAGGGACATTAATGCGGAGATCGCCAGAGGCTGCGCTGCACTGCCCAATGTGCACCTTGCTCGCCACCCCACCATCGGCCCCTGGTACCTCTACGATGGATTGCATCTAGACAAGGAAGGTATCAAAGTCTTTGCTAAAACGCTAAAAGACGTGGCACTGTATGGAAGTGATGTATGGGGTCCACTCAGCCAGCAGAACTATTCCAAATGGGACAAGCATCCAATAGAGACCCTGCATGTAGAATTTTGTAAAAACATCCTACAAGTACAAAGGAAAACACCAAATAATGCATGCAGGGCAGAATTAGGCCATTATCCATTAATGATTCACATCCAAAAAAGAGCGTTAAAATTCTGGATGCACCTCAATTCAAGTCCTCAAGACACATTGCAATTTAAGGCAATGAAAGCCCAAGAGCTCAGTCATGAAAAGAGTCCCCTCAGTCAGCTGGTAATGAAGCTGACTAACCCATTAACCCAACTAACACAAATCACAGACCAGCTTCATACCAGCACTGCTTACCAACAAATCAAAGTAAACCAAGTAATGAAACAGACCAAAATCTCTTATCTGGAATATTGGGATAATGTAACCAAAACACAAAACAAACTAGATTGCTATCGGACCCTAAAAAGAGACTACAAATTGGCTGAATATCTCTTCTCTGTCAGAGATACAAAGCAGAGGCAGATCCTGACCAAGTACAGGCTCAGTGACCACGCACTTGCAATTGAAAAAGGCAGACACCGGAATACATGGTTACCAAAAGAACAACATATATGTGGTCACTGTAAGACAGGAGAGGTGGAAACAGAGATGCACTTCCTCCTTACTTGCACAAAATATTTACAAATTAGAAAAAAATATTTCCAAAAATTATCCCAAATTATAAATAATTTTAATTACAAATCAAAAGAAGAAAAATGTGCAATTCTTTTAGGGGAAGGATCAACAGCCCCAATTGCAGCACAGTTCATTTCAGCCTGCCATAACCTGAGGGACAGTGAGTGACCACCCACCCCATATAAATATTGTACATACTTATTGATTTACTTCTGTTGCTGTTATTGTATATGTACATTTATCATTATTATTTTAATATTACTCTTATTTTACATATTATATGTATGCTTTGGCAATAAATATGTCTGTATTTCATGCCAATAAAGCAACTTAAATTGAAAAAAAAATTGAATTGAAAGAGAGAGAGACAGACAGAGTGAGAGAGAGAGAGAGAAAGAGAGAGAGAGACAGACAGAGTGAGAGAGAGAGAGAGAAAGAGAGAGAGAGAGAGACAGAGTGAGAGAGAGAGAGAGAAAGAGAGAGAGAGACAGACAGAGTGAGAGAGAGAGAGAGAAAGAGAGAGAGAGACAGACAGAGTGAGAGTGAGAGAGAGAGAGAGAGAGAGAGACAGAGTGAGAGAGAGAGAGACAGAGTGAGAGAGAGAGAAAGAGAGAGAGAGACAGACAGAGTGAGAGAGAGAGACAGACAGAGTGAGAGAGAGAGGCCCGTTTGAGCGCTGAGACGTTCGGCTCTAATCGTGCGTTTAGCCCGTCGCCCGTTCAACCGCCATACAAAAAAAGAGACGTTCATTCAGGCTGAGGCTCCCAGCATGCCACATCTCTCTACGCCCTCCCTTCTAATTCTGCGACAAGTCGCTCCGCTATAAATACCTGCGAAAAGCAGCGGAGGCTCAATTTCCTGTGACTCATCCTCCACCCCCCCCACAAAAAAATGTCTGTCTCTCTCAAGCTCGCCCACGTTCAAAACACCTGTGCTCTGCTTCTGAATGTCCCTTCAGATGCAAATGTAGTCCCGCCCCCCATCTCCTCATGGCCACACCCACCTGCCAAACATGCTCACAACACAACAGGACATACGACTCAGACATTATTATGAGCCCGGAGGTCAACTGATGTTCCGCAGTAAGATCAAACGCAGTACAAAAACATAAAAGAATGAACTGACACTACAATATATAACACACAGTACAAAGACACACCCGTACCTCATATAAATAGCTTAGTGCCTACCAGGGTTTCCTCATTACAATTTAATACACTGATGGCTGAAGGAACTAAATTATTTCTGTATCGGGCAGCCTTAATCTTTGGTCGCCTAAAGCGCCACGCTGAGGGTAGGGGACATAATAACGAGAACAGGGCCATTCGGCCCAACAATACTCCCCAGTTTCCCACCACTAACGTGTACCTAATGCTCACAATTTACCTATAAACTAGATAGTATCTAGCATTGTATCAGGCCTGGTCTTAAAAAACCCCCAGAGTTTCTGAGTTTCTCCTGACCCCCCCTGCCACCTCATAGACCCCCCCATGGGATGCGATGGGGAATAAGATGGCCGCCCTGTCACTGCAAAGGCCTCTGGGACACCTCTGGGCTTCATAAGCCTGGCAGCGCAGTAATTCGGACAGTACAAGATAACGGAGGGCGGTCCTACGCCCGGGGACAGTAACCGTGGAGATGGCGATAAGGTTCTGCTCGTCTGGCGCGATAAGGTTCCGCTCACTCGTGCAGGCGCTGGTCACGGAATGCCAAGAAGGCCGGGCTCCCCTTTTGAGTTCTGAGGCAGGAAGCAGGCGGACGTGAAACACAAAGGCCGGGTCTGTCAGCTGCACGACAGGGACGTTGCTGTGATACCAGCAGAGGGCGGATCCACTGGCCCCAGCCAATCAGCAGCAAGAGTGTGAAAGGAGTGCATGTTACATTACATTACAGGCATTAGCAGACTTGCACAACTCTTATCCAGAGCAACACAACTTTTTTACATAGGATTTACTCTGCCTCCATTTATACAGCTGGATATATACTGAAGCAATGCAGGTTAAGTACCTTGCTCAAGGGTACAACGGCAATGTCCTTCCCGGGGATCAAACCTGTGACCTTTAGGTGACAAGACCTAGACAAGTTCCTTCCCCATTATACTACACTGCCACACCGTTGAGACCCGTTCTTCAGTTTCTGAGCCCAGTGAACAATTACCTCCAGACTTCTGCGTTCACCTGCCTCTGAAATGACACACAAACTCTGTAAAGGTAAACCCTCCATTCTGTCTTCTCATCTTTCCACGGCATCTGGGATGAACCAGTCCCCTGCAAAACCGATGGGATAGTGATGTCACAGATCCCGTGTCAGCGTTCGCCAAACTGAGCTGCTCCTTTCCCCTCTCTTCAGAGCGCAAGGGCCACCTCCAGAGGTGAGGAGTCTTCTGCTGGCGCCGAGAGCAAAGCCGTTTATCTTCCACAGGTTGTGCCACCCCCTCGCTGTGTACCACCCCACATTGCTGTGTGAGGCATCTGGTAGGAAAATAAACTGCCTCTGTATTAAGACCAAGCGCCGCCCCCTGGCCCCAGTACAGTGCCATGAAGAGGGCCAAGGAAACAGGAACATTCCAGAAACACGCATTCCCTCTTTGAGTTATTGTGTGAGAGAGAAGGCACGGCTGATCACACGCAAGTGACGAGGGTGATATTTCACGCAGAGCAGCGCGTGTGCTACCCCCGCGGGGGTGGGGGGGAGTCGTAACATGGCCCGAACTCGCGATGGGTCGGCGTTTGTTGAGTCACGAAGGAAATGGGGGGATCACTTCCAGCAATGAAGAAGACTAAATCCACTTTTTATTAAAAAAATACAGAGAGGCTCCACTGTACCAGAATACATTCGTTATTATGCCTCGTCAGAAAAAAAACCACTATCGACGCAACGAATACGAACTCATCGCCCTGGAGCAAAGTACACTGGGAGGTTCTGCGGCGGCGGGGAATTTCAGACACAAAGATGTGATGCAGCGAGCTCCAGAAGAACAGAGCGATGTGCTACAAGGCAAGATGCAAGCTGAGATTCCTTACAACAACAAGCCAAGAACATTCAGAGCTGAAGGCCACATCTTTTCTATACTCTATGTTCAGTTTGTTTTTTTATATTTTTCTCAAGCATTCGGTCACAGACTGTGGACAGATATTTTAAAATATTTTCTCGCTCTCTCTCTCACACTTTTTTTTGTGTTCATCCCCTCCATTTCCAATCCTCTCTTTACTTTATTTTCCTCTGTTTTTCCCTCGTTCTTTCCTCCCTCCATCGCCCTCAGTCACAATTCTTCCCTCTCTATCTCTCTCTCTCTCTCTTTTATCTCATTCTGTCACTCGGTCTGACTCCTTTGCCCTTTACTTACAACCTTCCCCTCTTTTTCTCGTGAACCCCATCACTTTAGACACCCCCCCCCACTGCCCCCGCCCAGCCCCGCCCCCACTCTCTCATCAGCTACCCCCCCAGGGGCTGCTGTTGTATAGGCATGGCTAACCTTGGAGAACAGTACTCCACAGAGAGGACCTGTCAAGTGGCCGTTTAATATCCCCAGTACACAGCTCTACTACTACAGTCAGGACATCAGGGCATCTTCGTGGCTTTAATATCTTATCCAGGGTCATATACATACAGCTCTGAAAAAATATTTTTTGAAGAAGAATTGTGGTTACACCACCAAATATTGACAGTTGAACCCTCCCTAAGTGAAGACATTGTTATTTTCATTATTTATTTATGGGTGTATACACTTGTTCAGTTTGCATTATTAAATGTATAGCAACTTTGTATATTTTGTATATTTTGCCCACTTTCCAGTTTCTGCGAATAAATGTTCTGAATGACAATATGTCCGTTTGGATTCAAATCAAAAGCATTCAACAGTTCATGAAAGTTATATTTTTATACACAGACGCGTCTCCATAAGCTGTGTAACTGTACATTTCACGCGGCCTCTTAATTACTTCCGAAGCAGTACCCCCACCTGCCCGTGTTTCTGTTCATACTCTGTATTTACTGAACCAATTCAAGTGTCATGCCTCACTCAAGGTTTCCATGGCAGCGTTCCCCCCACCTGGGACTCAAACCTGCAAACCTCGAAAAGTCACAAAAGCCAAAGTTCTTCAGCTGCCGCCACGGAGCCACACTTATTACTTTTACTTTTCCGGTTCCAGTCTCGACAACGCCCCCACCCCCCACCCCCCTCCCCCCCCGCCATGACTAATCCTCCCACAGTCCTGCCCATTGTGCCTGGCTGTCAATCCCCTGCACCCCCAAGTGGAATCCTAAATTGAGGGACTTCCACACTGCGGTTTAGGGTTTAGAATCTGTCTGTTTAACGTCACTCTTCCAATCCTGAGTGGAACTGGACTGCCTGTGAAAGCCAGCAAACCCAAACCTGGAAGCAGCTGTTTAGCATATGAGTCAAAGGCAGGGTTTTATATGATTATTAATCTCTTTTTTTATCCCCCCCTCTTCAGATAAGACACACAAGCAGAAAATAAACTGTTACCTCAAACCTAAGCTTTCATGAAAGCGGTTGACGTGTCAAATGAATCACAGGGGTGAACAGAGAGGGAACGGGCGTGCAGATGGGGCCCATTCCGGGCGTCACATGGATTTAGTGGGAAATAGTGGCTCTGGAATTGGTCACGGTCGCTGTCGCGGTCGAGAATAGCTCCCTCTCGTTCCTGCGCCTCCGCGGTCTGGCGCATTGATCGCCCAGCTCAGGGAGAGGGAGAGGGAGAGAGAAAGAGAGAGAAATTTTAGCCTCCGTCTGACACGGGAGAAGGAAACTCTACCCTCTCTCTCCCCACCGATCCCTCGGTCTCCATGGCGATACTGGCCCTATCGATCCACCGGCTTTTTTTCTGAGATGTTCGAGTCCACGCCCCGTCTCAGGACGGGAGGCGCGCTACAGCATGGGGTCCCTCTCTCGGGGGCTGCCCCTGGTGTGTTATCCACCCAGGCCCCCCCACCTGGCCTCTGTCAGGAGAGCTACGATGTTAAGCAATGAAAGACGGAGGTGGCTGTACCAGTCCTAGCGGCCGGGGCGCTCTCTCCGACGGGGCAAAACTGAAGCCAGGAGCTTGACCCACGCTATCCGCACTCATGGGCCCCCCAGAGAGGTCTGCAGGTCAAAGCTGGAGCCATATGTACAGTATGCCCCCCCCTCCGACAGCAGCCCCCTCTTGGGGAGTGCAGGCTAAAAGTCATCATAGAGCACCAGGTCCCCCCTGGCCTTGCGTTTCTGTGTCCCTCCGATAGCTTGTCCCCAAGTCTGGCACCGCTTCGTCGCCTTGGCGATGATCAGCCACGCATCTGCTACTTTTTCCAGAAGCATCCCCCCCGAAAACCCCCCCCACCCCCAGACCCCTGCCTCCCCCACAGGCCGCTCAGGGCTGAGCCCACAGTCACATATAAATTCCAGTCAGCTGCGCTGCCTTCACAGCTCATTTAGCTCCTCTGAAGTGGCCACAAAGAAAAGAAAAAAAACAGCACTTATCTCTGCTCCTGGCCCGACGGATCCTCCTGATAGTCAGCCAATGGGCAGATAGCTACCCTCTAGATCCTCCTGACGCAGCCAGCCAATGGGCTGATAGCTGCCCACTAGATCCTCCTCACACAGCTTGCCAATGGGCTGATAGCTGCTCCCTGGATCCTACTTACACAGCCAGCCAATGGGCTGATGGCTGTCCACGGGATCCTACTCACACAGCCAGCCAATGGGCTGATAGCTGTGGATCCTACTTACACAGCCAGCCAATGGCGTTAGCTTCTTCTCTAACAGCCGGCAGGTTCCAGCTGCTTCCTGTTGCCCGGCTCTGTTTTCTCTTCAGCCTAAATGACGATATTCAGTCAGGCGTTCAGCTCGCCTCTGATTGTTCTGAAGCCTCCATCAGGCTCATCTGTTAGAGAACCAGCTGGGCTTTGATACAGCTTTCAGCTCCAAAAAAACAACAACAAAAAAAAAAACAAAGAAGAAGAAGAAAAAAAGTGAACACACTTTCAACAGCATTTTAGTGGCTTCAACGAGAAGCAGCCTTCTAAGACTATTACTGCTTCTGTTGCTGGCTCTGCCTCTGTTACATCAGAGGGAACAGGAAGTCATTAACATGATTTAAAAACAACTGTCTTTTTGGTTCCCCGGAGTAATGCGTATGTTTCTAATGCAGCCCCAGGGACATGTACCAAGCCACAAGCCTCCCTACCCCACCCCATCTGCACGCCCCCCCCCCCCCCTCCCACCACCACATATACAGTCATAATCCCCAGTGCAAGGGAAGTAAGGCCAGAAAAGGGGGAACTTAAAAAAAAGAAATCTCAGAAGAATAATTAATTCTGTATAAACACATCATTTGCCAAAGAAAACAGCTTACCCTATTTGAAGATGAAATGGTGGCTAATTATACACTGAAACCGTTTTTTCTAAAATGTTTTTTTTTACTAGCAACAATTCTCATTCTTGCGTTATTTTTATTTCATTTATCCACTTTAGTTTGTTATAGCTTAATGCAATCATTTTTTATATTATATTTATTTATTCAGCACATTGAACACATTTCATGCAGAGTACAAGAAAACACATGAGGAATACAGAAAATAAAAGAATAACAGCTATTAGGGTTGGAATCAATTCCACTTCATTTCAATCAATTCAGGACAAGAATTTAAATTCAGCTCATGAATAGAAAAATGTTCAAACTGTTCTACGAAGATTTATTTAGTTTGTGAACTGAATCTCAATTAATTTCCCAAACTGACTGAACTGAGACGGAATTGATCACAGAACCCAACAGATATGCAGTATAACATGAGATGATTACATTACAGTAACATGATACAAGCAAAGTGGAGGAAACAACGGACTCAATAAAGAAATTACTTAAATTTAGCGACACATGGAAAAAGAAAGCAGGAATTAAAAGAGCGTGAAGAAAAGAATCATCGGACAAATATAACATTAGGATAGAGATTACAATAGATATGCCTTGCGATAGATTGGTGGCCTGTCCAGGGTGAATTCTTGCATAGACATACGTATTCTTGCCTGTCACCGCAATGCACGCTGGGATAGGCTCCAGCACCCCCCTACGACCCTCCCCAGGATAAGCGGGTATAGATAATGGATGGATGGATGGATTACAATAGAAAGATACAGGATAAAGGGGACAACACAGCAGATTAATTTGGTCTTAAAATCTTGGCTTAAAATTAGACAGAGACGCATCAGCCTTAAATTTGCTATTCTATATATATTCCTTTTCGATCAGGGCTGTCAACAATAAATTCCCAGTGTCTGCAGGTTTTTGTGGTTTTGCTCCAATCAGCTGCCAATTAAGGCCTTGAGAGCAAATTGTGTTGATTCTTTAGCCAAATAAACAACTTTTTAATGAACCACTGGTGCCAAGAGCACCCTGAAAACCAGCAGACGCTGCAGCGCTCCAGGGCTGGAGTTTGACTTAGGCACGTTGTAAAACCGTTATGTCACAACTGACACACCTGCTCAGTCACACAGAGGCCAGAAAGCCTGCAGAGTATGTGAACGCTATTCAGCTTGTAAGGCAAAGTGGCGAATATTAACAATAACTAATAAAACTGGAACTTTTGTACCAAAACCCACTGACTGTGCCCGCATTGTGTTCCAAACCCACACATACTTTGAGTTGAATCACAGATTTTAAAAAATAATAATTTCTGCGCAACACTGCTTTGCTTCATTTGCTTGTTTGGCAAATATAATAAGACAATCCAAAACAAGCTATATAAAGCAGAGTTATCCATTTACATGGCCAGATTATACTGTAGGTAATAATTATATGTTTATAGGTGTGTACAGCAACAATGGCTGCAATGAAAGTTAAGAGGCCCAGTTCAAACAGAGGTGTGCACTGCTCATTCCTGGGATTCAAACCGGCAAACTCCTTCATCGTACAGATACGACTTGTATCCAAACCTTTAATCCACCAAAATAAACTTGACAGTTATAGAGAACCGCCTGATTAATGTGCCACTACATTAATAGGGTTCTTTGGGCAAAATCAGCAGATCACGTGAGTCTTACTCCCTTTCCGTCGCATGAATGACTAGTTCTGTTCTCCTGAGTATGTAAGGATTGCTTTCGAAGTCCTTACAGCGAGAAAAGAGCAAGCAGAATTTGTACTCATTTCTTTTTGGCTAAGCTCATCTATTTATTTTGTTCATTAACTTTGACATATGTGTTTTGACGGCTAAGTGCAATCTACGTACGTGTATCTGTAAGCATTAGAATTCTTCTGGTGTAAAAAGAAGAAAAAAAAAGAGAAAAAAAAACATTTTAACAAGTTGCATCCAGAATATTCCATAATATTGTAAAATGTATTCACATATGGAGAACGTTTATTAACAATTACAAGCTTTAAAGTTCTGATGCATGAACCTGGAGTGAAGCAATTCCACGTGTTTTGAGTTTATGCATGTTTTCGTCTTTCTTTTTAAGCTGGGAGTGGGGTCGGATAACTAGTTATATCTACCTCGTGATGCAAAGCACGGGATCTCTTCGCTATGGGTGGGTGAACGGACGGCCTGTCATAAACCACTCCACTAAAGATGTGTTTATACGTGGGCTGTTTTGGGTTGATAACCTTATAGTTTAGCTTCCTTGTCTTTGTATTTCTTAGATGGTGCGTTTTTGCTGTTTTTACTGCCGTATAATTAAACATCAGTGATGCAACTATGATTTGGACAACCCCACGCGATCCACAGTACAGACCTGAAATACATACTGGCTCATATGTCAACTTAATGATCTCTATCCAGTAGCCAAGGGGGAGACATGACTTGGGAATTGCGCCCGACTGGCTTGGGTTTAGAAGTCATATTAACCAGTTTCTACTGCCTAATATATGTTCTTAAAAAATGTCTAAAACACACATACATGCGCGCGCGCGCGACGCATCTCGCAGTCCTACCTTCCGTATGGCAGCTGGAGGACAGGATGGTGCTCGGAGGTCGGAAGAGGTAAGGCAGGTAGCGGGAAAAACATTTCATCTTTTTTTCTGTTGTCTTTTTTTGGTTAGCACCAACGCATTACTGTGTAGGCTAGTCCACAACATCAAGAGCTTTTCGAGAACACGGAGAGAGCGGGAGAGGGCTCTATCGAGGAGTGGGCTACAGCTTCGAGTTTTCAGCGAGCTAACGGCGGCATCACTTTGAGCGGATGCAAACGTCAAATCATTTCAAAGGCAAAACCTTCAATGCAATCGCGGCGGCGCTGGGAGAGGTGCGATGTCTGCGCGCGGCTGCTCTCCGGTTCATCGTGCTTCCGCCTCTTTTTTCGCCGGCAGGACGCGAGAATGGGCTTTTTCCAGGGAAGAGAGAGAGAGAGAGGCGGGAGTCGAGAGGAGGGGTTGCTTTGGATACTGCTTGCGGCGGCACTGTCGTGTAAAAGCATCGATCGCTGTCACTGTTTGCAGCCGTGAAGTTTTCAGTCCCAGTGTCAACCGACCCTCCCCCCATGCACATCTCTCTCTCTCTCTCTCAGATAAATGCACGCACACACATAGGCTACTAGCCACACATGTTAAATATGCTTCTGTGTGTGGGCCGTTCCAGCTTTAGAATCAAATACACCATCTTTACAGTCAACTGAAGTAGTTTGAAATTATTATTATTATTATTATTATTGTTGTTGTTGTTGTTTTATAAATAATAATAATACACTACAGGAAGATTCAGAAATATTTTTCAGATTTATGTCTCAAAACAGATAACGGAAACATCAGTGCAGTCAGGCTGACAATTATAAAGCCAGGCATCTAATAATAATTTTCAGCCAAAGCCAAGCCTGTGAGAAACCTGTCACTCCTCACACATGCTGTACAGGTGTCCAATGTTACGCGGTTCATCCAGGTAAACTATGTTTTGCCGATGCCTGAATGTTCTGGTTCCTATGGCCTATTCTCATAATGTTATACACGTATTCGATATGTTTCAGAATGTTAATGTTATGAGATGACTCACCTGTTGTGATCTCCTCTATCAACTGATGGACTAGAGGTTATGTGATAACCCCATGTGCCTGTCTGTCTGAGCCCGTGGAAAGAGTAACTGGAGAATTAGACGAAGCCGTCTGTTCTCAGATAAGAAATTCTTTGGTTTGAATGTCCGCGTAACTGCGGGAGTTCACATGGAGGGTGGCAGGACTATGCACTTTAAATAGTGGCACGGAGTCCAATGTGTTACTAGCATAGATAACATCTTTCTGATGATGCTAAACAGGTTTTACTTTCGCTTGTTTGTTTTTTGTTTTTTTGTTTTTACTTTGCTTGCAAACATGTACCAACCAAAGGGGCTTTTCAGGGGGCTTTTAGACTTAATAATAGATCCCTCATAATATAAACATGCATTTGATAAATCTAAAAAGCTATTTATTTTCTACACAGAAAACAACCCCAGCCTGAAGAATGTACTGGATATCATCATCAGTGAACAGGCAAAGTATTGTGTGAAATAATGTACACTATGTGACCAAAAGTATCTGGACACCCCTTGGTCTGGGGCTGTTTCTCATGATTTTAGCTAGGCCCCTTAGTTCCAGTGAAGGAAAATCTTAATGCTACAGCATACAATCACAATCTAGGCAATTCGGTGCTTCCCCAACAGTCTAGGAAAGGCCCTTTTTTGTTTCAGCATGACAATGCCCCCAGGCACACAGCAAGGACCATATAGAAATGGGTTTGTCGACATCGGTGTGGAAGAACTTCACTGGCCATCACAGAACCCTGATCTCAACCTCATCCAACACCTTTAGGATCAATTGGAAACCCAACTGTGAGCCTGGGCTAATTGCCCAATCAGTGCCTGACCTCAGTAATGCTGAATGGAAACAGATCCCTGCAGCAATGCTCCAACATTCCAGTATAAAGTCTTCCCAGAAGTGTGGTGGTTGTTATAGCAGAAAAGGGTGCACCAACTCCATATTAATGCCCATAATTTTGGATGTGATGTTGGATGTCAAGTGTCCACATACTTTTGGCCATTTAGTGTATATTATCTGGACCATCTGGGAGATGAATAGTAGTGTACATTAAAGGATCAAGATTGAGGGTTGATGCATAGTATTCGCCTTAATCATGGGATAATTACATTTCCCCAGGGGTTAGTTACTGTAAACTAGGTCAAAAGGTCAGCAAGACAGGGCATAGCACCATGTCCTGCAGCAAGATAATGGATTCAAATATAAAACTGTGTATGGAAGTGAGATAATGGATTCAAATATCAAATCGTCTCTGGATTCGAGTATCAAACCGTGTCTGGCAGCAAGATAATGGATTCAAATATCAAACTGTGTCTGTAAGCAAGATAATGGATTCGAATATCAAACTGTCTGTAAGCAAGATAATGGATTCAAATATCAAACCATGTCTGGCAGAGAGATAATGGATTCAGACATCAAACCATGTCAGGCAGCAAGATAATGGATTCAAATATCAAACTGTGTTCCCCTTCAGGAAGGAAAAAGTAGGGGAGTTCCCTGTTAGTCATCGTTTTGTGGGGTTCTGTCTTTTAAAAACTGCGGCTGCCACATAGAGTGCTAAGCGTTTCATTTTCTTACGCATTCCTAAGTATTTAAATAGCACTTAATGACTGCACAAGACTCAGAATTTGACTGACTGCACAGCCAGGAGTGGCTGCACTGCAGTTTTATTCTACAAAAGTAGAAAAAGAAAAAAAAAAAGGTTATGTTCTTTTTTTATGACAGCACGCATTTATTGCGCCGCTATTGGCTCGGCACAAATGTTCCACTGCAAGTGGCAAATGAGTGTCTGAGAGATCGATCATTACACTGCTGAAATGGTTTCATAGTGCAATGGGGAAAAAATAAAATAAAATCTAACATGTCATTGTCTCCACAACAAGGGTTTTCATATCTGTATGGTTATTAACAACATAAATGAGTCCTGCACTATCTGTCTGTCATGGTAACCAGAGTTGGTGGTAACCATTTTAAGGCCATGGTAACCATTTTAAGGCCAGGAAACAGGCGAATTTGGGGGTTTGGGGTTTCATATGTCAGTTTTGAAATATTTGCTTCTATTAGTACTCTTGTTTCATAAAATGTACAAAATAATCATAGATAGTTGAGATTATTTGAGTATTATTTAGTACCTCTGACACCCACACAAAGAACAAAATTTACTTTGACAGCCATTTTTTTCAAAGTGACATGTTCCCGATACACCAGGCAGTTTAACACAGCTTTAAAAGTAGGTACTGCCACAATGTACCTTCATAACTGAAATTGCTGGTAACGTGCCTTAAGTTCAGTGCAGAATAATATCTGTTTGCTGGCCTCAGTCAGCAAACAGATATTATATAAAATCCCTTGTATTTTATTTTGCACATCATCCTGCATAAGATCAACTGCCAACGTAAACGTAAGCGAGCAAGTAGATTAGCAATAATTATTTTGAGCATCACTGTGCTGAAAGTGGAATAAAATAAAAATCTTTAAATCTTATAGTTATTAAAACATAAAAAAACATAAAAGTCCTAATGACTAACTCACATTCAGGCGGAGAAAGATAAAAGCCTCTCCTTCAATTATGGCGATAAGTCAGCTTCCTCGGGTTATTTTTCTGGTCTTGTGAACAATCAAACGAAGATTGACGGAAAATGAACAGAAATGAAGGACGTCGGGTACAGCACGTGAGCTATCCAGCAGTGCAATCTGATCTCAGCGTGGATGTGTTGCTATCAAAGCCAGCCTCAGGGGTTTGGGGGCCCTAAACAAGGATATTTGGGGATGAATACTGCACAATTAAAATGCGTTCCAAAAAAAGTAATAATTTGTGTGGCCCAGGGATGGGTGTGACCCTAAAGCGACTGCATGGAGTGTCTATGCCAGAGGCCAGCTCTGATTGAGATTCAGCCTGTGGGCTAGCCCACAGAAAGCTTCTTCCATTACCAGATTTATGATTAAAAATTTCTGATATGTTATTTGAAGAATTTACATAAAACTTTCAACATTAGAATATTTATTAAAGAAAGGGCTCAGTTTCAATTTTCCCCATGTGAGGATGCCCTTAAAAGGAACCGCATAAAACCTGCACATTTTTCCTGAGGTTAGAACTCAGCATATATCCCTGTCCGGTAATTATGCTGAGAGGCAAAAGGCCGAGTGCTTTGAGATTAGTGCTTTGATTAGTGTCCAGATGAGTGCAACAGTTTTTCCTACGTAATATTTCTTAGGCGTGGGTTTATGCTGCCACCTTGTGGTTACCTTTCATATTGCACTGCTTTAAAAAGATGGAACACGGATAAGAGTTGATCTGGCTGGACAAAATACAAAAATTAAATCAAATTTACTCTGAAGGAAGAGGGAGATATATGATTGTGCAGTCTCTTCAAAACATTTTTAGCAAGGCAGGCATGTTATCGAGCCTTCAATAGGTGGACATTAAACTGAAATTTGCAATGTTGCCAGGCATGAAAGAGAGGCCTTTCTGCTGTGTGGGATACAAAGAAGAGAACACACTCTCAAAGACAATCACAGTAAAAAAAAAATGTATTGTACCTAGTAACAACAATCATCATGACAATACTCCACAGTTTATGAATCTCATCTGACAGATCCCCAACTGTATATTTAAAAAACTAGTGATTCTTTTACCCTTGGCCCTGTTTTTGAAATGCATTGGATATTTCAAACAGGAGACATTTTTTCCTCTGCTAGAACCTTTAATTTTTTCAGTATAACAAGAATCAGCAGCGGTTGCCCTCACTATTGCGAGCAGGTGACACCTGTTTTTTTTGGCCTTGGTTTATCTGCATATCAAAGGCCTTACTTCCTGTCCTCTAACTTACACACAGTGAGTCACTGTCTTTTTGCAACGAACCCTCGTCATTCTTATGGATGCTCAAAAAAACTCACAGTGCAACCCATGTTCTTCATTAGGAGCAGTGTTGACAGAGAGCATAAACAATCAATAAAAATAAGGACAAGCTAATAGATTGGGGGGAAAAATCTAATGAGTGAAGATTGTTGCAGATTGATGAAGAGTACACAAATCTATCATTGCATGCCCAGATCTAAGAGGCCTTGTGTTCTGGAAGGGTTGAGTGTCAGTAATATTGTTTTTTGTGATATGCAAACAGTTAACATCATTTTTAACTGTATAAAAAATAAGTGCAGTTATTTGGGGAGTGGGTGGTTTGGTTGTCAGTCATCTGATCATATCACTCGAGCTGTTGTTTTTCCTTTTGCTAAAATCTTTCCTGTGATTTTACAGTTCAGATCACCATGGAAACAGCTGGGGATACAGAATGTCCTGATTTGTTGAGGGGGGGAAAAAACACTTACGCACCTGGAGTTTTCCACAAACCATTTGGATTCAATATTCTAGCCCACATTTTGAGTTATTTCGAGCATACCAGTTAGTCTAAGAAATTATTATCCTCCTTTAATATGCAGTGTTCACATTTTTCTTTCTTCAATTTTTTTCCTTCGTGATCAGTTTCGATTCAAGTGCCATTGCTAATAGTAACTTAAGCGTGATGCAGCCCTGTAGAATCATGTTTTTGGCAGAATCTGAACAAGCTGACAAAATTTCTGTTCCCATGTTCTTGTTATTTGTTTCTGTATTACTGCCCATGCCTGTACATGCACATAATTATTAAAGTAGCCACAATTGTAACCATAGAAATGGTTATCAACAGACATATACAGTATGTATTAGTTGTATGCATACTGTAGGTGTTAAATGCGCTGAACATGCTATTGCATAGATTACCAAAAATCATATCATTCACTCTTGGAGCTATCGACAGGATATTTTTATTATTTTACTGCAACATTGGCAATATACAGTTCTTGTTTAAAATGAGAGTGGTTAAAATTAGTCAAACTGCTATCTTCAAGCACTTCTCCTGTGTATCAAAATGTAAGCTTTGTAGGTGTTTAAGTCTAAGGGCTTTATTTGTAAAGGCAACTTAAATCTGTGTATATGTCCCCACTGCAGCAATCAATCTTCTATCTTTAATTTGAGGTGAATTGATGATGTTGTTTGTCAAAGTCCTTATGTCGGTTCAGTCTGAGAAACACATGACTCCTCCATTTAAAATTCTACTTACATCACTGAGAACTCTTCCTCATAATGCACAAACACAGATGCCTTAAACCATATAAGTGTACAGTTACAATATATGTTGTCATCAACATTCCTTTATTGAAAACAAAACACACCTGAACTCCTTTTTATAGATAAATTCTCAAGCAATTTAAGATGAATATCTCCTGATTGGGGAATCTTTGACAAACCATATGATAAAAATAAGATCAGTGATAACAGCCCAATTTTTTCCCCACTTCACACAGGAATTGGTCCAGCGTGAGCTGTGATTGGTGCAGAGTAATTCAGCGCAGTAAGAAGGTCATGGCGATTGATTCTGTGCAGAGCCATTCTGATTGGTTAGAAGGTGCTGACACTTGATTGGAGCAGAGCCATTTTCGGTGCACACAGAGAACACCAGGCTGAAGAACTGAGATCCAGGGGCTGAGGAGGAACTCACAACCCTTGGAATTCAGTTCTCACAGCCGGGAACTCACAGAACTCACAGTGGGTCGTCCCTCACAAGCTCGTTCTCTGAACTCATTTCTGGAATGAAAAAGCAGAGATGGTATTTATTCATTTTTTCTGAGGGAACATCGCCCATTTCATCTTTTGGATGGAAAAGAAAAGGTGGTTTCATTGCATTCATGACCTACTTTTAGTCTTTATATGCAAAATTACGGGGACAGTGAGACAATTTTTGTTGTTTTGGCTCTGTATTCGAGCGCATTTGATTTGATAAGAAACAATGAATATGAGGTCAAAGTACAGACTGTTTGCTTTTGTTTGAGTTTATTTAAATCCATATCGGGAGATCCGTGTAGGAATTACAGTCCTTTCCTCCATTTTTAGGGAAGCAAAAGTAATTGGACAAATGAACATAATCTGAATGAAATTCATATTTTGTGCTTTGTCAGAAATTCTTTGCATTCGATGACAGTCTGCGACCCGTAGACATGACCAGACACTGGGTGTCCTCCCCGATGCTGCTCTGCCAGGGCTGTACTGCAGCCTGCTGTTGCACTCTGTGTCGACCCATGGAGCAGGGGGAGGGGGGCACTTGGTAAAAAAAAAAATCCTTCTTGCATTACATTGTTATGAAATGTTCTGTTGCCATTCCATTTTCAATTTATACCGCTAGTTTTGCGATAGGGGATGAATAACGTTATTTACCTTAGACAGACATTGGATCGTGTGGCCCCCCCTCGTGGTCGTGTGGCCCCCCTAGCGGTTGTGGCCCTAAACAACCGCATAGTGCTTTTATGCCATGGGCCGGCCCTGCTGGGGCATTGTGCCTTCTGTCATCAGCAAGTGAAACGCATGTTCGATTGAATTCAGGACAGGTGATTGACCTGGCCAGTCAAAAACATTCCACTTTTTGTTAAGATGCTTCTGTACACTTCAGAATTCATCCAGCTGCTGCCATCAGCAGTCACATCATCAATTTAAACAAGCGGGGAAACCATACATACCCAAGCCATAACACCCCCTTCACCATGTTTCACAGATGAAGGGAGTGCTCTGGATCATGAGCAGTCCCTTTCTTTCTCCACACTTTCCTTTTTCATCACATTGTTACAGGTTAATACTCATATCGTCTGTACATAAGACTTTGTTCCAGAACTGTACTGTTTTTCTAAAGCAGTTTTAGGCTAACTCTAACCTGTCCGTTCTTGTTCTTGAGGCTTGCCTGTAGTTTTGCATCTTGTGGCGAACCCGCTGAGGTTATGCTGGTGTTGTCTTCTCTTTAGGGTAGTCTTTGACACATTTATGACTACATCCTGGAGACTGTTCTTGATCTGTTCAACAGTTGAAAAGGGGTTTTTCTGCACAATTGAAAGCATTGGTAGGTCATGCAATGCAGTGGTCTACCGTGATCTACCTGGTTGTTTGCTATTGCTGAGTTCACCAGTGCATTCTTGTTTCCTAACTATGTATCAAACAGTTTATGTTGACACACCCAACATTTTATATATGTCTCTGGTTGATTTATTTAGATTTTAAAGCCTCACGATGGCCTGCTTAATTGGTATTGACACATATTTGGTCGTCATGTTGAGAGACAACAGCAACAGACTCCAAGTGCAAATTTCACACCTAGACAAAGAACCTTTTGTTAGCTGGGCAAAAAGCAGCTGAGCAGCCAGTTGTCCAATGACATTTGCTCACCTAAAATGGGGAGAATATGAAGGGCCCCTACATGACTCACCCAATATGGATGTACATTCCCTAAAATGAAAACTGACGGCCTGCACTTCAACATCATATTCACTGTTTTATATTAAATCCAATGTGCAGGAGTACAGAACCAAAACAACTATGTGTGCGTGTGTCTGTGTGTGTGTGTGTGTGTGGGTGGGTGTGCATGCTTGTCTGTATACTAAAAAAAAAAAACACAGGAAAATTATATTGTTTCATACTAACACAACTATTCAAAGAAAAAGACAGCAATGCAATGATCTCACCCGTACCTCAAGATCAACCCAGAAATTACAGTTTAAAGTTTTGCGATGGTCCTCTCAGTCTGAAGACGATGTTTGGTTTGAATTGAACAGAGCAGTCCACATGCACAGACCAAAACTATGTGGAGCAGTTACCAAAGACCCCCTCCAAATATGTTCACCAATTTGATCCCCTCCAAATATGTTCACCAATTTCATAAACACATTAAAAGATGACTCAGAGGTGCTATACTTGCAAAGGGAGGGCTCGCAAATTAGAGTGTGAATGTGTTCAGCACACATTGCTTAACTTTCCTGATTTCTTAAAGGTCAAATGACCTTTTCCAATGTTTAACAGCAGTGAAACTCCACTAAATTTGTTTAAAAAAAATTTCAGCACAAAATTTGATTACTTTTCCCGGATCACCCTACCTTTAGAAAAAGTTAAACGACGCAGTTTTTTTATATTTTTATAAAAGCAGAACAAAATTGCAACACGAAGATGGTCGTTTGGGTCTTTTTTTAACCCTGCACATATGGAATCATAAGTCATAATCAAAGTTAAGCACCACACATCTCACAGCAAAAAATAGAAATAAAAAATAAACAAACAATTATGATGTGCGATTTGTTTCAAAAACAAGTGGAGATGACTGAAGATATAGTCTCTTTGGCCTGTGAAGTAGGAAAACAGTCATTCATAAATTTATTGATGAGTGAGAGGTTGTTTCTGCATGCAAAATATTGATTTAATGCTTAAAATACAACAAAGAGGTTTTATCACAGGGGGTCCGTCAAAGGTGGGTCATTTGTGTCCGTGCGATCATGGGGTGCATTCATAATTTGCAAACAACACAGGGGTTAAATAAAATGATGATAGGGAAGCTGGTTTTTTTTTCATCAAGGAATTATGGAAGATATGTAAATTTTCTTCAGCTGCATTTTAGATTAGACAAATGCATTTCTCGTACTTTTCATAGACTCAGTAAATACTAAGTAGGGCACTCATATAGTTTGTTCTTCTAATTCCTCTCCGAAGGGCCACTGCTAATTCTCATCTTCTACAGGGCCACTTTTGTAAAATTAGCATAACGCACATGCAACAAATTATCCTGCAGCACTATTATAGTTCTGTCCAGCAGCTCCAATCCATTAAGCATATTGGAAAAAAATCTTTGAGCCACACCTACTTACTTACCCCTTGTGTTGTTTTCATATTACGCATGCACCACATGCCAGCAGGGTCAAAAATGACCCACCCTGTGATAAAGCCTCTTTACTGAATTTTAAACCTTAAGTCAATTTTCTTTTCATGAAGAAACTACCTGTCACTCATCAGTAAATCTGTGAATAACTGTCTTCCTGCATCACAGTCCAGAGAAACTGTATTTCTTCAGTCTACAATGTTACAATCGTAATTGATTGTTTTGCTGTAATAGATGTGTGGTGCTTAACTTTGATTATGAGTTCTGATTTCATAACTGCAGTGTTAAAAAAATACTCATAAGACCATTTTTGCACCTTGATGGTGTACTGTTTTTTTTTTTTAATTAAAAATATAAAAAGGGCAATATTTAACTTTTTCTCAAATGGTAAAGTCATGCCCGGAAAAGCCATCAAATTACATGCTGAAACAATAAATAAATAAATAAATGTAGGTGTTTTTCACTGACAGTGACCCTGAGGACAACACAAATGTCAAATAAATTAATATTTGCATATAATTTTATGGGAAAGTTAATAATCAGCGCCGCCAGTGCTTATCAATATGCATATCACTGGCATACATGATGTAGAGCTGTGTTTTTTACACAAACAATTTCCATAAAACAATCACCACCAGCAGATCATTATTATTTATGGTAGTAGTAGGTTGTAGTCACAGTAATAATAGTAGGATTGCAACAATACTAGCATTGACAACTAGAATTGTTATTTAATTTTAAAGCAGTACAATCATTGACTCTTGAAAGCAAAATTCAGGCAATTATTATTATTATTATTGTTATTATTATTAAAATAGTAGTAGTAATAATAGTTTAAGTCATTTTTTGACTATTATTGCAGCGTTTAGTGTTTTAATATAACCACTTCAAAATTGTCTTATAATATCATCGTATAATATTGTATATAAAATAGTCATGTTATACAATTTTAATTAGACAGTTAATTAAAAATAAAGTATGACAGTTTAAATTTGTATTTGACACTTCCAGGTAGCAGAAGCCGTATTAATTAAGAACTTCAGCTAAAATTCAAGTGATTACCTTTTGACAAAATTAGACAATGAAAAATGATCTTCTAGATTCTCAGCTATTCAAATCACACATACGGCCTCAAATTAATATGACATTCAAATGCTGTATATATTAGGTTATTAAAAATTATGTCACGGGCATGTTGAATAATCAGGCCACTGTTAATGAACATATTAACTTCCATTATGCATCAGGTAGTTGGAGGATTATTCATCTACCGTTCACTGAAAACATTAACTAACTGACTTTTATGTAGTTTTATTCGAGAGACAGAGAGAGAGAGAAAGAGAGATGGGGGGTTTATAAGAATGGAGAAATTCAACAAATAAATACATAAAAAACAAAACCACATCATATTTGCCGTCTGCCTGTGAGTTAGGACTTCCTCGTTTTCTTTCATGAGTCTTCCTCACTGAAGCTTAAGTACAGTCATGGAACGGTATCCGTTCTGATCCAGGCCTATTGTAAAACTTACATCCAGAACAATATATATATATATTTGTGTGTGTGTGTGTATGTGTGTGTGTGTGTGTGTGTGATTGTTGTATTTTCAATATCGACGGTCAAAACACATATTAGTTTTACAAACGCAATAACTCCATTAATCACTTTTTTTCGACGCACACATTATTTATAAAGAAAAATAGCAGTTCTTTTTTATTTGATGGTTCTTAAACATCGATTCCCATCGGAGTAATAATTGGACTATGAAGCATAAGTTACTCACCGAAACTTCAGAGTCGTTACTGGCCTTTTTTCGCTCTTATCACTTTTCATAGCTTCACTTTTTCTTTCATTTTCTTCCTTGTTTTCTTCCCCCTGTTAAACCAATGAGGCTTATGAGGAGTCATTGCTGTGTGAGTCATTCAGCGACCCGTACTTCAACTCCGCCGGCAGTGCTGTGGATTCATTCTGCTAAATACGTGCCGTGAAAATGAACGCATACCGCCTCCATTTGATATTGCACTGGCCTCATGATTTGATCTCATTCGTATATATAGGAACTGATTACTACAGATTTGCATAGACGTATATTCCATTTAACAGACACTGTACTCATTTAGCTGCGGAAAGTCCCTGTCTTATCCCTTTGAGTGAGAGCCAGCATATTTGCACAAGTGGGTATCGCGATAATACATCTTATTGTGCCACAAAATAGATATGTATATTTGCAAATATGCGTATTACGGGGATTTAAAAAAATCAAAAAGCAATTCGTACTTTTATGATAATTATAAAAGTGCGCACCCCAGCAGTTTTGAGAAAAGCACACCCGCTAGGGCAGGAGGAAATGTTGGTTAAGTATTCGATACATCGCTTCCGTTCTGTAAATTCCGTGGGCTGAGCCGGGGAAATCCTGAACCTCATAATCAAATGACTGATAAACTGGGCTGCTTTTCAAGCATGAACCTTCCTTAACAAACTGTAATCATTACTGTTATACATACGTGTATTAAACAATTTTATTTTTATGAATCTATTTCGATTTTTTTTGTACTTATTTTTCTAAATTATTGATTTGATAGCTTGTTCTTTTTGCAGGCTCTGTCTTGAAAAATATTTACTTGCTTTTCAAAGGAAAATACTCGGTATTCCAAACGGGTTCCAGACGTAGGCTACTGTATCATTTATTGTCGGAGAAAGGTGTAAGGCCAGGGTACAACACATGTATTTTCTGACAACACAGGCTCAAAACCCCAACGATAAAAAGGCAAAAGATCACAAACCAGCTGTGTGTGAATCCACCCACACAACCTTTGCAGCTCACAGACCTACAGGATCTTCAAACTGTTGTCAAATTCTTGTTTGCCTATTTACATTCCTCCAACAGTCGTGTGTGTTCTTTGGTATGTATGTTTTTATTGAAACTCAATACTTTAGCTAGAAGTAAAAGAGCACTTCTGCTCAATTCAGCTACACCCCTGATTGTAATTCTGTGCCAAGTAACCTACTTTTAACATACCCTGGTATAAAAACCACTTTCCGAAAACTAGACAAAAAAAAAAAAAACTTGGATTGCAAAACAGCCTTTTGCACAACACCTGAGAATATCCCCATTTGATGACGCTTCATGACTTCCCTTCAAGCTTTCTCCGTGTGCATGGGCCTACAGTATGAACTTGTGAGCCTGTGTGTGAGGTCTGTTCAATATTCTTGTGAGCTGCAAACTTTGTTCCACCTGGCATCTTAAAAATTGTTATCCTAAGACATGTGATAAGTATATAAACCTCAACCAAAATCATCTCTCTGAAAAAAAATTATATAATGCCCCAGATGCTTATCATTCCTTCAAAGGCAAATGAACAGAAAACGAATGAAGTCCAAAACATATTTACTAAAGCAAGATTAACTTCTTACTTTAAGAACTAAAACTGAACTAAACTGCTGTGACAAACTCTGCCACGAGTATGTATAATAGTGTGCTTCTCTCTCCCCATGTGTGTGGGTGTGTGTATGAGAGAGAAAAAGAGAGAGAGAGAGAGAGAGAGAGAGAGAGAGAGAGAGAGAGAGAGAGAGAATACCATTTCTCTTCGTGATGGTGTATGTCTTTTGTCTTTGATCACACTTACCAGCAGAATGTCTGTTGGCTTCCATTGATTTTCTTCACACAGCAGACAGTCAGAGAGCTGGGGAGAGGCCTGTACACGCCGTGCAATTTCACTCCCCTACTGACTGTTCTCTTCAGCGAGCCATGCAAGCCTCGGTCTCCTAACCTCACATGACTGCAGCCGTGGCCCCCGTCAAGTGACTTGTGACTTTCAGTCATGGGGGGGTGAGGGGGGGTGACATGAACAAATAGGAGCACATGCGTTGCCTTTCGGTGTGACTGTATGGTGAAACATGACCCAAAAAGGAGACTGCAGGCTGGACTGGAGCTCTGTTGTGAGAGTATGTAAAGGATCTGGTTAAAAAAAAAAAAACACATAGCATGTTCACAGTAAAATGTCCAGTGTTGATTCAACTCTAACAGTATTAATTTAACACTAAATAGATAACATTTGGTCTCACCCTGGAATGTGGGCTCAAATGTTATCTGTTAAAGAGTTGAAGTAACACTGTTATAGTTGAATGAACACTGGACATTTTACTGGGTATATAAAGGGAGGTGGAGAGGAGTGGGGATGTATACAGGATGCATGAACATGTCAATTTATGCAAACTACTGTCTAAACCAGTGGTCTCCAACTCTAGTCCTGGAGAGCTACAGGGTCTGCTGGTTTTCATAGTGACTCTGCACTTCATGAATCAATTAGAGCAGTTGATTACACAGTTAACTCAACTCACCTGGTGTCTTGGGTCTAAATTGGGAGCTGATTTTAAGGTGAAAACAAAAACCAGCAGACCCTGTTGCTCTCCAGGACCAGGGTTGGAGACCACTGGTCTAAACCAAAAGAATGACTTGAAATTTTAAAATGTGGTGCATGCTATACGTGTTCAACATTTAATTGTGAAGTAAGTAAATAAATAATTATGTGCCAAACTGGTTGTAGGCTACTATAGAGAAGAAGTAACCCATTGGGAAAATGCTAATCTTTAAAATGAAACTCAGTATACAACTTGCTTGTTCAGTTACAACATTCATAAAAGCAGTAATCTGTGTATGTTATCAGTTTGATCTATGATTTTGCAAGTATTCAAATTTTGCTTTTCTAAACATACAACTGCTGTATTTTGTTCTATTCTATAGGCCGTAAAACTTGATCTTCCTCATTCACCCATTTGTAGAAAAATGTAGGCCTATCTTATCAGAAAAATAGAGAAAATATATATTTTTAACACATTAAGAAAAGTGGCCAGCCTTATGATGAAACAGCCCTGCAATACAATATCAACCAATATGGCATACACAGCAAGATCATACAGGGCATTCAGTTATTTGACTAGAATTGCATTCATGTAGCCTAATAAATTCAATTAAATCTCCTTATGTAACGTCTATGTAAAGCGTAAAGAAGAATAGACATTTTTATTTTATGTTTCCATTACTGTAGACTTGCAGGTTATCAGTCTATATGACCAGCTATCTAAAACTGTCAAGCGTTTTTGCATCGCGGTCACTGATTGGCAGTCAGCACGTCGTTTTGAAACTCATTTTATTCGCGATACGTCAGTCATCCAACAAAGTCGATGCAGACAGACCACAGACGGAAAGCAAGCTTCCAAATGACAAGAAAGATGTGAAACAAGTAGCGAAATGAAAATACAGAACACATATTTCGGCCTTCTCCTAGAGAAGACAAATCCCACGAGCTCGCAGTATTTCTACCTCAAAAAGATCGAGCCACCGCAAAATAATTGAGTAAGGCATCTTTAAATTTTCGACCATCTTGGCCTCTGATGTCACAAAATAGCCCTCCGGAACGGGATCTTTTCTTTTTAATTTAATTGGTGCAGACAAATGCCTGATGGATCACGCGGTTCCGTTGCCGGATAATAATCAAAAAGACCGTTTGCACTGGTGATGTTTTGATGCTCAACTCTTCATGATGCTCCAATGTCTGTCGTTGCGATGTGTTCTGATCTTGGCATCATCACTGTCTGTGCTCGGAGATTCCGATTCTGCACAACGGGACGGAGCACCCCCTTCTAAAATAGGTAGCTAACTCCTGTCCTTCATAAATGAGATAATTTTTCTGGCCGAAAGCAAGCGACTTGTATTGCATTACGACTGCTCCGCATCGTTTATGTTAGCTTGTGAAGTGTGTGTCTCGCCGTTAATGTACATTTTTGTGCACATGGGTATCCACTGCTGTTTGCTACATAGTAGAGCTTGCGAATTGCTGTTGGCTGGGGTAACGTTGCAGGAACGTTAGCTCGCTGACTATCTTGCTGGCTGCTTATTTCAAATGTGAAATGTCTCCAACTGCGCTATGTTTCGTAAGCTTATTTGTTTGCTTAATTTTAATAAACAACATGACGAGATTGCTGGGTTCCAAGGGAAGGCAAGAGTACGTGAGAAGGTGCATGTTGGCGAGCTAGTTTGCCAATGAGCCTAGCAATTAATATGGAATATTTAGGCAGTGCAGAGTAGGTGTAAAACTAAACGGGACTGTGGCTAGCTAATGAATCTTAGCAGGGAGCCATTGGTCGGTATGTCCATTGATTATTTTTGCCCACAGCCATAATCGGAGCAGGAATCGGCGGAACTGCAACAGCCCATTTTCTGCGCCAGAACTTTGGACCGGAGGTGCGCATCGACGTGTTCGAGAAGGGCACGGTCGGGGGGCGACTCGCAACGGTCACTGTCAACCACCAGGAATACGAGTCCGGGGGCTCTATCATCCACTCCCTAAACCTGCACATGCAAGACTTCGTGAAGCAGTTGGGTGCGTCCACGTTTATGGTTGTGCCGTGGGGATGAGTGTAGCGTTGTCTACTTTTAGCGAATGCACATACTGAAAAGGATCTCATCCTAATAATCTACACCCCTGCTGCGCCCCCTCTGCAGGACTGAAGCACCGCAGGAGTGTGGCGGGAAAGACGGCCGTGTTTAACGGGGAGGAGTTCATCCTGGAGGAGACTGACTGGTATCTCCTGGACCTCTTCCGTCTTTGGTGGCGCTATGGCATCAGTTTCATCCGCCTGCAGATGTGGGTTGAGGAGATCATGGAGAAGTTCATGAGGTGGGTCGCTACTGCAAAAAACAGGAGTAAACTGTTCCGGGCATTGATGAACAATGGAACAGAATGCGGTGTTGATATATGGGTCAGAAGGTAGTCATGGTGGACAACAGGAGCCGTTGCCAGACCCCTGTTTACCACTAATATTTTTCTGTGTGCCAGTAAAATGATCAGGAAAAAATAATATCACTGTAAAGCAACCATTTAGACTACTAAGGGGGAAAAATACCTGTCAGCTGCCAACCATGGGTGCTTGTAAGTGCTAGGCTGTGAGCGAACCTAAGGCAGTTTTATATGTGTGAATCTATTTTTGTACAGTCTATGGTGTGAATACTGGAGCCTGTTCTGTAGTACAGCTTTAAGTTAAGCAACGCCCCTGGTGGACAATTAAAGCAATGCACAATGTTAAAGGATTGTGTGTGAGCAGGACGTCTTGTTGTGGCCTCTTGTTTTTTAAGGATTTATAAGTACCAGGCCCATGGCTACGCCTTCAGCTCGGTGGAGGAGCTGCTGAGCTCCCTGGGCGGCACCGGGTTCCTGAACATGACCCGTCGCTCCCTGTCAGAGTCGCTGCTGGAGCTGGGGGTGTCCCAGCGGTTCATCGACGAGGTCATCGCCCCCATCATGAGGGTCAACTACGGGCAGAACATCAGCATTCCCGCCTTCGTGGGTACGGACCGGGAAGATAGGGATCTATGGCATTGCTGTGTGATGCCATTACTGGAACTTTCTGATCTATTGCATTTGCTCTGTAGCCATATGTATTTTTGAAATGCATGCATGATCTGTTGGGTGACAGTGTAGTATAATGGCTAAGGAACTGGCTTGTGACCTAAAGGTCGGTGTGTGACCTATGGGTTCGATTCCCGGCTAGGACGATGCTGTTGTACCCTTGAGCAAGGTACTTAACCTGCATTGCTTCTGTGTATAATACAATGTAAATGCTATGTTAAAAAAAAAAGTTGTGCAAGTCGTTCTGGATAACAGCGTCTGCTAAATGTCTGTAATGTAATGATCCATAGTGATGATTTTTTGTATTTACATATTCTTATTTTGACAGTCTGCAGTGCTGCTGTTAGTTTAAGTACCTTAAGCACCTTAATCAAGATTATAACAGCAGGGCCTCACCCAGGAACTGAATTTGCAGTTTCCTGTTTAAAAGTGTAAATCCCAAACCACTGTGGCTGACTCCCGTGCTCCAAAGTACAACTACTTGTGACAGCAGTCATATTTTTTTTATGCTTACTCGCTGGACTAAATGACCTTTCATAAAAAATATTGCAGGAAGCTGGTAATCTTGTTGCAACAAAAACAAAATATCACAATTTCCTTTTAGAGGTTTTTTTGCTGTTTACTCGCCACTACAGCCAGACTGGAAAAAAGTTGGCAAGCTTTCTCAAAAACCCATAAGAAGTGTTCAAATATTGGCATTGACTCGGAATGATACGTTACAAGGAAATGTGCACACAGCGCTGTATTGTTCCGCGTTTTTTTCTGAATAAAGGAATGGTTGCATCACGGTTTCAGAAATGGTTTAAAGATTTTCAGAACCTTCCCCTTGGCGTGTCCTTTTTTTTTTTTTTTTTTTGATGCACCTGTTCTGCTCTCCTACAGGTGCCGTGTCACTGGCAGGTGCTCAGGCCAACCTGTGGGCTGTGGAAGGGGGAAACAAGCTGGTGTGCCTTGGGCTGCTTAAGCTGGCGAAGGCCAACCTGATCCAGGCAGCAGTCACCACCATATCACCCCACACCACAGGTAAATGCGTTCATTGCATTAGATTATTATTGATTTTAAATGACTTTAAAATAAAATAATATAATAATAATAATAATAATAATAATTGGTTTCACATTTTGACTGTTCTATAGACTTTCACTTTTTTATCGTTCAAAATTATCCACTGTGATTTGGGATTTTAATAATTTGGGGTTTGTGTGTCTTGTTATCTGTGGTGATGATCTGTTTTTTTTTTTGTTATTGTTGTTCAATGACACACTGTTGTGCTAATTTACTGCAGGGGAATCCAGCCAGTATCAGCTCACCTACGAAGGCCCGACGGACAAGGACTCAGGACTCTATGACATCGTGGTGGTGGCCACGCCCCTGCAGGACGGTGTGGGCGCGGGCATTTCCTTCCGGGGCTTCGCGCCGGAGCTGCCCGCCGTCGGGGGCACGTACCACCAAACGGTGGCGTCCATCGTCCATGGCTACCTGAACTGCTCCTACTTCGGCTTCCCGGACCCCAAGCTCTTCCCCTTCGCCAGCGTGCTGACCACTGACAACCCGGAGCTGTTCTTCAACAGCGTGGGCTGCGTGTGCCCCGTCAACGTCAGCGCGGGCTTCCGCCGCAAGCAGGCCCAGGAGGCGGGCGTCTACAAGGTGTTCTCCCAGCAGCCCCTGGGCAGGGCCGAGCTGAAGACCATCTTCCGCTCGTACTACTCTGTGCAGGTGACGGACTGGCAGGCGTACCCGCGCTACGGCAGTGCCCGGGAGCTGCCGCCCATCGTCCTGCACGACGGCCTCTACTACCTCAATGGCATTGAGTGGGCGGGCAGCGCCATGGAGATGAGCTCGGTGGCGGCCAAGAACATCGCGCTGCTGGCCTACCACCGCTGGAGCCGCCAGCTGGAGATGATCGACCAGAAAGACCTGATGCACAAGATCAAGACTGAGCTGTGATGTTGTCCCCCCCAGCACTGAGGAACTCTGGGAAAATAAGGGTCAAGATCAGGGCTGACCAAACCCCTTGTTCCTGGAGGTCTTACCATCCTGCAGGGTTTTCATTTCAATCCTAATTTGGCATGCCTGATTGTAATAATTAGCAGCTCAAGGAGATCTCTAGCTGTTAAATGAGGTGTGCTTTGTTAGGGTTGGAGTGAAAACCTACAGGATCCAGGAACAAGGTTGGGCAGGCCTGGGTAAGAGGCCCACTAATGGGGTGTCTTTGTGGTGCCTGGCCCGAGGGTGCCTGCAAAATACAACAAATGCCATTTTTGTGGAGGCTTATTCTCTTGTTTTTTTTTTTTTTTTTTTTTTTTACAACTTCGTCCCTCGCCTTCAGTTCTTAATGTTACGTTGACATCTGCTTAATGTAATTTTTTTGTAATTTTAAAGTTGAAAGAAATTTGAAGTGTTACTTTCTAAAAAAATTTCACTCCAGTGCGAGGTTAACGGTGAACCACGTCAAATATTTTTAACTTGTCATCATGCAGCAGAGTGCAATGAGGAAGTGCTCTGTGTCCCTGCGTCTCTTCACGGTGTCAGATTTAAATTTCCCAGTATGCCGAGCAGACAAAGAGATGCAAACTTACCCGTAAGCATTTATTTTACAACTGTGTTCTGGGACTCAGGACATGTATTTATTTTTTTCCCGATACTATTTTTAAATTTTATTTTATTATCAACAAGGTTTGCAGGTGTACATCAACAAGTAACCTCTGTCAATAACATAACATATAGGTATACCAGGGCATTGATAGACAGGCAAATAAACAAAACAGGAAATGATAAAACAAATAAAATATATACTTTTTTTTTCTTAAATTCATCACTTAATGTTTTAGTCACAATACAGCCATGCCATTATGACTAAGACAATAAAAGATACAGAAAAGTAACAGAAAGCATACACCTGCACGTTTGGACATTTATTTATTTTGAAAGAACTTTTAAGATATGATGATTTAGGCACTGTTTTTGATTAATGCTATGGGGAACTGGTGCCGGCACAAAGCTTCTTTTTAATTCTCCATGAGAAAGAGAAATGTATTATATTTGTTCTTGATTGCTTTGTACCAGGTGGCAACAAAATGTTGTAACTTTATTATTCCTTGAAAAAATGTGTAAGTTATTGTGCTCTTAGACGAAAAAGAAAATTGAGGTATGGACTGCAGTTTAAAATAAACCGCAATTTGCGACAAAGTATTGAATTGACTTGTTTTACAGCGTGACATTAAATTATGTCCATTAATAGAGGAAATCAAATGTAGTGCATATATAAAAATGTGATTCTGGGAACATAAAGTGAAGAACCAAGAAATAAATTATTGGAGTAATCAAATGGCATTATTTATTTATTTATATATTTGTTTATGTTAGAATTGCACTTTAGATTAAGAAAAGCAAAGATACCAACTAGAAATGAGGCCACAGTTGCTAAGAATCAAAAAATTTAAATGTTCAACTTTAGAAATTAAAGAACATTTGTGAATGTTTCCTCTTCTTCCTACTCATCTCTACCCTGTGTATACATTTTCTGCACTTCTGGAGGAAGTTAGCACAGTTAACACACACACACTTCAGTGCCAGTGTGGGTGAGCCATTTTCTTGTTGTTTTTTTCTTTCTTAACTGCGTCATGGCATGCATAATTTTTTGCCTGATAATAGTCAGCTGTACATGTACTGTATGTACCATCTGAAAATGTTTTCTTTCAAATGGATACAGTGTAGTACAGTTGGCAAGATTTTATACTAACTTTGCTCCTGTTGTGCACACATTCTGGTGGCGGCAGTGTAGTATAATGGGGTGGGAACTGACCTTGTAAACATAAAGGTTGCAGGTTCTATTCCCGTGGAGGACACTGCCATTGTGCCCTTGTGCAGGGTACTTAACCTGCATTGCTTCAGTATATATCCAGCTGTATAAATGGATGCAATGTAAATGCTGTGTAATAGTTGTGTAAGTCACTCTGGATAAGAGCGTCAGCTAAGTGGCTGTAATCATAATATAATTAATATAATATGTCATTCTGGTTCATAAAAAGTTTTGTAATTGCTGAATTAGACTATTCTTATAGTTTGAAGGGCTCGACTGATGCATCGAAGATAACATTCAAGATAAAATCCACTGATCTGCCTTGTCTTGTGACTAATGTGGTGGTATTGATGTAAAAGGTATCCAAAAATACCTGCTTTTACATCACTGATTTAGATGTGGCCAGCAGCACAACCCAGTTGAAAATTTCAACCCACAGTGAGTGCTACAACAGCAGTTTACTCCCCTCTGTCGACACTCTATTTAAACATATTGCTGGTGTGCATTTTCACTGAGAACATTAGTGAGCAGTTGCATATGAGGACATGCACTGGTTTTGGTGGTTTGAATGGCACACTGCAGTTCCAAATGCCAGGAGACTCATCATGAAGACATCAGTGCGATTTTGGTATTTTTACCAGGTATGGACTGCTGTCTGGGTAGCAGGAATATGGACTCTACTAATGAGTCTCATCCCTGAATCAAAATGACCATAGTAAGGATGGAATACTGCGGAGCACAGAACTGGCTTGTGTGGCTGTAACTGGCAACAAAAGAGCAGACGGGTTTAGGTCAGGATAAGCATAGTCACTTGTCAGCAGACGGATATATATATATATATACATTTTACGCTCAGTGGGAGAAAACACG
Source organism: Anguilla anguilla (assembly GCF_013347855.1). Taxonomy (NCBI): domain Eukaryota; kingdom Metazoa; phylum Chordata; class Actinopteri; order Anguilliformes; family Anguillidae; genus Anguilla; species Anguilla anguilla. The sequence continues at coordinate 35,793,921 of NC_049209.1, forward strand.
TGTTATCTGTGCGCACATTTTTACATTTGTGACTGTCAGATAACATTCTGAACCCGATAGAAAAAAGGCGTTTGTTTTATGTCGTTGTCTGACGGACGGACGTACAAGTCCCCCATCTCCCTCCCTCCCGCTCCACAACTATGTTACGATGTGACGTAGGTCGCTTCTCCCTGGTTTTGTGTGCCACGTGACGTGATATCCTCTTCCTGGTGTCAACGTTTCGGCCGTAATGGACTTTTAACTTCTTAATTAGTTTGGAAACTATGTTCTCAACTGTCTCAGCGTCTTAAAAACTACGATCTGTACGTAAAATATACGGGGAAAAATGGCAGAATCGACTTTTGCCATATCTATGGCTGTATGTACGATATTTTGGTTAATTGTTGGAGGAGTTGTGCCGTGGTTTATTCCTAAAGGACCAAACCGGGGGTAAGTTACGAGCTCGCATTATTAACATTACCAAGCCGTGTGTCATTTAGTCTATAAACAAACAGCACTGAGGACAAGATTTCGTTTTTTTTAACTCAACGTTTAAAACCTAGTGGAACAGTACCTGAATTGCATGTTTCTTTACGCCTAAGATGTCATAGTAGCTGCCCTTATTTAATTACAGAGCATATTACGCGATTGAAAATGCAAAGAGGCAATACCACGAAACTAACATTTTACTAACAGGTCCAGAGATATGAATTGTACCAGTTTCCAATTTAAATCTAATTGTAAAGCTCAGGAAACGACTTTACGGTTTCTTTGTTTTTATAATTCTAAGTAAGAAAAATCACATGTCCAAGTCACGAGAAGACTGGAGTGGTGTAAATGCTTACGCGCATTTGAGAAGAGTTTTTTTAATTACGTATCATACTTAAGAAGAAGAAACGTGTAGGGCACCAAAAAATTAGCTCATTTACCTGCATTTACACGCCTTTCTGTTTTCTTCTCCTGGGCCCTTAATTAATCATGATCAAAATCACAAGCACGCGATGAATTGGTGTCATTGCAGTCATTATTTATTTGCACCTGTGCTCAGCAAATATATATACATATATATATATATGTATGATCTGTTATGACATTGGTCTTGAAGAGGCCCTTTGTTTGGCCAAATTCACAACTTTTACGCTTGAAAGGTGTTGAAGGCTCAAATGTATTGATATTCCTTACTGGACGATAAGGGTGAAGCACTTTGCATTTATCCCCCAGAAGACTGGATCATTTCACTATTGGTATATTTTCCATGATAACTGTTCACCCACAACCTTGTCCTTTTTCTCCACAGGGTTATTGTTACCATGCTGGTGTTGACTGCTGTCTGTTGCTACCTTTTGTAAGTATACAAACCCCCAGGTTTGAGAATCCTACAAGGCCGACTGTGACCTTCGTCCAGGTGTATTTAATTTTCCATACGCATATAATTTCCTTTAGTTCTGTATAGCAGCTGCCACTGCATACCCCCTTGCAGCAGAAGGCATCTCAAACAGCAGTCAGTTGCTAACCATAATGAGCATGGCTAGAGTGACTTCCATTTATTAGTCAGTCCTGCCAAGGTGGGTGGTTACCGTGGAAACTTTTGTCTTTGTTCCTCAATCACAATCTGGTGATGAGTGTTTGGTCTCTGTACAATGTGACATCATGCCATGTGACTTAATGTTCCGATTAAAACTGTAAACGTCTGTTATTTTTTATGATATGAGAACATATTTTACATTTCAGTCTTAAAAAGAAAAACAACAGGTCAGGAGCAGGAACTGAAAGGGTATTTTTATATATTGGCTTATCACAAGGAAAGGAAGATGCATTTTAAATGCTTTGACTACAGACATGTATTGATGTAAAAGTTTTAAGAAACTTCTCATCACAAGAAAAGACAACCATACAATGGCAAAACTGCACTGATGTGTTTATGGCTGATTAGTGCTTGCAGTAGAGCTGTAGGAAGACACTGAAATATTTTATATGTAACAATTATATAGTACAGTATATAGATACTTAGAAATTTCATACCAGCTATTGTAATGTAGTATTTTTTTGTATGTTGAAATGGCAGGACAGCCATGGTTTAGACAAACTGCATGACAGACATAATGGTGAGTGATTTTGGACGTTTGGCTGGTATTCTTTTTTCCCCTTGTAATCCTTTTGTCGGGTGTATGTAATTATCTAATAAATCTTCTCTTATCTTTCCCTTCAAAGACTCAACTGAAGAAAAAAAAAAAAAACCTGCCCAAGCAGTTAGGTTTTTAAGACTATCTTTAGTTTTGTTGTGATTATGAATGCCTTATTAGTTGTGTTTCTACAGCCTCCCTTGTATCACAACTGTACAATCTTCTTTCTTTCTGTAAAAGATTTTGCTACTCGCAAACGATGCAGTGGAACTGAATGTTTTTGTTTAACCAATGCCAAGGGGTAGCTGAGGTTTCTGACAAAATCTAAAAATGGAAAGAGTGAATTTAATATGATTCCCAGCATGGATGAGGAAGTTATGAAACAGAGGTTCCCCATTCAATGAAACCTTGATCAATATACAGTGGAGTTACACTTTGCCTTGGTCTTAGGTGAGATGATAATAATAATAATAATAATAATAATAATAATAATTAATTAATTACTGCTATTTACTCTGGATGAGGGAATCTGCTAATTTGGATAAATTTAGTGTGATGTACATTTTATAACAATCTGGGAGAAAAATTGTCACAAGCTATTACCAAGTTGCACCAGAAGTGGGCAGTAAATACCATATGATGTGTTTATCAGTCAGACAGCTTGTTGTCGTGTAAAAATAAAGCCCTTGTATATGCTCATACATATAAATTAGTCACATGACAGTAAGTGTGGTTTATGTAATGATTGTGTTTATTACATGTTTACTGTTCCTAAAAATAAATACAGGATGATGTACGTTTTTGAAACAGAATGCATATGTCAGCTGGCAGGGTTTGTTTCAGTATTACCGATGGGATGCTTAATGAGTTGTGAGAATTTTGGCGCTGAAGAACAGATGCTGGTGACAGAGATGTTTGTCAGGGCCGCTCTCCTGCCAAGTGTGACAGCTGGACAGATCGCAGCACAACCGTGGTTCTGGATCCAGGAAATGGCGTAAACAAACAAGAGCCCTGCCATCTTACGCAGGGGCCGCATCGTTTATTTACACGGTGACACATGAATAAATATTGATTCCGTTCAGGAGCCGGCTTCTGTGTGCAGCTGGGTCCTTGTGTTTACAAGAGCATGCGTAAGGGGTTGGGTTGGGTTGGGTTGGGTTGGGGGGGGGGGGGCGGGCGTTGTGGCAAACCGCGGTGCATAAGAGTAAACATGCAGAACAAATGTAATATTGCATTGTCGCTGGCCGTGCATTGTCGCACGGGGTCAAGGCAATCGTAATTGAGGACAGAATATGGGAATATGGAAATGTTTGTGCGTTGCCAATCTGTTATTTTTCTGAGGATGTGTTTTTGTTTTTTTTCTTCCATGTCTATTGTGCTGCAGTTTTCAGTCGAATTCAAGCGCTCATCACCAATTGCAACAGTGGAGAAAGGGGAATTCACGCCCCAGCTGGTTTCGTCCTCGATGTTAAATGTGGATTTATTTCTTTTCTGGCCTACAGCTGGCTAATTGCCATTCTAGCCCAGCTGAACCCTCTGTTTGGACCCGTGCTGAGCAACGACACTATCTGGTACCTGCAGTACCACTGGCCCTAGAGTCTGCACATCCCAGTCTGAAAGGTACTCCTGTCCGAGAGTCCCCACAGCTCTGAAACGCACTTAATATGGCGAGAACACACACCTACACCGCATGCTGTTACTCTGAATTTTACATGTTTTCATTGTTAATCTGTGTTCATATAGAAGGGCAGATACAATTTAATGTCAGGTGTGAATGTCTGTAATCTCTTCTAAAGCATTTAGTTATTGGTGTAATTTGATTTAGCACACCTGTCTCACTACTGTAATATTACAAGCCCCCTTTTTTTGTCTGATGTGATTGGGGTGGAGACGGCGCAGTAAGCCTGTTTCAGAAAGGTTAGGGATGAAGGCTGGATACTCTGGTCTCTTTCCCTGGGGGAGGGGGAGGGGGGTCCTCTTTTCTGGGGTTCCACCTCATAAACTGAGGAGTCCTAAAATTACAGAAATTACAGGGTTTCCGTAGTCCAAGAAAAGAAGAAAGAAGTCCAGGAGAAAAAAAAGCAATAATGTAAATTGTAAGCCATTTAGATTCACAGAGCTTCATTCAGGTGGAGTGTGTGGCTGTGTTATTCTGTTTTGCTGAGTAATTGGTGTTATATTCGGGTGAAAGGGCTGGCGAGTGGCCCAGACAGGTCTATGCAGTTGGTGCAGTGGCTATCCCAGAAGGCTGTGCACGTGGCCCCTCCCACCAATGGAATCTGTGGCACTCGTTCTCACCCCTAATTCATCCTCTGTTGTGCTCTGAATGCAGTTGTGGTTGCTAAAGTCTGAAATGTTCTTCACCTTATCAGTGTTCCACTAAGTATGCCCTAAGCTGTGATATGGTTTGATTAACGAAAGTCCAAGGAAATGTTAGCTGTTGCTTGAGAAGTATTGGTTGTCATATTGCAACTGAAATTAAAGAGTAAGTTAGTCGGCACAGGGCAGAGAACTGCTGTTGCAGCGCTCTCTGTGGGTTAAATTTTCTACCTGATTGCAACCTGTTGAAAATTTCTGCCAGTAGGGAGTGCTGCAACAGAAGTTTTCTTTGCGTCCTCTTGAACTGTTCTTGTTCTGTTTTTTTTTTTTTTTTTTTTACAGCATGCACCACCAGGCCCATGTTCAGAACCAGCCTGCTCACAGCCTGCTGTCTCTGTATGGAAGGAACATTTCCATCCATCTACCTTGTTAATGCCTTATCGAACAACCTGGGTCACCTCAGTCAGGGGAGCATGCCAAATTCAGGGCAGGGGGAATATTACTGTAAATAGTCACAATAGAGCTTATTCAAACTTGATCATGGAATTTGGAAAGAAGTCTAACATGAAGAACTATTACCATGGATGGATGTATTATACAGAAAAGCCTCCTGGTGCCTCATAATGTTCAAATAATTTTCTCATTTACAAACTACTCTGTGCCATCACACAATATGTGCAAATATTAGTGCAGCTACAACAATAATAATGTGTAAAATTACTTGTTGAAAAATGCAATGCCTGCTGAAGGATACAGTAATAGAGTGGAATGCGAATTGTGGTGTACTTCATAAAACATGAGTATTTGACGTATATCTTTTATCAGTGTTTTGAAGAAATAAAACTTGGATTTTATCCAGTTGACTTCTACCCAATTCAAACTACTTACAAAAGTTTTCTAATAAATCAGTTGCAATCTCACTAAAAACTGAAATTCATCCAGAGTAGCTGTAGTAATTCTGTAATTTTACATCCATTCACCTACAAGCACCCCCATCTTTCAGTGGCAAAGATCCTGTTCACCTTGCTTGGTATAGGATATGATTAAGGAAATGTAAAATAAAGTTTGTTAAGAAAAGAAAAGAAAAAATTTGGCCTCAAAGTTTTATTATTCTCAATGTTGCGTAAGACCCCATTATTTCTGTGGATGCTGGTTGACATTTTTAACATAAGCTATTAATGACAGTATTAAAATTACTCTGATTAGTGTCATTTGTCTCTGATCCAGACATTGTGTTGTCCAGTGGGGACTTACTTGCATTTTTGGTGCATGGTTTTAAAAAAGCATAGCAATATGCTTCAGAGATAAAAGTGTTAATGCACCATTTTACTCATTGGATCTGCACATGCTTTGGACCTTTAATAGTGTTAATAAAGTAGAGATAAATCAAGCTGGGATATATTATCATTCATGAGAGCCAAACTGTAACTGAAATGCCCCATTCATTTACATGGAACCATTTTCTTACAGACTGGCAAAAGTAAGTGGATGAACACAGTTAACCTTGGGTCTTCCTAAGGAGATGTACTGTACGGTTAAGACTGAGCAGACATTCTGTCAAATAGTCAAAAGGGCACTTCAAACTCAAAAGCAGATTTTGTACAGCTACAGCCTAGCTCCAACCTAGTATGTCCAACCTAGAGGTTGGGCATACTGTACAGTATGTATATTTCCTGCTTATTCTTTAAGTAATTTAAACTTATTTTCAGTTGGAACCATTGCAGTCCGAGACCTTTGTGCTCAAAGAAACAATATAGAAAGTGTTTTATGGTCATAACTGCCAATCAAACACATAGCCTACCCTGGATCTGACATGTGACGAACTACAGAAAGCGACCTATCCCTTCAAGGCTTTCAGACTTTAATATGAAGAAGGCTGGCATGGCAAACGGGATAGACAGCAAGTTTCGAAGTGGCCAACTGGCTGAAGACGTGAACTCTCGATAAAAAGCGAGTCAGAACGACGGTTAAACCTCGTATTTTTCTTGTCGAAAAGCAGAGCTCGAGCCGTATACGTGCTCGTGCTGATATGATAGGGCGCTGTGTTCTGCGCCCGTGCAACCTCAATGATCTTCTCCGAGAGAGTTCCAGGGCTTTCGTTTCGTCTCGCCAGCCCTGAAGGACAGCCCACCGTCAATGAGGTAAATGATTCACCTATGTAGGATATAGCAACAGCTGTGCCTGGATTCGGTGTATGTGTCCTCAGTGTTTTGTGTAAACACGCTATTACCCCGAATATGAAGACATCCTTCAGGGCGCAAGCACAGATGTGTACTGTATTACACCAACACGTGCAAGTACATTGAATGGCACAAGGGTACATTCACATATGCAACATTCACCCTTTAGTTCAGATGAATCCTTATGAACAGCCTTTTGATGAGCCCAGCCAATAAAAAATAGGAGTGTTTTATCCTCAATAAATGGATAGGAATATAAATTGGACCTGTCTGTTTTCAGATTGTTTGCATTACATCACATTACATTACATTACATTACAGGCATTTAGTAGACGCTCTTATCCAGAGCGACTTACATGACTTCCTTAGGGAAAGTTTTCAGTGTGTCAGTGTGTTATTGTGCTCTACTGTGTTGTTCTTTGTGTAACACAAACTGCATAACATTTCATAATGATGTATATACTGGTATGCCTACATTCCCCTCAGGGCAATTATTGCCAACCTTTTAAAAAAAAATTAATGTAAAAAGCGGTAGTATATATGAACACACTGAATATTTGAAATCTGTGTATCAATCCTGAATTCTGCATTGAATGCGCGAGTTTTACAGCAATTGACAATTTACTCTTGGTAGTCAAACAGAGACCAATGCGCTATAGCCTTGACGCAGGTAGGTGTGTGTGTAAATGTGTGTGGGTGGGTAAGGGGATACTTCAGCTCGACTATAGGTTGGGGGGGGGGGGGGGGGGGGGGGGGGAGAGAGAGAGAGAGAGAGAGAGACACTTCAGCTGGACTATGATTGGTCCCTATAGGAGCACGTGAAGGGGGAGTCACGCGCTTTCTAGAGCCCGTCAGGAAGAAGATAAACAAAACAAACCAGAGAGGAAAGCAGCGTGGTTTCAGCAGTAATGGCAAAAACATCGTAATAGAGGTTGGATTACGGAACTAAATATCTATCAAAAACTCCGCTGGAAGTATCAAGGTAAGCAGTATTGGAATTTAAATAGCCCTTGGAAAGTTTACTGAAGATCATATGCAGGTTTTCCTCCTTTTTAATAAACAAATTAGAGCCTAGCCACTAGCTAGCTGGTTGCACGGTAGATGGGAGGGACGGAGGCCATAGTTATCCACTATTCAGAAACAGCATTGAGTTTCGAATGAAATCGTGATCAGATTTTTAAGTTGTTGGTTAACTCCTTTGCGGTTGCGATGTCGGATGGCTTTTTTAGCCTGCTACCTTACCAACTAATTCCAATTGTTGGTTGTTATGATAACCACTTTGCGGGCAGCTATATTGCTAGCTATTATGTTATAGTTAGCGTACTGCCAATGTTTATGTGTTTGCATTGCTTGTTCATAATTGATCAGACTATCTAGAGTTTTCAAGCCACCTGCGATAGCTAGCTACTATACTAATCTAGTTAACTACCTGGTTTGCTACTTAAATAGCCAGCTGTGTTAGCTATAATGTTGTATTTCCGCAACTTCACCCTTCACTCTGTGTCTTCGTGTTAGCAATCTGTGTATTCATTGCTTTTGTGACGTTAACTATATTTTCTCGGAGTTTATCTTGTTATAATGACAGTTGTTACACTTGTTAAACCGTCAAAATGCACGGTAAAAATGTGCTTAAGTAACGTCAATATGTCTGAAACGCCAGCTGTTAGACAACCAACATCTACAGAACGGTACACGCCCCCACCAGCAATATGGCTTTCGAGCCAACACTAGTGCTATTTTTATAGGTAGCTAGCTAGCGTGATTCAAGCGCTTTGTGTAATGTTCGTTGTAATCAATGTCTTTGCATGATAATTGCGAGTTTTGGCATTTAAAAGGAACGTTGTTTGGTTTAACAACTATGTCACGCAGCTCAACTGGCCATGAGCTTAGTGGGAGGGTGCTTTTTATCCAGCAAGAAAAAAAAACAACAGAACAAATTGTCCTTTGAAGTCACGACTACCTCTTGATGGCTAGAATCGTTTTCAAAGACGGATTAACGTTACGTGCTATTTTAAAAACTATGTATGCAACCACCAAATACACTTAATTAGTATTTGTTAGTCGGTACATAAAACTAGCTCCTCTTGCTTTGCTCATTCTGAAATGGGTTGGTGCTAGTTGTCAGACTTCTCCCTAGATAGACAGCATGTCTGTCCATTCAGGGTTTGGCGAAGGCAGGCTGTACTCTCATTTTGACCAATGGGATAGGGCAGTGCGGAGGCGGGGATTATGGTAAATTACCGAGTTAGGTTGACATTTCTATTTATTTAGTTCAGGGCCCCCTGACTGGAAGCGTTTGTGGGTCAGGCTCAAGAATCGTGGATTTTCCCAAACTGAAATAAATCCATTTTTTCTTTATTTCACGCGGATATTTCACTCATTTTGACACACAGCCACCTAACTGGTAGATTTTAAAATGCCCGCTCGCACCATGATGCTTACTTGATGTGGTGGGCGTTATAAACTAATTACTAAACATTTTCTAGGTCATTGCCATAGACAGCGAAGGTAGGAGATGGCCAACTCCCAGCAGCTAATCATTCAGAAATGCTTTCCCATTGCCCTGAAACTAGCCAGTTGATGTAATGGGTTGGCAAGGAAATTAGCATTTTAAGTTTGTGACTACAAATGAGCTGGATATGCGTTGAAGACAATTGGTTAATATAAAACATGAAATTTGCAAGCGGTTAAATAACTATTTTTTTGTTGTTGTTTACCAGAGCTAGCCGGTGCTAGCTGTCGCCAGCAGCCTACCGTACGATAAACGGGCTTCTAATACTAATCTCTGCGAAGAAGTCTGAACAGGATTCCTTCTGTTTTTAAATTTAGCATAGGCTGTAATTTATTAACATTTAAAGGGAGACAGCAACTGTGTTGCGACGCCTTTGATTTACAATCCCGTGTAATGGTTTGGTCTGGTCGGCGTGCGGGGGGGCATTCAAAACTCGTAAGGAAAAGTTAAGCATCTTGTTTTCAGGCAAGCGCCGTGCTCTCCCATCGCTGTGCTCTCTCCCACGTGGCTATGAGAAAATAAAGATAAATTGCCAGGTCCTTGAATCTTATGCGAGAATAACACGAATTGCATTCCAATGAACGTTATGTGTTGTATGGGTGTGTGCACCTGGCAACTCAGCCTACACCATAAACATCCAATTGAGATCAATAGAACACGCTTTCCTGGAAATGCACTACATGACCAAAAGTATCTGGACACCCCTTGTTCGGGGGCTGTTTTTCAAGGTTTGGGCCAGGCCCCTTAGTTTCAGTGAAGGCCAGTCTTAATGCTTCGGCATACAATGACATTCTAGACGATTCTGTGCTTTCAACTTTGTGGCAACAGTTTGGGGAAGTCCCTTTCCTGTTTCCGCATGACTATGCACCTGGGCACAAGAAATGGTTTTCTCTAGATTGGTGTGGAATAACTTGACTGGTCTGCACATAGCCCTGACCTCAACCCAATTCAACAACTTTGAGATCAATTGGAAAGCCAACTGCAATTGGATGGGGTTGCAAGCCAGGCCTAATTGCCCAATCAGTGCCCAACCTCACAATTGCTCTTCTGGCTGAATGGAAGCAAATCCCTGCAGGAATGATCCAACATCTAGTACAAAGCCTTCACAGAAGAATGGAGGTTGTTATAGCAGCAAAGATTGGACCAACTCCATATTAATACCCATAATTTTGGATGAGATGTTGGATGTCAGGTGTCCACATACTTTTGCTCATGTAGTGTAGCTTCCTCCTGTTTACTAGGGAAGATTTAATGCAGAACCTCGAGTGAAGCAGAGACTTCATTTTTAAGCACTATAAGTCACTGTTTATCACTTAGGCTACCTAACAGAAATGCGATCGTCTTTATGGGAAAAATTACTACATGCTATGTTAATTGCATATTTAAGTGAACGGTGTGCTAAAGTTATTCTCATGATTTTATTGCAGAATATTATCAGTGATTGTTTCAACAAAAAAGTCTGATGTTCTGATAGGCAAGGCAATTCATGGGCTTCTTTTGAACATATTGGTTTACAGATCTTGCACTGCTGCTTACAGACCTGTGTCTGCTTACAGACCAGTGAGGCTGAAATTAGCCAGAAATAAAGACAGATACCTAAAATCAGTAGCCTAGTCTACTTATTCTTGGGATTTGTAGGGAAAATAACAACACATCTGATTTTGATCATTAATGTGTCTCCATAATTCTGACAGTGGAATTACCACATTAATATACATTTGGAACAGGCTTGTGTTTTGTATTTAAATACTTTTCTGTGCTCAATTGATCTTGCCTGGTGTAATTGAGCCTGCCAATAGGATCAAAAGGTGTGGTTTTCACTTTTTGAGAGTATTTCATAGGTTCCAATACACCAGGCAAGATTAGTAAAGCGTAGAAAATTGTTTGAATCTAAAACAAATATGTATTTGACCCAGGTCTGATAAATAATAATATACTAAAAAAAACTTTTGCAATAAAGTAAATTAAAAAATAAATAAACATTTTGGCTCCTCTTCATAGAGCATTGTTGCATATTATTTGAGGAAGTGCACAGCTATTTAGCGGGGTCTTGCATAGCCCTTTTGTCGGGATGACGGTGGCATGGAAGTGGTCAGGTAGCCTGCCTTTCTGCCAGGTTTCGGGTTTGTGTTCTTGGCTGGGTTCTGCACCTGTTTCTTCCCTTGGGTGAAGTGTTCGACCTGATGCACGTGGCTCAGCGAATGTCCGTCCGTGTGGTGGTTTACACGCTAAATGTATTAAAGTAAGTTTCCCTGGATAGGCCACATTGATGAATTGCATTGTTAATAAGTATATGAGTTGAGCTGTCCCAGCTGTTATCTGGCATGGTTTCTGTTTCTGTCATTCCGAGTCTTGATCTTTTGAGTTAATGTTGTCTGTATCGACCCAAAGGCACAAAATGGGCGGCAGTGTAGTATAATGGGTAAGGAGCTGGTCTTGTAACCCAAAAAAAACAAAACTGGTTTGATTCCTGGGTAGGACACTGCCGTTGTACCCTTGTACTTAACCTGCATTGCTTCAGTATATATCCAGCTGTATAAATGGATGCAATGTAAATGCTATGTAAACGTTGTGTAAGTCACTGTGGATAAGAGTGTCGGCTAAATGCCTGTAACGTAATGCAATGTAACAAATGTCTCTTGGCTTCTTGTTTTGCCACTCGTTTGAGTTTCTTTTGAAGTGATCTATTTTATATTACTGTTAGCCGGTGTTCTGTGACTTTCCATTGAGCCGCCGCACTAAACTATTCCCTCCCCGCATTCTGACCGAGCGTGTAATTGCTTTTACCTTCTTAAATGCAGTCTGCAATCAGAAAAAAAGAAGTGTGTCTAGACGCAGACACACTAAAGCAAGCCAGTCGATAGGCTACACCCTGGGACTGGCCTTTTATTGGAAGAGCACTTGGTTGCCTTGGCGGAGAGGTCTACCTAAATCACGTGTGTGTTCTGGTGATGACAGTTGCAGTTCAATTTTTAAGCACAATTTTTATTGTGCTATATGGGTGACTGAGTCCCTGTCGTTAGTGTAGCTACAGTACTGCCTCGTTTGCGACTGTCTCTTCTGGTTGATGTTTAGAAAATGTGAGTGTGTGGAGGTTGGGCATGTGTATATTACCCAATTATTCTTCAAAAATAAAATCTAATCTTTTTTCCCCCTTTTGAATCTATTTCCTTTGGCACCCGCAAACTAAGAAGGAAATTACTTATGGTAGACATGTGGAAACAATCTAAAACCAATTTTTGCTTTATGAACTAATTATGAACAAATGCTCTAAAATGAATTTGTTTACAAACCTCTGGAAACATAACATGACTATACAACCTATTTTTTGGATTTACTCAAAACATAGCCTAGTATTTTTGCTTTAGACCACAAACGCCGATTGTCCCCAAACCAGAAATTGTATAGTCATATGTCATCAGAAACATATAAAATATTTGTCATTGCAAATACAAAAACTGTCTTGGCCAATCAAAAACCTACGCTGAACCTGAAATGATATTAAAAAATTAATTTAAAAAACCCTGAACATGAAAATATAAACAAAGAGAGCAACCTCTGCCATGCGGCGATACAGAAATGGGTCAAAGTGTAGCGTGAGGTTACAGCAGATAGTCAGGCGCTTGGGTGCAGTGGTGGCAGAACTGCAGAGAAAATGGTTCATGCATACTCTCTGAAAGCCATGCTACATTCGGACCTACTGTCTTCCACAGGCAACAGGCTGACACGAAGGGAACTGAGAGGGATTTGCTGGCACTCCAAAGGAGAAAAAAATAGCCTTCTCTTTTTTGAACAGCCAGATAATTTTGGTACATACATTTCACCCCCTTTTTTGCTAACCTACACTGTGCATCCCCAGGCATTTCTCTCTCCCTCCCTCCCTCTCTTGCTCCCTCTGTCTCTCTCTCCCCCCCCCCTCCCCACTCTCCCTCTCTCCCCTGCCTCCTCTCTCTCTTCCCTTTTCTCTCTCTCTCATGTTCTGATTGTGTGAATATATTTTACTGGGCCTATTGATGCCCAGAATGACTAAAATAAAGGAGTACCAAAGTCTGTCTCCCTCCCTCCCTCCCTGCCTTTTTCCTTCCGCACTCTGGCCGTGAGGGCAGTTTGTGCCCCCCCCCCCCAGCATGGCAGTCTCATTCCTCATCCTGCAGTTTCATTTGGGCTAAATCACGGCCGCACAGCTGTTCATTGTATAAATGCCTCCTGACTGTTCTTTAACCCCTCTGGCCGGCGTGACTCATCATCAGCGCGTAGCTGCTCCTTATCGTCTGTGCCGTCCCCTGTGGTCTCATCATTATTCAGCAGTTTTATTTTCTGTGCACTGCTCAGAGAGAGAAAGCGAGAGAGAGAGATCAAACACTTAACTGTGTTTCATATCATTGTAAATCCTGAGTAAATAATTTTGTGCTTTTGATTTGGGCCTGCATAGTTTGATTTCCCTTTGATTATGGGGCATAATATTTTGATGATTCAGAGTGGCTGTACAGATTTGGGTTGTGCTGATTTCTTAGAATAGTCATTGCAAGAGAGTGAACATTATGTATGAAGAGGTTTTTTTTTGTTTTGTTTTATTTTATCAGATTTTTCTTTTACATTTGGGAGTCCATGAATTTCAGGAAGGAAATCGGTGTGCAACGAAACTTGTTGATTGCTAACATGCAGTTTTGACTAGAGGAAGCTGATTCACTCAAGTTTTGGTATTTGTTTTTTCTTTCTAGATTCCTGTCTTGATTAAATCTAGATTAAAGTCTAGTTTTGACTTTTGCCTGTTAGGCCTCAGGCAGCTGAGTTGTCCGATATTGGAATGTAAAGATACTCGACAGGCGTCGAAATTCAACGCACACGCACAACATGCCGTTTGTGGGGTTGCAATTTTTGAGAAGATGGTGGGGTGGTAATTTTCATTCACACCTTTGTCACAGTGGCTTTGTCTCTCCCCAGCTGATGTAAACAGGAAGTTGCTGTTGCACTTCTGTATTTTCACAGATCAGTCCCCTCCATTGGAGTATATAGTTATAGGTATGTAGCACAGGTGGGCTTTGTTACACATATAGATCATATGTTAGTTTCTCAGTGTCGTCAGTTTAAGGTAGCTCCTGTATTTTAAGAGATCTTTTTACAAGACTACCATTTTGTTAATTGAGCGGTTACTGAAAGCCTTTTTCAGGAAATAACTCACAGGAAACTGCTCTTTGACCATCTGTGCTTTTATAACGAGGGCTCTACAGTGCTCCCGTTTTAGGAGCATTTGATCCTGCAAACTGTGTGCTAACTGGAGAAATCATTTAAGAGTCCTTCTGCTAATTGGGATGCATTTGTGCGCTCCTAAATCTTTCAGCTTATGAGTACATGCGCACCCTGGGTAAAATGTTAGCGTAGCGCCCTGTTATAGCGCCATCAGGTGCCGCTTCATGTGAGCGGGTCGGGTTCTGTTCTGGGAGAGGGGCAGACGTAGAGTATGAGAGTGGGGGTTCTCAATTATTCGGCAGGAGTGCCCCACTGCTGCAAGTGCAGGGGGAACAGCGACAGGCGGTGCGTGCCTGCCGACAGGATGTGATGTCATTTCCCCCCCAGTGGAGCGCAGCTGGATGCACTGCCGCTGCTGCTGCAGGTGAACAAGTTCGTTGCGCCAGGACTAGCAGAGCATTTTCATATTTTGTTATGCAAAGAGCGGCTGCAGTCCATCCCCCCCCCCCCGCCCCCCCGCTTTGCCCCCCCGCTCCGTCTGTGCCTCGGACAGAGCGGCAGGAGAAAGAAGAGGCACAGGCTGTTTTAAAAATAGCCCGCTGTTCCCGCTGTACGTCTGCTTCCCGTCAAATTAACGCATGTGCCCGCGGAGGCTCTGCCATGCCTGAAACACGCTCAGAAACAGCAAAAAAACTTTGGTGAAAAGGTTCCGTTTCATTGATGTTTTCTCGCTCTCTCTGTTTCTATTTTTTTTCCTTTCCCAAAAATCTTGCCTCTGCACCGCTGAATGGCGGTTTGTCCCCGGCGGTGCCCAAAGCCTCAGTGCGATTAAAAGGAACAGCCGTTCCTGACAGCCTCTTGCACACGCTCCCCTCGCACACTCGGACACGTAGCGAAGAATCTCTGTCCGCAGGCCTTGTGCTTTATCATCGTTCCTTTCCCTGGGTGAGGGGGACTTCGGTACTGAGTCGCTCTAAAGGGCATGTGCCGCGGTCCTGTTTCAGACGGGTCTGTGAGGTCGATGACGTGAGGTGTGCAGATGCATTGTGTTTGTGTGGTTTTTTTTCTTCTAATCTCGGCCTCCTCGTCTTTCGGGTCTGTCCATCTGTCTCTCTCTCCTCTCTCAGCAGAGAGTAGCTGGCTCACGAGGACCGAAGGAAAAGCCGCTGGGGCTTGTGGGATACAAACCTCCTTCCTGCCACCGAAAAACCATTGATTTCTTCTTCTGGTCTGGGACAAAAGTGGAAACGCCCGGACCGGGGAGGCGGCGAACAAGTTTCCGCGTGGAGCTCGAGGACCTGTGCTCAACGATGCCTCAGGTAAGAGTCAGGTGTCCAGGGTGGCTGCCTGTATGCCTGACATATAGTTTTACATGTCACTCCATACTGTACAGTGTACATCTCGCTGTACTGGAACAGCACATCTCACTGTGCACTGGAACAGTGTACATCTCACTGTTTGCTGGAACAATACATCTCACAGTATACTAGGATAATGTACAACTCAATGTATAGTTAAACAGTGTACATCTCACTGTACAGTGCTGTGAAAAAGTATTTCCTCCCTTCCTGACTTTCATTACTATTGCATATTTGTCACACTGAATGGTTTCCGATCTTTAGACAACATGTAGCCTAATATTAGACAAAGGGAACCTGAGTAAATGCAAAACACATTTTTCAGAACAAACAATCACCAATATCACCCATGTGTGTAATTGCCCCTTAGTTACTCAATCAGCAAGTTAACCTAATTTAGTTGATAACTAGCTTCAGCTGATTGAACACAACCAGGCTTGACTGCAGCTGGCCTTGTTGAGTCTAAACCTCACTAATATTGAACCTTGCCATCAGAGTGAAGTCACCACAACGTTTCTACAGTTTCTACAACCCCACTATGCCACGATCAAAGAAAATCCAGAAGAGATGATGATACAAGTTGTATAGCCTCGATATTGCCTGTCAGAATCTGATTATGACACTAACCGACTTTGTCCAAGAACATGCAGCAACCACACCTTGCTTTTTGGTGACCTGGAGTAGGACGTGCTAAAGTCGGCTAGCGTTCCCTTGGTCACCGAGGGGGTGCTAGCTCTCCTGTAGTGCACGGCTGTGGCTGGATGTGTGCGAAGCGGTCAGGTGCAGGTGCAAGTGCTTTACCTGCCGTTGGCCAGCTAGAGGTAGAGGATGGAAATCGGTCATATTAGACCAGGGGGGATCTCAAACACAAACCCTGGAGGGCTGCCTGGCTTTCGATGTGTTCCTGCACTTAATTTAAGAGCTTCATTTCAGTCATTGATTGGCTGAAGAGTCTGCACGCCTTGTTTCCAAGGCCGTAATTGGCTGCTGATCGTACAAATCGTACAAACCTACTTTCCAGGTCTTTAGTTTGAGACGCCTGCATTAGACTGTAGCATATTTTGTGATTTTAAAAAAATGGAGGGGGGTGGTGATAGGCCCCAAAATAATCAAATGTGTTTATTTCCGTTGATATTATTAGGCCAAACTATTCAACATATAGGCTAGTCGTCTGCAGTGTTGAGTGGAATTTGTATCTGCTCCAGGAGAAATGATGATGCCTTTATGAATCTCTAATGGCGAATCACATGACACACACATCCAAAAACACAAAACATTTTAATTTGTGCAATGACCATAACGTATCAATGTACATCACCGTCCTAAGAGGCCTTGCTGTGCAGTATTCAGTATGACTGTAATGACCGAAAGTAAATAGACTGGTAAATGTCGCTGATTGAGCCTGTGTAAAACCCAAGCCTGCCTGCACGTTTAACCTTAAAATGTGCAAATGACAATGGGCACATGATGTTCTTGGTCATAATCCCGACGCAAATAATGAGTTGTCCTCTTTTGCGAAGCTTTTTTAAGAATAATAATAATAAATTGCAGCCAGTAATGGTTTGGAAGATATAAATAACAGCGTGTATCTATGGCCTTGCTGCGTTCCCAAGGGACTCGTTAAAATGTCTTTCTTCAAGCAACCTCAACACTGAGATTCATTCGGTATCTTAAGTTAAATGATTAGTTATCGTGAGATAAAATTTAACTTTAGTTTGCGTTCTGTTGTACCCTTTTGTAGCGTGTGAATTTTGGGAAAAACATAGGGGATGCCTCTTAAACGTGACCCTGTGTTGTGGCCTGTTTAATTGTGCCATCATATGATTTGGTCTATGGGCTCTTACAACCTGTTTGACCATCAATAAATGCTTTGACCAACAAACAAACAAACAAATAAATAAATAAATTAATACGTGGGGTAGTGTTGGATTAACAAAATGACTATTTCCTGTAACGCATGCATCCTGAACGGCTGCATTCAGCACAAGAAGTGCTGTGGCTTTCCTATATCAAGTGTGCTGCGTGCGTTGAGAAGCGAAGCAACGCATCGGCAGGGCTGAAAATGGTTTGGGGTGTGGGTGGGGTGGGGCTTGGGGGTCGGGAGCAGGTAGGTAAAGATGAAAAGGTCTTCTTACTTTGACCCACTGCCTTTGGACAGCCCAGGCCTATTGAAGCGGTTAGTTGTCCTCAGACCTCATGTCCGTCCCCACGCCAAATCCCCTTCCCATGCAGCTCATTGCCATGAATTCAGCTTTGAATGAGTGTGGCTCGGCAGCAACGGCTGAAACTGTCGGTTTCATAGTCAGACAAGTTTCACTTTCAGTTCGCGAGTGGCCTGGCTAATTTTTTACGCTAGGCTTCCCCGCTTGGACAGGCCAGCTGTATCTAAACCAGGCCTCTCGGGCCCTACAAGTGAGGAGCTTTCACCACTTTTAAACTGAGATGGAAAGAAGCACCGGAACAGCACAGTACTAAAAACAGATTGTTATGGTTATAACTATGAATAGGCTGAATTAATATGCTCGCATCTGTGGCCTCTGCAGTCATAACGTCACTGTACGTTTTTTCTTTTTGTGCTTTAAACCAGGAACCCATGATTGTGCCAATGCCAACCTTTGTTGGCAGTTGGCAGGTTATTTGAAACTTATGTAAATATCGAAAATTTCCTTCATCACACACCACACACCACGTGGACCAATAATAAAAAAAAAAACAGCTGGAGTTTCACCTGGACTATCCCTTTAATCCGTATTTGATCAATCTAAAAAATGTGTCTTCATAAAGAAGCACTCTAGAAGTCAGCCTCGTGCTTTTAACGGCATTCTAACCAAACGCCTCAATTCCAGGTCCCATGAAAGTGAAAGTGAAATGAACACGTTGACCCTGGGCTCTGACGGGGGGGTGGGCGGGGTTTTTTTTTTGGCAGTAATGTACAGAATTTATTTTCTCTCTCTCTCCCCCCCCGTCACAGCCCAGCATCAGTGGAATGCACCCTCCGTTCGGGGATGCTTTTCAGACCCACACTTTTGCTGACCAGGTGCTGACCAGCACAGACCTGTTGGCCAACAGCTCGGACCCGGACTTCATGTACGAGCTGGTGAGTCACCTCCCCTCCCCACCATATCCCCCCCTCTTCTATACACCCCCCCCCTTAACTGCACAGACTGCCTGCCTCATATTGGGGGGGGGGGGGGAGGGGGGAAGGGTTCCAGACAGGACCGCATTATTAGCTGCTGCTGACAAAGCGGCTTTCTGCATCCCGACTGCCCCCCCCTCTCTGCCGGCCCCCCCGGCCCCCCCTGGCACCCACCTCCACCCCCTTTCTCCCCCCCCCCCCCCCCACCGCCTCTGTAGCAGCTGATGGCATTGTGGACAGCAACTGGAAATCTCCAGGCATAGATACCAGCTCTGTGTGTGTGTGTGTGTGTGTGTGTGTGTGTGAGTCTTTGTGTGAAGGTGTGTGTTTATGTGTGTTTGAGTGTGTGTGTGTTTGTGTGTGTGAGTGTTTGAAAGTGTTTGAAAGTGTGTGTGTGTGTGAGTGTGTGTGTGTTTGAGTGTAGGTTTGTGCGTGTGTGCCTCTCTGGCGTAGAAAACAGACTCTCCCTTTCTCACTTGTATAGGAGATTTCATAACTGTTTATTTATATGTTGTTTATTGTCACTGAAGCTAAGGCCAGGGACCTGCATCACGAAGCAGGATTACTGAGTTAGCAGGATAACAGCACTGAATTAAACCTGGAACCCTCCCTGATCTGGAACATGGACTGAAGTAAAAAGCGCTGTTTCGGGTTTTACTCAGCGCAGTAATCCAGCTAACTCAGTAATCCTGCTTCAGGATACAGGCCCCAGTGTGCTTGCTTTTCTTCCCATGTTAAAAACTTAGAATTATAATATACAAATTATTTACCATAATTATACATCAATTTAAAAAATAGTCAGAGAATTACACACTGTCAGTTCATCTTAGTCATAATTTGCGAGTCACTGGCAATCCAAGGATCACGTCTAGAATCTGTTCAGCCGCAACACAACGTGGAGTATATGATAAAAAAGACTGAACATTTGCAAGAAACGCAAGGGCGCAGATAGACAGTTATTTTTTTAACTTAATTTTTATTTAGTTTTCATCAACAACAGTATAATATATACATTTTCATACAATGACTTTCTTTTTCCTTTTTCAGCTGTATATAGCATTTGTACACATTATATTCAAATATTAAGAAAAATAGCACACACAAAAAGAAAGAAAAAAAAACATAAATATCCACTCCAAAATATATATATATATATATATATATAAAAAGAGAAAAATGATAATAGCAATTGTCCACTCCAAGGTATGATAGCATAGGTAAAAATACAGGTGCAATATTTACTCTGGGAAAGATGGCATGCAATGTGTGCATGTGATGTGTGTATAGAGTATAGAGTTAAGCAGATGGGCCAAGCACCCTTGGGTAATAAAACTCATTGTATTAATAAAGCCATGAAAGGGCTCCATAGTTTAGTAAAGATAGATTTTTGGGGCCTTAATGAGTATGTAATTTGCTCCATCTGATGAAGGTCCCATACTTGGGACCTTACTACTTACAATACATGGATCCAAAGTAGTAAGTAGTATGTGGGAGGGTCTGGTTTCAGCCATCTAATGGTTATACACCTCAAGGCTACTGTAAGTAATATATTTAAGAGGTATTTCTTGGCCCTCCCATCCAGGCCCTCAGGTATTACTCCCAGTAGTGCCACTGTGGGGTCTTGTGGAATATCCTGCTGGAAAACCTCTTTGAGGGCATCAGATACTTCTCTCCAGAATACACTTCGCTTAGGGCATAGCCAGAATGTATGGGTGTGATTGGCAATGTGTGTTCCACAGTTCCTCCAACATGAGCTGGGATGTGTTGGGCCCATCTTACTATTATTTCTGGTGTTCTGAAGAATCTAGTGATTATTTCCCATTTGAATTCCCTCCATGTGTTTGAATTTGTAACTAGGTGTGCCTCCTCCCAAGTGTCCTGCGGTATGACCTTATTCGCTTCCGCTTCCCATCTCTGCTTTATCTGTAGGGTATTATGTAGATTCATAGATAAAAATATAGGATATAATTTACTAATTATTTCCTTACCTCCATTTCCCATTTGTATTTCTGTTAGAAACTTTTCTATGGGGGTAGGTTTTATGAGTTTTCCCCACTCTTTGTGTGTTGTCAAGAAAGTTCTTAGCTGTACATATCTAAAGATATGTCCTGGGGAGATCATTTTTCAACTGTTCAAATGTCTTAAGATTGTCACCATTGAATAACTGGTGCAGATAAACCGGTCTATGATCTGACCATTGTCTAAAGCCGATATCTAAATTGTTAGGTGTAAAGGTCTTCATAAATCCAATGCTTATTACAGATGAGATTCGCTTTGGTTTCCCAAAAGCTGACTTTATTTTATTCCAGATTTTAAGAGTGATCTTAGTTCAGTCTGCCAATTCTTTTATATGGGCAGCTAGAAAAGGTAGGATTTGCAGAGGCTGTGGGCACATTTTTAAAAATATATTAAGCCATCGTGTGTATGTGCCATTCTGAATCCACACTATCAAAGGCTTAATTTGTGCAGCCCAGTAATAATATTTTAAGTTTGGAAGTTTAAGGCCTCTGTCTGGCTTAGATAGTTGTGAAGTTTTAAGTCTAATTCTACGGCGCTTTTTTTTTGCCATATGAATTTCGAAATTATTTTATCTAAAGTTGATTTCGGAATTTCTATAGGTAGCATCTGAAATCGATAAAGTAGTCTGGGCAAAACGTTCATACAAATACTTTCAATGCGACCCAGTAGAGAGAGAAGGAGCACAGACCATCGTTCCAAATCACTACTAATGCACCGAATTAGTTTACTATAATTAGCATCATACAAATTCTGTAGAGACGGGGGGATATACATGCCAAGGTATTTAATACCTTCTTTAGGCCATTTAAATCCACTCTGAAGTTTTACACTTTGTGGGATCCTGCCATTGACATCCATTGCCTCTGTTTTATCCACATTTACCTTGTATCCTGAGTAATGCCCATACTGAGAAATAAGCTCCTTTAAATGTGGTATTGTTGATGTAGGTTCTGTCAAATATAATAATACATCATCCGCATAATTTACAGAATGCTCTTCTTTATTTATTACAATTCCAAGAAAAAAAACTCAGGAGGAACAGTCGTTTATATAGACAGGCACAGAAAGAAAAATATTGTTTATTGTCTTGATTGTTCGGAAGCGGACGCGGTAGGTAATTTAATTAACATGTAATTTCATCTATGCAACATTTTAAAGAGAGATGAATAAACACCCCCCACGAACGCTGGCTATTATTAACAGCAACTTTGATTGCTTGAGCAAAATCACCTGGTTGCTGGTCAGCAGCTAAGCTAGGATTGAATATTTAACGTTTTATTCAGAGGCGACTGGTGAGCTGAAAATTGGTGGGGCGCAAAACCTTCCTTTAAACTAATCATTGATCTCAACCTGTTTTCATTAGTAATTTTCCTTTATTATCAAGCGTGCCACGATTGGACTAATCAAATGTTAAGTAGCCTAACACAGCGTCTTCATACCATGTTGGGGGGATTAAATCATAAATTCAATTTATCCGTAAAAAATCTGTTCTAATCACCAAGTAGTCTACACCTAACAAACAAGATACACCAGTCTGTTATCTACCGTGTTAGCTTTCAGAATAACCAGCAAAAACAAAACCTGCACATCAATTTTGTTTACAATCTACACATTGCAGATGTTTGCCATGAATGCGAGTGCGGAAAAAGAAGTACATGTATCCGCAAATAATGTTGATTAAAAATGTGCACAATTATGTATTGCAAATGAAAATAAATGTAGGCTATAAGGCCTAGCCTCGCTAAAACTGCCTTTATGGGGAGATCTGGCTATATATGATAGTATTGAGTAACCCATTTTGTGGATTAATTGTATTGATACTCAAGGAAAATCAGTGAAACATTCCGCCACTGTTTAGTGTTTAAAACTGATTTTTCTAAATCGCATTTAGGCTATCATTTAATCTCCCTAACACAATGCGAAGAAGCTGTGTGTCCCTTTCCAACCGATTAGTCAGATCGTTTGCATGCTTGTATGTGCACAATACATTAAAGATACAACTATTTTGAGCTGAGACATTCATTGGTTTGTACCTTTTTTCACCCACCTCCCACCGGATCTCAGGGTCCACTCACCTCCCAAATCCCACTTTAACCCCTGGCCATAAGGTATTAAGACTTGTGGCCTCTTGAGGGGGACAAATATGTTCAATTAAGTATGAAGCATAATTTACCCCTATAATTATGTTTAACGCACCAGATGAAATTTCAATAGAAAATAAACAGGAAATAACAATGTATTAACAATATGTAAAAATATAAAAGTTACTAATCATAATCATCAGTTCTTACTGTTATTGTCAATGCAGGTAAGGATATACTCAGTCTTCAGGCTCTGTAGATGGGATAACAATCTTCTGATCATACTCCATGGCCTTTCTGGGATCTAGATAGACAGTTATAAAAGCTACTAAATCATTTTTCCCCTGTGGAGAGTCAAATTACGACCTTGTGTAAGAGATTCAGTCACGACTGAAAATCATCGTAGAGGAATTAATGATTTTGCAGGCCCTCAGCATTTACATTCAGTTTCTTCTCTTTTTTTGTCACAGTTGGGTGCTAAAATGTAAGAGCCATGAATAAGCAAAGAGAAGGCATTTTTCTGTAATAGATTTATGTCTGGTTCCTTGTGTGATTTTATAAGTGTAATAGACTAAACTTAATTTAGGTATGATAGAAAATTGTAAGTTACACTGGATTATCATTGAAGTTTCCCTATTTGATGCTCTGTTAAATTGGACTACTGTGACGTCACTGTCATCTTACCAGTTTTGCTGAAGGAAGTCCATCGGGCCACACTGTTTTTTTGACTAAATGCAAGTGGGAACAGAAGACGGTGCCACTACATAAATGCCTGTTGTTCTCTGTTCTCTGTGTGCAGGACAGGGATATGAGCTGCAGACAAAGCCCCAGGGTGGACGTGCCCACGGCAGGAGACTGCAGAGAGCTGGAGGGGGTGGAGCAGGAGGCTCTGGACGGAGACCCCGCCTACAGCTCCACCTTCGAGCAGTGGGACTCGTACTGGGAGGACCTGACGCGCTACACGCGGCTGGCCAGCTGCGACATCTGGGGCACCAAGGAGGTGGACTTCCTGGGGCTGGACGACTTCTCCAGCCCCTACCAGGACGAGGAGGTCATAGGTCAGACGCCCACACTGGCGCAGCTCAACAGCGAGGACTCGCAGCCCGTCAGCGACGCGCTCTACCACCCCGACCTGCTGTTGGGGCAGAAGCCCCACCCCCACCCCGGCCCCGGCTCCGCCCCCGGCCCTGCCTCCTCGCACGCCAACAAGGCACCCGCCAGGCTTCTTGGGGCTGGCGCCTGCTCGTCCTCGGCCAGGAACCCCCTCCCGGATTTCGCCGAGGGCTCCCAGAAGGCCACCTGGCCCGTGGCGTCCAGCACGGAGACCATGTCCAAGGCCCAGGCCCTGGGCCCCAAGATGGCGCCCCTCCCGTCTGACAGCAAGGACTACGTCCGCAAGGCCAGCGTCCGCGTTAGCATGGCCCGCCGCCCTGCGCCCGCCGCCGTGCCAACCAGGCCCGCCCACCTCCCCGTCGGCCCGGTTTTCGCCGAGGGCGTCACGGAGACGGAAATCGATGCCGTCGTTACTGCCGTTGCCGTGGTTAAAGCCTCCGGTGCTGTGGTTGGGGAGAAGAAATTGGAGAGGCCCCTCCTCTCGGAGGCCCCTGTTGACATGGAGACCACCGTACCGCAGTCCGGGTCCCCCAAACTGTTCCCAGGGACGGGGGGGTGTCCCGGCCTAGTCCCCGCTGTGACCCTGGGACCCGAGGCCGGGCAGGACAAGAAGGAGGAGGAGCACAACTACTACCTTCTCCTCGCGCGGGGCAAACTGGTGGGAAAACAGGAGGCGGACGCCCAGGAGCCGGACGAGAGGGAGGAGGACGAGGAGGATGAAGAGGAGGACGAGGAGGAAGACGAAGAGGAGGCCGAGCTGGACGATGAGGGATTCGGTAGCGAGCACGAGCTCTCTGAGAATGAGGAGGAGGAGGAGGAGGACGAGGAGGAGGAAGACGAGGATTATGAGGGTGACAAGGACGATGACATGAGCGACACATTTTCAGAAGCAGGTAGGAGACTGCAGAAAGGGCCTTTGTGAGGCACAGAGCCAGTCTTTTTCTTTTATTATAGGTTCTAGAATTGCACACTGCATGTTTGCTTCACCGAATTAAGCACAAATACACGCTGACTTAATTTCTTTCCCAAAAAATATTCCAGACAAAGCATTTAACCGAACCCAGATGTTTGCAGGGGTACTTGTGGTAGTAGTCATCAAATAGCAGATAGAGAACTGACTTGGCCTTTTCCGAGCTTCGTGCAGTTATTTAGTTTTTGCATTTTTGGCTGAAGCGCTGATTCATTAAAAACGGTTTGCAAAGAAGGGGTGGGGGGGGGGGGGGCGTCTGGACACCCTCCAGGGATGAAGCTGCTTATGAAGAAACTCAAAGCTAAATTTGGAGAAAATATGTACAGTGAGTGAGAGTCTGACGAGAGTGGTGGTGGGGATTTGGGGGTGAGGATCCAATGCTTTCTGTCTGCATGTGATTAACAATGTTGCTGACCGCTGCCCAGAAATATGCACTGGCAAACGATTTGTTGGGCTTATGCGCTAACTTTATTACAGTTCGCACGGCTTTGTACTGAATAAAACACCGAACCGCATTTTCCTTCAGTTATGAAATCTGGCTTATCATGCGCTGATTAAGTGGCTGCATATTCAGACACTGAGACTTTGGAAGGGCGACACAAAAGGCTTTTTGTGGACGCGAAGGGCATGCGCTGCACAAGAATGCCGTCGGTCTGTGCGACCGTGCTGTCCTGCAGTAACGCGCGGAGGCGGAACCAGCGCAAGGTTTCTTTGGGGGGTTACGTGCTGTCATTGCCATTGGCTGGGCTCTGTCTGCCGCCTGCACACTGCAACACTGAAGGGAAGTTCACGGAACACTGTGGGTGGGGGCAAGGTGACATCACTGCTGTGATGTCATAGAGATAATGTTCTGACCACTTGGTGTCAGTCAGTAGGAATGTTCAGTATGCAGTTCCTGTTCTAGAAAAACAATTAACAAATGGAACACGAATAACAACATTTGCAATTAACCCTTTTAGGAGAGAGGTCACAAATATACAATTAGAATGTTGTTAACTCAACATTCTAATGCTGATGTAATAGCCATAAACTGATAATTGAAAGCAATGGAGTTCTAGAACACTGACTTAGAATGGTGAAAATTTTTTAAAACCCTACTCTTCAAAATGGCAGTGGAACATAGCTGGGCTTGACTATTTCTGGAATAATGACATCATTTATGTATCTATTTTTATTTTAATCTTTTCTCTCAAATTTAGAATGCATTTCATATCACACCTGCATCGCATCTCTTCTCGTCAGGCCACAGTTCGAAAGTTGGGCTCTGACAGATATGAGTCAGAGGGAGACAGTGCAGCTGAACAGGCATTCTAGCGGGCACCCAGTTGACCAGCAGGGGATGAGACACTGACGTCTCTGCTGAATGACTCTGCTCCCCGCCCCATGACTCTAGAAACGATTGTGTATGACCCTGCAGGACTTCTGGCCACAGTCAGCACTGGCACAGTCCAAATTTCATGCCATTCCAAAACTGTGGGGCCCATACATTTCTCTCTCTCTCTCATTCCCTACCCTCTCTCACCCCTCTCTTCCTCTCCCTCTCTACCACCCTCCTATGTCTCTTCCCCCTTCTCGCTCCTCTCTCTTTCTGTTGCCCCCCTCCAATCTCCCCCACTTGCTCTCTCTCTTCCCTCTCCCTGTCCCTCCCCCTTCTCTCCCCCCCACTCTCTCTCTCTCTCCCCCTCTCTCCCCTCCCCCCTTCTTTCTCTCCCTCTCCCCTCTCTCTCTCTCCCTCTCTCCCCCCCTCAGGGTGTGAGAATGACATGGCGGAGGGTGTGAAGAACCTGACGGCGGTGATCTCGCGGAAGCGGGGGAAGAGGCGGTACTTCTGGGAGTACAGCGAGCAGCTCCCCTCCTGCAAGCAGGAGCGCATGCTGATGCCCTCCGAGTGGGACAGAGACACGCTGCCAAGCAACATGTACCAGAAGGGAGGCCTGCACCACGGTGAGCCAGCACGCCCTGTAGGGGGCGCTGTGGAGCGCACACACACAAACACGCACTCACACAAATACACACATGCTCTCACACATTTGCACACACACACACTTACACTCACACACACGCTCTCACACACGTGGTCTCACACGCTCACGTACATGCTCACACCCACGCTCACACACACACGCTTGCAGACACATGCTTGTGCACCTGCACACACACACACACTCGCACACGCATGCACACACACATTCACACACATGCACACGCTTGCGCACACACACACACACGCTCATATCGCTTGAGTTGTGCTAATAGACGATACTGTACCCATCTCAGAGCTGATTGTGCAGACCCCCTCCTTAGCTGTCCTTTCTGTCTTTGTATTTAGTCTGGGATAATGTCAGGTATAGCCGTGTTACAATTAAGTATTGCTGCTATAAGATTATCTGTCTAGTTTACTTTTGTTACAATAAACATAGTTGCCTGTTAGGTTAATATTACACTTATTGATTATGAATGGGCCTCTGTGTCTCTTGGAGATGCCGTATTTTTGTGTTCGTGAGAGTAACACTGGTGTTCTCCACTGCTGTCAGTAGCACTGGTTAAGAGCATCTGCTATGTGATTTAAATGCAATGTAATGGATGTAATGACCATTGGTTCGGGTCGCCACTGGAAAGGGTTGCGGATGTTTTCTGTCCAGTGCTTAAACTGTAATCAGACCGTCTCCGTGGAGATGAGAAACTGACGCTCTTTTGTTCATCTCTATGGCTTGGCGCTGGAGCAGGAAAGTACGCGGTGAAGAAATCACGGCGCACGGATGTGGAGGACCTGACGCCGAACCCCCGGAAGCTTCTGCAGATCGGCAGCGAGCTGCGCAAACTCAACAAGGTGATCAGCGACCTGACACCTGTCAGCGAGCTGCCGCTGACCGCCAGGCCCCGCTCCCGCAAAGAGAAGAACAAGCTGGCCTCCAGGTAGGCCCCCTGTCTCACCTGTCCTACTCTGGCACTTATATGTGCTTACTGTTCTATTTCCCTCTCCCCCTCTCTCTCTGTGTTTCTCCCTCTATTTTTATCTCGCTTTACCTCTCTATTTCTCTATCTCTTTCTCTATCTTTCCTCTGTCTTTCTGAGTCTCTCTCTTGCTCTCTCTCTCTCTTACAATCTGTTTCCCTCTCTGTCTCTTTCTCTCTCTCTGTCTATCTCTCTTGTACTCTTTTTTTAAATTATACCGATTTATTTATTCAGGTTTCTGTCATATGACTGATTTGTGACTAATAATTTTTGGCTGTCAGTTCTAATCCATGAATCCATGGATTCTTCCCTCTGAGACTCACTCTCCTTCTCCCATTCATACATCGTTCAATTCATGACTTTCACGTTTTTTGTCATCGGTTTTCTTTAACGGCTTGTCTCAATATTGGGACGGTGCCAGCGAATCACTCCTGTTAATTACAGCTTCGTTCCCAGGCTGTCATCCGGATGTGTTTTTGTTTTTTTGTGTTTTTATTTTTTTGTGTTTTTTTTTTTTTTGCCGTGGCGAGTTCATGCTGTTTTTCCCAGAACCACTCCTGTTTTTTCCCCAGGGCATGCCGGCTGAAGAAGAAGGCTCAGTACGAGGCCAACAAAGTCAAGCTGTGGGGGCTCAACACCGAATACGGTAAAGGAGGCGTCCGGCGAAAACCCTGCATGTTTCTTTTTGGCTGGGTTCAATTCAGTCAGGGTTACTCTCAGTCATTCAGGGTTGCTGTCAATCATTCAGGGTTACTCTCAGTTATTCAGCGTTACTCTCAATCATACAGGGTTGCTCTCGTCATTCAGGGTTACTCTCAATCATTCGGGGTTACTGTCAATCATTCAGGGTAACTCTCAATCATTCAGGGTAACTCTCAACCAGTCGGGGTTACTCTCAATCATTCAGGGTTGCTCTCAATCATTCAGGGTTACTCTCGGTCATTCAGGGTTACTGGCAATCATTCATGGTTACTCTCAGTCATTC
Organism: Anguilla anguilla; assembly: GCF_013347855.1. Taxonomy (NCBI): domain Eukaryota; kingdom Metazoa; phylum Chordata; class Actinopteri; order Anguilliformes; family Anguillidae; genus Anguilla; species Anguilla anguilla. Next base: position 35,822,841 of record NC_049209.1, read on the forward strand.
AGGGTTACTTTCAGTCATTCAGGTTACTGTCAATCATTCAGGGTTACTGTCAATCATTCAGGGTAACTCTCAACCAGTCGGGGTTACTCTCAATCATTCAGGGTTGCTCTCAGTCATTCAGGGTTACTCTCGGTCATTCAGGGTTACTGGCAATCATTCAGGGTTACTCTCAGTCATTCAGGGTTACTTTCAGTCATTCAGGTTACTGTCAATCATTCAGGGTTACTCTCAGTCATTCAGGATTACTGTCAATCATTCAGGGATACTCTCGGTCATTCAGGATTACTCTCAATCATTCAGGGTTACTCTCAGTCATTCAGGATTACTGTCAATCGTTCAGGGATACTCTCGGTCATTCAGGGTTACTCTCAATCATTCAGGGTTACTGTCAACCATTCAGGGGTTACTCTCAATCATTCAGGGTTGTTTTCAATCATTCAGGGTTAATGTCAATCATTTAGGGTTACTATCAATCGTTTGGGGTTACTCTCAACCGTTCGGGGTTACTGTCGGCCATTTTGTTTACTCTCGGTCATTCAGGGTCTCGGTCGTTTGACAGTCAGAGTCGGGGCAGACGGGCTTTTCAGGCCAGCTGTGTCATCCCTGCCTGTGTGGCATATTTGTTTCTGTCGTTGCCCGTTTTATTTTCAAACAGCAAGACAACACTTCAGCCATTGTCACAATCTCAGTTCTAACATTTAATGTTATATCAGTATCAACGTTACATTATATTAAACGTTAGCTAACATATAGCATTACCTACTAATTACTTCTGCCCTATTTTTTCTCACAGTTTGTATTTATTTGTAATTAGGGGTTCCAACCCGAAGGGCTGAAACCTTATTGTTTTTGCTTTTATGCTGGTTTATTATTAATCTTCTTCAGAAATGTTTGCGCAAAATCCTGTGAGATGGTAAATGGTAGAGAAATTCTACCCATTGATTGGAAGTTGTGTGCAAGTGCTGCCCAAGAAATATGACCCCAATCGGCCTGATGGGGACGCTATAATTAAAGGTCAAAATTTTGAACTTTGAAAAGTCATAACTCCTACGCCGTGAGTCCCATTTGCACGAAACCTGATACAGACATCCATCTATCCTCACTCTTCAAATTTGCCTCAAGAACCACTAAAGTCTGTGTGACTAGATTTTCGGCCATTTTTAATTTTTTGAAAAACACATTTTTGACATCTCCTAAACCGTAGGTCCGATTGCTACCAGATTTTCTGTGGATCATTACTAGATCAAGCTTATCAAAAGTTATGATATCTTATTGCATTTTGAAGATATTGACCAATGAACTTCAAAAGGGTATGGCTCAGCACATAAATAGACCAAAGTCAACAATCGCAAAACTTGCAGGATATGTCCACATAAGTACCTGAAACATACCCTGAAAGTTTCATTCAAATCGACCACTAGGGGGCGCTACAAATGCAAAAAATGGGCGTGGCATAACACAAATCAGATTATAAATCAAAAATTGTTTGTCCAATCATTACAAAACTGGCAGGATGTGTTTCATAACACTGTTGAACCATGTGTGTAAAACTATTTTGAAATTGCCCAATAGGGGGCGCCACCAGTCTATGGGAAAGGTTGAAGGTCATAACTCCTACGCCGTGAGTCCGATTTACACGAAACTTGATACAGACATCCATCTATCCTCGCTCTACTAATTTGCCTCAAGCACCATTAATTAACTGACTGAATTACTGACTGAGTGAGTTAGTGACTTTGCCGGTCATAAAGGTGCTTCACATCTAAAAAGTGACCATTCAAGAATGTAAATTAGAACTGGATTTAGCTCGAATGAGTATATGTGGGTATATCCTGGTATTATGCGGCACCTCGAGTGTACCAGTAAAATAAATAAAAATTACAAACAGAAATATAGCCATTAATTATAAGCGTGTTGAAGGCTCCCTTTTCCCAAACCCATCATTAAATAGTTTTCATGCAGACACAATCAAACCGTCATTTATTTTTTATTTAGTTCTTGTATGATATGATGACTATTTTTTTCTTATAGTTCTTTTATGACATGATGATGATGGTCCTATGCTACTGTTTGTTTTTTGTGCAATTAAACCTTTTCATTCATTCATTGAGAATGAACATATTGTGTCAAGTCACATTTCTTGTATGTATAAATGGACTTGACTATTACAGTTACAGGGGTGAGAAAAAAAACCAAAACAAAACGTGAATGTCTGACGCAGTTCATCGTTTGTCTGATTGGGCCTGGCAGATCGACTGCTGTTTGTGATCAGTGCCATCAAAGAGGAGATCGTCAGCAGGGTGGAGGATGACTCCAGGGATAAAGGAACAAACATGGCTGACAGACTGGACCAGCTCATCAGTGAAAATCTTGGTAAGCTTGTCCACGACGTTCCACAGCAACGTCACTGAATCTAATGTGTTGAACTACTACATGTAAATAAAGCATTAATAACTGCTCTATTAGCGTGTGTGTATGTAATATTTTGAAGAAGGTTAGGTTTTAAGATTGGGATACAAAACAGAAAATTACATTACCACCATCAAAAATTTTCATTATTTGTAATTTGGCAATTAATAATTAAAGCATTTAGAACTGCACTGTCTAAGCATCAGCATTTATTCAAATGTGACATTCCAGCTACACAGTAAACTGTTCTGAGTTAATACAGTTGGCACCGTATGTACTCTGTAAGAGTTGATCTAGCACTGAACATTCTGCTGTGCACGCAGTCCTTTAGCTGGAGGAGCCTGCTGTGTTCTGTCCCGTGTTAAGACTGGGATGGCGCTCGTTTAGCGGAAAGGTTCAGTGCAGTAGGAGCAGTCTACGGCCCGCTCCTCTCACACCTCCTGACTTTTTGTGCTTGCAGTGAAGTCGCCGGTCGCGGGGCAGACCTCAGACTTCGTGAACCAGATCCTGGAGTCCACCAGCAGGGGGGACCCCACGGGAGGGCTGGTGGGGCTCCGCGTCCCCACGTCCAAAGTGTAGAGGGGGGCGACCCGGAGGGTCCCCTGGAGAGGATCGAGCCGTCAGCGCCATTCGTGTTCCCAAAAACTGTAAAGGCGTCCCGTTTGTGCATGCTCATTCCATCTATAAGATATACCCCACATGCCTAGTGTGAATATATATATATATATGTGTGTATTTATATATATATACATGCCTTTTCATGTGTTCGTATATTTATATTATGCAACGATGAGGAAATGGAAAGAGTAGAGATGTCTGGCGTACAGGTGTGAGGAGAGTGATACCCTGTTTTTGCATGTGGTTTGTAAACTTTGTCTATGAGCCACCGGTTGCAAATGTGAAACCAGCTAAAAGAACCCTTGTGTTCCCGATATTTTTCTTCATTTAAACAAAAAATCTTTTAAAAAAAAAAAAAAAAAACGAAAAAAAACAAACATGCACACACACGCGCACTTAAAAACATGGCAGTAGCAGAACAGCCATGCTGCGTAATAGTTGCCCCCCCAACGCAAATTATGATTTGCTGCCATTGCCCTGCATGTGGAGTGATAAACTTGACACAACAGAGAGGCAGGGCCATTTTTATTTTTATTTTTTTCTTTTGTGAATATTGTATGTCAGGTCACACCTGTCAAATCTACAGCCATGTTAGGAATAAAAGAGTAAAAAAATATGTAGGTTACCACTGTCCATTTTCCCGCCAAAGCAAACGGACGTTTTATTGTGAACCCAGTAGCTGACCAACTGCAGCAGCAAGTACAAATATGTGAAATGGTCAGAGGTGTGTATCGGTTTTTAATTCACAGTAGCTGGGGGGAAAAGAAAAAACAAAAAATCACTGCTTTGCTAACGTTGGGGATGTGTATTGGGGATGAAAATTCAGCTGGCAAGCGGGTGGGTATTCTTGCTGAATTTGGTTCGGGAATTCTGGAAGACTACTTGGTGAAGTTCCATTGCCCTCTTACTGTTGGAGAACAGAGAGGAATTTAAAGGGAGGACACTGAGGCTGAGAATAAAATGGCGGATGCGTTCAAAATTATGAAACTGGATAATTCTGCCGACAGTTTTATTGAAATATCACTGACGGGAAATATACAGTAGACTATGCTAACAAAGTGGAAGGACAGTTTGAAGTTCCCCCATTTGTGCTCAGTTTTGTAACCGTACAAAAAGTAATATTCATCCGTGCCTTGTATTTAAGAGAGGAGAAGATTGCAGAGCTCCCAGAGGTTTTAGAAAGTGTACTTTTTTTCTCAGAAACTGAGAGCTAGAGAGGAACGCTTTGTATATTTTCTCGTTGTTTTAGCTCTTTAAGATATTATGAATGTACATAGGGATGCAGGAAATGTTGGCTTGGGCCACAGAGTCTGTTCATTGTATCATAAGATGGCTCTAACAGATGTTACTTTGGCTTTTGGTACTTTGCTGGTGGGGAAGGGGACTAAAAAGAAAATATATGAACTATATAAAAAGAGAAATATTTGCACACTATATTTTGATTGTTTTTTTTTTTTTTTGTACCAAAGATGAATGCAATGAAAAATGGCTACTAGCCAGTTTTAAGTAAAGGTTTTGCACAGCTTACCAGACACCGTATTGAATGTAAAATAAAAAAAGAAAAAGAAAAAAAAAAGAAATAAAATCCAAAAAAATCTAATTTAAAAAATAAAATAAAAAGTGGTAGGGTCAGGGATGTTCATTGAACTGTGAAATTTTGCTTAGGTCCAGTTAAACGCAGAAAGAAGCATTCATTCACGTCTTCTTCGGGTATTCTGCAGTGCTGCTTGTCGGCTCTTCAAGCAGGCTGATTAATCGAGAAAAGAGTTTGGGATTCTTCACCTGAAATGTTTCGCTTTTGTTTTCCGAGTCTAGTAGGGAAAAGCTAAATATAAAGCATTTAATTATATGATTTTATTTAGCATGTTGGTCAGACATTACCACAAATAACCAAAAGATATAGTATTTGTATAGTTTATATATGTAACAGAAAAGGGTATACATACATTTTATATATGAGAAATATTAAGTACTGTATGTGTAGTATTTATAATATGTGTATAAGTATATTCATAGACATTCACACTCAGAATTAGGTTACCACTTTCTCAGTTAATGTCTTGTTAAGAATGATACACTTTGAACGATCTGTCTTTGAGGATAAAAAAGATGTTTAAAAAGAGAAAATAATAAATTTTATATATTTTTGTATAGCTAGCCTTTGCTTTCATTTTATATTGTCCATGTTGATTCCTTTTGTGGTGTATTTAATGACCCTGAGAGCTTTCCCTGACTGTTTGCACTGTAGTGGAATCCGAGATGGCATTAATAACTACTTTCTGACATTCAAAGCTAGAGCTTTTAGTTTTGGTTGTAGTAACTATAGCCTCTGACTAATTTCAATACTGTGGCTTTCATATAGAAGACATGATATTTTATTAATGTTATTCTGGTTTCTTTTGGCCATCGGTGTACAGATGGACACTGACAGTTCTTTGTATTTGACAGTTGAGGACTAAAAAGCTATTTTTGAGCCAACATAAAATAAAGTGACATTTTTAAAAAGTAGATGTCATTTTTATTTGTGTTTGGCTCCAGTGGCTATTTTCAAGATATTTCCCTTTGATGCATACAAATTCAGTCCTCTTAACTTCCATTTTCAGTTGAACATTTTGAGATCATTAGAATGGCTCACTGGTTTAATGCTGAAGTCGGCTGAGCTTGGTCTTTTTAAACTGAGTATGCTGCCCATACGAGAGCGCTCACTCCTCGTGTAACTTCCATTAAGAGATTAAACAATAAAATTTGTTAAAACAATTTGATTACATGGTTGACTTAGTCCATCCACGACCTCACTGCGCTTACAGTACGTTGTGATGTCATGTGTCCTTCGGTCATGTGACTGGCAAAGAGGAAGTTAAGTCTGCTCGCAGAACAATGCCACAGCTGAGGTAATTAGCCTCGGATCGTAAATACATTCCAAAGTGCACATACCGTGTTCTCGCATACCAGCTGAACCAAATTTAATCTGGCGGGAAAAACCTGCATTGCGTTCCGACTAGTTCCGTCTCGTTTTAGGATTGGTCCGATCAGTTCGGTATTAACCCAGTCCAAATCGCAGACTCAAGTTGCCAACATTCGCGCAATTAGCGCGAGCAAGCTGCTCGAACTGAGAACGAGCTGGATTTCACCTTATTTTCTAAAATGCACGCAGTAATGCGTTAATATACCCAGACTTATATGGCTATGTGCCAAAAGTATCTCAACGCAAGCTCAGCTGAAGTTTTGAGAGGGACTGGCCGGTATCTCAGAGGGGTTGTTTTATTTGAATTTCAATTTGTTTTCCATCTTAAGATTGTTGTAATTGTGCAGTAGTAGCAAGAAGAAAAAAAAGACTTCTGATTTCCACTTGTCTTCAGAAGCCCCTGCATAGAAACAGCATAGGCCTGACTTACCTCATGATATTGTTTGGGATCATTTAAGATGGCATACTTTCTCAGAAACCAGAATGATGTTTAAGAATGTTAAAGGAGAGAGAGAGAGAGAGAGAGAGAGTTATTACAGGCAGTGTAGATGACATCATCTATTCCGTCCATGGTTTTGTCTTGACCACAGTGTCTCCTTTTGTAAATAAACAGTAGCATATGCTAAAATAGTGTGTTTATTATTACATGTAAGATGAAAGAGAAAGCACTTTGTCTTCTTTTTTTAAAGTATGTTTTCTTTTTTTCCTTACAATTGCTGCTATATCCAGCTCATCAGAATGCTGCAGTGTGAGCACTGAACTTCAGTGACCTGACAGAGACAGGAAGAGAGTGTAAAGTCTAGAGAGGACATCCAATCATTGCAGAGTTCTTTTGTTCTTATGACTCATGATGATGTCATGAATCATTTGCCTTCAGTGGAGATTTCCTATGGAAAGCAGAATCTGCTTCGGCTTCTTCTCTTCAGGTTGATATAGTATGTATATATATAAAGAAGTGTCTGGATATCTTCCGAATGTTTCCACATCAATTATTATTTTTTAAATTACTGGTTTAAATGTTCTTAGTTTTGCTCTGATTTGGGGGGCGTCTGCTGTGTCTGGAGACTTTATTTTTTTTGCTGAAAGCTCTCCTCTCTGGATAGGTTCAGAGGAAAAGCCTATATCCGTGTACTGTATGCAATACGCCCTTGGCAGTGGAGAGTTAATTAGATGACAGGCGCCGCAGGCCATTCATCCATTCACAAAAGTTAGCCAAGCTTAGGTGTAAACCATTGTTGCTGTGGAAATATATCCTGGCTCTCATTGTACTGTAAACAACTAAAAGCACTTCAGGCTGGCCATGGGCCCAAACTGGTGATGAGCGAACGTTAATGAGAAGGGGATTGGATGTTTTCAGCTGCATCTGCTGCGTTCTCAAATAGCAGAGAGTTTTTTATTGCTGTAGTTTCACAAAATTAAAAAGCAAGTTGTTCTTTGTGTATTGTTGAAGAAAATATTCATTACGTGATGAAATCGGCTTCACCGTTTAACCTGGAGTGACTCTGTGGCATTTTAAAAGTCTAGAAAAGGGTTGTAAATTCAATGCTGTTGACTATTATTTCTCCTTACTTTGCTGATGATAAGAGAGCAAGTCAGTAATTATGTCAAGACAAATATCACTGTGTATTTTTTTCTTTCAGTTTGGTTCAAAATAAAAATAAAAATACACAGGCCATATTATATATTTATATATCCAAAACAGTGGAGTTGGTGCCTTTGGATATATATATATATATATATATATATATATATATGTATATATATATGTATATATGTATATATACACATTTCAATTTCTTATGATTTTGACATGCTTACAGTGTGTCTCACGCACGTGTGTGTGTGTATGGGAGGGTGTGTGCATGTAACAATGCTGTTGATGGTTCACTATGCAGGTTTTAAAGCAAAATATTATAATTCTTCAGTTTTTTTTAGATTACTAGTCTTCAGTTTTATTTTTTGGAGTGGGGCTCAGGCTTTTGAAAGGTTTGCTTTATAATCAGTAATCACTCAGCATAGTCCTATGTTTATGAAAGTGGACGATCTTGCATTGTACTGGCCTGGTCAGGCGACTTCTAAAAGCGGTCATTGGCAAAGTTCACTCAACCAAACATGGTATTTCGTGAACTGGAGGGGACCCGATGGGTCTCGCATTACCTCTGAAGAAGTCCTGTCTTAACGCAGCAAAATAAATTTGTGCTTTTAAACTCGTATTGCCTGCGGGATGTTGTTGGTTGTCCTACAGGTTTGATGCTCTTGTATTTCATCATACATAAAGGCATTGCTTTGAAACTAATGTTAACGCAGTTTATACATATTGTATAGAACCTCCTCCCAATTCATTCCTGGCGGATGTGCTTACACTCCAAAATTGTATAGTATGTCAAGTTTTTTTTGGTTTTTGTGGGAATGAATAAAGTAGAATAGATGTATTTCATTAGATAAAGGACTCAGTACTGGGTATGTGCTTGTCATGGCCCCTAGTGCATGCAGTTTCAGCTCAGGTGACCTAATTAGTACGCTTCTAAGAACCATTGTTGGAATCAACCTGGCCTTGCATTTGACAGACATCTACAGTACATTGGTGAAGACAGCTGAGGCCCTTTCGATTATGGCTGCAGTATCTGAAATAATAGAAAATGAGCAACGGAGAAACTGGGAGAAATTAAAGGTTATTTTCCAGATATTGCTCATAACCTGGCCCATTTGTGTTCCGTTCTGTATCTGTTTTTGAAGCCATGAAAGTACAAATGGGTACTTTCTAGAGACATCAGAGAGGAATAAATTATAAATACCCCACAAGGTATTTGCACTTGGTTTTGCAAAATATCCAACTTATTTTTAATACAATGCCTGCTCAATCAGGTGCCTTAATTAAAAATGAGAATTAAAACTTGATTTCTTTTTTTCCCTCAAGTGTTCAACATTTTTTAATACCAACAAGTTTAATCTGATTTTAGCCCAACATACCAAACATTTCAATTCCTAGTTTTATTTTTGCATGTTTCAGCAATTTGGCAATTACATTTTCAGCAAAAAGCTGTAGTTGACCTGCATCAGATGGATTGCATTGAGTATTGACCTTACAGATGAATGTAGTCTTCCTTCAAAGGATTAAAAAATTGCATGGTAAAAATATTAAAATGCAAAGACGTATAACACAGAGACTGTCCACAGAGAACTACAGTTACATTTTATATGAATTTTAATTTGTCTCTCACAGAAGTTCACTGTATGCTCTATGGTCAGCTTATTTTCTCTGTGTTGTAAAGCTGTATTGCATTTTTTAAATTAATGCAGGTGTTTTGTTTTCCATTTAAGATGTATTTGGCTTTTTTATGTTTGTGTCCTCACCTCTTTATTGTTTCCTTTATCCTGTCCAATTAGTAGTTTTATGGGTTTATTTATTTATTTAAGTATGAAAATCACCATTCACAGCACCATGAAGATTTGTTTATATGGAAATTCAGCAGGTCAACCCAGGGCTGTATCAAATAGGGTTTTGTGTGGGGTTTTTTTTAAAGGTAAATGTAGATATATTCCGTAAGGGCAGTCTTAAGCACTTCACTGATGTGTCCCTTCAGAATTAATCGAGATCAATGTGCCTCTTAATTTTGCTGTACTGTAAACATTTCGGATGAATCTTTCTCATAGCAGTGTTGCATAGTAACACGGAGGTGGCCTTCAGCAGTTGTTCGTCAATGAACAAACCTTGGTTTTTAAACAGAAAATGGCGTGTGAGAGATTGGCATCTCTAACCTAAGATGGAGAGGCGCGTAAGCCTTTTTGTCTTCTTCCAGACCACTGTGGTGTTGGGCTGTTTTGAACATCACGTGCGTGTTCACACAGCTTGAACCGTCTTTTCCAAGCGTTACATTCAGACAGGACCCAGGAATATTTATAAAATCCAGTCCACCTTCAGAGTTCATTGAAGTATGCTGACTTCTCTGAACAGGGTGGGCACTCGATTCCCTTTAACAGTCAAACAAATGTGCTTCTTTTTATTGTAATGGACTATATAAAAAAATAGGAAAATTTACGGTTGGAACTACATACTGTTACCTCCGACGGTGCGACAGTAATGAATCTGTAAAGTACTAGAACGGTTTCTTTTCATGCGTCATGACCGCGGCTGCTCCGAAATCTGTTCACGCTGCTAAGATACCGGCGTAAAGCGTCATGACTCTCTTCAATAGCCGGGGCTTTTGTGAAATAGCCGACGTGTGTGTACGATCAACGTGTTTTCCAGTTGATCAGTTTACTGGAGGGCTGAAAGCTACCACATTGGTGCTTTACTTAAGAAATGTGAGGCTGAACAGGGTCCCATGGGATGGGTGGGCATATGCTTTCTCACCATCAACAGAGTGGGAGACCCACCCGTCACTGAACAATACTGATTAAAAAGAAGTAGAAGGAAAAAAAAAAAAATCTTGACCAAGCACACAGACTGATTTCTTATTCAGGAGTTACATTTCCTTCCAAACTTGAAACAGTCAAAAATACCTGACAGCAATATCAACGTCAAACAAAAACAACGAATGTTCTGTACATTCATCAATAACAACAACAAAAAATGAAGATACACCTGTACTACTTCAAACCACAAAACTGTTAAATTGTTATGCATCTGTGCAACATTTGATTTTTTTTTTTGGAAAAAAAAATCAAGAAACCTCACCCTCTTCTAAAAACACACAGTACCCTTGTTGTCATGCTTCTGATGTTGTATGGTAAACTACTTGAGAACTAGCATGGGTTTTTTAAGGTAACTATTAGTGTGTGTATACTCCCAAAGTGTAATCTTGTTTCTTAGTAGGAAGACTGTATTTCATTGCTAAGTGCTCTGTTGAAGACATTTTGGTGACATTTTTAAGAAAATCTGCAGATGTGCATCCTTCTGAAACTAACAGTAGCTTGATCCTATTAGTCAGGTCTACAGTATCTTTGTAATTCACATATGCCTGTTCAAAACAATATCTAAACAGCTATTTATGTTTATGTTGTTTAACTGTTGTGCTGGGTTTATGCTTTTATGTTTTGACGTTTATTTTATTTTATTTTTTCCTGAGGCACAATTTGTCGGAGTAGAAATGTGAGGATTATGCCTTGTGTGTGTACAGAGGTAAAGCAAGCTGGCTAAATCTTAATCGATTTTGAAAAATGTGTTTATTTTGTAATTGTGCCTCGTATTTTTATTTTATCACTTTTTTCAAATACCATTGTAATTATTTCACAGCATTGTGTCAACCAGGAGTTGGTACCACATTTGCTTGTAAATGTCTAATTCTATAATTGATTTCATTATTAAAAATAAACTTTAGAAACCATTTCTGTGTTTATTCTTTAACATGCTTATCTGGTTTCATTGTTCCATTGAAATTGAGAGGAAGCATTTTGTCACAGTCAGTTAGAAAAGCAAGTACACTGTGAAATATTAGAGGAAAAGGAATTGCATTATGTTTCCTTAAAACTATTCAGAATGCCATTCTTTTGAATCATAAATGAGTGCTTGAACTACTTTTGACCTTTTCTGAATGTCCATATGAGAACATTCCGTTTTAAGATAAAGCTCTTTTAGGGGACACTACCGTTAACAGGTAGCCTACGTAAGCCTGTGGGTTCAGATAAATCAGCCGGTATTTTACTATGCAAAGATGTGCTTCAGGTTCTGGTAAATTTTGCTCCTTATCCTCTTCTTGTCTATGCAGTTCACCAATATTAACAAAAATCAAGATTTAGCCTACTTGTGTTTTGCACACCATTAGGTCATCACCTCGAACATGGCAGGCTACGTAATTAAGCAGAAAAAATGTGTAGGCCTACAACATGATTGACTAGTTCTATAGCGTACTGAGTGGTATTTTAATTCTATGACACATTCCCGTTACAAGATGACCGTTTGAACGGTTCCTCGGCCACTATCCGTCTCTCCCTATATGGTTCGTGAAGCTGATTCTGCAGCAGCCTGAATAAGCAGAAAATAACTGAACCGAAACCTCCGCTTAGCTGACTCGTCGAGACCTGCCGTCTATAATATGAATCTATGCCTGGAAGGTTGCATTTATTTGCTATGCAAGTGTAATGGCAGACCAGCCAGTTAAATTCAAACAATAAGGCGAAAACACAGATTATAAAACTGCGAACATACAGTATTTTGTAGGCTACGTGTCTTTCAACATTTGTACGTGTGTTCAGCAGCGAGGTTTACATGTGAGCTCCAAAATATTCCGCTCCTGCAATTTTACCTTCAGAATCAAGTCATGTTAGGGCTTCTTACTTTACTAACGCTTTTGCGGATCAATTGGACGTGTCGCTTGCCGTACAGTCCAAACAATAATGGCGGCCTCCTCGGATGTACACGTCCGAATTTGCGGGCAAGAAATAATTAAATACGACTTGGAAATAAAAGCTCTAATTCAGGTGAGCATCGGTAAATTGTGTATAGGAATTCTATGTCAATAGTGTTTCTTGCCCAAACGATAACAATACTTGAGCGCACGTATTTTGTTGGTTTGGTTTTCAAGCGCGCCGGTATAGCTAGATTGCTGACGTTGTCATAAATTTTTCCCCGACCGTGAAGAATGCCTTACTTGTTTACATTTTGAACAGATGTGGCTACGGGGTAAACATCGTTGTTTCCGTCGTTTTCTTCTTACCGTGAAAAGTGCCTGACCCGCAAGCGTAGAAATGTGTTAACACGGCAACACAATTGCATCGAGAAATACTAGCGTTGGGGGAAAGGATATGTGTTGTAAATGCATTTAGGCGAGATCAAACCTACTATGCATTTTTTAAAAATTAAAATAAAATAAAAAACATTCGTCAGTCACGCTCAATCTGTTTATGGTACCATCATAGTGAGGAGTGTTTCAAACCATATAGCGCTGCACCCCCTTAGAAAAAAAGGGAAAAGAAAAAGTGTAGGCTACATGGGAACTTTAAATATAGACCCACTAGCCTGACTTTAACAACTGTGGGACTAAACTGGCTCACGTTTAGTTAATAAAACTCAAAAGTAACTTAAACATCCAATCAGAACATGGCTTAATAGCCTCCTAGTTCTGTAATTTTGTATAATTTTTCTGGAGCCTACATGAGTATACTTCATGTACTAAAAGTTGGAAATTGTTCAAGCATAATTCAGGGGTGTATCCATAGTTAGGACATAAGAAAAGTGAGGGGTTCACTTTGGGTTCATGACTGCACAGGCTAACATGTTATTATTGAGAAATTATTTTAAATTAATGGAAATAGGAGAGCTCCTTATTCCTGAACTCCCCTCAGTGCCAGAGACAACACAAAATACATCCCAGTTCAAAGCTTCATGTATCATCTCTCTCTGTACATAACATTATGTCATTGTCCACTCCTAAATCTTTTGTAACTGCTCAGGTGACTGAACTATTTGTACTGGTTGGGATGGATCTTGCTGGGAAACTGATGGCAACTCCAAAAGGCAATATGTACACATGCCTCATGGTTGACCACAAAACGAAGTGGGTCGAGGCATATCCACTAAAGTCTAACCAAGCAGAGGATGTAGCGTAATGCATTGTGGAATTTTTCAATATGATTGGAGCTCTTAAAAGAATTCTCACCGACAGAGGAGGGGAATTTGGGAATAAGGTGCTGTTCTATCATCCTACTACTTGAATAAAGGAACTTTGACGAGATGGACCACATAAAGTTTTTTTTTTTTTGATCAGTTTTTTAAATTTATTTTCTATTTTCAAAAACATCACCAGGAATTAAGAGTTGGAAATAGAATAGCAGATACAACAACAAAAAGAAAACAGACAAATCATGTTAGACACACACATACGTACATACATATGAATATACAACTGTGCATGTACACCCGGACGGACGTGCACGCACACACACACACATACACACGCACACACACACACACATTCCAGCATAAGCTAACTATTGTATTAATCTCTTAATTTCCCCTGTTGCAAGGTCCCGATACAGCAGGTTAACTGCTTTTACTCTGCATTCTTGCAGCAGCTAATTCTGAGTGACGTATTTCTAAAAATGCAGGAAGCCATTCCCCCATCTCCAGCGAATGTGGTGGTTTCCAATGGCATGCGATCATCCTCTGGGTAGCTGTCATGCCAGCCAAAAGGAGGCCCATAAAGTTTTGTAAGCACACTAATGTAGCATTCTTTCTTAAAATAAGAAAGTCTACTTAGTTCACTTTTGAACAAGTATAGCCTACACATCAGGAAAATATACTTAAGATTACACTTTGCAACATTTAGTACACCAAGTATTCTGAAGTAGGCTGCAGAATTTATACTAAAATACTTAACTAGTAGTAAGGCACTAGTGCTCAGTGGATGTTTAAGTTACTGCTGAGTTTTATAAACTAGAACGTGAGCCAGTTAAATCACAAAGTTGTCACAATCAGACTAGTTGGCCTATATTTAAAGTTAACGAGTAGCCTACAGTTTTTATTTAATTTTATTAAGGGGGTGGTTTTATGGTTTTAAACACTCCGACGGCATTATAAACATATCGTTTATAAGAGCGTTTTTATATTTTTGTGCATGGTTGGTTTGATCTAAATTCAGTTACAGAATATAGCGCTTTTTTCCAAAAATAGTATTTCTGGATGTAATTGTGTCGCTGTGTTAACACACTTCTACGCTCGCGGGTCAACTGCGGTGCGTTTTTGCTTTGCGGCCATTTAACTGTTAATGTCAGCTTAGAAGGGTTATCCAATGGGTAGCCTACATTATGAAGATCTTTTGGTCAGGTCAGTACCAGTGGCGTCGCTAGGGGTGGGCTTCTGGGGCTGAAGCCCCGGATGTTTTTCGTCCAGTCCCGGACACTTTGACACAAATAAATAAATAAATAATAATAATTTGACACCCGAAAAAAAAGAGATACTGCACCAAATATCATTCCATTTAATGGAGCCCTAACATAAACAAATCACCCTCTTCAAATCGAGCAGTAAGTATCCTAACCGACTAGTAGGCGCAGTAGGTTGCAATCAGACGATTCGATGGCTAGCACTGGTACAGTAAAGTTCAGTCACAGAGTTCTGAGTGACAGACTGACAGCGCCGCTCATAGACTATGCATTATGCACAGTTCTGTAGACGAGTCAGAATATTTCTCGTTCAGTAACGTTAGTGTCAGTGAACTGTCTGACACGATGGATATCTGCTGATTTTTAAAGAGAATATCGAGGCTGGTTGTTGAGGAGGAGATTCAGGAGAATAATGATGAGATTGCAGAGCAGCTAGCTTCAGGTTTGTGCAGGGCAACACAGGGTTGATGATACTGGCTATGCAGCTAATTGTGCTGAACTAAAATCAGATTTAGAAGTGTAACGTCAGCAAAATAATTATTCTTGATGCCAGGCAGCTCAGTAACATTAGTACGGCTAACGTTAGCTAACAACGTTAGTTAGCTAGCTAACGTAACTGGCTGGCTAAGTCACCTAACGTTGTTAGCTGTGTATTCTTTTTAGCTTGCCTGCCCAGTGCCTTACCTGTTTACATGCTAGTATGAATTTTTTATTTTTTTAAAGCCATTACATATCATCACTCACAGCTGCATATTATAAAGCAGCTAGGTAGTTAGCTAGCGATTTATGGCTAGTATTTTGTTTATTAATTTAGTTACAGTATATCTTATACATATTCTGATAACTACGTGTGTTTGTATAGCCAGAATCACGTGGCTATTTACTCTGTTAGTCTGTTTCTCTACTGTAACATAACCAGTTACATTAATTCATTATGTAACTACATCTAGCATCTTTCCCTCGATCCTGACAAGTCTTCCAGTTCCTGCCGCTGAAAAATATCCCCACAGCATAATGCTGCCATTACCATGCTTCACCGTAGGGATGGTATTGGCCAGGTGATGAGCGGTGCCTGGTTTTCTCCAGACATGACGCTTGGCATTGTGGCCAGTAAGTTCAATCTTGGTTTCATCAGAGCAGAGAATCTTGTTTCTCATGGTCTGAGAGTCCTTTAGGTCCCTTTTCGCAAACTCCATCCAAGCAGGCTGTCATGTGCCTTTTACTGAAGAGTGACTTCCATCTGGCCACTCTACCATAAAGGCCTGATTGGTGGAGTGCTGCAGAGATGGTTGTCCTTCTGGAAGGTTCTCCCATCTCCACAGAGGAACTCTGGAGCTCTGTCAGAGTGGCTATCGGGTTCTTGATTACCTCCCTGACCAAGTTCCATCTCCCCCGATTGCTCAGTTTGGCCAGGTGGCCAGCTCCAGGGAGATTCCTGGTGGTTCCAAACTTCTTACATTTAAGAATGATGGGAGGCCTCTGTGTTCTTTGGGACCTTCAATGCTGCAGAATTTTTTTTTGTACCCTTCCCTAGATCTGTACCTCAACACAATCCTGTCTCAGAGGTCTATGGACAATTCCTTCGACCTCATGGCTTGGTTTTTTCTCTGACATGCACTGTCAACTGTGGGACCTTATATAGACAGGCGTGTGCCTTTCCAAATCATGTCCAATCAATTGAATTTACCACAGGTGGACTCCAATCAAGTTGTAGAAACATGTCAAGTATGATCAATGGAAACAGGATGCACCTGAGCTCAATTTTGAGTGTCATAGCAAAGGGTCTGAATACTTATGTAAATGTGATATTACAGTTTAAAATTTTTTTTTGAATTTTCCAAAATTTCTAGAAACCTGTTTGTGCTTTGTCATTGTGGGGGTATTGTATGTAGATTGATGAGAAGAAAAATGAATTTAATCAATTTTAGAATAAGCTTATAACGTAACAACATGTGGAAAAAGTGAATGGGTCTGAATACTTTCCGAAGACACTGTATGTGGAATAGAGCACTACGAACAACGGTTCGAGTGTTGTTAATTTGATGGAATATTAAAAGTGGAAAAACGATTGATAACTAATGTAGACCACTCAGTTAGCTATATAGTAGAGTTTGATTACCTTTCTTGCAGCTGACAACAGAATACATTTTGTTTCAAACCAGGATATCAGAGAATGTCCAGGTCCTCAAAGCGAGCTGATGGATTTAAACTCAAAAGTTAAAGAGAAATTTGGTCAGCTCCGACTGCGGATTCAGGTGAGTCACCAGGAATAGTTTGGTTCCTGTAACAATCAGTTAGGTAGTTTTTAAAAATGTATTTTCATATTTATTTTTTATTATTTTATTTCAGTGTTGACTTGACCACAGTGCCACTATCAGTGTTTTTTCTGTTAGTGTATTCATTGCTGTTTAGCAACTGCTGTGATCAATCTATTACCTATTGTATGCATACACTTGTGAACTGTACTGCCAATTTAAGGTTCAGTGTAAAGTAGCAATTTATTCATACTTTGCCTCACACACTATCAAATGCAGAGTGCACGCTTGCTTACATACAGGAAATGTTTTGTGTGTGTGTTAGCATTTGTTTATATATATGTGCAAGTTCTGAGAATTTCACGTTTGCTCTGGGACAGATCTAAAAGTCATTTGTGCAGGGAAGAAAATATGAGCGAGGCCCCTTGTACACACATGCACACACGCACACACACACACACACACAGATATATCTACATACACACCCCACCTCTAGGGGCCCCCCTGGACCTGCTAGTGCACAGCAAAGCTTTCCCAGTTATACTCTCTTAGCTGCACCCTTGTGTGTAGGAGTGCTTCATGCTTATGTCTGTGAGGGTTTGGTATTAGTGCATCCGGGAGAAGGAATGAATTAATTCCACAGCATCACCTGACTGCCTTCCAGCATAGAAGAAGAGTTGTAAAGACCGCACATATGTACTGATTGAAGAAGGAAGCCCATGGTCTTGTGCTGCCTTCTCGGGTTGACATAATGTTGTAGCAGTCATGGGAAGCATGCAGTTGCAATTAGGCATTCCAAGCTAAGACGGGAGCAAAACAAAAGAATTTCCCATAATTCCATGGGAAAACTCCCAGGATGTAATCTTGCATATGTGCAAAAGATTACTCTGCATTGAATTTTGCAAAGCTAAAGGTATGGTTTGTCCTAGCATGTGAAAGAATTTTTCTGTTATTAGGTCAGTGGGACTCATCAGATCTTTAGCTGTTTGACATATAATGACTTCCTTTAAAGCTGACCGTGTTATGTTTTAGCTGCATTGTGTATTTTTATATTAATTATAGTATTAGATAGTTCTTTCGGGAAGGCTGTGATAAACCTGTGTGGAATGATTCCTACTAACAGTGTTCTGCCTGACAGAACCTAGAGCAGATTGGTAAGGAGCAGGACAAGGAGACAGACAAGCTCGCCATCCTGAGCGAGACAGAGAGCCACCGTAAGCAGATGCTGAGGTAAGAGTTTGAGGGGTCGGTGTGGGCATGTGACCAGGCAAATGATTTAAATACTCCTGACATCATCAGGGAATACCTAATGGGAATCAGAAAGTCTTCTCTTATTGTGAAAAGCATCTTCTTCTTCGTCTTAGTCTTAGTCTTTGTCATCTTCTTTTTCAAGATGGAGCATTCAATTGAATGCCTGCAACAAAAATCCATATGTCCATATGTGTCGGAAATGCATGTATGCAACTGTTCTGTTCATTGTCAAGTAAACATTACATCACACTGTCCACACAGCAGCACAGGAGAGTTCTGGCACTGTTGTTAGCTGGCTGTCCCATCAAATCTAGATCTACAGCTGGCATTCATTCCTGTAGATTGTGAACTGTCTTGGCTTTTAAGGAAGTAGCTAGTTGTTGACATGAGCTAACGTATTTACACTGCTTTTACACCTCAGCACCACGTGTCATTTCTGGTGAATGTCCAAACTGTGTGTTTGTGTAGTTCTGCTTTCTTTCCTGTTGACGGTGTTGTCCCTGATGGTTACAGTAACCAGATGGCATGGAGGAAGGCTAACCTGGCCTGTAAGATGTCCATTGACAGAGTGGAGAAAGATGAACTCCTCCTGGGTGGAGATGCTTCAGTGAGACAGCGGTAAGGAGGGCTGAACTGTTTAGTTGACATCCTCAGAAAGTGAACTTAAGATTTGTTTCCACTTACCCAGAGCAGTATCTATTCATTCAGATAGATTTGCAAATCCTGCAAATATGAAGGTCCAAAGCCATGCAATGCTTTGTAAGTAGTTAGCAACACTTTAAATTCAACCTTGGATTTAACAGGGAGCCAATGCAATGATTTAAGAACAGGAGTGATATTCTCTGAGCAGCGTGTGTGGGAAAGTACTCTGGCTGCTGCATTTTGTACTAATTGAAGTCGCTATAACAGAGTCTGGTAGGCCAGTAAACAAAGCATTGCAATAATCAAGCCTAGATATTATAAAGGTATGAACCAGCATTTCGGAATCTTCCTTAGACAGGATTGGTCTCAATTTCACAATATTACGCAGGTGGAAGTAGGATGTCTTGACTACCGAGTTTACCAAGTTAATGTGGGCATCCAGGCAAAGCTCAGGATCCATTATGACTCCCAGATTTTTTATGGTTTTTGATGGTTTAAAAGAATGGCCATCAAATGGCACATCTGAACATGGGGACTTCTGTCTTTTTGGAGTTAAGTTTAAGGTTTAAGTTTATGGGGCGACATGGCTCAGGAGGTAAGAGCGATTGTCTGGCAGTTGGAGGGTTGCCGGTTCAAACCCCAGCCTGGGCGTGTCGAAGTGTCCTTGAGCAAGACACCTAACCCCTAACTGCTCTGGCGAATGAGAGGCATTAATTGTAAAGCGCTTTGGATAAAAGCGCTATATAAATGCAGTCCATTTACCATTTACCATTTAAGGCAGTTTGTTGCCATGCCTGGATTTCATTGAGACACTGAGACAAAGCAGCAACTTCCATCTCTGGTTTCATGGGAAGTGAGCAGTATATTTGTGTGTCATCAGTGTAACAATGAAATCCAAGGTTGAACTTCTCAGTAATGGCAGAAAGGGGGAGCATATACAGGCTGAACAACAGAGGCCCGAGCACAGATCTCTGTGGGTCACCACACCTCACATCACCCCTTTCAGAGCATGAATCACCCTAACAAACAAATTGTTGGCGGTTTGACAAATAGGAGTAAAACCACTCAAGGGAAGTGCCTCCAATCCCTGTATGGGTGTGCATTCTCTCCAGTAAGATACTGTGATCAACGGTATCAAAAGCAGCTGAGAGATCCAAAAGAACTAAAATAGATAGCTGCCCAGTATCAGCTCATCACAGAAGGTCATTGCTGACCCTTATCAAAGCAGTCTCAGTGCTATGCCCAGAACGGAAGTCAGATTGAAACTTCTCCAACATTTCCATTGAGATATTCTTGAAGTTGGTTTACCACTATTTTTTCTACCACTTTTGATAGAAATGGTAGCTGTATCAGCTCACCCTGATACAGATATGTTTTTGTGGTGCTCAAAGTGGCAGAAATTTACATATGAAAAACTCAACAGCAACGTCTCTTTCTAAATATATAATTACACGGTTACTCACAAAAACCCACAGACATTGCTGTGCAGTTTCAGTGAATGCTACTTTCTACTGAAGTACGCCAACCGTGTGTGTCTGCACAAAGTCTCAATAGAAGCACAGCAGTATTTTGGGGCGCAGTGTCAACATTGTTAAAACAGCGTTGAAACTGTGTTTTAAAATGACGTTGACACTGATAATTACTTGTTTTTTTTCAATTTTTGAATTAACTGTCCCTCTAACGTACCATTTCCACATACTGTTCCTTTGACCTCACTTCGGATGCCATAATAGCACAGTAATGCAGCACATGCAGTAAATGTACTCAGTTTCATCATAGTCCTGCTATTTTGTGCTTCCTGTGCAATTTGTGTTTTGGCTTTAAAAGCTACTGTCAACATGTGGCATGACTGTGCATATTTTAAACAGTCACACTGTTTTTTTTTGCAATGTGTGTTTAACATTTTTCCACTGGCCATGAAGCATTTCGTCCTCAGAATTTATTAACACCATGACTCATTAATTCTGGAGCAACATGGGTAGTGAGGGGAACCATTAGAAAATGTGAGTTTATTAACCCTTTAAGGTGTAAGATATATGTGATTAGAAGTTTCTTAAATGAGCGTTCTAATGCTGATGTAACAATCACTACTGGTAACTGAAAAAAAGTTCTAGAATACTGACTTAGTATGTTGAAAAAAAAAAAAAAACGCTTCAATTGTTAAAAGAGGTTTAGGGCAGTCTGATGTAGCCACTTTAGTGCCAAAACAGAAGAAAATAGCTTCATGTAAAAAAAAAAAGAAGATAATTTAAAAAAAAATTAGCTTCCTGTTCTCTAACAGTTTGTTTGTCATAACCACGCTGTTATAAGCTTGAGATCAACCATGAGCATGCATAGCCTCCCTTATGATGAACACTAATGCAGCCACTGTTTGCCCCAATCACAGAAAGACAACCAAGGAAAGCCTGGCGCAAACATCCAGTGACATCACTGAGAGTCTGATGAGCATCAGCAGGATGATGTCACAGCAGGTTGAGCAGAGCGAGGAGGCCATCAGCACTCTGGGTAGGTGGAGTCTCCTGGGGTCTGGTTGGATGTGGTTGCTGGTTTATGAAGCCTCCTGGGTCAGGCTAGATGTTGATTGGTGGATGGTGAAGTCTGTTAGGGGCAGGTTGGAGTTTGATTGGTGGTTTTCCTGTATGTCATTCCAAGGAGCTTCATGTCTGTCTGCTTTTTTGGTGCTTCTTCAAGGGTGCCAAGTGGTTGTATCTAAGAAAATTGATTATGCGTTTTAGAATGCATGTCCTCTGGTGTCTGCAAAAACTTTACAGACCAGGCAACACTGGAACCTGAACTACTCACATTTGGTTCTTTTGCCTTTATAAACGCGTATTGGGACATAAATAGTGTTGCTTAAGATGCCTCTCTTTTTCCTCACTGTCAGTTTCACTTGAGATAATACCCTTATGAAGTACATTGAAATTAAGAAGCTTCCCTGTCCAGACAGACTCTCAGCATCTTGCTCTTCCTGTCTTGAACTTCCTGTCCCCACTCAATGCAAGACGCGCAAGAAAGCGTCAGAGCATTGAAGCGTCAGTCATGAATTTTCTGCCCTGTAGCCACGTCCTCCAGGACCGTGCTGGAGACCAACGAAGAGTTCAAGGCCATGACGGGCACTATTCACCTTGGGAGGAGGCTGATCACCAAGTACAACCGGCGGGAGCTCACAGACAAGCTGCTGATCTTCCTGGCCCTGGCGCTCTTCCTCTCCACTGTCCTGTACATTCTGAAGAAACGGCTCTTCCCCTTCCTGTAGAATTCCTCGTCCCATCCCGTCCCGTCCCCTACACTTTGTTTGAAGTTCCGAGCTGTGGGAACGTTGGAAGGGGTGGGGGGGGGGGGGATTGTTTATGATCGAAGCTCAAAATCTGTTAAAAGGAAAGATCAAGAGCTCACCTGTCAGGCCATTCCTTTTTTATCCTCAGCCTCTGAAACAGGATGAGGATTTTACGTTGGGGCGTTTTTACCAGTGATTTCAAACAGCTTAAAGAACAAACGGTTTGCAGAAGCCAACCAAAGAAACGTAACAACAACAACAACAAAAAAACATTTTAAAAAGTACATGTCTTTTTAGGCATATTGTATGTGAAGGCTTTTTTTCACAGAAAGCTTTGCAGTTTGAAACAAAATGTGTGCTTTTAAGAATATGAATTTAAGAGGATGCTGGGTGGCTGATCCTTTTAAGGAACTGTCCTAGTGCGTCAGGTATTAAATCCGGGCTGCGCCAGTGCCGACAGTCGCCTGTAGCCCTGTAGGGCGATGCCCAACTGCTGCTTAACCACACCCTGGAAACGGAGGCCCTAACAGCGCCTCCTCGCACACCAGCGACCCCTGCTGGTCGACCGGGGGCCAGCAGGTCCGCCAGTGGAGCTGCACGTGAAGCGTCTTCCTCAGACTCTCGTACTCGAGCCCAAGTCGGTGGTCAATGCCCAGTGACTGCACTTTCCTCAGTCGACAGCTGAACTTGCTGATTAATACGGCTAGGAAATTAAACATTTGGAGAAAGGGGGAGACTACCGTTGCAGGCTGAGGCCTATAGGTTATTCATCTGTGACGCTGATCTTTATCTGTCATTAGTCTGACATGCCTTGGTCTGCAGGAGGGTACTCTAGCCCCACACCACCCAGGTAAACTGGGTTTAAAGGGAACTTCCAGAGCAGAACATGTATGGACTGTATAAGATAATAAAGGATTAGATTGGAAGGTGACTTCTAGTAATTGGCCAGTCACTTCTGGTTCTGGAAAGAACAAAAAGAAAATCTCTCATTTCATATGAGACTTCAACCATATCCTGACTGTCTGTGAGCCAGTACCAAATGGGAGTTGGTGCCATACTTGAAGATGGCAACCTCAGAATGAACTTCAGAGCATGACAGCCTGTTCTGTCTCTGTTCCGGTTAGTTATATGGTGCTTCACATTTTTTTCCACTATCTTCTGTCTACTTCTACTCACAGGAAAAGAGACATTGGCTTTCTGTGTATTTTCTCGATGGAGTACATGTTAAATTGGTTTTTCTAGAAGCCAAAATTCTGCAAGAACAACTCAATTTCTTTTTTTTTTTAGGAGTAGGACTAACCTAAGCCACACCTGCCTGCCAGTGGCTCTGTTGCAACCGTTATGGTGCATTTTCTTAACATCTGAGTTCCAAAATCAAGCAAGTATTGGATCCCGATTCCCATCCCATCCCACCCCCGGTATATTATTTTGGCGTTTTGATATGTCTGTAATGACTGCAAATATTTGAACGGTAACACATAAAATATAGAAATATGTAACCTTTGCTTAAATGTATTACTCTGGGTGGGTGGGGGGGACTCAGGCCCCAATCTAATCTGGGCCTCTGTGTTTGGCACTGATCCAGCTTGCGTGACAGGACGATTATAACGGGATCTCGTGCGCATCAGATAGCTGTAGCCCAGCGTCTGACCTCGCTGTCTGAGGTACTTGCAGCCATTCTGTGCTCAAAACGTGAGTCTGCCGCCACATTCTACGCCAATACTAATTCTGCTAAATGGCTTTCTTCTGATAAACCAGAGTGGAGAAGCACAGTGGGGTTCAATTGCGCTTTATTCATATGTGCGTTTTTCCCCTTTTAATCGCTATTGATGTTTGGCTGTCCGGTAATATTTGTAATTGACAGAAAATTCTCTACCTCGTTCGGTATGTAACATGTATAGCGCTTTGTCGTGTACATGTGCTTGCCGTACCGAATGCTTCATTGAAAATACTCGGGCCGAGTGGTATACAGTTGGCAGTGTGTTCATTACACGGCCCGGCTGTAAACTGAAACTATTTTGCGGGAAGACCATTAGTGGTCTGTATGCCCTTATAGCAGCCAATAGTCTTTTAAATTGTTCTGGCATTGGACCGTTAGATGCGGCCACGAGACACGACAGACTTAATCCAGCTCTCGGATGACCGTGAAAGGCCATTAGACCGCGTCCATTTTCCCTCGGTTAAAAACAAATGTTCTTTCCTCGGCCTTTTCTCTTTGTTCCGGTTATTTGGGGATGCCATTTTAAGGCACTCTTGAATTAATGCCAAACGGCCTTACCTAAAAATTACGCCTCCTAGTTTCGGGACGTGCTTCAGAGCTTGTCTGCCAGAAAATGCAGTGTGATGTAAACAGGTGCCTGTATATCCAGAATTAACAAGACTGACGCTGGCTATAAATAACTGTGACATCTAAATTTCGGAACAGTAGATGCCTAATCGTTACAGCAAGTTGTCGAACTTAATGTATACTTGGTAATTTGTAATTTACATTCAGAACATGTATGTTGTCTTTACTAATAGAATGTATTTGAAGTATTTAGACCTTTCAGTGCCTCATGTGGATACATTTTGGAAATTGCACAGGGTTAGCCCCTGATTAGCCACTTGTGGGCTATATGCAGAGTTTCCTATAAGATCAGTTCTCTTCACTGTCTTAAGTAGTGTAATTTCTCAGGAGCTGTTTTAGTCTTCTTTCCTATTGCAGGATTGTGTAAATGTTATATAATGTACATAAACCGAGTAAAAAAATATTGATTCAACTAGTATTGTTTATGTGTGTTTCAAATTCCATTAAGATTGTAGTGTGTGTGTGTCTGTCTGTCTGTCTGCGATGGTTTTCCTCTGTCATGAACGAATTTAGGCAGGTGCAGCAGGTGGCACCATAAGGCTTTCTGGTAGCCGGCCGGTGAAACTGGGCAACGTGGTATTAGCAAAATTGTCGGAGATGTGTAGAAAAATGTACCCTATATTTTTTTTCGTATAATACCCTGAAAACCTTGACAATATGGCTTTTCTGTTGCGACTTTCTCTGCCGCGTGGTTTTTTAGACAGCGCGAACACAACGTTCTAAAATATCTTCCTTTCAAGCTAACCATTGAGCACATTTTTATCTCCCGTGAAATATTTTGTCTGGCAAGTTTTGAAATGAGCAGAATTTTGATTAGGAAACTGAAAACATACTCATTTTGATAGTAGGCTATAAGGGCATTGTTTTTCAGTTTTGATGCACGTGTTTTTCGTGCATCAAAATGTTCTGGAAAGTGTCAGTGATGTGGAATTATGATCACTTGCGTCTATACGCTATATGCGTCGCACTCTGAAGGTTTATAAACAGTGCCTCGAATTTACTCAAATAATATATATAGCTTACGATATACAAAACTGCCTACTCACTTATTTGAGTGATTTAGTAAACCATTACTAAGAGATTTTGTTATGGGCTAAAGTTTCAGAGGAACAAGACCAGGTTAAAACCTAGTAGCCTATATGGCTGGACCTAACACATGTGATCCGGTCGACCAAGTGGTGTGACTTAATAACTCGGCCGACCAATGGTGTAACTTCATCACTCACTCAGTCACTCACTTTGTCAGTCACAGACATTCGCGTTTGTAGGGCTGGCCCCGCTGTTGCGTTCTAGCCAAAATAATACGAAAGCGTTCCCCTTGAAATATTGGACAAACACGTTCTTCTGTGCCAGTTTTCAAGATTCAAGGAGTAGCCTATACATGTAGGCGTATTAAACAAATTCTCTTATAATTATATAACAAATTACTGCCACTGTTGACAAACTCTATAAAGGTAATGGATCTCGTAGTTTATATTAAAAAGGTTATCATTGTCCAGATTTTCATGTAGGCCTCAAGTTATTTGATTTAAAAAAATCCTTATTCTATCAATTAAATTTGCCTTCACGAATTTTGGCGTTTGGGCCTGTTGTAGGCCCGCAATTATCTTTAAACATTTCCTCGTCATAAAAAAATAGGCCTAGTAAACGTACTTTTCATATTTAATTAATGAGTTACTGTGGATATAGGTTATAAAAAACAGAAACATGTATGAACGATTGTGCTTTTGAATATGGTCAGTAAACTGGTTTGAAGATGGGTCTACGCCTTTCCGATTTTACGAATAAAAATATTCAGGGCGAGAAATTGTGGAAAAATATAACTGAGTAGTCACCGCACAGGCAATTTATATCTAGGCTACTAGAATATAGCCTAGAATTAAAACATCATATTGTCACAGAAACATAGCTTGAGTATATTGTAGAAGTAACGTAGCGTGTGCGTTGACTTTAGTATGTTTATTTGTGAAAATTAACGAAACAATTTGCTTGTTCAGGTATTTATTTATTATGCATATATGTCTGCTAATTAACGAATTAATTTAATTTATTATTTTATTTAAAATAGCCTACTTACTGTAGCTACGTAGCATAAATGTTAACACCATAGTCGGATTTGTGCACTACCGAAATCTTGTTGTTTTGAAAAGTATAAACTGAAAACGAATTTGAAATAATTTGTTATCTTGTCAGTTTTACTTAGGCAAATCTAAGTCAGTTTTACTCTGTAGCTTAGGCCTACTAGCCTACCTGTCCCCCAAAAATATAATACCGTAAATTGAATTCTTTAATACAATGAATGAATACTGAATTTGAATATATGGAGGAACTCATGTCAATATATTGCCATTCTTTGATTAATACTGCATTTTGTTGCATGTGTTAATACATATCCAACGAGACTAAAACGACGATAATTCATGTTTGCAATATATGTTGTTCAGTTAATCAAAACATATTGTGCTCTTCAAAGTAATTTCATGCTTCTAAAAACTCAGTGTTCTGACTGTTACGATGTAGGCTACAGTAGCCTATAATTAATAGTTGAAAATGTTGTCAAAATTGCCTTCAGTTGCCAAGAAATGGAAAATTGCAACACTGCCATTGAATGTTCATATATTCAAATATATAGGATGTTTTGCATAATAAGGAACATTCTCAGTAGTTTGTGCATAGGTTACAATAAGACAATAAACGACAAACATCACATTTTTTGCTACTCAAAATAACAACGCCATTTTTTCCACGACGATATGGAAAAAAGAATCTTTGGTCTAGTTGTAAAATAAATTATGATATTTATTAAAGCTCTACTTTTTTATCATAAATCATAAAGTTAATGAAAGGCCACCGGAGTAAATTTAACGTTGAGTTTTCGATCTGTCACATCTGGAAAATTGTGGCTTGTAGAATGAATGTTTCCCTTATGGTGTGTGCATGGTAGAATGATATCATTAGTATGAATTTAAATAAAAAAAACAAAAAAAACATGGATCTGGAGACGACAGCTTTCAAAGAAATAAACACGAACCAATAGTAAGGATAGAGAAGTAGCCTAGCCTATTATTTATTTTCGATTAGGCCTATACTTATTTTTGTTACAATTAACCTTCCATTAAGTTGAAGTTCAGGTGTTAATATGGAAATCTCCCGGCAGTTTTTAATTTAGTAATCGTAGTAATTCAGTTAATAAATATGTTTCATTGTTTCGTTAGCATAGTTGTTTTTTACAGACAGTTATTGACTTTTGGTTTTGGCCTCAGAGATTTCATTTAAGCCTATTGTTTAGTTTTGGCTGAGTTGTGATTCTTGTTTATATTTTTCTTTTTTTGGAAATTTTAAAGTTTGTTACAATTAAATTGATTCTGTATTATTATTATTATTTTTACCATGTAGGCCTGTCTAATTGTGTTTTAAATAAACATCGTTAATATGTTAATGTAAATTATAATCATATAGGTTGTCTGTTGACACTAGCCTAATTTATAGTCGTAAAGTAACTTGGGCTAGATGATCTATAAAGGCCTAGGCTATATCTGTTATAAATCATTTAATAAGCCTATTATTATTATTATAACAATAATAATAATAATAATAATAATAATAATAATAATGTTATAATCATTATAGTGATTCTGTCACTCCCTGTTTATATGTTTGGAATGATAGATTTTTGGTTTAGGCCGTTCATATTTTAGGAATCCGTTATAACCATGCACGAACTTCTAAACGACTTCAGTGACTTGATGTTGCTATAGATTGATTAAATTAGCCTTAATAAAATTGGCGTATAGGCGACTAGAATCCTATTCAAAATGGCGATTGAATTTTAAATGCAGTGAAAATAGTCCGTACTTTATTATGTCTAGTTTAATTGTCCTAAATTATTTACTTTATGATTTCATTAAGGGCATAACATAGGCTATCCTATTTCTTTACCTTTTGTAAGAAGTTGTAAACACCATTTGCGGGTTAATGACAGCAAGCAGGCTATTGATATATTCGTTGTTTACAATTGTGAATGTGATCTTGCTTAAGGTGATTCCGTGACAGGTGACCCTTACAAAAATTCACATTCAAATTAAACCCGACAGCTCCAAAGCCTTCTAAAAAGACTAAGAGGAACTCAATGTAGGTGCCTAGATTTTATTTATTGTAAACATTTTTTCTGTGGTTTTAACTATACTTTGTTTTTTATTATTTGCTATATCCATAACGTGGGTCCTATGTAGCATACAGCATAGGCTACCCTGACTTATTCTCACTTGCGCGCCCTCTTGCGGCTCTTATTTTCAAGTAAGTTTTTTATAAGGAAACCGGAGCCCATTCAATCTAGTCTATTTGAGGCTGAAACGGCTCCTTGGTCTTTGAAGTTGTGACGAGACAACAACATTTCCCTTTAATGCTTATAGCCAACTGCAATGAAATTCTCTAGATTTTCTAATCAAGTATGTGCGCGAGATTGGTCATCGATGTGCAAGTATCACGCCTGATGCTCGAATAGGCTCATTTAATTTCAAAAGCTCATCTAAAATGATGATTTTCCAAATAAAACAATATCGAATTGTAAAGAAATGCTTTCTTAAAATATAGATGTATTATATAATATCCTTCATCCAGAGAAATAAGTCTGATTTAGGTGAAAGTAAGGTCTGTAGAACAACAGTGTCAATAATGTAATGGTAGCACAATCCATTACGTTATCTGTATTAGATGGATTAATGTACCATCATTTTCTGTTTTGAGTGAGACAAGCAAATAGCATATGGACATATTAATAAAGAAAGCATCTCTTAAGAGAAGAATGTTTAATACAGAAAGCATAACATGACCGATAAAATATTGAAATATTATAAAATTATATTTGACTTAACTGCTAGAACCAGGGTAACGTACAACAGACAGGGAGAGGCCATGTGGAGACAGACAGGTCAAAATGAAAGTGTGATTTAAGAGACACACAAATAAATAAAAACCATCAAATATTTACATTGAGGAAATAAGGTATAGAAACACTAACATTTTTTAAAAAACACACGCTTTAAAAAACACACAAATATGTGGCTATAGGTCCACTGTGTTCATATATGTCTACATTATTTATACAAATGATCAACTGACATGAAGTGATTCACTTGCCTCCATCTAGACTCGTCGGTTAATTTGATTTGTGCAAGAGAAGGCAAAGATGGTGCGAGCACACAACGAGGAGAGATGTGTGAAAATAAGGACGGAGGTTTGAACGGCTGTTTGGTTTCAGCGAAGTAGTTTGGCCAACAAAAAGCGAAACGAAAGAAACGACATTAAAACATTTAAAACAAAAGCGGCGTCTTTATGGTGGTAACGGTTCCATTTGTAATTTCAAAGGGAACTTCAGCTGGCGCTCACTGGAGCGTGGGCAGGAGAAATCAGAGCTATGCCTGCCCCTCCGAGCAAACGGACAATTTTAAAGCCGGAGCATGTCATTAGCAGTCGAACGGTGGAGGAAAGAGGTTGGAAGAGAGAGAGAGTTTCCCGGGGTGTGTCACGCACGGCTTCCACTTTATCTCAGTCTGTCTTTCTGAAGACGGCGCTTGGATAGGCACCAGATAATCCTGGGACTGGTCTAAGTATGTATAACAGCTTTGGGAATGCTACTCGTCTAAGTAGCTCCCGGTGGAATTGATTCCGTTCCTGAATGAGCCAATCAGGCCTTTCTGTGTAGGTGAGGTAGGCTGAGCTTTGTCATGCTATAGGCTACATTGGCTACGAAGCAGCAGTCACTGTATGTGGAATTGCAGCCTGTAAAAAAAGCAGAAACAAATTCGTTTCAATGCCATAAATTCTGAGGAGGTCGTTGTTCCTTCTGAAGCAAAACCACGTGCCGTGCAGAAGGTGCACTGCTGCACGAATTTACTGGAACCTGTCCGATAACTTCATCTGAGATTTGCTTGAATTGGAACGATTCAAACTGACTGTGAGTTTATGTACGGTACCTGTTTCAGTTCTGGCTCCTATTCAGAGGTGGAAAGGCCAGGGGTCAAAAAGCTTGTCATGTATTTCTTCCAACCATGGAGCTCAGCCAGCAGATTTCACTAATTACCTCATTATTTTATTAATTACCTTCTGGCTGAAGAATTGTGCTAATTGGCAAACAAGGTAATTTGAAGAAAATACTAGGGGTGGACTTTTACTCTCTGAACCTGGATTTTCCACCTCTGCTCCTATTCTGCATTCTTAATACAGGTGGGTATTCACCGACCCACCAAAGATCATCTCATTTCAGCTGCCTGAAGTCAGGTGGGCTTCATAGATTAGTTGAGTGAGTTATTAAATTAATGTGCCGTGAAATGTTGCCATGCTCTAAATAGCTTACCATGCTAATTACACCATGCAGTCCTTGCATATTACAGGTTGCCAGCATGGCTACTTCAGCAAACTTCAGGCTTATCGTATAAACTGCTGCAGATGGAGATCTTCTCAGCAACCTATGATACACCGTTACACGACTGTTTGAACGCATATGTTAGTGTAAGAAGAGCTAGCACATGCATTGCCGGTTTGCTAATGCTACACTGCCATGGGTGCTGTTCAGCTGTGATGGCGTTAAATGCAATCATTAGCCATTTATTAATGCTAACTCTTATGCGTGGGTAAGTACCATGAGCCAGAGACTGGCTTCAGTTCTGCAGTTTGTATATAGTAATCAAGTATCAAAAGTCGTTATGCAAACACACCTCCGACTTAAAAACAAACAAATCCGCCTACGTTACATATCAACAGTAAATGTTTGCTTTCCTTTGAAAATTCAATTAAAGGTTTATACTCATCTTTAATACATAGCATATACTGGCGCGGTATTGATATATAATGAATATATAAACATGGATTGATAGAGACATTTTCTTAAAAGAAAATAAATAACTATATTTGATTTTAGGACTAATGCTACTATTGCTAATGATGATACCAACAAAAAAAAAAAACTAAACATTATATCTTAAGACCTGAAATGTTGCTTTTGTGAATGAGTCTTCCTCTTGCTAGCTGTCATAAG
Organism: Anguilla anguilla; assembly: GCF_013347855.1. NCBI lineage: Eukaryota > Metazoa > Chordata > Actinopteri > Anguilliformes > Anguillidae > Anguilla > Anguilla anguilla. The sequence continues at coordinate 35,854,464 of NC_049209.1, forward strand.
AGTGTAGGTCAGATGGGGGTTGAGAGACAGGATGCAGTTTTAAGAGACAGGAAGTGAAGCTGCCAATAGTTCCGTGGAGATTGGGGGGGGGGGTTGGGAGAACAGGGAAGGAGAATGGTTCCTGGGGGAATCAGAGAGAGAAAATCTGCAGTTTTGAGGGAGAGAAGAGGGCGGTTTTGAGATTTTTTTTTTTTTGGGGGGGGGGGGGGGGGGTGTCAGTGAGAGAGTGTGTAGCTTTCATAGGACAGACATATAGGTTGTAGACACAGTCTATAGTTTTGAGGGGTAAAACAGCCTGCAGTTTCGGGGAGCTATGGATGGAGTGTGTAATTTTTGGGGTACAAGGATGGAGGGCACAGTTTTGGGGGACAACAAGGAAAAGAACAGGTTTGTTGGAAAAGGGCGGGTCAAAGAGTATAATCTGGGGGGGGGGGGGGGGGCGGTGTCACTGAGCCCCTGCAGATTGGTAGTCGGGGGCAGTCTGACTGAGAGGCTGTCATCTGGGGGACTTGGATTTGAACTTTCACCTCCTGGTTCCGGATCTCTCTGGGTCCACGGCCTCCTGAGACGCCTGGCCGGGACTCTGAGAGCTCTCTGGCGGCCCGTTGCCCTCGGTCTCCCCGTTGCCCTCTGCCCCCCCGCCCCCCCCCCTCATGGGGAGCCTGGGCGTGGGCGCTCTGGGGGTGGGGCGGAGCGGCGGGGCCGGCGGGGGGGTCCCCTGGGGTGCACAGTCTCAGGCTCTCGCACAGGGCGCCCCAGTTCTGCTCGCACTGCTGCCGCACGCTCCAGGTGAGCGCCTCCTTCACCTGCTCGCCACAGCTCAGCAGGATGTTCACCAGCTCCAGGTGAGGCCTGGAAGGGGGGAGGGCACAGAGAGAGAGAACCTTCCGGAAACTGACCAGGGGCATGGGACAGTCACACAGGTTCTGAGTGAGGGGGCTATGGGACTTTACAGGCTCTCCCTCTGTAACTGGGACTGCTTTAGGGAGTGGGATCAGGGATGGAGCTAAGGGCAAGAGTGGGGTCAGGGGTGAAGCTATGGGGGTATATCAGGGTACTAGCGGGGCCAGGGGGCCGCTAGAGGTGGGGTGTGAATCCGTCCCTTGGGGATGGTTTTGAATTTAAGTTAATCACAAAAAATAAATACAAATTTTACAGGTCTTACCCCTATTCTGAGCTGTCTAGGCTTATCACATTTTGACATAACGGTGAAGGCTGAGAGAATTCCAGAAGTTCTGAAGAATGGAGAGTTATACAACTGCAGCTTTTCAGACACAGTAACCTTTACATGCTTTATGTGAGTCTCAACCCCCTCATTACAGTCTAATGCTGTCTTTTAGATAATAAGTGATAACAGATGTTATTTAATTAAGCTTCCACTTCTCACCTTCAGAACGGTGCAAAACGATGTGTGGACTAAGCGAGGGTGGAAAAGTGTGCAGCGGGTGCACAGGCGGCGCTCACCCCTTGGGAAACAGGTCCTGGAAGTGGATCATGTCGACCATGACGTTGACGTTGCCCTTGGCGGCAGCGCAGAGGTCGTAGCGGGTGTAGCACTCCCGCTGCAGCTGCAGCACCATCTCGCTTATGGCCAGGCACTTGCGGCTGCTGCAGCTGAACTTGTGCCGCAGGCCGTGGGCCATGCACTTCAGCGCGTCTTTGATGAAGGACTTGCCCTGCGTGGTACGCACACACACACACGCACGTACAACACACACACACACACAGACAAGCACACATATGCACATACACACGCACACGCACACGCACACAGACGCATGCACACACATGCACAAGCACACAAAAACAAATGAACATGCACAAACGCATGCACGTGCATACACACGCACGCACGTGCATACATACACACACACACATGCATGTATACACACGCACGCATACACATGCACACACGCACAAACACACACACAGATACACATGCACATAAGCATGCACATGCCCACACACGCACAACACACACACACACACACAGAAGCATGTTGGAGATACTGTGGCACAGACTAAATAAAAAAGTAATGACTCACAATTAGAAAGGACTTGAGTCAGTAATATTTGATAATATCATTATTGATCATTTAAACATACGCTTCTTCTGTTTCTATTGTGCTATCGATTAGTTGTAAGAGAATCACATCAAGTATTCGCGCACTTAATATCTCCGTGTTCATTCACTGACACGTCTATTCATCATTGTTCAGTATATCTGTAGCGTTTATCTACTCTGTTCCGCTGCTTGGTTCTGGTTAACCTTGCAATTGTGCAATTTTCTGTAGTATGATTGCCTATTAAGTGATGGAGGAAGAGCAATTTGGCTTAAAAGATCTTCCGCTTCAACTAGGCTTTGCTCACAGCTGGCCTACCAGTACTTTTGAGTAAAGGCCCACACCTGCAGAAGACTGAACAGGTGACAGAGCATCTACGGCTGGGACCTCCTCTCAGTTAGTTTTACAGTACCATATTCTGCTAAGCAAAGCAAAAAGAAAAAAAAGAAAAAGGGAAAAAAGCAGGGTATTTGAGGCTACTTTTGAGACTAAACCTCATTGGAAAACCCTGCGTGCTGGGTCTGGGGGCGGCGCAGGTCCCGTACACAAGATGGACGGACGGGAGTGTACCTGAGAGTCGAACTTGCCGGCGTTGTGGAGGAAGGACATGCAGATTTCCTGGAGGCCACGGATCTCACACGAGTTGTTCTCGAAGCACTCGAACACGCCACAGCCCACATCCCCGCTGTTCACCAGGCAGTGCTGAATGTCCACTGCCATTATGACATCACAAAGGATGAAGAGAGAGGTTTACTTATTGCACAACAGCTGCGGCTTTCCTGAAAGAAACGTAAGTCAATTTTACCCTTCGAGCTGTAAGATCACAGTATGTGATTAGAATGCTCTTGACTGAACATTCCAATGCTGATGTAACAATAACTGCTAGTAATTAAAAGCAGTGGAGTTCTAGAACACTGATTTATAATTCTGGAAAAAAACATTCCAAAAAAACTACTCTTCAAAGGGTTAATATTCCTGTATTTGGGGCTGCATTGTTATAAACAATAATAATAACTACTAATGTAGGGATAAGTATTACTATACAAGTAGTCATGATTTATTTATTTTGCAGATCCAAGCATCTTGCAAGGCTAATGCCACATGGCACCATATTAGCCTTGTAAGATATCTATCACTGGAATAATAAGGGCAACATTTGCACAAAGTGAAGAATTATAGTAGATCATCTCTCTAAAATAGCGACAGAAATATCACTGCGCAGTTTCTAAAGTAGTGCTGTTCAGTGAACAATTACATGGCCTACTTTCACACAGTTCAGTACACTTCGGTTACATAATATTTCACATTAGTGCAGAAATAATTTTTATGGTTATAAAGCAGGATTTTCTTGGCATGTCTCAATCAAATATCACCATCAACCACTGTGCACCACGGGATAGAAATGCAATGTGATTTAAAACAAATGTCACAACACTGATGTGTTTGTGGCCTAGAGATTTATATGTTGAAGGGTGCTAATAAATGATCTCAGCAGTTGTTCCAGTGTTTTGCATTTCTTGTGACATCTCTTATTGAATTTGGTCGCAGTAAGTCAAGCGTTCAGTTTGCACTCGTCTGTAAGCAATCACATGACAGCTATTGTCACGGAAATGTGAATGCTGAAAACGCTCATTGCAAACACGTGCCACCAGAGGGCAATACAGAGCACTGGGTTAAATCTCTTGTATGGCTGAAAATAAGTAGGAATGACTGATTCCTTCTAATTGAGCAAACACATTCAAAAAAATACTAAGACGGATGTGAAAATCCCCCCCCAATTAACTTACATGTAACACTTCAGAGGCATTGGCTATCTATACTAATGTGTAATTGACTTCATAACTGAGATGTAAAGCAACTACAAAATTATGAATTGATATTACATATGTGCAAATGTCTTTATCCAAAGTGACTTGCATAGCTTTAACTTAGCCCATTAAAACAATTATTTACTGAATAAATCATAGAACACAATTAACCAGTTTTGGCCTCCCTGGTTAACATATTCAGCTTAGAGACGTGTCCTTGGTACACTGATATGCTCCACAGTCTGGATGCCTGCAGTTCTGCAAGGCATGGATGAGTATCATCATGCACTAGTGAGTCCTCTATTTTAAACAGGGGGGTGGGGGGTCCTTGAAGGCACTGAATACAATATAGATTTGGAAAAATATGTCAAAACAGTGAAATATAATAAATATAATCATAGGTTATATATCCCCCCCCCCCCCCCCCCCCCCCCCCCCCCAGTATAACCCAATATGACCCTTTTTAACTTATGACGAGGTTCCCCGGATGCTTTTGAAAAAACAAACAAACAATTGGGGACGACGCCGGCATTACTTGCTGCTGCACGATGCCGTTATGCTAAGCTACATGCACCTGCAGTGCGAAATTTAATTCTCCAAGGGGACCCTCGATTCCCACAGATACAAATCTGAAACTTAGCCAAAGCAAAAACTTGTTTTTTTTTGGGGGGGGGGGGATTTTTTGGAGAGAGAGAAAAAAAACTACATAATGACTCTTGCTTGGTTCAGTAACGTCTGTTTGGGGAATGTCATTCTAATAGTGGGACAGACTACAACTAATGGTGTTTAACATTAGCATGCTGTTGGATTGGCGGTGGCCAAATATTTCGGGTAGCTAACAGCGTGCTACATTTCTGTTTATTGTTAGCAGGATAACCACGAATTTCAGGTCGGAGCACTTGACACAGAAATTAGCACGCACGCATGCATGTATGTATGCTCTGCAGCCTTATAGTGAGTGAAAAATGTAATTAACCGAGAAAGGGTCCTCCGAATCCAACTGTCAGTCTGGTTGCCTAGGCAACGCTCCAGGCGTCTTTCACAAAGCAAATGGTGAAAATTCACTTTTATAATCAGATGTGTTGCATTATTCAGCAAACAAGTAATAAATAATAAAAGTTTCAGCGTTTACATTTTTTTTACAAAGCAACCAAAGGATAATGTATTTTCGTTAGAAAGCATAAGAATAGCCTATGCAACTGACAGATGATGTTCGTGGCATGTTTCACGCACGAAACAATACTGGGGTTTATAAATCAAGTTTCATTCGGACATTAACCGCACGTGCAAGAACGCACGCGCACACAGTCAAACTTAGGACAACACGTGCACTCAGTGGTGCAGTTTCTCATTTTCATTAGCGAAGCGATGGCAATGTCTTTTTTCTAACCTACCTGTGTTCTGCAGAGAAAGACGCCCTTTCTGCTGGCTTGCAGGTTTTTCTTGCTGGCTTTCGGGAACATCGATTGGATCAGTCCCCACTACTTGCTTGAACGCAGCAAAAATAATAACCGCTATTGCACATTTGAGTAGCATCTCAACGATATGCACATAGAAGTTAAAATAATGATATGGTAATTCTTCTTTTTTTTAAAATAGCTTATTTGAAACAGCAGGATCTTGTGGTTCTGCTGTTGAAGGTAGCGCCGAGACTGAACGTGAAAACGAGATTAATGCCGCCTATATTACACTGGTGTCATTTTTGATGAAGGAGTTAAGCAGGTGTTGTCATTCATGGCTCTTGACCAATCACAGTTGCATACACCCAAGTACAAGTTTTGAGGGGCGTGTTTGTAGTGAAGTTTGTTACACTTCATTTCGTTTCACTTATCTAATTGAGTTAGCGTTTTTTCGGTGAATAGTTGAGCGAGAAACCATAAATTAATGAGGCAAGTAAATTATACGGAATTTATTATTACAATTATTTGCTCATGTTCTCCTTACCTAAAGAGAGAACCGTGTTATGATGGACGAATGGACAAAACGGCACATGTAGCATGCAGCGCACGTTGCCAGCTGCAAGGTAGCTTTCTTCAGGAAACAGATGGAGTCATTATGATGAATAATTTATGTGCCTTTCCTCTATATTAAGGATAACTGTGTGCTTTACTTAGCCAAGCACCTCAAGCATCACAGTGCTGCTTGTGAAATTTGAAACTAGCACCATATAAACATAACAATTTCGGGCGCTCTCTGACCTGTCTCCACTGTTTGAGCGAGATTGGAGCTTTATTTATGCACGGCTGGATTCTTGTGTTTTAGTGGGGTCTACTGAGAGATCTGTAGAGAGTTTAATTGTTTTTTTCTTTTTGAAAAGTTTATTGTGGCACTGTCTTACTGTATTTATTTATCCATCTTTTCCCTTATCTAAAGCCGCTTGAACTGTTCAGGGTTGCGGGGGTACTGGAGCCTATTCCAGAATGCATTTGGCGAAAGGCAGGAATTACTGTATTCAATTGTATGCATTTATTATTATTATTATTATTATTATTATTATTATTGCTGTTGTTGTCATGGAAAATAAGGTAGGCAGTGGCCCTGTCCCCTGGAGAGTATTGTGTCATTTGCCGTTTTTAGTTGAACACTGTGTGTCACAGGTGCTGATTACCAGTTAATTTTCCTCTGGAAATCCTTGAGCACTGTGACTGCTATTTAATGTCAGTTCTTCTCCTTCCAAAGAGCAGATAAGGCATTTTTATTTTATTTTACCGCGTTATGAGTTTTTTTTCTTCTAACAAATTTTGTTCAAAGAACAACCTGCTTTTTTCTGCCGTTTTTAGTTCAGGAAGGCTACTTGCATAAAGACATCACGCCTGCGCTCCTGCCATGTATGTGATGGTGTCCTGGTGGCAGCTGTACAGGCCTTGCACATTTCTGCTTCCTCTGCATGCAAAACTGTGGCATGACCAGTGTGGCTCGCTCTCGTTTGCAGACAAGGGTAAGTCACTGTTAAGTTAAGTTAAGTTAAGCAAGTTAACATAGTAGAAATGGGAGGGCGGTAGTTGGAATGTGTGCACCCCCTCCCTCCCCCCCAACCCCCCAAATTCTGGGGGTAGCTGCTTCACTGTAGCAGTGCTAAGACTGAGATGTATGCAGTGCCACAAAATGAAAGCCACACACTCATGGGTCACTTTGAGGTTCTGTTTTAATAATATTTGTATTAGAATGGCTCACTTGCTGGTGCATTGCACAACATATCATTTATCCATCTATGTTAATTCTATCCGGCTTGGTATCCCAGGAAGAAAATTCATTCACATTTTGTTGCTATTGGTTTAATTTTAGTGAATAGTGTTATTTCTCATAAATGACATTAGTCCAGCTTTGGCAGATTGAGTTGATGGGGGATGCTCATTATTAATTAATTAATTAATTCATTCATTCATTCATTCATTCATTCATTTATAATACCTGACACTGTAGCCTATTGCACAGCCTGTAGCCTATTGCTTGTAATGCTGTTAGCAAGCTAGCAGTAACTAAAGGGTGTGGAGATGGTCTTCAAAGTAATTCATAAATAATGGGGGTGGGATTTTCCTATGGAACAAAATGGTTTCTTGCATGCTAGTGACCTAAAAATACCCTTCGACATGATTTATCCATCAGTGACAACAATGATTAATCTAATGATATTATTCATTGCTTGACCTGTGAAGAATGGAAATCATAATATGATTAATTCATGTTTTATTATATTCCATTTAGAATCAGAATTGCATTGAGTGATCTGTCAGAGTAACTAGGAACATGGGGTAAACCAAGCTGCCATTTAAATCCACATAATTAGAGCGGCTTGTTATAGAGAAACATATATATATATATATATATATATATATATATATATATATATATATATATATATATATATATATTAGACATGTGTTATCGACCCACAGAGAGTCAAAGCACTCCTGCAGCACCACTGGCCAATCCTTGATGATGTCATTTTCAGTTTATCTCTATGCATGCATGTGTATATTTTAGCTGATATGTAAACAGTTCGGGCTGTCAAATCATTTACATTTGTCAAGTACTTATTTTGGATTGCAAACCCATGTTTTAATGCTCGTTACCCACCCCCCACCCCCTTGACTTTGACATGTTCCAGGAATGTGACAGTAATGTTTGGTTAAAGCCGTTGTTTGAACGTATGTCTGCTGGAACATGGGAGCTGCCGCATGTTTTGTCCGTTTAAGATAAAATACGCAGGACTCTGCTCACGTGACTGCCTGAGGTTTACCGAGCTGAACGTCCTGGAAGCTGAATCAGGTTTGCACACAACAGCGGCGAACAGACCTTGCTAACAAAGTAGTTTAGTTAAAATGAAGGTCAGGCAAGCAATCGATGGTCTGAGGAGATTGTGTGTTTAAAAAAATACACTTGCATTTATCTAACATAACATAACATAACATAATGACGAAAACAGGCCATTCAACCCAATGATGCTTGCCATTTTCCTAACTAAATTAGTGCTATGATTACCTACAGACTAGATAGTATCTAACGCTGTATCAAGCCTAGTCTTGAAAATCCCCAGTGTTTCTGCCTCTGCTACGTGACCTGGCAGGCTATTCCACACATTGACTACTCTCTGCGTGAATCATCTATGATGATGTGATGTTCTATATATTTTTCAGAAGTACTTGTTAATTCATTTTTAAATGTGACATTTGTGGCGCAAACTGCAAAATTACACAAAACCACCTTTCAGAAACAGCAATAGTTGGTTGCTTCAGCAGACCATGTAGATATAGCCTTGTATTACAAATCTTTGTGGTAGCTTCAGCAAGGCTAGTCAATACTACACTGTTCCGCTGCCGGCTAACCAAAGCTAGGTCATTAATGACAGTCATAAAGTTGGCCTTACTATATTTGTGCAGAGGAATGACAGACGTTTCAAGCTATACTTTAGTTTGCAGAACAACTTCATAGTTTTTTAGTGTAGGCTAACCAGTGGTAGGCTCATAGGCTAACAACGTAGCCTAGTGTAGGCTAACAATCTTACGGCTAGCTGTTGATCAAGAACACATACACAATAACTTCATAATCCAAAACACGACATCCATTCTCAATGCTAAGTCATTTCCTTGCTTATTTTATTTCCCAAGGCAATCTGTTCATCAATATATTTATTTTCTCATTGTCTCTTGCATTCTCTTTTGTACACAATGCACATCTGTGCCAAAATATTACTGTCATGTGATGTACTGACTATTCTTCTCTATCCGGTGGTGAAAAATTCCAGAGGCTTGCCTGATTAAAGCAGTATGTGCAAGTTTAAAAGAAAACCCACTTTCATCGCAGCGCAATAAATAAATATAAATAAAGAAAGAAATAATTTGAAAAAAATGAAACACATTGCATTGAACCCATGTAAGGACAAACGTTTATTGAAGCCTAGTGTCATATGAAACTCTGAATTGCGTACATTAGTCATAAACACTGGCGATTATAAACACTGAAAACATATATGCAATATTTTCTCAAGTGACCAGTTTAAAAAAGAAACCTATAAAAGAGGAACATGTGTGCACTGATTTCAAACACCCAAAAAATAAATAAATAATAATAAAAAGCTTTTAGACATTGTGTCAGCTGAGCCTATGGTCTTTGTCAAGTTGCTGGTGCTTTGCAGAAACAATATGTTTGAGTTGTAAAATGTTTACAAGCACTTTGTTTTCCTGTCAGAGGGCAGCTGGCCCTGCCACAGGCAGTATTGCTTTGTTATAGGCTTGTTTTTAATAACGGATCAAAGCTTCACCTTGTCAGACCCCAGTGAAATCTGGGGCCCCCGTAGCTCTGGGTCCACAGCAAAGACTTCTGCTTACAGACTGCATCAATTTCAGACGTCATTAGAGCTGAAATGTACATGTTTAGAATCAAGAAAACAGGTTTACTAAACATTTAAGTGAACAATCCTAAATGCTAAGCATTATTGTATTTAAACACCTGTTTTGTATATCAAATAACCTACCTAGTATTGCCTGTCAGTACGCAGGAAAACCTGAAATAGCAAATCCAAAAATAAAACATAAAATCTGCATGCAGAACATATCAAAGAATGCAGCAATTCAGTATAAAATTGCGTCATTAAAGTGTCATAAAAGTATAAGTGTTTCGTTAGTGAAATGCTGTTCCCAGCTGTGGTTGCACTGCAGGTTAGATGGGACAACCCCCTAAAGGCCATCATATGTGTGAGAGATGAATGGCGCAATGGCATTTGCGGAGGATTAACATCCCTGAAGGATGTATTCGGCAGTGTAGCATAATGGTTAGGGAACTGGCCATGTAACTTCGCGGTTGTAGGTTTGATTTTCCAGTGTGGCATTTGTACCCTTGTGTAAGGCACTTAACCTGATATAAATAGATTGGGCCTCAATGCAAATCACATGAACAGGATTGCACATACATTTTTACAAACAGCCAGCATTCATCATCTCATACACCTGGGATATGCACAAAAACAATGGTCTTTTTTAAGAATAAAAGTAAGAATAATTAAGAAAAGCTTTGTGAATGAGGCCCATTGGATGTAAAAAAAAAGAAAGAAATGAACATAAGCTGTGGAAGTCACTGTGGACGTGATCGTCTGCTGAATGCATAAAAAGTCAAATGTATACAAGAAATGAATTTAAAGCAAAGTGTGACCTCCCACACAAGTGGCCTGTTTTTTAAACACGCCATGTTTTCTGGGGGCCAAGCTGTTTTCGGGAGGACAAGGCGAACTGTTATGACAGATTAAATGATGGCCAAGTGTGTTGAACCCCCAGAGGAATGTAGGGAATGCCGTTTCCACGATTACGACATCTTTGGAGCAGTGGCAAACAACCCACCCATCCCCCCCCTCCCCCCCGCCCAGCTTCCCAAATCCCACCCCCTACCCTCCACTGCCCTTGAGAAAAGAAAAAGGTCTTGAAGCACTAAAAAATTACGTAAAAATATTGAAATAATTGTCTAATAGAAAAATAGTTGTGTAAGGCTTGTAAAAATTGGGTTGGTTATCCAAAGAATATCCCCAGTATATTTTGAGCCACAGGAATATAAAAATAGATTGATAGTGAGGCCACTATGTGATATAACTTTTGAATTATAGTGCTGCTTCTTTATTGCAACCCAAATAAATGTGTTTGTAAACATTTAATACACGAGCTAGCTTACATAACTGCAAAAAAAAATAATAATAATTTCATTGCCTAGTCACTCTTCATGGATATCATTGGCTTGCTTCTTTTGTTTTCAAGTGTTTTTAGGAAATAAAGAATAATACATTCTAAATGCATAGTGAACATAAAAATGTATAAATGATGCTCACCAGTCAAATCTGCTGGTGGTTACCCAGTTGAGAAAATAAATAAATAAACAAACAAATAAATAAATCACATAATATGGTACCAATATTGTAATGACATTACTAACAACTAAGCCACACCCCTATCTACAAACATGCAATCTGTGTGTATTACAAAAGATCTGTTCATAAAATCTATGTTTGAAATATCCACAGGAAGCAAAACAGAAAATTTGTCCACCTTAGACTGGTACTGATGGGCTAAGCCTTTTTAAGTCGTGAGGTGGTCGTAAGCCCTGTTTTTCTTTCCTTGTGGAGACATTATAGTTTGTGAAGACATTGCTTGTGGGGACATTACAACTTGTAGGGACATTCTAGCTTGTGGGGACATTACAACTTTTGGGGACTTTACAGCCTGTGGGGTCTTTACAACTTGTGAGGACATTTTTTAATGCAGTGAACATGTGGTATGCATTTTCATAACCTTCATTAGCATCAGTCTTGCAAAAGTGTGTAAAGCAAAAGTGACCATTAGCCCTGAATTGCCCTGTCTCCTGTAAAAGTGTTGACCTCATCGTGGGTCACAGAACGAAGGACCAGGGCTAACTTCCTGGAAAGCTATAATCCATTCTCTTAATTTCTCCTCTTATGACCCCTGCCTCTATGCGACACGACCCCCACCCCCGAAATATTCTTTACGACTCCTTACGTTCCTGTTTTTGGTTTCTGTTTCTATTATATGTGATATATGTGGGTATTTACAATATTCCCAGGTATAACTCATGTTACCCATTGGCTGTGTATATGCAACATTCCTAACTGGTGTCCTAATGATGTGTACTGTCTACTGTGGAGCCTATAGTAGAAACTATGTGGAGGAAGCTGCAGGGGGTATGCTGTCTTGTTCCTTATCCAGCAACACATACTGCGTGTCTCAAAATGTCGGATGATGTCATCTTGAATAGATCATCTGATGTCTCACAGCAAATAGGCTTGCTGATGATGATTTGAAAGGGTTTCAAACTTCATGCACTCTCCATAAAACCTGAAGAAAAAAAACCTCACTTCAAGAAAATGATTGTCTTTTGAATCCCAGGATTTGGGTCAATTCAGAACTCTGGAATTGATTCTGATTAAATTCACCTGAACAGGTAATTAAATTTGAGTTATAAAATATCCGGGATAGTGAATTTTAGTTTTAACTGAGATCAGAGGAATTGAAATTTTATTCAGTGACTTTTAAAGAAATTCTACTTATTTATAAAGCATGAAAGCCTTATACATTCAATATGCTTCAACCAGCATCCACAAACATGCCACTTGTCACTACAAACAATACTAATACGACTTAAAATAGTTATTATATGCAAGTCAATGTTATTTAAAAAAACTTTCCCCATTATTAGCTGCTTTTAAAATAATGCATACATGCTGGGAAATGTATTTTTCAAATATTTGCTCAACTGAAATGAATTGTCACAGACTACATACAAACTTGCCAGTAAGTAAAAAATAGCAAAAAAAAAATCAAATTTTGACAGTGCTTAATTGAGACATGACCCTTGCGACAATATATATTTGATATCAATGGAAAGATTGTTTAAAGTGATAAATTAATATAGTATTCAATTTCACCTGTATTACCTCTATACTTGTAGAAAAGCAGTATATTATCTGGAGCAATAGAACCTGGACTTGTGTACTGTTGCAATTAAATGTGCCAATTTTGTTGTGCAATCAAATGGACAATTTATTGACAACACTGGTCTTGGTCACTGCCAGGTAAATGGATTGTTATGATTATGAAACATATGATGTTTGGATGCAGCACCAGCATGCAGTCGCTGCTCCCTGATAATATTGCAAAAACACATACTCTTACCATATAGGGGCATACTGGGTTTAACCTTTCTTCTTTCCCTAAGTAAATATTTACCACACAAAAGGTTGGTTTTTCATGCACTGTGTGATAACTATTTTTTTGTATGAGTCTTTAGAGACGTGCTCTTGAAAGCATGTCCAGTTTAATAGCTTTCATCATTTAAGCGTGCTTTCGTCAATAAAGCGCACTTTTGTCATTTAAGCACGGTGTTCACGTAAGGCTTGTTTTTCTGTTTTCCCAAGTTACTCACCGTGGAGCCAAAGGCCCTGGGAAGAATTTCATTATTGGCTTTTGCCAGAGGCTCCGCAGGTTTGAAGGGATTACCGTAATCCGGTTAACGCAGTGTTCGCACAGCCTGGGGTCTCACGGTAAGCGCGTGGCACCCCCGGCGATCACGCTGCGTTCTCTGAAATGGTGTTTGGGGAGCCACCGTCATCAAACCCTGCCCACCTGCCTCATCAAGCCGCCAGTCTTGCGCACAGTCCGTGCATCTAGCTGAGATGAGGCTCACACAAGCTTCGCTGTAGCTGCGGAGAAATGCACTGCTTGTTGCGCACCTGTCCCCTCTCATGATATGAGAAATACCTGAACGAATCAGCTCCGGACTGAATTGGTGACTCGATCATTGCTTTTGAGGACCTGCGGGGTGGCTCATCCTGTTAAGGCACTGTGCTAGCGCATCAATAAGCTCTATGGTCTGGTGTCTCATAAGGCACTAATCTAGTGTACGGATATGGTTTCTGTAAAGGCATGGTTGTAGTGTATGAATTTGCCCTATAGTCTGATATCTGCTAACGGGCTGACCGGGTATTTCTCTTCTGTTTTCGCTTAAGGGACTGTTCTAATCCCTGGATATGCTCTATGGTCTGGGATCTGGTAAGGCACTCTTCTAGTGGCTGGATGGGCCCCATGGCCTCGTACTGAAACAAAACTGTGCCAGTGTTGACTATGGCTAGCAGCCCTGCAAGATGGCACACAGTTCTCTCTCCAGGGATGGAAAAGTTTCTGTCAGTCAGCATTATGGTGTCTTATCGAGCACCAGCAGCACTGGTTGACTAACCAAGAGTCCGACAAGCCCGACTAGCGAACTGTGGTACTGTGGCTGACATTGTGTGCATTGGAAGAGAGAAAGTGCTTTCTGTGCTCTCCCAAACTGATAGCAAGATGTATGCAATGAACATTTATAAATCCAATTAGGTATTCCAACTTGGGGAGTAAAGGGGGGGAGGTATTAAAAACCGCTTTTGCTTTTGATTGGTCAGCCTCTGCACTTACATAACCTCATTTTAGAGTTTGAATTTTTCCAAACAAAGAACAGACGTTCTCTACGGACACAATGCATGCTGACTGCTGTACAGAGCAAATAGCCAGACCTGGGATCTCCTGGCTACTTCTCCTTGTTTTTAATAAAAATCTCCTTCCTGCTTTTTCATACAAAAGCACAAATCTTTCAGGAAAAAGAGCTCTTTTTAGATACCTGATGCGTCTTTTCGGAAGATCGTTTCGCGGATATTTCTCCGGTTGCGCTCTGACAGTAATGGATATAATGTCCACATAACTTAATGCAATGGATATAATGTTGCTCTGAATAGAATGGATGTAATGCACTTTGTCACCAACTGCTTTGATGATTCATTTTTCTACGAGCTCCTAGCTGTTCACAACACACATTGTGTGCTTTGAGGAACTTTCGTCGTGTTCGTTTGTCAAAACTCAATTACACTGAACATGCAAAGCTGCATGTCAATGGAACTCTAGAATTATGCATTCTAGAATTATGGAACTGAAAATATTGGCGTTTGCAGAATGTAAAACCACTGAAACGGCATACTCCCTATTTTAAAAATATATCTGCAGTTTATGTAAATGAAGGCCATACCTTAGTTTAATTTTTCTTTATGGTGTGTCAATGAAATGTGCCATTGACAAAAATCTTGTCTGTGTCCTGCTTTCCTGTATTTCTAACTATACAAATAATGGAAACTTTGATTCAGTTCAATTCAGGAGAGAAAACCTGATTGTGTGATCTATCGAATGTTTGTAGTAGTAACAGGCTATATATTGTATTGTATATTGGAAACGTGCTGAACTTTATTCAGTATTATTTATCGGAACATGCTGAACTTTATTTAATTCCTCGTGAATGTGTACAGCAGCATACTTATTTGGCAAGACAGCTTGTACAGTTTGTGTCCCAAGTGCCTGTTTGCAATTCACACTCAGGGATGAGTTATTATAAGCCTTTTTTTGGCAGGAGGGGGGGTCACCCTGTGACTCTAGGTCATCAGAACAGCTTCTCTGTGTCACATGTTCAGTCACAGTTCAATAAATCCTGTCTGTAGGTTGAGTCTCCCCCATTGACTCAT
Source organism: Anguilla anguilla (assembly GCF_013347855.1). NCBI lineage: Eukaryota > Metazoa > Chordata > Actinopteri > Anguilliformes > Anguillidae > Anguilla > Anguilla anguilla. The sequence goes on from NC_049209.1 coordinate 35,869,871, forward strand.
GTTTTAAAATATGAATTACATTTCATTTCATAAATTGTTTACATGAAAGAAGAATAACTCATCGCGCCACACTATCCAATGTGCACTGGAATGTCTTTTTAAAGCAGCTAAGTGCCGATTAGATGGATTAGGAATTTCTGTTAGACGGATCTCAACCTTATTTTAAACGTCTGTTTCTTTTGCTAAATAAAGAAAGGAACTGCATGTGATAAACCTACAATAAACACTTTGCCATGTCTTAATCTCTAAAGAGGCTGAGCATTAGGCATGGATTTAGTCAACATGCATCCTTGTGTTTTTTTACCCTTCACAAACAGATTGGCTAGTTTCATGATCGCCAAAAATGAACTTGTCAAAACTGTGTTTGTGAGGAAGAAAGTGTTTCTCAGTCCTACTTTCAAAAGACAATTTTTACTTGCTTGCAGAGGAAATGTAAAAGGTAGACCTACTCACTGTGGAGCTGCAGTTGTTTTGGGAAGCTGTACAGTCATTGTACTACCTGTTTTTGCATTCACTGCGCATGGAAATACGTTTTTTTTTTCCAATTTTCCACTTTCAAATATGAACTGCCCCTTTAATTCAGGTGACAAAGGATTAGCCTACCTATCACTGGGGTGTAATGGCCCGACCAATGAAATTCTTGGTATGTTAGTCATTTATGAATCTTGGCCTTCTTTGTTTGCGCTCATTGGAAGGTGCACTGGATAAGAGCATCAGCTGAATGCCTGGATGGTAAATGTAAATGAAGATACTTTCCGGGTTTCTGGGTCTCTGCCACGGCCGCCGACTGCTCTGTTTGAATCCGGCGACACATTTTGGCGGGAAGTGAAGGGGCAACTGCCGCATCGTACCTCTGAACCGATTCCGCAGGCCCCGAGCTCACCACCAAGAAGGAGGACAGAGCTCCTCCAGAGAGCAGCAGGTTTAGATTTAGGAGAGGTCACGGATAAAATAAACAGTTTTTCAGTTTGACACTTGCCAGAATACCGACCCGCTGATCGGCCCCAAATGTCTGCACTGCGCTCTCAGGAAAAAAACCAGAACAACTTTATTTGACATACAATACGTGTTGTACTTATGGAGTACATGCTTTCAGGATTAATTGGCTGTGATTCCCAAGAAATAACCGATCAAACTAACAAGCTAAATGAAACCCATTCAGGTATTTGTGCTATGACAAAAAATGAAATAACACTCCAATAAACAACTGTTACGCTAAATTGATAGTTGTCTTGGCATGTGTGCGGTGAAATCATGCATTGACTTAGTGATATAAATCTAACAGTGTACCAGATCCTCATAAGCTACTATAATGGTTGTAGAGCAAACCAATAAGCTCTGAGTGTCTGAAATTGAGTCAGTGCTGAACTCGGATTTCATAAATCAAGGCTTACTACTACCTATCTATGAAAAAAAAGACAATTTACCAAATAATACTTTTGTATTTTCTGTAGAACCAAACAGTGAAGAAGAAATGACCAAAACCATCAAATTATGAGTACTGATACAAAACAGTAATGAATAAATGAAGTTAAAATAAATAAAATACCAATCAATCGTTTGAGGTTAAGGGAGTAGACAGCTGCATAAAGAAAACTTTTATGGATATTTTGTCAGATTATTTGTGTATTTACCTTATTTTGATGGTTTGGACACATAAAAGATACCCTAAAATCATATGCAGGCCTATTTGATTCCATATGTGGATGGTGTTAGGCTACCACATTATGACCACAAGAGTAGGCATAGGTAAACAATATACAAATAAGCCATTTTGTAGTTTGACTGAACAAGGTGAGATTTCTCCATGCTACGCCTGTGCGTATGTATAAACTAAATTCATTCTGTAACGTGTTTGAACCATCACATTGCCAGTTTTTACATAACTTTTCAGAGATGGACCTTTTTGATGCACTGCCCTGAAGCTAAAAATAAGATTTATGCGCAAAGTTCAAAGGTTTAGTGGATTGATGTTTACCAAAACTGTTCTTAAATACTCTTAAATGCTCTTATATTTTTCTTGTTGGCAGAACACTTTGTGCAGAACTTTCTGAAAAGTACATTTTACATGAGCCAAAGTATTTTTGCTTTGGCTCAAAATGTTGCAAATGTGCAGGATTTATTTATTTATTTTTATTTTATTTATTTATTTCATGTCGTGGCGACCTTGCTCATGACCGACACAACAAGGCTTTATGTAAGCAAAAAATTCCATACAAACAGATTGTTTCCCCAGACAAGGAGTGAAATATGTAATTTCTCTGGAACCCTACACTTTGCTAACTGGCCCATTTGTTTTTTATCCCCCCACTGTGACACATGCAGATATTAGATTACCTTGTGCTGTCTGTGTTTCTGTGTAACACTCATATCTCAAAAACAACTATTTCCCTCGAAGCAATACAGTATTGGAACTCAGGACAAAAGCTAATGTGAGCTTTCCACAATTTGAATAGCTTTAATCTACTTATGTACTTAAAAGCACATGCTAAGAATTTGTAAACAAATGGTCCCTATTCAGGCTATTTATTTATTTGTACAAGGTCACTCCAATGGGCTTATCAGTTCAATAAAATCCATGTAGAGAATCCATGTAGCACATATCAGTCTCTGAAAAACTGGTTCCAATCACAGTTGGTTGTGGTAAGCTGGTTTGTAACTCTGTAAACTGTATGTCACGTTTACTCTTAAAGCATTGAATTTGGGCTTATGCTTCCCTGAGTCTCAAACCAGTTCTTGTAGAGAAAACACATATTGTAAATCACAGTTTGATGCTAAGAAGCAACAACATTGGGATCTAAAAGGTGTGTGCATTCTATGGGCTGTCCATCCATATTGTAGCATGATCTGAAATCCATGCTTGCAATGGTGGATGTTCAGGTATAGCTGCAAATCAAGGAAGGTTCTTTGCATGCCTTATGCATTAGTTTTGCCTTATGCATTATTATTATTTAATAAACTAAGAGCATGGCTTCTACGGCCATGCTGAGCCTTGGTTCCTCGTCTACAGCTGTTGGGTCCAGCCTTAGAAACGTAGGTGTCATGTTTGACTAGTCCATTGATTTTGGCCAGCGTATTAGGATGCTGACTCATTCTTGTTTCGTTTTTTTTTCCAGCTGAGAAACATTTCTAGACATACTGTCTTTTGTGTCTAAACCTGTGTTGCAGATGATTATCCACACATTTGTCTCCTCACGTCTCGACTACTGCAGTGCCCTTTTTACACGCCTCAGCGAATCGTCTCTGGACCGTCTGCTAGTGGTTCAGACAGGGTCCGCCCAGCTACTGACAAAATCCAATTAGAAGGTCCCACATTGCAGCCATTCTAGCTTTGCTTCACTGGCTTCCCATCAAATTCGGGATGGATTTTAGAATTCCTGTCGTCACGTGTACATCACACGGTCAGGTGCCTGCTGACGTTAGTGAGCTACTTTGCCCTTATGACCGCAGTAGGTCCCTTCAATCTTAGGTCCATGGGCTGCTGGCCATCCCCAGTTATAGATTAAAAACAAAGGGAGATTGGGATTTTGCCACAGATTTTGCCAAATCTTTAGAACAGCCTCACTTTAGAGGTCTGAACTGGGCTTTAAGCCTTGCAGGTTAGAGCTAACGCGTGGCTCATCCTGTTAAAGACACTGCTGTGGCCCATTATTAGGCGTTACCATCCAGGCTTTGTAAACAGTAACAGCAGAGACTGAACAGCAGAGTCTGAACAGCAGAGACTGAACATTAGAGTCTGAACAGCAGAGACTGAACATTAGAGGCTGTGGCCAGCAGGCCTGCTGGGTGGTGCATGCCTGGCTGTGGAAACGCCCACAGAGAAATTGAGAAACGATGACAATAAGCAGAGTAGTAATATGCCTGATATTTCTGTCCATGTTATACCCCCCACCTCCACCCCCACCACCCCAACCCCTCATCTCCAGACTAAATCATGCGCCTGTGAAAATTCTTCCTCTAGGTGAAGTTATAGAAATTTTTTTTTTTACTAAATGAATTGATTGTTAAAGGTACGATTTAGTGGCATCTAGCGGTGAGGTTGCAAATTGCAACCAACTGAATACCCCCCCTCAACCCTCCCTTTCCAATGACATAGGAGAAGCTACGGTGGCCTGTAAGTTCCAAAAATGATCTTCTACGACAGCATCGAGTAGCCAAGTGTCAAGTGATGAGGTTCCTTGATAGATTTATAAATTGTATTTAGTTATTTAGTCTGTAAAACTATAGGTCATAGCTTGCAAGTAAGATAGCGATTATGATTGTTAATTGTTCTGCATTGTGGTAGCGTTTTGTTGCTAACATTATCTGCTTTGCATGGTAAATCATAGAAAGACATGATGCGTCACAAAAACTATTACACTACTAACTAACGCTTACATTACAGTGTGAAATATCCTCATTATGAAATACCACTAACCTATTTAAAGACACTCAATTAAAAAAATAACGTATAAAACCGAAATATTTTGAGCAGTAATACTTACATAGCAATGGTGAAATCTTATCTGCGTTCAATAGATAGAGACAGAGACAGTAAATCAATATTTAAGACAGATATATTTCTATCTGCTTCTGTCTTACACCAGAAAACCATGTCAGCTAGGTCTATCAGCAAACATATGGCTTAGCTATGCCCAGAAGTCCTCAATAATAATAGTATTTTCCAAGAAATTACGTAAAATTGTTGACAACGTTTCGTTAGGTGCAGCGTCTTTTACTGCTACCACAGAGTGAATGTGTAAGTGAATGTGATGATAACAAAACTTTCCATTAAGCTGACCAATAAAATGCTATTCCAAAAGCAAAATTAGACGTTATACATCGTTAGAAAGCTTATACTCTCACCTACTGAATGAATGGATTGTCAATCAAGCCAGACTGTACTAAAAAGGGCTACAACGCCGTAAACAACATGTGTGGTATTACGCACAGCTATTTTGGAAGGTACCCAGGCATCACAAATGCGCGTATATTTCACAAACGGATTGTCCAAGACAATATATGACCACTCAGTCTCTTCTTTCTTCTTCTTCGTCTTCCAATCGGTGCATTCGTGCCACCCACCAAAATTAAAAACGTGAGAGAAAAAAAACGCGAAAGGCCCTCTCTAGAGCTGTTTGTCCGTTCTGGGCTACTGTAGAAACATAGTGGTGCAACATGGCGGCCTCCATGGAAGAGGACCGCTCCCTATGTAGATATAAAGGGCTTATTCTAAGGTAACGAAAACACAACGATTCTTATTTTTATGGGATTATACACTAATTAAAACATTCCATTTCTGTCGAGTCTGTTCCGCTAGATGCCACTAAATTCTACACACTGCACCTTTAAATGGACTGCATTTATGGAGTACTTTTTCCAGCACAATTTTTACACAATTAAATTCATTCGCACACACACACACACTGATGGTAAAAGGCAGGGGTTTGGTGCCTTGTCACCCCACTAACATGACACTAGCTTGAATATGAGCACGACAGTACAAACGCAGCCGGCGTACAAACCCCCAGTCTTGAGATTTTCTGGAACGTTCCCCTTCCATGCGACGGCACCTCTGCTGGTATTGGCCAGCCGTTTAAAAAAAAGAAAAAAAAGAGCAGAGTATTTCCTGCCAGGATGGCAGGGATGCCAGGAGGACCCGGAGCGTGCGTCACGCCAAGCACAACAGCGGCCTGGTGCCAGCGTCCCCCCACGTGGCGCCAGGCTCCTAGCTGTGCCAGGGCACCTGGGCCCTCAGATTCGGGAAGGGTCACCTCAGACCACCCTTCCCTCACCCTCACCAGTGGCCACCCTACCTGTGGCTCACTGGAGGGGATGCTGACCATGATCTCGCTATTGAAACGTTTGTCACCGTTTTGCACTTTTGCAAGAACGGTCCAGTAAAACATTTATATTTTTGCAGCCTTTTCTCTAATAGTTTTGCTTAAATTTTTTTTTTCCTGCAGTGTGTGAGTCTACCTTCTTTGGTTCTCTCACTAGCGATGGACAGAATTTGCCGAAAGTGCAATGATTCCCAGATCTGTCTCAGTGAGTCTCTCAGCTGCATCTCAAGTACTGTATTCTAGTACGCTGAAACTCTACACTGCACGGGATATTCGATAAAAATATTAAAGATAATATAAAAAAGTTTTCACTGCAGCATGTTTTTATCGTCCAACACGCTTGTATTATGTCTAGTTTTTTTAAAGGTCTTTTCTGTTGGCTCAATAGGTTATTCTAGAAAATGCCTGTTACAGCTCAACAGGCCATTCTAGAGGGAACATTCTGGAGAGCACCTTCCACTGCTCTGTTGAGTTTATTTATACATTACATTACGTTACAGGCATTTAACAGACGCTCTTATCCAGAGTGACTTACACAGCTTCTTACATTTTTACATAGTATCCATTTATACAGCTGGATATTTACTGAAGCAATGCAGGTTAAGTTCTTTAGGGTACAATGGCCTTATACTACCTGGGAATCGAGCCTTTACCAGGTTACCAGTTCCCATACCATTATACTACATTGCCACCGTGTTTTCAGAGTAATTGGTATTTGGTTTGAGCACTTGCACTTTGTGAAGACGTATATCTTCTAGAATCCAGAGAAGCCCTATGGAGGCTAAGTGTAATTAGCCACAGTGAACGCTAGGTACTGACGTCCTGGGACAGTAGGCTGTTCTTTGCTTCACTGCCCTTTGGTGTGACTTCTCGGGTCAATCACAATTAACCCTAAAATATCCACAAAGGTAACTGCTCTGTGAAAAATGACTCAGGTTTGGGTAATGTCGTCTTCAAGAGGGCAATGTAAGTGCATCATGTATCATCCAGATGATATTGGAATATTAAAATATTCTCCTGAAACCACTGCGTACAAGATGAATTATAGACGCAGAAAGTTCCTCATTATTTGTTGCATGCTGTGGATACAAGCTTACTAAATGCTCCCCATCCACCGTAAACTGCCATCAAGCGTGAAAATCTAATGAGGACAAAGAGGGGGGAATTTGCAAAGTGCCACGGCAGATCGTATGACGGCATCTCCCCCTCGAGCTGATATAATAATGCATTTTCCCATTGCTGCTAACCACCGAGTTCGGGGGTCAGACAGCTGTAATTCAAATCAGACGTCCCTGGGGCACGCGTTCCAGATGCGAAAATCTAGACGGGTGTACGAGCCGACCGCGCACAACTAATTGGCGGTCATTAAGTGGGCCGCGCTCTCTGGCCCCCGTCGCCATTGGCTGAGCGTCCACCTAATGAGGGGGCGATAACGGAGTCCTTGTTCGCGCTGGCTAAATTGGCCCGATTGGTGGAGGTGTGGAGTTTTTTTTAATTAGCGCTCCGTTTGGCAGCCAAGTGCTCGTCACGTACACAGAGTTCACCGGAAGTGCCAGGCGGCTCACTTACCGCTGCGGATTCAGCAGGTGACGCGTCGAGTGCTCGTGGTCTATCATTCTATCGGTCTTAAGAGTGGACACGATGCCCTGCACCTCGTCTTTCTGCCTTACACTGTCCTTTAGCTTTGTAGTCCTAGATATGCAAGTTCTAGCTCTCTCCTGTAGAACTGTGTGGACTGTTGGCTGCAAAAATACATGCGCTTTAGCTGCAGTGCTGCTCTTGCATGGGTGCAGGTGACATAGTTGCAAGCAGTACAGGTGCCTTGGTTGACGGTACAGCAGTGGTCCCCCACCTGGCATTCAAACCTGCGACTTTGTGGTTCACAGGTCCAGAATCCAGGGTACCGAGGTACATACCCCCCTCTCCTACCGCTTACAGAGAGGGCAGGTGGAGGCTTCTGACAAATTTTAAGGGGGAAGACACTCACTGCCAAACAAAACATTCTTGGTTTTGTTGGGGCATGTAACTTGCCACCTGTATGTGATTTACAATCGGACAGTTGCTCTGAGACTTCAGTTACTATATCCCCCCCCCCCCCCCCCCGACTCAAATATCAAAACATTAAGAGGTATTTTCCACTACTCCTCCCCCCCCTTCTGGGAAATGTACCCCCCACCCCCCTGTGCCCCCCCCACCCCCTATACAGTGTAAATAGTCACAGGTGATTGCCCTCGACGATTGTAGGAAATGAAAGAATAAATGTGATTTCACAAGACCAGAAGCCAGGGCAATATTAAAGAACTAAATGTTATGAGGCACAAAACTACCGCAAGTTTGAATGGCAGTAAATCGGGGTACTGCAGAACACTCTCTACTGGCTTGGGCCTGGGGGTGGGGGGAGGTGGGGGTGGATTAGGTGTCAGGGATAAAAGGTCATAGTTCATACATGGCACACATTTGGATTTACCTGGATGTGATTAATTGGTTTTTGATCACCCAGGGAGAATTCTGTTACACAAACCCCAGACTTAAAAAAATTAAAAAATTTTATTTAATTTTTTTTTACCTCAGGTGACCTCTGAATGTCACATGACCCCTGTGCACATGCAGTAAACACTCGCATGAACACAAACGTGTACACATGCATAAAACACTGTGGCAAGTGACGTTCTCTAAATCTGCTTGAAGTGTTTTGTTGATATGCGTTCAGACGCAGTTGTGGAAATCAACAAAAAATGATGTTACTTGGTGTTTCTTAAAAGAAACATAGCACTTAATTTAGCACACACCTTTCCTAGATGCCTTTCTACTTTATGAATTGAAAATAAATACAAAAAACCATGAATTACAGCTCTTAAAATTTTTGCATTTTGGTGCGGAATCCCAATGCAAGCCAGAGTTTCTGTCTGAGATCAGAGGCTAATCCTGAAAGTACGCTACAGACCGTAATGCACCAAGAAAAACACATTTCTGCTGAGGGTTTGCTTGTGTATTAGTCTCATGGGTCTATTTCTCATGAAGAACAAGAGCCTGTACTGGCTGATACTTAAAATGATGCTTCTGGAAGTTGTGATGGTGAAAACACTAAAGCATTCAGGCTTTATCTTTTTTTTGTGCGAGCGAGAAAATATTGCAGTTAAGGCCTCTTCAGCTGTATTTCATTTTGATTTTTACAATCCATGGCTTTAATTATGACAAACTGATATCATGAAACATATTTGTATGAGACTATATCTCTTAATGGTTATTGCTTTTAAACTTTATTCAATAAATATCTTTAAATAAATAGCCAGACCTTCATACATTTCATTTTACACTTTTTGTCTTCAAAAAAAGAAAAAGTATTTCATTAATTTAGTGAGTAGGTATATCATACCACATTGTGGCATGACACAGTATTATACTTAGTTGACTGTGATATAATACTGGCCTTTTCCCCCCAATGTATCTGTGTTTAAATATTAAATAACTATTCTTCTCTGTGTATCATAATTTTCCAGGCATTTTGCCCGATTTCTTTTTCTGGGGGTCACAGCATAATTTTCCAGCTTTTACTTTTATGCAAAGTACTGTGGGACAACTTTGAAATACAATTTATATGTATTTTGTATGCCACAATAAGAAATACTGGCTAACTATTCGAGTGATAGGCCTATATTAAATTTAGGCTGTGTTGAAACATTTGGCATGGCATTATACTTTCAAATCTGCTTCCACACCTGCCCATACCCAGCTTTGAATTATACATATTCTCCCCTTGCAGTTAAAAACCAAACACAGATCGGCAGTTTATATAATGTATATCCTGACCTTAGTCCTCTGTATACAGCCCAAATAAAATCTTGCTTGGAGTTAGCGGTTTATTACAGTCACAGTAAAGTGCATTGTTAGTGATGCTTCTACATTATTACTCGCTTGTATAAGCGGACCCTGATAATGGCGAGATGTAACTCTACTTGACAGATGAGCACGGTGTAATTTTCAGACCACATTGTAAGCCAGTTTCCTGGCTCGAATTGACAATATATAAATCTGCTGAGTCACGGTGGTAAAAGAGAGAGAGAGAGGGAGAGCTCCAGTCCCTGGACTCAAAACGCAGTGAGTCGGAACATTGCCTAGCAGTCTTGCCATGGCAACTGCAGCAAGATGGAAGGAAGTCCCTTTTGTTTTTATCATTTTCAAAAAAATATTTGGCGGCTTGTCCTCCAAAGGCTGACGTGAAATGGTCACTGGCGTGTAATCATGTTCATGTCGGCGTAAAACTCTGGTACATGGCTGGAGGCAGGCGGAATATGGCCGAATCCACCGTAGCTTTGCCAGTTGAGGGATGGTTAGCGTAACTAGGGTGGTCCCCCATCTCTTTGCGCGAGACCGGCTTTTCTGCTCGACCGGAGAACCGGCGGTCCACGTGCGGCAGCCAGGTAGCGAGCGTTGGCCACCAGTGCAGTGACTACGCAAAGTGAAAAGTGGCGACCAACATAACGCATTTTGAGGATCAGCGCTTGACAAACTCTAATGAACAAAAAAATTCAGTTTCACGTTGATGCCGCGTCCGGTGCTCGGCTCGCAGCATTACTTAATCCTGTAAAATCCCACCAATGACAGATGCGTAATGTCTGGCCGCGATAACGCAAATGGACTCGGCTTTGCCAAGGAGCTGAATTGGACTCTTGTTGATAGGAGTCTGTTGGGGTAGTCTCGGAGGACCCGCGCACATCTGTGCACAGAAGCAGAAGAATGTTTAATTCTCTTACCACCCCCCCCCCCCCCCCCCCCCCTCCCCCCAAGCCCATTAAATCTCCCTATTTTAATTGTGGCTCTGGTATTTTATAATGTCCTGAGGACAAATGTAATGTCAGCTTGGGTCCTCCCCCCTCCAGATGTGGTTAACATTCCTTTTCACGCCACATTACCGGGCCTCTCAGAGGACGCGCGGATGTAATTTCTGCGTATCCCACGCCAAAGGTGCTGTGTCACTGCACTCTTTGCGCACAAGTCTGCTTCAGTAAAGCTGGCCCCGTTTGTGATTCAGCGTGCTTGGATTCAAGGGGGGCACATCGCCTAACATTCCCACAAATTATATTTAATTGGAATATTAAAGTCTGTTTTCTGAAACATTCCGAAATTACCATCCTCTCATTTTAGGTGCAACTTAATGTATATATGTGGTTGCATATCATTTGCATGCCATGACTTCCTGATGTCTGTGACCTATCAAAATCATCAGAGTCTGGATATCTTATTGTCAGGGTGTCCTACAAGCGATACAAAAACCCTTTGCATTTGAATGGATCTCTATGGGAATTGGGAGGGTGGGACTAGATTCAGTTGTAAATTATGCTGATACAGTATGGAACACATTTGTTGGCTAAATGGCTTTAAGTCATCAAGGGTCCAAAGTATAAAATGAGCCTCAAACCTACTGCATATCTGCTGCCAGAAAGCATTGTTTCTCCTGAATATTTTTTCCATTGAGTTCAACAGGAAAATTAATCAGGAGAAACAATGCTTGTAATATCTACTGCATATCTGGCAACAGCATGGTGGCTTGAGGCTCATTTGATACCAAGCAGAAAAATGCAGATGGTTTTAATGTTGTGGCTGATCGGTGTATACGCTGCATGTATTAAACAGACTTTTTGTCTGGACAAGTGTAAAGATGTAGTTGGTCGAGTCGCCAAGGGGGGTGGTAGGGAAGCACGCAGGACAACAAAATCCTGTGCAAAAAGTGCCAGGTTTATTTACAGTGCTCAGGAGTGTAAGTATAAACAACAAAAGCTAATAGACAAAAAATAAATAAATAAACAAAAACCCTAAGAAATTTACAGGCTAACAGCCACAATGTCTTAATTAGACAGTACAATAAAGAATGTTCGTTTCAGCAGCTCCTACAGTATCACCTACAGTACCTCTACTTTCACCAGACAGTCCCCTGCAGTCCCAAAACCCACTGCTTAAATAGGGAGTTCAATTTGAATTTCCCTCCAAGGGACTGTACCACACAACTGACAAGGGAGCTGCCTTAAGATTTGGATATTATCTGTTTGAATGGAATGAGTCCAAACATCACCGCCTAATTGCAGAGTATAAGTTTAATAATTAATGTATTAAACTTACGATAAAGTTAATAATTTCACCATTCTGAGGTGCACTTTAATATTAACCCGTGAAATTTAAAGTTTAAAGATTGGTATTCCCCGGATATAGGCAGTTGTCGCATCCAGGACATGACAAGCGCATCTGACGGCGGCGACTGACTCCGGCAGAGCAAACATGATTTCAAAAAAATTACTGAAAACGGTAAAAAGAGAAAATGACAAACAGAAAGAACAAATCAGCTGAACAATGGATGGTGGACTTAATAAACGATGTGTAAGTAAATTAATGACGTGTGTTTGTTTTTACTGACAAAGTGAACAGTTGAAATGGAAACAATAGGTGACTAAAAGAGTAGAGTATAAAAATGAAAGTGACGTGATGAGGCCGGCGTGAGGCCACATCATAACAAGTCACACTTTTACTGTACTGGGGTTTAAACGCAGCAGTGGGGGCTAGCTAATGTCACTTTCATGCGGGCACTTGACCATGCATTGTCAACATTGTGTCGGCATTTTAATACTTCTAGCTCCAACTGCCCATGTCTCTTTTGTTTTTTGAAATTGCACATTATATGGTAATTGAGCATTGCAGTGAATGCAATTCCGAGTTTTCCTAATCTATAATGTTGATGTGCATGGAAATGTGAGAATAACAAGCAAAAGTGACGTTGAAACGCTGCGCCCCCTGGTGGCTCAATGCAGTGTTTTCCCAGATTGTGACTCAGGGCCCACAGATGCACTTTTGTCCCCAACCTCAAAATAAATAAATAAGCAAGTGCATTTTCTTGCATTAAAAAATTTGGAAAAACGAGTACAATTCAACCAAGACAACAATATAACGATGTGAATATTTACAATTGTTATTCAAAGTTGAGGAAAAAACATTGCTTTATATTACCCTATTACCCCAGGCAAGAGTTTCATAGTGTAAATATTAATATAAAAATAATATTAACTTAATTTATTTATGATCTTACAATGATTTTTATTTGCCAAATAGGTACATTTCTCCAATTTACAGTATTAGAGAGAAGGAGGGGAAGGAGGGAGGAGAGATGGGGGACGTGGCTGATGGTGGTAACTCATGTAGGGGTATGGGGGGCAGTGGCAGCTCATGTGGGGGTACGAGGGGGGTGATGGTAGCTCCTGTGGGGGTACAGGGGCAGGGGAGTGGGGGATGGTGGCACGAGGGGGGGGTGACGGTAGCTCGTGGGGGTACGAGGGGGGGTGAGGGTAGCTCATGTGGGGGTACGATGGGGGTGATGGTAGCTCATGTGGGGGTACGATGGGGGGTGACGGTAGCTCATGTGCGGGTATAGGGGCAGGGGAGGAGGGGCTGGTAGCTCATGTGGGGGTACAGGAGGGGGGGTGGTAGTTCATGTGGGGGTACAGGGGGTGGGGATGGTGGTAGCTCATCTAGGGGTACAGGGGGGCGGTAGCTCATGTGGGGGTATAGGGAGTGGGGGCAGTGGTAGCTCGTGGGGGTACAGGGGCGGGGGAGTGGAGGATGGCGGTAGCTCATGTGGGGGGTACAGGGGCAGGGGAGGAGGGACTGGTAGCTCATGGTGGGATACGGGGGGTGGGGGTGATGGTAGCTCATGTGGGGGCACAGGGGGGACAAAGAGGCCTTCACCCCAACTCCGGATTCCTGCCGCTCCAGACAGCTGAACATGCTGGCGTGGGGGACAGTGGGATCAGGTTCCCACAGACCTCGGGGAGAAAAGGTATTAATTAGCATGAGCAGACGCTGACGTCAGGGTGAGCTAGAGCCTCGCGATCTGCGTCCATCTTCGGAAACCTGAGAACCACCCCCCCACACAACCCCCCACCCCTTCGTCCCCCCCAACCCGGGTCCAGACCTCTTTTCCCTCTTTTTTCTCTGTCTGCCATGGGGCAACATTTCACTTCAGAACAGCTGTCTTCTCTCACAAAGTATTAATTTAAAAAATATTTTTTTTAAGCATTATGGGTATTCATGCATTTACATGTATGTTCCCTTTAAGTTCACTCGCTCAATGTTAGATTGCTGAAGTCGTTCGGGTGATGGGCACTGACATGGACAAACAAGCGATAGGGACTCCATTAGAACTTCATGATGCCAACAGAGACCCCGCAGTACTGTGTGAACTAGGTTTATAGACACCACAGTGCTGCAGAAAATCAGCACTCGACTCCACAGTAAACCGTTAAAATAGTTCGCAGAGACCACACAGTACTATGTGAGATTGGCGCATACGCTCTGCTGTACTTTATTTGCAACACAGTAGCCATTTTGCATCACTCTCTCTCTTTCCACCGTTGCATTTTTGACAACGTTTGGAACAGGCGGATTCAGCCGGACACGCAGCATGAGAGACGTTCACAGCGGAGCAGCACGTTCACTGTTCTGTCCTTCACCTTCATGAGATAGCAGACACAAGCACAGAATAAGTCACTACAACAATCTTAACCCCTTAGCTTACATGCCAAATCTTGCCAATCATTGCCCATTTAGGGGGTACTCTATTTAAAGCCTTATAACTCCAGATGTGAACACCACAGAGACTTGAGAAATGGCTTAAATGAAGCAAGACATTTGTACAATTTACAATACTAATGCAGATTAGTTTATATTCATAATTTTGGAAGAAATAAAGTGCCACAAATGCAATTGTCTAGACAAAAAATCAAAAATGAATCTGCACTTTTTTTTTAGTTTGCAATGAAATACTTCATTGAGAGATTGCATATATACAGCAGGCTATACATGTGCTGGATTAAAAACTTCTTGACCACAAGTTCATAATATCTAAGGGTGGATATATAGAACTACTATAGATTTATGAAGCAAAAACCTAGCAGTGTACCCAGCGTCTCCAAATCTATCCAAAATGTCTAAATTATGCATTGCTGTAAATCACAACATATTTACGTATTTCATTACAAATCAACTGTTTTGACTCAAGAAACTCACTGCTGCATCATTTTCAAGTGGGAATTACAAGCTTTTCGTCAGTACAGTGGTCTAAAATATTTAGGGGTCCAGAAACATATCCAAAATCTCTCCAAAAATGAATAAAATGCTTTTTGTCCATTATAAAGCATATAAATGAGCCCCCTATGAAGGTTTAAGATGAAACATTGCTATCAGATTAAAAAATAATGCAAAACTATTGTCACACAATGCGCTACAGTACCTAAATGTGTAATAATTAACTCTTGTATGTATTTCTATACTCTGTACTCTCGTATGTTTTCTTGTATGGGGATGGGACGACATGAAAACAATTTTCAACCGTCCAACACGTTTTGGCAATGTTCCAACTCTCACGTCATCACTGTTGCATGCTTCACAAAAACAATTTCACTACTAATAACGCTTACATTACAGTGTGAAATATCCACATTATATAATACCACTAACTTATTTAAAGACACTCCATTTCAAAAATATCGTATACAACCGAACTATTTTGAGCAGTAGCTAATACTTACATAGCAATGATGAAATCTTATCTATGTTCAGCAGATGGAGACAGAGACAGTAAATCAATGATACTGTATCAATGATACAAGTGTTCTCTTCTGTTTTGCTCCAGAAAATGATGTAAGCTAGGTCTATCAACAAACATATGGCTTAGCTATGTCCAGAAGTCCTCAATAATAATAGTATTTTCCAAGAAACATCGTTGACCACGTTTCGTTAGACCAGCGTCTTTTACTGCTACCACAGAGTGAATGCGATAAGGAAAATTTCGGTTACGCTGACCTAAAAAAAAACGCTATTCCAAAAGCATAATTAGACATGTTATACATTGTTAGAAAGCGTATACTATCACCTACTGAATAAATGAATTGTCAATCAAGCCAGACTGTACTAAAAAGGGCGACAACGCTGTAAACAACACGTGTGGTATTATGCACAGCTATTTTGGAAGGTACCCAGCCATCACGAATGCGTATATCACAAACTGATTGTCCAAGACAATATATGACCACTCAGTCTCAAAAGGGACATCTCTACGCGTAAAACCAACAGTAAGGTTAATGGTAGCTCACTTTTAAATGTTGAACTCTGAAATATTGGGGGTGCTCTAGCTCTAGAGTCCTCCTGCCAGGGTGCTCTAGCTCTAGAGCACCCACAGAGCTGGCGCCTATGGGTACAGCTCCAGGCTTCAGACAGTCACCTTGGTAGTCGGTGCCTTCAAAGTTGTCGCTGCATACCCTTACGCCGGTTTCACACCGGACGCGGATCTGAGGCGGAGCGGATCTGCTTCACATCCGCACCCATGTTAATGAACGAGTCTATTCACACAGCCTGCGGATTGCGTGCCTGGCTGCGGACATGAAGCTATCTTTTCCGCCGTGGCTCTATTTTTTCCGCCTTGCGCCAAGCAGATTTTAGGTAGCTAGCTACCGTAATCTCAAGATTTTGACATTTGTTGGCGAGTTTCGCTTCATCATGGGTAAGTTAAATCCTTCAAACTGTATTTATTCAAGAAGTCCCTTGAGATAAAATCAATTTTTCGACAGAAACCATGCCAAGATAGCGGCCACAATAAGTAAAAACACTTAGCATTGATATAGGCTTATGTTCTCTGTTTAATCCTTTGTATTTAACAACCTAAAGCCTCGCTTGCAATATAACTTAGCTACGTATCTACATGCATCTTGAGTACACAAATAATTCAAAGGATTATTAAAAAATTGGTGGATTTGCACAAAATTTTATTTTAATAAGGTAAAAAATAAAATGCTTCTCCTGGCCGAATGAACTGGACTTTGACATCCTCTTGAAAACACGCACCCACCTCTTTATGAAAACTAGCTATATGAAAACAATTGAAGTTAAAAATTAACCCATTGTATCCAAATAGCGACCCACACGGAAACATCTTGTTCGGATTTTTCACGGAGCTGTCTGCAGCTCCCGTCAGCGCCGACTAAAACTATCTGGCAGGAAAACCAGACAGCGACCAGAGCCGCCACAAAATATCTGGCAGGAGCCACCAGAGTCAGAGCACCAGCCAAGGATCAGCCGCCAGAGCCAGAGCACCCGCCAAGGATCAGCCGCCAGAGGTCCAGCCGCCACGAAATCCTGTCAGGGCACCCGCCAGACTTCGGGAGAAGCCGACTGGCAGGAGGACCCACCAGCCACTGCAGCGGCCACGAGTGTAAAGTTTAATTTAAACCACCAGAAAACCACAAGATGATGTTGAATAACCAACACGACCATGTTGTTGACCACTGAAAACACTTAGCCAGTTAGCCACAGTTGTCATTCTGATTCGATTGAATAAATAGGACATTTCATGTCCTGATCGCACAAACACGGCAACGTTACAGTAGGCTAGTCCTAGCTATAATCTATAAAAAATTATTAGACATCTTTTCCTGTGTAGCCTACATTCACATTGTTCAGATCTTTCACGGAGCTGTCTGTAGCTCCCGTCAGCGCCGACTAAAATATCTGGCAGGAAAACCAGACAGCGACCAGAGCCGCCACAAAATATCTGGCAGGAGCCGCCAGAGCCAGAGCACCCACCAAGGATCAGCCGCCAGAGCCAGAGCAGCCGCCAAGGATCAGCCGCCAGAGCCAGAGCACCCGCCAAGGATTAGCTACCACCCGACAGCGGCCACTGGCGGCCGCCATCTGCCACAAAATGATTCAACCCCCCTCTCCACATAAGGGACGATTCCATATTTTGCGGGATAGTTGGCATCCCTAAATTAAGTAACTAGAACCGTGATTCAACGTTGCCATCTACTGCAAAATTGGACACTGAAAAGGGGAGGGGACGTAACAACAATTAAAAATTGAAAGAATAATGTTGCTGTTTTAACTGCTTTAGAATGCTGAATTTTGTAGCACATTGATTTTATTGGAGTTGAAAAAATTTAGATCCTTTTTAACCCTCAATTGTGCCTCACTAATGAAGGAAGTGATTGTGAAAAGGTTCGGGATCTGAAGGACACGTTTGGACACGGAAATGGCAATACGTCACGCGTGACGTCAGACTTAACAAGCGGATAAACAAATTGAGCGAGATTGACGAAAGTTCTTTTTTTGTGTGATGCATAGTATAGGGTGACCAGACGTCACTGTTTTCCGGGGACAGCTCCCGTTTTTGGTACCGTATTTTCTTTTCTCCTGGGGAATTAACTGCACAATTAGTGCTACTGATTGGCCAGACTGTCTTCACACCTGACTCCCAGGTAAAGGACTGCGGTCAAGCCAGCCGCCACTTCGGAAATCACAGTCAAGCCAGCCGCCACGTTATTTCCTACTGTGCGTACACGTGCGTTATTACGGTAATGAGGTTTTTCCACTTGGAAGAACTGAAAGCATTTAATTAAAAACTTTCACTAAATATACATACCTTCATTGCGGCAATCGAATCTGTGCAGACAAGTCTTGCAGTGGAGAATACTGGATGAGGCACGAGTGACAAACGTCTTATTACAGAAGTAGCGCGTCAGCTGCTGCAGTTCACACTTGTATTAGAGCTCCCTCTACTGCATAGTTCTAGTAAATAGCAATTACAACGTTCGAACAGACAAGTACAGATAAATAATCAATGTTTTTTATTTGTTTATTATACTTATTTAAAAATCGGGCTGCATAACTGCCAATCCCGATGTCGTCAAAAGAGTCAAATAATGTCCGATATATCGGCCAAACCGATATATCGGTCGGGCTGTAGTTTGAAGGGCCTTTATTCTGAAATTCCACAGTGAGAAGTTCTGGAACTTTTTGTGCAGCTACCTGGGGTCCCCTAGAATGTATCAGAAGTGGAATTAGTGATTGGAAACAGACAGATTTCTTTTAATAATGTTCTGAATAGAACATGTTGTTTTGGTGTATAATATTTTCAAAGGGCCTTTAGTCTGTAATTCCACAGTGAATCATTCTGGAACGTTTTGTGCAGCTACGTGGGGTCTTCTAGAATTTTCTGAAGTGTAATTAGTGATTGGAAACAGACGATTTCCTTTTCATAATGTGCTGAATATGGTACCTTGTTAATCTGTATACGAGACGCGAAGGCTCTGTATATTCAAATTCCACAGTGAATTCTCCCGAGTCATAACCTCCTTGGTGAGCCAGTGGGATTTATTTGGCGTTTAGAATGATAAATAGTGTTTATTTTTAATTTCACTTACTGAATCAAACCCTAATATTATTATACGACTGTAAAGTAAATGAAAGCGACGGCAAACCGCGTTTTGTAGTCAATTAATTACCGTAATAACGCAAGGGTACGCGGATGAGGAAATAACGTGGCAGCTGGCTTGACTGTGATTTCCGAAGTGGCGGCTGGCTTGACCACAGTGGTAAAGGGAGGCTGAAAAACCAGCACCGCCTTCGAGGACCGTGATTTGAAATCTGGTCACCTTAACGTAGTAGGTTTGAACTAAATGCACTATAGCCTTTTTTCCAACGGTGGTATTTCTCGATATGATTGTGCAGCCGTGTTAACACATTACTACGGCTGCGGCCGGGTCTGGCACTCTTCACGGTAAGAAGACATTTTAGGATAGCGCTTCCGATATTGCTTGTGTCGAAATTGCTGCGACGGAAACAGCGATAGATTTACCAAGTAGCCACATCTGTCCAAAATGTAAACAAGTCAGGCAGTTTTCACGTTCGGGAAATATTTTACGACATCGTGGCGTTTAGGCGTCTTGCTTAACGTTAGCACTAGTTATAATATTTACCATCATTGTCCTCATTACGGCAGACTGAATGCAGCTACAGCTACACCCTCTGCTTGCTCGCTGACGTTATATATGTGTGATAAAGAGTTGTGCAACAACATATGACGGCTGGCAAAAGCTAGCTCACCATTTTCTTTCTGTCCCCGTGGGTCGTCGTTAGCTAGCTGACCAGCTAGCTATATCAGTCTGGTCCATTTACCGGTCTGGTCCTAGGGGAAACCTCCAACGTCTGGGGATAGTCCGGACTCACGGCATTCTTTCCTCTTCTTTCCTATTATCTGCCCGTCCCCGCCGCCCGCGTTTGTTTCTTTACTTCGTTTGTTTACTTGAACTATTTAACTAACGTTACTAGTTTTACTAGCTTAGAAGCAAATTGGGATGGCAGGTATGCCATCCCGCCAAGTTACGCCTTGGCGGGGGTATGTCCCATACCTATACAGTACCGAGAGTTTGGCACTTTTCAGGGTTCCCCACAGAAATAACCACAACAGCCACAGACACTCCGCCCTTAAAAACATTAAATTCTGTACATTCTCACCCCATTTCAACAGACAGAATTCATAAACAACTTCACATGTCCACACAATAAAGCCCCAAACTAAGGTGATTTTGCGTTTTATCCTTCTTCTTTTTCTTCTTCATTCTTATTTTTCCTGCCGCCTATCCCACTAACAACATGTCTCCCCATTGGACATTTTACCGACACCAGCCAAATCTTCACCTACACGACCCAATCAAATACTCGCATACACACGCAAAATACCCATACCTTTTTACTCAGAAACATTTCCAGTTTAAACTGCTAGTCTGCCTGTGGCCTAGTGGGCAAGGTTACAGTCTTGGGCACGTGGGATCCTAGGTTCAAGCCCGGCTAGGAACACATTTCTTTAACCTGCTTTTACCCTCAATAATAATTGCCTACTACTTCTCAATTATTGCTTTTGCACCATATCTACCCGCCGTTCACCTAACGTATACACTGCATTATGACGTACCGTCTGCACGTTCAGTTATTAACCGGCTACAATATTGCAAAGCCATATGGATTCAACGGGAGCTCTTCTGTGCTTACTGGCCTGTGTTCTTTAAAACCACGGACAGGTTCACTAATGATATTTCACGCATTGCATAGCTATGTCATGGTGCTGCACTAACAAAGTCACAGACTGGTAAACCTCCGGTTGAAGGATTGAATCCCGCCTCACCCTCAGGCAGATAATTTCCTCTTTTACACTAACGTTTTCTTAAGCTTATATTTGCTTTACCAAAACTCACTCACGGCTACCCATATGCATTTCATGACGGCAAATGTATTCCTTTTATTAAAAAATTACACCAGTTCACCACTGTGCCATTTCTACTAACTATATTTCTTCACTTGGCTACCGTACAAAACCTTCTTATCAGCAAACGCCACGTTTCTACATTCATGTTACCTCGCCCTGTTCTCTATCTAGCCACATACAAACAATTACTAGGTATGTACGTTCTGCAACTCCCCATTAAAACATTACATTTAAAATCATGACTCACTCAGAATTATAACTACTAGTACTGAACATGAGAAAAGCACATCAGTGCAGTAGATTTCACACATTACTTAACCCTCCACTTTAATAACTAATACTTTATACAGACTGTTATATATACCGTTCGATAAGGAAACTAAACTCGCTCATGGCCACTTCATTTACTTTGCAGTATAGTCTGTGATCATATCAACCTTCACCTACATGCCCATTCTGCTAAAAACATATTGTTTCAACTACGCAATTTCATAATTTCTCCTAATTTCTCTCACACTGTTGTTATTTTCTCATATGCAAAGCTTGCTGGGACATATGCGTCTGCTCCTATTCTCCACTATCAAGTTTTCTGGTTCTAGCTTAGCAAAACAGCGAAGAGGATTTCTACCTGCAGATAAGCCTATGAAAATGCCTTATGAACCTTACAAACACTAAAAGTGCATCTCCACAAAATAACAGACAACGAAGCAGGACAGAAGGGTACACAAGTTGCGACCTAGGGAGCTCTAATTCTACGGGCTTGCTGATTCTTTTGTCAATCAAGGCTCGTTGGATGGCCGTCAAATCCGTGAGTACATACACTGGCCATATTTCACCTGCGTTTCTGATGCGTTTACACTTACGCCACCGCACCCTTTGTCACAGCCACTGTTTTACATATATAGCAAACTGAAACTGCTAAACGGTACACGCTCATCAGACTGTACAAATTCACACAAGGATAGCCATAATTCACAACCGTTTCTTACAGGGTAACTTCGCATTTCTCACTCTCATAATAAAACGCTTTGCAAAAAGAAATGATATCATAAAAAACACGTTTTCAACGTACAAAAATGCCAAGTTACTCACACATACAAGACATACACCGTCTATAACTCATTCATTCAGACTGCCAAAATCCAAGCCTGCCATTAAAAGTATTAATACCAAAATGACGCCAAGTTACGGTACTACAAACAATATAGGCTATCTTGCCTCACCGAAATTAAATAAGATGTATTCCAAAGAAATGCTACCCAATATTTCCTCAATTCTTTCAAGTCACTTGGCCCTGTGTTTTGTAATCTTGCCATTTTACAATGTCATGCAAACTTTGTGTCAGATCAAAGTGTCAAATATTTCGAATTGCCTCATGGAACACATTGAAATTCATGTAGAAAACTGCTGGTGAGTAACTACAGGAAGCATATTTCTCCAGAAAACATATGTTTATACTTGCTTCTGAACTCAATTTGAGTAAATGTACAAGTGATTGTATATTTGCTACGTACAATAAATACTGCATGTAAAGTACATATCGTACATACATACATAGAGAACTTCTTTATCCCCATAGGGACATTTCCCTCGCAGCATGTTACATTCACATTTACGAACAGACATTTATACCAAAAAACATACAATCATTCACGCAACAGAAAGGCTGGGCAGCGAAATACATACATACCAATACAAATTGGACGCCTATTCAATCAATCTTGACTGTGAGAAAGCCATCCGCACATATGTTTGGCCTGTCCATGTACTGCATGCTTATACACACAGGGCCAAGTGACTTGAAAGAATTGAGGAAATATTGGGTAGCATTGCTTTGGAATACATCTTATTTCATTTCGGTGAGGCAAGATAGCCTATTGTTTGTAGTACCGTAACTTGGCGTCATTTTGATATCAATACTTTTAATGGCAGGCGTGGGTTTTGGCAGTCTGAATGAATGAGTTATAGACGGTGTATGTCTTGTATGTGTGAGTAACTTGACATTTTTGTACGTTGAAAACGTGTTTTTTATGAGATATTCTTTACTCTGGCTAACCATCTATGTCCGTGTTTACTATTTTCATCCGCACTGCGCAGCCGTTCAATTCTACGTAACATTCGCAAATCTATTTGTGACGCACCGTGACGCACACGCTGAAAATGCACGCATTGAACGTACCTTAGAAGTTCGCCCAAGTGAATACAGTTCAGTGTTTCCCACCATAGACGTATGTACCATAGATATATATACAAGTTCTAGTGTTGGGCGTAATTTGCGTACGTGATGCTAGAATCCAAACACCTCGTTTACGAAATCTTTCCTTTCGCTGTTGACGTTGGGGAAATGTTCGAATGGAGGCAGAAAACTTCAGTGTAACTTAGGTCTAATCGGCCATGAAGCCCTTCACGACTAAAACCCACCTCGTGATCAGAGAGCTAGAAAACAAATGATGTTCCCGTTACTGATCTATTTTCGGCTAAATTACTAGTTTATTCGGGAAGAAACAGCTGATAGCTAGCATAGGATGGCTAAAAAAATTGTAAAGCAGGAT
This sequence comes from Anguilla anguilla, assembly GCF_013347855.1. Taxonomy (NCBI): domain Eukaryota; kingdom Metazoa; phylum Chordata; class Actinopteri; order Anguilliformes; family Anguillidae; genus Anguilla; species Anguilla anguilla. The sequence goes on from NC_049209.1 coordinate 35,893,324, forward strand.
GTTCCAAGCAAGAAACTGTATGTCATCGCTAATTTGCGAGATATGTAATGCTACTTCCATCTCTTTGCACTAGCTAAGTTAACGTTTGCTGAGTTTAATTATTAACATAGTCTAGCTAGATTAATAGCTAGTTTACGTTATCGTTAGTTAGGCGCAACTGATACGATCGCTGCTGCTGGACACAGAATCAACAACTAGCTTTATTCCATCTGATGTGAGTTGGGTCGTGGAAATACTGCATAAACTGCCATACATTAGCTGACGTTACTGTGATTATGTGCTGACCGACGAGCTGCCATGGTTTTCCTGAGAGAGGGTCTCTGTCCAGGACTGTCTGAAGAATTTATTCAGATTCTGCGGACCAAGGACGTTAGGACTGGTAAGTTACGACCGTAAATTACATGTATCAGCTATAGGTTCTATGAAAACAATGTAGTTCACCCAGAATATGTGTAACTGTAATGCAAGTTTAAAGTGTAATGTTATTTTAAAATGAGGTAGCTAATCAGCTATGCACACCAACAACCTTGAATTTCGTATACTGATGATGGAATACTTTTCTACCTTACGTGGAAACGAAACCAGGAAAGCTGCGGCTAGAAGCAAACCGTTTTGATGTGCTTGCAAGTATAGCTACTTTAAAAAGCATGCAGCCTGTTTTTTGTTGAAATGCTTAAAAAGTGATACTTTTATTAGCTTTCTTTAAATTTAGTTATTATAATAGCCGGCTTCTAAAAATCCTTAAAAGGATACACTTAATTCTGCTTATTTTATTGATTTATTTTAGTAGAGGATCTGGTTTCTTCAGACACCGAAGAACTTGCCCAAAAATGCTCTGTGTCCTATAAGGTCAGTATAACAAGAAATTGAGGTTTTATTTGTGTTCTCTTTTTTAATAAGCAAGCCAAACCTTCTTTCTGGACTCAAATTATGTTGACTAAACTCAACACTGGACCCAAAGCAATAATATTGGCCTATTTGTTTTGCAGTGACATGGAATGTAATGACATGGCTATAGGTGTTATCAGCTTTGTATATTTTGCCAAACTGAATTATTATTGATTTCTTAACTGGCTTGTGGTAATGAAAAATAATGCTAAATGGCATTTCTGTTTGTTTCTTTTTTTGTAGTTAACATAATAAAAGCAACTGTTAATTAATTAACACAGTTTGTAATAATGAAATGCACTTATTCCTGAGCTGCAATGGCCATGTGTGTCTTTCCTTAGACGTTTGTTTTAATAACCTGGCTGGTGCTTAGTGTTACTTTAACAATAAACAATTTGTGGGATTTCCAGTAGATGAGGGGCATGCTCAGAAACCATTTCCATGTTGATATGTTGGATAGCATACAGAGTAAACTGAATAGCACATACATGAATTGATTAAATAAATTATTTTGCCTGCTTTCATGCAGTATTCAACAGCTTAGCTAAAGTAGAGGAAACGAAAGACAGCCCAGGTTGTAATGGCCACAGCTCCAAGGAGTCATACAGACATACAGTACCCTCCATAATCCATCCATCTATCCATTATCTATACCTGCTTATTCCTGGTCAGGGTTATGGGAGGTGCTGAAGCGAGAGGCAGGAATACACCCTGGACAGTTTGCCAGTTCATCGCAGGGCACACACTCCATTCACTCACACACTTATACTTAGGGGCAATTTAGACTCACCAGTTAACCTAACCTGCAGTCTTTGGACTGTGGGAGGAAACTGGAGTAACTGGAGGAAACCCACATAGACACGGGTGAGAACTTGCAAACTCCACACACAAAGACCCTGGCCAGGATAGGAACCAAGGACCTTCATGCTGTGAGGCAACAGTGCCATGTTTGGAACAAAGACATATTTTTTCTTGATTTGGCTCTGTACTCCACAATTTTAGATTTTTAATCAAACAATTCACATGTGGTTAAAGTGCAAATTCAAAGTGTGGTTTAAAGTGCACTTATTATACATAACCCACCCCTTGTTTCAGAGCACCATAATGTTTGGGACACATGGTTTCACAGGTGTTTCTGATTAGTTAGGTGTGTTCAATTCAATTGCTTCCTTAGTACTGGTGTAAGAGAGCATTCAGTATCTAGTCTTTATTCTCAGCTTTTGATTACCTTTGGAGTATGTTATTGGCTTTTGTCCACATGAGGCCCAGAGTTGTGCCAGTGAAAGTCAAGGAAACCATTATGATGCTGAGAAATAAGAAAAAACTGACGGAGACAGGCCAAACCTTAGACTTATAAAAATCAAGTGTTTGGAACATTATTAGGAAGAAAGAGATAATTGGTGAGCTCAGTAATCGCAAAGGCCTGGTAGATCAGGGAAGGCCTCTACAGTTGATGACTGAAGAATTTTCACCACAGTGAAGGAAAAACCACAAAACACCCATTCGATAGATCAGAAACACTCTTCAGATTTCGGGTGCGGATGTGTCAGTGATTCATGTCTGCAGAAGACTTCACTAACATATCTAAAGAGGCTGCAATGCAAAATGCAAACCACTAGTTAGCTGCAAAACAGGATGGCCAGGTTATAGTTTGTTAAGAAGTACCTACAGAGTTCTGGAAAAAGGTCTTCTGAACAGATTATTCACTTATATCAGAGTGATGGCAAGAGCAAAGTGTGCAGGTCAAAAGAAACTACCCAAGATCTGAAGCATACCCACTCATTTGTGAAACGTGGTGGGGTTGTTATGGTTTGTGCTTGCATAACTGCCACAGGTGTTGGCTTACTTGTCCTCACTAGCCCCTTTTCTACAGCAGGAACCTTTTCTAGGACTCAAGAATGTTCTGCAGAACTCAGGAACTAAAGCCCCCTGAAGGAACTATGGCTGATTTTAGCTCTTTGAGCATGGTTCCTGTACTCCTTTTTAGTCCCTTGCAAAGTAGTACTTTTTAAAGGTATCTGGAACAATGGGGTGGAGCCAGCAACCTGTACACAGCTGGTTGGTCAACCACAAACTTCCTGTCTATCATCAAACAAACTAACTGGCATTTTTAAATAACTGGTATCTACAAATTAATTTGCAGATTTGAAAGAAATGAATATGGACAGACCTACCAGACAAAACTACCAATATGACTTGATCCCCAATAAGTAAGCTTTTACTAGCTGCATATACACTCACAGGCCACTTCATTAGGTACATTAGGTTCAACTGCTCGTTAACGCATGTATCTAATCAGCCAATCACATGGCAGCAACTCAATGCATTTAGGCATCTAGACATGGTCAAGACGATCTGCTGAAGTTCAAACCAAGCATCAGAATGGGGAAGGTCCAAAAGTCTGAGACCACTAGTCAAGATATTTCTATTTCACATTTGTTTTGAATGTAATACTCATTTTTTCATTTCAAATGATAATATCAGCTTAACAATTTGAGTGAAAAGTTGAATCTTTGAAAAATGTACATGAACTTCAGAATATCTTAGTATTTGGTATGTCCACCTTTTGCTTTAATGACAGCATGCACTAGAGCTTTCATGGACTCCACAAGTTTGTGCATAACCCGATGATCCATGTTATCCCTGCAGGATTTGATAATGTTCCAAAGAGCTTCTTGTGATGTCACAGAATGCTTGGCTTTCTCAGTCTTCAAGTGCCCCATAGATATTCAATGAGGTTGTTGGTCAGGTGACTGTGGAGGAAAGTCATTCTCAAATGTAAAATTGGCTTGTGAAGTGTTGAATCTGCATTTGCAGATCAAGAGACACGTGTGCATTCAGTGACAGAAGTTTGTGAGTCTCCTTTTTTATAGTTTTTATTTTGAGGCTTTTGATCCACACAAATAACTACCCCTCCACGCACAGATAGCTGCCTTTCTTCTTCTGTGGAAGTGGTTGTACTTTACCTGCCTTTCTTGGAAACGGGTCTCATTATTTGCATGCAATGTTGGAAGAACAGAAGCATCTTATACAGTGAGTAAAGCAGAGAGGTCGTACAAGATACAAGATTTGTGATATGAAATGAAACGTTAGTCAACATTAGCTAGGTTTACTTCATGATTTCAAATTTGAAATGCAACATTAATTTGCTAAAATTTTGGAGTACGGATCGAAATCAAGAAAAAAATAACAAAACATTACAGAGGGCACTGCATATGTTGTAGGGAACATTTAAGTGAAGAGATGGTTTTTCAGGCCCTGGTAGCAGTGCGCCGTGTGCTACTGGCCCAGCACACAGCCTTCCCTGTGTCAGGAGCAGATCTTTATGAGGAGCTACTGAGTTCCACAGCAATCCTGTCTACAGGCAATGCCAGGTAAAATGCCATTCTGTATCCTATTTGCTTGACACCCAGCCTGGGTTGTATTTTGAATGTGGGGGAACGGTGGTGGTTATTAATGAAAATGTGTTGAATGACTTCTGTATGTGTCATCAAAATAAAAAGGTGTTAGTGTGCCTTATATGACATGCTTACATATATTTTTCTGTCAAAATTATATCTCATAAAAAACACGTTTTCAACGTACAAAAATGGCAAGTTATTCAGGCATACAAAGCTCTGTATATAAGTAATTCATTCAAACTGGAAAAATATAGGCCTGTCATTAAAAATATTGATATCAAAACAACACCAAGTTAGTCTACTACAAGCAATATATATCTTACCTCGCCAAAATTAAAGAAGCTGTAGGATATGTAGTGTTTAGATTTTGGCCTTAGAGAGGGAAACAGTGAATAAGAATGTGGTCTGGCCTCCCCATCACAAGCATCAAAGCAAATGTGATTAGGGCAATTTTGAATTACACTGATACCCTAATCTAGGCTGACAATCTGCGGGTCTCACCTCCTCAGAAGAGACAAACCACATGACACATGACACCATATCGGGGGTTGGAGACCCTGCATGCCTAACATTTCCCATTACTTTTAGTTTGAATGCAATCTTAAGGTAGGCCAGTCCTTGCCATAAATTAGTCTGACCCCCCTTCCCTTCTCTCCTAAACCTTAACCCAATCAGGGCAAATATCCTAAAGCCATGCTGGGTAAGGTATTTAAGATGGCCACAGGAAAAAGTTTTGGTGTTGCGTTTGGTTTCGGAGCCTGGAAGAAGAAGAGTTTTCCTCTTTTTATTTTGGTGGTGGTTCCTTGGTTGTGTGTTTTTAGCTGGTTTCCTTGTGCCGGTTATACTGGAAGTGGATGATACTTTGGCAAGGTCTGGCCGATCCGTTTCTCTCTCTCTCTCTCTCTTATCCGTCTCTCTCTCTCTATTTTCTGGTATTTCTAGATTAGTTGTTTAATGTTTTGCTGTATGTCTTCTGTTGTGTAATTTATAAGTAGTGTGCCTGCATTCAATAAAGAATGTGTGTTTTCAATTCATTAATACAATTGACTGCTTCTTATTGAATTCAATTGTTTAATCTGAAAACCTGATATAGGCCTACAGCTTGTTTTGACTTGTTGGTTGATTCCAACAGTTTTCTGTAGACTGTTGGAATTTTTAATTGATAATTCTAATTTTAAACATAATTATTAAATTAAATCTAATAAAATATATTTTACATGTAGGTTAAGTGAGGGGTTCTAGCATGCAATAGCCTATCACTTGGTTCAGTATTCAGGGTGCTGAACATTTTACCAAGGACATTGACTGTTGGAACCGCTGAATTCAGAAAATAAACATTTTTAATGAATCCTTGCTTGTTCGACAAAGCTGTATTCCAAAACATTGCTACCCAATGTTTTCTAAATTGTTTCAAATCACATGGCCCTGTGTGTACAAGCATACAGTACATTAACAGGCCAAACGTGTGGATTGGTTTGTAAGAGTCAAGATTGATTGAATTGGCCTCAATATGTCCAATTTTTATGTGTATGTATGTATTTCGCTGCCCAGCCTTTCTGTTGCGTGAATGATTGTGTGTTGCTTGGTATAAATGCCTGTTTTTAAATGTGAAGAGACACATGCTGCGAGGGAAATGTCCCCATGGGGATAATGAAGTATTTCTATGTATAGGAGAAAATATACAAGAACTTGTACATTTAGTGAAGTAAACTTGACAACCAAGTATAAACATATCTTGTCTGGAGGAATATGCTTTCTGTAGGTAGTCACCAGCAGTTTTGTACATTCATTTAAATGTGTTGCATGAGGCAATTTTAGTTAAATGGCCCTGTGTTGACACAAAGTTTGAATGACAATATTGTGTGATGGTAAGATAAAAAAAACAGGGCCAAGTGACTTGAAACAATTTAGGAAACATTGGGTAGCATTGCTTTGGAAACAGCTTCTTTAATTTTGGTGAGGCAAGATAGCCTATATTGTTTGTACACTCCTGGGCCAAGCCCAAAATGGCAAAAAATTTAGCTTTTAACAACAAATCATTGATCAGAAAATTAGCAAGAATTAAACAAATGCACTCCTGAGACCTCCTGTGCCACCATTTGCTCGTTTACTTTTGCTGCAGTGAACTGTTTGGGGAAAAGCTAGAAACAGGGAAATTCACTTATACAGTAGACAAATTAACATAATGTTAAATAAAAGAGTCATGTTTTGTATTTGGTTGCATATCATTTGCATGCCATGACTTCCTGATGTCTGTGACCTATCAACATCATCAGAGTCTGGATATCTTATTTTCAGGTTGTCCTACAAGTGATACAAAACCTCTTTGCATTTGAATGGATCTCTATGGGAATTGGGGGGTGGGACTAGATTCAGCTGTAAATTATGCTGATACAGTATGGAACACATGTATTGGCTAAATGGCTTTGTCATCAAGGGTCCAAGGTATCAAATGAGCCTCAAACCACCATGCTGCTGCCAGATATGCAGTAGATACTACAAGCATTGTTTCTCCTGAATATTTTTTCCATTCAAATGCAAAAAGTTTTTGTATCGCTTTTTGTATTGACAAGTGCCAACTTGTAATATTGTATTTGTTTGGTTGCATTGATTGTGTAGCCTCTATTGTTGCATCAGCAAAGCTAACACGCCTGGCGGAGATCTGCACTCTACTGAGTGCACTCTTCTAGTTTACATGTGCAAACCATGGCTACATTTCTCACAACAAACGAAACTCATACCATGTTCACTTTCCAGCTAGGTGCTAGAGTTTAACATCAAGTGAAGAAAATTTTACATCATTGCAGTTTCACCATTTTACATTATAGGCATTTAGCAGACGCTCTTATCCAGAGCGACGTACAACAAGTGCATAGGTTTCATGATGTAGAGGCGCAAAAGAAACACTAGAGTGAAGTAAGGATCGTAGTGCCAGAAGTGACCACATCGATCAGGACTCCAACCCTGTAGAGTAAGCTTGTTCAGCAAGCAAGAATCCTACCAAGTACAAACTAGCACTGGAATCACACCTAATCATACAAAAACAATCCTGCCAGATACACTAACATAATCAAATTATCCTAGCTAGATACAGTGAGCTGAACTATAGGCTAGAGAGGGGTGGGGAGAGGTGCAGCCTGAAGAGATGAGTCTTCAGTCTGCGTTTGAAAGTGGTGAGATTCTCTGCTGTTCTGACCGTCACGGGGAGGTCATTCCACCAGCGAGGGGCCAGGACAGACAGCAGACGGGAGCGGGAAGTGCAGACGCGAAGAGGGGGAGGTGCCAAGCGTCCAGAGGTGGCCGAACGGAGAGGTCTGGCTGGTGTGTAGGGTCTGATGATCCTCTGAATGTACCCTGGTGCTGACCCCTTAGCTGCCTGGTATGCAAGCACCAAGGACTTAAATTTGATGCGAGCCATAACAGGCAGCCAGTGGAGGTCAGTGAGCAGGGGGGTGACATGGGAATGTCTGGGGAGGTTGTAGACCAGACGCGCTGCAGCATTCTGGATGAGCTGCAGGGGTCTGATGGCGGATGCTGGCAGACCAGCCAGTAGCGAGTTGCAGTAGTCCAAGCGGGACAGGACCATCGCTTGAACCAGGAGCTGGGTTGCGTAGGTGGTGAGGAAGGGGCGGATTCTCCGGATGTTGTACAGGAAGAACCTGCACGTTCGACTCACCGCCGTGATGTTCTGGGAGAGGGACAGTCTGTTGTCCATCACCACTCCAAGGTTTTTTGCGGTGGGTGATGATGACACCACAGTGTCCCCCAGGGAAATAGAAAAGTCGAGAAGGTTAGAGGATGGAGCAGGGATGAAGATCATCTCTGTCTTGCCTGGGTTCAGCTTAAGATGGTGGTTATCCATCCAGCTCTGGATGTCCCTCAGGCAAGCAGAGATGCGAGCAGAGACCCGAGTGTCAGAGGGCGGGAAGGAGAGAAAGAGTTGGGTGTCATCGGCATAACAATGATAGGACAACCCATGGGCAGAGATTACAGGACCAAGAGATTGGGTGTACAGGGAGAATAGGAGGGGACCAAGGACAGAGCCCTGGGGAACTCCTGTGGCAAGGGGGCGAGGTGCTGATACTGCACCAGCCCAGGCGACTTGGAAGGAGCGACCGGAGAGGTAGGACTCAGTCCAGTCAAGTGCTGTGCCACAGATCCCCATAGCTGCCAGGGAGGACAGGAGGATGGGATGGTTGACGGTGTCAAAGGCAGCAGAAAGGTCTAGGAGGATCAGGACAGATGAATGGGAGGCTGCTTGTGCGGCGTGAAGCGACTCATTGACCGAGAGGAGTGCGGTCTCTGTCGAGTGGCCAGGTCTGAAGCCAGACTGGTAGGGGTCTAGGAGGTTGTTCAGGGAGAGAAAAGAGGAGAGTTGATTAGAAGCAGCTCGTTCAATTGTTTTGGATAGGAAAGGGAGAAGGGAGACAGGACGGTAGTTCTGGATGACAGAGGGATCCAGAGTGGGCTTTTTCAGCATTTGCTCTTTCTGGCAAGTTCTCATAAGTTCCCTTTTTGCAAAGGAGTGTGGGAAGACAAAACAAACAAAACCTGCTTTCAAAATAAAATCCCAAATGCGATGTCAAAAATGAATAGGAAAATAAAAGTGGTTAAGCCTTATATAATGCTAATTCTAAATGAAGCGTAAACATTGCAATTCGACAGTCATTTTAAAGGGTAATTTACACTCCCACCAAATTATGAGTGATTTATGAGCAAGGTACATAAAGCACAAATGATTTCTATACCAGAAATGACCTCTGCAATTAGAACAGTAAACATAACATCATATTACAGACCTTGACAACATTAGAGGGTATGGTTAAAGATAGTTGCAAGCATATTCCATCTCACAAAAATGTACACTCAGGCAGTCTCTAGCAACAGAACTAGCTTCTGAACAGGACGTTCGACCACTGACTGCTTGCTGAGACGCTCACCTTTCTTGCCTAGCTTTTGATCGCCAAGGCATATTTTGACTCTTCTGACCAGTCCATCTTGGTCAATAGTGGTCTCTGTTACTCTACCCAAGCGCCACTCGTTCCTGGGCAGTCCATCGTCCCTCTCCATCAGTATGTCCCAATTTGCAGGTTTGTCCTTGAGGTGTGCCAACGTTGACTGGTAGCGATGTTGGCGAGATATTCCTTCCGCCAGCGGCTCCAGAACTGCTCTGCGAGGTACTGAATAAGGCGCCACCTTTTCTGAGCATACTTGTCCTCCCTAACAAACCTCCCGGGTGGAGGTAAAGCTGTGACAGATTTCATAGTGAGTAAATGATTAGGGGTGAGTGGTTCAAGGCTATTCTGATCGTTGAGGTTATCAACAGTAAGTGGACGACTGTTTACAATTGCAATTGCTTCATAGAAAGAGGTCCATAGAGAAGAATCATCTAGTCTTCCAGAAGAGCGTGGCAATGTGGAGCAAAGGATACTTCTAACTGTCTGGATCTGACGCTCCCACACACCACCTATATGACTTGAATGGGGAGCATACATACTGAAGTCACACTGCTTTTCGGCGAGAAAGGCAGTCAGTCGGTTCGTATCACTTCCTTGAGAGCTTCAGTCATTTTGTTTTGGCTCCAACAAAGTTGCTTCCTTGGTCAAATTTGATCTGACAAACAGCGCAGCGTATGGCGCAGACCATTGATGAAGGCATCTGTTGACATATCGTTGAGCATTTCGACATGTATGGCACGAGAGCAAAAGCAAGTAAAGAGAAGAGCATACCTTTTGTGCACCTTCCGTCCTTGCTTAATCAGAAACGGGCCAAAACAGTCCATACCGCAGTATGTGGATTCACACACTCTGAAGGAAGGTCAGCCATCCTTTGCTCTTCTGTGGGTCTTCTGAGCTTCCTACAGTTCACACATTGGTGAATATGATATGCTTCTGCTCGGTTGATCCCTGGGATCCAGTAGCCGTTTGCCCTGATTTCATTAATAGTGAGGCCCTTTCCTTGGTGTTTGACCTTATCATGATAATGAGAAATTATCATTTTTGTGATATGATGATCCTTCGGAATGATTGCAGGGTGTTTAACTGAGTTAGGAAGAGACGAGTCACAAAGTCTCCCTCCCACCTTGAGCACACCATCTTTGTCTAGGAAGGCATCGAGATGGTACAGTTTACTATGGGATGGTAGTTGAGCTCCCTTGCATAGTAACTTAAGATCCTCTTGATAAACCTGTTCCTGCAGATCTTTGAGGACGACGCGTTCTGCATTCTCTCGTTCCAGTACCATGGTGTGGCAGTTGGATTTGTCCTTGCTGATTTGTCTGAGAATTTGTGCAACAGCTCTGGTAGCTTGAGACCATGATGAGAGATTAGACAGGCGGTCTGCCAGGCTTTCTTGCTCTGTAGTTCTTGAGTTTAGAGCTTGAACCTTTCTGACTTCTGAGTCTACAGTGGGTAGCTCTGGGATCACTTCTGTGGAGGGAAATATTTCCTTCTCCCATAGGAACTTGGATCCTGTGAACCAACTGGAAGACAGCAGTTCCCTGACAGTCAGACCTGGAGGTGTGGTCTGCAGGATTTTCATCAGTCGACACATATCTCCATTGTTGAGGGTTTGTGCTGAGATTAATTTTCTGCACCCTGTTAGCTACGAACGTGTGAAAACGTTGCGTTTCATTGTTGACGTACCCCAAAACTACCTTGGAGTCTGTCCAGAAGAATTTTTCAACATCAGAATATCCAAGTTCTTCCTTGGGTATGTTGCTGACCTTGACTGAGACAACTACAGCTGTGAATTACAACCTGGGAATGGTTGTGACCTTTGTGGGGGCGACACGAGACTTTCCAATATTTCCTGAAGCACTCTTTTCCCTTTCAGTAGGAATGGAGCTACAAAGCCTAGAGGATCATACAAGGAGGCAACAGACAGTATACCATGGCGCGTTGCAGGCTGGTCCTTAAGGTTGGTACTGAACCTGAAGCAGTCGGACTCTATATGCCATTGAATCCCTAGCGCTCTTTCTACTGGCAGGTAATCAAAGGCGAGGTCAAGGTTCTTGATATCAGTGGCATGTTCAGATGGTGGTATGCTTTCTAGGACAGCTCTGTCATTGGATATGAACTTGTGCAGTCGGAGACCACCCATAGCACATAGTTTTCGGGCCTCTTGTGCAAGCTGAATGGCTTCTTCCTTACTTTCTATGCTTGTGACTCCATCATCTACATAGAAATCTCTCATGATGAATTGCAAACCCAGATGATGACTGTTCTCCTTGGTGAGATGCTTCAAACCATAGTTGGCACATCCAGGAGATGACACAGCACCAAATAGGTGCACCTTCATCCGGAACTCTTGAGGTGGTGCACTGAAGTCTCCTTTCTTCCATCAAAGAAAGCGCAGATAGTTTCGGTCAACTTCGTGCATATGGACCTGATGAAACATCTTCTCAATATCGCTCATCAATGCGATAGGGTGCTGCTGAAATCGTATGAGGACACCTGTCAGATTGTTCATTAACCTGGAAGGAGGTGATCATTCAAACTGGTACCCTTATATTTGGCAGAGCAATCAAACACCACATACAGTTTATCTGGCTTCTTAGAGTGATGAACACCATGATGAGGAATGTACCATTTCTCTCCTTCCTTTGCATCATCCTCAACTTCCTCTGCGTCTCCTTTCTCAATGACCTCTTCCATGAACTTAACATAATGCTCCTTGTACCTCTCGTCCTTTGACAATTTCCTTTTTAAGTGGTTGAGCCTAATTACTGCGAGCTGTTTGTTGTCAGGTAGACAGGGTTTCTCCTTAAAGGGCAAGGGCATTTCATAATGGCCGTGACTGTTTTTCTTTATACCCTCATTCAGCTTGTTCAGGAAAAGGATATCATACTGAGACACTGTCTTGCTATCTTCACTGACATCCTTGAAGTCAGATTCCAGAGCGCAAATAGCATCTGCTGGGGTTATGGGGGGAAGCTCCTTGACGGTGACTCAGTGACACAGACTAGCGAGGCTTGGCGACTCAAGGCACGGTGGTGAGGAACCCACGATGCTCCATCCAAAGTCAATCCTAACAGCATAAGGTTCCTCATCTCCTCCTGTTATGACTTGTCTTGGTGCTAGTGCCTTTGAGCAGTTGTAGCCTGTCAGTAGACCAACCTCACAGACCTGCAGTGGAATCTGTGAATCTGATCTGCTGTCATGGAGAGATGATTTCATTTCTTGGCCGTTTCACAGGTAGGAATGTGGTCGCGGTTTACTGGTATGCAGTCCTTTGTGTCACTCTGAGTGTCAAGCAGGGTGTAGACAAACCTTTAAATGCTTGGGTTTTTCTTTGAAGACACCCACACTGGCACAATCATAGAGGTGTTAGCAGATGGTCCTTCTCTGGCTACATTGAATGACAGTGCATTGTCTCATTCATATTACCTTGAGTTGCCATTGCCAGAGGTGCAGGGTTTTCCCTGTTCACAAAATTGTCATCATGGAGACACGTGGGTTGCTTTCCTTTGCAAGTGTCACAGGAACAACGGTGACGCCAGTCCTTTACGCTGTAGCCAGGTTTCATGCATCCATAACAGAGCTTCTTCTCCTTCACATATTTCTTTTGCTCATCCCGAAAATTGGACATGAACCAGCCATGGAGCTGATGCTTGGTGTCCTGGCAAAACATACACAGAGGCCTTGTACTCCCTTTGGCTAGCCTTCGATTCTCACTGTCTGTAGTTGCTTGCGTATTGAGAACACTGGCTCTGTTCCTTTTTGTGTCCCTGAAATTTTGTTTCTCAGTGGTTGGTTCTGAAGAACGGAGAGCATAGAAGGAAGTTATCGGATTGCAGGCTATTGCCGCTTCCATCGATATAAAGGCAGCAAAGTTGCCAGCAGGGTGTGATATGGGTGGTTGATGTATGTAAAATGACCAATGGGGAGACATATTAGGAGCATTTGTGGCAGGAAAAAGAAGGAGGAGAAAATGCAAAATCCTGTTAGCTTGGGGCTTTATTGTGTGGACATGTGAAGTTGTTTATGAATTCTGTCTGTTGAAATGAGATCAGAATGTACAGAAGTGCATGTTTTTAAGGGCTGAGAGTCTGTGGCTGTTGCGGTTATTTCTGTGGGGAACCCTGAAAAGTGCCAAACTCTCAGTGCTGTATAGGTATGGGGCATGCCGCCCTGCCAAGGCGTAACTTGGCTGGATGGCATACCTGCCGTCCCAATCAATGAATCTAGTCTCTGTCCATGTCATGTTTTTGTTTGGGAGTGCCTCATATAAGACCAGGTACATGTAATCAATACATGAATAATTAACTATGGTATTAAGCATCAAAGGCATACTATGCAGGAGTTTTTAAAGCCTTGCTGTGGTCTGTGTTTGCCATCAAAGAAGTCTTCTCCGTCTTCAACCCTGCCCATTTACCCTGAGTACTCGACTACCAATAATGTAGCTTGCTGGATAGCTAGAAGTAACGTTACTCACAGGTCCTACAGAAAACACATCAACTCCTTATTGCTTTTCATGCACTTTGTGAACTTCGGCTGTCTCCATTAAGGAAAGGCAATTCCAGGATTTACTCAGGTTTTTGAACGAGCCTGGTTGGCGTGCTGTTTCGGGTTGCTGTGCTTGTGCTTTTTCACCTCAGCCATTGCAGTAGCTAGCTACTGCACATGCGCTCTGCTGAAACCTGATCCCACCCCACAGGCTCTGCAGCCACACCCTCCCCTCCTCACACAGAAAAGTGCATCACGCCCAGAAACGCCCTGAACACATCTTAGAAGAAATACAGGCAGAGGAGCACGGATTGAGCAAATTAATACTAAGACAAGAGACTGCCAGTGCATCATAGATGTGAACAGGGTTATTTTATGTTTTCAAGGTAAAAAACCTGCATTGTATGCCTTTAAGGCTCCTGAGAGCAAATATTTACAGCACATCAGCCATGGATACTTTATACAAGTGGCTTTACTACCACAATAATACACCTGCCTACACTGGTCCTTTTTTATTCAGAAATGTATCTATTATACCTGAACTTGTGATAGAGAATGAGTGATAAAAATCCGGTGTTCTTCTTCTGTATATTGTAAACGTAGACCGATTTTTCTCTCTCTCTCTCCTTCTCTCTCTCTCTTTCTGCGTGTGTGCGTGCGTGCATTCACACATGCTGCTGTAGTCTGGATAAGCTTCTGGACACTGGTCTATATACTGGTGAGCTGACGGAGCTGGCTGGTACCCCAGGGAGTGGAAAAACACAGGTAAACCAGCATCAATGTTACCGACAGTCACACGTGGTACAGTAATAGAGATGATAATCTGCTGTTTTTATTCTGATACTGTGCCGTCAATGGCCGGGTGTATACCTTTTCAAACATTCAGTTATAAGAAAATGATTTGGAATGTCACCAGAACATTTTTTGTGCGTGCACAAATGCGTGATTATCTTAACTCTTTAGTGTTTGTTAAATAGATAACCTCATCTGCATTTTTAATTTTTATCATCTCTTTTCCTATTCCTTTCATTCTCAGGTGTGTTTTGGTGTTGCTGCAAATTTATCTTGTGAACTGAAGCAGAACGTTTTGTATATTGACTCATCAGGGGGGCTGTCAGCAACTCGCTTGCTTCAAATGATCAAGACCAAGACTAGTAGCGTGGAGGAGCAGGTGCAGTGATGGTAGCATGTTTTGAATGCCATTTTTACTTTGATCTGTATTTGCAATGGGTGAGTGTAATGGGAATACTTCTGTGACTAATATTTTAGCAGGAAGAACGTTTCTTTGATTTTGGTGAGAGAATTCTTATAACCCTGAACTGTGTGTGTAGATGGAGGCTTTTCAGAGGATCCAGGTGGCTCAAGTATTTGATGTCTTCTCTTTACTTGAGTGTCTGCACAATCTCAGAAGTGGAGGGTTTCAGCAGGTAAATGTGATCTCAACAAAAACACAACATACCACCCAACGTTTCCTAAATTATTTAATTTAATTTGGACCTGTGTTTTTCCATCTTACCATATGAAAAGATTCCAGCCATTCAAAGTTTGTGTCACATGAAAGTATGTAATGCCAGTCATAAGAAACAATTCAGCTGTTACACTTAAAAACAGTAAAAATTACTCCGCTATTTGAACAATTGTCTGCATCCATCCATACATTGGGTGTATGAAAAGCACATGATGAATAAAATGCATTAGTATTATATATGTATATATATATATATATATATATATATATATATATATATATATACACATATACACATTTATTTTTATTAGTATTAATTCATTTATAATTTAGTATATATATATATATGATTTTATTTTTGAAAATTGTGTTTAAAAATAAGATTTTTAGTTATGATTTTTATATTGTAAAATAAATTATTCTATTGTACTTATGTGGCTAAAGTTTATCTGACCCAGAGATATACAGGACATTAATGGAGCAAACATATGTCTGGATAGGTTTGTCAGATTAAATATTTAATAGGCCTAAATATATATCTGTATTTATTTATTCATCCCCATTTCTCGAGTGTACATGATTGTTTTGTATAAATGTCTGTTTGTAAATGTGAATGTTATATGCTGCTAGAAATATTTCTTCATGGGGATAATAAGTATATTATCAATCTCTTCTATGAATGAAGTAGTCTATGTATGTATGTACAGTATCTATTTTACAATCAGTATATATTTTGTATATATAAGTTGCAAATATACAAGAACTTGTACAATTTGTAAAATCAACTTGACAACCAAGCATAAACACATCCTTTCTGGAAGGTGAGTTCTCATCAGCTGTTTAAAACATGATGTGTTCTTCCATGAGGAAATGTTTGTTATTTGACACTTTGATGTGACATAAGTTTGAATGACCACAAGTTAGATTAAATAATTTAGGAAACATTGGGTAGCATTGCTTTGGAATTGAGCTTGATTAATTTGCATGAGCTAAGAGCGCCAATATTGCTTGGTGTAATTTGGCCTCATTTTGATATCAATCATTTTAATGGCAGGCCTAGATTTTGCATGTTGTAATTAATGATTTATAGACAGTGCTTTGTATGCATGAGTAACTTGGCATTTTTGTACGTTGAAGATGTTTTTGTTCAGACATTTCTTTTTGGACTTTTTTTGTTATGAGTAACTGATAAAATTTATGCTTATAAATGTTTGAGAGAGACATACACACACACATACATGCAAACATATATTCATTCTTACTCAAAGAAACACATAAGCGTGGATCCAGTCATTTTTCCTTTACTATGAATTACAAATAAATTAAAGTGTCATATTTTTAAACAGATTATAGTTTTTAATGGGGTATTGTATAGACAGTATACCTACTAATTGTTTCTGTGTAGGTAGAGGATCTATAGGCCTGGCTAACATTAATTTAGAAATATGGCGTGTGCGAGATTGACTGATTGTGGTACTGGAGTGATAATGTCCCTGGCAGATAAAAGGAGAAAATTCAAAATAACTCCAGTATGAGGCTTTATTGTGTGGGCTTGTGAAGTTGTTTGTGAATTCTGTTTGCCTGAGGTCAGAAGGTACAAATGTTCTTTAGGGTGGAGAGTCTGGTCATTGTTTTTTTTTCTGTAGGAAGTCCTGAAATGTGCCAAACTCTTGGTGCTATACAAGTAATGGGGCATACCACGCCAAGCCATAACTTGATGGATGGTGTACTTGCCATCTCAGTGTATATTCACAAGTAGTGGTAGCTGTTTAAAATGAACAGCGGAATGGGTAAAATTGTTACAGTTGTTTGATTTTGGATTGTTAGGTGGAATTGGAGCAAAGGATTTAAGTGTTTTTGTATAGACAGTGTCACGTTATTGAAATAAATCTCCTTTCTCAGATGTCTGCGGGAGGTGGCACACTTAAAGCTGTCATAGTAGACTCTGTTACAGCAGTCCTGTCTCACATACTGGGAGGAAAACAGACTGATGGTAGGCCAGTGAGCTATCTCATTCTATGCTCTATGGTGTGTTAAAGTAGTACATTTTGAGTGGCTACATTAAAAATCTTATGTCTAATTTGTCTCTAAATAATGTATTCATAGTATTACTTCCATTAGTAAGTATAAAAGCATACAGTGCCGTAAGAAAGTATTTGCCCCCTTCATGATTTCCTCTATTACTGCATATTTGTCACGTTAAATGGTTTGAGATCTTCAGACAAAGTGTAATATTGCACAAAGGAAACCTGCTAGTGATGCAATTTCGTGCTATTTTAATCGATCATCTGCACCCTTTAATCAATTAATAATGATTAACTGATACTTAAAATCTGCTATATGGTCCATGAAATTAATGACTCAAAATAGGCCTACCGATTAATTAGTTGTATATATCAGTGAGGTTTTATTAAGACATTCTCAAACAATAATTAAAATAGGATTTGCATTGTGTATTAAAGCCATAATGGCCTGAAACAAATGATACAAGTACAGATTCACAGGCTGAGAAATCTGCACAAGGGAGGATGAACCGCTAATATTTTCTGGATGGCTGAACTGCTTCTGTGATGATGATTAAAGATATTTACTATTAATGCTGCTTATAATTGCTTAACTTTGTAAAAAAAAAATAAAAAAAATGAATTAAATTTTTTTTTAAAATTAATACCTTTTTTTTTTCTTTCTGATAACACTTGTAGCCACTAACGAGGTCTTATAATAAAATATAAAAAAATCATATTCTTAATTGCAAAATAGAATCATTAAACGAAACAGTTGCAAGTTCCCCACCATGTAACGTAGGCATCTTGATGTGCAGCAAACAAAAAAAGTAAGTAAAGGCATAAAATAGAATGAAGCGCTGTGAAACCCCCAACAATAGGCTGTAACATAAAGCTGTAAACATGTACAACACAGCCTATATGCCATTACCTAACTTAATACGTAAGCATTTTTAAGGAATATGAACTATCTATATGCTGTGGGGTCAGTCTGGTAACAGCGTAGGCTGTTGCAGGTGAGACCGGCAGCTGAGAAGACGCACTCAGATTGAACTGATGTTCTTGGAACAAAGAACCCTAACCCTGATCTAAAATTTTGTCACCAGCATTAGGTTGTTTATTGAAATTCAACTGATTAATCAATAAAATTAAGCGATCAATGTTTTTAACCATTAACAGTTAATCGATTAACTGTTAACATCCATAGAACCTGCATAACACAAACACATTTTTAAAATCATTTCATTTATTTCATGAATAAAGTTTTCAAACACCCATATCACCCATCTGAAAAAGTTATTGTACCCTTAGTTAAAATTAACCAAATTTAATTGATAATTACATTCAGCTGATTGAACACGGCCAGGCTTGACTGCTGCCAGCCCTGCTAAATCTGAAACTCACTCATGTTGAACCTTATCATCAGAGTGAAGTAGTATGCTACAATCAAATGAAATTCCAGAACAGATGAGGAAAAAAAGTTGTTGAACGAACCACAGTGAGAACCATTATCTCCAAATGGAGAACATTTTGAACAGTGGTGATTTTTCTCAGGAGTGCCCAGCAACTCATCCAGTCACAAAAGATCCCAGAAGAACATCCAATGCCAAAGGCCTCTTTAGCCTCAGCTAAGATTAGTGTTCATGACTCCACAATAAGAGACTTGGCAAAAATGGGACTCATTGGAGAGTAGCAAGGCAAAAAACCACTTCTAATCAAGACAGACATCAAAGCCCGTCTCACATTTGCAGAAGAGCACCTGAATGATCCCCAAGCTTTTTGCTATAATGTTCTATGGACAGATGAGTCATAAGTAGAACTTTTAGGACACCATGGGTCCGGTTTTGTCTGGGGTAACGCAAATATAGCATGTCGCATAAAGAACATCATGTCAACAGTCAACAGTGGTAGTGTGATGGTTTGGGGATGCTTTGCTGCCTTGGGACCTGGACGATTTGCCTTTATGGAAGGAACTATGAATTCTGTTCTGAACCAGAACATTCTTAAGGAGAATGTCCGGTCATCTGTCTGTGAGCTGAAGCGTAATTGGGTTATGCAGGAAGACGATGACCAAAACTCAAAAGCAAGTCCACATCTGAATTGCAGAAAAGAAACAAAATTAAAGTTTTGGAGCAGCGTAGTGAAAGTCCTGACTTGAACCCAATAGAGATGTCGTGCCAGGACCTGAAAACAAGTTTATGTTCCAATTTCAGTTAAAGCAGTTTTGCTAATAAGAGTGGGGAAAAATTCATTCACAGCAATGTGAAGGACTGATTATCAAATTATAGGAAGCGTTTGGTTGCAGTTATTGCTGATAAAGGCGGTGCAACCACTTAAGTTTACGTTTTCATATGGGTGTTTGGTAACATTTTTCATTAAATAAATTAAATTTAAAAAATGTATTTTGTGTTTACTCAGGTTCCCTTTTCTTACTTTTTGCCTAAAGATCTGAAATATGCAATAGAGGAAATAAGGAAGGGTGCAAATAGTTTTTCACAGCACTGGATATAACATTGTAGCAGTAGCATTATGTAGCTCTGTCTGTCTCTCTTATCAACACATTTTAACTGCCTTACCTCTTGGCAGTTCATAAACCTATTCCTTTTCGTAGGTATGTCCTTGATGATGCAAGTTGCAGGAGAGCTGAAAACAATTGCGAAAGACCTTAATGTTGCTGTTCTGGTGAGCATTACGTCTATGTCCTATGTTTACATGGTAGTTCTCTAGGTTCATTGACAGTACTGGAATTTGGTTACACAGGAATGATCAATTAACTTAAAAACAAAACAAAAAAAATCACAACAAAAAATGTATGTCTTTTGAGCAGGTGACTAATCATGTGACCAGAGATGGCAGTGGGATTCTGAAGGCTGGATTGGGGCTATCCTGGAGTCATGTCCCTCGAACCCGGGTCCTCCTGGAATGCATGGAGAATCCAGGTTCTGCATACTGTAGTCTGCGCACTGCAACATTAATCAAGTCTTCCAGACAGGTGTGTCTCTAGTATACTTTTCCACTCTTTATTCCCCTTCTTCCCTTCAGTATGCTTGCACTTCTGATCAATGATTACACTTTACTCTCTAGTGCACAATGCATACATTTTCTGATTAACAGCATAGTAAAATGCATTTAATAATATCCAACTTTGCAAATGTATTCAAATGGCCCCACCAGATGCACGTCATGATGTTCCACCCAGAAAAGAACAGAAAATTTAGGTAGATTTAAGGCCGTGCAGCTAAAATCCTAGAGAGACAAGACAAATACAATTTGAGTGGCTCAGGTAAATACATGCTTTTTATAGAGGAAGCCAGCACATTGCTTTCCTTACACTCATCTTTTGTTTCAGCCATGTAACCTTACCCAGGAATTTGATTTGAACTCTTGGGGCGAGACAGAGATTGAGCCTCCTGGACCCTCAGGAAAGAGGAAGCTGGTAGACGAAGATCCCAGCCAAGCTTGAATATGTGTATTCATAAAGACAGCATCACAAACCTTTTTTCATTGTGTAACAAATGTGGATTGTTTCCTTAGCTTACCCCTAGGCCTTATAATTGTATTTTAATTCATTTTTTACTTTTCATTTCTTACACACAAACAATAAATTCTGATTGCATGTCTATATTGGTAAAATATAAGACTTGGGTTATGTTTTCATTATAATTAGACTATCAGTGTGTATTGTAGCTATTAATTGTGGCATGAATTGAGCAAATTACAATGCCCTTGGGGGGAAAACATTAAACCTAAATATCAGGAACTCATTTCTACAGATAGTGAAAGTATCTTGGATCTGGTCATTTCCATGGCAACACATCCGAGTGGATAGACAAATTATAATTCTTGCCTTATCATATGAGTTTAAATGCAGATCAGGAATCAGGAATACATTATGAGCAGAAATCTCTTTTGAAATGATTTATGAATCATTAACTGTTTCTGATAACTATTTATCAAAGAGAAAAATGGAAGTTTGTTTTGGTGTGGCATTTTTGTGGGGGGGGGAAGATGGATGTAATGAAATGCCATTGTTCACTCTGTTTGAATGCAGTCTAATTTTCCTGCTTTTGGCCAGTTTTTGCCTTCGTTAAAAAAAATTATCAGTGAAAAGGTACCCTTAGTAGAGAGAAAAAGTCTTGTGACAAACATTTAATTTTCTGGATTTAGCTGTATGCCCCAAGGAAAACTCCACATTCCCAGCACCTACACACTTCACAGTTCTGACATTCTTTGAACTTACAACCTACTTTTCTTTCAACAGTTCTAAATTGCTAAACAGACATAGTCTAAAAAAGTGTTACATTATTGTATTATTGCATGTCAGCAGATGTTCCCGCATTTATACACAAAATGCAGTAATGTTATTTTATTCCCAAAACAGCAAATAGCTGACAAAACTAGCTTGTCTTGTCAGGTTTGCCAGTGCACATTAAACTTTAAATATGCTTGGTCCTCCTTTGGATGCCACAAAGCTAGGAGAAACACTGGATCTGGTTTAAAAAAAAACATTTAAAAAAAAAAATCAAATATAAAATTCTGTTTAAAGTTTGGGTTCTCATTTATGTGTAAGAAAAAAACCAATAGACAGGTTAAATACACCAGGTGTACACTCTTTCCATTAATAGTCCTCAGATTTTTGGTCTTCATGCTGATCAGCAACCCATACAAATATGAGAAATGCATGCAGCCAGTTCCAGTGTACTAAAATTATGCAATCATCAAACCACTTGTTTCCCTGGGTGTTGAAGAACAGAGGATATTCACAGGTCATGTGCCAGAAGAGCATTACTGAGGCACTGATTGGACAATTAAGCCTGGTTTCCAGTTGGCTTTCCAATTGATCCCAATGGTATTGGATGGGGTTGAGGTCAGGGCTCTAGGCAGGCCACTGAAGTTCTTCCACACTGTTCTCGATTAAACATTTCTATATGGAGCTTGCTGTGTTCCTGGAGTCATTGTCATGCTAAAAAGGCCTTCCCCCAAAATGTTGGGGAAGAACAGAATCATCCAGAATGTCATTGTATGCTGTAGTATTAAGATTAGCCTTCACTGGAACTAAAGGGCCTAGCCCGAACCATGAAAACAGCCCCAGACCAAGGGGTGTCCAGATACACTACATGACCAAATGTATCATATCACCCTGAAAAGCAGCACTACAGTAAAAATAATTGTAATGGTCTACCGGATGTGAATGCAAACCAGGGAGTGTTTTATACTGTCAAAACTGCCTTCCATGCCTGCCCTGGATCAACTATCATTTATGCTTCCCCTTATTCGACTGAATACAATAAACTAAATCTAACAAATTTTAAAAAGACACCTAAATCTAAACATAATTCCTCATATATTAGGAAGCATCTCCAACCGAAGCATCAGAGTTCATTATACTCTAAACGTGACTTGGGAAATATGCTGATGTTAGCTTGCAAGCAACATGCCTTTTCATTTTACGAAACAGGCCCATTTTACACACATGGGCCACACGCATATCATTATCTAATATTATTTACCCCCTCCAGCCTTTTAAATACACTGTTGCTCATCTACATCAATCTTGAACTGCCTCATGGAATAGACCACTGCAGGTTTTTATCAATTTTAGTGTGTGAAACCAACCAGCTGTGCGCGAGTTGTACACGTGTTTGGGTTCCTGTTGTACACGTGGTTGTGTTCCTGTCCTCTACGGTTCTCGTTGCCGGGGCAAGAGCTGTCAACAGGATGGGACCACTCTTCGTTTCCGGATGCACTCCCAGATCCAGTTGGCGGTGACTCTCTGTGCTTGGCTGTCTTCCTCAGGCTCCGACAGCGTGTGGGTTGCTGAGGCAGCATCGTACTCTGGCACCAGGTCGCCGTCATAGGCCACAAAGTACCGGCGCAGTTTTTGATAGTCCTGTACTGACTCCGGCAGGAAAAGCTTCACCCCACTGAAGATGTCCAGTAAGGTCTGACGTAGAGGGGAGGGAGAGATAAAGACTCAGAATTAATGGGTGGTATAAAAGATTTGAGAGTGGAGGATTACTGTCCCGTATCCTGACAACGGTGCAATGTTATACAAGGCTGAGATGTTTATGGCTGTGTTCTTTTACAAGAGACATAAAAGGACACTTTTACTTGCTCGCTGGTGTTGACTTTGGAGAATAGGAACATAGGAAACATAGGAAAGTAACACTGGAGCAGATCCAAAAGAAGCCTCACAGGATGGCAAGTGAAATATATTACACATCAGATAAACAATGGAACAAACTGCAAGATTGCTGCTACACATTCACTAGTGATGAGTGTTCTAGTCTGTAATTTTCCATTAAATGTTTTCCAGTGACAGCATAATGTTCTATTCTAATGATGATAAATTAACATAGACTCAAGCTGAACTGGTGGTAATATTTTCTATCTAATGCACTGCAATTCAGTTGTCTTTTGAGAACCACAGGGTGAGTTACACAGTTAACTAAACTCAGTTGCTGATTTTAAGGTGGAAACAGAAACCATCACTGGTTGAACACTATATAAAAATACAAACCTTTTCATTTTTGCTTTCTGTTGATTGGGAAGTCTTCGGTTTGCTTTGCCCATTGCTGTGTACAGTTTCTGTCCTTTTCACCTGAAATAAAATACAAAAGGGCACAAAAAATAAATGCTTCCTCATACTGCAGTAAACAGAGGACATAAGAGCCTACAAATGCTAAAAGACACTTAGGCTATATGCAGCTTGGGAGACAGGCCCTGTTCCTTTCTATTTCACAACTTGTTGCCATGGAAGTGAATTAGAAATGCTATGACTTCCCAATTTCAAATGCATGAAAATTAAGATTTTGCAATGTTCATACCTAATTCGCAATGGCACATCATGTAATGCAGGACACATTCTCTGTATGCATTAATATTTGTGATTTGATGAATATGATGACAGGAGGCTTATTCAAAGCACCTACAATTTGTCAGCACAGAGGGGTATTTATTTAGACAGTTATTTAAATAACTAGCAGAAGGAGCCTGCCTTCTTTGCACTGTGTTCCTCCGGAGGATTTTTCCTCTTGGCTGCAGGGCCGGGGGAGGGGACATTTTTCACTGCCTTTGCTTTGGGAGCACCACTGCTTCCTGCATACAGAAACAAGAAGAACCATCATAATGAAGACACGGCCTGCACCCCACAGCATTTGGGACTGTTAAACACTGGAAACAGGCAAGTAAAAAGAACACTGGACCTCTGAATTACTCTGTTACACAAGTTATTTCCTTTGAAAGATACAATTCCAAAATGCCATTTCCGATTACGGTCTTCATTAAATGACAGAAAATCAATGAGTGCTCAATTAACATCTAGATGTAACAGACCTGAACTCAAAGACCTGAACAAAAACCAGAAAAATGCAAAAAAAGGAACCTCAAAAATGCATAAGCAATAACTGAAGAATGAGAACCATGCTAATCCTATACAAAGACACAAGACACCAGCAACCTTGTTAGGTAAAAATCTGGAGACCATGAGACACTTACCGGCCTTACTGGGCATGGCTGCTGTTTGGGAAGTAGAGGGAGAGTTCCCGCCACTATCTCCGCCAGAGGAACTGTTGTCATTGTTGCTCTTTGAAGATCCTGCTGTGATCTCGAAATCACACCTTTCCTTTGAAACTCTGTACAGTTCCTTTGTGGGAAGAGAAGCCAAAGATTCTAACGTTCTTATTCCATTGGTAGGTTGAGTAACTACATCGTGTGTGTTAATCTTTCTGTCAACATGTCCTTTGAAATTAACTAAGGATTACTAGTATTCACGCGAAGCTTGACAACATCATTGCTTTTGGGACAAGGAAAATAAACCTTTATTTTAGAGTTGCAATAACAATTGTTACAGATGGCAGAGGTATGCCCCTATGATTGATTTTGAGTTCACATTTATGGCTTGAAGAAATGTTAATACATCTGCGACCATTAGGTGGGAGTAATATTCTCCTCATTAGTTTTCCTGTCTTTCAACATGACAAATGCTGCTGATATCATTTAGAAGTTTAAGGGTCTTGGTCTTACTCGAATACCAGAAAGAGGGGTCATTTTGCTTGTGATGGGTTATGATTAAAAAGTTTACTTACAGAAAATGTTATATAAGCAATTATATTAAATAACGTATAGATCTTATGGAAACTTGATAAACGTACTTCTGAGTGTGTACTTTTAAAAGTCTATATATGTAATTGTATGCTGTTTCACCCCATGCCATGTTCCTGTAGGAATGTAAACTTTGGGGGATTAGAGGACCTCTAGGCCTGCATGGTCAGCCTTGGTATGGACTCCCTGATCCTAACTGATGATTGGCTAAATGGAATCTTTGCATATGGTGATTAAATGAATCTCAATCTGGAACGACAATTCTTTGTCTCTGAAAACTATATAAACTCATACATTGATCTTTATATTTCTGAAGACTGTACTTGTACCTCTTCCAGACTGGTCGTATTATTAAATTATATAAAGGAGCTTCGTTTGTTATCTTTATCTTCAACACCACTTTTAAGAAATTCCTACACTTGAAACAGCCATTTAATAGTGAACTATTCAGTGTGGCAGGAATGTGCAGTGACAGGCTCAGCAGCCGAGAGAAGCAGGCTGTGGGAGGGCACACTGTACTTTGAGCTGGGGCAGGTTAGTGGCACTTTTCCAGTCCTTGTCGTCACGGATTCTGGTGCAGCGAGGGAAGCGGATGGAGATGCCATCGGCTGTGTGCATTTCGGATTTAGAGAACTCCGCCCCTGTGATCTCCCACACTGGGGCTTTCTAAGCAGGAGAGAAATACGCATGTGCATTGGTCAGAGCAGCACTTGCTAAAGGTGGATTCTGCCTTGACATCATTTATATTACTGGACTATTGCTAGTATAAAACATGTTATACATGTTATGCAAGCACTTTGACAAAGAGTTTTAATACTTACTTCTGGATCTCGGATAATGAAATCTGGATAGTAGTTCTTGATTATGTTCAACCAGCTTGGGATTTTGCGTGGATCCTATTGACAGACAAATATTTATATGTCACAGGTGCACCATTAGTCATGATGAGAAAGCATGCACACTCCACCCAAGAACTATCGAATGTAACATGCGTGACCTTGCTTATCTTGATCACATCCAGCTCATCCTGAAGTCTGGCCAGAGTGGCGTCGTCATAGCCCCCAGAGCATTTGGTCACTGTGCACCATTTCTTAGAGTCAGGGTCATAGCAGCCCATCAAAAAACTGGACATTATGCCCCCTGTAGAAAGACATGCATTTTGTGAGAGTCCAATTGCTATTGACATGAAATAGCCTTGGATATGTTACTGCTGTTTCAGCCTTTTGGAATAGTGGAAAAAGACAGTTTCTGCAATATACTGCTCGGTGCTACAACTGGAATGCTAACAATAGCAGAAGAAAATAATCTAAATGTGTAATTTAGTATATTCATGTTCATATACATCTTTTCCATTCAAGCATGAGGACATCGACACAATGTTTATACGATTTGTTTAAAATTCACTGTTTTACTGGCTTGTCAATTTTAATAATCTTTTTATTGTTCCTGTATGTGTGCATTCAGGTACATGCTGCTCTCTTGATCAGATGCCCATTGAAAACTGACACTCTTAATAGGGTGGTTTTTTCTGGATGAAAAAAGAATAGATAAAAAGAAACTGGCTGCTTGTATGCTGACCGTTTGAGCCTTTGCCGTAGAAAGCCCCCAGAACCACCAGGTCAGCGGTGTCTGCCATGGCCCCTTCGTTCAGATAGTCTTTCTTCACCTTCAACCAGTGGCGCTTTCCAGGCTCATATGTGCCCTAGTGAAACAAACACAACAGGCCGTATAAGGAAGTTCTGCTTAGGATTCACTAATGCACACAGACAGATATGATGCTACTGTCCCACCAATATTGAGTTAGACCACCATTAAAATTGTGGAAACATTAAAAACAAGATATGTGGTAAAACAAGATTTGTCAATCTGGGCAAAAGGCGGCTACACCAATCTGCCACAAAGGAGATACACATACTAAGAAGCAATGGGAACCATTTAATCATTTTGGTGTGCTCTGAATCTACAACCTTCCTATGCTGAGGGAGACACACTAAACATACATAATATGGGCAACAGTATACATGTATACCCCCAGTAACACCTTGCCACCATGTTTCACAGATGGTGGGGGAAGTTAGGGTTAGGGTTAGGGAATCTTCAGCAGTTCTTTTTGGCCTCCAGGCTTTGCTCTTGCCATCACTCTGACACAAGTGAATCTTGGTCTCATCTGTGCACAAGACCTTTTAGGTACTTAAGCAAACTGTAACCTGGCCATCCTGTTTTTACATCTAACAGGTGGTTTGCATCTTGCAGTGTAGGCTCTGTTCTGTTCATGAAGTCTTCTGTGGACAGTAGTCACTGACACATCCACGCCTGCCTCCTGAAGAGTGTTTCTGATCTGTCAGACAGGTGTTTCTTTATTATGGTGAGAGCTCACAAGTTCCAAACGACTGATTTTGGTAAGCCTGAGCCTAAGTCACTGACTGTTTTTCCATATTTACCAGCCTTAATGGCTTCCTTGACTTTCATTGGCACAACTCTGGTCCTTATGCTAATAAACGTCAATAACAGACACCAATGGCAATCAGGAGCCTAGAACTAGATTCTGAAACCTCACTTAGACTTACAGTACTGAAGCAACTGAACACACCTGACTAATCAGAAATACGAAATAAGCCATTTACCCCACACATTATGATGCCTTGAATAGGGGATTAAAAAATGTTCACAACATGGTGAAACCAAAATTCAACAAACGCTGGGAATCTGTACTTCAACCATATCTGAATTGTTTTATTACAAATAAATATACTACTGAATGAACACTACAGTTCCACACTACTCCAAATGTAAACTTATGGAGTACAGAGCTAAACCAATGAAAAATATAGTTTTGTCCCAAGCATCTTGGTGCTCACTGTATATGTATGTGTATGTATATTGGGATGGCATGTATGCCATCCAGCCAAATTACGCCTTGGCAGGGCATCTCCCCATACAGCACTGAGAGTTTGGTACTTTTCAGGGTTCCCCACAGAAATAACAGCCACAGACTCTCAGCCTTTAAAAACACTAATTTCTGTACATTCTGACCCAATTTCAACAGACAGAATTCATAAACAACTTCACACGTCCACACAGTAAAGCCCCAAAGGGGATTTTGCGTTTTCTCCTTATTTTTCCTGCCACAAATGTTCCTAGCCCAAAAAGAATGTCTCCCCATTGGTCATTTTACATACACCAACCAATAAAAACATAGGATACAAACACACAATGAACATATATACAAGTACAAAACAGTACAACTTTGCAGCTCTGATGTCTGCGTCCTGTGTAGCTTACTGGGTAGTGGAGTTCAATACCCCCCTCAACTGAAGCAAATCTCTACAACTCATTACACTGGCTTGCTGGCTAACTAAAAATACAACATTTAAACTATTGCTTTTGCATCTGTAAAATCTTTCAGGGACAGTTCCGCTTTCGGCATTTTCACTGTGTTTAACGTTAGCTACCTTGTGTTCGAGTAACTTGCCATTCTTGTACGTTGAAAACATATTTTTCATGATACATATTACTGCAAGAATCTTTTTGTCTCTCTGTTAGCTAGTGCGATACCAGCTGACGCCAGTAGATGGCAGTGGCCACCAGTCAGTGTGAGATTCACAGGCACAGGACATCTTGTTGGTAGCAATCTTTGCTGGAATACTAGCAAGAAGCTAAGCAAGCTGAGAGCGAGTGTTTGTGTATGTGTTCAACTAACAGCTTTTATGTTTTCTTTGCAGTGAAAAAGAACTGCTTGTTTTCATTAAAATATGTGGCACCGGAAGACTTGTGTCGTTATTCACCGAGTCCAACATATGCATGGCTGTCATAGCCTACATTTATATATGAATTATTATTACTTACTCATTACAAACACAGTGTAAAAAGAAATTCTCTCTCATGAAAAACATGTTTTCAACGTACGAAAACACCATGTTACTCACACATACAAAGCACTGTCTATAAGTCATTAATTCAAACTGGCAAAATATAGGCCTGCCATTAAAAGTATTGATATCAAAATGATGCCACGTTACTGTACTACAACGTTGGCTATCTTGCCTCACACAAATGAAACAAGCTGTATTCCAAAGCAATGCTACCTAATGTTTCTTAAATTGTTTCAAGTCACTTAGCCCTGTGTTTTTCAATCTTACCATCTTACAATGTCATTCAAACTTTGTTTGTAGTATAGTAACTTGGCATCATTTTGAGATCATATTTTGCCAGTTTGAATGAATGACTTAGAGGCAGTGCTTTGTATGTGTGAGTAACTTGGCATTATTGTAAGTTTAAAATGTGTTTTTCATGAGATATATATATACATTGCCTTCAGAAAGTATTCGGACCCCTTCACTTTTTCCACATTTTGTTCCATTATTCCTTATTATGTCCTTATTCTAAAATGTATTTCAATTTTTTATTTTAAATAAATTTGCAACAACCAGTTTTTACTTTGTTATTATGGGGCAGATTTACTAGGGATGTATCCGAATCCGAATACTGTATTCGGGAAAGCACGATGTGATGGAAACAACCTTCTACCCGAAGTTGCTCATTTTTATTCGGATTCGGGAAAAAAACAAAAAGTCAGCTCCATGTCAAGTTCTCATAGTGCATAACTGGGGCGGCGGCACCAGTTACGCACGGCTGCTAGCTGTATCTGGAACTCCGGCACATAGCAGCCTCTCTCACTAATTCGCGCGTGCGCGCGCACGCACACACACAAACTTTGAGCCACTGAGCTGCAAAACGTTTAATATATAAGTTATGTGCGTCAGCCATTATGTTTCTTCAAATCGATTCATATCATTATGGATGGCCACAAGATACAAATGCCCATTCTGTTTGCAACATAGGACTTTGATTCCACTAACTAATTTGTTTAATTTGCTACACATTCTTGAAAAGTGATCGCTATATTCTGTAGTCGTCCCCACCGAGTCAGCGCACAGCAGGCAGCGGGCTGAGAGCTGACCGTTCCCAGCTATCACTCAGGGAAACTCTCGCATCGAGGAGGAGGTGTCAGGTGCGGGAGCTAGCGAGACACAAGCCTGGTGTGGCAGCTGGATTTCTTTCAAAACCCCGTAACCTATACATAAAAATGAAGCTTAGAATCCGTAGATTTTAGCTGTGTGTGTTAATTTCCTTCATTAAAAAAACCCAGTCGAAATATTGAAAAAAACGACGTTTTACCTTGTATTTCAGTCAATATACATCCGTTTAAGATTTCCCATGCTGTATGTATCAGCCATAGGTCTTGGCTATCAAATGAACACGAAATGCAGTCCAGATTTTCATGGTAACACAGTTGCCACCAAGGGAAAATATGAGGACAGTTTGCAGTCTATCCAAACTTAGTTCA
This sequence comes from Anguilla anguilla, assembly GCF_013347855.1. NCBI lineage: Eukaryota > Metazoa > Chordata > Actinopteri > Anguilliformes > Anguillidae > Anguilla > Anguilla anguilla. Next base: position 35,923,980 of record NC_049209.1, read on the forward strand.
GTAGGGGAAAAAATAAAATAAAACAGGCAAAAAAAAAAGTTCATGTATTACTGTTATGTAATTACTGTTGTAAAGTAGTAGCCTAATTCACGTTTCCCTAGCAAACTGCAGTACCGTGAACACATCAAGAACCGCGAATGCAGCATCATTGGAATTTAAGATTATTCCCTTCAACTGAAGGATATTTTTTTATGCATCTTCACTGCAAACAGTTTCTATTTCCAATGCAAAACAGAATCTTTTGATTTATAAAACCTTTTTTTTCAGTTTCTGATTGTTCAATGTCCCCCAGTTAAAGGGGGGGGGGGGGGGGGGGGGGGGTGGTGGGATTCAGACAGCTCAAGAAAGTTTAGTTAAAAATAAAAAAAGAGAGAGAGCGAGGTGAAAAGTACAGTATGATGTGGAAATATATATAATAATTAATTATATGCCAATATTAAATCAATTTGATGCTTTGAAGGCACAACAATTGCATTGCCAATGAATATTAGGTTAGAAAATACAAAATTTGCCCGATTTAACGTGACTTCCAATATAAACAACCCCCACTTCCGGTCTTCTATCCGAATACAGATACAGAGACAGACAATTTTGTTGGTTGAACAGATACAGATACAGGTAATGACGTCTCTGCACACCCCTAAGTTTTTCTTTGTCATAATAAGGCTGTAACGTAACAAAATGTGGAAAAAAGTGAAGGGGTCTGAATACTTTCTGAAGGCACTATATATATATATATATATATATATATATATATATATATACGTATATACACACACATATACTGTATACATGACACAGGAAATGTACAGCAACATGAAGTTGTGAAATTGAGTTTGAATGTCTTTAGCCTAGGTGTGTGTAAAGTTTTGGCCTCATCTGTGTGTGTGTGTGTATATGTATATATATATATATATATATATATATATATATACACACACACACACACATATATATATATATATATATACACACACACACCCCCGCACGTTACAACATGAAATTAAACTAAAGCTAAATTCAAACTGAAACATTAGTCACCTTGAATACCAAATTTTAGATTACCAGTTTTTGGAGATTACCGGACTAGTCTTGGCCTTTGCACCATTTATTCTGAAGAGGATTTTTGAATCCTGTTCTACCAGCACCTCAGAGTCATGACATCTGAGGAAGCTCACCTTGATATCCTTCAAAACCAGTCCCTCTAGCCCCTCTCGAATAACTCGAGTGATCATCTCAGCCAGGTCTGCAGCTCTCTAGAACCAGAAATACAGTGGTAAGCACAAACACACCACCCACTTAGTTTATACCCAGGCCTGGTCTTACAACAGTTTATCAAGGATCTCAAACACATAAACTTCATTAATATTGATGGTGTTCATTGCATCAAGATTGTTGTTGTTTACTTCAAAATTACTTTAATGGTATACCTGATTATAGCCATTTCCTCTTTATATTTTAGAAGAAATATACATTGAAATATACCCCTTCACATACATTCTCTGAATTTACATAGCTGGTGAAGTTACTATATGTAACACCATTCCATTATCAGATATGAGAACTGACTTCACTTACAGTGACATGCTTCATCTCGGAGAACAGGATTCTGTTTGGAACCTCCACCATGTTATCTTGGAGAAACTTCCTTCGCTCATACAGGGGCCTGGAGTATAGAAGTTATAGCCACAATTATAGCCACTGAACAGCTCTCAAACCCTTGTGAAAATTTCAACAAAATTATGCATCCAAAAGCTAAAAATGCATTTTAATTCTGTATGAAAGCCACATAACTCGAGTTACCTGACGTACTAAAACATGAAAAGGGAGTATGATTAACACAAAAGGTGGCCCAATAGGACATGTCAATTCAGTATCTACATTTATATTTTAAATATTAACAGCTGAACACCTGTTATCAAAATTTTTGACCGATAAACTGTAACATTACTTCTACGTTCTCGGGTAAGTTAGAAAGCCACACATCTTCAGCCAGCTCCTGATTCTAGTTATACTGCAATCCACAACTTGAGCAGCTGCTGAGCTGGTGCAACTCAACAGGCATAGCTACAAATCGTGAGCACCGATTTGACCAGTGGAGTCACTACTGAGAAATGAGGCAGGGAATGCCTGGCAAATTGGCTCCCTCCCTCCATCCCTGGGCAATGCTATTGTCAGCTGTGTATCGCCCCTGCAGCACGCACCACTGCACTAAGAGCAAGTGCCTTGGTTGGGTACGCTCTAGGTTTCCATGAAACACATATTCTGACAAAAGAGGGAACATTTATAGAAACCTACTTGTCCATCAGGCTCACACCGTTGAAATATATACAGTCAAACACAAACAGGCACACTTTGGCGTCTTGGAAAGCTGCTTTCTGGAATTTAGAGAGAGAAGTCATTATGTATTCAATTTCCTTTTGTACAAGGCTTGTATGCAGATAAATCTATTAACTGCCTTAAGTAGGCAGTATACTTCGTAAGAAGTAGAACTTTTTGAGCAAAACGAAGCAATGAGAACTGAGGAACAAAAAGACGCGGTGTTGTGTGTTCGTATGGCGCAGTGTGCAACAGCCTCCAGGGAGAACTTTTGGAAAACTTCTTTCCTGTTCTCCGACCTCCCCCTCTCAGCTATTGGTCCTAATGGTTGGTAACATGGTTGGTTACGTCACGGTTGAGAGTTCAGAGGGCAGGCTTCACATGCTAATGTACGGAGGGTCAACGCCAATCTCTCTTCTGTAGAGATCGGAATTCTGTGAGTTCCCGCATGTTTGATGAATGGTGCTACTCGTTTCAGCAAGTCATAAAAACGCCTACCACACATTCGGAAATAAGAGTAAGTGGACCCCCTTGTCTAAACTCCGCATTTGCCGAATGTACAGACAAAACTCTCCATTCTCCATCCTACTCTGATTTAGAGGACGAACGTACCCCCTCCTTCGCCTTTTTTTCTTTTGCATAGCTAGATAAACTAAAGCCACTTTAAACACTTTAAACTTTTTGTTTTGTGTTGTGATCTCGCGTAGCCCTTCTCTTTATACATCCATGGCGTAGCCGCGAGACGGAGGTCTGGGCGAGATTCCAGCCCCGGTTAATAGCTGCCTCGTAATTAGTGGTGTAGAGTGACTTTAAATGGTGCGGTGTTCTGAGTATACTGACAACAGTGTTCGTGGACATGTTCGCCAGTGGTTCTCAATCCTGAAGTTCTTTCTTCTTACTGAGTATACTGCCAGCTTTAACCAGTCACTTCCTCACCTTGTGGACACCCAGGGACCCGAACGGGAGGGGCTTGCTGGTGTTGGTGTCAATTAGAAGCACCTCTGCATCTAAGATCATGCTTTGACCCCCTGCGAACGCCTGTGGGATGAACTCTTTGAAATGGGCCACCTGAAAATAAAGGTCTTTTTGAGAGGACATGGTTTTCACTGCCTGAAAGTTCTGCATTCGGTGTACAATAAGTCTTGAAACCTCACTTAAACCTTGATCTAGTCAATGCTGCACTAAATAGATAATGAAAACTTCAGCTTTGGTACTGAAATTCAGAAAATATATGAAAGGAATGGCCTTACCTCAATCAGGGCTTATAAAGGTGCTGAGCCTGCAATCACTCAAAGATCTGGCAACACTTGAATAGAACATGATCTGACTTATCAGACCACATTCTGGTGTCAATTAAAGAACCAAACTTGCCAGATAAGGTATATAACTCCTGTGAGGTCACCTTGTGTGGAAGCACAGGCTTGAGACTGCGACTGAAGTAGCTGAAGTGATCTCCATTCTTGTGGACCTGCACACGCTCCCCATCGTACTTGATCTCAGAGTACATTCCATTGGGACACTTTTTCATGGCATATTCGATGGATTTACACGCCTCCGCCTGCGTGGAAAGCAACTATTTAATAAACTGACATTTTCCCTTTTCCTTGATATAAACGTGCAATTGCTCATGTTTTTTTTTTTTTTTTTTTTTTTTTTTTTTTAAGACAGTTTCTTGAATTCTTAGGACAAAATTAGCTTTGGTTAGGATGAAAAAAGGCTGGTGAAAAGTAGATCAACATACTAACAGCACCAGTCACCATGTTGTACATGGGTTTTGTGGTGCATTAAAGAGAGATGTACCAACCAGCATTGGCTGCACAGGTGTCATGAGGGAGGCCTCCACGCTCAGGATCTTCCTGGGCCCTGAGCCACTGGATGCCTCCAGTTGGTTTCGCAGCACCCTATCAATAACATCTCCCAGGTTACGAGAGGCCTTGAATGCATCGTAGGCATTTGGGTCCACAGCATCCAGGCTGTGAAGGACATAAAAGGCAGCATTTTTAGGGCAGATCCAAGCAACAATATAGCAAACAATGCCTACCAACATCAAAAAGCTCCATTTATACTTAAGTGTAGCGGCCTTTCAATGCACAGGAAGTAACAATCTTGCGAGAACGCACACATGCTTAGCTCCGGAGTTCATCTTCAGGTCGTGTTTCACAAGTCTTATGATACATTTGAGGTCATTTCCTGTGCATCTGGAACAGAAAATTATACCATGAGAGCAGTGAGAGAAAGTAGTAAATTGTCAAAAAGATCAACCATGAAAATAATATCAAATACACAACAGATTATGATATGATTGCTTTAGAAAAAAGAAAACTTTGAATTATATTTTCTCAACCTACTCTTTTCTTAAAGATAAACTCCTGACAAAACTTCCGTTTGGAAAGCATTGTAAGAAGTGATGGAAACATTCACATTGAGTATGTGTAAATAAAACTGCATTCCTGCAGGCGTGAGAGGAAACAGTTCTCACTACGCAACATGCTTTTGGGTAACCCGTTCACTGTTGTTCGAGAAAGGTCCATCCTGCCTGTCAGTCTTTAAAAAGGCTACAGAGAGATGACAGCTGTTTCCCAGACAGCTGCTCTGGCAGCAGTAATGAAGACTGACATGGCTCTGTGTGAATTACATAAACAAAATGATAATCAAATAACATGAGTGCCATTTCCCAACCGAGAGTAAAATAAAATTGAGCCTAATCAGCTTTTATTTATTATTTATTGTCTTGTTGAAAGTGTGCCATAGAACTTTTTCCAACAATTAGTTTTGATCGTGTAACAAGGGTTTATTTATAGTGAAAGTGAAAATTTTACGAAATCTGTTAGTACAATGAGAAAAGGAATATAGCTGACCGTTTAGATATGGTCTCCAGCTCTTTCTGCTGATCATCTTCTTTGGTGAGCTGGGCCAGACGAGTCAAGGAAGCATCAACTTCCTGGAGGGTCAGGAGACTTTTTGCTGCTGGCGGAAACGACCTGCTCCCCTCAAAAAATATCCGCACTGTTTCAGAGACGTCTCCCTAAGCCCCACGGGGGAACATCAAAAGGGAGACGATGCTTAAATATTTGACCAAGCACCTAGTGACAACCTTCTAAACTGGGACAATGCATTTTCAAAGGCCAAGACTTCAAAAGCACAAGATGCATCACCCATTTAGCAAGAACATATTAGGCATTTCCTCATAGGTCTATTGGACAAATGCTCCCTGCAATTAACAGCATTCCACAAACACTTCAGTTGTCATGAAACAAGACAGCAGGCCCAGCTGACTGGCCAGGCTAAAATGTCATCGGTGAATCATGGAAAGGGAAGCTAGGGTGACTGTATTCTGTAAATCAGAGGCATTACAGGATAAATATTATGGACCCCCCTGCACTTGCCGCAATGAAGCAACTCTCAAGCTTTCATGCAAACACAGGAATACCAACCTGCTCCAAGTCTCGCACCATCTCCTCCTGGCTGCAGTTGAAGATACGACTGAACAGCTTGATTATTTGCTTGTCATTCAGGTTGTACACGCTCTTGACCACTCCTGGGAGAAGCAGCTTCACGGTAAGGTACAGGTCTCCCCTGAACTTATCTGTGGGATCCAAAGGTGTTCAGGTCTGTCATAAGTGTACTGAATTTTAAGTTAGGCTACTATTTCCTGCTTCAGTGCAATGTGAGGTCACACTGTGCATTACACAGAAACTTATACCTAAGCAATTACAGAGTGTTTACTTAACTTCTAACTATAAATAAGTAGCTTAAACCCAAACCCAAGTCTAGTCTTGAAGTTAAATGCACCCATTATGCCATGATCGGTTCCAATTTGTGTTAAGGGGCTAACTTGAGGGGCTCTGCAATTCATATAAAATAAATAAGGTGGGATGTAGAGGAAGATGGTTGCAGAGGGTTAAAGAAATTCTTCCCATTAAAAACTGGGGACCAAATGCATGCAAACTATTAAAATGTAACACAATAAGGTACATAGTAATTACATACAAAACACAATTACAATGGACAAAAAAACTGTGATATAAGGTAGTAACAATATACAATATTCTAGCACTATGAAGTCTGTTGTCTTAAAACAAGATGAAAAAGCAGTCATCAAGCATGCTTCCCTAATGCCTAATGGCATTGGAGTTTCCAAGGAGATGGTGTTTGTGCTTGGCCCTTGTTCACACATGCTTTTTGAGAATGTACTTACCCCCACCAGAGCCTTTCCTCAGGAAGTCCTGGATGATCTGTGTCTTTACGTTGTAGCTGGGCTTTTCTGCCACCATGGCACATAGCTTACGGAACTCCCTGAGCAAGCAGTCCTTGTGCGTGGGGTCACACATCTGAGCTGACAACATGCTCCCTTGACTGGCTTTGGCAGGAGAAGGGCCTGGGCTGGTGGCAGTCCCTGCTTTGGTAGCTGATTGCAAGTTCAAATACATTTACACATACAAGCATCGCCAAAGGGATCTTTCCATATTAAGGACAGTGGTGATATTTTAAAGGGCATACGTGGCTGTTGCCATTAAAATGACTTGCATCATATACAGGAATAAAAAGATTCAAAACTGTTTTAAAGACAACTGAAAACAATCCCCCAGGGTAAGAGGTCAGTTTGATGAGTGAAGCACAAAAAAAACCCAGCAGCTTAACGCTTGGTATGCCAACCAAACACATTCCCTGACTTTTCTTTTTGAAACAAGAAAATCATTTTAATTGATTGTGAATACTTTAGAACACATGCCATTTTCATAATTGTTTCTTCTGGTCTCTGACTCACAGACAAAGCCATCATTTTTGTAAATTGATGGGCACATTGCTTCTTGAAAATGTCACATTGAAACAAGTCTAAGGAACACAAACCCCTGTTAATTCGCACATTATGCCTCACTGACAATAGTGCTGCTCCACAACATGGCTGTTTAAGTGTTGTTTACAAACCAACCTGGGTCACATGAATGGCCAAACCAAAACATATTCAGTTTGGGCTGCATAGTTACCCATGAAGCCAGAGAACTTCCTGGGGGCATTAACAGATGGATCAGCAAGGGGCGCCGTTATTCCGCCGCTGTTGTTCAGCTTCGCTTGAACCTTCTTCTTTGGGCTGGCATTTGTCTTCGCAGCCAGATCTATCACAATAAATTATTTCAGACACAAATGATAATCACCAAAACCTGCAGCAAGACTACACAAAACACAACGCAAACACAATCTGTCAGTTGATCAAGCAGTCATAAAGGCAAAGTGTGACACCAGTGGGGCCTTCTGACAAGCACAAGTCATAGGGGTTTAATATTTAGGGAATCACTGAAGGCTATATCCGATGCTACTTCTCTTACAAAACTGTGAATGGCTGTGGATTATTGGCAATCAAACAGATTTTTTAAATAAAAACTACATTTAGATAGAGGACAAAAAAGCAACCTCTTAGGTCATCATACCTCCCACATGTTTGTTGATTAGCTCTTTGTCCTCATCTTGCAGTTCCTCCCAGCCTTCCAGGTCAGTGATGTCTTCAATCTTCTTCGTTGTGGCCCGTGCCCGCTCAAGTTTCTCGAAGATGCATTTCACATGGTACCACTCTTTCATCTCACCCGCAGACTCACTAAAGGGGTTGGGCACGATCTTACCTATGCGCACCAGCCCTTTCATGATCTTGTCTTTGCACTTCTTGCAGCCAGCCGTGCCGCGCTTGGCATACTCCACACAGTACCTCTGCTCCGCCATACCTGTCCAACCACTGCTGAACTGGGTCAAGGAGGCACGGAAATGCTGTCCAATGGAGAGGCTGATGGGTCCAGATGCCTGCGTGTACTGATAACTGTGCCCAGGTTTGAAAAGTACGCCCACAAAGTGATGACGCAAAAACCGTGTGCACAGGTAGAAGTGAAAAGGTTCAGGAGTTTGCCAGTAAGGTTTATTCCTGCATTGCTTTCTCAGTGGGGCAATGTACAATGTTCGTAATGCCCTGCAAATGCTAAGCCTAAGCATCCAATATCTTCATTTGTCATCTAATGAAAAAGGAGAGGAAGAGAAAAACCAACAAAAACATAAAACTGTATGGAAGAAACATTTACTTTTTTTGCCCAGCATGCACAGTATAGGTATTGTATATCTTCACAGTATAGTATATCTTCATTTGTTTGTCATCTAATGAAAGGGGAGGGGAAGTATATCTTCACAGTATAGTTTCTTGCTCTCAGCATGCACATTATAGGTATAGTATATCTTCACAGTATCTCCACAGTATAGTGTATCTTCAAAAACGTAAAACTGTATGGAAGAAACATTTACTTTTTTTGCCCTCAGCATGCACAGTATAGGCTTATGTCTGGGACTTCACAAGTTTAAGTTAGCTGACGGCAGGCTTGCCTGTGTGGTTCATAGGCATGCATATTTAACTAGACAGGCAAGCCAGCGCAAAAAGACAAAGAGCGTAAATGTGTAGTCTCTGGTGTCGACCCCTTATTGGATACAAGGCTATCACATGATTGCTGACATCGTCAGATTGTTTTGCGCGTGCGTACATACAATTTACTAGAATATTTAACTTGGTAGCCTCGTACGTAGCCTTCCATGCTATGAAGGTAGCTAACAAGGCTTTGTAAATGGCTTCAGACCATCTGCCAAGTTAGCAGTTACTTAGCTGCAGAGCCTAGTTAGCTACCTTCACAGCTAGCAAGCGCCGCCGCCCTGGTAATGACATCGGTCACTGAAACGCTTTGTCTTGCGCTCTACATTTTAATCTGCAACGTTAATTTAGCTAATATGGCGTTTCGTCCTCGTTTAAAACAAAAAACAAACCTGTTAATGCACGTCGGTCTAACTACACTAAAGCTCTGCGTTTCCTTATTGAGAGCATTGCCAGTGACAAAAACCGTAGCGAAAAAAATATACCGTTAGTATCAACTGTACATTCACTAACAAAAATAAATACCATTAGAATGTATCCTAAGAGTGTCGGTTTCTTTCCCAGCGAATGTTAGCAAGCTAATGTAGCTAGGTAACAATATGTTGCTTGCTAGCTTAATTTAAATAGTTTGTTTCGTGGAAGGCACTCCTTTGTTTGTCCTTACCTCGTTCATGAGTTTAAGCCGACGAATTACTCCGTTGTCCGGTACCATTACACGAACTGGGAAGTTATTTCAGTGAGTTATGTATTCATTACAAACGCTACAACTACTGTGGCTATTTGTTGTCCACGGCTGTGTCCCAATACGAAGGCAGCCGCCTGCAACCAGAGCCGTTGAAAGAGAGAGTTCTTCTTCTTTGGTTTTAATGGCGGTTCACATCCATAACGGTGTATTACTGCCACCTACTGTTGGTGTTAGTAGATTGTCTAAATTCTTTGAACTCTGAGACCCACACTTGATAGTTCAGTTGAGATTATAAAATAACAAACACATGTTGAACTTTTATTTTATTCTTTAACTCTTCAAATAATCATATTGTTTGTCTTCATATGTGTCCATATCTCCTTGTTTGGCGTGATAAAGAAGGAAGCAGTTCTTGAAATCTGTATAGCAGAGGCAGACGTCATATTTGTAGCTGTTGTTTCTATATCCAGCACTGCAGTGTTTGCAATATCCTCATGTTGACTTCACTGGGTAGACCGGTTGCTGGATTTTCTACACTGCCATGCGTGCATGCACGAGTCTACATGTGTGGTGCTATTGTTCTCAACAGAATTGTGACACAATCATAAGATATTCCTTTGATTACACAGGGAATGTAGGTCTATAGGGTTATGACTCTTGATTGGGGGGGGCATTTAAATGGAAGGGGGGGTCTAGTGTCTGGTTACCCAGCAACTGAACACAATAGACGCAAGCATAAAATACACTACAACTCATGTAAAATGGAGAGAGCCGATACTATCATTCCTGTATTTTGAAGGTGAGTGTTGCTGGTGGTGGTGGTGGGGGAAACAAGGGGGGAGAGGGTGTTGGTCACCCTCCAACTACCTAACACAATAATGACGTAAGCATAACCATCAAATTTACATTACCAAACATCAGTTATTGCACACTGATGTGTATTACCACTAAGTCCCACTGTTGCATTTTTGCAACATGGTAAAAATGAACTCAAAGTACGAGTTGCATTATATTGTTTTACATATATTACACACATTTGGTATCCCGATAAAAAATATTGTAGGTAATTTAGTTACTTCAAGTGGTGGAAAATCCAGATGTTATGTGAGACTAAAGGGATCTGCTTGAAGAGCCTCTGTTGTGTGTGCACTAAATACTCTCTGTGTAACCATTTAAAATGTTTCATTCCAAGCATGTTGCTAAAATACAGTACATGGTCTAAGAAACTGGGATATTTTGTTCTAAACTATAGATCTATTTCCAACCGTTCGTTTTTATCAAAATTGTTGGAGAAACCTGTAGCTAAGCAACTTAGTGCATACCTTAGCTCAGATGGTATCCATGAAATATTCAAATCAGGGTTTAGACCCTGCCACAGCACTGAAACGGCACTTGTGAAGGTTACTAATGATCTACTATTGTTAACCGATCGTAACTGTGTCTGTTTTTGTACTTCTTAACTTGAGTGCAGCTTTTGATACAATAGATCTTGAAATTCTCTTTGACAGACTCCAGGCCTGTGTTGCACTTCATGGACAGGCACTCGAATGGTTCAGATCGTACATACATTACAGGAAACAGTTTGATTAAAAGAGTCCAGCTACTCAACAATGAAATATGGTATTCCACAAGGATCAGTGCTCGGACCTGTACTTTTCTCATTATATATGTGTAACATTCGGTCCGCCGGAGAAGCGGATTGGTCTCGGCTACGCCGGCTGGTGGAGAGAGGACATGCACCTGGGTCGCGTTAGCTAATCAGCCCAGGTGCTTAAAGGTGTGCTGTTCTCCACAGTTCAGATCCGAGACCGGGAGTTCACATCGAGAGCGCGGTTATGATTTTCGTTTCGTTTTATTTTGGAATTGTGTTTGAGGAAAAAGAAAGTAATCCTCAACTGGGATGTCAGAGGAGCTGGACCTGGCCAGGAAGGCGGGTCAGCTATGGGCAAACGCACGGGAAAGTGGTCACGCTGTTTTACTTTCTTTTGTCTGCGTTATTTTACTTTGTTGTTTTAGTTCATTGTTTTGGCCCGGAACCCGTGAGGGGGAATGGTGAAGGTGTTTGTTTATTTTCTTTCATGTTTGTGTGGGAATGGTGTTCCCCGGCACCTGCCGCATCTCCCTCCCAGGGGTATGCTAATGTGCTACCCCTTGGCAGTATTATCCGGGCGAATGGCGTAGAGTTTCACTGCTAGAAAGCGTCCACATCAAAAGCCTGAGCTCTTTCAGCAGCAGATGACAATGCAGCAAACGATGCAAGGGTTAGCAGAATTGCAACAGCGGCCCCCTAGGCTATGTGATTTTTGGGAGCCAGCGGTTAAACACCTCCACCGTCAACCCAATAAGCTGTCCAAACAACATTGGACAGCCTAGACATGTCTTCCTGACCCCCAACAGGTAAACCCGGGGGTGGGGTCAGCGTTCGACTAGGAGAAGTACTCCCATTCATCTGGGGCCCCTGCCTAGGATTCCTCTGACTGGGCTGTGACTTTTCAGGGCGGCTGAGTGGGTTCACCTTCCCTCTCCAGCCTCGGTTTCTGCTCCTTCAGTTCTATGTTCATGGCTCCCAGTGGCCTAAGCCGGAGGGGTGGCCACTTCTGCTTGACTTCATGATTGAGTTACAATCATATTGGCTTTTTTCTCTCCTGCTGATTGTTCTGGCAAGGATCAGGGTCTCGAGGGCACAAGTTCTGCTGGTTGCCCCTGAGTGGTCCCATCACACCTGGATTGTGAACTTGAGAAAATCTGTGGTGGGTACCCCATGGTGCCTCTCAACTAAAGCAGATATGCTGTCCCAGGGCCAAGGCCTACTTTGGCATCTGAACCAGAGATTTGTATAGCCTCCATATTTGGCCCCTGAAAGGAGAACACTACAGGTCCTAGATCTGGCAGTGCTAGGGACACTGCATGGATCATCAGCCCCCTCTACTAGGTCCCTCTCTCCAATTTTGGACATCCTGTGTCATGTGATGTTCCACTGCCCCAATACATTCCCCTCCTGACTTATCAGGTTCACTGCTGACCCATAAGGTGGGGCGTTGACCAATATGAAATGGAACTATGCTCCCCCCAGTGGGCAGAGCAGGTGGTCCCTGCGGGACAACGGGCGGAGCAGGAGGCCTCTCCTGGGCTCAAGGCGGCTCTAGAGGCCTCTCCTGGGCTCGAGGCGGCTCTGGAGGCCCCTCCGGGGCTCGAGGCAGAGCAGGCGGTGGAGACCCCTCCGAGGCTCGAGGCAGAGCAGGCGGTGGTGGCCCCTGCGAGACGACAGGCAGAGCAGGCGGAGGTGGCCCCTGCGAGACGACAGGCAGAGCAGGCGGAGGTGGCCCCTGCGCGACGACAGCCAGAGCAGGCGGAGGTGGCCCCTGCGGGATGACAGGCAGAGCAGGCGGCGGTGGCCCCTGCGCGACGACAGGCAGAGCAGGCGGCGGTGGCCCCTGCGGGACGACAGGCAGAGCAGGCGGCGATGGCCCCTGCGGGACGACGGGCTCCGGTGCGCTGGGCTGGGAGTACCTCTCCGCCAGAGGGGGCATATCCGCGGCCCCCCGGAGATACTCCTCCCAGTGGAGTGCCGTTGCAAGCAGGACCTCAAAGTCACAACATCCCTCCAGGCCAGAGTACATTAGCCCGCCCCGTGGAGGGGGTCCCTTATGTTGTCCCTGAACAACTGGCACACTATAGACTGGGGCAGGTCCGCCTGTGCGGCTACAGCGCGGAACTCCCTCGCGTAGTCCAAAAGTGGGCGCGACCCGTGGCATGTGTCAAAGAGTCTGTCCGCCCACTGTCTACTGGACAGGGGAGCCTGTCCAACGTCAGGACTTGGCCTGGAGGTCCCCCCAGCCACCACCGGCTTGCTCCACACCGGTGGCATGACTAAAAAACAAAACCCTGAAACGGGAAAGGGGGGGGAAGAGAAAAAAAAAAAAAAAAAAAAACTCCGCTGGGTCCAGAAGTGGCTGGATCCTTCTGTCACGGTGCAGTGGAGGGTTAGGACCCAAATGCGGAGGGGGAAAAACTCAAACTCCAAAAAGGTAAGAACAAAAGCCTTTACTAAACAAAAAGGGAACAAAGGGAACAAAAGGCCTCGCAGGGCAACTCTTCAAAACAAAGGAAAACTTCAGAAACACAGTGCACACAGGAAAACCAAAAGTCCAAAAGCACGTGGGAAACAGAACATGGCAGGAACACACAGGGCAGGAACACAATCAGAGAAACACAACCAACACTACCAACAAAGATCCAGCACCTGAGTCCAGGAGAAGGGAACTTAGACACTGACGAGACACAGGAGGGCACCATGAACAATCAGGCCACAGAAAGGGAAGGGAAAACGAGACAGCCAGAAAACAATGATTGGACAATTGAAAACAATAATACAATTAAACAGGGGGAGCAGGACACAAAACAGAAGTGCCGCCATCTGGCGGCCCAACAAGGAAAACACAGACAGGAACACAGAACCATGACACAATTAGCTGATTACGCTGTTTAATTTGTACCAGTTAAGCTGTTTTCTGACACAACATACATTCATACTCAACCATCTGTTCAACATGGCAACTGCAACAATGGGTGATTCTGAAGTGCTAGGAAAGGGTAGAAGGTGTGGATAGAGAGTCAGCAGGGGTTAAGCATGGTCAGATCATGTGAAAATGATAAGATCTGTAAGGTACACCTCTCTTCACGAGACAGCCTGGAACAAAGTGCCCTGTTAGTTCCTCAACAGCGTCATCACATGATGACTAGTGGGCTCAGACAACACATGTAGTACTGTGTAGCTACACTAGGATGCTGATGTATTTAAATACAAATGAATATAATCAGGTTTGTGGAGTAGTGCATGGTACACACCAATAACTATTAAGTTATTAAATAATTAATATGCATAGATAGAGAATGAAACATCAAGGTTGTTAAATCTTTTGAAATGAATGAAGTACTGATTTAAAAGAATTATGCCATTAGGACCTGGGTATTCATAATGTTGAACAAATTTCTTATGTCCTGCCATGAATAAATGGCCCATCCTATATATATACAGTATACAACAGAAGTGAGTACACCCCTGTGCAATATCACTTAAATGTCAAATAATTCAAAATTGTATCACCTCTCAATAATTGCTTTATTTCTAAGTTGACAAGTAGAGTATTTCCTCTTATGAACAACCAAAAACAAATACTTTAGAAAGACTACATTGAAAATACAGGCCTCAAAGTAGAAACTCAATGCAACAAAAGTGAATACACCTGTGATCACTATCACACAAGTTAGAAAACCTGTGATCATTGAAACAAAATTGAGTACACCTGTGATTTCCAATTAGCCTAATTGCATGAACATGGTTATAAAATGACCTGTGAACACCAGAACTTTCTCAATCTTGACCTATGGGCTGTGTCTATCTGCATGTCTGCATCATGGCTCCACATGGAAAAGAATTGCCAGAGGAATTGAAAAATCTGATTGTGAGACTTCACAAAGAAGGAAAAGGATACAGGATCGGTGACCAACTAAAAATTAGTCGAAACACAGTTGCAGCAGTAATCAGGAGGTATAGAATGAGCCATAGTACCACTAATCAGAACCGCAGTGGCTGTCCTCCTAAAATGACGCCACGGACAGTGAGCTACTTGCACAATCTAGCTCTGAAAAACAGACGGGCAAGTGCTTCAGACTTGGCACAGGGGTTATCAATGGAAATAGGAGTTTCTGTGACAGCTCAGACAGTGCGAAGGACATTGCATAACGTCAACCTCTATGGACGGCGTCCAAGAAAAAAACCCTAGCTTGCTCTTCGGCACAAAACTGCAAGATTAAACTTTGCTAAAGAACATGAAAAGAAGCCTGATAAATATTGGGAGCACATTCTTTGGTCAAGATAAATTTGTTCGGATCAGATGGGGTCCAGCATGTTTGGTGTGAACCTGGCCAGGACTACTACAGTGAATGCATAGTCCCGACAGTGAAGCACGGAGGTGGGAGTGTGATGATATGAGGCTGCATGAGTGCAAAAAGTGTTGGGGAGATGACATTTATAGATGGTACCATGAATGCCTGTGGATATACCAAAATACTGGCTGACAAGATGACTCCCAGTCTCCATTCCTCCAGAAGAGGAATATTCCAGCATGATAATGATCCAAAGCACACTGCCAAAATCACGAAAGAGTTTCTAAAGAAGAAAAAAGTGAAAACTATGACCTGGCCAAGTATGTCGCCTGACTTGAATCCAATAGAACACCTTTGGGGTATTTTAAAGAGAAAGGTAGAGCAACACAACCCCATCCAGCAAAGAGCAGCTGAAAAATATTGTCTCAGAAGAATGGCAGAACATCTCTCCAGAAATTTGTGCAACACTGGTATCATCTATGCTGAGGAGGATTGAGTCTGTCATCAAAAATAAAGGTATACATACGACGTATTGAAAAAATAAGATTTGAATCTCAATGAAAGGTGTACTGACTTTTGTTGCATTGTGTTCCTACTGTGGGGCCTGTATTTTTAATAAAATCTGAACTGTTAGTTTTTAATTTTACATAAGAGCAAATACCCTACTGTTCAACTTAGAAGTAATGCAATTACTGTAAGGTGATACAATTTTGAATCATTTGACATTTAAGTGATATTGCACAGGGGTGTACTCACTTCTGTTGTATACTGTATATATATATATATATATATATATTTTTTTTTTTTTTTTCTAGTTTTTTTTTAGTTCTCCTGTAGTAATTCATACAACTTGTAGATTACACATAGTAGATACAGGTATGGGCAATAGAAGCAAGCTACAATGCACACTTTATTTTGAGCAATGAATCATTATACACTGTGTACATAATTATTATGCAAGTCCATATTCTAATGAAATAGCATCTCCAAGAATTTTTTTAAAACTGAAAACCATATTAACCTCATTATTCACTCTGTAAACATTTCCAGGTGACTTAATTGCTTTATTGAGAGAGGGTGTGGCTTAAAGTGAGGAATGCCTTACATTTGGGTGTGCATAATTATTAGGCAGCTTTTTGCCGCTGGGAAAATGGGGTGAAAAAGAGACCTAACAGATGATAAAAAAGCAAAAAATAGTTAACTGGTTTTCAGAGGGATACAAAACAATCATAATTGCAAAGATGTTGAGTAGTGATCACAGCACAATGAAGAGAAGAAAATACGCAAAATAACCACGGGAGACTTGAGAAGAATTAAACAGGAAGCATCCAGGAAACCTTTGGCCTCAAGTGCCATCCTCTTCCAGAACTGCAACCTTCCTGGACTCTGCAGAAGCACAAGGTGCAAAGTGCTTCGCATGATTGGCAAGGTTAGAAAGGCAGAAAACCAGCCTCCCTTAAATAAATAAACACAAGGAAAAGCATCGAGAATGGGCAAAATACATGAAGAAAGATTTCTGAAAGGTGTTGTGGAGGGATGAGATGAGAGTAACACTGGATGGACCTGATGGGTGGGCCCGTGGCTGGATTTCTGACCGCACACCAGTTCGACTGAAATGCCAGCAAGGTGGGGGAGGGATAATGATACGGGCTGGTATTATCGACAGTGAATTGGTTGGACCATTTTGAGTGGAAGAATGGATTGAAAATGAACTCCAAAAACTACTGCCAGTTTCTGGAGGCCACCTTCCTCAAGCAGTGGTACCAGAAGAAGCCAGCATCATTCAAAAGGTCCATGATACTGATGCAAGACAATGCTCCATCCCATGCATCCCAATACACCAGAGATTGGCTAGCCAGCAAAGGGTTCAAAGGTGGTAAAATGATGACCTGGCCCCCTTGCTCACCTGATTTGAACCCAATTGACCCAATTGGGCCCTCCTGAAGAATGAGATTTACAGCCAAGGAAAGCAGTACACATCTCTGAACAGCCTGTGGGCATCTTTCTTGGCTGCTTCAGCTAAAATTTGGTGCGATCCCATTAAAAAACTGACAGAATCTGTGGATATGAGACTATCACACGTGTTAGAAAAGAAAGGTGGCTATACTGGCAAATAAACGTATTTCCAAGAGTAAAAATGCTTTTGTTAGCTGTTAAACTACTGAATGTGTTGCTTTATTTCATAATTATTATTTTTAATCGTGTAAAAATGACTTTTTGTTGTTTGTTTATGAAATAAATTGAAAAAACATAATGTATTTCCCAGTTGCATAATAATTGTGCACACCTACTTTTTGGAAAAATCATTATATTTTCCCCTTGTAACATAAAAATCTGTGTTTTTCTTTATATAACATTTACTTTTCCTGCAAGGAATGAATTGGGATCACTTATAATGTTGTGTCTATTAAAATATTTTTAAAAATCTGCCAAAAACACATTTGCATAATAATTATGTACACATTGTATAATTAATCCTTAAGTTTCAAACATAAATTTTTATCAGTCTCATCAAATAACATAAATATTGAACCTGACAGGAAAGTCCATCAACATTATACAGAAAGTATAGTCATGGCTCTATTAATTTCACATTAGCAATATAATGCTGAACCTACCAAAATGTTTGCAATGTGTTAACTTTTATATTCTGCTGGAGTAATGTGCTATACTGGTAATATGAATGAGATTATCAAAAAGTCAAATTATATCATTGGTCATATGGCCTAACGGACTTTAACTCTGTCTTGATATGAATGGGTCAAAAATCAAAAGCAATATTAAATGTAAATCCTGTGTAAAGTTGCTCAGCAAAAGATAATTAGGGTGACTGGAACCATCATAATTTGTGGCTTTGCAACCACAGTAAAGTAAATAATTTTGCCTAAATTGCAAATTGACATTGTTTCAGTGAATGGTTATTAATACTATTGTTTATTAAAACATAAATAGGAGGATTCAGTTAGGATACAACAATAATACATTTTATTAGACATTGTGTCATACAACACTTGCCTGACAAGGTACAGTGGGCTCCAGAATTATTGGCACCCTTGATAAATATGCACAAAAAATTCTAAAAAAAAAAAGCTAAACAAAAAAACAATAGTTATTGACATAAGCTTTATTTTCCAACATGTGTAAACTAGTGTGCTTGATTAATGATTCACCGGAATCAACCAAAGTCTTACATTTTTTTAATCAAAAAAATATTTCCCCAAACAGGTTCCACAATTATTGGCACCCCTGGTTTAATACTTTGTGAAAACACCCCTGGCAAAGATGACAGCCATGAGTCTTTTCCTATAATTTGTGATAAGGTTAGAGAACACATTTGGAGGGATTTTTGACCATTGCTCCATGTAGAACTTTTCAGAATCATTGATATCTTTGGGTTTGTGCTTATGGAGCCCCCTCTTCCGTTCAGACCGCAGGTTTTTGATGGAATTTAAGTCTGGAGACCGAGATGGCCATTGGAAAACATGGATGTTGATTTCACTTAAGCTTTTCTGTTTAGATCAATGGTACTCAAACCGTGGCTCGCGAGCCGCATACGGCTCTTTGATGACTATGTTGCGGCTCTTTTAAGCAGGGCTGCCCCCTAATAGTCGACCAGACCATTAGTCGAGGAGAAGAGTCTTAGTCGACCAAGTTTTCATTGGTCGGTTAGTTGCAGGAAAAAAAAAAAGAAAACCTCAAACTCCATTCGGGAGCTGCGCCTTGTCGTTAAAAAGTTATTAGACAATGACGGGCAGGAAATCATCTAAGGTGTGGGATCATTTCGAGCGTGTAAAGGACGACCCCAAGAAGGTGACATGCAAACTCTGCATGCAAAGATGTGTTTGCAACGTAGGTATTTGTTTACTTTCTGTCTCGTAGCTTTAGTTCGGTCCCTGGAGGGTTTGCTGGCGGACGTCCACTCGCCATGTAGCCTACAAAGCATACGTGCGATTAACGTGGTAGTAGAATGAATTGAAAACGCTATAATCTTCTGCACGGCTGTCTATTCCACAAATGACAGGGAAGTTAGGGCTACGGCCATGTACTCTATTTATCTGACTCGATAGCCATTTGAAAATCAGGGCCATAAACATCAAACGAATCATACACCGCCAACTCATTGCTGCCGTTAAATGTGTTAATGTTACATTTTTGTTTGCATTCTGACCTCAGAAAAAATTGAAAGTTTTCATTCCATGTTGAGGCTACCTCTCTGTAGGCCTGCTTATTTTTGCACGGATATTTCTCTTTTAAGTGTTTCAGTTTGCTGTATATTTATTTATTCGTTTGTTTATATAATTTATATTTATTTACATTTTTAAAAGAAACGAAAATATTTTTTCAATTTAGTTTTTTAACAAAAGGCTGTTTTTTTTATTTATTTATCATTTGTTTTATAAGTTATTGTGTTGGTGTTTCAAGTTCATAAGTTGTGTGAAATAAATTAACAAAATGTTCAGTCTCCTTGCTGGTTGTTCCGACACATTCAGAATCATTACCGCTTTTGCCGTTAGCATTGTTGTTAACAGGCGGCTCGCTTCCTGCGTGCGCTTGTAAAATTAATATTTTAAAGGCTCATTATTACGGTTTTGTATTTCTCTGTAATGTAGCAGTGTTAACAATGTTACTTATAACATTCTTTCTCAGCCCTGGAATTCTGATGTCCGAAAAAATATATATTTAAATAATTAAATTAATATCATAAACATGCGACGACAGTCGACTAATGGCTTGAACTAACGACGACTAGTCGACTAGGAAAATCTTTGGTCGGGGCAGCCCTACTTTTAAGTCTCCAATTTTGCGTTTGCTAATGCTTTTTTAACCAAATATTTGACCAGATATTGTCTCAGACACTTGGCAGCAGTAATAATCCAATTTCCCAATAAGAACAAACTATGACCCCCACTCCCCCCCTCCTTCTGAATTTCCAATCAGAATTTAGCTCGGGGCTTACATCATAGCACTTGCTAAAACGCGCGAAACATCCATATAAAATGAAAGTAACCACAAAAAAAAAACGCAAATACGAAGAGGAGTACAGGACATTCAAAGAGGAATGGGAACCGGATTTTTTCTTTGTGTCCAGTGGTGTGGGCAAGTGCATTTGTCTCCTTTGTGATAAAACAATTTCGCAGTTCAAAAGGTCCAATTTACAGCGGCATCACGAGACTAAACACCCAAAGTTCAGTACTGATTTTCCTATGGGAGGGGGAGTAGGCTAATGACCGAAAAACTTAAAAGACTCAAACAACAGCGATCTGTACAGAAAACGTCATTCAAAATCACCCATGAACTGATGAAAAGGATGAAACCAAACACAGATGGAGAAATGGTGAAAGTTTAGCCTGCTCCACGCTGTTTCCTGAGAAAAACGAAATTGAGAAAGAGGTTAGAAAACTCCAGCTGTCTGATTCAACTGTGTCTAGAAGGGCATCAGAAATTTCAGAAAACATCGGAAATATATAGGAGTAACATGGTGGTTGAATGTGGCACTTGCCAGTTGTATTTAGGCAACAACAAAACAAATGTGCATCATTTTTTTTTATTATTCAGTCATTTAAATGTATTTTAAAACGTATTTTTCTAAACCTACATTTCCCACTATAAAAGTTCACCCGAACTGTATGGGCGTGGTAATGAGAACTGTCAGTTAGCTATGATTGACAGACCGTGCCCCGTTACCATAGTTACCTCCATGATACGTGCTCATCTTGGGAGACTGAATTTTCACAAGCTAGCTAACTTAGTATATCAAGTGTCAACAGCTAAGGACATTGACTTACATCCAATAATCATTTTTGCTAGCTAGCTAGCTAGCCAGCCAAGTGAAGATAAAACCACAACTATAACATTACATTATGAAAGCAAACAACATAGCTAGCTAACATTAGCTAGCTAGTTATAAATGAATATAACCAACCAGAGATAGTCTCAGAGTCCTTAAAAGGCACTCTAATAAGTGAACCTAACGTTAGTCAAATATTTGCATTGCCTTGCCTGTAAGCCAGCGGTACAAACTATGGGTCACGAGTTATCCATTTAGAATGAGCTATCACAGCAATCTGACTGACTGTAGGGATGGCAAAACGTAGTTTTAGAATGTCGCCAGTAGTGTATGCGCGTGAACTCGACAATACATTTCTCACAGAAAAGGTAGTTTGTCGCCTTTTTTTTTTAGTTCATTACAGTGGTGATAGAAGTGACAATAATTAAGTGGTGCTGTGCTGTTAGCCTTTACTGATCGCCGTACAAGGTTAATGTGAAGCAGCTAGCACAATCGTACAGCACTAAAAATGTAGCCTACTTTGAATGATACTTGCTCAATCGAACAGTAAATCTGAAAAACATTTGATTATAGTCAGCGGCACCGAAATTTTCTTTCACACCCTCAATAAACGGCACAAGTCCCAGCAGAAGATTGGATTAAACCTTTTAAAGTTATATATTTTCTGAAACATTATCGATTCTGCTTGGCCACAGTGAGTGAAACTAGGCGATCTGAGAGAATAGTTTCTATGTAAATTACGTCAGAATGATTCAGCCCTGTTGTTTGCTACCTAAACTTCACAACACACTTGTAGCAGGACGGTGTGTCCAGTCAGATTTCTTTATGGGGCATGGAAAGGGGAGTGGTTACTGTACTTGTGACGCACTAAGTTGATAACATTCTCAACCGCTGAAAATAGGACGATACATTTAAAACGCATATTTCTCCAAAAATAAAGAACGGACATATTTAATACTTTACTCATCATGTTTCTTCAGTGCCTCTTGTGCAAATAGCACATAAAACCGAGAAAGTGTGAAAACCACCATGTTACTCCTTTAAGGATAAACTGTCATCCGCTGAGTTTGTCAGCCTTGCGATGGATGAAAGCCTGGATATTAACGACATTCCGCAGTTAATCATTTTTGTCAGAGCGGTCAATAGCGAACTTGATGTGACAGAAGAACTACTTGACATGGTTCCCCTGCAAAATGGAACAACTGGCCAGGAGATCAAAATAACTGTATTGGAAACTTTGAGAAAGTTTCCTATTCAACCTGCTAATATCACAGCGATCACAAGACGGTGCACCAGCTATGCTTTGTAAGAGAAACGGGGCGGTGGCTTTATTAAAAGAAGCACTGAAATCAAATGGGCAGCAAATGACATTTTCTCTTACCATTGTATTGTGCATCAACAAGCGTTGTTTAGATTTTGATGTATGCTTGGACTCATTGTCCTGCTGGACAATCTACCTATGACCAAGTCCTAGCTTCTTAGCAGAGACAACCAAAGTTTCTGCCAGAATTTCCTGGTACTTTGTTGATGTTGACTTCATTGTGCCATTGGTCTAAAATAGTGCCCCGGGACCACTGCCAGCAAAACATCTCCAAAATATCAATGACCCACCTCCATATTTGACAGTAGGTATGAGGTGCATCTCCTGTATGCATTCCTCTTTTGCCGCCAATCATGTCGATGGTGTGTATGGCCAAAACGTTCAATTTTGGTCTCATCTGACAATAGCACTCTCTTCCAGTCATAATTCCAACGAGGCCAGATTCTTGGTTTTGTTTATTGTGCTCAGTAAGGGCTGTCTTCGTGCCACCGTTAAAAAGAGTTAGTTAGTATGGAGGTGCCATTTTATGTTTTTTTTAGACTTGTTGACCGCAAGAAACAAACTAATCTCTGCAATTCTTAAACAGTGATCCTTGGGTTATTAATGGCCTCCATCACCTCTTCCTCACCGTCCATGGGGACACCATGCACTTGCTTCCTCTTCCTGGCAAATTTGCAACAATTCCATATGTTTTACACCTTTTTATTATTGCCCTTACAGTGCTAAGTGGTAACCATTTATGTCTTTTTTTGTACCCATTACCAGACTTGTGATGGTAAATTACAATTGGTCTCTTCTGAATTGACAGTTATTTGGCTTTTCCCATGGTGATGGATGACAAAGCGATTTTATATGCTAGTTACCTCATTTTTATTCTCTAATGAAACTGGAAGTGATGGAATGACACAATATAGTTATTTTAGACTGAGATTAACTAAATTAAATTAAAATTGTATTGCCAATTTCATTTTGTTTGATTGTACTTACAATAATTGTTAGGGGTGCCAATAATTATGGCATCTATGGTTTTTAGAAAAAATTAGATTACTTAATGAAAAAACATTGATGCATGAGAGTAAATGTATTGAAATAAAAGTATGTAGTTTTCCCATATGTTTGAACATAACATGTAGATTATTATCGGTGTTATTTATTATATGCAGCCTTTTTTCTTCATTTTTATTAAGGGTGCCAATAATTCTGGAGCCCACTGTATAAATTTAACAACCAAAGCTTGAAGCGAACTGGAATGAACCTGTACGCTATACCAGGACTTCTACATTTTGCTCAAATGAGTACCACACTTATTTTTCTCACTTTGAGCACTCCCTTCAACAAACTTAAGTTATTGGTAGCTGAAGGTTTGCATGTCTAAGCAGTATTTGTTTGATATTAATGTAGTGGTTCTATGTGATTGCATGGGTTCTGAGACGTATATGCACAGAAAAAATGATTTTTATACACTTCTCTGGAGGGTGCATTGGACTGGATAGCATGTGTGTAACTGACCAAATTATTAACTAATAAAACATGCTTTCAACACGGCCATTGCTTTCGACATGCCCCATACTCTGGTCTACAGATTGGGATGAGTTTGGCACTTTTCAAGGTTTCTCACAGAAATAACCACAATGACCACCCAGCCCTTAAAAACATTAATTTCTACCTTCTGACCTCATGTCAATAGACCGAATTCACAAACAACTTTACACATCCACACAATAAAGCACCAAATTTAGGGGATTTTACATTTTTTCCTGCCAATTAGAGCATCACAAATGCTCCAGGACCACAAAGAATACATCTTCCCATCGGACATTTAGCTACATCAGCCAATAATAACTTCGGATACACATGCAAAATGGACATATATAGAAATGCTTATGGGACCTTTGGATGACTGAAAGGCATGGGTTCAAATCCCCCTGCTATTCCTTTTTCAACTGCACAATCTTTGTGGTAAACCCCTGAATATTTCTGAAGCTACCTTGCTAACAAGTCGACAGACAGAGTGTATAACTTTAATGCAGACGGCTCCAAAATTAATCGACGAAATCTGCATTGCAATTCAGTCCAGTAGGTAACTTTACTGATCGTATGGAAACCGGCAATAGATAATGACTTATGTGGATTTTCTTCAAGTGAGAACGGTCAAATTTTCCGCGGTGCCGTTTCTACGTTACCTACTAGGCTACTGTAACTACCCTGCAAGGCCACATTTATAAATTCATGTTATACATAGCCTACAAACAATTTGTAGGTCTGTCGTATATGCTATACAATACCCCATTAAAAACACTTCCATTTAAAAATATGACAAACACTTTCATGTATTTGTCATTAAAAGTAAAGGAAAAAAAAAAGACTGAATCCAGGCCTATGTGTTTCTTTCACCTAGAATTTATGTTTGCGTGCATTTATGTGTATGCATGTCTCCTATAGCCTACATTTATATGCATTACTATTATCACTTAATTATAACAAACACAGTACAAAAATAAATATTTGAAGAAAAACATGTTTTCAGCATACAAAAATACCAAGTTACTCACATATACAAAGCTGCCTAGAAGTCATTAATTCAATCTTGTAAAATATATACAGGTCTGTCTTTAAAAAGTATTGATATAAAAATTAGGACAAGTTACAAGTAACAATGGCTGTGTCCCAATACGAACGAAAGGCAACTCCCTCTGAAGGTAGCATTTAAACCAGGGGTTCTCAACCTTGTAGACCAACGTCACCCTATTGAAAGTCCCATACCGCCCCCCCCCCCAAAACAAAAATAGAATTATCAGCCCCAAATGTAGGTTATTATTTGTTGATGTTCGTGATATTATGTTATTTTTTCTTTTAATCAAACAAGCCTACCTATGCTGTTTCATTTTCAGACAAGAACTTCATTTTAGCTATGTGTCATAACCCTTGGCTGCCACCAGAGGGCAAATGACTTAAGTCTTGTATAATCTTTCGTATTCAGTGCCTTACATTTGCTGGCTGTGATCGTTGTAATCGTGCTTATTTTATTATAGCTTATTAAATAACTCTTCCTTGTTTATCCTGGTTCCTACCTTTTGTTTCTCTGTTCACCTCAGTAGCCTACATCTCATAACAATTTGGCATGCTTTTTTTATTTTGGGGCATATACTGTGGATCAAACAAGCCTAGGTGATTGTACAGGAAAAATGTTTTGGCCACAACAGTGGCACCCTATAGCCCAGCAATTATTTCATCATAAACAGGCTTATGAATTCGCCTACCGCTACAGACAACGACACAAAAAAATGATACAGACCAGTCAAACGTGTTTCACAACAGTAAGAGCAACAGTAAGAGGGCGGCTGAAATATTTGAAGCGCATCTTGCAGGTAAAATATTTTACGAAATGTATACTTAACCTTGTCTGAAAATTACCATTTGAAAAGTTAATGCAGGATTTAATCATTTTTACAAGACATAAGGGCACTAGTGGCCGTTTTGAGCAAAGCTCCTAAAAACGCCTTTTTTCTCAACATCGCCCAGGTAGTAGGTGGTAGGGAGTCTTATGGCGAGCCGTTTTAGCTTTAATTCATTTCTAGAGGATAACGCAAATTCAAATTCTAACTAGTTAGAATGCAAATTGTTGATATCAGAAATTCAATTGTAACTAGTTATAATGTGTATTTCTGATATCAGAAATTCGATTTTAACTAGTTAAAATGCATATTATTGATATCGGAAATTACATTTTAACTAGTTAAAATGCCAATTCTTGATATCGAAAATTTTAATTATAACTAGTTAGAATGCAAATTGTTGATATCAGAAATTCAATTGTAACTAGTTATAATGTGTATTTCTGATATGAATTTTAACTAGTTAAAATTGAATTTCTGATATCAAGAATTTGCATTCTAACTAGTTAGAATTGTATTTTCAATATCCTCTAGAAATGAATTAAAGCTAAAACGGCTTTCCATACTGCTGTATCTGTTACCAAAAACGCGATCGTGTGTGGCACTCATTTTAGACCCCCACCCATGACATAATGGACAATATTGTCTAACTGTGCATTCATAAAAATATTCTTTCACCACTCAAAAATCGTATTCCGTCATAGCAACAAGATAAACCTGACAATAGCCCTAAGATATGCCAATACAGCAGTGAAAACGCTGCTCGCTGAATAATGAAATAAACAATTTAAAAACATTTTACAGAATGATGCCATGTCATTCTACAGTCAATATCTGTGACTAAATATTGAATAAATATACACCCTTACCGTTGGTTTTACGCGTAGAGATGTCCCTTTTGAGATTGTCTTGGACAATCCGTTTGCGAAATATACACGCATTTCTGACGCCTGGGTACCTTCCAACATTGCTAATACCACACGTGTTGATTACGACGTTGTCGCCCTTTTTAGTACGGTCTGGCTTGATTGACAATTCATTTATTCAGTAGGTGAATTATGTATAACATGTCTAATTTTGCTTTTGGAATAGTGTTTTATAGGTTAGCGTAACCAAAATTTTCGACTGCTGTCAGGCAGGATGATTGAGTGGTGTCTGGCGAATCACCTCATTTCACCAGTCACCTGACTGGTGGACTAGATCGTCAACTGTACTCACTCATTCATTTATGTGACCGGCGACGATGCAGCAATATATGGCATCAAATCATTAGCCGAAAAAAGAAAAAGAAGAGGAGAAGATGAAGAAAAACAAGCCAAAAGTAGAGGTATGTATGTTCTTGAATTACATTATTTAATATGATGTGTTGAATTGATGGCAATGCTGCAATTTAAGCAACATTAGCTAGTTCGTATTTACTTTTGTCATGCCTGTTGTGCTGTCTGTGTGTGACGTGCACGGGCCAAGGTCTCCTGAATTACGTTACTCGCAGTAGAATCTACCACAGCTCTAGGGCAAGCAGGTGGCACAGACGTCAGATAATGTAAGGATTTAATTTCTTCTTTCTGATAGTGATGAGGAAGACTTAATTGGATTTGAGTAAACATGAACGGAAATGACTGGGCTAGCTAGCCAACAACGTTGCTGCTTAGACAGTTGTGTTGTCTGTGTGTGACATGTCCTCACTGTGAAATTGACACAATATAGCCTACATGTATGTACAGTTATTTTGGTTATTTGGTAAGTAATGGTATGCTTCGGCTGTATTCCTGTAGGAGCTATGTTGAAATTTCTGAGTGGGCCAGCTGCTGCGACAACCCAACCACCTTCCCAAGTTTCTCCTACTGCTGGTGAGGGAAAATTAATGTTTCATAGTTAATACTAACTGTGTTATTTTATGTCATGAGTGACATTGCAGATATACAGTATGTCAGCATAAGGTAACGGTTTTATGGTTATTATATATTATCTCATATGTCTGCTTGAAGGTCCTTCTACTCATGCTGATCCTGACCCAGCTACAGCGACAACCCAACCAGATGTGGCAGAGAGAAAAGTATACCTACAGGGATGTAAACTAATTCCCAGAAGAACTAAAACGAGTTGGGTTGGCAATACTTATAAAGGTAAGGCACAATTTCAGGATTTTCTGATACACTTATAATATATGAATTTTCTCAGATATTGAAAAATAGACTGAGCGCACATGTAGCTGATATTACAATGCCATGTTTCTGTTGATAAATATCTAATGTATATTTAAGTCAAGTCAAGCTTTTTATGTACATGAACATCACAATGTGCTATACAATGAAAGAGAAAAAGAATAGAAACAAAGAATAAAAATAAATGAATATAAAAAAGACACACACACACACACACACAGAGTAAGAAAGAGGGTTAGGGGAGTGAGCAGCAGCAGTTCAAGTAAGAAACCTAATCATAAATTAGTGCAAAAAGAAATCTATAAAGGAGTTAAACATAAGAAAATAATCCCTGACTTATTTTCAGCCCCTGCCTACTCATTCACATTGGTGTAAATGTATCTAAGTAATTGTCATCGATGTCTGTTTTTCTTTAGGTTTGAAAAGGAAGAGGAAATATAAATTATGGTTAAGAGTAAGTATTTCACAGCGGCTCAGCGGAACCACACAACCATGACATCCTGAAAATATGTATCCAACCGAAGCAAAATTTGTGCCATTTACAATAGATGCTTTCTCATGTAAACCAACACAGCAGGTATTGTTGAAGCCCACACAACACATTGTAAGCTACAATGTTTTCATGTAAGCTGATGATGTACACCAAAGTCATTTTAAACTATTTTAGTCTTTTCCAATGCTAGTTTTCCTCTCACACTAGGAAGCTGCTTCCGACAGTGATGTCAAGCAGAGCAGGTCCTTTGGACGCCAGCCTCCGTCTCCTCAGGTAAGCCAACACAGCAGGTAAGCTGTTGATGTACACCAAAGTCATTTTAAACTATTTTAGTCTTTTTAAATGCTTGTTTTCCTCTCACACTAGGAAGCTGATTCCGATAGTGACGTTGAGCAAGGCGGATCCTTTGGACACCAGCCTCCGTCTCTTGTAAAAATATATCCAGATGCCAAGATAAATGAGGATGAGTCTCTACTTTCCATATTATGCTTTGGTCTAAGACAACCACTAAGTTGGCTCTCAATGACTTACAACTTATCAACCTTCATTGCCCAGAGGGAACAAATGGCGTCCCCAGTAGTCTGTACAGATTCATGAAATGTTTTCATATGAATGACACTTTTCAAGTGCAGTATACATGTCCAACATGCAAGTACTTATTTGGTGGTGAAGTTCCAGATTGCTGCATGTCATGTGGAAATAGCCCAGGGGATGCATCATCCTTAGTAAAGAGTGGATCAGTGTTCATGAAATTGTCACTGACAAAACAACTACAGGAAAAGTTAACAGACCCCAAATTCTGTGAAGCATTAGGCTGTAAATATACCAGGTCCAAGATCGACCCAAACAGTATAGATGACTTTTACGATGGTGCATTCTACAAGTCAGTAGATGCCCTTAATGATCCTGATTTAGTTAACCTCTCACTTTCATTGAAAGTGGATGGTGTTCCCATATTTAAGTCATCCCCTTTTCACATCTGGCCTTTACAAGTAACCATAAACAAGCTTCCTCCAAAATTAAGAGCAAAGCACATCATTCTTGGAGGACTGTGGTTTGGGCCTACATGCCCAGAAATTAATTCCTTCCTGCAACCCTTTGTGGATGAATGTTTACTGCTTGAAAATGAAGGCTTGACATGCCAGCTGAATGGAACAGCAACAAAGATACATGTTTACAATTTACTCTGTTGCTCGCTGCAAAGTCCAGAATACTAAGCAATTCAATGGAGAACATGGGTGCAACTGGTGCTACCATAAGGCTGAAGTTGTGGAAAAAGGCAACGGGTTCACAAGAGTGTATCCCCTTCAGAATGAGCCAGAGCTACGCAGACCCACTGCATAGAGGTTGAAGAGGCAGTACAATCCAGAAACATTATATATGGTGTGAAGGGCCCATCTCCCTTAATGTTACTCACATTTTTTAATATGATTGCCGGATTTGCCTATGATTACATGCATGGCGTTTTACTTGGTGTATGTCGGCAAATGACAACATTGTGGTTTGAGTCCAAATACCACCTTGAGCCCTGGTACATTGGAAGAGATATAGATTGCATAAACAAAAGATTGCTTGCAATGAAACCCCCAGTGAACGTGACAAGACCTCCACGGTCAATCAGTTTACTCAAATATTGGAAAGCCTCAGAGTTTCGACACTTCCTGTTATTCTACAGTATTCCTTGTCTGAATGGTATTCTACCTAGACAATACCTGGAACATTTCTTACTGCTTGCACAGGGTACCTACTGTCTGCTGAAAGATTCTGTTACCTCTGATGATATTGCCTTGTCTGAGCTATTTTATCATGAATTCGTCTTGAGGTTTGAACAGCTCTATGGGAAATGTCACGTCAGCTATAATGTCCACATAATATTGCATGCTCCTTTATCAGTACAAAATTGGGGACCTTTGTGGGCTCAAACTGCATTCCTGTTTGAGAGTAGTAATGGGAGACTTCAAAAACTCTTCCATGGCACCCAGGGTGTACCAGGACAAATAGTGGAAATGTTTACAATCTACCAACACATTCCAAGATTACTAGCTCTTTCATACAGCACAGACTCAAACCAAGCAAGTAAAACATTTGTAGAGGACATACTAAGGGGCTACAGACTCACCAACAAATGTAAAAAAAAACAATGTGTAGTTCTTCAAGGTCGTCCAGTTGTATGGAAGCCAACACCAAGAGAGGCTTTCCTCCTTGTGGAGTCTGGCATTATTTATCAAGAAACATGTAACTTTCACCACAGAGCAATCGTTAATGGGAATCACATTCAAAAAGCAGAACCACCTTATCTAAGCGAGTAAACCATGTTGTGATTACCCATGATGGGTCTGTTGGGATAGTCAGGTCTTTTGTTGATATTGGTAGTGAAGTGGGCTATGCTTTTGTAGACCCAGTACTGACAGCCAGATGGGCGGTAAGAGACAGAGAAATGGATTGCAGTGCCTCCGGGATTCTCAAAGTGTTAGGGATTTCAAATGAAGTTCAACTAATAAACTGTACAAACATCCATTCTTCCTGTGTCTATCTCAAAGACATCCCTGGTTTACAAGGGGACTATGTCTGTTTACAGCCAAACAAATGGGAAGTAGACTAAAGACCCCATGTATAAATGTCATGGTTGCAACCACTATTTTCACCAAGCAATCACCTAGGGTCCTATTTTCATGAATATGGTCTCTATATTCTGTACATAAAATGTATATTCAGGATACATTATCTGAAATGCACTTCATCCTGTTATTTTATTTATTCTAATGTGCTATTTTTTTGTGTTTTAGCAGTTAATATCACTGTAATCAGACAAATTCAAAACAAATGTTTATACTTTCAACTGAATGTGTAGTTCTATATTGATCAGTCAATTGTCAATATGTATTTTGTCTTATTTTATTTATTTGTATAGCTTTTCAATAAAAAGATTTGTGTGCTGAAAAAATATTTTTTATTCTATCAGTGAATGTCAAAACCCATGCTACTGTCATGGTTCTGTGTTCCTGTCTGTGTTTTCCTTGTTGGGCCGCCAGATGGCTGTTTTGTGTCCTGCTCCCCCTGTTTAATTGTATGATTGTTTTCAATTGTCCAATCATTGTTTTCTGGCTGTCTCGTTTTCCCTTCCCTTTCCGTGGCCTGATTGTTCATGGTGCCCTCCTGTGTCTCGTCAGTGTCTGTCTATTTAAGTTCCCGTCTCCTGGACTCAGGGGCTGGATCCTTGTTGGTTTGTGTTGGTTGTTGTTAGTGTGTGCTTCTGGCCATGTTCCATTGTTACAGGTATTTTGATTCTTGGAGTTTCTTTGTGTTTTGTGTTTTGCAGTTTTCCTTTGTTTGTTGAGAGTTGCCCTGCGAGGCCTTTTGTTCCCTTTTGTCCTGGTTTTAAGTAAAGTCTTTGTTTCAGTTACCATTTGGGAGTTTCGAGTTTTTCCCCTCTGCGTTTGGGTCCTAACCCTCCATTGCACCCTGACAGCTACTGTATGTTCTGCTATCAAGCAGTGTGTACTAAAATGACTTAAAAACAAACACAAAAAACTGTAAGACCATGATGCACTACAGCACACATAATGCACAATGGTCACCTAATCCTGCAGGCATTGGTTCATCCTGCAGGAATATTCTAAAGTATGCAGGATTTGAAGGATTTCTGCAGGTCCGGTTACATTCCTGCAGAAATATTACAATCCTGCAGGATTTCGCTCTGCAGGATTCCTGCAGGAATATTCTTAATATGCAGGATTTGAAGGATTTCTGTAGGACCTCTTACATTCCTGCAGGAATATTAAAATCCTGCAGGATTTGATGGATTTCTACAGGATTCCTACAGGAAATCTTCAGAAAATCATAAATTCCTGCAGGATTTTTTTGTAAGGGAGATAACTGTTGACAGTATTGCACCTTGCTGAGCATCATACATTCCTTACATAATCCATAACTGTTCTGGGTTACATGCACATTCCTGTGTA
This sequence comes from Anguilla anguilla, assembly GCF_013347855.1. Classification (NCBI taxonomy): domain Eukaryota; kingdom Metazoa; phylum Chordata; class Actinopteri; order Anguilliformes; family Anguillidae; genus Anguilla; species Anguilla anguilla. The sequence goes on from NC_049209.1 coordinate 35,956,397, forward strand.
AAAAGTGCACTCTTTCTATGATATTGCTTAAAAACGATGATTAGAGACACAAACTGGGGCTAGTGGGCAGCATGTGTAGCCAATGCAATTACTGTATCTTGCCACAGCAAAAAATGATCAGGCAATGTAACGCTGTCAAGTCACTGGAAACAGGTATCATAACGTTAGTTCAAAACGTAGCTAAAGCGTATCGAATACTAGCATTGATTGGGATGGCAGGTATGCCATCCCGCCAAGTTATGCCTTAGCGGGGGTTTAACGCTACTGTGCATAATTTATACAATGTTAGCTACGTTTAGCTAGCTAGCTAGCTACAAGCGATTTAGTTAGCTAATTCATAACTATTGCAGGCTTGTTACTGGTCAGCTAGCTATTAGCTGTCGCTTATCATGAGTTTGTTACCTGAAACGAAGTCAGTGCTAGAGTGAGAACACCTATTCGACCACTTTCGTTCGACAGACAGGAAAGCGTAAACTGATTTGCAACTATATATGAAATAGGCGAAATATCGGTAACAACCTGTACCTATTTATGTAGGAAAAATGTCCTTGTTATCCTCCTGTGGTTATTTTTTCAGTACTTTCACTTTTTTTTTTTCTGTGCCGGCAAATAATTCAGAGGTGGTCCAGCGCTAGCTTTTTGGTTGCTAAGGGGACGTGTATCGACCATCCCATATAAATGAATGGAACTTGACATAAATTTGCTAGTATCCTGTCGTGCGTATCTGAGGTTAATATGAGCAAGGGTGGTCTCTATCAGCACGTCTAGGAATCTGTACATATTCACTGTTGTAACCCAAGTCGCAGGACGCAAAATAGCCGTTAGGAAAGCAGTTTGAAATTATGAAGCAACGTCTGTGCCATTGGCTTTAATGGATCGCGATGAGAATTACGAGTGTGTTGCTTTTCTTAAGTTGATATAGTAAATAAGGCTGTATTAGTATTACTAAATGTGTATGTATGAAGTTGTTTTTTTAAATACAGTTTATTATGTGTATTTTTACAGGACTTACATTTTAATAGGTAACGATGTCCAGTTATTTCTCAAAAATACGAAGTAACAACGGGCAAGCACCAGCTATAGTAATCGCAGGGATTCAAGCAATTAGTTTCACAATTCCCTAGTGGGGTTGCAAAGTTAAATTGTGTATTTTTACAAATTTTCAAAATGTAGTTTGTTCCTGAGGTCAGGTTGCACCCCACAGCACAACAACCTGAGCCCAACACCAGTCTGCTCAACAGTTTAACTTTCACTCCGTTTGTAATTGGTGTCATATTAGCCAGTAAATACAAACCCAATAATAAACACACACAGCTGGAAGTTAATTTAGGGCCAAGCGCATAACCTTGGCAACGCACGTGCGTCTGATGAAAGCGTCTATAAGTATATTTTTTAATGAAAATCTAGTTCCTACATCATTTTCCTACACATTGACTCACTGGGGTCTCCAACCTGCAATATGCTCTTTGAACAATAATATTGGGCAAACGCCCCCCGTAATGGCCACAACGCCCCCCCTCATCCATAGTGCTTCCAGCGCCCCCTTGCAATCTCAGAACACCCCCGTTGAGAAACCATAATCTAAAAGCAAAATAATCGCAAAAGGCAACAAATTTGGGACGCACTTTGAAGGCAGAATGATGTCACAGACATGAGATCAGTGTTTACTGTTACAGCTGACGGCGTTAACTCTCCAACTGACAGACTCAAGGCAAATAAACGCGGATTCTGATGTAGTAGCCAGAACTGTTCAGTTTATCTATTTAAGGGACAACTATATTTGTTTTACGTTCTGCTAACTAAATAACTAGCCAGCTACTTTTTTTGGTTTTAACCAGATTATCATAATTTCAGTTGTTCGCTGTATGTAACCCAAGTTAACGCTAGCTACGTTGCTCTTTTGGGAAGTAATCTGATTACAAGCAAGTTAGCTTCCAAGATAGCTGGCTAGTTAACTATCAAGTTAGCTAAAAAGCCAAGTAGCTGTGCAAAAAGGCCAACTAGTTGGGTCTTGTGACAAGCTAGTTGGCCAGATAGCTAACTAGTTGTGCAAAAAGGCCAGCTATTTGAGCTAGCTACAGTATGAAATTACATATAGCTAGTTTAACTAGCTGCCTGGCAAAGGTCACCTAAGCCGCGTTTCCACCGCAGGAACTATACCCCGGAACTAGGAACCTTTTGAGGAACTCAGTGCGTTTCCACCGCAGGAACTAGGGTCTAAATTTAGTTCTGGGGGCTTTGTTTTACCCCCCAAAACGTTCCTGCTCGGGGGGTAGTACTTTCCGAAAGTACAGGAACCTTTTGGGTGGCGCTTGCAGCGCTGAACATTTCTGATTGGTCGAGTACTCGTAGCATTTAGCCGCGTTTCCACCAAAATTACCTGGAACTTTCAGTCCCAGGAACTACTTTACCAGGAACTAAAAGGTTCCTTCAGCTAATGGTTGTCTGCATTTCCACCGGGGTCTAAAGTACCGCGAAGATTAGGCAAATTAGCCCACTGACGTTGTCGTCGGTCCATCTGTCATATTATTTCTTCTGTAACCCCATACTACCACCGAAGTAGCCTACATTATTTTCTAACAACCGGGACAGCCCGGAGGGGTTTATTCCACATATATACAACGGGTTACCAACAATGACTATATATGGTTACTTTTGTATTTATTGATTTTCATATATCCTCTCAAACACATTCATTAACAGCAGAAAACATGCACACGTTGTAAACAATTTGCTGTTTTATTACTTTCTCGTCGTCAATTCCATATAGGCTAATCGCAAAATGACAAGAATAGAACGAAAACTCGGACTTGCGTGAAAATGTAAATTAGTAGTGGTACAGCCACCGTTTGCTTTCCTTCGAAGTTACTGCTAGCCGAGCAGCGAAGTGTGCCCTCCAGATGCGAACCATGCACCATAAATGAGTCCATAGTCTTCCTGGTCTTTTCGTGGAATTGAAAAATGGCAGTAAAATTGAGTAAAATTACGGCAGTCTGAAAAAGCTAAAGAATTACTAGAATTAACCTGTTATTTTACCCGGATAAAAAGTGGAATAAACCCCTCCGGGCTGTCCCGGTTATTAGAAAATAATGTAGGCTACTTCGGTGGTAGTATGGGGTTACGGAAGAAATCATATGACAGATGGACCGACGACAACGTCAATGGGCTAATTTGCCTAATCTTCGCGGTACTTTAGACCCCGGTGGAAACGCAGACAACCATTAGCTGAAGGAACCTTTTAGTTCCTGGTAAAGTCGTTCCTGGGACTGAAAGTTCCGGGTAATTTCGGTGGAAACGCGGCTCTAGTTAACCTGGCTGCATGACACTATGGCACCTAGTTAAGATAACTAGGTCTAAAATGCAGCTAACTGAACTAGTTTCTCCTTACAGCCAACTAGCTGAACTAGCTCATCCTTACTGCCAACTAGTTGAGCTAGCTGGTCCTTATGACCAGCTAGTTAAACTAGTTGAACTAGCTGCAGATAATATGCAATAGTATTAGGGGGCGGATACAGTCTATCGGATTTTATGAACAAAAGGGATGTGAAATTCTTGTCATTTCTAAATAAAAACATTGCTTAAGTTTTTTTAATAGTTATAAGTGATGCACGGTATATGGGATACAAATTAAATAGTTTTTTTTCTTTTCATACTTTTGTAATGAGGTATTTTTCCAATTCATAGATCAGCTTGAAATTTATGTATAATTTCACCCAGACTTCTGCGGCGCATAAGCTATTTTGCTGTCCCCTTGTTTAACTGCATTGACAGTAATAGCTGTGACGGTGCCGGTTCTCCCAGTTGCCGTCTGCCGGATTCCGCTCCTGGTTTTATTTTTTTTCATTCCCAGGTACGGGTAGGTGGGCGGACCCGTGTAGAGCCGGCACTAATACCCTGATTGAATACACCTGGAGGCTCTGCCAGAGGCCTATTTAAGAAGAGCCTGCACTCCATTATGAACTTCCTCTCTTCCCTCTTGAACGGACGCTTTGTTTGATTTTGTATTTTACTTTTGCTCATACACACATACATGCACCACACTCAGATCAAACCATGCACATACACCTGCTGTGACACATAGCCTAACATACCCCATACCATGTTTACATTTGTTGGTATTTGGTTTGTTTGTTCAACTTAAAATAAATTAGTTTGTTATTGTTTCAAACTGGTGATGGTCTCCCCGTGATCATACGAGCCTGACTGTGACATATAGGTAGTTATAAGTGATGCACGGCATATGGGATACAAATTAAATAGTTTTTTTCTTTTCATACTTTTGTAATGAGGTATTTTTCCAGTTCATAGATCAGCTTGAAATTTATGTATAATTTCACCCAGACTTCTGCGGTGCATAAGCTATTTTGCTGTCCCCTTGTTTAACTGCATTGACAGTAATAGCTTGGTTAGGTAGCATAGATGCAGCCTAAATGTCTTTCTCATAATATTTTATGTTAGCTGGGATCACTGTAATTTAGCAAACATTTTTACAAGAATTGTATTGCATTTTGCCCATTGTATCCAAAAAATAAGGGCGGTGGAAGCTATAATTGCAAACTGTTTTTTTTTTTTTTAATTATTGTTGCTGTTTATTGCTAGGGACAACCTCAGAATATAGCCAAATTAACTTCTTCAAATTGATTCTTGCAAACCCTTCTACCAATGCCTTATAAGTTACAAAAACGTTATAAGGGCCCTATCTACTGGTTTAAAATGGTATGTCATGCACTGTAACAGGTCCAGAATAATAAAGACTGTTCAGATGAATTGATTTTTTTTACTGATATAAATAATAATGCATATTTTACAGGTGACTTTGAACACCAATCCCTCTCTGAAAAAGCATAGTCTGTTATATTACTCTATACCGAAGCATAAACTTAACCTGTGGTCACACCTATTGACCACCCCCTTAAGAAATTTTGCATATAATTTGCCGCTAGTTCAACTAGTTGAAACAGTTGGCCATAAATGTGCCAATTAGTTCAGCAAGTTGGTTGGGAGGACCAAATATTTTAGTTAACTGGTCAAAAGGACCAAAATGTTTAGTTAGCTACATGGTAAAATTGTAGCTAGCTTAAATAGTGAGCCAAATACAACATAGCTAGCTTGACTAGTGAGACAAATAAATGTAGCTAGTTTAACTATCTGCAGTTAAGCCATAACTTGTTCAACTATATGCATTTGTGTGGCAGCTAGTTACCCAAAGCAATGCCGATTTTCACCTAGCCCCTCTGCTTTGTTTGCTGATTGGATTTTATGTTTGACCATTCGCTCGTTCTCGACTCTCATTTTTCTCTCTGCTTGCCGTATGTGCTCCGGTTAGTTAGTGTGTTCCCGGCTGGACTACGAGTCCTTCCATCGGGACACAAATGTGTTGTTTTGCTTAGTTATTTATTAGTGTTCAAAGCCACCCCATGCCCAGTACCCTTTGAAGACTAGCCAGTTTATAGTTAGATTTGGATTGGCAGATAGAGACCGGAGTTACTAGTCGTTTGCAGTACATTTCCCTTACCCATTTCCTTTATCATTCACCCTGTTACAATCTGTCCCTAGACCGGGTCATAACAATTGTGTCTCCCCATGTTAAGACAAATTAGAATTATGAGGTCTCATTCAAATTGAATAGCCTGCAGCCATGGAAATATAAAAAGCATGCATGTCTAAAAATGACTGATAGAATGACATGTCTTGTGTCAGGATCCGTAGGGTTTAAACTGAGTTATATTTGCCATTTGTAAATGTGAATGTTAAATGCTGGTAAGGAAATGTCCCCATGGGGATAATTAAGTATTCTATGTATGTATGCAAATGATTGATTTCAAAATGAGGAGAGGTGCCATTTGCCAAGGAAAGCAGCTATGAATGTTTCTGTAGAACGTCTGAACCACATTGAAAAAATTAGGACCGAAGCCAAAATAATGTGTGCCTCAAGCAAGAAGACATGTTCAACCCTGTCAAAGGCTTTGTAAAAGTCTAAAAATAATAATAATGCTCCTTCATCAATGAGATCAGAATAATCAGAATAATAAGATATCTAGCACAAGATATCTTATGTTACCAGCAATATGTCTACCTCTCATGAATCCCGACTGTAGAAATGATTTCATTTAAGCTGGTTTTTAGTCTTTTAGCATAAAGAGAGGCAAGTAATTTATAATCTGAATTAAGTTGTTGGATGCAAATTTTCTAGATATAACACATCTTTGTTTGGTTTTGGAATGAAAGTAATAAGACCTTGCTTCAGATTGACTTATGGGGCGACATAGCTCAGGAGGTAAGACCGATTGTCTGGCAGTCGGAGGGTTGCCGGTTCAAACCCCACCCTGGGCGTGTCGAAGTGTCCTTGAGCAAGACACTTAACCCCTAACCCCTAACTGCTCTGGCGAATGAGAGGCATCAATTGTAAAGCGCTTTGGATAAAAGCGCTATATAAATGCAGTCCATTTACCATTTATTTATTTCCTCATTTCGTATACATTCACCAAAAACATCCAAAATTGAATCTTTTATATCGTCCCAAAATGTTGATACAAATTCAAAAGGTAGTTCATGAGGCCCAGGACACTTATTTAATCTTTTCATCCTTATTGAGAGAATCATTAATATAGAGAGAAGAAATTATTTTTCTCTTGTTCAAGGGAATGCTCTACTCACCGAATTCCATCCATTTGGCCATAGACCTTAGGCGCCCAAGGATTGCCATTCTCTGTGAAGCCAGTGGTTACTCGAGGTATTGAAGTTTAGTAAGCCTCTGGTGGCAAAAAGCAAATCTCCCCATTGGAGTCCATTGAAAACTATGAATATATTCTGGCCAAATTTAATTATTTTGAACAGGACTTTTGATCTCTAAAATAGGATTTATAGGAGGCTCCCGAAGAATTCTTTAACACGAGTGCATCCTTTGTGGAAATATTTTTTTGGAATGCATGACGTATAATGATTGACCTGTGATCCATCCATCTCTCCCCATCTGGTACGTCTGTAATTACTGTGGCTTCAAACGGACACTTGAAAGAGCAAGGTCGTTCCAGTAGCCTTATATGCGTTTCCTCTTCCTCAGTCCCCATGTTCTTTCCTTGCTTCTTTTCCTTACATCTTCTGCTGGGTGGAGCAAGAAAAGGAAGAAAGGAAATAAAATAAGCCCATTGAATGAGCTGATGCTGACAACGCGTGATTTTATACACCAATTTCACATATTTTTGACCTGTTTGGCCTTCCATACTAAGAAAGGAGAAAAAATAAGTGGTTGGAATGCACCCCATGTGTCAAGAGAACCTGCCTACAGCAAGCTGGGCAACCTCCACCAGGAGGACCTCCACGCATGGGACCGGAAGCATGTGACCTTCATGTGAAGGACCCAATGAAGTAGTGGAAGGACTGGAAATCACAGAACCTCCACACCACGAGTGGAAGTCACCTGACCTTGTTTGTTTAGGAAAAGAATTTGTTTGGAAGTGAAGATGTTAGCGGTTAGCCACTGGCTAGCTGGTGTGTGTAAACGAAGGACTGATGCAATTACCACTGATTTGTAAGATGTTGTCACCGAGTCGTTTATGATTGCATACCAGTTTGAATTAAAGGTTGATAATTCTCTGGTTACAACGTAACACTTATCTACGTTAAGATAACACCCTTAGGCTAACAATAAGCCGGGCGTAATGCTGGCTTCATGGGTTTTAATAAAATTTTAATATAAATTATATAAATGCATATTTTAATAACTGTTTAGTTAAATATACATTATTCACTGTAGCCTTACAGTAGGCCTAGTCTATAATTCGTTTTAGAAGCGTCTCGGTATGCTGCGACCCTGAGACATCCCTGCCTGCCCTCCCATCTATGATACCATTTGTTTACCTTAAAAGGGAGTTGTCATCTCTGGAGATATACCTGCTTGTCTGAATTTATGATATATCAGTCTGGTGTTTCTCATGGAATACAACTGATAACTTCTAATGATTCAACAGTTTATGACAATTTAAGTCTTCATGTCTAATAAGAATATTTTTGATTAAACTTATTTTAATCTTACCGAGTATAAATCTCATTCCTGGATTAGATGCACCAATGCTAATTAATACGTGTTCGTGTCATCAAAAAGCAGATAACGATTGACCACATTCAAACGTTGAGTCATAACTGTGGACAATTAAATCCCAGATGTAGTTGTACACCAAAGAAAGAAAGATCCAAAGAATAATTCCTCAGGAAATTATGCAGCAATGAGACATTTGAATAGGCTTAATAAAATGAGACAAAAACCACTTATTCCAATAGATTTTCCTTTAATCAAACATTCAAAATAAATACAATCAAGACAATCAAAAAGTTTTTCAGCCATTAATTGTGAAATCAAATTCTGCCCGATAGCAGTTGAAGCCCTCATTGTTTTCCAAGATCCTGATGACGACCTTTAAAACAAAAAACACAAGTCACTAGTCCCCTTTACACATCACTGCTATTGTTTATCATGTAACCAAATCAGTAAGCAATTCAATTGTTCTAAAACAAGAAAACATTGACCTTTGTTTTTCCAATATAAGACATCCTTACACAATATAAAACCACCTAGACAAGCCACAGGCCTTCCCAATGCTCTCACATGCACAAACACACACAATCCCTGTGCAAGCTCTGAATGGCATATATGAATGTATACATGTTCACCTATTGCAGGGTGTTGCTTGATTCACAACAGAATGTCCCATCCCTCAAATGTGGATGGGATGGACCAGCACAGTCTGTGTGGAGCCAGCCTTCACAGTTGTAGCATTGCACCCATTCAATGGTCTGCACGTCAGCATACAGCAGCCTGACAAAACTGAATTTGCGCCTTCTTTTTTGATTTGAAGGTTGGGCATAGTAGGCAGTGGAATAAGTGACTGCAGCACATGTTGCATTCTTTAATTGTTGATGGAGAGCCAGCATTCCATATGGATATATGCATCTAAAACAGATTTAAATATTATTTACAGTAACATTTATGTGTTCCAAATTGTAATTACAAGGACAGTGGCCATTATATCACTTCATAGCAAGGGGCTAATAATTTGTTTAGATAGTAAAAATATGCTTGCTAGCTTTTAAGTTTGGATTAAAACCAATGATTCCAACCAGGGGTGTATGCACCCCCAACGACTACATATGATAATCAAAGATATTGGGAAACTATTGCTGAATAAATGTCAGGATATTCCTTCCAATGCGTCAAACTAATGTACTGCCAAACAATGTCACTGTGGCACAACAAACAAATAGCCAATGTAAACAAAGAAAACAGTTTAAGTAATCATGATTTCGGGATCATAAATGGATGACCACTTATTAGGAGACCATTAAAGGTTTGAGGGAAAGGCTGTATAATTCAAATATACAGAACATCTAGCTAACCTTATGATCGTCTTCAACATGTTGTATATTCACCAGCACTCATTTGCTCAAGCAACACCGAGTAGCAATGACCAAGGCTAACAAACATAGCGAACATTTGCGTAAGTTCAGCCAGCATCTCCAGACAATATACGCTCAATACACAATTACACAATAGCTTCCATGCGAATATCTTATATTAGAATTATTGAAAGCAATAAAACATTGATATATCTCGACTTTAGCTTCCTATGTTCAAGAAACCTGCCTTCTTTCACCTTTCGCTTTAAATGGTTCTCTCGTTTGTTCCGTTCTTTTCCCGTCATCAAACTCAAGTTTGTTTAGGTCATGTGAGTTCTGTTTGTAGTGTAGAGGTTACGTGATTTCCGGTCCTTCCATTTGTTCATTGGGTCCTTCACATGGAGGTCACGTGCTTCCAGTCCCCTGCTTGGAGGTCCTCCTGGTGGAGGTTCCCCATTCTGCTGCAGCCAGACCCTTCTCCCATGTGTGGTACTTCACATCCTTGCCACACTTCCTTTTGTTGAAGTCAAAGATACAAGAAGATATGCCACTCAGATGGCCAAACATACAGCGTTCCACCAAAAATAGGGGTGACATAGCTCAGATAAGAGCGGTTGTCTGGCAGTAGGAGTGTTGCCGGTTCGATCGCCCGCCCTGGGTGTGTCAACGTGTCCCTGAGCAAGACGCCTAACCCCTAATTGCTCCCAATGAGCTGATTGGTACCTTGCATGGCAGCCTTTCACCGTTGGAGTGTGTGTGAATGGGTGAATGAGAGGCGCTATAGAAATGCAGTCCATTTACCATTTACCAAAGATATTAAGAAGAAGTATCTTTGGTGGCACATCTTCTCTCTTGGTATCTTTGATGGAGCTTCCTGTTTTGTGCACATGCAGAAAATGCGATTTTCTGTACGCTGACAGAAATCCATCGCAGTTGTCTCTGGTGGTTGGGTGTTATTTTTATTTAATTTTTTTAATTTAACCATTATTTGACCAGGAAAACCCTGTTGAGATTGAAATCTCTTTTGCAAGGGGGACCTGACATGAAACACAAAGTTACCCAACAAGACTTACACCTAACAAAATGTACGAACATCAAATGTGAAATGAGACAGAGGCGTAACAATAATTAAAAGTAAAAAAGAGGTTAAAAGAAAATGCCTGTAATGTAATGTAATTTACAAATGTTATGCTTCATAAATATATATGCATTATTACCAGTTCCTCATAACACAGTACAAAATGAAATGATATTTCAACAAAAAACATTTTTGTAGAACATTCATGTAGAAAAATGGAAAGATGCTAAATCTAGGCCTACCATATCAAACTGCCAATAAGTTTTAATGACCATATTTTGTTCCGAAGGTAAGATGAAAAAACATTAAGCAGATGCTCTTACCCAGAGCAACTTACACAACTTTTACATAGCATTTACATTGCATACCTTTATACAGCTAGATATACAGTATACTGAAGTAATGCAGGTTAACTACCTTACTCAAGGGTACAACAGCCCAGGAATCAAAGACCACTTCCTTACCCAGTGTACTACACTCTAGTAAATCTAAAAAGGAACATGCATAAAAATAGGCATGGATTCGGTTAATTTTCCATTACTGTGAACTGCTAATAAATTAAAGTGTCATTTTAAATGGATTACAGTAATTGTTTTTAATGGTTTATTGTGTACACGACAGACGTACTAACTGAAAGTCAGTCGATGATGTTTGTATGTCTGTATATGATCTATAGGCCTCGCTAACATTATGCTTAATGGTGCATTTAACTCATAAAGCAATTTGGATGTAGAGGAAGGGCGTAATAGGCTACAAATACTTTCCTGGCGCAAATGTTTTCAGCTGAGCTGCTTCATTATATTCATGCTGTTGTTATTTCTGAGTTTATCATGTTATTTCAATTATTTCCCACTGCTACACGAGATATTGATTAATTTAATAAATAAATGTTTTTTCATTTAAAAAATCTATGATTTTTCCCTTTTTACCCAATATTTTCCCTGGCAAATATGCCCTGCATGAACCCAAAAACTAAAATATTTCCTTTCTTCTCACTGGCCCCCTCATGTCTTTTTCATTGAAAAGGGCATTAGAATGAACTTATTTTTTAAAAATAGCAAAAGAAATGCTTGTCAGCCCTCAGTAATGTGTCACTTATTGGGTGATGCCAGAGTCCTTATCCGCTCTTTGTAAACCCCTCAAGCCCTTGTCCACGTTTGACCTGTCCCTGGAAATACGCCATTAAAGTCTGAGTCCATAATCCATGAGGATCTGTTTGGAACTGGGCCAGTGTCACTAACTAGTAAGCTTTCTGTGCACTAAGGTCTCAGTTTACCGCATTGCTCTCCTGTCATTTGTATATCTTTGTATACTGGACCATGATAGGTTTGGCATACTTGTGACACACATCACAATTTTTGCTTGTACTTGGACGTTTCCAACTCAGATTTCAAGGAAGTATGAAGTATGGAGTCTGTCTACAGTGGAAGAATGTGAACAAGGTGCTCTGGGGACAAAAATCTATCTGTATAGTGAAAGTCATGCTTTTAAGAGGCGTTAACCATAAGAAAAACATGTTTTTGAGTGGAGTTGGTCTTTAAAATGCAATTCCAGTAAATTCCTGTGTTGTACCTGAATGATAAGGGTGCATTTAATAAAAAAATGTTTTCGAAATTGATGGTGTGAAATTACTGAAGCTATGATTTTCACTATCCTATCTGAACAAAAGTTGGCAGCAGCGCTATTTTCCTCTTCTTTTTCATTTTTCTTTTTCTTCCCTTACTTTTATTCTTAGTTAAAATCTACTTACTTGGAAACTATCGTAAGTTCTCACCAATATTCACAAATATTTCATCTTGAGCAAGGGAAGGCATGAGACAAAAACCCATTTCCTCCCCGTAAGTCACATTGTTGAATGGACAACATTAGTAAACCTTTCATAAAAATGTTTGGTATGGATGTCGAACTCCAGTTTACACAACATTGCCGGTTCAATGACTTTACTGCTGCTTTACTGAGGGGGTTGTCATTTTTAGCAGGTTTGTTTGAACAAAGAAAGACTGGCAGAGATACAAAAGTATAAGCTGATGTTGCATTTGTCAGGATAGTCACCCATCAGCAGGAAAATCTAATGTATTATTCCTAATAAATATGTGCTAATTGGAAATAATTCTGTATAATGACAGTAAGTACAAGAATAAAAACAAGATTTAAATGAAACATTTGTACTGTCCACAATTGCAGATGGATAGAAAACTATTATTATTCCCACTACTAAGTCATTTACTTATAATAATTTTATTTTTGTTAACAAGAACCATGAGAACTTTCTCCGTCCTTTGATTGGATTTATGTTCCACAGAATTACATTTTTATTGAGATACTGAGATCCAGGGATGTTAGGTTGCTCTTCCAATGTAAACTTAATTCTCTTTGTACTAATGCCCACATTCTACTATAGCTAGTGGAAATGCCTATATTGCCAGTGAATTTTCAGCTGTGATTTCAGTCTGCAGGCATGCATCCATCCCATCATGCAATGACTCTTTGCACTAGCTGTGCATGAAGTGTACTCATTGGATGAAAATACTGCACATCTCAGCCAACATACTGCAGAGTGAAAAGAATGAAAGGAGTGGCAAATTGGACTGTGGTCAAAATGGAAAAAAACAAATTTCAGAAACAAATTTAAGAACAAAAGCAGCAGAGTGAAAAGTATCAGATTGCAGAGTGAAAAGAAGCAAGCAGACTGATTTGGAGGAGGATGCATGCTGTCTGTGCTTGAATTGAAAAACAAAACTGCACATAAATTGGTTAAAAATAGTGAGTTCTAGTAGGGCTTATTCAGGTAAGCTTTGCATTCATTGCTTTCTTAAATAATTTTAATGTTTTGAATCCTAAGGGAAATACAAAAGCCAGCAATCAACATCAACTACCAAATCCATTAACTACAGGACAATTCTGTTGGAGACTTACTTTTTAGAAAATGTAGTGAAATACTTTACTAAATACTAATATGCTCTTTCTACAAGGTTATTACTCCACAGGAAGTTAAGGGGTAGGAGTTGACAGGTTCTTTAAACTTTGAGAAAAGATAAATTAAGATGTACAGTTCAAATATGCTGTTTAGCCTTGTGAAATATCACCAAAGTCTCAAATATTATATTCACCTCTTAGATATGTGGCACAATTTAATCAAGTTAATCAAATTCAGATATGCTAGAATGACACCCTTGTTAATTTGACAGTTACACTTTAGTGCAATAAGCATTGTCTTGTTAAAAAATTGTTTTTGATAGAGCTTGTGTACAATTAAAATTGCTTTATAAATAACGAGTTGCCTGTTACAAGAAAAGTTAGTGTCATCTTCAGTTTGGAGTCTGAGGAAATGTCTGAACTGGACTATGAGGATAAGGCTGCTGAATGGACATCAACGTGATAAGAGAGGAGATAAGTTGATGTCTTTATTTTAAATGTCATGATGTAGTGAATGTGAGGCTTCATGAACCCCATAATGGATATAGCTAATCTGCAATGTCAAGCAACAATTCATAGAGATGGATGGATGTACTTTGCTCTCCATTGCAAAAAACAGATTAGTTTTAATCATTGAGTTAATGCCATAAAATTGAATTACATCTGAGTGCTTAGTGCATACTAAGTCTTGACTTGGTCTCACTTACAAAAGAGGTTTTAAATCTCAATGCAATGCCCTGCTAAAATAGAATTATAATAATGGACAATACATGGTAATTTAATGAATTTGGGTTTAACAAACTTCACTCTGCCTGCAGCAATATGTATGTTAACAGAGATGGAAAAAAAACGTGATAGCTTAAAATAGCTGCTGTTGTACCCTTGAGCAAAATACTTAACCTGCATTGCTTTAGTATATGCCCAGCTGTATAAATGGATGCAATGTAAAATGCTGTGTAAAAAATGTTGTGTAAGTCACTCTGGATAAGAGCATCTGCTAAATGCCTGTAATGTAATGTTGGGGGAAATGACAATATGACCTTACACGGGGCACCACTTATGTTGGGATTATACGTATATTTTCATCAAGATAAAATAGCCTCCTTTTGCTCCACTACTGCCTTTTTTGGTAAACAAACACATTAGTGGACATTCTAGCTTTAACACCATTCATCAAACTTTAGTTTTCTATCATTAAAAACATTAACAATTGTTTGGGGAAAAAGTTACAGCAGTGGTACTCGCTCAATGCTGGTTTAGGATACAGACCATTGTAATGAATATCTGTTTTTGGAAAACAACATTAACTTTTTTGGTTGAGCATTTTTATTTAATTTAGGGTTATGACCAGCAGGGGGCATATTATCACTAATTATGGTGCTTGTTAAAACCTAAACAGACCTCTTTTTGTTCAGAGATTAGGCACTCATCAGACATAATTAAGTAAACAGGTGATATTACTCATTTTGATGGATTTTACAGCCTTCCAAAGACTTTCAGGATTAGAATAAAAGCTTGTAATTAGGTCAGATAATAATTTGATTTGGCTTTCCTGACAGCAGATGTATGCTACTGTGCCAAAGCCCTACGCCACCTTGAAAATTCTTATTAAAGTCATTTACCTGAGAAGTAAGTGTTTAGCCAATTAGTTAAAACACTTTAAGTAAACACTAAGATACAAAGAAAAGTAGCTTATAAGTGTTTCTTTCAGGAACCACACACAGTTTATATCTGCAATACCTGGAAATAGTCATGCAGAAAATAAGGGACATGAACGCTTTCAACTGTGCATTACAGATGCTCCACAATGATCACACCAACAAGTGACCTGGATTGTAGCCTATTATACACTTCATAAAAGCCAGAATTAACTTTATGACTGCTTTTGTGACAGTTTATATGCTGATTTAGCAATGTGACAGACTTGAAATGGCTTACTGACAGTATGAAAAGACTAGGACTGAAGATAGGACTGATATGACTGCAAACTGCTCAAGGCTCCATGACTGGAAACAAATCACAGACAGTTGAATATTATAAATGAATGAATATTATGAATAAATGAATATTATTATATATTACAATAATAATAATATATCTGGTATAAGGCTTAGTTGAGGTGCTGGTGCTGGATAATTATAGACTTGAAAAAGGCTATGCAGATTATGCAGGACAGACATTTTCATTCATTAGGCCTATTTTGTATTTTATGCACATATAGGCTACAGCACGTTGTATTAAAATGTATTAATGTGGTTCAACAGTTTTAACTGCGCCCTGGTCCAAGATCATACAAATGGTCTGATGGCTCCTTGTTAATAGCAGCAGACTTCTCATTATTTGACAATAAAATCATGGGTCTGGCTATCAATCCGTTAACTTCAAGTTAACTTATTAACTTTAAGTTTGTTAACTTGCTGTAAATGGCCGCTGCCATTATAGATTACGAACATCTGTGATTAAAATAAAAATAAGCCAAGAATAGCTGCAGGAACCTTTTTTGTATATGTTTCATAAAAGAACTACAAAGCCTAGTTATGAGCGTTGAGATGACATGTAAGCCACTTTGCATCCGCTGTCTAGTAATTTACACAGGTGTGTCTAACTGGTTGAGACGCCAGGCAGATATTGTTTTTCGCTTTGGTATTTCTTTTGGTTTGAACTAAAGTTGCTTTATTGAATGTTTTGAAATCCATGTTAGCCTTTAAATGCATGCATCAAGTCTTATTTTTTCGATAGCTTATATGCACCTGTACAGTTGCATGCACTTCCACTCATTCATATTAGTGAGAACCCGTAAGACAGAAACTATACTGTGGATTAAGAGTGTTGAAAATAAGTCCATTGTGAAGCGTCTCCAAGCTTGAAAGCCTTGACAATAGCCATCAAATCCATATGCTATATCAATCATAATTAACTACACAAATACAAAATAAGTTTAAATTGCACTTTAATTCATCCATGTCTTTTGGGTCTGAGAGAGAGAGAGAGTAGTAATAATAATAATAATAAACTTGTGTTCAAAGTGTAATGTTCTATGCAAGGACCCAAACGCAGACGAGGGAAATCCAAAAAATGTTGTCTTTATTCAGTCCAAAGTTCAAAGCCAGTTAATCAAAGATAGGACGGTACAAAATCGAGTTTCCAAAAGAATAGTGGTAAACGGGCAAAAAATCAAAAACCAGGAGATCAGATAGGCGAAGGTATAAAGGAACAGGAAAAAGAGAAGTCAAAACAAAGCGAAGGTCAAACCAGAAAACAATCAAACAAAAGGGGCAGGCAAACTCGAAGTCGTACGGAAAAGGCATCTCAGGAATCTCGATAAACAAAGGTTTACAAAACATCGGCACAGTGAATACAATCAACGTTCTGACAGGGAGCTGGTGGAAAAGACTGACATTTATACACTGGGGAAGGTAACAATCAAGGAGGGGTTACGTGAGTGAGGGCGGAGTAACAAACAACATCCAGGTGAAGAACATTAGGATAACTAAATAAATGACAGGGGACTGACAAAACGCGGACTGGAATCACATAGACAACAATGATAACAGACGGCCTGGGTTTAGCAGGTAAAACACGTGCAGAGAGAGAGAGGTGCAGTTAGAGCAAGAGACAGGTGCAGGCAATTGCAGAACTCAGCGTTAGGGCAGACTAGAAAGAAAAGGGGCGGAGCTACAGCGCAGCATGGAATAGGGGAGAATGGTTAATGTATTAGTATAGTGATTTATCAAAAACCCAAAACTAGTGTTTGTTAATCCATTAGTAATATTAACATGTTAGTATATTAATGAGGTTAGTACTTTACAATCTATAAGTTAGTAAGGATTAGTAGAAATTAGTAAAACTAGATATAAGCAGGAAGTAAGAAAAACGAGACTGGAAAGAAGGGGGGAAACCACAAAAACCCGGAACCACCCGAATAGTGAAATAACGCAAATACAGGGGAGTGAAGCAGCTCAGGGAACACAGACACAGAGACGGCACTGGGGAAACAAGTGACCGGGAGAACGAGAACACTGGGACGGAGGATGTGAAAAACAATAAAAGCACAGAAACACAAAACAAACACTAACAGCAAACAGATACCAATACAGACTACAACACAAAGACCATTTTACCCAATACATTGACCTGTCTGGAACAACTTCACCATCCTATTTCTGAGTGCTGTGAAAGCTACAAGAAGGTTATCTTCACCTTTTGATTCATTGCACTTAAATGAGTGAAACAACTGATACCTAGGTACACACATTGTCATATGCACTGATTTTATTAATCAAAAAACATCCATAACAACCGTAAATCGCTACAAAGTTATACTGATGCAAACTTTAATTCTCTACAAAATGTAATTGAAATTTGATTATGAAGTGGAGCAAACTGCTGCAGGCAGCATGATAGAGTTCTATCAGAAGGCCCCCCTCCTATACACTCATTCAGTGCCTCCATTGGAACTTCTCATAGCCTATTTGGCTGTTTGTCATCAAATTTTCATCTATTGCCAAGTCTGTTCTTCAAGGAGACTAGAAAGAGGACATGTCACTTGCTACAATGTAGTCTGTCTTATAGATGATGCACAATGTGTATTCGTGTAATCGAACGAGTGTGCTTGCTTCGTTTCACTGACGTGTCCGCAGTCAGCTAGGTTTTTTTAGCCTATACATTCTGTGGGTTTGCCAGCAATCAATTAACTCATTTTGAATAAAGTAGAAGCTAAATTAACTATCATGTTATATATTACATTACATTACATTATAGGCATTTAGCAGACGCTCTTATCCAGAGCGACGTACAACAAGTGCATAGGTTCATGATGTAGAGGTGCAAAAGAAACACTAGAGTGAAGTAAGGATCGTAGTGCCAGAAGTGACCACAGCGATCAGGACTCCAACCCTGTAGAGTAAGCTTGTTCAGCAAGCAAGAATCCTACCAAGTACAAACTAGCACTGGAATCACATCTAATCACACCTAATCAGACAAAAACAATCCTGCCAGATACACTAACATAATCATATTATCCTAACTAGGTACAGTGAGCTGAACTATAGGCTAGGGAGGGGTGGGGAGAGGTGCAGCCTGAAGAGATGAGTCTTCAGTCTGCGTTTGAAGGTGGTGAGATTCTCTGCTGTTCTGACCGTCACGGGGAGGTCATTCCACCAGCGAGGGGCCAGGACAGACAACAGACGGGAGCGGGAAGTACAGACGCGAAGAGGGGGAGGTGCCAAGCGTCCAGAGGTGGCAGAACGGAGAGGTCTGGCTGGTGTGTAGGGTCTGATGATCCTCTGAATGTACCCTGGTGCTGACCCCTTAGCTGCCTGGTATGCAAGCACCAAGGTCTTAAATTTGATGCGAGCCATAACAGGCAGCCAGTGGAGGTCAGTGAGCAGGGGGGTGACATGGGAATGTCTGGGGAGGTTGTAGACCAGACGCGCTGCGGATGCTGGCAGACCAGCCAGTAGTGAGTTGCAGTAGTCCAGGCGGGACAGGACCATCGCTTGAACCAGGAGCTGGGTTGCGTAGGTGGTGAGGAAGGGGCCGATTCTCCGGATGTTGTACAGGAAGAACCTGCACGTTCGACTCACCGCCGTGATGTTCTGGGAGAGGGACAGTCTGTTGTCCATCACCACTCCAAGGTTTTTTGCGGTGGGTGATGATGACACCACAGTGTCCCCTAGGGAAATAGAAAAGTCGAGAAGGTTAGAGGATGGAGCAGGGATGAAGATCATCTCCGTCTTACCTGGGTTCAGCTTAAGATGGTGGTTATCCATCCAGCTCTGGATGTCCCTCAGGCAAGCAGAGATGCGAGCAGAGACCTGAGTGTCAGAGGGCGGGAAGGAGAGAAAGAGTTGGGTGTCATCGGCATAACAATGATAGGACAACCCATGGGCAGAGATTACAGGACCAAGAGATTGGTTGTACAGGGAGAATAGGAGGGGACCAAGGACAGAGCCCTGGGGAACTCCTGTGGCAAGGGGGCGAGGTGCTGATACTGCACCCGCCCAGGCGACTTGGAAAGAGCGACCGGAGAGGTAGGACTCAATCCACTCTAGTGCTGTGCCACAGATCCCCATAGCTGCCAGGGAGGACAGGAGGATGGGGTGGTTGACGGTGTCAAAGGCAGCAGAAAGGTCTAGGAGGATCAGGACAGATGAATGGGAGGCTGCTTGTGCGGCGTGAAGCGACTCATTGACCGAGAGGAGTGCGGTCTCTGTCGAGTGGCCAGGTCTGAAGCCAGACTGGTAGGGGTCTAGGAGGTTGTTCAGGGAGAGAAAAGAGGAGAGTTGATTAGAAGCAGCTCGTTCAATTGTTTTGGATAGGAAAGGGAGAAGGGAGACAGGACGGTAGTTCTGGATGACAGAGGGATCCAGAGTGGGCTTTTTCAGCAGTGGGGTGATGTGGGCCAGCTTGAAAGAAGAGGGGAAACATCCAGAAGACAAGGAGGAGTTCACGAGGGAGGTGACATATGGGAGGATGTCAGGTGTGATAGTCTGAAGGAGAGAGGAAGGGATGGGGTCAAGAGCACAGGTGGTAGGGCGGTGGGAAAGTAGGAGCTGGGAAACATCAGAGTCAGTGAGGGGAGAGAAAGTGGAGAAACAAGGGGAGGGAACAGAGATGGGGGAGTGGGGAAGGGTGGTGGTGGACGTGAAGGAGCTGCGGATGTCTGCAATTTTCTCATCGAAGAAAACTGCAAAGTCATCTGCAGCGAGGGAGGACTGAGGTGGGGAAGGAGTGCTGAGGAGAGAGGAGAAAATGGAGAACAACTTATATATGTGATATATGGTCAATTTGACTACTGTTAACAAATGAACTTATTATAAATCACTTTGAACAATTGTGTTTGCTAAATTACATAATGTAATGCATATAGGTCAGATATTCCATTTAGGTGACACAGTTGGGTCATTCTGAGCATGAAAACCAATGGCCATATTCTTTACATTCAAAATCAATAGTTTGGCTTAGTTTATTATTGAGGAAAGAAACACAAGAATCAAATGGTGTCTTTCTTGAGGATAACACATTTAACTATTAAACATGTATTTCCAGTGTGGTCTTTGAAATCGCACACCACGGGAAAAAAGTGTTCAAGTATTTTAATATTCATACTGTTTTTTTTCAAGGTGTAGTTATTACTGAAGCTGCAATTATTATTATTGCTGTTGTGGTTGTTGTTATCTGTATCAGAAGTTGTGTTTTTGTGACATGGTCATGTTCAGTGGAATGCAAATACTGTTCGGGCCAGACTAGCTGCTATGGGTGTTCGAGTGCAGAGAAGGAGAGTGAGAGAGAGTTTGATTCGGGTGAATCCAGCTGGAGCCGCACACAGAGCATCGTTTCACCGACTGCATCGGAGAACCTACAGTGTTGCAGGTCCCAACTTGCTGTGGCACATAGATGGGAACCACAAGCTGATCAGGTATATGAGGATGATAAATTAATTCCAGTGAGACTTAACACTCAGCTAACTGGATAATTTACAGGGCTCTACAGTGCAAGCATTTCACTCACTTTTGCGAGTAAAAAATCCTGCATGTAAAATTTTTTTTGGCACACCGGTGTGAGTGACTTGTGGATCCGATTAACTATGATGACATCAGAATAAACAAGCACAGATCCTGCACAGGTGCGTGTTGTTAGGACACAATTAATATTCAGTTTTTAAGTGTTTTTCCTAGTCTATTGAACTGTAAACAGGTTTTATAAATTGAGGTGTCTAATGTCCTTGGTTATGCCACTTGTAATTATGAGTAGATAATAATAATAATAATAATAATAATAATAATAATAATATCAATAAGCTTTATTTATATAGCACCTTTCATACATAAAATGTAGCTCAAAGTGCTTTGCATTCAGCATCAAAGCAATTACAAAGAATTGAAAAGATAAAAATACAAAATTTAAAAAATAAAATAAAATGCAGACAAAGAAATCAGTAAAAACAAAAATAAAAACATATAATTTTTAAAAATAAAAATAATAAAAACAGTGCTAAAAACAGTGCTGCTAGATATAAGCTAGATTAAAAAGGTATGTTTTCAGTTGCCGCTTAAAAATGTCCACAGAGCTAGCCTTTCTGATATGAATTGGCAGGGTGTTCCATAGTTTATGGGCATAATGGTTAAAAGTGGCATCCCCAATTTTCTTTAGTGAACTATTGGAAACCATTAATAAACCAGCTACAGATGACCTTAGGGCTCGTGAAGGGACATAAAACAGTAGGGAATCTGAAATGCAAGAGTGTGCTAAACCATTAAGAGCTTTGTATACAAGTAAAAGGATTTTAAAATCAATTCTAAAAGATACAGGGAGCCAGTGCAGTGTAGCTAAAACAGGAGTAATATGCTCTCTCTTCCTTGTTTTTGTTAAAAGTCTAGCGGCAGAGTTCTGAATTAGTTGTAATCTTTCAATTGACTTTTTTGGAAGACCAGTGAAAAGAGCATTACAATAGTCCAACCTACTTGAAATAAATGCATGGACTAACTTCTCAGAATCCTGTCTTGATAGAAATGGCCGTACCTTGGCAATGTTTCTTAGATGGAAGAAAGCAGTCTGTCACCTTGTTGATGCGAGGTTTAAAACTTAGATCAGAGTCTAGAATTACACCCAGGCTTGTAACTTCTGTTTTAACCTGGGGAGCCAAATTTCCTGACCTATTAAAGAGTGCATCCCTTTTGGCTTTGGGGCCAACTAAAAGTGTTTCTGTTTTGTCTTCGTTTAATTTTAAGAAATTATTGCTCATCCATTGATTCACTGCAGACAGACAGGTAGTCAGGGAGAATACTGCATTTGGATCATTTGGCTCAACTGCAATGTGTAATTGTGTCATCAGCATAGCTGTGGAAAATAACATTGTGCTGTCTGATGACATGACCTAAGGGAAGCATATATAATGAAAAAAGAAGGAGACCACGGCAGCTCCCTTGTGCAACACCAAAAGATATGTCACATTTTTCTGACATGTGATCTCCAAGATTAATATAAAATTGTCTCCCTGTAATATATGTTCGGAACCAGTTAAGAGCGCATTTGGAGAGACCAACCCAGTTTTCAAGACGATTGATTAGGATATTGTGGTCAATCGTGTCAAAAGCTGCACTCAAATATAAAAATAAGAACTGAAACCTTGTTAGCATCAGCACTAAGTCTAAGATCATTCACTATTTTAGTTAGAACGGTCTCTGTACTGTGATTCGATTTAAAACCTGACTGGAACTTCTCTAGAGTACTGTTCTCATTTAGAAAGATGTTAAGTTGATTAAAGACTACCTTTTCAAATAGCTTGCTCATGAATGATAGGTTGGATATAGGTCTGTAGTTACTTAAGACACTTGGATCTAAATTTGATTTCAATAGGGGTTTCACAGCCGGCAGTTTTGAAAGCATTGGGAAAGATTCCAGTCTCCAGAGATGTGTTAATTATCTTTAGAGCAGGTGTGGAGACACTCTTAAAAACATTTTTAAAGAATGCAGTGGGAACAGGGTCAAGATGACATGTTGAAGGTTTACTCTGTGCTACTATCTTACAGAGCTCTGGCTCAGAAAAGCTTCTCATCATGGCTGGCTTGTTACAGGGCAGATCATTTAAGTTACTAGTGTTTCTAACAATACTAGCTCTAATGGTCATTTTATTATTTAAAAAATGTGCCAATTCCTCACACTTTGAGGCAGAAGCTTGGTTAAGAAGATCAGAGGCTGGCATGGGCTTTAGTAATCGATCAATAGTTGAACAGTACCCTAGAGTAGCTGCCATTCTCTGCAATGACCCTGGAAAAGTGGGCTCTTCTTTCAGTGCGTATGCCATTAAAGGTAGTAATGCATTCCTTAAGAATGCTCCGATGAACCTCCAGTCTGGTTGTTCTCCATTTTCTCCACACTCAAAGGGAAAATTAACAAAGACTTTACTTACACGACAGGGGACAAAAAACAGGAAACCAAAAGGCCACGCAGGGCACTTCCAAAAAACACAAAACGGAAAACTCAAAATTCAAAACACACACAGAGCAGAACACGGACAGGACAGAAACAGTCAGAAACACACAAGCAGGTCACAACACAGGCAGGCAGAAACACACATGAAATGCATTCAGAAACACACAAACACAGACAAGCAGATACATATATGTCAGAAACAAACACAAGAAACCAGCACCCGAGTCAAGGGGACAAAGAACTTAAATAGACAAGACACAGGTAAACTCAATACATAATCAAACGAGAGGGAAGGGATAACGAGAGGCAGGGGGGGGGACGATTATTAAATAACGAGACAGGTGGGAACAATGATAGAATAATTAAAACCAATAATACAATTAACACAGGGAGGGAGAACGAACTGAAACACAAACGGAGCGGAAGCCGGACGGGGTCCGGGCACAGGAGCGGAAGCCGGACGGGGTCCGGGCACAGGAGCGGAAGCCGGAAGGGAATTGGGCGCAAGGGTACAGAACAGGACTAGACAGGAACGGGACTGGGCTAGACAGGACTTGAACAGGACTGGGCTAAACTCTGACACACAAGAAACGGGACTCAAACAAACACTACACGGAACTGGACACACACGACACTGGACTGGACTCACAACAGACCCTGAACGAACTAACACTACACTGAAACGGATTAAGACACAGACAAGGAACGGACTGACAGAGACAGGACACAGAACTGAACGCGACAGAACACTAAACTGAACAAAAACAGACACCTGACTCACAGACACCAGACTCAGCACAGACACTAGACTGGACAAAAAACACGGAACGGACAGACACGGACCTATGAACAAGACAGGGAGACAGATGGGACAGACAAGCAGGCAGGGAGACCAACGGACACACAAAGGGACAGACAGACAGGGAAGGAGAGGGGGAAACCCAAAAACAGGCACAAGGACTGACAGACGGGCAGGCAGGACAATAAACAGGTAGATTGACAAACACAGACAGGTAGACAGGCGAGTAAACACACTGGCTAATGGGCCGATGGCCAGGGGGCAGACAGGCAGGCCAACACACTGGATGAGAAACACATGGGCAGACATGCAGACAGGCAGGCAGGCAGACAAACAAACAAACAAACAAGGGGGCAGGTGAACAGTTAGGGGAATGGACTGGTCCCATCCCCAAAGGGAAAGACCCTCCAGGGCATGGCCGCAGGAATGCTCCAGGGCAGCTGGATGGCCAAGGTCTCTGGGCCCTGGGCCGGGGTATTGATGACTCAGGAGCACTAGGGGGTGAGGCAACACTAGGGGGCGAGGCAGGCAGCCCCTGCTGAGGACTGGGAGTAGCAGGAGGCCCCTGCGGGACAATGGGTTGGGCAGGCAGCTTCTCCTGCGGGACAGCGGGCTGGGCAGGCGGAAGCAACCCCTGCGGGAGACTGGGCAGAGCAGGCGAAGGAGGCCCCTGCGGGAGACTGGGCAGAGCAGGAGGCCTCCCCTGGGTGCTGGGTGGAGCTGGAGGCTCCTGCTGGACTCGGGGCAGAGCAGGCAGCCCCCCTGCAGTCCGGGCTGGGCAGGGGACAGGAACAAGGACCCCAGCCTTAGGGAACCCAGCTGGGCAGCCGGATGGGACCGGCGGGACACCCGCGGGCCGGCCCCTGGAAAAATTACCAGCCGAGACCCCTCAAAAGAAGCAGGCCAGAGGTCCGCTGGCTGAGCGGCTGAAGGTCTGGCAGACCGGGAGGCAGCCCGACCACCACGCCTCTATGACCGCCTACCCCAGGCTCTGGGAGGCTCGAGGGCGAACACCGGCTCGAGCTCCCAATTGCTAGGCGGCGAGTCCTCGGGGTCACTCCACATCGGTGGCATATTTAAAGAAAAAAAACAAAAAACACAGGAAAAGGGGGGGAAAAAATATATATATTTTTAAACTCTGCTGGGTCTAGTACTGGCTGGTTCCTTCTGTCACGTAACGGGTAGGGAGGACCCAAACGCAGAGGAAAAAAAACACAAACTCAAAAAGGGAAAATTAACAAAGACTTTACTTACACGACAGGGGACAAACGAACAGGAAACCAAAAGGCCACGCAGGGCACTTCCAAAAAACACAAAACAGAAAACTCAAAATTCAAAACACACACAGAGCAGAACACGGGTAGGACAGAAACCAGGCAGGAACTACCAGGCAGAAACACACAGGTGGAAACACAGTCACACACACAAGCAGGTCAAAACACAGGCAGGCAGAAACACACATGAAATGCATTCAGAAACACACAAACACAGGCAAGCAGATACATATAAGTCAGAAACAAGGAACCAGCACCCGAGTCAAGGGGACAAAGAACTTAAATAGACAAGACACAGGTAAACTCAATACATAATCAAACGAGAGGGAAGGGATAACGAGAGGCAGGTGGGGACGATGAATAAAAAACGAGACAGATGAGAACAATGATAGAATAATTAAAACCAATAATACAATTAACACAGGGAGGGAGAACAAACTGAAACACAAAACAGAAGTGCTGCCATCTGGCGGCCCAACAAGGAAAGAAGAGACAGAAACACAGAACCATGACAGGTGCCTATTTATTACAAAGCTTCTTTTTAACCTTAACTGGACCGACTTCATTCAACATGTTACCTAACTTGCTATTAAAGGCATCAACCATCTAATTTATTGAGCAGTTATCAGTACAGACATCCAAGGATTTTGCAAGCTCAGATAACTTACGTTCTAATGTACCATCTAAATATCGCTTTTGAATTGTGATTTCTTTTTTGTTACTGGAAATGTTTAACAGAATATCAAAGTACACACAGTAATTATCAGAAACAGTAATGTCAGACACTGAAACACTGTCACTGCTTATCCCTCGCAATACTACCAAGTCAAGTATATTACCATGCTGATGGGTGGCTTCACTGACATGTTGAATTAATTCTAAGCTGTATAATAGATTCATAAATACCATAGCCTTGGAGTCAGCACTATTATTAATATGAATATTCATGTCTCCATTTAAAATGATTCTGTCATAACTAGTGAGCACAATGGACATAAGCTCAGAAAACTCAGGAAGAAATACTGAGGATTGTTTAGGCGGCCTGTATAATGTTAAAATAAGCACGACTGGGTCAGCTTTAAGCACAATGGCAAGATATTCAAAAGATGAAAATGTACCCAAATCAATCTCAGTGCAGCTAAACTGATTAGAGAAAATAGCAGCTATTCCACCCCCTCTTTTACCCTGCATTACTGACTGAAAAAAGTCATAGTTCGGGGGATGTTTCTGTGTGTCTGTTTCGTATTATAATAGTGATGCATTGACATTACGGTACGTAGAAAATTGCACTTTGACTGCGCCCCTACATTTTTGGCAGGTGTAAGCATAGAACCCTGAATTTAATCCTGAATATATTTAATCATATATATATATATATATATATATATATATATATGCGTGTGTGTGTATATATATACATATACACACATTTTAAACACACACAAAAAACTGAAAATACATAAACAACAATAAGACAATTCAACAGTAAAATACAATGAGGGAGGCAAAATGGCGGGAAGAGAAACTGGGTGAGGGTGTGTGGAAGTGTGTGTGTGTGGGGGGGGGCGGGTAGCCTAGGAGATATGAGGGGGATTAATGATAAGCAATAATGAATAGATGAGTTTTGAGATGGGAAGTGAAAAGGGGGAGTGAGTCAGAGTCTCTGATGGATGGGGGAAGTGAGTTCTATAGCCTGGGTGCAATATGGGAAAAGGCCCTGTCACCAAAACTGCGAAGGTTGGATGATGGAAGGACGTTTGCAGTGGAGGACCTGAGGGAATGGGGAGGCTGGTAGGGATGGAGGAGTTCAGAGAGGTAGCGTGGGGCAAGATTGTGTAGTGCTTTGAACGTTAACAGGAGGATTTTGTAGTCGATCCGTTGTTTTATTGGGAGCCAGTGAAGGTCACGGAGAATGGGGGTGATGTGATTCCAGGACTTGATATTGGTGAGGAGATGTGCAGCAGAGTTTTGGACCATTTGCAGTTTATGGAGGGATTTGGAGCTGATGCCAGACTGAAGAGCGTTACAGTAATCAAGCCGACTGTGAATGAATGAATGGATGAGTGTTTCAGCAATTGGGCGTGGGAGGCAGGGACGGAGCTTGGCAATATTACGTAGATGGAAAAATTATGTCTTTACTATACTGACTTCTTTATTGTCGCTGTTTAGTTTGAGGAAGTTGTGTTTCATCCAGGTTTTGATTGCAGAGTGGCAGGCATCAATGTGGGAAAATGGTGGGTTGCAGAGGAATTTGGTGCTGTTGTAGATTTGGGTATCGTCGGCGTAGCACTGAAAGTCCAGGTTGAAGAGGCGGATGATTTCTCCAAGTGGTCGAATGTAGATGATGAAGAGGAGAGGGCCAAGGACGGAGCCTTGAGGAACCCTGTGTGGTGGTGGCTATGTCAGAGTTATGGCCTGAGAGGGTGATGAAGTGTTTCCGGTGAGAGAGATATGATTTGAACCAGTCCAGTGCAGTACCCTCAACACCCAGGTGCAGCAACCTTTCCAGTAAGATGTTATGGTTCACTGTATCAAAGGCTGACTTAGATAAAGTAGGATTAGGATGTTGAGGGCGAAATAACAGCTTTTTGTTTCATTTTTAGGTGGAGAATAGTGATCAATGGTGGAATCTGTGGCTTCAGCAGAGTGGTTGTGTTTTTGCAGGCTTCAGACAACAACAGAAGTAGCACAGTGTTTGACCAGTTTGTTCAAGCCACTGCTAGGTATGGGACCACATAAGTAAGGTGTGAGCATGGAGGAGAAAACAATAGTGTTTACTTGTTCATGAACATTTACCATGGATCAGAAAGACGAAGTGCCATCCGGGGCAGAAGTGTCCATAACCAGCGGATAGAGAGGCTTTGGTGAGATCTTTGGCGGGGTATGACTAATGTGTACCAACTGCTTTTCTCCTTCCTTGAAAATGATGGAATCATTGCCTGTACCAATGAGCTACACATGTGGGCATTATGTTTACCTACCACAGATAAACCGGGACCTGGATGTTTTCAGGGAACAATCGAACAACCATGGCTTGCGCACTGTTGGCCACCACACACCATGTCAGATATTTGTTCAATGATGTCTTCAGAGGCAAACACAACCACTCACTGCCATGGCAGAGATTCTTGGACCCAACACTGCTTAACAAGGTGCAGCTGCTGCAATTCTGCTCTGAATTGGCAAGAAGTAGTAACGGTTCCTGCTAACCAATTCAGTCCAAGCCATGCACAGCTGCAACAACTCCAGGTTGTGGACACTCTGGCAGGACCTATTGGTAGTCTGGCCATAGATACACTCCAAAGTGTAATTGACATTTTGGAACAGTAATTTCCTGTCCATTGATTCCATTGTAATTTGGACCAATTGTCGCATTTCATGTTGTGGTAACTTATGTCATTGCAGCGCATTCAGGTGCGTAGGTGCCATAGACAATGCAAAACAATTCCCAAATGTTTTGCACGACAGTGGAGAGAACCTGTTTTGTACTTTTGTAACATTGTGGTCGACCACAAGTGGAAATCTTCACTGGACAGTCACTTTTCTACCGCAAAGCATAAGAAACTGTCTGCAGTGAATAATCAACATAGGCAAATCACTGTGACCGAAGTGGCTGCATCAAGGCCCGTGGCGACACTGAACTGTAGTTTCGTACATGAGTTGTAAACACCCCTATAGGTGTAAGAGATTGCACTTTGTTTTTCATTTAACCTGCACTATGCCTTTGGTTTGCATTCAGTTACTCAGAAGAATACAAGTTGATGCATTGTTCAGACAGCAAAGATGGACATAATCTACCCCAAACGTCAAAATGGGCACTTTGGAAATAAAACTATATTTTTATGTTAATGGATTTATTTTAATGCCATTATTGACTGATTTTATTTGGTGCTAAAGTTGAGGTGAAATTTATTTAGTAAAGGCTTACAAATGGAACTCAAATACAGTATTTATTTATTTATATTTGAAACCTGGTAAGATATTTATATCACATTTGGGGAAAAAAATTAGATCATGGGTAGATTGAGTGATGGGTCATTTTTTAACATTTTTACTATTTACTAATGGTTATGAA
The DNA here is from genome assembly GCF_013347855.1 of Anguilla anguilla. Classification (NCBI taxonomy): domain Eukaryota; kingdom Metazoa; phylum Chordata; class Actinopteri; order Anguilliformes; family Anguillidae; genus Anguilla; species Anguilla anguilla. The sequence goes on from NC_049209.1 coordinate 35,985,868, forward strand.
ATAAAAAAAAACCTTTCTCATGCGCGATGTAAAGAAAATGCTGGGGCTTTAATTAAAACAAATTTAGAATTGTGTTTGAATGTTGAATATTTTGTGTCATTCAACATATTGAAATTATTTGTTAGACTATGGGATTTCATCTTAAATTATGTTAACAGGGTTTCCCGCCCCAAGCACCTAGTTAAAATCTTGGCATTCTTGTCAACCTGTCTGTCATTATTTTGCCATTTCATCAGAATTAAGAATATAGTCTAGTATTCCCCCTGCTGGACATAGCCCTAAATTAAATAAAAATGCTCAACAAAAAAAGTTCATGTTGTTTTCCAAAGACAGATATTCATTACAATGGTCTGTATCCTAAACCAGTACTGAGCGAGTACCACTGCTGTAACTTTTTCCCCACACAATTGTTAATGTTTTTAATGATAGAAAACTAAAGTTTGATGAATGGTGTTAAAGATAGAATGTCCACTATTGTGTTTGTTTACCAAAAAAGGCAGTAGTGGAGCAAAAGGAGGCTATTTTATCTTGATGAAAATAATTAAAGTCATAAAACTGCAATCCAAATACTTTATTTTTATAGGCTACACAAAAAAGGAAGAAAAGGACAAAGAAATAAGAGGATCCTTAGCATGTTAAATAATGGTAGGCAACCCCTAGGCTTACAGAAATGGTTTAACCCTAGTGCTCAGCAGCCAATGGGAACTTATGACACTCACCCGTTCAAACTGGACAAGTGGCCAAATGGCTCAGGATTATGTGAAGTTGATGTCTGAGATCACACGTTGTTGGTACATTGTTAACGTGTTGTCAACGCGTGAAAAATCACGTATTTTTGAACTGCTTGGCTTTCCATAGGGGGAAGGGCAAACGGCGGGTTGGTCGCGTTTGTGTGAGGTGCGTCTATATGTGTACAGTGTAACCGGCGTGACTAAATAACTTAGCTCAGCTACGAAGGAGTATTGCTCCAGGCAAGGACGTGCACAAGGCCGGGCTAAAGTTGCACAAGCAACAGCCCATTTGCCCTCTTTGGCTGAGCTGCCCCTCTGGAGGAAAAAAAAAAATTGTTTTATTTTTGCTGTTGTGGCTGCATAAATACGAGTAGCCCATAATTGCTAAAGTCAGACCAAATTAAATCGCCATATCATCCAAACTTTTATTACTTATTGATAGGTAGATAGGGCGGCCCAGAGTAAAAAAAACCTGACGCAAAGCGATGCCCTATGCCCTCATGTGACACTGTAGCATCCAAACTTGGTATTGTTGACATTGTGTGAGGGCTCCGGGTGAGTCTTTTGAAGTTGTGGAAATGATTAACGATGAATGGTGTAACCAATGGGATTCCCTGTGAATAAAAATCCACATATGCTTCAGAACAATGTGCAGCTTGTCACGTTTGCATCACGTCGAGCAATATTACCTTATATTATGCTATCACATGAACCAATCTTAGCTAGCTAGCTAGCTGGCTGGCTAACATATAGTAGGGTGACCAGACGTCCCAGTTTTCCAGGGACAGCCCCTGTTTTTGGTGGCCTGTCCCCGGCTGTAGATGTCCCCGGAAATGTCCCCATTTTTAACTGTGGGTTAGAAACAGACCGTTAGAACAGAAGTGAAATAATATTTTATGTGGCAAGAAAGACCGGGCCTACCGGTTGCTCGCTATAGCAGCTTCATATGACTCTTCTTCTACTAACTACTTGCTCACGGTAGTTTTAGAGAAAACTGCTGTGGAAAACTTGGCCAGAAGCTAGCAAGTGTCAAGTGAATCCACAACATCACCACAAACGTCTTCTCTGTCTTGTACATATAGATAATTAAATACACTGTATTGAACCATTGTAGTTTGACCATTTTCTTTATTGTGTGTTCTATGGTTTACCATAGCTTCACTCACCATGGTACTGTAAACTATGATTTTCTGACACGGTTTAAAAAGATACTCAGTTAGTACCCAATTTTATCAGTCGGCCTGCACCATAGTTTATTACAGTACACAGTTACCATGGTCAAAATACATGAAACCGGAATTGTCCCCCTGTTTTATTTCATAGATAATAACATTGGATATTTTAATGATATTGTAGCGTCCGGGGGCTGTTCCGGCAGGATTGGCCGGCAGCTCCCAGCATGCACTGCGCACTGGACACTTTATCTAGTTCGTGTGGGACTGTTAATGTGTAAATGTTGTAAATAGTGTAATTATTGTTGTGTAAAAATGTGTTTGTGTTGTCTGAATTGTGTTTTACTGTCATTGGTTAAGTTTATTGTGTGTCTCCCTGGGTGAAACCGAGGAGCTGTTTGAGGGGCTTCTCCGCTCCGCTGCCCTTTTTTTCAGGTTAGAGCAACAGCCCCTCAAAATGTCTGTGCACGTCCCTGGCTCCAGCTAGTGCCTGAAAGCGAAGCATAACTTTCAGATCCTAAGGTTGCAATATGTGCAACCAAGCTAGTTATTTGCCCACTACCGACTATATGAGTGAGGTGTTGTTAAAGTTAGGAAGTTGGTCATGGAGAAAGAGAGAGCGAAAGACCACATGTGTGGTTGTGTTCTATCAGTTATATCGCCAGAGCAAATGATTTTAAAAGACAAAATGGAAACACACAATATAACATTAAACCCAGTACAGATTAAGCTAAACTGCTATTGCCTGGAAAGTTTGCTCAGTCTTACTGTCCGTCCATTTGCTCAGATAGCGGCCTCCGGTGGTCGCTGTGGGGTCTTGGAGAGAACAGTCTAGGCGTTGTGAAATTGTGGAGGTTTCCAGATGTGAGGATCTTCTTCCTGGAGCTCGTCATGGTTAGTCGGCAGGCTTGTCTCGGGCATGCGCTGGTTTCCACGCGGGATGGATCAGGCTTAGTCGCCGCAGGCAAGCTAAATCGGCAGATCCTGGTTGCTGCGTACAGCGACTTTATCTGTGTGTTTAGATAAGTCAGTGACAGCAGCGATCCTAAGAGTTCTGCAAGCCGTTGCCTGTTAGGTGCATGAGAGAAAGCAAAAGATTTATTTAATCAATATTACGTTTTATTTTTTATTCAAATGGAAACATGCAATGTGCTTTATATTTTTGTTTATGTATGTAAACAATGTGCAGTAATAAAATAAGAGCTTGTCACCTACTGCAATATTGGCTCATTTTCATTATTTACAGGGAAACATATAATACGGGCAACGACAACCTTTCGATATGATTTGCTGTACTGTGTTGTTGTAAGTCCTGCTATCCTGAACTTGGGTACTAGGTACATAATTTAAGTAGTACAAGGTGGAAATTATTCAAGATGCCATTGCACTGAACTACGAGTTAGCCAAGAAATAATAAATAAATCTCAAAATTAAAAAATGACATAAAATCTTGATAAATTAGGCATATGTATTATTTTATATTCATACAATCCTTATCTTTGTAAATGACATTTATCATCTTCATCACCACTTCACCTTAATCATCAAGCACCATAGCATCATTTGAAATATAATTTAAGCAAATTAAATATATCTGTTCTCGTTTTTTAAATTTATGTTGGTCTATTTATTTTTCATATGTGATTAGCCATCAGCACCATCAGCATGCAAAGACAGAAATACCACAACTAATAACATTTTTAATGATATTAGGCTATTAGTAGCAATATCAGAATGAGAATGTGGTCAAAATAATATGGTGTAATTAGCATAATAGAATCTTAATTTATGAGCCACATATTCCAGCTTTATTACTAATCATTTATTTATTTGTCACAAGTCATCATCATGAACAGTGGGCACAAGAAACTTATGGCAGGTAACATAATTATTAGCCATACTCATACATCAAAATAACTGAAGAATGAAAACAATCAATTTGTTAACAATAAAACATTTTTAATGATTATTTTTTAAGCAAAACCTTTAAAAAACATTGTCATTAATTGTTGACATTGATGATAACAGATTTCACCATCCATAGTTAAAAGAACAAAAACAACATTTTGTGCGTGACGTAGTGCACTTTAAAGCACTCACAAACCACAAAGTGCCTCGATCCTCCCCAGTGCACCTCTCTACAGTAATTTAATGCCGGCCATCAGGGAGATAATGTCTCATGCAGCCAAACGGATAGCAGGCTCAACAGATGGCAAAGAGCCTCGTCTGCCAGAGGGCGAGATTTCATCATTACAAATTTTCCCTGCATCCAACCTCTACTGGTGTAAAGGTCTCTAGAGTCATGATGGCGAGTGCTTGTATTGTTGATCAAACCGATTAGTTTATGATTGGTCAATTTCCTTTTCATATGTACAGAATGAGATTAAAATAGTATATGATGCAATGACATCTGTCTATATCTGTGGTTTATAAACTGTGTGTTAGGACCGGCTGGTGGGTCATTAAGGGGACTGAGGTGGATCAAAGGAAGTGGAAAAAAATGAATGGCAGTCTAGTTATATATTATACTTGTTGCACTGCACTAGTCCATGTACACATTCAGATGTTAGAAAACATTTTGATAATTTTTGGGGAAATGCATTCACACATTATGTGGTTCTTGAACTGAAAGTTTAGGAACTTCAGGTCTACTTTCTTACACTGCAGCCAACAGGACAGCCTCTGTGCACTTACAGGACATGATTCAAGTCTATACGCCTGCTCGACCACTCCGCTCTGCAGCAGCAGGGCGCCTTGCACCCCCTCCCATACGAGTAAAGGGATCACGGAGCTTCTCCATCCTAGCTCCCCAGTGGTGGAACAAACTTTCTGTTCCTCTTTGAACCTCTCCCTCACTACACATCTTCCGCCGCGGTCTGAAGACGCATCTCTTCAGACTATACCTGGAATAACTGCCACCACTCTGGGAATCATTTCACTTAAAACCCCCCCTTTCATGGCACTCATGTTACATGTACCCCCATTCCAGCACTTTTTGCTAATTTGTATTTGTCCTAATATTGTAGCTTGTTCTTCTCCGTAGTTTGTCTTGGCATAAGTTAGGTCAGAATAGTGTTCATTGTGTGAACTAAACTGTGTTCTTCGCTAGAAATAGCTGTACAAAATAAGTATCGTGTCTTATTGAACCTGTGTTTTGTAGTTGTCCATGACCATGAAATACACTTTCGTACATCGCTTTGGATAAATGTGTCTGCTAAATAAATAAATGTAAATGTATATAACCCCTGGCAATGTTTAGAACAAAACAATGATTAAATAAAAAAGTAAACATCCTGGTTCAATCATATGTCTGATAATATTATTGAACATACAGACACAATCAAAATGCACTACATTTCCAAAAGTGTGTGGCCACTCCTAATTAGTGGTTTCAGGCATTTCAGCCACACCCATTGCTAACAGGTGCATAAAATCAAGCATACAACCATGTATTCTCCATTGAGAAACATTGACAGTAGAATGGGTTGTACTGAAGAGCTCAATGACTTTCAAGGTGGCACTGTCATAGGATGCCACCTTTCCTGCTAGAGCTGACGCAGTCAACTGTATGTGCAGTTACTGTAAAGTGGCAATGTACAGGAGCAACAACAACTCAGCTATGAAGCAGTAGGCCACACAAGCTTGTGACTGCCGAGTGCTGAAGTGCATAGCACATAAAAATCATCTGTCATTGGTTGCAACACTCACTACAGAGTCCCAAAGTACTGCTGGAAACAATATCCGCACAAAAACTGTTCGTCGAGAGCTTCATGAAATGGGTTTCCATTGCCGGGCAGCCGTACACAAGCCTAAGATAACCCTGTGTAATGCCAAGCTTCGGCTAGAGCGGTATAAAGTGCACCACCATTGGATTCTGGAGCAGTGGAAATGTGTTCTCTGCAGTGATGAGTCATGCTTCACTATCTGGAAGTCTGATGGACTGTGGAGGGGTGGTATGGTTAGGGTGCCATCTGCTGGCGGAGAGGGAGCGATTTAGCTGGCCTGCTTCCACAGCTGTTGGCAATTACGATGATTGGTAATTGTTTATATGCTCTGCCTGCAGTGAGACTGGGGCCCTGGAATGGGAGACGCACGTGAGAGCGACGTGGTGTTAAATCCCCTTTCCTACCATGTGTGTTTTGTTTTGTTTGTTTGTGTAACCTGCACATAATAAAAACCTGTGTGCACTGCAGAACTGCGGATTGCGTGGTCTGTGGGGAGAAGGACTACAGAACATGTTACACGGATGAATCTGGGTTTGGCGGAATGCATAGTGCCAACTGTACTGGGTCGAATAGTGGCAACTTTAAAGTTTGGTGGTTGAGGAATAATGGTATGGTGCTGTTTTTCATAGTTTGGGCTAGGCCCCTTAGTTCCAATGAAGGGAAATCTTAATGCTACAGCATACAAAGACATTCTAGAGAATTGTGTGCTTCTAACTTTGTGGCAACAGTTTGGGGTAAGCCCTTTCCAGTTTCAGCATGACAAAGCCCCTGTGCACAAAGCAAGGTCCATAAAGAAATGCTTTGCTTGAGTTTGGTGTGGAAGAACTTCACTGCCCTGACCTATATCCCATCAAACACCTTTGGGATGAATTGGAATGCCGAGTGCAAGCCAGGCCTTACACCCAACATCAGTGCCCAACCTCACTAATGCTCTTGTGGCTGAATGGAATCGAATGACCGCAGCCATGTTCCAAAATCTACTAGAAAGCCTTTCAAGAAGAGTGGGGGCTGTTACAGCAGCAAAGGGGGATCCAACACCATATTAATGCCCATGGTTTTGGAATGACATATTCAACAAGTACATATGGATGTGATGTTCAGGTGTCCACATACCTTTGGAAATGTAGTGCATCTCACAATTTATCTTTATGGAGACTGCACTCTGGGAGCGACTAAGGTCCTGCCCTCAAAAGTGGGCATCATCCATGTATCTGACAGATGTGCTGAAAAGTAAATGCTAGTCAAATAAAGCATGCAGAAAAGCTACGATCATGAGCAAAAAGAAAACTAATCAGAAATGTTTCCCATTTCATTTGGAATGCATTTTTAAAATTGGAAAAATTCTCATACCAGAAACATTGCATGGCAGTGCAACAGGGTGCATAATTATAACTGAGTGAGAAAGTGTGCATTTTACATTCCATGGCAGGTGTCTATTGTAATATATGAGTTCATTGGGCAGTAAGTATGAATGCAGTTTATACATAATGTAGCTATCTTCCAAGCTTCCACATTTGGCATAAATTGTGAAAGAAATTTTGTTATCTCAAAAGATGTCCACAGAACAAAAATGGCTGACCATGCCCAAAATACAAGTATGGCCACAAACTTTTGCCGATTTAAACGATACTTCAGAAGATGATAGACAGCAATTTTGGATGAGCACAACACAGCCTCGCAGTGCAACATGGTCGGTAGGAAGCCCTTTTAGCAAAATACTCATTTGGATAGGTTTCATAAAGTCAAATTGTACGAAAGCTGACAGGAACTCTCAGAAAGCTTCCCTCCAACAGTCCTGAGAAGGATGTTCCCCTCAATTAAAAATTCTATATGAAATCAAATATGAAATTCAAATATGAATTAGCAAAACTTGTACAAAAGATATTTGACCACACCTCCTTTAAATCCAGCCACTGTTCACATTTTCGAAATATACAAATTGAAAAGGGACCCATGTAGATCATGTGTATCTGATTTTGTTTTCCTACCAGCCAAGGTGGCACTACAGCACCACTTAAAAATAGCTATACTCAAATAATTATTGTAGATATACCTTTACATGCAATAAACACCAAATTTGGTAGGCATGATCTTTGGATAAGGTTTGTAGTCCATGACAAAGTATACATTGCTACAACACATTTTGGCTGAACAACAATGACTTTTCTGACAGAACTGAGTTCACAGAGAGAGATTGCAGTCACTGTGACTCAGAGCTTCACTCCCCTCCTCCCCACACACAACTGCACTATGCAGTTCCTGAGCCTTAACATATACCTCTGTTCTGTTTTCTGCAGGTGTGATGGCCTTGCAAATGGTTTTATTTTTCATTTAAAGAACTACATTGAACTTTTTTTATATATAGAAAAACATCACTGACTCCTGGAATACATCAAAAGAACAATACTGACACTTCTCTCAGAACAACCTGCTTGACCCCCACCAGTCTGGCTTCAGGCTTGGCCACTCGACCGAGACTGCACTCCTCTCGGTCAGTGAGTCACTCCATGCCGCACGAGCAGCCTCCCTCTCCTCTGTCCTGATTCTTCTCTACCTCTCCACCGCATTTGACACTGTGGAGCACTCTATCCTCCTGTCCTCCCTGGCAGCAACAGGGATCTGCGGCACAGTCCTTGACTGGATTGAGTCTTACCTCTCTGACCGCTCCTTCCAGGTTGCCTGGGCGGGTAAGGTATCACCACCCCGTCCCCTCGCCACCGGAATTCCCTAGGGCTCAGTCCTCGGTCCCCTTCTCTTCTCCTTATACACCAGATCCCTCGGCCCGGTAATCTCTGCCCATGGCTTGTCCTATCACTCCTATGCTGACGACACGCAACTCTTTCTCTCCTTCTCCCCATCGGACACACAGGTCCCTGCTCGCATCTCCGCTTGCCTGAGGGACATCCAGAGCTGGATGGACAATCACCACCTGAAGCTCAACCCGGGAAAGACGGAGCTAATCTTTATTCCTGCTCTATCCTCTCCCCTCCTCGATTTTTCCATTTCCCTAGTGGACACCTTATTGACATTATCACCCTGTGCCAAGAATCTCGGAGTGGTGATGGACAACAGGCTGTCCCTCTCCAAGAACATCGCAGCAGTAAGCCGGGCATGCAGATTTTTCCTGTATAACATCCGGAGAATCCGCCCCTTTCTCACCACCTACTCAACCCAGCTCCTGGTCCAAGCAATGGTTCTATCCTGCCTGGACTACTGCAACTCTCTGCTGGCTGGACTACCGGCATCTGCCATCAGACCCCTGCAACTCATTCAGAATGCTGCAGCTCGTCTGATCTTCAACCTCCCCAGACACTCCCACGTCACTCCCCTGCTCACTACCCTCCACTGGCTGCCTGTTATAGTTCGCATCAAATTTAAAACATTGGTCCTAGCATACCAGGCAGTCAAGGGATCAGCCCCAGCATACCTCCAAAAGATATTCAAACCCTACATGCCAGCCAGATCCCTCCGTTCTGCTACCTCAGGACGCCTGGCACCTCCCCCTCTTCGCACCTGCGCTTCCAGAACACGTCTCCTGTCTGTTCTGGCCCCACGATGGTGAAATGACCTCCCCGTGGAGGTTATAACAGCTGAGACACTGACCCATTTCAAGCGACGGCTGAAGACTCACCTCTTCAGGCTGCACCTCTCCCCATCCCTCCCTACCTCCCTGTAATCTCTTAAATGACTGTAAGCTTAGGGTTGTAACTAGGCAGCTGTTTCGTAGGTGACTTAGTTAATGCACCTGTCGTAACTACTGCTTGCATTTTTCCATAGACTGCGTTGTTGCTGTTCTCGTTTGTGTTAGTGTTAATCAGTTTAACCTTTAGGGTCCAAGTTGAACTATGCGGTTGTTCCCTGCACTTGGACCGGTACTTCTCTCTAGGGTTTTCGTCATACTTGTTCCTGGTTATGGTTATACACTTTGTTGTACATCGCTCTGGATAAGAGCGTCTGCCAAATGCCTGTAATGTAATGTAATGTAATTTCCATATTCATTAGGCTACAACACTTCCTAAAACAATTTCATGTTTCGCCTATCATCACACAGGCTGCGTATTGAACTAGGGAGGTGGAGTCGCCTGAACAACGTTTGTGCTCCTGTGGCACTCATATACAAAATGAACATCATGTACTCTTATGCCCCCAAACTCAAGAAATTCATGAAAAATTTGAGTATACTTCTAATGACCTTAGTTCACTATTTATAGCCATGGACAAGAACGTTTTGTGTATGTTGCGTAAATGTTTGGAAATCCTGGAACATAAACACGTAAATGAGTAATATTTATTTGTATATAGATTATTGTTTGGACCCAATCTTTTTTTGGTTCAAATTTATTTATCAGGATAAACCCCTTGAGATGTAACATCTCGTTTTCGAGGGGGTCCCAAAGAGGGCATTTGGAAGTCAATAAACATAACTAACTAACTAACTACAGAGGCTCACCATTTTAAAAGAAATTATGTGATTTCCCCGCAGCTAACTGTAACCTGGTTAATTCGGAAACAAATTAATTTCCATGAAAAGCATGCGTCATATGCTGTAACTGCACAAATTACTGCAAAAATGTAAGATGATTTGCCTTCACCTTCCATTTGCACAAACAGATATACCATCCAAAAGGTTTATATGATAATTTCTCCCATCAGGAAAGCATTGATGGGCAGTGTTTCATACTACGGTCCTAATTATAAATGTTTTAAAGCTTTGTTGATTACATAATTTGTAGCAGCACTATCGCAGCTTCACTTCTCCATCTTAAACCAACCTGGGGAAGTATTTTCAATAATTGCAATTGCCATAAGTTGGAGTAAATGCAGGCTAGAGCTAAAATGCATGCACAAAGACTGTAATTACGTGCATGCAGGACTCATGCACTACTGACTGTCACTGTGCACAAATTAAATGGTGCGTGTTGTGTAACCAACTTTGTTTGAACCCAGGGAACATATCAGTTATAATCCACAGCCTGTATGTCTAATTTTGGGGTAGTGTGGATTACTTACATTTTACATTAAATAAGCACTTGTGGGTGAGAGCAGGACAGGCAGAAAAGGTAAGGATGTGCAGCAGGCAATGGGGTAAATCAACAACTCAATGGGGTATTTTTTCTCCAGAAGGGCAAATGACTTGGTGCTCCACCAACACAAAGACCATATGTGTGCATGAGCCAGGCTGGGAAGAAGAAAATGAAAGGACTGAAATTTTCACGCTGCTTGTTTCCCTTTCCATTGAAGCATGCACTGCCCTCCAGCAACACAACTGCGATGTGCAGACAACTGAAGAGTTGCAGAACTTTTATTTTTATGTCCATATTTTTGTGGAAATTTCAGAAAGATACAAATTACGCTCAATGCTCACCCTTGGTGCTTAGGCCTCCACAGCGCAGCTTGCAGCTATATCCATCCATCCATTATCTATACTGGCTTATCCTGGGCAGGGTCAAGGTGGGTGCTGGAGCCTATTTGAAGAGTGATCCTGTGTTCTGAGTTGTATTGTGAATGGATATACACCAGGCACGAGAACATCTATACCTGTTCGCCATCATAGCAGTGTGTTTCTTTAACCATATGAACTTCAGAGGGCATTGTGGGATGTTTGGCAGTAGCTAAGTTTGTTTTTAATCCTCCAACCTGTCCCTCGTAACTGCTTCATGAGAAAATGGGATGAGTGAGTCCATAGTGTACCTGCCCTTGAGATTACTTTGCAGTTTTGATTGGATCAAGGCCTTGTAAATTCTCATATAACAAAACCCAAAAAAACTGCCAAAACAAAATCTGTGACCACTGTTTTAAAGACATTAGTTCTTCACACTGTCTGTAGACAGGAAGAATCCAAGCTTAATCTTTGTGAGCTGAGGTGAGTTGAAAAGATACTATTCTAAAATTCAGATTTTTTATAAATTCATTGAATGCCTTATTGTTAGCAGTGTTATTTCAAAATCATTTTTCCATTGCCCAAATTTGCACTCCATTTATGTCTATTTCTCTGTGTTCAGTAGTAATGGTGTGATTGATTACATGTGGAATGACCCAATTAATCATGAAAGCACAGAGTGTGTTAATGATACATTTAACACCAGGGTCAGCAACTGAAGGCAAATCTTTAATTTACTGTAAGTCATTAACAATATTGCAAAGTAGGCAGAAATCTTGTAATTGCATTGTGCCCAAGTGTGAATTAATATGCATTACAAAAGATTTGAACTTCACTGAAACTCTTGTAGCTCAATGAACATTGCACATTGCCCAAGACAGGACTCTGGACTAAAAAGATTTTTTTTCTGATTAACCCATCCATGCACAATATTAACTCACCGTTTTTGAGAAGCTGTGAGTTAATATTTTCCTATCCAGAAATATTATTGTATTTGTGTATGCATCATGGATCAAAACAAACAGTTCATTGCAGTGAGCTGTCACATAACACAAAAAAACAAACAAAAAAAAAAAACACAAAAGAGAGAAAATGTCAGTGGGAGGAAAGTTTCATGAGGAACATCTATTGATTTTCATTCTGTAAATTGCCACATCTTGCTTACACATCCACATCTAGAAAGAAGTGAAATTGCTCCACTACATGTCCAAACTCAATTAGACTGTGAGTCCCTCAGGATGGGAGGTTCGACTAATTAAATGACTCAGCATTCAGGGGCCACTCCTCAGAAATTAAATAAAAGTATATAAAACAATTAAGTCAAACTGATGTAGATGAAATCTCCTGCCCAAAGACTGTGGTTAAAAAGTATGAGTAATAGATTTAGACTGCTGTCAAATATTCATAGTTTGCTTCAAAAAACTCTCTCAAACACATTTTCATTACAAACTAAAACAGAAATGAAACCAAACTCTCATTTTCAGTCCTGATGATTTTCCTGTTGATACACTCAGCAGAAGGGGTTGAAGTTCAATATTACCCTATTGCTGCAATATACAGTGCTTAATAAATACAATACACGCTTTCAAGGCATTTATATGAGTTTGTGTTTATGGACAGGAAAGCTGCATGGAGTTAGGACTTAAATTATTAATGACAACTGGTAAGATATTGGTGGATTGTAGTGATGAAAAATCAACTTGCCAGTGCCTTGTTCCTAATCACACAAGATGCCATGCCAGTATTCATAATATACCACAGTACCACAGAATATCAAGTGGGACAATATCCTTACCCTAGGCAATAACAAATTTAAAGTGTTAATTTTTATATGTATAATTATAGAGACCTGTCAAGGCCTGCTCTATATACAAAATTATGTTATCCTGCTACAGCAGTGTGTCATGTATATTTTGTGTGATCTACTTTGCCTTAGGCAACCCTGCCTTGAATATTGATGATTTTCATCTTGAGGTGACATTCACCATGATTGTAAAACATAATAGCTATTATTCTATTGATCTGTTAATTGCTCTTTCGTTCTTTGTATTTCTGTGTATTGGCACATTGCATACCCATCGGTTTTGCTTTGATGAGTACTTATCAAAGCCAAAACGTTTATTTGACAAAAAACTCCTCAGAGGTACATTAACAAATAACATATCTAAAGGAAATAAGCCAGAATATCTTACTCTCACAGAAACAGACATGTTTACTTTGCCAATTCATTTGTGAGTGCCCTGAATGTAGTCTGCTTTCTTCCATTTTTCCTCTCCATACTGATGAAAATGTGCACGGTAACATTATTATTTTCATTGACGGCTGCTCACCCCAATGTCAAGGCATTTAATCTTTCATCTATTATTCTGTACACTCCCTCCCTCCCTCGTTCCATCTCTCCCTCTCTCATTTTTCTCCCAAACGTCAATCGATATTGGCCTTGAGAGTTCAGTATTTTGTGAGCTTTTTTCTTGAACCCCTTCACCGTGACTCAGTGCTCTGTGAGCTTGTGTTGTTTTGATTTCCAATTTAGCCTTCCTGGCATACTCTGCTCTCCAATGTTTTTTGGACGAACTCCACTCTTTCTCTCCCCCTCTCTCTGATATTATTTTAGCAAATAGCACCTTTTCTTTGCTACTTTTAAGGCATCATCCAATATTTTGGCATGCAATTTTTGGAGCCTGCTGTTTGTCATAAAATAGACTCAATTTTTATGCCATTGATGCTTACCATATGTTTCAGGCTCACACAGACAACAAATTCTCTGAAAACTCTTCTTTGTATGCATACTACATCATAATTAAATTCAAAATAAATGATAATACCTCTATGAAAGCACATTGAGTATCATAACCCCAAATGTCACCACTCTGAATACCCCCTTTTCCTTTATTCAACACTAGCTAGTGCATGATAGCATGTCTATATCATCATTAGACAATAATCCATAGACATTTATTACTTTATTGGAAAATATTAAATACAGTGCCTTCGGAATATATTCAGACCCCTCCACATTTTGTTACATTACAGCCTTATTCTAAAATTGATTTAATTCATTTTTATTCTCATCAATGTACACACAATACCCCATAATAACAAAGCGAAAACAGGTTTGTAGAAATCTTATCAAATTTATAAAAAATGAAAAACTGAAATATCACCTTTACATAAGTATTCAGACCCTTCGCTATGATTTCTACAAACCTGTTTTCGCTTTGTCATTAGGGAGTATTGTGTGTAGATTGATGAGAATAAAAATGAATTTAGTCAATTTTATAATAAAGCTGTAATGTCGAGGTTAACAGTACTAACAGTACTTAACAAAAGTTAACTGTGTAATGGGTTAGTGACACGCTACTCTATATTACATGGTTAGTTTGTTTAATTAGTCTCATAAAATGAAGCTTTAACAATGTAAAACAACAAAGTTGGGGAATTTGCTATTCCAAGCCAACATAGCCATAGCAAAACAAACACAACAACAAATAAGTGAAATTACCTAATCAGGTATTACAAGTTTACCCTATCCTATGGTTTGATGTAAGTATTAAATATAATGTGTTTCGGGGGTGGTCACGTGACCCGGAACAAGATGGCCACTTGAGATTTTGCTCCGCTCCAGGCTCTAAATAAATTTGTAACTTTCTCCAAACATACTCAAAACTGCCAGTTAAATTTTATTGCAGAGATGTGTAAACAGCAGCGCGACAAAGATTTTCCTATTTTCTCATTGACTGGCCCCCAAACGGGTAAGAAGACGGCTCAACAAGTGGCCACATGTACTTGTAACGAGGACCAGCATGACGAAGCGAGGACCCCAGCTCTAACCGATCTAGTAACTATGGAGCAGATTTTAGCTGAAATAAAGTATGTAGCCTCCCGTGTGAGTGGCATGGATAAGTAAGTTGATGCTCGCCTGGATGTCATTGACGGAGCCCTGAAATAAAAACATCTGTCACCTCGGTCGAGAGCTCTCCCTCTACTCTCTCTAATCGAGTGGCCGCCCTGGAGAAACGTATGGAGGAGGCTGAGGGCAGGGTCTCCGCTACAGAGGACGGCCACAGTGTCTACATCACCCAACTAATCGCCATGGAGAAAACAATGGGGCTGTTGCAGCAGAAAGTTGACGACCTAGAAAACTGCAGCCGGCGTGAAAATTTGAAGATTATTAATCTTCCAGAGAAATAGGAGAGCGGCATTCCTCTCGCAGACTTTCTCCAGACGACACTACCAACTCTAGTCGACCTACCTGCTGACCTCCCCCCGCTGGAGATCGAACGCGCCCACCGAGCCCTGGCTCCCACTCCGGCCCCGAATAAACCCCTGAGAAGCGTCCTGGTGCGGTTTCTACGACACTCCCAAAGAGAGGCTGTACTCAGAGCAGCTCTGAAGAAGCGCGACATCCTCCATGGAGGTTGTCAACTACGGTTCTACCCTGATTTGTCCGCGGAGGTCCTGCAAAGATGGTGAGAGTTCGACACCATGGGACAAGCGATGGCCCGTCGCAACATGCAAAGCGGATTTGCTTATCCAGCCCGTCTCCGGTGTCTTCATGATGGACAAATTTGCTTCTTTGACACTCCTGAGTCTGTGGCTGCATTTTTGGAACTCTTAAATTAGGTAACCTCCTATTCTTTACCAGTTATAATGGAGGAAGATGGACTTGATCCACACTGAGCCCCCACCGACCATTATTTGCTGATTTTAGTTACTATAAGGTCATTGTTGAAAGAATAAACAACTGAGCTGAGTTTACCCGTAGTTCTTTCCCTTGAAAACTAGGTGTTTTTAGTTATTTTATCACTACTTGCTTTACTATGCCTATTATAATTTACAAAAATGGTATATATTGTAGTGTACTTAATTTGATTTCACACTTCACCACAGTGCCTTTCTATTCTTATAATCCTTTGTTACGATTATAGCATCTTTCATTTTGTTTTAATAGCTTACCCTTTTTTCCCAACTTATTGTATGCATTTCCTGTTTGTAATTGCTTTCTGTTTGCAAATTAAATTTAAGCCACGTAAGACCCCTTCGGGACAGTTCTACACGGTTCACTTCACAAAAACACCTTTTTTGCCTTGTACTCACGTTTGTGATGGTCTTGATAGTTGATTAGTTGATTAGATAGTTGATTTCGGAAGTTCCACGAAGCAAGTTGTTTGTTTGTATGTATGAGTGTGCATGCGTATGCGTAGTGCAATGGCCTTCAATAAACACTCAAACAAAAGGCTACAATGCATGCATCAAAATAAAGAAACATATCAAAGGCAAATAAAGTTGTTCCTCAAATCAAAAATAGCCTAAATCAAAAGTAAAACACAATCAAATAATTTAGGCTAGTATTTCTTTCAATATATTAAATTCAAGGTCAGTGTGTAGAGGAATGCGAAGCGTTGTATAGCGGTAGAAAACTGTATGTCGGCAGCGTCTTCTCAGCTCAAATGCACACCTGCTCTAATTATTGGCATGACAGCCCAACATCATTATTCAGGTAGCCACTAGGGGGCACCATTTACATATTTACAATAACTCATAAGAGATTTGGCTCCAACACACCAGTCCCTATTGTTATGGGCAGGGTGCATAATGACAATACAAAACTCAAAAATAGGAGCCCACAAAAATTCAAAACGTTCAATAAATCAATGTATTCTTTATGTCATGTCATGTATGAGGGTGTGAGTGCATGTGTGAGTGTAAGTGTGTCTTGGTTATTCTTCAGTTACTGTCTGTAACCAGCAAACAAATCTTGTTAATTGGCTGTTCAAGAATGTTTGTTTTAGTCTGAAGCTTCACACTCCTCACCAACCCTCTTGCGTCAGGTTTGGTAAAAAAAATTCTTGCCATCTTCTGTTCACCAACATTTGCACAAAGGCATTGGCATGTTACACAGTCAGAAATGATTTTCCTTGACATTGAATTGGCAGAAGGAATCCAATACCTTTGGCGCAGAGCAGACAACATATGGTTCCTCCCACTATGACCAACTTGCCGGTGGATGTGTTCAAGAATGAGCCTGCACACATGATGGTTCTTGGGAAGAATCACAGGTTGCTTTGCTTCCTCTGGCATGGCCACTTTGCTCAGCCTACCACCCACTCGCAGAACTTCCTGGTCAGGCTTGTAGATTGAGCTTTGTTTCTTGATATTCAAATTCCCATTCCTGAGAGTTGCAATCTCTTCTGGGAAGCCTTGTGTTTGACAGAAGCGCACACTTGCGGTCTCTGCATTTGTCAGGTCATCCAGGGAGAGTTTAGGAGCACCAATGGATTCTCTAAATAACTTCATTTCAGTTTCAATCAATGACTGTGTTTGCCTTTGTCTGGCTCCTGAGCCTTTATTTTGACAGTTGCATCCTTTCTGTTCTTGCTCAGCTGTAACATGTAAGTTTTTACATGTAGAAACCATGCCACTGTTCTTTTCAGTTTGCTCCATGTAGAGAAGTGGTGTACAAGAGTGTTTGTGGCATTTTGCTATTGTTGTAGTACTCAAGACCGGTCTTGGTCTCGAGACCATATTTTGATGGTCTTGGTCTCGTCTCGGTCTCGACTGCATTTTTACTCAGTCTTGTCTCGGTCTCGGAGAGAGAGGACTCGGAAATTTAGGTCGAGACCGAGGAACCTTTTAACCACAATGTGTACTTTGTGGCTACCATGCTGGATCCACAGTTTGGCCTCAGCTGGGTGGATCTGGACGTTACCAATAGGGGAAGTGCAACATCACAGAAGAAGTTCAGAGATGACCTTAAGAAGACACTCACAGGTTAGTATACATTTTAATCCAATTATATCTTTCATTTAGAAAAAATATTGTCATTGTAAAGTGAACTGTCCCTTTACATTTAACCGAACCATTTTGTTTGTTTGTTAGTGTTTTTCAGATACCTTGATCTCGGAGGTGGAGAAACTCATGGAGAGTGGAGGAGATACAACTGGCACAGGGGCCTCTGCTGTGGAGCTATCCAGTGACTCGCCACCAGTCAAATGCCTTCTGTCCTGCTACAAGGCCCACAAGAAGCGCAACTCAGCCCAGGATTCAAGTATTGTAACACAGATCAACAAATACTGTGATGCCATCCAGGACACTGACATTGACGATGCACTTGTCTTCTGGGCCAAAAACCAGGACAGATTCCTACAACTCCACATCATGGCACTGAAGGTGCTGTCGGTCCCTGCCTCCTTGGCACCAGTGGAGAGGGTTTTTAGTAGAGGAGGCATTATAATGAGACCCCACCTTGCTCGTTTAGGTCACAGAATGCTGCAATCTCTCATGTTTATAAAATGCAACCAAACTCTATTTTAAACTCATTTCCCATTTTGCAATGTCCGTTGTGAAGAATAATTTCCAGCTCTAGAGTAATATTACCCAGTTTAGAGTCATATTGCCCTGCCACTTTCATGTTGAAAAATGACAAAAAATTTAATGTTAAATTATTTTTTTATTTTTACTGCAGACCAACAGTAAACCAACAGTTTTGTTGAAAATTTAAGTTTCAAATAAATATTTTTAATATAACTACTATAAACTAATGTTTCTGTTTATTAACAGCATACTCTCACATACAGATCCAGGGTTCCTCGCCCCCCCTCGGTCTTGGTCTTGGTCTCAGTCTTGCCCCCCCTTGGTCTTGGTCTCGGTCTCGGCCCCCCTTGGTCTTGGTCTTGACTCGGTCTCGGATTAGGTGGTCTCGACTACAACAATACATTTTGCTCTGTTTGAATTATGTTGACTGTGAGCTTTTCCCTTTTGATTTCGGGGTCATCCGGAGAGATTGCAGGGAGATCCACAAGAGCATCTGGCCACTCCTCTTCTGGTCTTAGCTGGTTTTGTGGCACAGCTTCAGCATGTCCCTTTTCAATCATGTTTTCAAGAAATTCACTGTATTCCTTCTGAAATTTAGTGTCTTTACTGAATTTCTTCTTCAAGGATAAGGTTCGCTGCTCTGCCAGATGGCGGTTGTTCGGCATGGAGGGATCACCTTTCTTAAATGGAAGTTGCAGCTGGTAATGGCCGTCCCTTCAGCTCAGCAGAGCTAGACATCATGTGGAGGAAATTCTTGTCCAGCACGGACATTTCTGTCTTCTCTTCATAGCCCTTTTCGGGAAAGTCCTGGTTGAACTGCTGTATTAAAAGCTCTTTCAATTTGTTCAAGTTCACTACATAAATTTGGTTACTGAAGATGTGGCTCAGCTTATCTTCAGTGCTGCTGCCTTGTAGTAGTCCATTAACTACCCACCCAAGTCTTGTTTTAACAGTGTACGGCCCATTACCTTGGCTGTGAATCACTTGCCACGGCTCCATAAGCTTTGGTGCATTGATTACTAACAGAAGTCCAATTTCTGCATCAATATTGGATAGCTTGACCTTTTTCAGGTAGTCCCATTCTTTCACTGCATCTTGTGTAGGAATGTGCTGCTTGGTAACCGGGATTTCATCTTGGGTGTAGACTGGTGGCAGTGCAATAAAATCATTCCCTTCAATGTTCGATACTTCAAGACCAGAGACCAGGTTGAAACTGACTGATTTTTTGTGTCCTAAAGTCCTAAATATGATCTGTGTCTTCCTTCCCTTCGCATTGAGTTTCTGCCTGAGGGACTCTGTGCAAAACGTTGCGGAGCTCCCCGGGCCCAGGAAAGCATATGTGCGTACACTGTTGTTGCTGTTTGACAGCTTGACTTGAACAGGGATGATAGCTAGCGTCTGGTTGTCACCGGTCCCAGTATGCATAGGCCTCTCCAATGAGACTAGTGCACTGCTCACTAACTTCTTCTATGTGTTCATACTCACATCGTTTTTGTTTTCTTTTGTCTTTCTTTGTTCAATATGCAAAACTGTGGGGTGTCTGGGTGAACATATTTTGCAACTCAGTCGCCTTTTGCAGTCCTTACTTAGATGTCCTTTGTTCACACATCCAAAACAAATGCCATTTGCCTTGAAAAAGTCAACCTTCTCTTGCTGTTTCTTTTGTTTCAACTGTTTGCACACGCCTGTAACATGTTCTGCTTTACAGTACAAGCATGTCTTGATAGTTGTTGAACCTCTTCAGATGTGATTGTGGCAAAGCTGCTCTTGCTGTATGGTTGCCCAGACTTGAAGCCACTAGCTCTGGGGTTTCCTTTTTTGTCCTCCTTGGATGACTTTGGCGCAACATCTTGTATGTTTCCAAAGAGAGGGTCAGCTGCAATGTTTGCTTGTTTTTCAATGAAGTCTACTAACTGTTTAAACTTGGCTCTTCGAGTGGTGCACTCACAGTAAGCATAAGCAACACCTCTCCATTTCTCTCAAAGTTTGAAGGGAAGTTTAGAAATGACCATTTTCATGTGTGAAGTATCGTTCATGTCTTCAAGTGCATCAACGTCAATCATTGCATTATGGCAACCCCTCAAAAACAGTGCATACTCTTGAAGTGCCTTTCTGTCTTCCATTCTGAGAATGGCCCAGTTCAGTGCCTTTTCTTGGTACGCTGAAGCGATAAGTACATTGTTGCCACAGTGTTTGTGCAGTAATTTCTTTGCTTCTTTGTATGTCTTCTTAGGGTCCATATGCAGACAGCTTCTGACAAGTGCTTTAGGTTGAGCATCAGTAAACTGTTCAAGAAAGAACAACCTGTCGCGATCATTGCTAGTTTTATCTTCAATGCAGTGTTTAAAGGTAGGGATGAAAGTCATGCAATCCAGTGGGTTACCTTTAAAGACAGGAATTTCTCTAGATGGAAGTGTTGAGAGTCTCTGTTCTTTAATAAGCATCTCTGTTATTTCATTTTGCCTTTGCATGATTGTTTGCATCAACGTTTTTATCAACTTGAACACTTTGAACAACTTTGTGGACAGAAGAATGTTCTTTGTTCTTAGAGGAAAGCTATTGCATAGACTTTATGGCTCTGGGTCACACATACAACTGTTGGCCACTAGGGGCTCTTGATGTTTGGTGTGAGCAGTATGGCTGATTCTCTGCACAGCACCATTCTCTTCATCATAATCATCATCGTCATCATAATCATCTTCTTCATCAACCAAAACATCAGATTTAACATGAACTTCATAGTCATCAACATGTCTATGCAAGAGTTTCGAACACTTGTAAGAGCTTTGAACACTTCTGGCTTCTTCCAGTGTTTCCAATATGTTGATTTTTGCATTTGCTTCAGCAATTTCAGTCTGCAGAGTCAATGCTTCTTTCCTGGCTTGTAATTCAGCCTCTTCCTTTTCTAGGGCATGTTTTTCTTTTAAAGCTGTGACTTGAATCAAAAGAGCTGCTCGTTCAGCTTCCACCTTCCTCTGAGCAGATGAGGCATTTGAGGATCAGCTCCTATGGCTACTACTAGCATGGCTATGACTACCTGCACCACCAACCGTGCTTATACCCACAGAAACAATAGATTAATTCTCCTCTGTCTTTTCTTCAATCGGGTGTGGAGGCTCTTGATGAACGTAGCTGTTTTTAAAAGCCATTTCTTGGTTGTGTCTTGAAACTCTTTATATTGTGCTATTTTGGGTAAATACCAATTATTGTGGTCTGTCTCTTTAAGATCTGGAGACATCAGTTCATGGACAGAGCACTGTATTTCTGAGAAGTCCTTCATGAGATCAATGAGAATGACATGAAATTGGTGGATGATTTCAATATTATCATAATCAAGCATGAGTGATTCTATTTGATTTCGTTTGACTTCAAGTTGTTTCAGTTTGGCTTTTCTTGCTTTCATTTGTTGTTGCAGTTTAGCTGCCAAAGCCTTTGTAGTCAGTTTGATTCCTCTTTTTGACCTTCCATAAGCTTTTACGGACAGATTTTCGTCATTTACATTTTCCTTTGATGTCCCTTTAATGGGTGCTTTTGCGGCTCCATTAGTGTTAAGTCTGGTTCCATTTTTTACAGACATATTTTCAAAGAACGATTCACGGAAACCACACAAACAAAGGCGTGAGTAAAGCTCGTCATGTCAGCACATAACAAACCCGCAAATTTCAACCGCGGATAGAAAGGAATCACCCACAACAACGGTGATAAATATCCACAACAATATACGGCGATAAATATGAACAACAATGATCAACAACAAGTATAAACAACCCCTTCAACAATGCACAACTTCAAAGCTCAACAGACCGACAACCCACGACAGTTTATTCAACACAAAACAAATCATATCCACACACATTCAACTGTGACATCCACAAAGCATACGAAAAACTTCGTTCCGTATAATAAATTATCACAGTTTCAAAACAGTCGAGCGCAATCCATAATGTTCGCATGAATTCAAGCAAGTCCGCCGAGGCAAGGGTCACCAAACAATGATTCATCCATTCCAGTCGAATCCAAATGATGTCCGTAGTTCCGATAGTTTTCTACTTTTTGTAATGACTTTCTGTTTGCAAATTCAATTTAAGCCATGTAAGATGCTTTCGGGACAGTTCTACGCGCTTCACTTCACAAAAACACCTTTTTTGCCTTGTAGTCAGGTTTGCGATGGTCTTGATAGTTGATTAGTTCCACAAAGCAGGTTATTGTTTGTTTGTATGTATGAGTATGCATGCGGTGCGTAATGCAATGGCCTTCAATAAACACTCAAACAGAAGGCTACAATGCATGCATCAAAATAAAGAAACGTATCCAAGGCAAATAAAGTTGTTCCTCAAATCAAAAATAGCCTAAATCAAAAGTAAAACACAATCAAATAATTTAGGCTAGTATTTCTTTCAACATATTCAATTCAAAGGCAGTGTGTTGAGAAATGCGAAGCGTTGTATAGCGGTAGAAAACTGTATGTCGGGCAGCGTCTTCTCAGCTCAAATGCACACCTGCTTTAATTATTGGCATCACAGCCCAACATCATTATTCAGGTAGCCACTAGGGGGCATCATTTACATACTTACAATAACTCATAAGAGATTTGGCTCCAACACTATTTAAGAAGCGATTACCACAAAGTTTGTGTTTAGGTTCAAGTACAACTCAAGAACTCACATTTTGGGGTGACTCACAGTGGTGTCCATTACTTAGCCTGGAGTTTGGATATTGTCTCAGGTGTCTAAGCTGTTACTGTGGTCTAATTGCTAGGTTAGGATCTGTTAATGCTTAGTATGTTTAGTGACTTCATTTTGGGGTACTTTTACCCTGTCGTTTGGGGACAGGGTAGGGGAGGGTATGCGCTGCAATTTAGATTTTTTGTATTTTACTTTTTTATTATGTTGAACGACTGGAACTTAGGCTTTCCTTTTATACCATTCTTTACATTTTAATCAGTTTCTCTCCATTCAACCCTCGTTACTCACTCGCTTTCCAACTTTACAACTCCTATGTCTGGGTCACTTAAACTTACTACTTGGAATGTCCAAGGGATTGGCCACGTAATTAAAAGGAAAAAGATTTTAACGCATTTGAAAAAACAAAAATCCGACATAGCACTGCTTCAAGAAACTAAACTATCTGACACAGAACATTTGAAGCTTAGGACAGACTGGGTAGGCAGGGTCTACTTCTCTTCCAATTCACAGAATAAAAAAGGTACAGCCACTCTCATAAATAATAACCTCCCTTTCATTTTGGAACACAAAGAAAAGGATTCAGAGGGGAGATTCATTCTGATTACAGGCTCGATCCTTAAACAACACATAACTATTCTTAATGTTTATGCCCCAAACCATGACTCACCCCACTTCATGTCACAAATGATTTTAATGTTTAATCATTACTGCAAAGGCTTGGGCTTCTTAGCTGGTGATTTTAATTGTATAATGCATGCTTATTTGGATAAATCCTCCTCCGCAAACATATCGAATCCAAGGTCATCTACTGTCCTTAATAACCTATGTACAGACACTGGATTGATAGATATATGGTGACAGATAAACCCTAAAGTGAGAGACTACACATTCTATTCACATCCTCACAACTCATACTCTAGACTCAACTATTTTTTTATTCCCAAACAATACAGTTCAGACCTGCTGTATAGATCCTATCATCCTATCGCCTCAGTGAATTTTCACATCAGCCCAGCATTCAACATTCCTAGAACTCCAACCTGGAGATTCAACACATCGCTTTTGAATAGTGACCCCTTTTGCACCTTTGTCCAGAACAATCTATCACAATTTTGGCTTGATAACAAAAATTCTCCAGTGATCTGGGATGCGGCTAAAGCCGCTTTACGTGAACGCCATATCTCCTATACTTCTCATCAGAAAAAAGTCCTAGAGGACAACAGGAAAAATCTTGAAAAAGAAGTTACTAGGTTAGAACAAATACATAAACAAATACCCACAGTTGCAAATTGAAAATTAGCGACTGCTCAGACTAAACTCAATATGGATCACACTCATCACATTCAGAAGCTACTACTTTTCACTAAACAGAAGTACTATGAATTTGGTAATAGGTCCAGTCGCTTGCTTGCCCATCAACTGAAAAATCAGAACAATGATCGCTCAATTAACATGATAAGAACACCGTATGGCAATGTCTCATGTGATCCATTGACTATCAATAGTACGTTTAGAGATTTTTATAAATCTCTTTACAGCTCAGAAAACACTGACGCCAACATTGCCCCTTACCTAAATAATATCTCCTTACCTACTATCGTGGAGGAGGACTGCTCCAGTTTATATGCTGCATTCACACCAGAGGAAGTCTGGGCTGCGATCCAGGCCATGCAGAATGGGAAATGTCCGGGCCCTGATGGGTTTCCGTTAGAATTTTTAAAGAAGTTTTTGCCAGAGATCCACCCAATTTGTATGCCTGCTGTTAACAATATTTTGAAAGGTGATATTCCACTCTCTTGGAGATATGCCTCCATTAGCCTACTCTTAAAAAAAGATAAAAATTCCTTGAACTGTTCATCATATAGGCCTATCAACCTGCTTAATGTGGACTACAAAATACTTGCAAAAGTACTGGCTCGTAGACTTGAAAACGTGCTTCCTAAAATTATAAACCCAGACCAGGTAGGATTTGTGAAATCAAGGTATGGCACAAATAATGTACGTTGTGCACTTAATGTTGTACACTATCTTAACATTCATAAAAACCCAGCGTTGATAGTTTCTTTGGATGCCGAAAAGGCTTTTGACCGAGTGGAATGGTCTTTTTTGTTCCTCGTATTAGAAAAATTTGGTTTAGGCTCTAAATTTATTAATATGATTAAAATTCTTTACTCTGATCCAATAGCCACTGTCAGTACAAACGGCCTGATGTCCGAGGGTTTTCCAGTGCGCAGAGGTTGCAGGCAAGGGTGCCTTCTGTCTTTATTGTTCACATTATTCACTGAGCCTTTGGCCGCGGTCATCAGAACTAATCCCGACATAAACGGGATCACAGTGGGTGAAGAAAACCATGTTATTTCCTTATTCACAGATGATGTTCTTCTGCATCCTGAAAAATCAATTCCGGCAGTTCTGAACTCTATAGCCTCATTTAGTGCTCTGTTGGGTTATAAAATGAATCTAGGAAAATATGTCGCTTTTCCCTTCAATATCCCCCAGAATATGTCCATACAATCCCCTTTTCAGGAGTCAGAAAGGGGTTTCAGATATTTAGGTATTTTTGTCACTCCTGACTTAAATAATTTATTTGAGACTAGTTACTCCCCTCTAATTCAAAAAATTAAAACAATTTGAAGAAGTGGACCTCCCTACCGACTTCCTTCTTTGGGAGAATCAACGCAATAAAAATGAACATCCTTCCCCGATTAAATGATTTATTTCAAAATCTTCCATGTTATTTGACCCCAGCATTTTTTAAGTCACTGAAATCTCATCTCTCTCATTATATTTGGAATAATAAACATTAGAGAGTTAGGTTTTCTAAACTTACTAAGCCAAAGGAATTGGGAGGCTTATCCCTGCCCAATCTTCAACTCTACTATTGGTCAGCGCAACTTAAAACGATGACAAATTGGTTTATGAATAGGAAAGATTCTTTATGGGTTGGTCTTGAATCTGTAGCATGTTACCCCAGAAAGCTTAGATCACTCCCCTTTATCAACAATATAGATCAGATAAATTCTCTTAACAATAATATAATTGTTTGTAACACACTACTGGTCTGGAGGGATGTGAAGAAATATTTGAATATTCAATCTGTTATTTCTGTTTGGTCTCCCCTGGCATTGAATCCTGACCTTCCGGCACAGATTAGGAGTATTGGTCTGTTGGAGTGGACTTCCAAAGGCCTATCAGATCTTACAGGCCTGTTGGTCTCTGACTCTTTAAAGTCGTTTGAGCAAATGAGGATTGATTTTAACATTCAGAACAGGAAAATACTATGGTCTTGGCTAAATCTTCCAAAGGAATGATTTCAGAGATTTATGCTCTATTACTGTACTCTGATTCTTCAGCTTATGATTCCCTGAAGCCGTTGTGGGAGCGTGATCTGGAGGAAACATTTAGTCCTGCAGATTGGACCGAGATTTGTAATGGGATCTTTCCGAAACGCACTTCAATTTCTATACATTATCAAAATTTTACATTTTTCCATAGGACTTATTTTACACCTATTCACCTCAAGAAAATGTTCCCCAATAGTTCAAACCTTGGCTATAAATGTAAAACATACAATGGTACGTTTATCCATCTGTTTTGGTCATGTGATCCATCCAGGCATTTTGGAAAGAGGTTCCTTCTGTGATCCAGGAGGTTACTTGTAAAGTTTACACTGACTACTTCTTTTTACTTGTTAAACCATACTCTGGACAATATTTCTGATACAGACACCAAATCTCTGTTAATAATGGTGTGCTTGTATTTTATTTGGATTTCAGAAATATAAAGGAGTTTCCCGCAAAGATTTTACAGATACAAAAGCAATAGTTTAAATGTATTTTTAGTTAGCCAGCAAGCCAGTGTAATGAGTTATATATCTGCTTCACTCGGAGGGGGGATTTGAACCCAAGTCTGTCTGTCTTGCAAAAAGGCAAAGACACTACCCAGTGAGCTATGAGGGAAGTAGACAGCAGAAGTGCAAAGTTTCACTGTTTTAAAACGTGTGAACTTGTATGTGTGTATATATGTTTTTATTGGTTGATGTATGTAAAAAAAGACCAATTGAGAGACATTCTTTGTGGGTTCGGAGCATTTCAGGCAGGAAAAATAAAAAGGAAAAACCACAAAATCCCCTAAGTTTGGGGCTTTATTGTGTGGAGGCGTGAAGTTGTTTGTAAATTCTGTCTATCGAAATGTGGTCAGAAGGTACAGAAATGAATGTTTTAAGGGCTAAGAGTACACATTGCGGTTATTTCTGTGGGGAACCCTGAAAAGTGCCAAACTCTCTGTGCTGTATAGGTATGGGGCATGCCCCACCAAGGCGTAACTTAGCTGGATGGCATACCTGCCATCCCAATCTAACAGAATTTTAGACATGGTATCATGCATAGTTTAACAGGTACAGGGCAGGGTCTAACAATGTTTCAAAATGACTGCCAGTTTGGGAGGTTGACACATTTATCTGATTATACATAAGGATATCAGGGGACCAGGGATTGCCATTCTCGGTGAAGCTCATGAACTCCAGTGGTAACTCGAGGTATTGCAGTTCTGTAAGCCTCTGGTGCCAAAAAGCAAATTTCCCCATTGAAGTACATTCAAAACTACGAATTTACCCCTGCCAAATTAAATTTTTTTGCTCAAAAATTTCATAACACTGAACTAATAACTCTCTAGGCAGCTATTTGTTCTCTGAGTCCCACATAAGAAGATTTAAGATTCATTTAATTCCAATTTGGTCCGCATGGTTTTACGTCATAGTGTGCGCAACTGCTTAAATGGACGCACCCGCAAATGAATGAGTTTGAGGCTGTTAATGACTCATCAATGCAGAAAAGGGTTGAATTTAAACATAAATTTAAAAAATGAAAACAGATGTATTTAATTAGCTCTTAAATTATGTTTCAAATGATGCTATGGTGCAAATGATTCTACGGTTTGTAGAATATCACTGTTTTTAAAGTCACTTAGCGATTCCCTTTTAATTGTAGAGTACTACTCACTGCTTTTCTAAGGATACGAATGTTCATTTTTCAGTGGATTTGTCATCTCTCAGCATGTATTTCATGATGAAAAGACACACAGACATAAATCACAATTGACTGGGACCATTTTTAAGTGAAGGGGTACATTTATCAGCACTAGGCAATGACATCTTGAATAATATCCACCTTGTACTGCTTAGATTATGTCACTACCAGAGTTCAGCATAGTAGGACTAACAATATTACAGTACTGCAAATCATATCGAAAGGTTGTCTTTGCCATTTGTCATGAAGACAAGCCAATATTGCAGTAGGTGGCAAGCTCTATGTTATTACTTTATAATAATTGTTTACATAATAGTCAAACATATACAGCACATTGCATGTTTCCATTTCAATAACAAATAAAACTTAATATTTCGCTTTCCTCATGCACCACACAGACATCCAAGAAAAAAAAGTGAATTATATTAGCTAGCTTTTCCTTTCTGCAATCGCTTTTCACAATGATGCATTTTTCTTGAGATCAGGTTCACTGGCTAGCGGGCCCAGTTCTAGGAATGGGCATGTGGGGGCAATGCCCCACCAAATGCTCCGACTGCCCTACACCAAACCGACCCCGCTTCATCCCAAAATTCAAAAATAACTGAAAACTGTTTTATTTTGTCCTTGTCGATTTGGCCGATCATAAACATGCAACATCAAAATACTTATATCTGATTGGTTGGTCTGGCCGTATAAAAAATGGATACATAGCGGGGAGAGCAGTTACTTCGCTATCATTTCACCTCCAGTGTTGCTAACTTGACGTCTTTCATCCTAGATTTAGCGAATTTTCAGACCCTTGTCTGAAACCCTTAGGGTTTTTGCGCACAGAAACAGAAGACTGATGCTGTAATAGGTTATTGATGCTTTAGATAGCCTAAGCCATATTGTGTGTAATATGAAAAGATTTTGAATCACATAACTCTAAAAAAAAGAAGACAAAAAAGAAAAACACCCAAAAAAAACACAAAAACCTTGTAAAAAATCTGTTGTAAGATAGTTATTGTTTATACTGTTACGACTTAAGCTATAGTCGTGACAAAAAGGGAGACAACACAACAAGGTATACTTTTAAACAAAGGAATTATTTATTAAGAAGAAAACAATGATACATGTATGAGTGAAATGTAGGGTATTTATATTGAATGTGTATGGATGCGCGTGTGCAAAAATGGGATGTGAATGTACAACGCAAATCCTGTGAAGAAAAGAGGGTGAAGGAAAAACCCGCTGGCCGTCCAACCGCCCGACCTGGGACATTTTCGAAAAGTTCTCCGTGGAGGCCGTCACACAATGCACCGTGATAACACACAACACTGTGTCTTTTTGTTCTTCAGTTGTTCTCATTGCGTCTTTTTGCTCAAAAAGTTCTACTTCTTACAAAGTAAATGGCGGCAATTTTAACATCTTTTAGTTTACACTGAACGGTAGCAGTTACGTGGTCATATGTTCCGGTTTGTCCGTACCCACTATTAACAGCATGTCCATATACATTTAGAGTGCCGGGAAAGGCCTACCGGTATTCTTAAATAACATCGGAAGAAAAACACGCAGTACAAATACATTTGTTAGGGTTTATTTTTAGTATTCTGCCAAAACAAAAAAATCACAATCTATATTCAACTTACATTCATTCAGCGTTCTTCCGTGTTGTTTCTCCCGCAAAACAGGCGCTGCTGTACCAAGTGGTATTTTTGTAGAGGATTTTCTGGGGGTGTTATTGGGCTGTGCCATTGTAGGAGGGGTGATTTAGTGAGCAGCGTACTAAAAGGTATATTTATTTATTTATTTTATTTATTAACCTTTATTTAACCAGGAAAAGTCTCATTGAGATTGAAATAATTATACTGTACTACACTGTTAGAGGAATTCACAGGGCCAACAGTCTTTAACCTAATCAGCGGTTATTTTATGGGACTACTCCAGGTAAGTAAATAGTAATTTTCAAATAAAATAAGAATACATTCAAACGTATTTGCAACATAAAGAGGATAGATAGTGGAATAGCTAACTTGCTTCACTCATTTCAACCATTTTAGCCAGCTAGTCACCACATGGGCACAACAATGGCAATAAACTCCAAAAATAAAAGCATCTTCTTACAAATAACTGCAGTGATACACTAATAAACATCTCAGCATTCATATTTGTCTAATAAATTACATTGATGGCAAATGAAATGAGTTATTTTTAGAGGGATCAATAAGAGAGGGTGGATTTCACTTCCTGCCTTGCAGAATGAGAACAGAGTTGTGACCTAAAATGGCCGCAACTAACCAAAAAGTACAAACACAAAGGCTGCACAACAACAGAGACAGCGAAAATATAATCTCTAATTAGTTCACCTCCTTACACAGACATAACAACATATAACAATTTACAATAAATAAAAATAACAGAATCACAAAATACAGTATAAAAATATTTAGAAATATTTAAATAATTATCAATATTCATCATAAATCATCAACATCAGGGATCACACAGGGGCAATATAATTCATTCAAAACATCTGCAGCCTGATGTGCCTGCCTCCAAATCATTAAGAATTACTTAAAAGCATCCAATGAGACTAGCTCCCGAAGATTCAGGTCATTTTGGAACTGATTCCAAGAAAAGGGAGCAGCATACTTAAATGCCCCTTTTCCCCGATTCAGTATGGGCTTTAAGGACAGATAGCAGGAATAGGTCCTGAGAGCGAAGACAGTAACTTCCAACACTTTTCTAAAGGATGTAAATCCGTAGATAAGATGGAAGCAAACCAAGAATAGCCTTATAAATAAAAATATGCCAATGGCTGAGTCTACGGGTGGACAAAGCAGACCATCCAACCCGAGCATACAAGGAACAATGGTGAGTAAGGGCTTTACAATTTGTAATAAACCGCAGTGCTCCGTGGTAGACAGTATCCAATGCATGTAGGCATTGCGAATATGCATGCATGTATAAAACATCACCATATTCCAGTACAGACGCAAAAGTGGCAGCAACAAGGCTCCTTTTAGCCTCGAAGGAAAAGCAAGACTTGTTTCTAAAATAAAAACAACTTCAGTTTTTTCACCAGTTGCTGAATGTGAGGCTTAAAAGAGAGAGATCATCAATTACGATTCCTAGATATTTGTACAGAGACACAGACTCAATCTCATTGCCCTGAAAAGTGGTGATAGATGGAAGGTTCAGTGGCTTTTTCTTTGCATCAGAAAACATCATGAGTTTTGTTTTTTCAGCATTCAAAACAAGTTTTGAATCACAAAGGGTGAGTTATACAGTATTAAATGCAAGTTGTAGCTGACACAGAGCCTGGATTGGTGTAGAAGCAGAGCAGTATATCACAGTATCATCGGCATAAAAGTGGAAATTTGCATTTGAAACGATCAAGCCTGTTGATGCATATGGTGAATAGGAGTGGTCCCAGGACCAATCCCTGGGACACACCCTTGGATACACTAAGGGAGCTAGAAGTGATACCTTCATCCTGCACACACTGAGATCTGCCTGATAGATAATTTTCAAACCAACAGACAGTTTGCTCTGACAGTCCTACACTGATAAGTCTTTGCTTCAGTATTGCATGATCCACAGTATCAAAAACCTTAGATAAGTCAATGAAAAGGGCAGCACAGTGATGCTTGTTTTCTAAAGATTCAATTATATCATTAACTACTTTTAAGGCCACTGTAGTTGTGCTGTGTTTTTCCCTAAAACCTGATTGAAAATCAGATAAAATGTTTGAAAATAAAAACTCCTTCAATTGTTCACTCACAAGGGATTCCAGAACCTTAACCAGAACAGACAATTTGGAGATAGGCCTCTAATTGTTTAAGACTGTAGGGTCACCCCCTTTTAACAGGGGAAGAACAAAGGCAGATTTCCATATAAGAGGAATTTCATTAGAGTCCGGGCAAAGATTAAAAAGATGTGTCAAAGGTGGTGCAATAAAATCAGCCGCTAGCTTTAAAAAGTAAGGCTCCAGGTTATCAGGACCTGCCAATTTTCTAGTATCTAAAAGTTGAACATAGCTTGTTCATAAGTACCTTACGTATCTAGCTAGCTAGCTAATGTAATGTACAGTCTTGCCGATTGCTTCTGTAAAAATATTGACTGCTATACTTATTACTGTAAATCGCAGAAATGTTAGAAACCACATAAGAAATGGCATTGTCACAATGAGTTACTTGTTTTCTTCCACAAAATCCTGCAGCTAGCCAGCAAAGCAACAGTCAGACTATTTGAAAGCTTTTTTCAGAGCGCACCCCCGCAGGTTAACGTCATTACGCTGCGTTTACCGTGATCCCAGTGTGCACACTTTGGTGCCAAAAGCCCATCAAACATGGCTGCGTCCATGAATTGGCTTCATGCGCCATTTAGCAGCTCCCATAGGAAGCCACGGAACCGGTAAATAGAAGCTGTCTTCAGTTCTTTTATATCTTTATGAAGGATACGAATGAAATCAAAAATCTGAGTTCATTCATAGTAAATATACAGAATGCAAACAACACAAAATGGGTACAATTTTGTCCAAAATATGAATGTAGTATGAAATCTATTCACAAATAAACATAGTGATATAATGTTGGTATGTGCAACATCCTTAAGGAATTCCTTCATGAGTGAAATCAATTTATCCTTAATAAACTAATATACACAGGAAAGGGGGGTGACTTTTCACAACTATAAATCATAGGGAATATAATCTTACACATCCCCAAAAGAATAATATTTTCAAAAGCTTTGTTTAAAAAGAAAAAAACTGGACAGTAGTTTGCAACAGTGTCATTTTTCTGTTGGAACACTGAACCTGAACAGTGTGCTCTAATGGCTAAGGACTATATAACATTCAAGTAGACTTTATAACAGCATAAAACTTCATTTTAATTTGTTAGGGTGATATCAATTTCGACAAATTAGCTGTGTATATATATTGCACATGTAATTTGCTTCTGACGAAGATGTATCACCAGCATACATTAATAACCATTATTTTCTATAGATGACTTGCTTTTAAGGTACGAATAACGTATTTTGTTTGCCCTTGTAATGTTACAAAAAGAATCAGATCCTTATCCCTATTTTTCCCAGAGATAGAGACAGTAAAAGGCAGTTGTTTTGGATGATCATTTAGCATTTATTTCTCAATAGGTATTTGATATCTGGAGCTCTCACTTCAGTATTAGTCTTTATACATAAGTAAGGAATACGTGCAGTGCCTTCGGAAAGTATTCAGATCCCTACACTTTTCCCACATTTTGTTATGTTACAGCCTTATTATAAAATGGATCAAATTAATTTTTGTTCTCATAAATCTACGCACAATACTCCATAACGACAAAGCGAAAACAGATTTTTTGAAACTTTTGCTAATTTATTAAAAATAAAAAACTGAACTATCACATTTACATAAGTATTCAGACCCTCTATTCAGTACTTTGTTGAGGCTCCTTTGGCAGCGATTACAACCTCAAGTCTTCTTGGGTATGGCACTACAAGCTTGGCACACCTGTATTTGGGGTATTTTGCCTATTCTTCTCTGCAGATCCTCTCAAGCTCAGTCAGGTAAGATGGGGAGCGTTGCTGTACAGCTATTTTCAGGTCTCTCCAGAGATGTTCAATTGGGTTCAAGTCTGGGCTCTGGCTGGGCTACTCAAGGACATTCACAGACTTGTCCTGAAGCCACTCCTGTGTTGTCTTGGCTGTGTGCTTAGGGTTGTTGCCCTGTTGTCCTGAAGGTGAACCTTCGCCGCAGCCTGAGGTCCTGAGCGCTCTGGCTCAGCCTTTCATCAAGGATCTCTCTGTACTTTGCTCCGTTCATCTTTCCCTCGATCCAGACTAGTCTCCCAGTTCCTGCCACTGAAAAACATCCCCACAGCATGACGCTGCCACCACCATGCTTCAGTGTAAGAATGGTATTTGCCAGGTGATGAGCGGTACCTGGTTTCATCCAGACGTGACGCTTGGAAATATGGCCAAAGAGTTCAATCTTGGTTTCATCAGACCAGAGAATCTTGTTTCTCATGGTCTGAGAGTCCTTTAGGTGCTTTTTGATAAACTCCAAGCAGACTGTCATGTGCCTTTTAATGAGGAGTGGCTTCTGTCTGGCCTTCCGTCTCTACCATAAAGGGCTGATTGGTGTAGTGCTGCAGAGATGGTTGTCCTTCTGGAAGGTTCTCACATCTCCACAGAGGAACTCTGGAGCTTTGTCAGAGTGACTATCAGGTTCTTGGTCACCTCCCTGGCCAAGGCCCTTCTCCTCCAATTGTGACAGGAGCCACTGAACCCAGGCGTAAGTCGTATGAGGTGATTCTCCAGAAAATCACGTTTTAATTGAAAACACTTTTTTTCACCAAAATTCAGTTTTTTGCAGAAATTACTTCTTAAACATGTATACTTTCTAATACCTTAATATCAAACTTGTATTTGATCGGTAAACATTAGAAAAAGTTATATAATTAAACTCTCTTTCTCTTTATCTCTCTCTCTGTCTGCTGGTTGTGAGGGGGGCAGGACAATGGACATCCATATTAATGACCATTCCACATGAAATTCCTGCATAAGTAGTCAGGAAATACCTTGTGTTGTTTACAATCTAGTCTACTTTTTTTACGAGTGATTACGAGTGTCTCAGGAGATTCTATCATGTGTGACAACGCTGGTAATGTGGCTAAAGTTCTCCACCAAATTACCGAGCTGAATTTAGATAGTGCCAGCGACAAGAACAAATGGATTGACATGGTAAAAGTAAATCAAGTAAAAGGATATCTCGGCCTTTTAACAGTTCTAAAATCAATGAGCTACAAGATCCAGCATTCTAAAGCAGTTAGAACAGCAACATTATTCTTTGGATTTTCAATTGTTGTTACGTCCCCTCCCCTTTTCAGTGTCCAATTTCGCAGTTGATGGAAACGTTGAATCACGGTTCTAGTTACTGGCTTCATTTAGGGTTGCCAACCATCCCGCAAAATACTGAATTGTCCCTTATTTGTACAGTAGAATATGCATTCTGTATTTAACTCATGGCTACGGGACGCATTTTCTTCTGTATCTTTGTTAATGACTGCGTTTATAGTAACCGCTGTTGTTAATATAATTCATTTGTTAGCTAGCTAGCTAACCGGGATAAAAAGCATGCCGTGAGACCATTTTGAGCTAAAACCCAGGTGAATTTTAATATTGGTTAGGTAACAAGTGATGGCAAACTTATCATAAAGCTAGCTGGCATTCAAACCTGGTTTCAGAGGGTCTTGGAAAAATGCTGTCTACAATGCATGACCGCACCATTTTAAAAAGCAAGACAGAGCTAGGGAGATGAATTCGATTGAGTTCTGGTTTCGTGCAGTTTTCTTAAATAATGTATTTACAAAAATGACCAAAATTGGTGCTAATTGTATGGTATAATACAATAAGGATCTGTTTTTTCTAGATAGAATCATTGTTTTCATAGAATTAATGAGGTTTTTGATTAACAACGGTGCAAATAGAACTACCAATGAGAGTTTTTCTTGACACCGGTAAAACAATATGCCCAAACGGCTGCGGAAGAATACTTCAATTTCAGGTGATTAAGTCGATAAAAAATCAATAAATATTAAAGTAACCATTTATAGTCATTGTTGGTAACCCATTGTATAAGTGGAATAAACCCCTCGGGGCTGTCCCGTTATTGGAAAATAATGTACTTCGGTGGTGGTTAAGCATCACCACCCCTGTCGTACATTATTTTCCAATAACGAGACAGCCCGTCGTGGTCGTGGGGAGCGGCGGGATGAAAGTAACGGAGGGTGAAAGTAACGCGCATTTTCTCAAAAACGCGCATTTTCTTTACACATCTAGTGACTAAATGATAGCATAGGTTTCAAGTTTCATGCTAGCAAGTCTTGGATGCTAGACAGGGAGAAGTGACAGTAGAGAGGGGAGGCTACTTACAGTAAAAAATAAACAAACAAAAAAAGTTTGTTGTCTCCTCTAGTTCATTCTCTGTTGCAACTCAACTGACAAATTAGTCTACAAACATCACAAACTGTGATTTATTGACAGGTTTAATAAATAAATTATAGGCTATTCGAGGATCACTTACCTTAACTAGTTTTATGTGGAGGAGCAGCTTGTGAGGAGAAAATGCCGTTTGTGAAAAAAGCCGTTGGTGAAAATAAAAGATTCCAGACCATTCAATCAGGAGCACGCGTAATGGACCGCACCTTGGTAGGCTAAGTGAAGTCACGGGTGAAGAAAGACTCATATTACAGCTACTGTGGCATAGTAGGCCTACATTTCAGGGGAAATGAGATGAGGAAATGATGGCTAGTGTAGCTATTAAGCCCAAATAATGAATTTCAGTCTGATTAATCTTGTATCGCAAAACATTGTATTGGTTGCGCAACATTGTGAAGTTTACGCACGGTTAATTTTCGTGAATTTCGAACCTATAGCATTTATTAAATCTATGCAAACATGAAATTGTGTGTAATAGTACGTGTTGAAAGTAAAGAGAATTACAAACCCGAAAAACAGAGATACGAGCACCCTTAGTTTACTGTTACTTCCAACCCACTCCTGTGTTACGTTCGTCCCGCTCGGCAGGGACAAAAGTAACATTGCACTCGGTCCGTTCTCGGCCTTGTTTATGTTAAACTCATAGATTCTAGAACAAAAATTACAGTTGATAATAGTGAAGGACGTGTGCAAGTTGTGTGTCATAAAATATGGGATCTCTATTTCTATTAATTTCGGAGCAAATGGGATCAAACAAAAAAAGTGTTACTTTCGTCCCAGCTCTCCCCTATTCCATGCATTCAACATCAAATAGGTAGAATATTCCACCACAATGCATTATGTGTAATTTGGTATCTATTTAAGCTCTAGTAGCTACATTTCCCAGTAGCTTGTTGTAGCTTAATTACTTTCAGAATGATGTAAAGTACTATTCTTTTCACTGGTGAGTAGTAGGAGAGCAGCTATTGACAGCTTGTCAAAGGCATCATTGTTATTCAAGGGAGAGGTATGAATAAGGCTGCATAAATTAATTCAAAGTCTTAGTGGGAGTGAACAAGAGGCAGTGAGGATCCAAACTTCTGCCTTCAGCCTACATTAAATTTGATTTCTAAGCAGTTTAAATATTTGTATTCCGTGCATTCAACATCAAATAGGTAGAATATACCACCACAATGCATTATGAGTAGTTTGGTGTAACCGAAATCTATTTAAACACATGGTTGCTAAGGAAATATGTCACAAAAGTGTGGGAATCCCTTGTCAATCTTTGGCAGTGAAAATCTCTGGTTTTCTGGCAGCCCATTCAGCATAAATTTCTAACTTCAAAACCGCACAACTGCCTATAATTGTCCAATCTCCATGTATGATACATCTATTTGAAGCTCTGTTTCTCGGCTTGCGTATGCTATAAAAAAACTCAAAATCAACTTTCCTGAACATAAGCCTGGTTTTCTGGCTCCTGTCACAATTGCTCAGTTTGGCCGAGCGGCCAGCTCTAGGAAGAGTCCTGGTGGTTCCAAACTTCTTCCATTTAAGAATGATGTATTCTTCGGGACCTTAAATGCTGCAGAAATGTTTTTGTATCCTTCCCCAGATCTGTACCTTGATACAATCCTGTCTCGGAGGTCTACGGGCAATTCCTTGAACTTCATGGCTTGGTTTTTGCTCCGACATGCACTGTTAACTGTGGGACCTTATATGGAGGTGTGTGCCTTTCCAAATCATGTCCAATCAATTGAATTTACCACAGGTGGACTCCAGTCCAGTTGTAGAAAGATCTCAAGTATGATCATTGGAAACAGGATGCACCTCAGCTCAATTTTCAGTGTCATAGCAAAGGGTCTGAATACTTATGTAAATGTGATATTTCTGTTTTTTATTTTTTATAAATTTACAAAAATTTCTAAAAACCTGTTTTTGCTTTGTCATTATGGGGTATTGTGTGTATTGATGAGATTAAAAATGTATCCATTTAAATTCATTTTTAGCCTGACAGCATG
Source organism: Anguilla anguilla (assembly GCF_013347855.1). NCBI lineage: Eukaryota > Metazoa > Chordata > Actinopteri > Anguilliformes > Anguillidae > Anguilla > Anguilla anguilla. The sequence goes on from NC_049209.1 coordinate 36,023,888, forward strand.
GTTCATTTCCAGTGGAATGACTCAAAATATATTATTTCCTTTTTTAACGCAAACAAAACACAAAGTCAACTTGTCAACAGTCATTTTACTATGTTTTTTTAATGTTTATGAATTAGACCTAAGTTAGTGTCTTTGTTTGGTTACTCAGGGGGCCCTCCATGGATGTTCATATGGGCATGACACACCCATTGCATCCCCACTGCTTCTGGTTCTAGTTTTCAGAAAGTCTCCTTATTTGTTGCGAGTCCTCTGATAAGTAGCGGCAGCAAGACCATTTGCAGAGTAATCTGAGACAGTGACATAGTGAAAAGAATCAACAGCTGACTGTACTTTTTTTAAAGGATTTGCATACTTGTGAGAATCCTCTCAAATTTATGGAGGACATTTCACAATTTGGAAGGAAAAAAGTAAAATGGCAGTAACAGTTTTCAAACACAGGGGTCTGGACCCTGTTAGAGTGCCTCTGAATGTCTTGTCTGACCTAATGGCTCTTAAATCTGGCCATTCTCACATTAAAGAACATTGAAGTTGAAGTTTGCCAGCCATGTCGCCCCTTGGAACTCTATTTCTGACAGCAAGGCCCCAGCTGAGTTCTCTTGGCCACATTGCACATGATCAAATCGTCTGCCAAGTATGCCTACATAAATTATATATTCCAGGGGGTGGTTGGCACCACACCTACTATGACTAATGAAAGTCCAGTCTCATGTTCACCTAACTGATGTGTTTTAATCAGAGGGCCATTAAGATGCGCTGAATCCTTTGGCACCAAATGACTAAAGCTCTAAGCAGACTGCAGTGTCATTAAATTAAAATGAAGGTGACTAAAAGAAAGGACATGGATGGAAGGTATTATATTGTAACTAACAGAAGACAGAAGATTTATTTCAATGCAGCACTCTTCACTGTACTCCCTTTCATCTTAAGGAGACTGTGTTAATAGAACTGGGAAATTAGCCATTGGATACACAATTTTGCAGTGTTTCCTATAGCAGTTTTAATGAAATCTTACATGCCACATGTCAATGAGCAAGTACTTCTCCAGGAACTGTGAAAAGCAGACAAATGGAAGATAAGTCACAAAAATCATTCAGGAGAATTTCAGATCTCATGCAGTATGCTCTTTTTGGAATTTGGTGCTTACAGCCTACCGTGGATTGAGGAAATAGATGTAAATGGTATATATTATGTAAAAAGTGTCCAAAGCTTGCATTTATTTCAAAAGCATTTTACCCCAGGGCTCCTTGAAAATATAGCACAGTCAGCTCACTTTTCAAGTTGAAGTGTAGTCCACTGCAGTATGTAATTATTTTTGTGTTTTGGAAGGATCAGAGGAAAGATGAAGTGCCTCTGTTTAACAAAATGCATGTGACCTTTGAGGTGCATTCCATAGTCTGCCAAAAGTGCACTTAAAGTAATAATCTCAAAGATTTTTATTAAAAACAAATGTCTGTTAAGTCACTATCTATTGCCGAATTAGGTAACACAATGGTGATTGAGCCTATTATTATATTAATTTATATTATTATTATTATTATTATAATTTATGATTAAAGAACTGGGTGTCTGTGGTGACATTCCCTGGAAAAAATAAAAAATCACAAGCGGCGCATAGTTAGTGACGCGTTTTCCATCACCCGTCAGTGGTTGGTCTGCCAGAGAGGGTAGGCGGAGCTAACGCAACAGGCTCACTCTTCAACTCACTTGTGTGTGAGCGGCGTACTGTTTTTTCCGGCGTCTGCTAGTGTTACAATAACAGAGAAGGGGGGGTGGGGGGGGTGGGTGGTGGTGGTTATGGCTATGGAACCCAAAAATTTTTTGTGTAACATGAGAGGTCATATTATTTGTTGATGTAGATTTCGTATTACATTTAATGACAATGTAACGTTACTAAATTACATAGCTATTTGCACAGCTAACGCTGGCTACCGGACCATGTCAAGAAAGGCAACATTAGTTTAGACAACGTTGCGCACAGTATCCATCTCTCATATCAGGTAATGTTGCGTTAGCTAGCTAGCTAGCTAATGTAATTAACACAATCTAATGTCGGCTAACATTTAGAAAAAACGCTAGCTAATGCTACCGACCGGTACCGACCTCGCAAACCGTCTCTCGAATGCAATTCTACCTTGTTGCAACGTTCCAATGTAGCTAACTAAAGGCCAGTTCAGATCAATGATTCACAACGAGACTGGATGCAACTTGCAAAATTCCAAGACGTCTGATTGTAAACGTTCTAAAACTGCACTTGACTTGCATTTGACAAGGTGGGTCTTTTGAGACACCAGGCAACGACTTCAGACGCTCTGCAACTAACCAGTTCACACCGCTGCAATTTTCTCTGCAACATTCTAAAACCGTTTTGTCTCGTTGCGATCTGAACTGGCCTTAACGTTACTGTTATTTACATTGCCATCAAGTTCATCAATATTATAATGATCGGAATAAAGCTGGGGTATAGGTGGAGCAGAGCCGGGTCTGATTTCTGTGTAAAGATGTCAAGCCGGAGAAAACTAAATAAAAGAATACAGCAGTATGGATTAGCATTGTTATTATTTTATTACACTTCCTCATATGTTCCTTCAGCCTTGATGCCCTTTTTTGATGAAATCTCCTTTGTTTTTGTTTTGTTCTTCTTGTTCTGATTGCTAATTTAACACCCAGCTCAGCTTTATTCTCGAACAGTTTAGCTAGCAAAACCAGAAACACCAGGGGTAACATTTTGCAAGACAGTTGTTTCAAAAATATCACACAACAATCATTCACGAAAAAGACTGTTTATTGTGCACGAGATACATAATTGCACGGGCCACAGCGAATCACGCGAATTCTTGTCTGCATTGTAAAGATGTTCATAACGGGCAAAAGGTGGTTAAAGAATGTTTGTGGAAGTTGATCATCACTAATTCTACCCCAGGTCTGCTACAGCATTTTAACCTGGCTCGGCAGTGTAAAGGCAACTTAAGTTAACCTAATGTTAGAAAATGAATGAGTATGTACATAACGTTACTTTTATAACAATCATTTTTTATTCAGTAAATTAGTAAGTGTTATAGTTGGCATGGCCCAGTTGCCAACTGACTGACGTCACACAGGCGACACTGGTTGGATCCAGTTGGATCTATGGGAAGTGAGGTCCAAAAACACACCTGCAATTACGGCTTCTCGCCATTGGTACCGCCATAGAGAATGAAATGGAAATCGAGATTGTAACTTTAACAAAAATATAAACGCAACACTTTTATATTGCAGCCATTGTTAATGCATATAAATAATACCTCAATGATTTGTTCTATGTGCACAAAGATCTTATTTCTCTCAAATTTTGCACACAAATTTGTTCATATCACTGTTAGCTAGCATTTCTCCTTTGTCAAGATAATCCATCTCCTGCACAGGTGTGGCATATCAAGATGCTGATTAAAAGCCATGATCACTACACAGGTGTTTCTTATGATGGGGTCAATAAAAGGCCACCCTAAAATGTTGAGGTTTTTATTGTTCAACACCATGTCACAGATGCCTCAAGAGTTAAGAGATCATGCAATTGGCATGCTAACTGCAGGAATGTTCTGTAGAGCTGTTGCCAGAGTAATGGGTGTTCATTTCTCCACCATAAGCCGCCTCCAGCATCGTTTCAGAGATTTTGGAAGTTTGTCCAGCAGGCCTCACAACCGCAGACCAAGTGTAACCACGCCAGCCCAGGACCGCCACATTGGACTTCTTCACCTGCGGGTTTGTCTGAGGCCAGCCACACGGACAGCTGTTGAAACAGTTGGTTTACACAACCGTAGAAATTCTGCACAAACTGTCAGAAATCGCTTCAAGGAAACTCATCTGCGTGCTCAACGTCCTCACCAGGGTCTTGATTTGTCTGCAGTTCGGCACCACAATCGACATTGATTTCATCTGAACTGGAAAAGTGTATAAGCACATTCAGTGTATTTATAACACTGAGCTGCATAATATATCAGTCCTAGTTTAAATTCAACTTTAATTATGCTCTCAGTAAGCTACTCATGCTCAGCTTCTGGCTGCTTCTGCATACTGTATGACCTTGTGTTGTCAAATCTTACAGAGTAAGCAAATGCAGTCTTTGATCATCATGAACTAAAGTCAAAATATAGGATTACATTTACAATGGCTTTCAATTTATAGCGCATTTTAATTCAATATTAAGTGACAAAATAACAAAATTCTCTAAAAAGGCAACTGATAACACTAAGGTGGAGAAAAGATTTGCGTCTGAATTTTGAAGTTGCCATGTTTAACCTTTTTTTCTGTTATATCTGAGCACTCTGCATTTCCAGACCTCCAGTTCTATAAGCTTTCCTATATCTCATAGAATCCAGTTATGAGAATAACCTGTCCTAATAATCTCACATCAGAAAACACATTCCTGTATTTCAGAATTTTTAAGCACTCCAATTGTATTAAGCTTATAGTTAAGCAGTTCAGTAGACATGAATTCAGCTTTGCCCAAACAGGAACTGCTCTACCTTTCCAAAAGAGACCAATAATTGCACCTTAGTACTTATTAAAAGCCCTAAGTGAATTAAGAACTCTTCAACTGCCATTCAGGAAGTAACTGAGCAATATAGTTTCCTGAAAATGCTAAATTAAGCAGATTGGTATATAGTGGAAATGCTTGCCTCGCCAGAGAGGTCACTAATGGGGGAAGTAAATTGTTAAACTCTCCTTAGAAATCACTAAGGTGGTCAAAAGCTACACTCTCTCATACCCCTGCTTTTATATTATCTGATGTATCTGAAAGTAAAATGCAAAATAAAAACAAAACAAAAAAATTTGTGTATTACACTGCCACCTCTTTTCTTCCGCCCCATTGATGGTCAAAGATAATTCAGATAATTCTTTGGCCATCAACAGCTGGGAGCTGGTGCCTATCCCAGCATGCACTGGGTGAGAGGCAGGAATACACACTGGGAAGATTGCCCATACATCACAGGGCACACACAGCATCCACTCACACACTCATACCTATGAGTAATTTAGACTCTCCAATAAGCCTACCTGTTTGGACTCCAGAGTAGCCGGAGGCAACCCATATATATATATATATATACATATATATATATATATATATATATAGGAAATCTGCAGCTAGCTTTGTTCTATATTTGAGAACAGCCATTTGGTGGTGGGGCAGGGTGGCTGTAATTTAATTGGCTGAGTGGGTTGGTGCATTCATACCCACAGGAGTTTATGCTTATGACCATGGCTTGTGGCTCATCTGCTCCATGGCATGGCTTGTGGTGCTACTCTGTATGCATTTTTGTAGATATTGAAGGAAAAAATGTAACTGGAACACGTATTCCCCCATCAGATTCACTCCTGTTCTGGCAGAATGACAGCACTGCATACAATTAGTGTAGTAGGCTACTTGGCTAAACGCTAGCTATTGCTAATGGAAGTATCCCAAATGAAGGTTAGCACAAGTTTCCATAAACTGGTCCTATCTGTCAACTTTCCTGAACAAATAACAAGTACTCCTGGATTCTATAAAACAGACTAGCTGAGTTATAAGCTCTGAATAAATATAAACAAGTTTACATGGGGGAGGATGACAAATTTAATTATTTTTCTTGTAGTTATACACATAATAAATTAGTCACTTTATGCATTCTAAATTAATGTGCAGAGCGTGAATGCCATGTAGTACATATCTTTGCTTGATACATTTTAGAGGTTTAGGAAGCCATGCGTTGAATCTTTTGATCATTGTTGCTACATAGGGCAGCTTACACAGCCAAAGTGATGAGGTGTGCAAGATTAGATGGGCTTTCCCCCCTAACTTCAGATGATATACACTGCATATTGTATTAAAGATGCCAGTTTTGAGTGTTTCATGCATTGTGGTGGTCAGAGTATTTTTCTGAAATTTGTATTGAGTATCAGAAAGTGTCAATTACCACTACAATATGGTCAGTGTTAAGTCAACTGTAACAGGGGTAGTTCCTAAACCTAAAACAAGGTAATGAAAATTATGCAATCTTCATCTTGACAATAGCAGAGTTTAATTTTCATACTGGAAAATGTAACATGGGCTCAAGCTTACAGCACTCAACTGCTTCCATGTGCAGAACATTACAGACACAGATTGCAGCCATATGCAAGTTCAGTATGTGTGTGTGTGAGGGGACATAAAAACAGGAGTGAGATGGATGCGAGGGAGCAAAAAAATGCAGCAGACAAGGTCTGTTGATAATGCAGGGTGAAAGGAGGGTTAGAGAGAGCTTAGATAGTGAAACTGAGAAAGGGCAGCATTGAATGTTAAAGAGCAAATGGACACCAGGCAAGAGAAATTGTGATAGATAAGACATGTGATACACAGATAGGCAGGGTGAGATTACCACAGAAGAGCCAGTAAGAAACAGAAGCAGGTAATGAGAATGGAACAGATGTGAGGAGAGATTGCTTGGTGTGTGCACAGGGAGACAGGGGGAAAGGAGAAAAGAGGGAAAAACAGGCTAAAAGGAGACCAATGCAGCAGAAAAAAACTGTTTAGATTGTTTAGATTATAATAGTGCCAACTGCGTAGAAAAGTCAACTGGAAAAAGAGAAGCAGATCTCATGTTACAGGATGAAATAATACACAGCCAAACAGTTGAAAAAGCTGAAAGATAAATAATGTTTTTGCATCTGTGTTGTGCTTCTGTGTTCAGTGCCATTGAGATGAACATTATTTGTTCTGCTATTCAATCAGATCACAGCTTCATCAAGATTATCTAATGCAAATCTCTCATGAGTTACAAATGTTCTCCCATGTTTCACACTGTCACATGAAATAAGAATGGACCTTAATGCATAAAATGTTCTGCTCATTCTGCAAAGAAGGTCTTTCACAGTGTCTCTTTCAACCACAAGAGTGCACCAAACACTCACTGGACACAGATGCACACTTAGCATGCACAGGCTGTGTCCTTCAGCACAACTTACATTAAAGCAATTGTTTTAGCTGGTAATGTACTCTTGTTTTCAGCAGTAAGAGCAGATGTTCACATTTGGATGCCATTGATGCTGATATGGGGGTATGAGGTCAACAATCTCATACAAGTGTCCACAAACTCCATGCCAGTGATTACACTAGCTTTTCCATTTCCACGTTTACCTCTGTGGTAGATCCACTCCATAAAACCATAAACACTATATCGTGTTGAAAAATATTTTTTACTGAGATGGGGGCACAGTGCAGGAATATTGTTTCTTACACTTATTTCAAAGTGAAACAAGACCTTTGAGTGATTGAGTAACTGCTGGACCAATGATCTGTATCTACAGCTGGTTTCCCCCTCACTAGCCATGGGTGGCTAAGAGTCCCTCATGATACATCCAACACCTCTCTTTCCGGAAGGCAAGAGGCTTGCTGTAAACAGGTTCCCAAACAAATTAATAGCATAAACACAAAGCTGACAGATTGGTGCCTTCTCTCTGGTTTTCAGTGAGTCAGCTGAAGAAAGTTTCCTCCAAGAGAGAAGCCATTTTCATGTGCTTCCCTGAAGAAAAAGAAAAAAAGATTTCAGTTGTGAAGCACCCACCCATTAAATTGGTTTTCGGCACACAATCATTTGATCACATGGTGGACGTGACTTGTGTTTTTCTACTTTTATTCCACCCCTATTTGTGTGTTTGGTTAGCTTTCACTGTCTGCACCTGGCTACCTCTGATTTGAAGAAGCATTTTTGTCTGGGCCACCCCTCCACCACTTCTCAGTGATGCCATCCTCATTTAGTAAGGCTCTGGCTTCCACCTATCTGACAACCCAACACTCAAGCATGCTTGCACCTGTCACTTGTCCAAATCTCTCACGCCACTCACGTCATTTTTCACACACCAAATTTGAGAAGTACGCCATTTCTCATTGCATCTCTCCATATCCATCATTTCGCCTCACCTCTGGAGTTAAAGAAGTTATGGTGATAAATAAAAAAATCATTTGTTATATGACAGGGATGCATTCCATGTATTTTGAATTCACAAATCAATTTAATATGTAAAAGGAACTTTCAGTTGATATTATATGTGTCACAATTCTCAAGAGGCTATGTATAATACATTATATAAATCAAAATGGAGTCCTTGTAAGATTTCTCTAGAGCCATAAACTGCACAGAGGTTCATTTTGAAAAATACTTGATGGTTACAACCATTTTATCTCTCATGGGATAATTCACTTATGCAGTGAAAATGGTTTAGACATTAAGCTGTTTAAAACACAAATGTTTTGCACTGTAGACAGAATAATAGCATTACACATATAGAATGAATAATGCTTCTTTTTATCCTTTGGCAAGCTATCCCATTGATGCCTTTGTTCTTCGGTTATTAAGGCAGAACAGTTCAAGAGTACTAAGACTGAGTTTTTTCATAGTAAACATCCCCTGAACATTTAATACAACATTAAACAAGTGCTAATGTACCCTATTTTTTGCTCCCAGTAAATATTTTTATTTTGTCTTTAGCCCTAATTGAATTAAACAAATTGGCATTCAGGATAATACAATTTAACAATGAAAATCAAAATGGTTTCATATTTCTTGTAAGAAAATCTTCCTTGTGGTTAAACGCACAGAAAAACTCTACAAAGAACATACACACTAAAAGTCATTATTGATGTTATAATGCACATATTATATACTGTACATTAAACACAGTGATACATTTAATGGATGCCAAACTACATTTAATACGACTATCTAGGCATAATACCTTAATATAATATCTTTTTAGTATAATTCAGACTTGACAGACTACTATCACTTATAAAATAAATACATAATGATGATGATGATATGACAGCACAAAGGCCTCTTTCAACTCGATACTTTGGATGAGCAGGAACCTTGCATTTTCCCAATTGTCCTGAAAGTGTATTGCTAATTTAGGGCATCTAATTATTATTCAGTTGCACTTCACTAGCCTCAGGAAAGGGACTGGCCTTCAGGGACCCAGCTGGAAAAAAGGGACACATGCCACATCCATGCCACAGTGCAGACGGATGCACGATAGCCCAGTGAAAAGCATGCATTCCTGCGGAAGCAAATGAGTAACACCAGATTAATGTATGTACACAGCAGAATTACATACATAATAGCAAAAGGGGCTGTGGATGTAAATACCATCAAAGCTGACAGTCTGCACTTTGACCTCATTGCTTTATTTAACGTAATTGTTTTATTTTAAATCCAGTACAGATCCAAAACAAAAAAAAGTGTCCAAATACAAAAAAAAAAAAACAAACAAACAAACAAAAAAAAAAACATACCTTTTTTAGTTAGATTACTTTTACTCAATTAGTCTTATTAATGGACTTATTATAATAATTTTATTTATGTATATATTTCTGTTGTATTGTGTTTATTTTGTCTTACAGAAATAAACTGCTAGCATGCAGATGATTAATGTACACACATGAATACTTGTTTCATGTCCTTCATTTTATCTTAATCTTTTGTTAAGCAGTTTACATTGCATTTTATGCATGAATTGTGCTACATAAATAAAGTTTGATGTGATTTCCCAAGTAATTATGTCTTCGAAATAGTCCCAATCCACATACTAACAATATCTCCCCAAGTACTAAAGTAATGTAAAACATTAAGCTGGTATCACTTCCTTTGAGTCAGACATTCCCATGATAATATTGGTCATCTCTCATTAATATATATGTATATATTCTATCATTGTCGTATAGTTGCTGCAAATGTATTATACAGTGTACAACATGATACATTTTTAAGAAATAAAATAAGAAAGATGCAAATGTTTACACAGGATTGCTTTTGACACTTCAGAAAAACATTTATCATATGTTTGCTTTTCAACCATTGTAATTATTGTCTTTTTTCAAAGAGCCATGATGATTATACCAAATAACGTTCAGCTGAGAAAAATCAACAGTGATCATATATTTCTTCTATTGGAACTGACTAATTCAGCCTGGGTAAAAAATGATGTCCAAGATTTAAGAAATAGTCCTGCACCCTCCATTTCCATTCTACATTCTGAGCTTCATTAAGTGGCAAATGGTCTTGTCAGCCATCCACTATTGAAGTTCAAGCTCTCATGTCTGCTGAAATCTTTCACCTCATTTAAAAATAAAATCTAAATGATTATTATAAGTCCCTCTTTTTTTTGTTGGTCCAAACCATTTCAATTTTCATACACAGAATATAATTTTCTTTGGAGTGATGGCCATGGAATCTGGAGGAGGGGCTTGTCCATTAACACACAGATGAAGGTGTTCCCTAGATTAAATGTACATGTATATTTTCTGTAGTTGGCCGCAGTGCTCCTATGTGCTTAGATCAGGGGAAACTAGGGTGAGCAATATATGGTTGTGGTGTGGGGATGGCTGGTTTAAGCAGCCGCACCTGCCCTGGGTCAAGCTAATTAGACCTGGCCAATTGGATAATTGGTTAATAATTAGATAATTGGCCAGGCTAATTGGACCCAGGAACAGGAGTGGCTGCACCTGTGCGTAGTGAGGTAATCACTGCGCACAGGTTAAATCTGCCATCCCCACCCACACAGGGGAGCCTCTCTGTCATGACAGTGTTTAAGATCTGCTCCTTTGGCTGTACCATCGTGCCAAACCCTTGCAAATAAATGTGGACTGCTTGAACATCATCTCCCTGTGTCTCTGTGCTGGAGGGCCCCAAGAAAAGCCACTTCGGTGGCCTGTGGCAGGCGTGTTTGCCACAATGGTTTATTCTTGTTCACCAATTTATGTCAGCTATAGTGACTGTAGGTCTTAAATGATTGTTTCCTGGTTAAAACTGGAATTTTAGATATTTTCAGTTTACAGTTGCTGACATCCTGTTGACTATACAATAACTGGTAGGGGCATTCTCGGGTCCATGTGAAAATAAATGTAAAAATACGCTTCAACCCACTCCAAAGGAGCTAGGACGCTGATGTTATACCTCCAGAAGTTTACCTGTATTTATGAATTACTGTTGTAAAAAAAAATCATTTAGTAGGAACTATTTATGCATGTAGCCTGAGACCACTTCACTCAATGAAAGAAGAAACACAAATTCCCATATTAACAGTACATGTGGAGAGAAGAAAATTACTGCATGGGAGAAGTATCAAAGCAAAAACAAGTTGACAGGAAAGAAAATGGTTTATGCTTGTGCAATTTCAGCCAGCAAAAATAAATAAGAAATGGTCTTCAACGGCCTTTCACCACCAACATACATACATATATTCGCTAATTACAAGAACAAAGAGACAGAAATAAAGATGACATGACAACTTATTTTATTAAATTAGCACGAAGCATTTAGTTACTTACGTGCATACAGAGTCAACTGGTCGAACACAGTACAGTAAGCATTGGCCGAATATGGTAATTGTAGGCTCCATTAGGCTACTTTGTCCAGAAAATAAAGCAGTTTTTTCAAGATTACTATGAAATAAATTAAATGCAGTGCAATACAATGTACCCAGGAGTCACATGAATAACAAGGAACAGTCTGTGTTCAATCTGATAGTCCGTAGCTATAAATACAAGTTAATATAACTTACGGGTCCTCTCACTGGATTTTTGATGGAAACTTGCTTCCCAAAGTGAAAGCGAAAAATCTTTTTGATATATTGGTTTAAACCAATCTGTTCCTTTTTTTAAAATCCTGGTATTTTTCAGTGAAAATCAGTAAAAACCAAAAACAATGAGCCTTATATATATTACATTGAATGTACGGTCCCAAGCAAGCATATTTCAGTATATTAGACAAAATGTCCAAAGTAATACAGCATTAAATGAACACTAGACATTTTACTTTGTGAACAATCCTGCCCATTGTTCATCCGTTTATTGGCCGGGTAAACAGCTTGGTTAAAGTAATGGTAATGCTTTCTCATTACCATTGAAATGCACTGATAAATAGGTCTACCAAAGTAGACAAAGTCTCTTTGCTCTGTTTGTTCTTGCTCTTGTTTGTCTTGATATTCTTCCCAATCACCACTGTTCAGCCAAAAAATATTTAATTTCAAACTGAAGTCATGACTTAGAATTGTAATTAAGCAAAGTCACATTTAGAACAGGACACATTTGGAAGGAGAAAATATGATTCAATTCAAGAAAATTAAATGCAGTCATTCTTGGCTTCAGTCATAAATCTCAATGATCGTACCTTTTTAAAAGCAAATACTTATTCAGTAGTCAGGGCAAATTATTAAAAGATCAAAGCACTCACAAGTTCAAAGTCACAAATAAAGAGATTGATGAATTTTGTGCATACACCTTGCATCCCACTATCATTGAAACTCATTAATCTCAACAAAGGCTAATTGTTCTCTGACTACCAATAGCAGAAATCCAATTTCAAGGAAGGGTGATACTGTGTTTCATGTAAAATCAGGGTGTTTGGCTTTGCTTTCCAAGATATGTATTTTTAAATTTAATGCTCATCTAAGTACAGATTTCACTCAGGAGCAAGTAGCTCTATGTATAATGTATCATAAGTACTTCATATGTACAAGTTATCTAATGATATAGTTTATAGTGATATAGTGAAGTAAGAAAACATAATATTTTTGATTGTCCAGGACATTATTTGTACTGCTGAGCATAAACACACAAGTAAATAATATTTTCACTGCTGAAATAGTTGGCAGCAATTTTTTTAATGACTTATAAATGAAAACTTTGAAAGTGATGTGCCTTTGAAGTCCTTGTTTCATGGTTTGACATGCATCAGATTGAATAAGTATGCTAAACAATTAGCTTATAATGATTCCTCTATCAATACTTAGAACTGATGTGAGTCTTGGTTTTAGCTGTTTATTAATTTCTTTCCTTCCACAAATGCGATAGCATGTTAAAAAGCTCATATTAAATTTGTGTTGTACTCATTATTGAAAACTAAATGCTCATTCATTTAAAATGGAAAGTAGTTCCAGCTTTCTTTAAAGAATGATTTTGGCTGTTTTAATAATGGTCAGTGGTTTACCGTAGAACTGTCAATGACTTGGAGTAGGTTAACAAGTAAAATTGGCCATGAAGCCTATCTAGGCCTATAATTTCACACGGCATTGGAAATCCAGGACCTCGCTAAAGAAATGGCCCTTACATCAGATAAAAATTTACTGTAGCATCAGCTAAAATAGTAAGTGGAAAATCAGCTGTTCTCCAGTGACATCTAATAAGGCGACTAATAGGTTTAGATGAATTATTTATCCCTGGGCTTGTCACCCCAATCTGCATGTAGCATTGAAAGCCAGACAGACACTAATGTCAATACCATTACAGAGGTAGGCCAGATGGGATTGCGCCTTTCTGTGCTGCCTTTGTGATCTGTATTGATCAGATCTTGCAGACATTCTCCTTTCTCAGGAAATGTGATCATTCTGAAAAGAATGTTGAAATTGTACTGTAAAGCTGACATTCTATGTTTTGTGATTGACACTGCAACTTATTATTTTGTTCCTTTATTTCACCAAAATAGTATCACAATCATTATCAGACTGCAAATTAACTATAGGTAGATAAATAAATTGCAACATTAACGTACATTGTAAATTCAGCAAGCAAGCTAAACCCTTTTGATGAACTCTTCATTCCACAAATACAATGGCATGATATCTACTTTCTATGTAAAAAGCGAAATATACTATCCACAGCTAAGAATTAAAAAAATAAATTAATTGAACATATTTAAAAAGAGCACAAGCAGACAGGGCTAGCCCTAGGATTTACAAGTCTGTCGAGCGGGCGGCTGGGGGGGGGGGGTTTGCTGGATTCTGTCGAATGGGGGGGGGGGGGGGGTGGATGTTGCTTGATTTTGCCATAGGGGCGGGGGGGTGGGTGTACTTTTACTTGTATATTTACTTATATTTACGGGCCGGCCCTGCAAGCAGATGATATTATATGTTTATGGATTTAATATAGAAAACCAATGTAACATTCATGGCCAGACATTAAACTAGTGAATAATGAGCATGTGTGCCCACATAAATGATATTAGCAGTCTATACAGTCTGGTGTCTGTAAAACAGACAGTAATGGCAGGGCTTTTGGGCAGTATTGTTATTTAATGGGCAGTGGGGTGGTCTGCCATGTGGGGAGTCCAGACAGAGATCTATCATTTATTAGACAACTCTACAGAATTTTTGTTCTTTCATATGTAACCCCCTCTTCACATTACAAGGTCTGGTTCATTTACGGTGTGTGGGGAGAATGTTCACTGACAGTTGAAGCAATGCTGGGTTAGCTTCTTGTTTACAGGTCCCATCCAATTGAGATGGAACCATTTTATTAACATCCATCAACATCCAACCCAACCATCCTTCAAGATTTTGCTGTACTTTGACCTTGTATCTTGTGGTAATTTAAAATGCCATAAATCTAGATGAGTCTAGCTGAATCTTAATTCCCTCAAACTTAGTTTCTGACTCTGCATCAGAGATTGATGAGCCTGACTTACCCTCTGCCATGTCTGTACCTATAGCCTACTTAGGCACAGTATGTACATGCACAACTATTACCAGGCTCTTGTTGAATTTATTTTACTCTATGCCTCCACATATTCACAGAAATTCCCTGCTTTCTTCCTCATGGGACCACCCTTATTGTCAGTGAACATGGGGAATGAGGACACATCTTATTTTTTTAGGCCCAGTTTTAAGATGGAACCATTTTATAAACTAAGCAACGGATAACCAAGAGTCTTTATTAATTTTTAAATGGCAAGCAGCTACACATCATGCATTACATTTCATTACCATAACATACCAAATTGTTTATATTATCCAAAACCTTTAGAATAGTGTTTTCATTATATAATTCATTTTAATTACATCTTTGTACTATTTTTATATTATTACCACATATTTTAAACAGTCATTTAGCATGTCCACAGTAAACTATCACTTTATACATTGTATGACTTTTGTATGCAAATGTATTTTATTGCATGTGTCTGTTCTAAATCAGTTCTAAATAATTTCTCAATTTCAATAATTTCCTATTAAAGCGTTTCATGATAATTAAAAATATTATTATAATTTCTTTCTTAAAATGCAAGTCATCCATTGAGTAGTGTTTTCACTATCTGTTTGCCAGGTACTGTAATAATAATTCAGAATGAATAGGTAGAAATGTATTTATCCGTAGCTGATAAAATGTATAAACATGTAAGGAATAAATCATGACGGGCTGTCCCTTTATTGGAAAATAATATATGACGGGGGTGGTGATGCGGCCGAGGCAAATCCGAGGTTGCTTAACCATCCCCGAAGTACATTATTTTCCAGTAACAAGACAGCCCGGAGGGGTTTTTCCCACTTATACAACGGGTTACCAACAATGACTACAAATGGTTACTTTCATATTTATTGATTTTTATTGAGTTAATCAGAGAAATCTAGATCGATAGTACTGAACTAACCACAACATTTAGTAATATACCGAATTGCAGATTTTTACACAGAGGATACCGTGCTAGGAGACCCCGGTCTATTTGAAGAGTGTGAACAGACACCCCAAACTGCGGCCGTCGATTTGGACTGCGTCGAAGCCTGATCGGACACGCAAATCAAATTCTGGGACGAAGCTGACTTTAAGGATCTGCCAACGGACTCGAATAAGAACAAAGACATAGTCCTACCGGTACCTACTGTGGTGAGGAATCGGTGTATGGCAACTGCATGGAATTATTGAAGATTTTGTGGGCGATTCTGAAGCTGTTGGATTATGCAGCAACCAAGAACCTACTGAAGATTCTCGTCAAGGGTATGACCGTTTATGTTTTGATATAGTCAATGATTGCGACACAGGCAAACTCCACCATTATCCAGATCGGTTTGACAGAAACGTGTCTGTTTTTAAGAGGCAGTGCAAGACTGTTGAAAAGTTGGCTGAGAATATTGTTGAGATAAAGAACGTTGCACATAGGTTGGTTGATGACAATCTGAGATGGGAGCGTAGATACCAGGAGTTGACTACGACGTTGAATAATCAGACAAAGATTATCTGTGAAGTTTTCTCGTTGTGTAAAGTGGATTGGGGTGCTTCATCAGAGGTTTTAAGCCGACTTTCGAACATTTCCTGTAGGCCTAGTTGATGTTCCACGCTGGTCTCTTTTAACTAGACCAACTTGTGTGCATGCGGCTGTGAATGTTATAGGTTTTTACACTTTTGTTTTCTTTTACGCAACCACTTTTGTCAAAACACATTTAATTTCATTAAAAACTAAAAGGTAAAAATTTTGTTGCGAGTCAGAACAACAGACAAAATAGATACCACAATGTCACAGCCAACCAAACGTAGGAGGCTTGATACCCCAGATGGCGAATGCGAACACGCTGTGTCTACTGCGGAGTTCAATGACACTCTGCATACCATTAACGCATTGTTAGATGTTGAGGATAGTGCCCAGGACAATGACATATTAACAGACGGTCTCATGAATGATGTTTCTATGTACCGTACGTCTGATGATATCGGCAGTTTCAACAACACACTACACACTCTGCAAAATGTGGGCGGTCGCACCGACGTGTCATCTAATCGTGGTTTAGACAGTGTAGATGTAGAACGGTTGGCAAGAGAGGGTGGTGTGATCGGCGATTATACTATTGTCGCAAGACCTCGATTTAATAGTCTGGTTTTACACAGGCCGCTTAATTTCAGGGGGGTCTCTGACACTGATATGGCTGCATACGCATAACACTCTGAGTGATATAGTCAAGTTTTCTCAAACCTTGGCTGGGGAAAACGGCATTTTTAACATTACCTTGACCTAGCTACAGATGTGAACGCGATGTTGTCTCCAGAAAATGGTTACGGAGTTGAGCATTTCTTGGATGCCATTGAAAGAGTTATGCAGAGCAACACGCAAATCATGGCTGATGACAACTTGGAGCTAACAGTTTCTATTACACGGAG
The DNA here is from genome assembly GCF_013347855.1 of Anguilla anguilla. Taxonomy (NCBI): domain Eukaryota; kingdom Metazoa; phylum Chordata; class Actinopteri; order Anguilliformes; family Anguillidae; genus Anguilla; species Anguilla anguilla. The sequence continues at coordinate 36,040,803 of NC_049209.1, forward strand.
TAAGAACGGTGGTGTGTATAGAAAGCTACGCAACCTTGCGCACAATGAAGTGATTAGCAAAAACAGGATGAATTTATTTTGTCCTTCTAACATTTCAAACAACCTGTGTTTCACAATCTGTCTCGCAAATTATCTGGACCCTCAAGTACCTGCCAACACACTAGAGAAGGTTGCAGCAGACATGCACACACGCATCGGTTATACAATACAACAGAACATAGGGTTTAAAGATGTTTCAAGGTTTGAGGGTGCACTAGGGATTAAAATGGTTGTATTCTACAGATCGGGTTCAAACATATTGCAGAAATATCATACAAGCGACACACCACACAGTGGGACGGTGTTCTTGTATCTTCACGACGGTCATTATTATATGATACGGAATCTTAAGGCATTCCTAGGCGAGCCATATGTTTGTCAGTTTTGCTATGCAGGATTTAGTAATCGTCGAGACCACAGCTGTAAGTTCAGAGGTGATGTGTGCGATGACTCCGAAAGTTACAAGAAACCTAGAAAGCCAAAATATTGCAATGATTGTTCAAGGTATTGCAAATCATATTGTATTGATAAAGACAAACGGTCTGTTTCCTCAGGTGAGTCAGGAGCGTTAGTGGCACCATGCGATGTTACAAAGTATTGTAAGAAATGTAACAGACACTACCATGTCAGTGTGAAAAACCCAAAAGCGCACAAATGTGTTATGAGGTGTTGTATTCATTGCTGGGAATATTTGTCACCAGATGCAGAACATAATTGTTACATACAACCTACCGCTATTAACCCTCTGGGGTCTAAGGGTAAAATGAGGCACACTGGTGATTGTGCGATGCTCTGACATTTATGTAAATTTCATCAACTTTATATACAGTGATTCCAAAGTGTTTCATATCTTTGTTTTCAGCACAGACTCAGCTACAATACTATGGCAGCAGTAAGTAGGTCATAATCATGTGTGGATTGTAAACTGCTCTAAAAACACACAAACTGTAAACAGTAGTTTTGAACATGCACAGGAATGTTGTAATAAAGCACACTGAACAATTGTGACTAAGACTTTTGGTCACTGAAATGTGTTCATCAAGGTCTTGGGTATCAAAAGATGACAAAATATTTTAGCAAATCCAATGAGAAATATAAAATACATTGCTAAAAGTTAGTGTTGTGACTACTATTTTTCAACACCAGGTGAGAATGGGAGGGCAAATGGCCTTTCTGTAATGAATATGCATTGGGTAGGACGACCTGCCAGCTAAGTAGGCTATTCACACCTGGCCGCATGCCCCCCCACCACTAAGACAAAGACTCAGTGAGCCATTTAGAAGACAGAAACAAAGACATCTTTTGATTTTCAGAACATTTATTGAAGCAAACTATACGCATGGAAGATGAGATGAGACTGGTGTACTCTTGCAACGCTTGCGTGGCCTCTTAGCTAGTGGTGAACTAGGCCGTGTTTCCTGATCAGCATCTCTGTAAATATGATAAAAACAAAATTGTTAGGAAATGTGACATCAAATCAAACTTTATTTATATAGCACATTTCCTTCAACAGGTGAAAATTAAATGTGCTTTACAAAAAAGGGGCAAACCACTAACTAATGAAAACAAAACTTAGGAAATGTGACATGGTTACATCATATACAAACAAAGAACCAAACAAACACAACCAGATGCAGAGAGGTAGCCTATAATTTTGAGAAGCAATGGTTAGAATCGTTCGTAGTGTGGGAATTTACAAGCGCGCATATTAGTGAATATTCCTACAAACACACAGAGAATGCAATACAGCACACATTTACAAATAATGCAAGCTATCAACGAAACAACATTAGCTAAACTAAATAAACATTGCTATTCCAGCTCAACTACACGCAACTCATCAATAACAATGCCTCAATCTGAAGTAGGCTAGGTCTGTTTAGCTAAGTGGTTATTATATTACTATTTCCCGATATTTACTTACAGTATGCTAATATCGATTGTGCGAGGACATCAGTTTTAGAATCATAGCGTCCTGCTGTATGGCTGTCTACAAGACACGTTTTCTCCCCAAAGACGTTAACCAACACAAAGCATATTCTAACATTTCCATTGAATGGTTCCATTGAATTTGTCAAGGAAACCAGAAAGGTAGATATGCACTACGCTCTGACCCATGGTGAGATGATGGTGGGTAAATATTATGTTGACGGCTATTACAAAAATGACGGGGAGAGAATAGCACTTGAATTTAATGGTTGTATGCATCATGGTCACGCGTGCTGTTATAACCCAAACCACACTCATCTGTTGTCCAAGATACCATATGGGGTTTTAAGAAAGTGTTTTAATGTCAAACTGGAAACTCTTACAAAGAGGTATGGGTTGAAGGTTGAAGTTATGTGGGAATGTGCGTGGAAGCGTGCTAAACAAAACAATCTGAGCGTTGTCGAATTTATGGCTACATACACACACCCGGCACGATTGAAACCTAGACAGAACCTCTTTGGCGGTAGGACAAATGCTTACAAGCTGTACTACAAAGCTAAAGAGGGGGAGAAAATCAGGTATTTGGATTTCACAGGTTTATTCCCATACTGTTAGGCTAGGAAAAGCTACCCCATAGGACAACCTCAGATAATTTTCAAGGACTTTGAACCTGGAAAACTATTACGGCTTGGTCAAAGCAACGGTGCAACCGCCGCGAGGGCTACTCCACCCCGTCCTACCCTATCGTTGTAATGGGAAATTAATGTTCCCTCTCTGTCAAACATGCGCTGAACAGGAAAACAAGATTACACCCTGGCACCACAACGGGGAAGAAAGGTCGATTTCAGGATGCTGGGTTAGCATCGAGCTGATGAAAGCTGTTGAGAAGGGTTACGCTGTAGTCACTATAGACAAGGTTTGACAAAGCTCAGACACAAAACTTTTCTCCAGTACAAGCAAGAAGCTAACAGTTACCCAGAGCATGCAGTGTCAGAGGTCGACAAGAGAGCCTATATTGATGACTATTTTGAAAAGGAGAATATTAGGTTGAATCCTGATAAAATATGCGTGAATCAAGCTCATAGATCCATCAACAAACTTCTCCTCAACAGCCTCTGGGGTCGCTTCTCAATGAGGAAAAATTTACCCGTTGCAGAATGTTGAAAGACCCAGAACAGTTTGTGCAATACATTTTTGGCGGTGAGTATGATGTCACTCACTTTTCGTTTGTCCCGGAAGATGTGGCGTTGATTCAGTGGCGTCATGCTGATGGATATGGTGGGGGCAAACTCGCGACATAAACGTGTTTCTCGGTGCTTTCACAACAGCGCTTGCACGATTGGAATTGTACAATCTTATGGATAAACTGGGTGATAGATTGTTGTACAGCGACACAGACAGCGTTGTCTTTGTTTCTAAGGATGGTGACTGGGAACCACCCCTAGGACCGTATCTAGGAGATCTGACGGATGAAATAGGCTGTGGGGATTACATCACAGAATTTTGCTCGGGCAGTCCAAAGACATACGGGTATCGGACGGCACGTGGGAAAACGTGTATGAAAGCAAAGGGGATTACACTGAATGCCGAAAATTCAAAGGCGATCAAATTAGACACGCTGATTGGTCTTGTTGACCACTATGTTGTGAATAGAGACAGCAATCAACACATACAATCAACACTGACAACATTGTGAGGGACAAAAAGCAACTCACACTGAAAAACAAATCAGTCGTTAAGCGTTTTAAAGTTGTGTACAACAAACGCGTCCTACTATCTGATTTCTCGACATTGCCTTATGGGTACTGATAGTGGTATGGATAGGTCTATTCAGAGGTTGAGAGACGTCACAAATTTTGACTTTAGACTTCAACACCCTTGACGTTTTTTGTAAAGTGTCATGGTCCTGTTTTCCTGTCTGTGTTTCCCTTGTTGGGCCGCCAGATGGCGGCACTTCTGTTTTGTGTCCTGCTCCCCCCCTGTTAATTGTATGATTGTTTTCAATTGTCTCGTTATCCCATCATTGTTCCCACCTGTGTCTTGTTATCCCCTCCTTCTGGTTTGATTGTTTTTTTAGTTCACCTGTGTCTTGTTACCCCTTGTCTATTTAAGTTCTTTGTCCCCTTGACTCGGGTGCTGGTTCCTTGTGTTTGTTTCCGATGTATGTTCAGACCATTTATACCTGCCTGAGTTTTTTTTTTACCTGTTTGTGTTTGTTTCCGATGTATGTTCAGACCATTTATACCTGCCTGCGTTTTTTTTTAACCTGTTTGTGTTTGTTCCCGAATTCTGTTTGCAAACCGTATGTACCTGCCTGTATTTTGTTCCTGACTTGTGTTTTGTTTGACCTTCCCTTGTGCTCTGCCTTCCCGTGTTCTGCCCTGCTTGTGTTTGTGAGTTCCTGTTGTTTTCTGTTTCATTAGATTATTTTTTGAGTTTGTGTTTTTGCCCATTGTGGCCTTGTCTGTTCCCTACTTGTTTGCCTGTCGTGTTAGTAAAGTCTTTGTTAATTTTCCCTTTTGAGTTTGTGTTTTTTTCCCTCTGCGTTTGGGTCCCCCCTACCCGTACCGTGACAGTAAAGATGTTGATTGCCAATGCTAACAATGTAATTTCTGATAAAATTTAAAACATTGTGTACATTTATGACTGTTGGCAACCGCTTTACGACGAGTTAATGAAGATAAGACGCATCAAGTTCGTTGAAGGGATACCCGGCACTCTAGATGACGACAACCTCCTACCTGTGGCTAAGAATAATTTATAATTTTTTGACGATGTGATGAAAGACGCAAGTAATAACCATCTTGTTGAAAAGGTGTTTATGCAATATGTACATCACTGCAACCTCAGTGCCATCTACCTGGTACAGAATTTGTTTTTTCAGGGTAAAACTAGCAGAACAATCAGTTTGAATGCTAATTACCTGATTTTGTTTAAGAACCCCAGAGACAATAATCAAATAAATGTACTGGCCAGGCAAATGTACCCTGGAAATACAAAGTATTTTATGGTATGTATTAAAAACGCCACAGAAAAGCCTTACGGATATCTCCCGATTGATTATAAAACTAAAACACCGGACGCATATCGTCTCAGAACAGATTTGCTTTCAGCGTATCCGGCTGTTTATGTCCAGAAAAAAGAGTTGAGACACCGATATGTCGGCTAGGATTCATAGGAACTTACCGCTTTTGAAACTTAATGCTAAACCTGCACAGAGACGACTCATTTTGCAATCGGCATCAAATGAGTTAATACTGACCCTGTGCAAAGTGGCTTTTAAACCCTTAGCGCACAAGCCAAATCTTGCCAATTTAGGGGGTACCCTATTTAAATCTTTATAACTCCAGATGTGAACACCACAGAGACTTGAAAAATGGCTTAAATGAAGCAAGACATTTGTACAATTTACAATACTAACACAGATTCGTTTATATTCATAATTTTGGAAGAAATAAAGTGCCACAAATGCAATTGTTTTGACAAAAAATCAAAAATGAATTTGCACTTTTTAAGTTTGCAATGAAATACTGAGAGATTGCATATATACAGCAGGTTTAACTATACATGTGCTAGATCAAAAACTTCTTGACCACAAGTTCATAAAATCTAAGGGTGGATATGTAGAACTATAGATGTATGAAGCAAAAACTAAGCAGTGTACCCAGCGTCTCCAAATCTATCCAAAATGTCTAAATTATGCATTGCTGTAAATCACAACATATTCACGTATTTCACTACAAATCAACTGTTTTGACTCAAGAAAATCACTGTTGCATAATTTCCAAGTGGGAATTACAAGCTTTCAGTCAGTACAGTGGTCTAAAATATCTAGGGGTCCAGAAACATATCCACAATCTCTCCAAAATGGAATAAAAGCATATAAATGAGCCCATTATGAAGGTTTAAGATGAAACATTGCTATCAGATTAGAAAATAATGCAAAAATATTGTCACACAATGCGGTACAGTACCTAAATGTGCAATAATTAACTCTAGTATGTATTTCTATACTCTGTGCTCTCGTATGTTTTCTTGTATGGGGATGGGACATGAACATTTTCAACCGTCCACCACATTTTGGCAATGTTCCAACTCTTACGTCATCACTGTTGCATGCTTCACAAACACTACAGTCCTAACTGACGCTTACATTACAGTGTGAAATATCCACATTATATAATACCACAAACCTATTTAAAGACTCTCAATTTCACAAATAACGTATATAACCGAAGTATTTTGAGAAGTAATACTTACATAGCAATGAATGAAATCTTATCTATGTTCAGTAGATGGAGACAGAGACAGTAAATACATGATCCTGTTCTATTCGCTTCTGTTTTGCTCCAGAAAACGATGTCAGCTAGGTCTATCAGCAAACATATGGCTTAGCTATGCTCAGAAGTTCTCAATAATAATAATATTTTCCAAGAATTTACGAAAAATCGTTGACAACGCTTTGTTAGCAGCGTCTTTGTTTTACTGCTACCACAGAGAATGCGTAATTGAATGCGATGATAAGAACATTTTCGGTTACGCTGACCTATAACGCTATTCCAAAAGCAGAATTAGACATGTTATACATCGTTAGAAAGTTTATACTCTCACCTACTGAATAAATGAATTGTCAATCAAGCCAGACTGTAGTAAAAAGGGCGACGACGCCGTAAACAACAGGTGTGGTATTACGCACAGCTATTTTGGAAGATACCCAGGCGTCACAAATGCGCGTATATTTCCCGAATGGATTGTCCAAGACAATATATGACCACGCAGTCTCAAAAAGGACATCCCTACACGTAAAACCAACAGTAAGGTTGTATATTTATTCAATATTTAGTCCCAGATATTGACTGTAGAATGACATGGTATCATTTTTAAAAACTTTTTCTTGTTTATTTCGTTATTCAGTGAGCAGCGTTTTCACTGCTGTATAGGCATATTTTAGGGCTATTGTCGGGTTTATCTGGTTGCTGTGACGGAATGTGATTTTTTAGTGGTGAAAGAATATTTTTATGAATGCAGGGAGGGGGTTCGTGTTAAATGAACGACCAGAGCGACACTGGTGGGGCTGCGAAACTCCGTTTTCGGCATAGTTGTCGTATATCGTCTACTAATGAAACTAAAACAACGCGTTTCTGTTTTTAACTCATACTTTGGTTGCAGTAGCACCGAATGTCTGAGTTCAGTAATCTCAGCACTCCGGCGTGCCGACCACTAGGGGCTTTGCGCTAAGAGATTAATGTTCTCAGGGGTACCATACAAACTTACAAAGTTTATTGCGGATAAAAAGATTGGTGTACGTAGGAAAAAACGAGCTATTAATCAAAGTGGGGGTTTCCTTCTCCCACTCTTAAGTGTGGCGGTTCCGTTTATCAGTAGTCTAATTGCATCACGACAGAGTTAATCTGATGGAGTATGCTGAGAATATGTAGTTAGTCCCCCAACGACAGTTGGATAGATTAAGGGATAACAATGCCCCCTTACCTCTAAGACGGACTGCGGAAAACGACTTGGATGCCTCTATAAAGAATGTTTTGAGTAGAGATGATTTGGAGAAAGCCAAACAATACACATCATTATTGCATAGATACTTGTCCTTGGTTAAGTAGGGGGAACTTGAAACTAATACTTTAACTCTGGCTGTACCGACACATTCTTTAAAGAATGATGCAGAGCAGACCAGGAACACGAGCCGTCACTGTCGATGTGGAGGGGGATAATGTGTTTAAAGAAGTTTTGAAAAACATGCCATTGAGAAACAGATAGAAAGCTCAATACATTTTAGATAAGATGTTTAAATCGAAAGACGTGGCTTCGTGGAATGAATCAGGCGAATTTATTTTAAATGGCACCGTTATTCCCGGTTCCCACATATTTGATTTAGTGAAAAGTGTTACAGCGCCACAAATGGCGAATGTTAGAATGGGGCCGTTGGGTTGGCACGAATATCTAAGAGCTGTTGCGACGCTAAACATACCACTTTCTACAGTTCCAAACCGCTGTGTTAAATATGCAATCAATTCATTTAAAAACACTAGCGAATCTGGTTACGCGACACCCGCAAGAACCCCAGAAACTCCTATGTTTAGGTCTCCGATTTTGGACACAGCCTCCTGGCTCACCTTTTGAAATGTACTGTTACGAAATGTGTAGCATTTTCTGTCTTTTGTTTTTATTATTTATTTATTTATTTATTATTTTATTTATTTTTTACTGTGAAATTTGTTTTCATTTTCTTTCTATGAAATGTGTTTTTATTCTTTCTATGAAATGTGTTTTGTATATTTCAACATTGTTAATAAATGAAACTTTGACTTGTATAATTTTGTTTGTCTTGTTTATTCTCCATCATCCTCACAGTACATTAAAGTTTATGAACATTTTCCCCATCTGTACATGTTGAACACAGTTAAACATATTAGAATTACACACACAGGGTTGTAATGTTTTCACAAATTGCAAGCCTATGTTATCATTTTTAACCAAATTATCAGAATATTTAGACATTACATCTTCATAGTTTAATCCTCTTGACATGTGATGGAGGAAAAAAACGCAGCATTCTGCGCATTAGACAAAATTCCTTCTTTGATCGGATCATTCGTATTGTTATATCAACGCCATTTAACATCAATTTGTCTTGAAAAAAAATATCGCTGTGGATTGGTGTCAACAATTCCACCACCCTACTGGCATTTGTAAAAGTTGCTCTCTTTGTCAGACCATTATTATCGCCAGTGGGGTCTGCTGCATCCATATGTCTGGCTGTATCCCTGTAAAAAAGCCCAGCAGAGAAAAGTGATTCCAGGGTGTGTCTATCATCGTTCATTAAACATTCAATGATACTATGGTATGGGTAAGTGTTCGAGCTCTGTGAGACCAGTCTGTCGCCCAACGAAACATCAACCTGGGAAAAAATAGTAGCCCTAGGATAGTTTATCAACCCGACAGGCGCACCGTTGACGATGGCTGTCCAATCAGGTGTTGTGATTTTGAGTCGTATGTACAACAGCGTATTGTTTAGATCAATATAGTCTTCACCGTTCCCTGCGATGAAAAACTCCAACGGCGCTGTCAGATATTGCTGATATAGGTGGTACTTCTACATATGTGTTTTTTTCTATCGTTGTTTGTGTCAATGGAACTGTGAACAAGTCCAACTCTGACTTAACACACTCCTCTGACATATCATGTATCAGTGACATGGTTAGAATATGGTTTTAAAACCTTTTCCACCCGATGCACGACTATGTTGTTTACCTCTCAGTTTCTTTTTTGACACTGGCACATTCTTACGAACCGCTTTGCTTTTCTTTTCACATGGTTCGCGCCTCGCCCCCGGGGGTCTTTTCACAGATCTGCGTGACATCACAAGCAGGCCTGAACCTCCTTGGTTCTCGTTACCGGTTGCGGTTGTCATGACGTTACTGACCACTTCGCTAACAATGTTTTTAGCAGCGGTCTTGAGATGGGGTTTTGCAATGTTGAACCCTTTTTTCAATAGCGGCACGGCCATTCGAGAAAGTCAGTGAAAAATTCCACCGAGCCCTGACCCATACATTACAGTGCTGCCCGCATATCCGGGCAACAACCCACTGGCCTGGGTTTGATAATAAGTCACATAACGTTGCGGATCCCGAGCGTACGGGTTAAATGGTTTCATCGTTTTTAAAATCGGAGCTTTTGTCTCGCAGGCCTAAAATGAAGCTTTGCAATCACTTTGCCGTACTTGAATGGCACGTTGAAGTTTTGATCCGTTTTTACCTCTATAGCAATGTCACTGATGTGTGTTTTAGACATGGGTATGTAGTGCACCTTGTCATAGTAGTGACAATCTCTTTGTCTTCCCCTGATATATGTACACATCTCAACAACGGTACAAAGTGGTTGCCCACAACTTGAGGCTCAATTATATCGGTGTAAAATCTTCTCAACTTTGAAACTTTTATCCCTACCTACTTTTATTTTTTGCAACTCCTCCTCATAAAAACATCCGTCTATTATTTCCCCGTCATAATCTTTCAACTTGTAGACTGGCTGTGCCTGTGGAATGCATTCTGATATGGTGAAAAACTTGTGCGTATAATTTTGCTTGTATCCCTTTGTAAAGGGACCCCTTACTTTGGAAATTCGCACAACATCGCCTGTATTATATTTAAACACAACATTCTTATCTTTTCCATCCTTCAGCCCGTACAAGGTTTTAAATACATTATTTTTGTTTTCTCGGGATACGTCCGTGGGTCTCATTTTGATACTCCGATGACAACTCTTGTTGTAGGAGGTAATTAAATCTTGCAAGACATCAATATATCGTTTGGAATTCACTGCTGTTAGATACCGCCACATTCTACCCTTAATAGTCCTATTGAAGCGTTCAACAACGCTAGCTTTTAGCTCACTGCCTGTGGCAAAATGGTGAATATTGTATTTGACAGTTACATTCTGAAAATATTTGTTAAAAAACTCCTTTCCACAGTCAGTCTGCAGTTTTTGAGGTATTCTTCCTTCCTTCCGCTCCTGTTTTGTTTTTTTAAAACACGTGTCCATGCATATTTGCTAAATACATATATACAAGTGAACATACATTTGAAGTTGTCATTTTCCTTTGTGTACATAGTCATATCAACCAGGTCAGCTTGAAATTGAATGTCGATACCGTGCACTATCACTATGTTTCTCTTATAGTTAATGCGTGCCGGCTTGTGAAGCGTATAGGTATCCTCTCCAGCTAACCATTCAGAAACTTGTTTGTCAGACATGCGCACCCCTGTGTCTTTGAACACGGCCTCTTTTAAACGCTTTTTACCACCAAAAGAACCCTCGTTAGAGGGTGTGAAGTAAACAGATTTCAGAAGATCTGTCATGATACCAGCTCACCAAATACCTGAACAAATAATGACATTATTTGCTTGATTCACATCTTTTATTTTCAAAAAGATTATAAACTCACATTGTGTCAAGGTAGTCTAAACATTTAACACACATGTCAACATTTCTCTCAAGTTGGAAATCGACAAGTATTTCTACTACTTTACACACATTGACTTTTTTAGACAGCTTCGTTGCACAGACATCCGTTATGTATGTACAAAGACTAGTGATGTGTTCTATGCCAAAACCCCTTCGACACGACTCCATGGAGTCTAAAAGATCGCTCACAGTCACATGACATGGTTTGACAGCATTTGCACACATGCGCAAAAGATCACCCCATTCTTTAGACATTTTCCTGGCTAACATCAATTGTTTTTTAAGATTGTTCAATCGCCGAACATCCACCGCATTCTTAGTATTAAAATTGTCAACCTCATCAGCTATAATTCTATATAACAATGCTGTTCATTCAAATTTTGCACGTTGTTTAACAAGATCTTTTGACAAACTGGTACAGCCGCAGACATTCCCCATATTGACACAACTTAATCGCTTTTTCCCCGCCAACAGTCCCGTGCGTCAAAAACAGCTTGTGCATCCTCTGGATCAACAAGTTTTTCCCTTATTTCCTTCAGTTTCTCACAAATTGTTCTTCTTCCAGCTCGTAGACAATAGCTTCCACAGAACCGCAGATTTTTTGCGGGTGTGGATGTAGTCCGTATGTGCCCAGAAGTTGTGTCAAGGCCTGTAGTAATTCTGGATTGAAAAGTCTCTGTTTTATTTCCTCAATGTTCGTTTGAAAAAAGTATGCGTTAGGTTCAAAGAGACATGCTGTAACTGGCTTGGGTGATCCACTTCACAGCCGAAACAACATTCCCGCAACTTTACACCAATGATGTGTTCTAATGTGACACCAACAGCTGCCTTATGAGTCTGAAGCCCAGCGGTGCTATACATCCAACCACGTCTTCTCCAGGGGTTGTAGAGGCGTCACTATCGTAACCTACTGAAGGCAATGTTGTTAGCGATTCAGTAGACTCAGACCTCTGTGTGTGTCAAATTAATTTCCCCCAGATTTTCGCACCAATCGTCAAGCCATCCGTAGTCTTCAGGCATTGCAGCTTCATTTACCAACGCCATGGTTAGTCAGCGTGTCAACAAGTCTTTGACATGAACTGTCTTGGAGGTGTCGGCCTTTTTAATACTCGTAGAGAATGGGTGGTGATTGCAAATGGGCCACCTCACAGTCACACTCGAGGTCAGACTGACACGTCTGAAAAAGTTTTACTTTGATGTCTTGGTATCTATCCAAAACATTGCACCATTTGAACAACCTGTCTATCTTCTTGAAAACGTCATGTAGAACAGGCATGTCTTTCCAAAGAAACATAACTTTCAGGTCGTGTATGATCTTCTCGACATCATTTTCTTTATGCCCCCTTATGAATGTGTATTCACCGCTGCACATATAAATGTAATCATCAGGACGATTTCAAGACGATTAGCAAATATGTAGTAGCCTTTTTGCCGTGTTGCGCTATTCCACGCGGCACTGTAGACATGGTCCAAACCAGGGACTTCAAGGTCTCTACAAACTTTGTTTCTAAACAAACTCCACTCTTTAGCAGGGAATGAAATGTGAAACGTCATCTTCAAATGTTTCCCAGCCAGATTCAAAGGCGTATAGTTTCACAGATCGTGTAACTTTGTCAAAAACATATCCAGCAACACGTCCATCAGACAACATCCATTCGTATTCCTCAGCATCCTTAACATTAGATCATTGGATTTACATAAAATCGGATCAAACTCTCAGATTTTCTCTTTTTTGGCGCATCCACAATAGTATTGGAAATGGGTGTAAGAGGTACCCTCTTCACACTCTTTGTTGCCTCTAATGTTGCAATTTTAGTATCACAGACCTGGGCATTCCTAGTTTGAATCTGGGGCCACGCTCTACCAGTTAGCCAGCCCTTGGCTCATGAAATACTCCTATCTCCCCTTGAAACAATGACTGGGGGGAGGTGTCATAAATCTCTCACTGACAAACAGACCTGCCACTCAAACTGACCTTTCAATCAAACTGACCTGTCACTCAAACTGTCCTGTCACTCAAACTGACATGTCAATCAAACATATGGCGGTCAAAAACTGACCTGTCAATCAAACTGACTGGGGGGGTCATAAATCAATAATTTTGACAGAAAGTATAGGATAAATACTACTATTCTTCCACGGCCATTTGGGCATATTATTTTACCGTTGTCAAGCAAAACTCTGGTTGTTAGTTCTATTTCGACCGTTGTTATTCAAAAACTCTGGCTGGCAGTTCTATTTGCACCGTTGATAACCTCTGGCCGTTAATTCTATGAAAACAATGATTATACCAAGAAAAAAATAGTACCTTCTCGTTTTAGACCATAAAATCAGCACCAATTTTTGTCATTTCGTTAATTAAGAAAACTGCATGAAACCATAACTCAGTCAAATTAATCTCCATAGCACTGTCTTGCTTTTTAAAATGGTGTGGTCACGGAGTGTAGATGTAGTGTCTTTCTAAGACCCTTTGAAACTGGATTTGAATGTCAGCTAGCTTTATGATAGGTTCACCGTCACTTGTCACCTAGCCAATATTAAAATTCAGGGTTTTAGGTCAGAATGGTCTCACGGCATGCTTGTTATCCCAGCTAGCTAGCTAGCTAACTATTGAATTGTATTCATTACATTACATTACATTTATTTGGCAGACGCTTTTATCCAAAGCGACGTACAAAAGTGCATTTCATGGTCATAGACAACTGCTAAACACAGGTTCAGTAAGGTACAATACTTATTTTGTACAGCTATTTCTAGCCAAGAACACAGTTTAGTTCACACAGTGAACACTATTCAGACCTAACCTCTGCAAAGCCAACTAGGCAGAAGAATAAGCTACAGTATTAGGACAAATACAAATTACCAAAAAGTGCTGGGATGGGGCAACATGTAACAAGTGTCATGAAAAAAGGGGGGGAGGGGATATTTAGAGTGAAATATACAGCGTGGTGGTGGTTAGTCTAGGTATAGTCTGAAGAGATGAGTCTTCAGGCCACGGCGGAAGATGGGTAGTGAGGGGGAGGTTCGGAGAGGGACGGGGAGTTCGTTCCACCACTGGGGAGCTAGGGTGGAGAAGCTCTGTGATCCCTTTGGGCGGGTGGGAGGGGTTACAAGGCGCCCTGCTGCCGCAGAGCGGAGTGGTCGTGCAGGCATAGAATCGACATAGACATAGAATCGAGCCATGTCCTGCAAGTAGATGGGGGCTGTCCTGTTGGCAGCAGTGTAGGCAAGGGTCAGGGCTTTGAACCGGATCCTGGCAGCGACCGGTAGCCAGTGGAGTGATCGCAGCAGAGGAGTGACGTGGGAGAATTAGGAAGGTTGTAGATGAGTCGGGCAGCGGCATTCTGAATCATCTGTAGTGGCTGAATGGCACAAGCTGGCAGGCTTGCTAGGAGAGAGTTGCAGCAATCGAGGCGAGAGGTCACCGTAGCCTGGACGAGCAGCTGGGTGGAGTGCGTCGTCAGGTATGGTCGAATCCTTCTGATGTTGTACAGAAGGAATCTGCAGGACCGTGATGTTGCCTTGATGTGCTCCTTGAGGTCCAGTTGGTCATCCAGGACCACCCCCGAGCTCTTGGCAGAGGTGAGAGGCAGTCACTGTGGTGCCATCATCCTCCTTTTTTTCAGCACCGCTGGGGTAGCTTCGCTTCAATTTTTCAACTGTCTGTACACCACTCCGAGCCGTTTACACGAGTTGGCTACTGTCTTCCTGAATCATTTCCGCAGATGCGCAGTAAGCTCATGGAATAGTCCAATGTAGTGGGGGCTGAGGGGGGACCCCTGAGACACTCATGAATTAGGCATTCTGATGCCATTTTAGCATATGGATTTTTAGAAAGACATAATTAATTAGCGACTGCTTTTTCTGAAGGTGTGTTTTGGATTGTATGTGGTCATCACACGTATTTGTTCTAGTCCAGTCAACAGTGTGTTGACAGAACTTACAGAACAGTTTCTCCCGACTCATAAAAATCATTGGGGTACTGTTCGGCTCTGAATTTAGCACTTAGTATCAGATTTCTCAACTTTTTGGCTGGCTTGGCTGTCTCGGATGGTCTCTTCGACATTTTCTCCTGTTTATTTTTGGCTGGACCGCAACAGTGGGGCCAGCCTTATAAACGCGAATGTCTGTGACTGAGTGATGAAGTTACACCATCGGTTGGCCGAGTTATGAAGTTACACCATTGGTTGGCTGGTCCAGCCATATACTAGGTTTTGTCCTGGTCTTGTTCTAGGTTCATTGATGTGTTGAACGCAGTCGCGCACACATACAAAACCCCGCCACACACACACAACTCCCCAAAACGAGGAAATGTTTCTCTTCATCATTTTATTTAAGCAATATCACACGAGAGGGAGTGCTGTTATAAGGTTTACAATAATTTATAATGGTTCTTGATGAATTTAATCAGAAACCTGTTAAATTCCATGAGATTTCGCGTTTTACCGTTAATTCCATTTTTATGACTGGATTCCGCGATTCCCTAGAAATATGTTATCAAGTGATAATGAGAGCATCTGCTTGCATGTGTGCAAAAATCTAATTGACATTCCTCAAGATGCTTCACAAAGAACAGAAGAGAAAAAAGTGGCATTTGGTCACTTTGAGCAGATTTCAGAACTTTGCGACACTGGGCTAACATGCTTGAGCAGCATTGAAATTATGCAAAATCATGTGATATAAACACTCAACGGCGATTGACTGATGAGCAGTGTAGCAGGTGTGTTATCCTCTCAGCGCATTTGAAGTTGTCCGCTCTCTACTACCCCATCATATGACACTTTCCTGTGATTTGAATTCAGGGCACAGTATTTGCTCCTGAAGCCCACTTCAAACCCATTTGCACCTATAGTTTTGGTAGTGCAAAGGTTTAAATATAAAAAGAACACCCCCCCCCCCCCCCACTAACTTTGTCATTTAAGCATGTAAATACATTTTTTGCTACGTTCAACTGCTTAGCAGTTTTTTTTAGTTTTGCTCATCCCTACTCTTCACATTTGACTTTTTGAATCAAGTAATGCTTTTACTGCAAATAAGATGCAACAGGTTCCCCTGAATTTTCTATAAATGTGTACTGATCAGTCCAATCAGATTGAAACATACAATGCTTGTTTCTTTCTTTTTGCCACTTTGCTAGCTTGCGTGAAAGCTAGCCAAGTTAATGATACGGTTAAGCAGGAAACGATGCAGGTCAACAAATTAATTTTAGCTTTTCTCACTTTTTTGTCTGTCTAATGAATATTAGGCTGTGTTTGTTTTGTGAAACACTTCTTGTGGTAATGTAATGTAATTTACTAAGTGCCATATGAAGATCCAAGTATGGCTCCTGACCACGACCCTAAAGGAATGCCATCTAAAAGATGGAAGGAAGAGACATGCAGGCAACCATACCACAGTTTGCCATTCTGCTGTCCTATAAGTTTCAATGCAATAAGCTTTGGGCCTGAAGTAAATTCAGCCTGAAATTAATTCCCTGTGAATTTAAATTAAAACACTTCTGATCCATACATTTACAAACAACTGCTCAACCCACCCAGCAACCCCCATCTCCCTCCTCCCAAATTACTGGTTTTTTGCATTTTTCTTGACTAATAAGGCACAGTTGAAAATGTCAAAACATATGCGAAGCTAAAGAAAGAGAGGCTGAATATTCTGCAAATTTTCACATTCATCTAAAAATGAATGTGAAAATTGCCACGCACTCTCCATGGGAACACTCTTTCTCCAGGAAAAACAGAGCAGAATGCATGAGAGGAGCTAGGAGCTAGGAGACTGTTCCCATTAAAGATTCATGCAAATGGAATGGAAGCAGTGCAATATCTACTGTGCTGGAAGCAAGGAGTCGAAGCCTTGTGACAGTTGTGGAATGTGATGGCGTCTGCATCTGAGTGCCCTTGATTTGCTGTGTTTCCTTGCCGTATGCTGTGGATGCCAGGAGTGTACTTCTCACTCTGGCTTGTTGAAGGAACAGAGGTGGTGGCCATTAAGAGGAGGGAGGTCTCTTGCTGCTTTTTTTCGGGCTATGCCTCAGTAGCTTCAATGTAATATGTACAGGAACTAAATGACAGTTGTAATAATTCTTATTCTGGCCCCTGTACGCACACACTCACACACACACACACACACAAATGTATACATAAATAATATATGAGCTGAATATTGAACAGATTAATATATGTAAATGGGTATTGTTATTGTTATGATTTTCTGTGCCACTTTCTTATGCACACTCAGTCATCAGTTTGGATTATCACACAAAAATGATTTATTTTCATAGAATCATTTGTCTATATAATATACATAGGATTGCTCCCTGTAAAATCAGCTAAATTCAAGGAAAAAGATAATTAACAATTATACTGATGTTCAAAATTTAAACATGACTCATTAGTGGATGACTTGTCTTAGGTTTCGACTTTTGGCTTTAAAAAATAGGTCATAAATTTGAATTTGATATCTTGAACCTAGCTGCTATACATTTATATGTAATACCTCCTTGGTGATGTAATGTATGTATCATTTTCAACTCAAATGGTGTATGTATCACCCCAATTACCTACTTAAGAATATCCTCATACAGCAATTAATAAGATGAATCTGACCTCTATCCAAAATCTAAATCAAAAATCAAAATGTTCTTTATTTCTAACTTTAAACGAACTGTAGTCAAATAAAATACACTATTATACAAATATGGATATGCAACTAATGTTAACCCCTTAGCGCACATGCCAAATCTGGCCAATTCTTGCCCATTTAGGGGGTACCCTATTTAAAGCTTTATAGATGTGAACACCACAGAGACTTGAAAAATGGCTTAAATGAAGCAATACATTTGTACCATTTATAGTACTAACTTAGATTAGTTTATATTCATAATTATTCACAACATATTGGAAGAAATAAAGTGCCACAAATGCAATTGTGTAGACAAAAAATCAAAAATGAATTTGTACTTTTTTAGTTTGCAATGAAATACTGAGAGATTGCATATATACAGCAGGTTAGACTATGTCCTGGATCAAAAATGTCTTGACCACAAGTTCATAAAATCTAAGGGTGGATACGTAGAACTGCTATAGATTTATGAAGCAAAAACTAACCAGTGTATCCGGCGTCTCCAAATCTATCCAAAATGTCTAAATTATGCATTGCTGTTAAACACAACACAATCATGTATTTATCTACAAATCAACTGTTTTGAATAAAGAAATTCACTTTAACATCATTTTCAAGTGGGAATTACAAGCCTTCCATCAGCATAGTGGTCTAAAATATCTAGGGGTCCAGAAACATATCCAAAATCTCTCCAAAAATGAATAAAATGCTTTTTGTCCATTATAAAGCATATAAATGAGCCCCTTATGAAGGTTTAAGATGAAACATTGCTGTCGGATTAAAAAATAAAGCAAAAATATTGTCTCACAATACAGTACACTACCTAAATATGTAATAATTAACTCTTGTATGTATTTCCCTACTCTGTATTCTCGTATGTTTCCTTGTATGGGGATGGGACGAAATGAAAACAATTTTCAACCGTCCACCACGTTTTGGCAATGTTCCACCTCTCACGTCATCACTGTTGCATGCATCACAAAAATTATTACACTACTAACTAACACTTAATTACAATGTGAAATGTCCACATTATATAATACCACTAACCTATTTAAAGACACTCAATTTCAAAAATAACGTATATAACCGAAATATTTTGAGCAGTACTACTTACATAGCAATGATGAAATCTTATCTGTGTTCAGTAGATGGATACAGAGACAGTAAATCAATGATACTGTTTTATCCGCTTCTGTTTTACTCCAGAAAACGATGTCAGCTAGGTCTATCAGCAAACATTTGGCTTAGCTATGCTCAGAAGTCCTCAATAATAATAGTATTTCCAAGAAATTTTGACCACATTTCGTTAGGTGCAGCTTATACTCTACTAAACAATGTTTCGTCAGGTGCAGTGTCTTTTACTGCTACCACAGAGTGAATGCGATGATGAGAAAACTTCCGGTTACGCTGAGATATAAAACGCTATTCCAAAAGCAAAATTAGACATGTTATACATCGTTAGAAAGCTTATACTCTCACCTACTGAATAAATGAATTCTCAATCAAGCCAGACCGTATAAAAAGGGCGACAATGCCGTAAACAACACGTGTGGTATTAGGCAAATGCGCATATATTTCGCAAACGGATTGTCCAAGGCAATATATGACCACTCAGTCTCAAAAGGGATATACAGCCTATGCATAAACCAATGGTAAGGTTGTATATTTATTCAATATTTAGTCCTAGATTTTGACTGTAGAATGACATGGTATAATTTTTGAAAACTTTGTCTTGTTTATTTCGTTATTCAGTGAGCAGCGTTTTCACTGCTGTATTGGCTTATCTTATTGCTATTGTCAGGTTTATCTCGTTGCTATGACGGAATACGATTTTTGAGTGGTGAAAGAATATTTTTATGAATGCCCAGATAGACAATATTGTCCATTATGTCATGGGTGGGGGTTGTAGTTGTAGATGAGACTGCAGGGAGGGGGTGCTTGTTAAATGAACGACCAGAGTGATAATGGTGGAGCTGCGAAACTCCGTATTTGGCATAGTTGTCCTGTATCGTCTACACCTTTCTGTTTTTTTTCCCCCAAATTTATTTATTTTTATTAACTGAAGTAGAAATTGTACAACAATATATGGCAAGTGATACATCATCAGTAGTAGGCTCTTTAGAAAATGGAGCACACAATGTAAACATAATTATAATCTAATAAAAGACTAAAATAAAATAGCTAAGGGGTCTCTTCTAATAATTCTAAGGCATCAATAATGTTCAGTAGTTTTTTGCGGTTTTCTTTTTCATATACTTCAGTGATTTGCAGTACAGTGCTAGTTCTCTCATAAAAACCACCAATAAGGGTTGGGTCTTAATGCATTTACATTTCTGAATAAAAAATATACCTAAAATAAAGTATTCAACAGAAGTTCAGTTTTATTATCCTCCATTATGATTCCAAACGTAATATAATTTCTGATAAAATGGGAGAAAGAAAAGATTTTGATTCTAGCCAATCATACATATCACACCAGAAAGTATTGCCATAAAGACAGAAGAAAAATAAGTGATCCGTAGTTTCTATTTCTGCATCACAGAATATACAGCTATTGTGATCAAAGTTGAACTTTTGTCTAAGGAGTTCTCCTGAAGGATATATATCATTAAATACTTTGAAGTGAAGCTCTTTTGCTTTTGGAGGTAAAGGTAAGCTTAAGAAGTTAATATGTAATTTTTTAAAAGTAGGCTGACAAAAGGTATGAGAAGCTGAGTTCCTGCTGAATTGCATAGGATATAAAACATTTGTAAAGAGACCATGGCTCACTTTGTTTGGCAAAACCTTACTTGAGAAATCATGTCCATTAATCATCAGTGAAGGGGGATGAGGGGGGGCAACCATATGAGGTAGCGCGTTTTTAGTCATCAAAATAAAAGAAGTTGGTATGCTTTTAATAATGTTATCATATTGTTTACGGTTGCACTGGAAATTAAATTTCATACAGAATTCCTCAAAAGGTAGGATATTATGAGATTCATCTAGTAAATGGGTGACAGACCAAATCTTTTTCTCCATCCAGTCACTGAAAAATTAAGACCTATTTCTAAAAATAATGAATCTGCAATTCCAGATGGGAACATCGTGCGGTGTGAAATTGTGTTTGTACAATAGTTTCCAATATAACATTACCCTAACCCTAACCCTAATTTTACAGGTAATTTTTGAACAAAAAAGTCATAACATAAAAGAAAATCAATACCGCCAATCTTTTTAAAAATTTCCCTGGGAACACAATACCAAAAGCTGTTGTTATTTACTAGAAAGGATCTTAACCATTTGATCTTTAAAGTTCCATTTATACAGTCAAAGTCAATGGCCTGTAGACCACCATCTTCATAGTCTTTTACCATGGTTGCTTTCTTTAAATAATGAAACTTTCTTTTCCAAATGTAGTCAAAGTTTAACTTGTTGATGGTCTTTACCGCTTTGTTAGATATGGAAAGAGAATGAGCTGTATAAATGCACCTTGATAGACTTTCCATCTTTGTTATATAAATGCGACCAAAAAGAGAAAGATCTGTCTAATCTTAATTTGCATTCATCCATTTTGTTCCATATATTCAAAGTTTCACTTAATTTAGTCTCCTTTGTAATATGCACACCCGTAGTTTTAATGGGGATACCATATGCTGCCACAAGATGGCTGTCGTGTATAGCTAATAATTCATACTTTCTCAGGTTCAGTTGTAAACCAGATGCTTTGGAAAATAAATCTATAATCTGAATAGCCTTTGGAACCTGCTCAAAATTTTTCAAAAACAAAGTTGTGTTGTCTGCCAGTTGGCTTATGACTGTTTGGTTCTCAAAGACACTAAATTGCTCAATATCTGAATTTTTGATAAGAACTGAGAGCATTTCAGCTGCAACTAAGAAGAGTGATGGTGAAATTGGGCAGCCCTGCTTTATACCTCTGTTAATTGTAAAACGAAGGGAAGTACCACCTGATAAAGATATTGAGCTGTTAGTGTCATGATAAAAGCATTTGATTACATTCCTGAAATTCTCTCCAAAACCACAAAGTTCCAATGCCTTGAAAATAAAAGTATGTTCTACCATGACGAAAGCGTTATAAAAATCAAGAAAAATAATAAAGCCATCATCATTTATAGAATCACTATACTCAAGCAAGTCTAGGACTAGGCACACATTGTTATGTATTGATCTCCCTCTCATAAATCCCGACTGTCACTTATTATTTGAGAAAGCCCTTCTTTGAGACGATTTAAAAATATGTGTGTTAGCAGTTTGTAATCATTGTTGAGCAGCGTTATTGGTCGCCAATAATCCAATATTTTGGGATCTTTACCTGGTTTTGGAATAAGAATATTAAACCTTGCCTCATAGTCTGTGGAAGTGATACATTTTCTATAGTTTCTTTTAGTGTTTCAAATAAAAGTACTTTGATATGTTCCCAAAAATATTTATAAAATTTTTCTGTAAGGCCATGTAAGAGGGGAGTCAAACTGGGACCCAGAAAAGGCTGGCATTTGAACGAGCCTGCAGGCTGGGACTCATCCTATACTTCAAAGAACCCGAGAGCCGTGTGGTAAAACAATAAGTTACTCGGACTTCCTCTGGATGAGCAGGCCATTTGGCTCTCTGGGCTGTTACCCTCTGGACAAGACTGAGATGGGGGGAACTGGACTGGTTGTTTATGGTTGTGTGAGCAAGCCGTTGGCTCTCTGGAATGTTGCCATCTGGACAGAACTAAGATAAGGGGAACTAGTCTCTTTGTCTAGGGTTGTGGGTGTGTGTGTGTTGGAACCATTAAGGGTGAAAAGATCATCAGGTCTCTGGCCAAATGGTGGGGCAACTGCGCGGGACAGTACCACAGTGCCCTTATGTGGGCCCCTCTGCCATTACACTTTTTATTTCTTTTCTGGATCTGGACTCTAAACCATCTGTTTATCATATTCAAAAACCCTGTAAAACCTTACAAACCATGCACATGTTTTCATTATATTACTGTATTATGTCTTATGTAGTAATAACATGGATTGCATGTAAAATGGTTCAACAAAAGGGTATTTTCATGACAACTGCACCATAATATTACATCCCCTGGACATGTTTGGTATGGGCGTATTCAGAGAAATTAAAGAAATTGAATGAAATATGTTTCATACCAAATAACATTTAATAAAACATAGTTTCAGAAACTCAGGGAAAAACTATCACAATGGAATGTCCTCTCTGGTAATCATCTCATTTTCCCAATTTCCCCACTAATTGTTTTAACAGCAGCCTCCAAATGGTGGGGGCCGAAATTCCAGATTTTATCATTAGTCCAGGTTAATTTATGGCAATGCCGCCTAGACCAAACGCGGGATTTGGCTTAAACGGAAGGGAGACAAAGCAATCTGGGAAGATCGTAATCGACTTCCCACATTGCACATACTGTGTTCTGTGCGTAGCTGAACAAGGAAGATCGCAATCGACTTCCCACACTGCGCAGGCTCTGTGATTTCGTGTGTAGCTAAACAGGCTGGGTAAGAACTTTTTACTCTATATTTATGTTTTAAAACCTTCCATATTTTAAATTGATTGTGAATTTGAAGCTAATGACCTACCTGCCTGTTAAATAAATTCTTCTTATTTTTAACTTGCGTGGTCTTCATGACTCTAATCCATTTTATCTTCTTTTCAGCCGAAATTCCGATTAAATACTCAGGGGGACAATTATGACTAGGACCTACTGATCAGGGGTCTAGTACAGCGTTAGTACAAAGTTAGATAGGCAACCACGATCTGCCCGCTAACGGGATTGGTGTATTGGTTCTGGTGTTTTGGCTTAAGAGGACCCATGGGCGTTATACCCCGGTTCTTGTCAAATTCGCCTTAAGGAGCCCGATAGATACACACTGTCCTGGGCTCATAACTATCTATGCACAAAGGAGGGCATGTATTATGGTGGTCAGCCTCTTACCCTCTGGAGGCTTCACCGAACCGAGATTTAACAATAGTGCTAAACCCGGGAGCATATATTGAGGAATGATGGCACAAGATAGAGTCGAGTGTAACCACTCCAAGATCCACATATAGTTAAAACCAAATTTTAAATTATAATTTCATTTGTAGTCAGATTATTACGAAAGTAAACCATAGTAACTGTTACGCTTACTTGCTGTGGTCATGGATATATTTGATGTGTTATTCCACGCATTTGTGAGTATTCTGATGCTCCCATTGGAATATTGACAGTCCGGCGACAAGTCAGATATATCTCTGATGACAACATAGCCCCGTTTACGAACGGAGATTAACAAGAATGTTACTGGTCCGTTTCAGGCCAGTTTTAAGCGGGGTATGAAGCAGCGCGTTCATATCTGACCCGCGGCGACGGAACCAGTGCATTCTTAAGTATAATTGTGCCCTGTTCTTACGAACAGAGGAAAATAAATAACATCTATGATTTTAACTCACACCAGTCAAGGGAAAAACACGCGGTGCCTTCCCCTCCAGCTACAAACCCTCATTGGTCTAGCTGTGAGGTGTTTACAACCATCTGGGCCAGGAGCGCAATCAGGAGTCAAGCAATGCGCTGCTTTCTCTAGATCCTCATATGAGATCTCTGCCTCACAGTCATTTCTGAAATCCTCAGTTATTTGAGGAATTAAGTCTTTGATTTTGTCAGAGAAGATTTCTGCTGTATCGGGTGAGAAATTGGAAGAATATAAATTACTATAAAAGTAATAGGTTTCATTGGCTATTCTCTTTGGGTCAGAGCATTCATTGTCATTGATGATCAACAAAAATAAGAAGAATTTCTCTCTCCTTCCTTGATCCATTTTGCTTTAGATCTAATGAAAGCTCCCTTTGCTTTCTTTGTGTAAATATCATCCAATTTGGTTTGTAGTGTGATTAAATTCCTTTTGTCAGCGTCAATAATTATGGGTTTATTGCAGCACAGACTTGTTTCTCTAGTCAATTTGGCCTCTTGTAGCTGGGTGGATTGTTTCAGTTCTTTACTGAAGGATATGGAAAAATTTCCCGAATCAGCTGATGGCTCAGCTGAGTGATGTTCGCCTATCACAGTACATTCACTAACAGGACGGTCTACTTAAACAGCCTCCCTCTACTCATTTGGCTGCTCCTCCTGCATGCAAGCGCTGCATGTGTTAAGAAGTCGTATTGCTCCATCCTTATGTGTTAAGAAATTGCATTTGCTCCATTCATATGTGTTAAAAACTGCTTTGCTGCTGGATCTGTTCTGTGTGTACCCCTCTAGGGGGGGTTTGGCTGCTGGCCTCCCGGCCTTATCCACGCGAGCTGCGTGGTTGGCGGGAGAGCTCCAGAACAGAGCCATACCGCCAAACATAACTGTATTGCCTTTATTGTCAATAAAGTTCTACTTGATGACAGTGGTCCTGACAGAATTCCCACTTGGAGATATAAGAAGAAAGGCTGGCATCTTCAGAAACTTCAGTAATAATATCTTTACCCCCTGACAGTAGACCTCAGAATGTAACAGGCTGGCATTAAACTTCCAATAACCCTTATTTTACTTGTAAGCATTAGTAGGTTTCAAAGTTAAACTAATAAAACAATGGTCTCATAAGGGAGCGGTAGATATAGAACAGTCAGCAAGAAATTCTTTTACACAGTCAGAAATTAACCAAAAATCAATCCTAGACCTACTAGAACCATCTGGCTTAAACCAAGAAATTTTTAAAAAATTAGGATGTACAATGCGCCATGGGTCAATCAGATTGTGACTACTACAAAAATCGACTAGATGAGGATTATATTGATGGTTATGAAACTTGGTGGGAGAGCGGTGCAACCACTCATTATATACCATATTGAAGTCACCTCCTAACACAATATTGTCAGTTGGGTATCTAAATTCCAAATCCTTAATAATATTATTGATTTCGAAAAGTAAGCTCTTATTCTGGTTTATATTACTGTATCCATAAATATTCCCCAGAATAACAAAAGAGTGCTCAGTTGACAAAACACATAGGATCCAGTGTCCGTCCTTACTTTTTTTGGAAGTAATTACTTTCCCAGGGAAGGTGTTCAATAGAATTGCAGTACCTGCAGAGCGAATGGTTCCATGACAAAATAAAATCTTATCACCCCATTGGTTGGTCCAGAACTTTTCATCAGTTTCATTAGAATGAGTCTCTTGTAGCAAAACACAATGCGGTTTCTTGCTTTTGTAGAAAAGATAAATTGCCTTTCGTTTAATACTGTCTCTAAGGCCCCTTGCATTAAGTGAAATAAAACAGAAATATGATTTAATAGAGAACATTAAAGAACAACTTACACCTTAAAAATAATAACTCGAGGTTTGTTTGTAGGAAAAAGACTGCTTTAGAATATGAATATAAGGCAATGTCCCTTTATAGGCAATCAACTGAAATGTACTTCTTAGAAATTAAAAAAAGTTCCAAGTATTAGGTCAATAAAGTGACTTGAGTTGAACTTAGATGAACAGGAAATTAGGGGACCACAATTCTTTTTCCATTTATGTAGCCAGTCGGCCCTTTGAAATACGCTTGCTGACCTGCTTCTCTGGCTTGCTTGATCTGTGGCCATTACTGTTGCTCTCGCCTCCCTGTCATGCATTTCTGTTTTTTCCTCATACTTCGGTTGCAATAGCACTGAATGTCTGAGTTCAGCCGGCATGCCGACCACTAGGGACTTTAAGAGCTGAATAAAAGCTGTGAATGTGCATTTTAACCACATGTGAATTGCTTGATTACAAAACTAAAATTGTGGAGTAGAGCCAAAAAAAAAAAATGCCTTTGTCCCAAACATTATGGAGCTCACTGTATATAATACAGTGTTACAAATGGTAATGGTAAATGGACTGCATTCATATAGCGCTTTTATCCAAAGCGCTTTACAATTTATGCCTCTCATTCACCCATTTACACACACACTCACACACCAACTGTGAAAGGCTGCCATGCAAGGTAGCAATCAGCTCGTTGGGAGCAATTCGTGGTAAGGTGTCTTGCTCAGGTACACTTCGACACACCCAGGGTGGGGGATTGAACCGGCAACCCTCCGACTGCCAGACAACCGATCTTACCTCCTGAGCTATGTCGCCCCCGCAAGAATGACGCATAGCTCACTCTGGTGCAACACATATAATTTCTGTTGGAAATATGAAAAATACAGTTTCGGTCGGAAGCGCTCTTTGTCGCGTGCATACTTGAACTCACTCATCATGTACTGACGACTTCTACTCTACTGGCATTAGCTACTGATGCCCTAGTATAATGCATAGAGCGCCATCTGCTGAAAATGCTGTGCTTAGCAGGAATAAAATAACCACACATCCCAGTAAAAGACCTAATAACAGAATAATACAGGTAAGTGACAAAGTAATTATATTATGTTTTTGAGATGTTAGCTTTCACTGAATTCAAAAATTAGGGGGGGGGGGGGGGGCTAATATTTCCCTGTCTTTTCAAACACCCAGTGCCACAACAGCATATACTTAAAACCACCCCTACCCATGCAATTGGATTGCTAGCCCTTTTACTTATCAAACAGATTCCACCCCCTCCTCCAACACACACACGTGCATGTGGATGTACACAGATTAGCTCCCTTCAATGTGAACCTGTGCCCCTTTCATCAATTCAGCCCTCACATATAAATATACACATGCTCATGTGTAAATACACATGTGCAAACCCACTGAACTTCACAAACTTCAGCTATGGCAGATTGTGTTATGGCATTACATATTTAATAAAAAGCGAGATAGACTGAAATCCTAGATAACTGGGCAACAGCATATGCCGGGAGCCTTGGGAAGCCATTGAGCTAGCCAGTGAAACGTGAGTATTCAACTGCAGCAGCTATATATAAATCTATAAGGTAATCTTTCTTATTTTTAGAAAATGGGTTAGGAATTACAGTTTTTTATTACACTGAATATTCATGAAGGGTGCTAATGCATCTCAATGTCCCTGCAATCAATGTAGACTGGTCTACATGATGTTTTGACCAGTAAGATATCAAATTAAAAACTGAGATATTAGTGGGAGTCTTCCCTTTAAATGGCTTTCACTGACTTGAGCAATGCAGTTATTTTTTAAATAAGAAAAATATAAACATAGACATACAGACGTTAAAGCTGACATTGTTTTACTGATTATGAAAAGGATTCATAAAATATTTCTGAATTTTTAATGTGGTGATTAAGGTCCATAGAGTCGACCATTTTCTCTGTTCCCAAAAACCTCCAGCTCACCAAAGAATCTAATTATCACGAGCCCTTGGAAAGGACTACAGTATGCTTGCCATACGTCCATTTTTGCGTTTCTCAGATTTTTCATTGAATGACCTTTATGGAGTAGGAAGTTAAGAGTGGTAAAGAAAACTGCTGTACCAACTGGTAGGGTGATGAGTGCTGGGTACACTCCATGGATGACACTTAAAAAATTATGTGTAAAAAATGAAAATGTGAAGCGGAGAGGGAAGAAAAACAGATAAGATTTAAGGGAGAGTCACTAGTGAAACCTCTGAGAAATGAGAAGGAGGGGCTGGGAGGGGGAGGATTCAATCACACAAAAGATAAGAGAACTTCTCTGCTGTAGGAAACCTTTAATTTGACTGGCAATCTCTTCATTTAATTGTCTTTGTCTTTTTAATAGATGCTGTAGATGTGCTGGGCTGGGGCGATCTACTTCAGCAAGATTAGATTTAGAGAAAACAAATGACCTGTGAGCTCTCTCAAAGATATCTGGTCTGAGTTGCTTCATATTCTTTCTTTGAAAGAAATCCTATGATAATTTCAAGTGAAGCACAACATATAATTTATGGATGACATCCAAAATATAGTGTTCTGAATAATGTTGACTTTTATCAACAAACCACAGATTGGACATAACTGTTAATTTAATTTAAATGAAATGTGAGGATTCCATTACAATATACTGTATAATGGAAATGTTTAATTGTATTGCACATTGCATAAAAGTAAAACCCACTTCCATTAAAAATGTATTGGTCTGCACATATCCATACCATACATGCAGTCATGAAATCTAAAAACAATGACAAAAGCAGGAGCTACAGTGTGTACATTTGTGACAGAAAAAAAAACAAAAAAGTATACGTATTTTGGTGCCATCCAAATTAACACTTGATTTTGAATCAAAGATGATGCTAAGGACAACAGATTAGAAAACATGTAAATAAATGAGTATGGTTTTTTAAAGCCACTATGTTTTAGGACTATTGTGGTTTCTTGGTTTGAGCTACATTTGTTAAACTACTCAAGCTGTCTGCGAATTAGGCATGAGTTTTTTTTTGAGGTATAAAATTTGTATTGCTTTTTATTTATTTATAGTTACTTTTATTTTTATTTTCTTAGAACTATTCATTTTTTCAGTATTTACTGTGATGAACAATAACACCTTCTGTGACAATAGTCATGAGTAGTCATTCCTAATGTCAACTGACATTTAAAAAAAAGTCTGTCAATGAAATGCACACCTCAGTTTTGCAAAAATTTTGCAAAAAAAGACAAGATGGCTAATATAAGGATGGATATATCCACAAAACAAACTAGCGATCTTGCAGAAATTGACCCTGTCTCACCTCCAAAGAGCTCTCTCTTGGTTCCTTTAACCACACTAATGAAAATCTTTTAAACAAAGTAATAAACAGTCTCAAACCATCTACCTGTGCCCTTGATCCAATCCCCACAAGTCTCTTCAAAAAAGTCTATACTTGCTTTTCCGGTGAATTATTAAACATTATCAACCACTCCCTGCAAACTGGCATTTTTCCATCTACTTCTAAGATCACCATAGTTAAGCCTCTTCTTAAAAGGAGCACTCTTGACCCATCCATGCTAAATAATTTCAGGCCTATTTCAAATCTCATGTTTCTGAGCAAAATCCTTGAAAAACTTGTTTTCTGGCAACTATCAGAATACTTAAATACAAATTCCATTTTTGAAAAATTCCAATCAGGTTTCAGTGCAAAGCATAGCACTGAGACAGCTCTGGTTAAAGTTGTTAATGACATCAGAGTAAACATGGATAAGGGTAATCTTTCTGTCCTGATGCTTCTGGACCTTACCGCTGACATGGTGGATCATGAGATCCTTATTTCTAGGCTGGAAAAATGGGTTGGTCTCTCAGGCACAGCTCTCAATTGGTTTAGAACCTACCTGCTCGGTCATGAATATTATGTCTCGGTTGATGAATTCTCCTCAGTGGGAGTCAGCACTACTTGTGGGGTGCCCCAGGGTTCAATCTTAGGACCCATCCTTTTTAGTTTATACATGCTCCAATTAGGAACTATTATCCGCAAACACAACATCAATTTTCACTGTTATGCAGATGACACCCAAATATATATATATCAGTCATTCCTAACACCTCAAACCAATTGATAATCTCTTGAAGTGTCTCTTTGATATAAACTTGTGGATGACTCAAAACTTTCTGCAACTGAACTAAGATAAAACAGAAGTCATGGTCATTGGTGATAAGGCTAAGAGGGAATTGGTTGTCACTCATCTTGAAAGGAGAGGTCTCAATGTCACCTCTCAGGCTACAAACTTGGGTATCCTATTTGACAGCAATTTGGACCATTAGAAATGTGACCAGAACAGCCTGAAGAACATTGCCAAAGTTAAGCCCTTCCTTTCCCAAGAAGATGCAGAAAAGTTAACACACGCATTTATAACTAGTCGTCTTGATTATTGTAATGCCTTACTCACTGGCCTTCCCAGAAAAGTTATTAATAAACTGAGACTGGTTCAAAATGCCACAGCCAGGGTACTTACGAACACTAAAAAATTTGAACATATTACCCGTTTTTAAAATCATTACACTGGCTGCCGGTTGATTTTAGAATCAATTTTAATGTGCTCTTATTGGTTTTTAAAGCTATGCATGGACTCGCCCCCGACTACATAAATGACCTATTAGTAAAATATATCCCTGTCAGAGCCCTTAGGTCCTCAGATTCACTCCAATTGTCCATTCCACAGTCTAAAACTAAAACCTATGGAGAGGCTGCATTTAGTTCATATGCCCCCAGACTGGAATAAGCTTCCTTTGACTATTAGGAAATTTGATTCTGTGGATATTTTAAAGAAAAACCTGAAGACTTACCTCTACAAAAGGGCATTCTCTTAGGAACTGAGAAAAATGTAATTTTTAAATTCTCTTGTTATTTATTTATATATTTATTGTTATGATATTTATTGATATTTATATTTTATGTTATTATCATTTTATTGCTATTTTACATATTTGTGTATTTTATTGTCCTTTTGTGTGTTTTACTGTCAATTTCATCGAATCATTCATCTTTCTGTAAAGCACATTGATTGGCACATTGTGTTCGTGATGCGCTATATAAATAAAGTTTATTATTATTATTATTATTATTATTATTTAAAAAGGGAGAGTAGCCGGAAATCAGTTAACCAACATCATTAAACTCACCAAACAGTGATTGTACAGTGAAATCATATCTTTGAGCAACTTTTAAAAGTGCGATCATCTAACCATTTAAATAGTTTAGTGACACCGAAAATCGATTGTCGAGCGCTAGGTAATTTTCCTGACATCTTGCTCCATTCACCCACATCAGCACTACCAAATCTTAACAACCCAACATTGGTAAAGTATGAGTTACTTTCATACTATAACTTTAAAATTTCCCCCTTTTTATGTATATCTTGTTTTCATTACTCTCACACTTTAGTCCCATCATCTCCTGTAGAAAGCACCAGCTGATGTGGAATGGCATTGTGGGATAAATATTTCAGTATTAATAAGCATTTCAGAAGGAATGGGCCTCTGTGTGGAACTATGATTAAAATCTATTAAAGACATGAGCATGGGGAATTGCAATTTAAGGCTTTAGGCACCTCTTCACTTTATCATTTAATTACATCTGGTTTAATGTTTGCTTTGTCTTCCTAATCTTCTGTAGTGTTCACAGCTTCATTATCATTACTCTGCCACTAGAGAGAGAGGTGACAGCGACTATATGGTGAAGAAGATGACCATTTCCCCATTTCCCCATTTTAGGAATGTGATTGGGCACACAGAAGAACACATCTGAAATGCATACAGCCAATATCTGATCTGCAAATTCACCAGCTGGAATGCACAGTTATCAGAGCTGGTGCTGCTGGCTCTGGAAAGCTGAAACACCAGAGGAACCAGAGGAGTTGCTGTGAAGCAGCTGAAACCCTCCATCACTGGGCAATGCAATGGCTAAGTGCAGATACTGGCATGTTGGTCTCCCAGGGCTCCAGGGTTCAATCCAGACCATAGGGTGCATCACTGTACTAAAAACAAGTGCTTTATCAAAATATATCACTGTAGCTTTTGGCTAAACTTAAATTGACATGTTGTTATATCAGTAAAAAGCAGGCACAATGTATCCATAAATATCATAATAATCCATGGAGCTTTCATTAATTATTTTGGAGAGTTTTGACAATAACATTAATTATATTCTAATTAAGTTGGTATAGTCCTGTGTATCTTATATAAATAATATTAATTAATATTAATTAATTATAATCAACATTAGACCAGGGTAAGGAAGATTACATATGAGATCTATCCATGTTGAATTAACATTAACTGACAAAGAAAATAAAGGCATTGATTCAGATTGTTCTTGCGCAATTTTAAAGCAAAGTTTCAGTCAAAAGTTTTCTTTCAACAAAGGCTGAGAAAACACCAAATGCATGGTGTTTATTTTTAAAATACATTTTTGAAAGCTTAACATTTAAGTGAGGATTGATTCAATACAGAACTGAAAATATAATGATAAAAAGTTTGAACAAATAGGGAGATGTGAAATTATTTCATCTTGTAATCTCTATAGAGTTGGGAAAAGACTTATCTGCTGTTTAATCTATAGCTGTGCATAACAATTCAAACAATGTGCAGTTCTGTAGTAGAAAGATTTGCAGATTATTCATATTTTGAGTAAGGGTGGTTATGACATATTGACTCCTCTCATGCAAGGTCTGCCTGATGCCACACCCATTTTGCCCGGAGAACCTCTGCTCTGCTTCCTCTGTGGGTGTTAGGGGTGGAGGGAGATGCCACTATTTGTATTTGTATCTGCATTTGTTCAACCAAAAAATTAATTGTATTTTTATTTGTATTCAGATAAAACCGGAAATGGGCATGACTAAACTGGAAGTGTGTGGTTTTTAACCCAAAGCTGTATAAAATGCCAAAAATTCCTGATTTTTACCATTATAATCACTGGCACTGCTATTGTTGAGATATTAAAGCATTAAAGTCATTATTTTACCACGACATCAATTATAATGCAGTTTAACGTTTGCTTTGCTTTAAAATGTGCTTATATAGCCATAACAGGCTGTAACTAGTTCTGCAGTCCTTCTCCCCACAAATCACACAATCCGTATTTATTGGACACACACAGACTTTATTGTGCGCTCGTTAACAAACACAGATATGCACACAAAACAAACACACGGTAAGGAAGGGGATTAAATGGCACGTCGCTCGCGGCCGCGTGCGTCTCTCATTCCAGCGCCCCAGTCTCAATGCAGGCAGAGCATAAACAATTAGCAATTAATCGTAATCACAAACAGCTGTGGTTGTAGGCCAGCTAAACCACTCCCTCTCTGCCTGCACCGTAACCACACCACCCCTCCACACAGGCTGTTATGACACTTAGGTAAACAAACAGTCAAATTAAGTTTCAAACAGAGGCAAATGTTTTTATAAATCAAAACATAGTTGCTCATCCTTGTTCTGAAATGCAGAATATGAACTGCATGAACTCCACCACCACCCCTACTTGAGGGACACTGAAGTCAATTATAAACTTTATCAAAATTAGTTTATAATTCAAAAAGTAGTTCCTCATCTTCATTATGAGCTACTGTATGCCATGAAATTCTTATGAAATAAAAACTACAGAATGTAAGGTCAACGTTTTGTTGTTTTTGGTTTGTTAATATCCCCCCACCCCCCATTGTTGTAGCCACACTTTACCTTTAAGTTTGATTTACACTTGGATAAATTAAAGTTGTGACCAGGTTTCCAAGTAGTAAAGGTCTTGAACTCTAGGGTGCTCGATTACACCACCTGGGGAATTCCACCCCAAGAAATCATTTTAAATAGACCCCAATCTTGTGCTGAGACAAGAGGGTTCCTACACAATAAATAAGTTCCCATGCTTGTAAATAAGGACAGAGACGTAGTATTTCAGTTTGGATGGGAAATTTTATTATTTATGTATATATATATATATATACCAAAAAATTGGTATATATATATATATATATATATATATAGGATTGCAAACAAAGGAGTAGATGTATAAAAATGGTTTACTCATACAAAAGTTGAAAGTATTAACAACATCACGGGCCGCAGCACGAGATGGGCTACTGACTGCCACCAGACAATAGTGGGGGGGGGGGGAGAAGCAGACTGACTGCTGGGGAGGTTACCTTCACTGGAGAGAAGATTCACCACGCGTGCTCTTGATCCAGGTGCCTGCTTACACACACACACTTACTGCAAAAGGTGACCACAGTAAATTGTGAAGTGCACTTTACCACTACAAAAGTACCACCGCATGAAGTGAGGGAAGGGGACCCGAGTCCGGCAACCAACCCCTTTTGACCAGCCGCTATACTGTGGAGTCTATGGAGGAGGGGGGAGAGGAAGAAATAATTAGAACACAGTAACTGAATAAACAATGAAGGGGGGAAATACTGGGGCAGCCAGTACCACACCAATTGCCCATCCAATAATAAAAGCAAAAGAAAAAGGCCACTGGGCCAAATAAACCCTGAGGCCTAACACTTCACCATACAGCGCCGTGAAGGAGACCCCCCTTGATTCACTACCTAGACTGATGAGAGCTGTTGGTAACAGAACAGAGTTTCACTCAATCGAGTTCTCATAGCCTCTATCTAATGTTACAGGGACAGAGAGGTGGGGGGGGGGGGTTACGCACAGCTAGCTGTATCTGGATCTCCGGCACACACACCAACAAACTTTGAGCCACTGCGCTGCAAAACGTTTAATAAATAAGTTCTGTGAGTCAGCCATTATGTTTCTTCAAATCGATTCATATCATTGTGTATAGATAAAGATAAAAATGCCCATTCTGTTTGCAACATAGGACTTTGTTTTAACTAACTAGTCGTTTCATTTACTACACATTATTGAAAAGTGAACACTGTATTCTGTAGTTGCCCCCACCGAGGCAGCGCACAGCAGGCAGCGGGCTGAGAGCTGACCATTCCCGGCTATCATTCAGGGAAACTCTCACATCGAGGAGGAGAAGACGTCAGGTGAGGGAACTAGCGAGACAAAAGCCTGGTGTGGCAGCTGTATTTCTTTCAAACCCCTGCAACCTATACATCAAAATGAAGCTTAGAACCTGTAGTTTCAGCTGTTTGTTAATTTCCTCCAGTTAAAAAAATACAGCCGAAATATTCTACAAAACGTTTTACCTTGTATTTCAGTCAATATTCATCTGTTTAAGGTGTAACATGCTGTATGTATCAGCCAGGTCTTGGCTATCAAATGAACACGAAATCCAGTCCAGATTTTCATGGTAGGCTAACAGTTGCCACCAAGGGAAAATATGAGGACATAAGATGGTTTACAGTCTATCCAAACTTAGTTCAGTAGGGGAAAAAATTAAATAAAACAGGCAAAAAAAAGTTAATGTATTACTGTTATGTAATTACTGTTGTAAAGTGGTCATTCACATTTCCCTAGCGAACTGTTAACACATTAAGAAACGCGAACCCAGCATCATTGGAATTTAAGATTATTCCCTTCAACTGTTTCCAATGCCAAACAGAATCTTTGCATTTATATATTTTTTCAGGGGGGGGGGGGGGGGGGGGGATTTAACTTGACTTTCGGTATAAACCACGCCCACTTCCTGTCTTCTATCCGAATACAGATACAGATAATGACATCTCTGCACACCCCTAGTAGGTACATCAATAACGCAAAGCTTATACTAGGCAAAGCAGCAATGACAAATCTTCCTAAGGAGTAAAAACACAATGGGCCTCATTCACCAATATCTTCCTAAGTTTTTTCTTAAATTTGTTCTTGAGAAAATTCCTAAGAAAAGTATATGTCAGATTCATGACATGTTCTTAAACTGCAGAATTGTTCGCACATGTGTTCTTAAAATGATGAATCCCATTGTCTTCGTAAGTGTAAAGCGCGTGCCAGTTGTTCCTAATTAGCATAGGTAAACGCCCCACCAATCCCCATAAAAGGGCATGAGACTGCAGAGCCGCATGCACAAACAGAAATCGAAAAGAAAAGTTGAGAGCGAACAAAGTCAATAATGCCCAAAAGAAAATGTAAAGACGGTGGAGCACCAGACTCCAAACGTAAGAAAAACTTCAGTAGTTCTAGTTTTGCTGCGGGAAGTGAACAGCAAACAACCTGTCATATTTAGTAGTGTCAGTAGTGGACATAAAATAACACAAAAAAAGATGCATGGGATGATATTACTCGTTCAGTGAGCGTTGTATCTGGAGAAGGGCACACAACTGATGAAGTAAAAAAATGGTTTGATGTCAAATCAAAAAAATAAAATAAAAAAATACTGGTGGGAGTGGGCGCAAGGAATTGCGTGTTATGCATTCAAACGACAAAGCGCTTCTCGTCACATTAATACCGCTAATTAAATCAACCGGCAGTAAACTGCATCGGAGTAAACCTGCTGCACAGAACACTGCATAAAAAATTTATTGCCAGTCATTTTGGTGTCACCCCCTAGTGACGTTCTCTTCTTCAACATGTCCATGTGTTTAAAAAGTGTTACTTAAGTGCTTAGTTTGTATTCAAAATTTAAACATTTGCTTTTGCAGTATAGACCAAACATTGCATAATTGAAACCCCCAAAAATAAAAGGTCACTACAATGGTTTGATTTTTATCATTTACTCCCGCTGAGGCAACCACCCTCTGAGGCGGAAACTGGCACCTTAATGCTTTGTAAAATAATGAAAATAATTATTTAAAAAATATTATAAATGATAAAAGTATTATTGTAATTTAAATCCTATAATAGCCTATTATACAACTGTAGAATTGAAGAAAACGCAATAACCAATTATTTTGCACAAACATATCTGTTCTTACTTACCTAAGAACAAATCCCAAATAAGAAAACATCGGTGAATGTCAGAATCTTCGTGAAAGCTGCGTAAGTGGGTTTTAAGAAGAAAATTCTTCTTAAGAACGGTTGGTGAATAAGGCCCAATATTACTTGTGGTTACACATACACCTTTAACAGTAATGCAAACAGTGATGAAACACACAAATACTGCTCTAAATCGCTTTGTATACATGTATATGCACACATAAAGGAGGGGGCAACCGTAGTGTCATTTTACCTCTATGTGCATTCCAAATAACGCGAGCGGTGACGTGCCTACTCAGCTTGGCGTCACACAGCGCAGACCTAGATTAGAACATAGCCGTTATAACACAACATATTCCGTCGCTACACGAGTTAATTAAAATAAGGGTGCGAGAAAGAAAGCATAGCTATTTTCCGTGGCAAACACACTCACATACCACCAGGAAGTGGATGTGGACCAGCAAACACCGGTTACCAAAAATCACGTTTAAAGCACCCGCAAGCATCAGGAGTTAAGTGATTGAGCCAAATAGGGAACACATACCTTTCAGCATAGGTCGCACCGCGGGCAGGAAAGCAACAAAGAAATAAGGAAGACAGATTTAAAATGCCATGTCTGACGGAGCCCATATATATACAAATTGGAACATCAAGCTAATTACTCGTTAGCCACTCAATATAGCGAACGTGAACTTATCGTTCACTGACTATCGTTCGCAGACTATCAGTTCAGTGATTCGTTCACTGAACGTACTAGGGATGTGTCAGTACACTGAACTGACGTACGCCCAAATCGTTCGACACAACACTAGCTCGTTCCTCTTGCTGTAGCGATTGCAAGGAGCGAGGCGTCTCTGGGGAGGACAGAGGGTACGGTATGGAATAATGGATAATAAATGGATAATAATCGAACATCACTGTCAAGTGTGCTGTTTATTTGCAATGAAATAACACTTTTATAAATAATGCTTTTTTAAAAACATGTCTCAAAGTAGACTAGCCAAGGCTACTATTGTATCGACTACATTTTATGAGAAAAAGATCTATCTACTTAGCCAACGTATATCAGCACTTTCTCTTTCAAGCAGCCGTCAGAACAAGTCACGGTAAAGAAATCAGCATGTAGGGCTAAAACAACCCATTTTGGGAAAATAAAATAAAATGGCCATATCAAACACAATCTTTCAAACTAAATTGTTTAGAATAAAATCGAAATGAAAACATTTTATTTAAAATAGGGAAAGAAAGTGTTTGGTTCTTTGGCTATTTAATATTCTGTGGGAAAATGCTCTGTCTATAAATGTTCTGTCCCCGCCTGACCCCCCCCCCCCCCCAGTTGAATTAACTGTCAAATCACAATCGGAGGATCCAGTGGGAGGGTGACTTGGGTAAACCCCTGCTGTCTTGTGGATACTGGCTGTGGAATTTTTAAGAGTTCAATTTATTCCGCCGTACTTTTGTAAGTAGAAAAATAAATGCAGGCACGTCTTCGTTTCAAAATAGGTAGTTTAATGTAGCAAAGGAACTAGTGGGTCTGTTACCCAAGTACAGATAAACAAAGAATCAACAAATGACAGAGACAGTGAATACTTATACCCTGTTCCTTCAAGGAAACAAAGGGCCAAATGGTTATCAAAAGTACCCGAAGGAACTATTTTTCAAGGAACTAAAAGGTTCCTTCAGCCCATTGTTGTCTGCGTTTCCACCGCGGTCTAAATTCCCGCGAAGATTAGGCAAATTAGCCCACTGACGTATGAAAAAGCGACGTTGTCGTCGGTCCATCTGTCCTATGATTTCTTCTGTAACCCCATACTACCACCGAAGTAGCCTACATTATTTTCTAATATTCACTAGTAAGTGTATAATTCGTCCAGGTGCGTAGAACTGCTGAAATCCGTCCTGCTAGAGTGGATAAGTATCTGCGTTCATTTACTAATTACATACCGCGTTAGATTTTAAACTTTTCCCTGTGTGGAAACTGGTCTTTGGTTTTAGGTTGCGTTAGGTGTCTTTGTTTTTAGATTGTTTGATTCTTAGAATTGATAGATTGCGATTATTGCACTTATTGCACTATCACAAACTGTTAACCTCTGTAATCAGTGCGTTATTCGACTCAGCTTTTCAGCTGCTAATTAGGTACATTCGGAGCGACGCTAGCGTCGCTCCCTCCTAGTTTATGAGCCAGTTCCCCATTCCAGTCTGTGCTCTCCCCCTCAGAAGGCGCTTCCAGCGACGTGGCCCCCCCCGACAACGGAACCCCTCTAACCTCTGCTACCCCCCGCTGACCCCCTGTGAGAACTTCACGGTCACAGGGGGACTATGGAACTGCCAGTCTGCTACGCGCAAGGCAGACTTCATTTCTGCCTATGCCTCCCTCCAATCCCTGCAGTTCCTTGCCCTCACAGAGACCTGGATCACACCAGACAACTCTGCCACTCCTGCTGCCCTCTCATCCTCCTACTCCTTCTCCCACACCCCCCGGCGATCTGGCCGTGGTGGTGGTACTGGTCTACTGATCTCCCCCACCTGGAAATTCTCTGTTCTCCCCCTCCCTGACCTGTCCATATCCACTTTTGAATTCCATCCTGTCTCTATCACCTACCCTGCTAACCTTTATATTATTGTTATTTATCGCCCCCCGGGGCCCCTGGGAAGCTTCCTGGATGAGCTAGACACCCTGCTCAGCTCCTTCCCTGAGGACGGCACCCCGCTGATCCTCCTTGGAGATTTTAACATCCACCTAGAAGCCTCCCAGTCTGCTGCCTTCCTA
The DNA here is from genome assembly GCF_013347855.1 of Anguilla anguilla. Classification (NCBI taxonomy): domain Eukaryota; kingdom Metazoa; phylum Chordata; class Actinopteri; order Anguilliformes; family Anguillidae; genus Anguilla; species Anguilla anguilla. The sequence continues at coordinate 36,080,268 of NC_049209.1, forward strand.
CCACTACTTCACTCCTTTGACCTCTCCCTACAACACTCTCCTCCAACCCACAAGGCAGGCAACCTCCTAGACCTGATCTTCCTGAGGACCTGCTCCAGCTCCAATCTTACGGTTACCCCCCTGCATACGTCTGACCATCATTTCATCTCCTTCTCCCTCCCCCTCTCTCCACACCCTCCCTCTCCCCCTCCCATCCCCACTGTCACCGTCCGCCGTAACCTCCGCTCCCTATCACCCTCTTCTCTTGCTCACAGAGTGACTGCCTCCCTCCCCACTCTTCAATCATTTTCCAAGCTCCCCACTAACTCTGCATCCTCCACCCTGACGTCATCTCTCTCCTCAGCACTCGACTCCCTATGCCCCTTCGTCCCTAGGCCAGCACGTTCATCCCCTCCCAGTCCATGGATGTCTGACATCCTGCGCACCTCCAGGGCCACCCTCCGCGCTGCTGAGAGGAAGTGGGCCAAATCCAGGGACCCATCTGACCTCTCAGCCTATCAGTCTCTCCTGAAAGAGTTCTCCTCTTCTGTCACTGCCGCTAAGGCAAAATTCTACCAAACCAAAATTCATAACTCCATTTCTAACCCTCGTCAACTTTTCTCTATTTTCTCTTCTCTCCTCAGCGTGCCACCTCCTCCACCCCAGTCTTCCTTCACTGCAGATGACTTTGCAGCATTCTTTGACGAAAAGATTGCAGACATCCGCACCTCCTTTGCCCCCTCTGCGTCCTCCGCCCCCTCTGCGTCCTCCGCCCCCTCTGCGTCCTCCGCCCCCTGTTTCTCCACATTTTCTCTCCTCTCAGACACTGAAGTCTCCCAGCTTCTGCTCACCCACCGCCCTACCACCTGCGCCCTCGACCCTATCCCCTCATCTCTCCTTCAAGCAATCACACCAGACATCCTCCCTTTTGTCGCCTCCCTCGTGAACTCATCCCTATCTTCTGGATGTTTCCCCTCATCCTTCAAGAAGGCCCACATCACCCCGCTGCTGAAGAAACCCACACTGGATCCTTCAGTCATTCAGAACTACCGCCCGGTATCTCTCCTCCCTTTCCTATCCAAAACACTCGAACGTGCTGCATCTAACCAGCTCTCTGCTTATTTCTCTGAGAACAACCTGCTTGATCCCCACCAGTCTGGCTTCAGGCCTGGCCACTCGACTGAGACTGCACTCCTCTCGGTCAGTGAGTCACTCCATGCCGCACGAGCAGCCTCCCTCTCCTCTGTCCTGATTCTCCTAGACCTCTCCGCTGCATTTGACACTGTGGACCACTCTACCCTCCTGTCCTCCCTGGCAGCATCAGGGATCCGCGGCACAGTCCTTGACTGGATTGAGTCCTACCTCTCTGACCGCTCCTTCCAGGTTGCCTGGGCGGGTAAGGTATCACCACCCCGTCCCCTCACTACCGGAGTTCCCCAGGGCTCAGTCCTTGGTCCCCTTCTCTTCTCCATGTACACCAGATCCCTTGGCCCTGTAATATCTGCCCATGGCCTGTCCTATCATTCCTATGCCGACGACACGCAACTCTTTCTCTCCTTCTCCCCATCGGACACACAGGTCCCTGCCCGCATCTCCGCTTGCCTGAGGGACATACAGAGCTGGATGGACAATCACCACCTGAAGCTCAACCCGGGAAAGACGGAGCTAATCTTTATTCCTGCTCTATCCTCTCCCCTCCTCGACTTTTCCATTTCCTTAGGGGACACCGTAGTGACATCATCACCCTGCGCCAAGAATCTCGGAGTGATGATGGACAACAGGCTGTCCCTCTCCAACAACATTGCAGCAGTAACCCGGGCATGCAGATTTTTCCTATATAACATCCGCAGAATCCGCCCCTTTCTCACCACCTACTCAACCCAGCTCCTGGTCCAAGCAATGGTTCTATCCCGCCTGGACTACTGCAACTCTCTTCTGGCTGGACTACCGGCATCTGCCACCAGACCCCTGCAGCTCATCCAGAATGCTGCGGCTCGTCTGGTCTTCAACCTCCCCAGACACTCCCACGTAACTCCCCTGCTCACTACCCTCCACTGGCTGCCTGTTATAGCTCGCATCAAATTCAAAACATTGGTTCTAGCATACCAGGCAGTCAAGGGATCAGCCCCAGCATACCTTCACAAGATTTTCAAACCCTACATGCCAGCCAGATCCCTCCGTTCTGCTACCTCAGGACGCCTAGCACCTCCCCCTCTTCGCACCTGCACTTCCAGAACACGTCTCCTGTCTGTTCTGGCCCCACGATGGTGGAATGACCTCCCTGTGGAGGTCAGAACAGCTGAGACTGTGAACAATTTCAAACGACGACTGAAGACCCACCTCTTCAGGCTGCACCTCTCCCCATCCCTCCCTTCCCCCCCTGTAAATGACTAAACTTAGGGGTGTAACTAGGCAGCTGTTTAATAGGTGACTTAGTTGATGCGCCAGTCTTAACGACTACTTGTATTTTTATTTATTTTTATTTTTCCATAGATTGCGTTGTTGCCGTTCTCGTTGTTAGTGTTAATCAGTTTAACCACCAGGGTCCAAGTTGAACTATGCGGTTGTTCCCTGTACTTGGACCGGTACTTCTCTCTAGGGGTTTCGTCATACTTGTTCCTGGTTATGGTTATACACTTTTTCTGTACGTCGCTCTGGATAAGAGCGTCTGCCAAATGCCTGTAATGTAATGTAAATGTAATAACCGGGACAGCCCGGAGGGGTTTATTCCACTTATATACAACGGGTTACCAACAATGACTATATATGGTTACTTTTGTATTTATTGATTTTTATCGATTTAATCACCTGGAATTGAAATATTCTTCTGCAGCCGTTTGGGCATATTTTACCGTTGTCAAGCAAAACTGTCGTTGGTAGTTGAACTTGGACCATTGTTATGCAACAAATAGGATATAACAGGCCAATAGTCAGATTGTAACTGTAATATATCCTCTCAAACACATTCATTAGGCTATGTTTTATGCGAACATTCGCTTTCATGTCTTGATATCCGAAGCGACAGAATGCATTCACATTTCCAATATAACTGGCAACAACAGCAGAAAACATGCACACGTTGTAAACAATTTGCTGTTTGATTACTTTCTCATCGTCAATTCCATATAGGCTAATCGCAAAATGACAAGAATAGAACGAAAACTCGGACTTGCGTGAAAATTTAAATTAGCAGTGGTACAGCCACCGTTTGCTTTCCTTCGAAGTTACTGCTAGCCGAGCAGCGAAATGTGCCCTCCAGATGCGAACCATGCACCATAAATTAGTCCATAGTCTTCCTGGTCTTTTTGTGGAATTGAAGAATGGCAGAGTAAAATAACGACAATCTGAAAAAGCTAAAGGGACGATTAGTAGAATTAACCTGTTATTTTACCCTGACAAAAAGTGCGGAAGGTGATTTCCAGTTTGATTTTACTTTATCACCAATGTGAATTACGCAGAACTACCGCATACCTCACATAACTGTATCAAACGTTTTGAGTCAATTACAACGGGCTAACAAAGAAAATCCGGAAGAAAATATTCAGCAACCGAATTAATCCGTTTTAATGTTTTGGTACGTAATATGCTGTCCCTGCACGAATGCTTAGCATTTTATAAAACAAATACTAAAGCAAGAAAAGAACAGAAGAGCACACGTTATAATTCCAAGACGTTGGCAGGCTATAACCAAAACTAGGCTACTGCGCCACATAACATACAAGTTTGATTTGAAGTTATTATGAAAATAAATCAGTTTGCGGCTGCATATTTTTAAACATGGCGGTTGAAATAAAACACTGCAAGTAGTCGACCAATCAGAAATTTTCAGCGCTTGCGCCCCACCCCAAAGGTTCCGGTACTTTTGGAAAGTACTACCCCCCCGAGCAGGAACTTTTTGGGGGGTAAAATAAAGCCCCCGGAACTAAATTTAGACCCTAGTTCCTGCGGTGGAAACGCACTGAGTTCCTCAAAAGGTTCCTAGTTCCGGGGTAAAGTTCCTGTGGTGGAAACGCGGCTTTACACATCACAGAGAAGGGGGGGAAGGTAATCAGACATTGGGGGGGGGAAGAAACAAGGTGTGGGGGAGTTGGACTGAAGTAGGGGGTAGAGGATATCACACAATGGTACTGCATATCAAAGGGAGACAATTTGACTGGGCAAGGGGGTAAAGGGTCAATTTAACTGGGTGTGGTGGTAAACAATCAATGTTATCTGCAACTGGCCCACTACAATGTGAGACACCTCAGAGGGGTAAACTGTGGCTCCCATGTTTTCCAACACTGGCACATTCACTCAGTGGTCGTTGGTTTGATTATTATTTGGATACATTTTTGAGCCTTGCACTGCAAAGAACTTTTGTTGTTATTGGTTACTATTGTAATATTTAACATTTTGAAATTCTTAATCCTGATTTGACAATTTTATGATACTGGTTAATTATAAGACTGATTATACTTTTGTACCATTTGATTACCACATGAGATAATATATTTATATCCCCTGAATTCCTTGGTACCTACATGTGAGGATTGTTAAAACGGACACATTTTATTTACCCCCCATAAAAGTCATATGTGGGCATAATTGTACACTCATGACACATTCACAAATAATGCACACTTATATAATGTTGATATGTGCCTCAAGTCATTATCCTTACAGAATTTCTTCATGGTTAAAATCTATTTATTCTTAACCCGGATTATGGACCATATCTTTATGGAGTACACTGTGTCATCACAGGCAAGTAGAAGCCACAGGAAATTGAATATTGCATATCCCCAAAACAATTATATTTTTATATACTTTGATTTAAAAAAAAAAAAAAAAAAAAAAAAAAAAAATCCTTCATGTTATCATTTTAACATGAAGGATTTATGTAAGGGTGATACCTATTTCCACAAATTAGCTGTGTATATATCTCTATGAAATTATGAAAAAATGAGGCTGAAAATATATGACCATGTGATTTCCTTCTGTTGAATATGTATCACCAGTGTACATTTATAGCCATTATTTTGCATAGATGACTTCTTTTTAAAATATGAATAACTTATTTTGGTTGCCTGTGTAATCTTACAAAAAGAATGAGATTCTTATCCCTATTTTTTCCAGAGATACAGACATCTGAAAGTGATGCCTCAGTAAAATGCAGCCATTTTGGGTGATCATGGGTAATTTATTTTTCAATGACTACTTGCTATCTGGAGCTGTAGCGTCAGTTTTCATCTTTACAGAGAGGTAAGGAATATGTATATTACAAATGAATGGCTTCTGCATTCCACAAATAAATGTTTTCCAGGTTCAGCTTCCATTAAAAAATAAAATCAGATTTTTTATTTGAGGGCATTTATGGAGATATAGTTACTGAATAATGTTGAGGTCCATAGGTGTACAGTGTTCTCAACTTTTTTTTATCACATATATTACATTTGGGTCCTTTTACTACATTTTTAAATACTGGATTATTTGTGCATACATAGTCACACATACTGAAGTTACCATCTTCTAAAGGGTGTTACCACAGAGATCTGTTCCCAGGTAATTTGTGGTCTATTCTGAGTTGTCTCAGTCAGTGCGTTTACATGCACAGTTGAAATCGATCTATATTAATAGCTCAATTTGGCCAAAGATGAGATTTAATTGGATTATTGTTGTTGTCCCAATATACATGACTCGGAAAGAATCGATTTATTGACCAAGGTGTGTCTGACGAAGGCTTCTTATAAATCCTGCTTTCTCCAATTTTGTTGCAACTTTTTTGAATAGTTCACCATTCTGCGTTTTTCTTCCATCCATGTATTTTAGGATATTTAACTCCTTTAGTTGCGATAGCATGAAGTTGGTCTCCTCGTCCGTCCAGAAATGTGTTTTTTTTGCCATAATAATAGGGAGGGCAAAAAATGTCGCCAGCAGTGTATGCGCATAAGCTCTACAATGCGTTTCTCACAGAAGGTTGTTTGTCGCCTTTTTTTTTAGTTCATTACAGTGGTGATAGAAGTGACAATAATTAAGTGGTACTGTGCTGTTAGCCTTTATTGATTGCCGTGCAAGGTTAATGTGAAGTAGCTAGCACAATTGGACAGCACTAACCCATAAAAATGTACTTTGAATGGTACTTGCTCAATCGAACGGTAAATGTGAAAAACATTCAATTATAGTCAGTGGCACTAAAATTTTCTGTCACACCCTCGATTAGAAGTATTTTCTGAAACGTTGTCAATTCCGCTTGGCCACAGTAGTTGCAATGTAAATTACAGAACATGCGCAGAACACCTAGGCCAATTTTTGGCCTATTGAAGCGTATACATGCCGTAATAAATCAACCCCCAACCACATTATCTAGGTATGTTAGTCTGACTTTGAAAAATTCGAATTAGTACGATTTCAGTCAGACCACAATGTTTACAATGTTTACAAAGTCCAGTTTTAGCCGGACTAGCCTCGCGAGCCAGTCTCTTTTTTCACTTCATTCAACAGAGCCTGGCCGATGCCTTGACGTTCTAGGCATAAACAAAGGAGGCAACCTTCCCAGGATAGATGTATTTTCCAAACCAATCAGTGCAGAGGGGCGGCGCTCCAAATGTGGTGACGATTTTGGCCAGGAGAAGTCTGAAACGTGCACTGGAAAAACATTACTGGAGGCAAACTTTTCCACAGACCCACATCAGTTAGCCACTATTTGGGGAAAATGGCTAACGTTAACGTCAGAGAACGGACCACACCATCAAAGTTTATCACCGAGATATGCAGAGTCTGCGGTTCGAGGTTTGATAAAAGAAACAAACACAATTTATTTATTTAATTCCTTTTTGGTTCAACAATTCCACTTGCTCCTCCTATATTGATTGTAACGGGCAAACAATCAAAACCATTGATTGTTTGCTTCTTCTGGCAAATTTTCTTGGTATTTATTTGATAGCAGACTGCATACCGTAGGCCACGCTTGAAAAATTAAACTTTTGCCAAATCCTGTAGGCAAGCAAGCGAGTACATCTCTGTTCGATAACAGTGTATCCAAACATATGTGCTGAAGGTCCTTCAACGAAGTCATGCCATGTATTTGGCAAGTCTGTGATATAACAGAATTAAAATCGTCTTCGAATTTGTCCATAATTCTGTTTTTATCAGATAATTTGGGTTAGCTCGATAGCTTCATCTGTTTCGCTGGTGTGTTTCAGTCGGGACTTGGATTGCAGCACACACGGAACAGAGGGAGTGTCAGGGGGGGGGTGAGGGAGAACTGGCACACTGAGACAGACAGTACGATTAACCAACAGAGAAGCTGCTGCTCGATTAACTAGCAGAGGCTCCTCCCTTTTGCCCCAGAAAGTACATTCCCCTGTGCCTCTGTGATGGACAGTATGCTGTATGGAGTTAATTCATAAACCTCTGTTGTGTTTCCCCAGGCCTGGACTGACAGCTACCTTTGGGAAACACAAGGAGATGGGAGGGTTCTTTACCCTTATTTGTCATTCCATGTTCCTGTTGAGTGACTGTGGTGCCTACTGGGTAATGCTGTAATCATGTCCTGATCCATGGCTGTGCATGACCTTTTAACACATTACCTATCCTGGCTTCTTACCTCAAATCTTCTTGATTAGATTTGAATTACATCTGTTACTCTGTCACTACACCAGGGTTCTGCAGCCACTTTTCAAAATGGTGAATACAGGCCAAACATTTTCCAAGCTGTTTATAAAAGAGTACATCAATGAATGTTGTACTCTTTTATAAATGCATGCATTTAATCAATATTCTTAAAATATGCTCAGCTATTGTCTTATTCTGTTGCTGGAGGGAGGTATGTAACACTGCACAAATTTAGGCTTGGACATAATTTTTGTTACATAGATAATGTGCTATTTTCATGAATGTTTTATAATTACCAAGTGGCCCAGAGTAAGTCCATGAAAAGGAGCATTTGGTCCCCAGACAGCCAGTTCAATGACCCTACTTTTTTACAATGAGGCCGTGACTCAGAATCTGAAAATTACCATTTTGAAATGAGGCCAATCTGAAAAAATGTGTCACAATGTGACTGAAGTTACTTCCAAAGTGCACTGAGAGGTATAGCAGCTTATTGTAGAGTTGAAGCATGCATGCTCTTGGTGCAGCTCAGTAGGTTGTGCATTTTCTACCGCAACAAATACTTGCATTATGCACATATAAATTACAGGAAAGCTAAGAGGAATGTGTTTGCTTGACATGGTTTCTATAAACCCTTCATTGCACTTTTGCAGGAAACATCTTTCTAGAATCAGCTGAAGCAGCATTATGTTGACAATTGCCATTTTTCATTAGTTACTGGAAGCTGTTATTGCAAGATTGACTTGCCTTGCCTGAAGCTATTTGAAGCTTCTAAAATAGTTTTCCCATATTCTAGAGATTTGCAGCAGCTAATATCTCACTCATGGGACCCATCATGCATGATCCACGACTTTTTGATTTCAGAATACACAAGGCAATTTTCAAAACATACACATAGGCAAATTATTTATAAAATTATTTTATTAGGGACATTGCTGATACTCAGAAGTGTTCATTTAAAAATTGAGAATGGTCTGTTAATTTCAGGGTAGCAAGTGAACTAATCTGAACATTGTTATGCTATAAAATGAGAATGATAACAAAAGTTTAAAAATATATTGTTTTTTATTCACAAATTAATTGGCATGTTACTGTAGCTATTTATTTTGTTTTGACCAAAGTGGATTTGCTTCCTTCTTGCTGAGGGCAATGGTTCAATCTTCGCTGCACTGGGTTACGATACCTCAGTTAGTGGCAATTTGTAGTGAAATGAGATATAATAAAATGGAGGATTATCTGAGGGGGCACGGTGCTATTATGTTCTATAAGTCAAATAAAATGTGTCATTTTGCTGTTGTAGCATTGTCTTTCCACTGAAATAAATGGACAACATTGTCCAATTTCAAATGGTTTTAGGGCTGGCTATCAAATGTGATGTTTTCAAACATATAATTCTTATGGTCTCCTTGGTCTTTCAGCAAAGATTTTTTAGGGACCATACATTGGGTTTGAAAGGAAGTGTTGAGATGATGCTTCCTGTTTCATTGCTTGAATTTTTGGTTCAGGTGCATAGGAACCACTTCATTACATAAAATCATTCCCGTCTGTCTATGTCACTCCCCTTATAACTCTGGTTAAACTAATGGAGGGACAATGGCTGAAATGGCTTCAGGTCAACCATTGGCACATCTACCGCTTACCCCTTCTGACTCATTGTGTATCACAAGAGAGACTTAGGAAATCAATAGCTTTCTTCTCCCATCAGCCTCCATCGATTAATTGCCCTGAAAGATACTTGGCTATGCTTCAATTATCATCTGCCGTGTCCTAAATAAAGAGACAGGGGATTTAGCTCCTGCTCAGAGAGTATAGGCTTTCACAAGAAGAAAAAAGAAAAGGATCATAAATGAATATTTTGTCAACTCAGTGGGGGTTTATTTGAAAAAAAATTATTTTTATGGAAAAAAAATGTTAACTTAAAAATGAACCATTTATATATGCATGACTCATGACTCAAAAATGCCATGTGCCATTTAAATGATTCAATAACGAATAGTTCAATATTACATTGTTATATTTTTAATTTAAGTGGAGGAATGTGAAATAGTCTAGCAGACCTATATTTTTAGAAAGATAATAATAATAATAATAAGAAACATAAGCTTGTAAAATCAATTGCTCTACAGAGCTTTGAAGGCAGATTTGGGGTATCACATAAGCAAGGTACAGTTCCCAGGGTACAGTTTTTCATTCTTAAGCACCTCTTGTTCTCTTCTTACTTTCCTTTAAAATCCAGATTAATTGAACATTTTAACTGAGTATCAATTGATCCATGTGTTTGTAGTGTAAGTGCCAGACCTCAGCATGTTGCGGTACTTATTGGAAGCAACAGTGTGTTGAACCAGCCACCATTTAGGCCCTGTTACATAGAGGGGAATATTCCCTCATATTCCCCACTATATGCATTAGACATAAAGATCATAGAGCATCTCACTGGGGTTTAATGGTTTGCCTCTGATTCAGCACATAGAAGGTCCCCATGAAACATTTTTTTCTGAATAATCATTAAAGTTGTGAATATATTTACTGGGTGTTGGAAGGATCTTAACCATGAGACAAAGATATGAAAAAGTATTTGAATGGAGAAGAAAAGACAAGTACAGTTGAGGCCAAACGTTTCCATATGCCTAGGCTAAAGACATTCAAACTCAATTTTTCACAACTCCACACATTTCATGTTATTTCCTGTGTCAATTAGGCTACCTTTATTTCCATAAGAGTTAATTTCAAAATAATAGCTAATTTATTTCAGCTTTTATGTACTATATCAGATTTCTAGTGGGTAAAAAGTTTACATACACTTTGTTAGTATTTGGTGGCATTGCCTTTTAATTGCTTAACTTGAATCAAATGCTTGGGGTAGCCTTCCACAAGCTTCTTACAATACTTTTTTGCCCATTCCTCCTGACAGAACTGGTGTAACTCTGGTTTGTGGACCTCCTTGCTCTGACATGCTTTTTCAGTTCAGTCCACAAATTTTCTATAGGATTGAGGTCAGGAATTTGTGGTGGCCACTCCAATACTTTCACTTTGTTGTCTTTAACCTCTTAGCGCAAAGCCCCTAGTGGTGGGCACGCCGGTGTGCCGAGATTACTAAACTCAGACATTCGGTGCTACTGCAACCAAAGTATGAGTTAAAAGCAGAAACGCGTTGTTTTAGTTTCATTAGTAGACGATACACGACAACTATGCCAAAAACGGAGTTTTGTCGCTCTGGTCGTTCATTTAACACACACCTCCCTGCAGTCTCATCTACAGAACACCCCCCCACCCTTGACATAATGGACAATACTGTCTATCTTGGCATTCATACAAATATTCTTTCACCACTGAAAAATCATATTCCGTCATAGCAACAAGATAAACCCGACACTAGCCCTAAGGTATGCCTATACAGCAGTGAAAACGCTGCTCACTGAATAACGAAATAAACAAGAAAAAGTTTTTAAAAATGATACCATGTGTCATGGTTCTGTGTTTTCCTGTCTGTGTTTCCCTTGTTGGGCCGCCAGATGGCGGCACTTCTGTTTTGTGTCCTGCTCCCCCCTGTTAATTGTTTATTTATTGTTTTCAATTGTCTCGTTATTCTATCATTGTTCCAACCTGTGTCTTGTTATCCCCTCCTTTTCTGGTTTGATTGTTTTTTGAGTTCACCTGTGTCTTGTTACCCCGTCTATTTAAGTTCTTTGTCCCCTTGACTCGGTTGCTGGTTCCTTGTGTTTGTTTCCTACGTATGTTTGCTCAGACCATTTGTACCTGCCCTTGTACTCTGCCTGCCTGTGTTCTGCCCTGCCTGTGTTTTTGAGTTCCTCTTGTTTTCTGTTTTATTAGATATTTTTTGAGTTTGTGTTTTTGCCCATCGTGGCCTTTTCTGGTCCCTGCTTGTTTGCCTTTTTTGTTAGTAAAGTCTTTTGTTCCCCTCCCATTTTGGAGTTGTGAGTTTTGTCCCTCTGCTTTTGGGTCCGTACCCCCCACGAGTCCTGACACCATGTCATTCTACAGTCAATATCTGGGACTAAATATTGAATAAATGTACAAACTTACTGTTGGTTTTACGTGTAGAGATGTCCCTTTTGAGACTGCGTGGTCATATATTGTCTTGGACAATCCATTCGTGAAATACAGGCGCATTTGTGACGCCTGGGTATCTTCCAAAATAGCTGTGGGTAATACCACACCTGTTGTTTACGGCATCATCGCCCTTTTTAGTACAGTCTGGCAATTCATTTATTCAGTAGGTGAGAGTATAAGCTTTCTAACGATGTATAACATGTCTAATTCTGCTTTTGGAATAGCGTTTTATAGGTCAGTGTAACCGAAAATGTTCTTATCGCATTCAATTACGCATTCTCTGTGGTAGCAGTAAAACAAAGACGCTGTTAACAAAACGTTGTCAACGATTTTTCGTAAATTCTTGGAAAATACTATTATTATTGAGGACTTCTGAGCATAGCTAAGCCATATGTTTGCTGATAGACCTAGCTGACATCGTTTTCTAGAGAAAAACAGAAGTGAATAGAACAGTATCATTTATTACTGTCTCTGTCTCCATCTACTGAACATAGATAAGATGACATAAGAGTTGGAACATTGGCAAAACGTGGTGGACGGTTGAAAATTGTTTTCATGTTGTCTCATCCCCATACAAGAAAACATACGAGAGCACAGGGTATAGAAATACATACAAGAGTTAATTATTGCACATTTAGGTACTGTACCGCATTGTGTGACAATATTTCTGCATTATTTTTTAATCTGATAGCAATGTTCCATCTTAAACCTTCATAAGGGGCTTATGTATATGGTTTATAATGGACAAAAAGCATTTTATTCAATTTTGGATATGTTTCTGGACCCCTAGATATTTTAGACCACTGGAAGCTTGTAATTCCCAATTGAAAATTATGTAACAGTGATTTTCTTGAGTCAAAACAGTTGATTTGTAGTGAAATACGTGAATATGTTGTGATTTACAGCAATGCATAATTTAGACATTTTGGATAGATTTGGAGATGCTGGGTACACTGCTTAGTTTTTTCTTCATACATCTATAGTAGTTCTACATATCCACCCTTAGATTTTATGAACTTGTGGTCAAGAAGTTTTTGATCTAGCACATGTATAGTTTAACCTGCTGTATATATGCAATCTCTCAGTATTTCATTGCAAACTTAAAAAGTGCAAATTCATTTTTGATTTTTTGTCAAAACAATTGCGTTTGTGGCACTTTATTTCTTCCAAAATTATGAATATAAACTAATCTGTGTTAGCATTGTAAATTGTACAAATGTCTTGCTTCATTTAAGCCATTTTTCAAGTCTCTGTGGTGTTCACATCTGGAGTTATAAAGCTTTAAATAGGGTACCCCCTAAATGGGCAAGATTTGGCTTGTGTGCTAAGGGGTTAAGCCATTTTGTTGCATCTCTGGAGGTATGCTTAGGATCATTGTCCTGCTGGAAGACCCAGTTGCGACCGAGTTTTAACTTTCTAGCTGACGTCTTGAGGTGTTGCTTTAGTATTTCTAGATCATTTCTAGATAATCCTCCTTCCTCATGATGTCAGTATACTCCTCCAAAAGGCTAGGTCTTAGTCCTGGTGATCACCTGCAAACTTCATTCTGGCTTTTTTATGCCGGTCTTGGAATTTGGGCTTTTATCTTGCACGATAGCCTTTCAGGCCATGGCAATGTAGGATTCTCTTAATGGTGGATGTAGATACTTTGGTACCTGATGCCTCCAACTCCTTCACAGGTTCCTTTGTTGTTGACTTGGGGTTCAGTTAAACCTTTCGGACCAAAGTTTGTTCAGCCCTGGGAGTTAATTTGTGCCTCCTTCCTGAACGATGCAATGTCTGTGTGGTCCCAAAATTTTTATATTTGCATACAATTGTTCATACAGATCCTTGTGGTACCTTCAGTTGTTTGGAAATTGCTCCTAACGAGGAATCAGACTAGTGGAGGTCCACAATGTTTTTTCTGAGCTCTTGGCTGAGTTTTCCCATGGTATCAAGGGCAGAAAGGCAGTGGCTTTAAAGGTAGGCTCTTAAATACAGCCACAGATGGCAATTAACTCCCAATTAACTCCTCATTTTGACAGTTGGCCAATCAGAAGCTTCTAAAATGTCATTACATCAATTGCTGGAATCTTCCAGACTGTTTAAAGAGACAGTCAACTTGGTGTATGTAAACTTTTGACCCACTGGAATTCTGATATAGTTAATTAAAGCTGAAATAAATCTGTCTCTAATCAATTGTTTTAAAATTACGTCTGATGTGATTGTAGTTGTAGTTGATGCCCTAATTGACTTGCCAAAAGAAATGTGTGGTAATGTGTGGAGTTGTGAAAAATTGAGTTTGAATGTCTTTAGCCTAGGTGTATGTGAACTAAACTGTATTTACATCTGGCAAAATTAAAAGCATTGTGAGCTAAACTGCAGTTGCTAGGACACTAAAATCCATTTGTTGTTTGTTGGAAATATGGTTTTTGGCGAAAGCTAAAAATGTCAGTTGTCAAGAAAAGCCCCTTATGATTGATTATGACCCTTTATTTTGCGTTGGGGTCCCATCACCCTGTCTGGGATTATTTTGAAAAAAAAAAGTCACTGTCTAGGGTCAATTCTATGATTTTTTTAATGGGGTGGCCCAAGGGAGTCCAATCAGAGATGGGCAGTATTTCTGGTACTTGTATTTGAAATATGTATTTCAATTACTTTTGAGTATTTTGTAATTTGTATTTGACAGGGCTGCAAAAATTCAAATGTAATTTGTATCATACTTTTAAGATACTTTAGAGTGGAGTTATTTTGTATTTTCAAAATACTCAAAATACTTTCTCCATGATTCATAAAAAAAAAAAACATGTAAATACATCTTAAAATGAAGAACAATACACTTAGACACACTCACACAGTGATTTTGTAAGCCCACACTACTCAAAGTATTTCTGTAACCAAATTCATGTTCTGTGAAGTACGCCCCCCCTCCCCCCCCAAGCGTGCAGTGGACTGTCCGTCAAGGTTAACATTTTATCTGAACTGCAATAACTATATAAATATATATCTTACTTTTTAGAATGTACACATGTTGAAAGCCATAGGTAAAGGCTAAAGATAAAAACAATCGATACATGTGTGGCTAAAGAAGTGAGTGAGCCAGCTAGCTAGCTAGGGATACTGGCAGCAGCTGAGCTGTCTGTGGGAGGGCAAGACAGTGTAAACAAACTTGTCACGGCAGACAGAGGTGTGCTGATCTGCGCAGAGTTGGGTGAGCAGTATAAACTATGAATGTAGCTGTGTTATGATCCACATTTTGCGATAAAAATAAATTATGCAGTCCTTTGAGCAAAGCAGAGTTCCTGAACTTTGTGTAGATACATTTTGATGATTGTAGTGACACGAATGAGCTGCAATTTTTTGGGTGCACCTAAATTATGTGCTGGTGCAAATGAAAAAGTTAGATGCCCCAGTGCCACCAATGTAAAAAGTTAGTCTGGAGCCCTGTAGGCTGGTGCATAGCTAGTGGTTAGCAAGTTAGCTTGTCAGTTGGGTAGCTAATGGGAAGAGGGAGATTGGGAGCTTGTACACATTTTATGTTCATGATAACCTTATCAAGAGATGTCTGACCATCTAATTCTTTGCCTTCCCTAACTTAGTTGTTGCTCAGTTGATGAGAGCCACTTAAAACGAATAGTGGCTAGCTTCCCTTGAACAACATTAGCCTAGTAGTTATGCTCTGTAAAGTGAAATCTGTCTGGCATTTTGGGGATATACTGTGTGAAAATGGTGTGAGTGTTCTCGTGTGCACGCGTGGATGTGTGCAAGTGTGTTTATGCCTGGGTAAAATATGAATATAAAGTAGCATTCTACTTCCTGTTCTTCATTCCTGTATGGGTCAAACTCTCACCACAGCCTTGTGTACATTATAAAAATCTGAATGTTCTGCCATTTTTTAAAACAAATTCAGAATACCCAATGTTACAAATGTATTTTCCTGTATTTTGAAAATACAAAATTCATGTATTTTATCTTGATACATTTTCTGGCTCCAGTATTTTGTATTTTATTTTGATACATTTAGTTGAGGGGTATTTTGTATTTTGTAACAAGATACATTTTGATGTATCTTTGCCCATCTCTGGGTCCAATACATTCTTGAAGCGGGCCATCTACATACTTTTGAATTTACCCAAATAGATTTTGTTCAAAAAATGACCAAAATGATGAGGTGTGCGGTCACACGCCGTGACCATCCTGGTAGGGACAGAAGAGCTGAACACAGGGAGATATGGAAATTCTGGATAACACCAGCATTTTATTTGGAGTAGCGAGAGAGAGCGTAATAGCCACAAACACAAATGGAAAAACCTTCACACCTCAGCCTCACGGGATCTGGGCAAAAACAATAAACTAAAACAACAAAGACAAAATAAATGAAATCATACGGTTGCTTTTCAGTCTTTCCCGGTCGGTATGTGCTCTCTCTCGCCGTCGTGGGGGATCCCCAGTCTCAGGCTGCTACTGTGGAAAGAAGCACACTTTTAAATCCTGGACTGATTTGTAACATAATCCAGGTGTGTGCCTACTTAAACAGTAGGCGAGGTCCTCTAATTTCCCTGAATTCCTTCTGCGAACTGAGCCATGCCACATATGCTTTTTTGTATTTTTGGGTAGTTTTATGTATACTTTTATGTACTTTTGGTAGTTTGAGGTAACATGGGGTATACCTTTCTGTGTCTTTGGGTAGTTTGAGGTATTCACTGTATTATGGGGTGTTTTGGGGTGTTTAGTAAGGCAGAATACTACTGTGCTGGAGCAAAATTACTTTATAGAAAGTTCAAAGGTTAGAGATCAATGCATAGAGATCAATGCATATGCACAGTTGTGAACATACTCTTTCCTTTTTAAAAAGGCCATACAATAAATGTAACAATTGAATGCAGGATGTCTTAATTAAACTGAATTACAATAAATGATATATTAACAAATCTAATTTTCATCTTTGAATAGTGTAGTAGCATTTGCATGGCTCTAGACAGTAGCATTCTTAGAATTCCTTGGCTGTTCGAATGCTCATCACCCATAGGTGTCTTCATGTGTTTATGTCTTCATGTCAAGTTTTAGTGCAGAAAAACTGATTTCATATGTGACTCTACTAACAGGTATTATTGGTGCTATTTTGAAGAGCCTGAATAGTTCATGGAAAATATCATTGAAAGGTTAAAAAAAAACCTACTTCATCTAGAAGCTTTTTCTGCATTGCAAAAGGGCACATCTACCAAACATCACATTGGGTAAGGATGTAATTAAGCTGATGCCCATGAACTGTCCACATCCATATCCAGTCAGTATATGTTGTTTCCATTATTTAGTTAACATTAGCTAAACTTTTAAGCTTGTAGCTAGCATTAGCTATTGTATTACCAATTTGAGTATTTCGCATGAAATTACTGAAATGCTAGCTGATTAGCTCTGGCCAATACACATAACATATCTGCAGTTTAGCCAGTGATATTTTAAGGAATTAAATAGTAGATTTGCCTGCACAGACTACACAACCAACTAAATCTTAAGATGAATGTACTCACATTACCTGTTGTTCTATCCTGATGTCTGTACAATTTTGTCTCACTGACATGTTGGTGCACAGAGCTGTCCCTTGATTTTGGGGGCCCTAGGCAAAAAATAATTTGGGGGCCCTTCCCAAGCATTGGCATTTTCTGATTGTTCTTCTCAGAAACCAGTGCTTGGAAACAAAATTTATTATTAGTATTATTGTTGTTGTTGTTGTTGTTGTTGTTGTAATTAAGTATGATGGTCAAATCATTCTTTGACTGCTTTATAAATGAAATAAATTATTTATGTAAACATATTGATATAGCTATGCATTATGACAAAGAGTGTAATACCCACAGGGATACTTAATTCAATCTATATCTGCTTTAAAATGGGGTCTTCCCTATATTGTTGACAGGCTACTTAATGTGATGACAAAAATTGATGGCGACACGAACCTGCTTAATGAATAAACAAAGCTGTTTGTATATTAGATAGCAGGCTGACTTGGTCTGAAGATTAACCCACATGCTTGCTTGAATTAATTTCTTAAAAGCTGAAAAACTTGAAAGAAAATCAATCATCATGGATAGCTGAAAGCTCATTGTCCATTTTAAAGCAATAATGCATGTTATCTTTTGCCTGAATCATTAACATGTTTTGTTAATAGCAACATTCATAAACAATATTGGAGGTGGCCACTTTTTAACTTATAGGTTATCACATGCATGATTTTTTATTAGCTATCAAGAGTGCATGCATTACTCTCGTGGTTGATAGTTGGCAGCCATACGAATTGAGTCTGCACACTGAATTTAGACAGAATTTAGAAGTTTTATTGCTTCCATGTCGAAATATTGCAGGCAGCAATTACAAATTTTGAGGTTAATTGTGCTGATTCCTTTCATTTTTCACTGTAATTGGTTAAGAGTAAGCACCACAAGGCAAGCGTGTCTGCATGGGTTTCCTCTGTGTACTCTGGAAGACATGCAGGTAGGCTAATTGGAGAATCTAAATTGCCCATAGGTATGAATGTGTGAGTGAATGGTGAGTGAATGGTGTGTGTGCCCTGCAATAAACTGGAGGCCGGTCCAGGGTGTATTCCTACCTCTCATCCAATGAACGCTGGGATAGGCAACTCTGACCAGGATAATGGGCCCTGGGCAATAATGTGGGGCCTTGCCTAATGGGAGGGTGGGCTCAGTGAACTCTTTCTGGATTTTGGTCATGAGGGATGTTGAGATACTTTTTTACTTTAGAAGTCAGAAATTATTATGATAATTTGCCCTAAAATGTTAAGCTGTCAGTATCCTGAGGGACTTCTGAAATTCTGCAGCAATTTCAGTAGCAAAATGGCGCCAATAAAAAAATAAAATAAATACATTTTTGCTATCTTATTTGAAATAACCCCAGAAGGGATTTTTATTGGTGAAATGAAATGTAATTCAAATTGTAGCCAGCCTCATCATCCTGGTTGTCCAATTCTGATCGGTCAAAGTTATGCTGTAAAGAGGGTTTCTAACCTGCTGCCAGTGTACGCTAGCTCCTGCCATCTGTGCCCCAAAAATTAACCGTCTTTCAAAGATCTTTTCCTCTTATCGTCTTGATCAAAAAGTTGTGGTCAACTGGGCCTTCTCAGCAGGATGTTAATCGCTTAATTGTATCATGCAGGGGCATTTTTACATTAGGGGCATGTAGGGCAGTGCCCCACCAAAGGTGGCGCTATGGTGCAAGATTATCGTAACATCTGAACGTTGTAGCATAATGTATTTTATATTTAATACAAAATAGTGATTCAGTGGTGAAACTGGTGTGTATAAATATAATACACTTGACTCACAATCCTTATAGTGCTGTTTTGGAGAATTTCCCTTGTGTGTATGCGTGTGCTCGCGCTGCGGACTGCGCTCCCTGTCTTATCTCTCTGCTGTGAGGCAGCGGAACACTCTGCCCCATTGTTGCTAGGAGAACAACGTGAGCGTGATCTGCGTAAGCCAGGAAAACCTACCGCAAATTATATTGGGCGGAGGGGCAGAAATGTCTCTGCCCCTACAAATTCTGCCTAGCAACAGGTGAGCCAACTGAGGTGGCGAAAAAATAATAAACATCACCGGTTGATGTGCGTCTATCGCTATTGCTAGAGTGAGAGCACCTATTAGCGACCACCTTTGTTCAACAGACAAGAAAATGTAAACAGATTTGCAACTATACATGAAATAGGCGAAATATCGGTAACAACCAGTACCTAGTTATGTAGGAAAAAATGTCCTTGTTATCCTCCAGTGGTTATTTTTTCAGTACTTTCGAGATTTTTTTCTGTGCCGGCAAATAAGTCAGAGGTGGTTCAGCGCTAACTTTTGGTTGCTAAGAGGACATGTATCGACCACCCCATATGAATGGAACTTGACATAAATTTGCTAGCATACTGTATATGTGTCCTATCTTGCGTATTTGAGGTTAATATGAGAAAGGGTGCATTTAGAAAGGACCGTTGCCATGCTCTGTGGCTCTCTGGTTGGTCATTGAACTGGAGCAAACCAGTGGTGACAAGCTTGTGGCAAACAGGGCTTCTGATGAAATCAGACATGGTTCAATTGTCATGGTGTGATTATTGGTTCATGTGTCCTGTGGCCCTCCTGCCTATTTCTGGAAGGGTACAGAACATCAGAGACAGGCCGTGCCTGTTGGGCTACAGTTCTGTGTGGTGTTTTAGGGTGAAGGTTGATCACGTGGTGGATGTCAGTTTGATGAAAACTCATCAAAGCAAAACTGTCTATATGGATAGATAACAGTCTAGGTAAGTGGACATACAGCTTTATTTTATTTTTGAGTGACCTGCCCCTTTAAAGTAACTTTGGAATGTATCACAAATAAGAATAAGTAGAAAAGACAAACAGTTATGAAACAGAAAAATCGAGTGGTAGTTGCTACCTAAACCATATAACAGATCTGGAACATCTATAGCTCACTGGCAAAACACTGATAAAAACCCCTACAGCTCATTGTAAGAGCACGAACAACATTGTTTGCATACACATGCACGTTTACACGTACACTAATACTCTGACTCTACCCTGATTACGGAAATACTCTAATTATTGAAATTGTCATGTAAACGCCTTTATCATTATCAACATAAAGTCATACAAGGCATAGTCAAAACCCAACACTTCGATTTTTTAAATTTTTTCGATCTTAAATTTTTTGCTGCATGCAGATGAGGGATGTTGAGAACACATGCAAAGATCTGATAGAGCAAGTTCTAATTTGTGGAAAATAAAGCCACGGTTAATATTGGGCAGGTATCAGCATAGCCGGCATTCAAATATAGTTATGGATCCGGTAACTCTCTTGTCATATTATAACAGTTTGTATGGTAAAACCTGTTTAAGACTGTAATAGAAAGGTCAAACCTGTTTTGGTGATTTTTCAGAAAACATATTTTGACTGTTTATTTTTCATAATGTCATAAACGCTACAATTTAATCAAATAAGAAATGTGTAGTATTCGGTCCACCAGAGCCAAATTCTACATATTGAAACTATGCATGTCAGGCAGAAGTCAAAGATCCCAGATGTTTCCCATGAGCATATGCCAATTATGCCAATTATGGAATGAATCCTATAAATGTGGCTATTGGAGTAATCATATTACTTATATCCATGCGTACACAATAATCTAAATACTGGCATAAACTATTAACTCCCAATAATTGGGGTATTGGTGTGCATGTAAATGTAGCCATTGTCAAACACCACATGGAAAACAGGAGAGTGACACAAGACACATGAATTGGTCACATCCAATAAAACCATGTAGTACATAACAGGCCATCACTACACACAGGCAAGAAACACACTGACCAAGGTGTGATGAAGCCAGTCACAAAACTCCCAATCTGGACTGACAGATACATTCAACTGAAAATACTTTACCAGCATCATCCATAAAATATATTTAATGAGTATCCACATACAACACCAAAGTTATAACAGTAACAGCTGCGTTGAAAGAAATAGAGCTTCTGTTTAAAAATTCTGTTGAAATAGAATCTGACATGCATGTCAGAAATTATTTGCCATAATTTTGAAGTAATTTAGTTTTGGTATTTAAGCTATATACTTAGCTATCAAAGAGAAAAATTGTAAGTGGGGATGTTGTCTAGCATATTATTGCATATACAGGCAACTGCTCACATTCATTCCCAAATGTCACTTTCTAAAGAATAACATAACTTTTGGGGTATAGGCAAGCATGAATGGTGAGACATGGGACTGTGTCAAAGAGAATTTTCATTGTTGTTATTAGCCTCATTAAAGCCAAAAATATAAGATAATCCTGCAAAAGACATATATGTTTTTGTGTGTTAAAGATGACAGAAGTTATTTTACCAGGAAGAATGTTTTTTTTCTCATTGTAGCAACATTCAGACATTTATTGACTTGCTTACTTGTACTTGTAAGTGGGCAGGCTGCCAGAATAAGACCTTTGCAAATTACATTACACAACATTGCATTTGTTTAGCAGACAATCCTATCCATAAAAGCTTACAGTTTATGACAAACATAAGTGCATTCACCTGACTGATGTGAGCAATAGTGCCAGACCTGGCTAACAGTATCAGGCCACTAAGTAAAAATGCAGTGTCAGCTAAGCACTAGAGCAAGTTCACTCTTCTAACCTAGAACAAAAGTACACATTATAAATGCATGCAGACTACATCTATAACAAGCCTTAAGAATATAAACATGAAAACATAAATTAAAACATGATGGGATGGGGATTAGAGGGGATGAGAGTCTGTATCTGAAGATGGGGAGACACAATCATTTAATGTCTTGTTATACATAAACAAGATTTTTTATCAAGAGAAAGAAGGGATCCATCCAAGAATTCTCCAGGAACATAAATCCACGAAATGGCATAATCAACTATAATAAAAATATATACTATAATGAAAATGGCAACCAAATGGAGATTTCATTTTACGGCACATCTGCCTTTTGTCTTCAATTACCACTTGCATTTTAAAAATCTTTCTCCTCAATCAAAAGCTGCAGTCAAACAACAAATTATCATAAATGGCAGTGTGCAGTCACATTAAACAGCAATAGTTGCAGTGGCAGAGAAGGCTTTCACTATTTAAACAATGTAGTGACATCGCCAAATAACGTACTGTATGCATGTGCTTTTATCTGAGGGTCCAACTGAAGATGATGCTGTCTGATCTATACCTAGTAATGCTTTAGTCTTTCCAAATCTATAATTCTGTACTAATTAAATATTAATTAAAGCTGTTGAGTTTAACCTCAACAAAATGATTGTCTTTGTTAGAGCAGAACCATTATGTGTATTACTCAGATAGGTAGGGAGAAGCTTTGAAGTACCATAAATCAGTAACACAATCTTCTTTTGACATGTACAAATGCTGCAAGCAAACCAAGGCCTTGCTGCTTTGAGTGCAACTGAAAGAGTCATATTGGTAACAAGGATCTTTATGTACACCATCCTTAGGATTGCTGCATTTTCTGAAGTGGTACAGTATGTTTTATATTCAGCACTTTTTGCATCTTTTATTTTTCTTCCCAAATTGAGTCCCCTTGCGCACATGGAGTATTGGAGTATTAATGATTCCAGAATCTAGTAGCTTTACCAGGTTTACAGCATTCACAATGGTGCCAGTAAATTAAAAAGCAGCTGTCAACTACTCCAGAAGAGCTATGCAATAGGGCAAGAGGATAACCAAAAGACATGCTTACCTGGTATAGTATGATTTTGTTAATTTTGGCTGACTGACCAGAAAAACTGGCTAACATGTGCTAAATAGCTTGCTAATGAAGAAAAATTATTTGTACACCTATAGGAAATTTTTCTATAGCTATGACGTGATGGTGACAGAACATACTGTGTATCTAGTTAGTAAGGTAGGCTTTTTATTTATTTGGTGTATTTATTTTTTTGCAGTCATAAGAAACAATGTAGCTGGGTGGATGTTTAAAAAGTTTTGGGTGCTTTATCTATTAATGTTACAGCTTTGTTCACACTAATGTCGAAAGGGAACTTTTTCATAATTGCTAGTAAGTCTTGAGACATAACATTTGCAGAGCAACTTGATGTGTGAAACGGGCTTTAGATCCTCCTATGAAATTTCAAGCCAGCTTAAATCACTTTATACTTTGTGTATGCATGCATTATTATTCTTATTTATTTATTTATTTTTGGCAGTGGTGGGGGGGGGGGGGGGGGGGGGCGGGGTTAGGGGAGATGGTGGATACACGGGAGAAAAATATTTACAGATGGATATAATTACTTGCACAGAGACAGTGCTGCAGGTGATGAAATACCTTGGGGTGCCCAGCAGTAAATCTTTTAAGCTGATCTTGTGCCTCCTGCAAGAATTAATTGTTGGCAGGACAGAATCATTGACACCAAGATGAAAAGAAAGCCACCAAGCTGAGCCCACAAAGGGTAAATATTCTCTTTTTTCTCAACCAGTTGAGAAAAAGGAGGTTTTTCTTTTGGTTTCAGACAAAAATGCTAATATCATGACCTTGTCTGTCTGTCAATCACCCACTGTGCTTGTTCAAGGTTTCAATGTAATGTGACTCCTTGGCAAACTTTTTCCCCCAGTGATGTTCAGTCAGTTCAAATTGAACTGGCGTGAAATAAAATTGGTGCATTGTATGAGCATGGTATCTCAAATACCTATAACAGTGTTCTCTGTTCTTGGTGAGCTTGCAAGTTCATTCTTCCAAGAACGACTAGCAAGAATGATCTCCCCAAGAACACAAGTCTTTGCATTCTTGGTATTGAGAAACACCCAAAGAATCAATGCTGTCGTTCTCCTCTTCTGACTTAGTCCAGAAAACTGCATCATATCAGCTAGATCTATCAGCATATACAGTGGGGTCCAGAATTATTGGCACCCTTGGTAAATATGCACAAAAAATGCTTAAAAAAATGCTAAACTAAAAAATAATTGACATATTGACATAAGCTTTATTTTCCAACGTGTAAACTAGTGTGCTTGATTAATGATTCATTGGAATCAACCAAAGTCTTCAATTTTTTAAACAAAAAAAATATTTTCCCAAAAAACAGGTTCCACAATTATTGGCACCCCTGGTTAATACTTTGTGAAAACACCCCTGGCAAAGATGACAGCCATGAGTCTTTTCCTATAATTTGTGATAAGGTTAGAGAACACATTTGGAGGTATTTTTGACCATTGCTCCATGTAGAACTTTTCAGAATCATTGATATCTTTGGGTTTGCACTTATGGACCCCCCCTCTTCAGTTCAGACCACAGGTTTTTGATGGAATTTAAGTCTGGAGACTGAGATGGCCATTGGAAAACACGGATGTTGATTTCACTTAAGCATTTATGTTTATATTTTGATGTATGCTTGGAGTAATTGTCCTGCTGGACAATCTACCTAGCTTCTTAGCAGACACAACCACATTTTCTGCCAGAATTTCCTGGTACTTTGTTGAATTCATTGTGCCATTGACCTAAAATAGTGCCCCAGGACCACTGCCAGCAAACATCTCCAAAATATCAATGACCCACCTCCATATTTGACAGTTGGTATGAGGTGCTTCTCCTGTATGCATAACTCTTTTGCTGCCAAACATGTTGATGGTGTGTATGTCCAAAACGTTCAGTTTTCGTCTCATAGGACAATAGCACTCTCTTCCAGTCATAATTCCAATGAGGTTTGGCAAGCTCCAGATTCTTGCTTTTGTTTCTTGTGTTCAGTAAGGGCTGTCTTCGTGCCACCCTTCCAAAGAGTCAGTTGGTATGGAGGTGCCATTTTATGTTTTTTATTTTTACTTGTTGACCACAAGAAACAAACCAATGTCTGCAATTCTTAAACAGTGATACTTGGGTTATTAATGGCCTCCCTCACCATCTTCCTCGCCACCATGCACTTGCTTCCTCTTTCTGGCAAATTTGCAGCCATTCCATATGTTTTACACCTTTTTATTTTTGCCCTTACAGTGCTAAGTGGTATGTTTAACTGTTTATGTCTTTTTTTGTACCCATTACCAAATTTGTGATGGTAAATTACCATCGGTCTCTTCTGAATTGACAGTTATTTGGCTTTTCCCATGCTGATGGATGACAAAGGGATTTTGTATGCTTGTTACCTCATTTTTATTCTCTAGTGAAATTGGAAGTGATGGAATGACATAATATAGTTCCATTAGACTGAGATGAACTAAATTAAGTAAAACCGTATTGCCAATTTTGTTTGATTGTACTTACAATAATTGTTAGGGGTGCCAATAATTATGGCACCTATGGTTTCCAGAAACAATTTGATTACTTAAAAGTATATAGTTTTCCCATATGTTTGAACATAACATATAGATTATTATCTGTGTCATTTATTATATGCAGCCTTTTTTCTTCATTTTTATTAACGGTGCCAATAATTCTGGAGCCCACTGTATTTTGAAAGTTACCCAGGCATCACAAATGAGCGTATATTTCACAAACGGGTTTTTCAAGACAATATATGACCACTCAGTCTCGAAAGGGACATCAACGCATAAAAAAACCAATGGTAAGATTGTATATTTATTCCATATTTAGTCCCAGATATTGACAGTAGAATGACATAAACAAGATTAATTTTTCTAAAATTATATTATTTCAGTGTTCAGTGAGCAGCGTTTTTCACTGCTGTACTGGCATACCTTCAGCTATTGTTGGTTTTATCTTGTTGCTATGACAGAATACAAATTTTTAGTGGTGAAAGAATATTTTTTACAAATGCCCAGATGACCATGTCTAGTGTGTCATGGATGGGGGGTGTAGTTGCAGATGAGACTGCAGAGAGGGTGTGCTTGTTAAATGAACAACCGGCGATGGTGGTGCTGTGAAACTTCGTATTCGGCATAGTTGTCCTGAATCATTTCCGAATGAAGTTTTCAACTCATAGTTTGGTAGCAGGAGCAATGAATATCTGAGTTGAGCAACCTAGACAAACTTAAATGAACATGTAAAATATATTTATTTCATTTAATTTGGTAATTATAACCGCCTCTGACACACACAGGCAGACACACACATTCACATCTCAGATGGCCAACCCCCCTCCAGTTCCTGCTCTGTCATATCTCCAGGCTATGCTAGCCGAGTTCTTTGAAGCTTCCTATCGCTATGAATGGTCAAATGGTGAATTCCTCTCAGCTAGTGCCAATACTGCGTCGTCTTTTAGGCCATCCATTCTGGTGTATTTCAACCACTGTTTGGAGCACTCCATCGGTTTCAGTGGCACACATTCACATCTCAGATGGCCAACTCCCCTCCAGTTCCTGCTCTGTCATATCTCCAGGCTATGCTAGCTGAGTTCTTTGAAGCTTCCTATGGCTATGAATGGTCAAATGGTGAATTACATGCCTGACAATCCGATTCTGAATAAAAGAAATCATCGAAAATGAAAATAGGCATCTTCAGGAGAAATGGACAGATGCGTTTCTCTTTGTAATGAGTGGCATATCAGATATTGGTTCAAGGCCAATATCTGATATGTACTAAATCAATAGCTGTGCTCAAAAGCAGTAATCTTGAACATCATTTTAGAATTGTACATGATGATTTCAATAGTAAATACCCACTGAGTAGCAAAAAACATGTTGAGTTACTAATATTCAAAGGCTGGCAGAAACAGCACAAATCTCACGCTGAAAGCAAATCTATTCAAAATCATGTGGATCTCAGCCAAACATAAGAAAGTGTTTGCTGATGCAGAGGAGAAATCCTGAAAATCTGACCGATACAGCGAGAAGCGTCAATCATCTTGAAAGTGAAGTTGAGTCCCTGTTTATAGGCACAGTGTCCAGTGTTAAAGTCAGTGGAATCACCCTGTGGACAGACAAAGCATGGTACATCACAGCCAACATTAGAGACACCCCTGTTAGATTTAAGCTGGACACAGGTGCAGATGCGAATGTGCTGACATTGACCATCTTTCAGAAGATACCAGGTCTCGCTCAGCTAGAGCCCACACACATAGCTCTCGTTGCCTATGGGTGAGCACTCCTGAAACCAAAAGGTACAGTGACATTTACGTGTGAGACGTCTAATGCAAAAGCGAAGCTCCAGTTTTTTGAAACCACACAGTCCTCCACCCCAATCTTGGGCAGAGATGCATGTGAGGAACTGCGGCTAGTGAGGAGAATAGAGACACTTGCAGTGAAAGCTCCAGCCAAGAAGGAGGAGTTGGTGGAAAGATATCCAGCTGTCTTCAGTGGTTTGGGTCAGTTCCAAGGCTTATACCACATACATACGGACCCGAGTGTGGTCCCAGTAGTGCACGGCTGCAGGAAAATTCCTGTCTCTGTTATGGATAGACTGAAAACGACCCTGCAAGAGCTTGTGGATAAAGACGTCATAGCACCCATGACTGAGCCAACTGAGTGGGTGAATAGCCTGGTCATCACTGAGAAAAAAAATGGATCATTTAGGGTGTGCTTGGATCCTTGTGGTCTAAATGAAGAGGCAACACTACTCAATACCTACCCCAGAAGAGGTCCAATGCAGGCTGTCTGGGAAATCCATTTTCACCATCTTGAATAAGAAAGATAGGTACTGGCAAGTTAAACTGGGCAAGTCATCGTCAGAGCTGTGCACATTCAATACACCGTGGGGAAGATACCGTTTCAAGAGACTTCCTTTTGCATTAAGTCTGCCAGTGAGGTTTTTCAATAGAAACACTGTGAGACATTTGGAGACATTGAAGGGGTGCACATCATCGCTGACAATATGATAATTTCCGCCTCATTTGATGAGGAACATGATGCTATCCTTCAAAAGGTCATGGAGATGGCACAAAGAGCCAATGTCAAGTTTAACAAAGACAAAGTACAGTACAAGGTCAACACAGTCAGATACTGTGGCCACATCATCACACCTAAGGGAGTGAAGCCCGACGAAACAAAGGTGAAGGCCATCAACAACATGCCACGGCCTGAGGACAAGAATGGACTATAGAGGCTACTGGGCATGACCAGATATCTCGCCCAGTATATTCCAAATGAAGCCACGATAACAACCCCACACAGACAATTGCTGAGGAAGGATTCTCTATGGCAGTGGAACCACAAGCATGATGTTGCTCTAGACAAGCTCAAGACAGCCCTCACACAAGCCCAGTACTGAGGTTCTATGATCAATCCAAGCTTCTTACCATACAGTCTGATGCATCAAAGGACGGGCTGGGTACTTGTCTTCTTCAGGAAGGAAGGCCGCTGTCTTATGCCCGTGAGCTCTCACAGATGGCCCCACCCATCATCTGAGCCACATCATAAAACTGACTGACATGTTGGTCACCAGTCGGCACCCTGAGCCGACCAGAGGAGGATGGGTTTCCCCCTTGAGCCTGGTTCCTTCCAAGGTTTCTTCCCATCTGCCACAGGGAGTTTTTCCTTGCCACTGTTGCCTTAGGCTTGCTCCTGTGTGGGTTCAGGCCAGGGTTGTCTGTAAAGCGTATTGTGACAACTGCTGTAAAATACGCTATACAAATAAAATTTGATTAAATTTGATTGAAGCAAAATTACACTCAGATAGAGAAGGAGCTGCTGGCGATAGTGTTTGCAGCCAAACGCTTCCACCAGTGTGACTGCAGCACATGTTACTCCAGCTCCAACACTATGACCTGAAAATAGCATACACGCCAGGCAAGGACATGCACGTTACCTGTCTCGTGTGATTGTTGCTGAACACGCTGAAGATACAAATGAGGACCTATTCGAAGAGAGAGTGGTGCACACAATGGAGGCTACAGCCACTTTGGACTCAGACATGCTCAAAATGCTCAAAGAAGCCACTGAAACCGATGGAGTGCTCCAAACAGTGGTTGAAATACACCAGAATGGATGGCCTAAAAGACGACGCAGTATTGGTACCGGTTTCTACCAATACTGGCCTATAAGACATACCATCAGCATCAGGAATGGAGTACTGATGACCGGAGACAGGATTGTGATTCCTCAAAGTGCCCGACAGATGATGCTGGAGAGACTACACCTTGCACATCAAGGTATCCAGAGGACAAAAGCTCAAGCCAGAAAGGTGATGTACTGGCCAGGGATGACACAGGACATTGAGCACATGGTGGAAAAATGTGCTCCATGTCAACAGCTCCAACCTCAAAATCGGAGAGAGCCTCTCAACTCACGAGATCCCTGAGTTACCATAGTTGAAGATTGGGGCTGACATCTTTGAGCTCCATGGGCATTCATACCTTGTTATGGTGGACTATTGTAGAAAACACAAAAAAAAGGAACAGAGGTTCATATTTTTGAAATAAAAGTAAATATTCATTGTTAACAAGAAAGTTAACACATGCCACATGGCTTTGTGGTTTGCCTTTAGCCACCCAAGGCTGTAAAGTTATATGTGATAGCTTGTAGGGTACAAACGTAACATAAACTATGCAGTTCCTGGAGGAGTAGGTGGGTGGGGTCTCTTGGTGGTCGGGCAGTGAGTTACAGCTATTCCTTATTAGAGAATTGTGGATTGTGGAAGGTTTGTTCAGGATTGCATTTAAGAGAAGTCCAAAGGAGCATTCAGGGAAAATCTGCTAAACAGTTTTCCTGGTACCACAGTCATTTCCATACGTAATCATTTGACCATGTACTTGTTAGTAAACATGTTCATGTTTCTTTGCCTTAGACAGAATGTTATCTTTTTTCAGGTACACTACCACCCTGGTCAAAAGTTGTAGAATACCCCCATCTTTACAGTTTAATTTAAATTTAAGCAGTTCAAGTCCAATGAATGACCTGAAATGGTGCAAAGTTAAGTGGTAAACTGCCAGAGGTTAAAAAGAAAAAGTTTAGGTTACCAAAAACTGAAAAATAAGGTAAATTTCAGAGTTATAAAAAAGGCCTTTTTAGGGAACAAGTAACGGGTTAACAACTTACAGCTTTTCTGCAGCAATCAACGTAATTTAAGCCTTGGAAGTTGATGCAAACAATTCCTACAGGTGTCCCAACTTTTGTTGATTATTTACAAACCCTATGTCTGTATAAAAACAGTGTTGGAAAAGACTGTATTACTACACCCTCTGAAGCATTATTTGGACAATATTGCACTGCAGGAAGTAGTATATTGCTATCATAATGGCTAGAAAAAGGCAATTAACAAAGGAAGACAGACAGACCATTATAACCCTTAAAAGTGTAGGTCTTTCCTTTAGAGAAATTGCAAAGAAAGCCAAGGTGTTATTGAGTACAGTGTTCTACACCATCGAAAAGCACTTGGAAACAGGAGGAAACTTACAGGAAGAGGTCCGGCAGACCCAAAGCCACAACAGAATCAGAAGACAAGTTACTGAGAGTCAATAGCTTGCGTGATAGGCGGCTCACAGGACAACAGCTTCAAGCACAGCTTAACAGAGGTCAAAGTAAGCAAGTTTCAGTTTCAACAAGAAGAGAAGACTTTGAGCTACAGGTCTGACAGTTCGAGTGGCAGTACGAAAGCCATTGCACAGAACATTACAGGAACAATGATTGGTTGGAATGTCTGATAGAATTCAGCACTTGCTATCTGGACCGAGTGAGTTTCCCAGGGATATGATACAATAGTTAAATAATGCACATGGCCCATGCCATGCCACAAGGAGGAATAAAGGGAGATGAAGAGAAGATGAGAATTAATGTTGAGCCTCTTTAATGGACTGTATGACTGGTGCCGCTGCCAGTGATCCACTTTTCCCCTATCACCGCTGGTTCACACCTATTGGGAGAAACAAGACAACACAAAGGAAGGGCCGTGACAAACCGTATACAAATCCTTATACATACATACAGTTGAGGCCAAAAGTTTACATACACCTAGGCTAGGACATTCAAACTCAATTTCTTACAACTCCACGCATTTTGTTACCATACCTTAATTGACTTAATTCAGAAAATGTATCTACTTTATTTCCATAAGTGGTGATTTCAAAATAATCGCCGAGAGATTTATTTCAGCTTTTATGTACAATATCAGATTTTCAGTGGGTCAAAAGTTTACATACACATGGTAGTATTTGGTGGCATTGCCTTTTAATTTCTTAACTTGAATCAAATGCTTCGGGCAGCCTTCCACAAGCTTCTCACAATACTTTGCTGGAATTTTTGCCCATTCCTCATGACAGAACAGGTATAACTCAGTCAGGTTTATGGGCCTCGCTTTTTCAATTTAGTCCACAAATTTTCTACGGGATTCAGGTCAGGGCTTTGTGATGGCCACTCCAATAATTCCACTTTGTTGTCTTTAAGCCATTTTGTTACAACTTTGGAGGTATGCTTAGGATCATTGTCCTGCTGGAAGACCCAGTTGCGACTAAGTTTTAACTAGCTGATGTCTTGAGGTGTTGCTTCAGTATTTCTAGATAATCCTCCTTCCTCATGATGCCATCTATTTTTTGAAGTGCACCAGTTCCTTTTCCAGCAAAACACCCCACAACATGATGCTGCCACCCCCATGCTTCACAATTGGGATGGTGTTCTTTGGATTAAAAGCCTCACCCTTTTTCTCCATATATAGCGCTGATCATTATGGCCAAACAGTTCAATTTTAGTTTCATCTGACCAGCCTTCATCCTGGTGATCACCTGCAAACTTAATTCTGGCTTTTTTATGCCCGTCTTGGAGTAGGGGCTTCTTCCTTGCGCAACAGCCTTTCAGGCCGTGGTGGTGTAGGATTCTCTTAATGGTGGATGTAGATACTTTGGTACCTGATGCCTCCAACTCCTTCACCAGTTCCTTTATTGTTGTCTTGGGGTTCAGTTAAACCTTTCAGACTAAAGTTTGTTCAGCCCTGGGAGTTCATTTGTACCTCCTTTCTGAATGATGCAGTATCTGTGTGGTCCCAAGATTTCTATATTTGTATACAATTGTTTGTAAAGATACTTGTGGTACCTTCAGTTGTTTGGAAATTGCTCCTAAGGGGGAACCAGACTTGTGGAGGTCTTGGCTGAGTTACTTGGCTTTTCCCATGGTATCAAGGGCAGAAAGGCAGTGGCTCTAAAGGTAGGCTCTTGAATGCAGCCACAGGTACCAATTAACTTCTAATTATGGCGACTGGCCAATCAGATGCTTCTAAAAAGTCATTACATCAATTTCTGGAATCTTCCAGACTGTTTAAAGAGACAGTCAGCTTGGTGTATTGTGATATAGTGAATTAAAGCTGAAATAATTCTGTCTCTAATTGATTGTTTAAATATTACGTCTGATGTGAATAGAGTAGATGCCCTAATTGTCTTACCAAAAGAAATGTATGGTAGCATGAACTGTGAGTTGTGAAAAACTTTCACAATATATTTCTTTAGCCTAAGCCTAACATTAGGCCTCACTGTATGTGTGTCTATCAAACCAATGTCTATGTGAAGTAATCGAACATATATGACAATCAAACCAATATGTGTAAATAGAAAGTCAATATAATGACTAACCAATACATGCTCATAGCAAACCAATGTATGTGACAATCACACCAATAAATACATAAATAACAAACCAATATACAAGCACAAATGTCAAACCAATATATGTAAAAAACAAACCAATATATGCACAAATTATTAATCCATACATTAATCCAATATGCATGAGAAGCAAACCAATATGCATGACAATCAAACTCCAAATGGAAAATTTGAACAGAAACTTTACTTTGCAACAAATAACAAAAAGCTGGAAACCAAAAATTAAGCCACGCAGGGCAACTCTCAAAACGCAAAAATCATCAAAACGGAAAACAAGAAACTTCTTTTTTTTTTTTTAAAACCACACAGGGCGGAACACGGGCAGACGGAACACAGACAGGTCAGAAACTCACAGGCAGAAACACAAGAACAAAAAAAAAGCCCTGTAAATAGACCATTGCAGTAATCCAATCTACTGGAAATAAAGGCGTGGGTAAGCCTTACTAGGTCTTGCTTGGACAATATTCCTCTGACTCTTGCAATATTTTTTCTGTTTCTCTTGAAGGCCATCACCTAAAAACTAGATATCCAACAGGTCACAGTGGTAGAGAGTGTATATTTAACCTTGAATTATTTTATTGTTAGCACACTCACTGCTTCAAATCTGTTTAACAGTTTCAAAAGTTTCATCAATGACAAATCAGTTTACAGTTGTTAACAGTACTTTTGTTTACATTAGCCTGTTTGCTAGGTTGTCTTATTGTAACATTTCAAGCTAATGTTTTAGGCTGTGTGTTCTCAATTAATGTAGGAAAAGATGACCGTGTTGAGACATGAGTGTTCTCTATCCTCAAACACCCAATCCACTAACCTGAATATTAAAAGAAGTGTGTAAGAAAACCTTGTGACATCCAGGAGGACATCTGAGAGTGCTATGTATGCACACACACATATACCAAAAGTTTATCTAGAAAAGTGATCTTTTGGCTCCCATGACTAGGACTACACAAGATAAACTTGCCAACCTCATGCCACCCAGATGGCAAAGCAGTGCAGGTCAGTCGGTAACTGACAGACTCATTGACATAATCCTCCCCACAGCTGATGTTAAACAACCTTAAGCATACTTACCTTTCTGGTTGCGATTTTCTTGTCCAGCAGCCCCACCCCCACACGTGCACATGCAGACATTAAATTGGTGATGACAGGGTAGCAGCTGCATGCTGTGGCGAACAGCTGGTCCTATCTTGGCCACTAATTAATCACAAACTGGCAATGGGGTAGGATCTTATTGGTTGGCACTGGCAGACACAGGATTTGGATTTTGGATAGGATTTCCTTCAACAAGAAAGAGTGAAGAACACAAAATCTGCAAATGAGGTAAGATTATTATTATTATTATTATTATTATATTATATATCACCAGATTCCTTGGCTTGACCAGGGATTGCCATTCTCGGTGAAGCTCATAATCTCCAGTGGTTACTCAAGGTATTGCAGTTTAGTAAGCCTTTGGTGCAAAAAAGCAAATTTCCCCATTGCAGTCCATTCAAAACTACAAATTTACCCGGGCCAAATTAAATTATTTTGTACAGAACTTTTTGTCTCTAAAATTTCTTCATACTGATGTAATTATGACCCAGGCACTGATTTTTGTTCTGAGTCCCACAGAAAAAGATACATGATTTTATATTTAATTCCAATTTGGTCCACATAGTTTTAGGTCACAGTGCTCGTAACTGCTTAGACGAGCACACTCGCTCATCTCATAAGCCGCTTTTCCACCGCATGGTACCGGCTCAACTCGACTCGACTCTACTCGAAGTACCAGGTACTTCGTTTCCACTGCAGATAGTACCCCCGTCAATGTAGCTGGTCGTAATTAGAAATGTGTTACTCTGACCAATCAGTGGTCTGCAGTGTTTTCATGTCACCTTTTGGTATAGCCTCAGCTCGCTTGGAACCTCGACAGAGGTGATACCAAAAAAGTACCAGGTACCAAGTACTATCCACAACTTTTGCCCGATGGAAAACCAAAAAAGTTGCGTAGAGTCGAGTTGAGCCGATACCATGCGGTGGAAAAGCGGCTGTACATGAACAAGTATGAAACTGTTATTGACTCATCGATGCAGAAAAGGGTTGAATTCAGAGTAGCTTGCACAGAACCAATATATCAGAATGCGCAGAGTATTAAACCATGACCTAGAATAACATGAATCCACCGCCATTATTGTTTTGATTATATTGTTATTTTGATATATTAATATTACTAATAGCAAATTACCTGCCATAATTTTCTTGTGTCCATTGTTCATGGTGATGACTCGTGACAAATAAATAAATTCTTAGTAGCTAATAAAGCTAGGCATATGTGGCTCTTAAATTAAGATTTAATTTAATCTTAAAGCGACATAGCTCAGGAGGTAAGACCGATTGTCTGGCAGTCGGAGGGTTGCTGGTTCAAACCCCGCCCTGGGCATGTCGAAGTGTCCTTGAGCAAGACACCTAACCCCTAACCCCTAACTGCTCTGGCGAATGAGAGGCATCAATTATAAAGCGCTTTGGATAAAAGCGCTATGTAAATGCAGTCCATTTACCATTTATTATGCTGACTACATTCTCATTTTGATATTGCTACTAATAGCCTAATATCATTAAAATGTTATTAGTTGTAGAATGTCTGTCTTTGAATGATGATGGTGCTGATGATGACAACGTAATCACATGAAAAATAAATAGGCTAACATAAATTAAATAATGGGAATAGCCATATTTAATTTGCTCTTAAAATATCTTTTAAATGATGCTGATTAAGATGAAGTGGTGATGAAGATGATAAACATGTCATTTACAAAGATGATGATTGTATAAATATAATACATAAGCCTAATTTATCAAGATTTTACGTAAATTATTGCATTTCGCCCATTTATTTATAATTTCTTGGCTAACTCATAGTTCAATGCGCTCAGTAAGCGTGAAAATTTGCCTGTGTGCTGTGATAAACCGACCATCACGTCAGTGGCTACAGTTTTTTGTAGAATACCACTGTTTTAGAATTCGCTTCTCCGTTTCCTTTTAATTGTAGGCTACTACTCATCGCTTTTCTAAGGACACAGTATTTAATGATTTTTAAAAAAACACAGACACAAAGCAAAACATGTTTTTAAGTGATGGGGTACATTTACCAGCACTATGCAATGACATCTTGAATAATTTCCACCTTGTACTGCTTAGATTGTCACTACCCGAGCTCAGGATTGCATGACTAACAACATTAGAGTGCAGAAAATCGTACTAAAAGGTTGTCATTGCCCATATTGTACTTCTCCCAGTAAACAATGAAAACGAGCCAATATTGCAGTAGGTGACAAGCTCTTATTTTATTATTACACATTGTTAATATACATAGCCAAAAATATAAAGTACATTGCATGTTTCCATTTGAATAAAAAATAAAACTTAATATTGATGAAATCTTCTGCTTTCTCTTATGCACCTAACAGGTTGTTATGGCCGGCTTGAAAAGCCGCAACAAACAAAGCGCAAGTGTATCAAAACAGACATTTATTAATATAAATTACAAACCAAGACAAACGAAAACCCACAAAGTCCACAAAACAAAAAGATTTCCACAAAAACCACAAACTACACAAACAAAATCTCAACACGACAGTCCTAAAGAAGCTCCTCTCTGTCTCCTACAACAGGGCTTATATAGATGGCCTCAGGCAGGTGGAGGCAGTCAAGCAATTAAGCAATTTGGTAGTTAACTCCACCTGCGCTACCCAGGCAATCAGAGGCAAGGAACGTAACACAGGCATTCAAGTCAAAGCAAGCAGATAAATCAAGTGAATTATATTAGCTAGCTGTTCCAGTCTGCAAACACTTTTCACATGGGTGCATTACGCTTGAGATCAGGGTCACACAGGCTAGGAATAGCCACAAACTGTAGGGAGGTCATTTACAGATTTAGAAAGCTTACACTACAATCAAATCACCAATCTCCTTTAATTTAAACATCAGTAGCTAGAAAGTAGCTAGCTAGGATTTAAACCAGTCAGAAGTTGTGGTTAGCCTGCTAGCTAGATATAAGTACTTGTAACAGTTGACTGCCACTGAATGTTTGTATCGTTTGGAAATGTTAGCCATCTACAACTGTTCTACTGTCTAGCTAACTGGCTGTGGCTAGTCAGTAAGACAGCACGATAGCTAACTTGTGAAACCTAATAGTTATTTAGTTAGCTAGCTAACCACAAATTCTCACTGCATTTCAGTCTTGCTAGCTCAGCATAGCTTTTTCATAAGTAGACAACGTATCTAGCTAGCTAGCTAATGTAATGTACAGTCTTGCCGATTGCTTCGCAGAAATGTTAGAAAACATATCCGAAATGGCCACAACGAGTCCTGTAGCTAGCCAGCAAAGCCACGGTCACAGTTCAGTGGCCACAGTTCATCAGACGATTTGAAAGCTTTTCGGAGTGCACCCCCGCGGGTTAACATCATTTTTCTGCGTTTACCGTGATCCTTCACCTTTAGGTACCCAGTGCGCACACTTTGGTGCCAACGGCCCTAACTCAAACATGGCTGCGTCCATGAATTGGCTTCATGCGCTTTTGAGCAGCTCCCATAGAATCCGACGGAACCGGTAAACGGAAGCTGTATCCAGTTCTTGTATATGTCCATGGTTGATCCAGTCTTCACAAAATTTGACACAGAGCATGCCTGGGGTAACCCGGAAAAAAGTTATTACTTTGTCCATGACATGTAAATCAATTATAAGCGTGGCCTAATTAATATAACTGCACCCCTTGTTTTCAAGTTAAATTTTGAATGATAAATCTGTCCTATCCAAGGTCTACTTAGTCTCTGCTGATCGGCATTAAGTAGGTGTGTCTCTTGGAGGAGCATTACATCTGCTTTTAGGTTTTGAATGTGCAAGAAAATTTTTGCACGTTTTACTGGGGCATTCAACCCACCCACATTCAACGAAATTATCCTTACTGCCCGTCTGCCACTAGCCTGTGTGTTCGTTACATCAGCCATGGCATAGTATTGTTGAATATAGGATATACCGAATCAGCACTGCAGTCTAAGTAGTATGATGAAACGAGTGGAGAAAATAGTAACAGGTAAATAAAACATGGATTAATTAAGTTGAAGTAATAAATAAATTGAGAGGTTGTCCTACCTACCCAAGCCCGCTCCTCCCATCTAATCCCACCCCTCCTCCTCTGTTTCTCCATCCATCCCACCCCTCAGCACCCTTGATTCCCTTGGTACAATGCCTCTCTGCCAAATACATTGGCACACACTTTCCTACCTTTGTCTAACCTTCCTTTTCACGAAGTCTCGGTTCTCGTATATTATAACCTTAACCCCATTGTTAGTGTGAGCTGTAACTAGTTGCTTATTCTTACAACTTGGTGCTCTAACCGTGTGCAAGGTATCTCTTATAGACCTTTTCAATGTAATTGCACCTTTCAGCCGATACCCAAGTTCTTTCTCCTCTCAGCTACAAACACTAACAGACACTGCTAGGGAGAATATACTTGGGGAATGTAGAATAATTATGTTATCAAGTATGGAAAGGCCTATTGTAATAAAACGTTCCGGAAAAAGGTTTGGGACAAGATGTGGCATAGCAATAAGTGTACAGAAAGATAATTAAATAAGTGGCAAGAAAAAAGAAAGAAAATAAATAATAATACTACTACTACTAATAAAAATATATAAGTAAATAATATATATAAATAAAATAAATAAATAGACAAATAATAATTTTGTTACTATTATTATTATTACTAGTTTTTTTGTAACAAAAATTGTAATCAAATTATATACATACACGTACATATATATATATACATACATGCACACACACACACATACACACACACACGTATGCAAAGACGAGCAGAAGGGGGAAAAAATCAAATAAATAACATAAAGTAAGAAAGGAAAAAAAAAAAAGAATTGCCGTAATAGTTCAACCTGGCCACATGTAGCGTACAGAAAGGTGCAGTCAGTGATGTGTCCTGATAATTCGCATCGAGAAGAAAAACTCGAGTGCATACTGTATTGATGAGTTATGTCCCAACCATACCAGAACTCTTTGGTCGTAACAGGTTATTTCAATGAAAACATAAACCACCAACGGACATTCCTAATCAATCAAACAAACAAACGAGTAATGTTAATAAAGTAATAGTAAAGCAATGACTCCCAAAAACAGAACTTTATCTAAGCAGTGACAGTATACATAGTGCTAAAGGACATTAGCCATATTAGCACATAGCAGCCAAGTTCGGCTCACCTTATTGTTAGCATATCACCCCAGTCAAAGGTATAACTAAATGTTCAGAATGATTGAAAAGTTAGTTTACCGCACTGGGGCTTCTTCCTTTATCACGTTTCATGTGCTTTAAAGGCAATAGATGTTTCCAGGTGAGGAATTTGGACCGTCAGTCCTCAGGCTTCAGTGCACAGTTACATCAGACTGGGCCGCCGACTCCTGTCGCTAGGTCGCCGCAAAATTGCAGGCCTCCTTGGGCGAGGAGAGTCCCTTCCTTGTACCATCTTTCAGTGTGATCATTAGTCTAGCTGGGAAAAGCAAAGTTGGTTTTAGGCCCAAGTTATATAGCCTTGACATGGCTTCCCGATATCTTGTGCGCTGCTCAAGGACCTCTGGGTTGTAGTCTTCATAAATCCATATCGGCTCCCCTCGGTACTGGAGTTTACCTCGCTGTTTGCGGGCCTCATGGATGACCAGCTCCTTCACTTGAAAGCGAATAATCACAGCCTGCGGCTTTCCTCCTCGGGGTGGCTTAGCGGCGAGTGCTCTGTGTGCACGGTCCAGCTCGGGGAGGGGGGGGGATTGCAAAGTTCGTTTGCCAAGCAGTTTGACGAGCAGGTCTGAGAAGAAAGTTGTGGCCCGGGGGCCCTCGATAGACTCCGGCAAACTGATAATCCTGAGATTATTTCTCCTGCTCCGGCCTTCAAGGTCTGCTGCCTTTGCTGTTAGCTTGGCGTTGCTATCGGCCAGCGCAGTGCACTTCTCCTCCAGTGTGTGTATTCGCTGTTCTAGTAGGTTTGCATTTGACTCTACCGAGATGATCCGTTGGTCATAGTCTTTTACCGTGGCTTGGGTTTGGGTCAATTTCTCCTCTAAAGACGAGAAAGCCACTTTGAATTCACATGAAATGGTCGCTCTGTGATCTTCCAGCAGGTTAGCTATGCTAGCTAACGTTACACAAGTATCGTTGCATGTGGCATGAGCATCGTCCATCTTAGCATCGTCTTTCCTTGTCTGTTTCGATTTAGAAGCCATTTCACCAATATTACCAAAACGTAGTGTTTGTTGCTCGTCAAAGGGTATTTAAGATGGTTTGGGGTGGTGAAAGTTTTCTTTATTTTTTAAAAAAAGTAACAGGAGAGCGAAACTACTGCGACTTCTACATTCCGATTACCCACCAGAAGTCAGCCGGATACTTTCAAGTTGCAGTTAGTGAAGAGGATCAAGGAAAGACAGCTGTCACCACTCCATTTAGCCTGTTCGAGTGGACCCAATTGCCCTTTGAGCTGCGCAATGTGCCAGCAACTTTCCAGCGTTTAATGGAGGTGGTGCTGGGTGACCTTGCCTTTGATATCCTGCTGATTTACTTGGACGACATAATCCTTTCTGAAGACTTCGAAAGTCACTGCAAAAAACTTGACCTTGTGTTTGACCGTCTGAAGCAACACGGATTAAAGCTGAAGCCCAGTAAATGCTTCCTGTTAAGAACAGAGGTCAAGTTTCTAGACCATGTGGTCTCTGCAGATGGTATCCCAGTTGATGAGGACAAGGTCAAAGCCCTGAAAGACTGGCTTGTACCCCAAAACCCAAAGGAAGTGAGGCAAGTGCTAGGGTTTATGAGTTACTAATGTCGTTTTGTGCCTGGCTTTGTGCACCTAGCTAAACCACTACATACTCTGGTAGGCAGGCTGAGCAAGGGAAGAAAAAGAGCTGCTGCTCCACCCTTCATCTGGAGTGATGAATGCTAGAATGCCTTTGACAGTCTGAGAAGGTGTCTGATGGCGCCTCCAGTGTTAGCATACCCAGACTTTAGTCTTCTGTTCACCGTAACCACGGATGGTAGTCTCCTGGGACTAGGGGCAGTGTTGGGCCAGAAGCAGGAAGAGATCGAGAAAGCCGAGGTCTGCGAGGGTCAGAGAGAAATGACAAGAATTATAGTGCCTTTAAGCTGGAGCTCCTAGCTCTTAAGTGGGCTGTAACTGAAAAGTTCCGGGATTACCTCCTGTTTGCCAAGTTCACTGTCGTCACGGATCATAACCCTTTGCAACACCTCGAGACAGCCAACCTTGGAGCAGCGGAGCAAAGATGGGTGGCCCAGCTGGTCAAATATGACTTCGATGTGCACTATAAACCTGGGAGGCAGAATGTTAATGCCGACATCTTATCAAGGATACTGGTAGAAAGAGAGGACGAGAAGGAAGACTTGGAAAAGGACTTCATGGTGATGAAGGTGGATGAGGACTGTGCTTGCCTGTGGCCAGAAAAAGGGGCTGGGGCTGATAAGATGGACGTGGAGGTCACTGTACAGGCTGCGTTAAAGGCAAGGGTTTCTGGGTACAGCTGGGATGAAATTTACAGCCTACAGAGAGACAACCCTGATGTTGGTCCCATCCTCGCTGCAGTGAAGAAAAATGCCCGACCAAACACAGAGCAGGTTCGCGAAATGCGGCCACTTCTGAAAAAATTGTCTGGTCAGTGCAGACAGTACAGTGCAGTGTTGGCTCAAGCTGCAAAACGGGGTGCTGTTCTGCAGCATATGGGATCCCATAGACGGAGAAGAGGTGCACCAACTGGTAGTACCCAAGGCGCTGTGTCAACAGCTGTATAAAACCCAGCATGACCACGGAGGCCATTTTGGTGAGCGGAGCACACTTGAGATGATGAGGAGGAGCTACTACTGGCCCACTATGACTCAAGATGTGCAACACTGGGTGAAGCAGTGCAAGCACTGTGCACTGGCCAAAGATGTGTTTCCGAAGATCCATGCTCCCATGACCTGCACCAACGTGACTGTACCACTGGAAGTGTTGGCGATGGATTACACCCTGCTAGAGAGATCCTCAGGGGGGTACGAGAATGTCATTGTCCTAATGGACATGTTCACCAGATTCACTGTTGCTGTGCCGACAAAGAGCCAGACCGCACACATGACAGCCAAAGCTATCATTGAACACTGGTTTGTGTGCTATGGGTGCCCCTCCCGGCAGCACTCAGACCAGAGGCGAAGCTTTGAGGCTAGCATCATTAAAGAGCTGTGTCAGATGTATGGGATCACGCCCTCAGGGAAATTTTCAGTGTGAATGCTTCAATCGTACTATGCATGAGATGTTAAGGACTCTACCGCCTGAAAAGAAGAAAAACTGGAAGGAGTACTTACCTGAGCTAACTATGGCTTACCATAGTCACGTTCACTCATTGACAGGCTATTCCCAATTCTACCTCCTCTTTGGGACTGATGCAAGGCTGCCGTTGGATGTCCTGGGAGGAAAGGACCTGGAAAGAGACAGTGATGTTGATAACCTGGATGACTGGGTCCTGAGCCACCATGAGAGACTAAGAATAGCTGCAGAAGTTGCCAAGTCTGCCGCACAAGACGGAAGAGGACTTATGACAGAAAGTGTCAAGCGGTGCTCATAAGGCCTGGTGACCGTGTGCTCATCCGCAACCATATGGCAGAAATAAGATACAGGATAAGTGGGAACCCCACCCGTATCTGGTAGTCACACAAAACTCTCCAGACATACCTGTGTTTACAATCTGGCCAGTCTGGGGGTCCCATAAAAGTGGTACACAGAGATCAGTTAAAGCACTGCACATTTCAGTCACCAGTCAGACAATACACTACTCCTCGCATCAGACACCAAGAGCCTATAGACACTGCTCACACTCATACTGACGTAGTCTACATTCCCCATGTTACTTGCATACCTGACATACACACAAGGGAAGGTCAGGGGGAGCAAGGTGGACAGGGGCAGGCTATAGTTCAAGATATTGCTCAAGGGGAGGAAGTAGTGGCAGGAGGGGATCAGTCTGAAGATATAGATAATTCGGGGTCATAGAGTGATGAGGCACATGGGTTGAGACGCCCACAGAGAAGTACTAGGTAAATTTCCTGTAAGGTTCAGAGATGAAGATATACTGAAGTAAAGGGAAATGTAGCGTGTTTGTGTGGTCTTTCCAAAGGTGTTATGCGAATGTT
This sequence comes from Anguilla anguilla, assembly GCF_013347855.1. Classification (NCBI taxonomy): domain Eukaryota; kingdom Metazoa; phylum Chordata; class Actinopteri; order Anguilliformes; family Anguillidae; genus Anguilla; species Anguilla anguilla. Next base: position 36,123,093 of record NC_049209.1, read on the forward strand.
ATCTGCACTAATGTTCCCTTCTGCCTTCGTACAGAAACCCGGCGCCTACAGGGAGGCCACTGGTATGGCAGGGTTTAGCGGGGGGGGGAATGTGACAGATAGAGAAAATGAATGGACTTCATAACCCTTCCTATATTCCCCATAATAAACTGTGTCACTGCAATGTTGATGAACCGTCCCATTGGCTCATCCTACGTGACACCAGAAGGACTTAAAAAAGGAGGGAGAGAGAAGAAACGGGGAAGTGAAGTCGGATAGCAGGGAACGTGCAGTACGGAAGACTAACGTTATTTGTTTTATAAGAAGTTTAATGTGTAGTTAATTCGTGGCGATCTGCAAGTTAATGCATACAGTGCACCTTGAAATCGTGAGTGAATTAAACTTTTGCATGCATCTGGCATTGCGCTGCCGCAATAGCCTTAGTAACGTTAACTAGCGAGTATTAGCTAGCAGAAGATTAGCCAGCATCAGCTAACGTTAGCTAGCTATTGGCGGGTGCAACTGAAGACACGAACTGAAGCTGCCTGCATGTGAGACGAGGGACGGAGAGCGCAAGCTGCGTTAACACTTAGCCTGTCAAGACTGAAGTCGGGACAAGCTGGTCTGCGCCTGTCAACATTGGCAAGAGTGGTCATTAGTCTACGCTGGATCTGAGGAGGCACCCGAGTGAGTGGGCCGCGCCTGTGAAGAGGGGGGGCCCTCTTGTAGTACAATACACTAATTGCAGAGACATGAATACATCGTAACTGAAACCATCAAGGATGTACTACTATTACGCAGTATGACAGGATGCAGCATCACAAATAAACAATGCATGCCAAAGAAACAAGTGGTGTGCAAAACTTTCTTTTAAACTAATCATTGATCACAAACTGTTTTCATTCATTTTCAGTGATACTCAAGGAAAATCAGGGGAAGTTTCCGCCACTGCTTAGTGATTAAAACAGATTTTTCTAAATCGCATTTATCATTTAATCTCCACAAAGAAGCTGTGTGTCACTTTCCAATTGATTAGTGACACACAGCTTCTTTGTGGAGATTAAATGATAAATGCGATTTAGAAAAATCTGTTTTAATCACTAAGCAGTGGCGGAAACTTCCCCTGATTTTCCTTGAGTATCAATACAATTAATCCACATGGTAGATAACAGACTGGTGTATCTTGTTTGTGTAGACTACTTGGTGATTGAAACGAATTTTTAACGGATAAATTGAATTTATGATTTAATCCCCCTAACATGGTATGAAGACGCTGAGTTTTAGGCTACTTGCCATTTGATTAGTCCTATCGTTGGCACGCTTGTAAATAAAGGAAAATTAATGAAAACAGGTTGAGATCAATGATTAGTTTAAAGTTCACCAGCTCACCAGTCACCGGTAAGTTGTAAGGATCACTGTCGAGACCAAATGCCTCTCATTTCGTTTCGATAGTCGTTTGTTTTATTCTCAGTTTTGCAGTTTTCCCTAACCCTGTTGCAGCAGCATGGTTTGCCACTCAGTCCGACTGAGGGGTTCGTATTCCGGTGACGTCAGCGCATACCCTCTAACTGGCCCTCCGATCACACCACACAAAAATGCTGATGTAGGCGGCTAGGCAACCTAATTGGAAGGCCAACTAGAAGGCTCATGCGTGTCAAAGAATACGTCCAACATGGCAAACTCGAAATATGATTGGTTAAAGAATATGACAATCAACAACATCGTCCCCATTTGCTTCATCAGCAGAGGGGATTCACTCGAAATTCTGAAGGCCTTAGGGTAGATTTTTCATCCGGAGACAGCACAGGTGGAAAATCTGATTGGATAAAAGCTCTAATTTATATGAGCTGCACGGGAAGCAGCGCAACTGAGGGAGAGAGTAGCAATGAAAGATGTTAATAGATTGATGGGAACAAACTTTGTAAAATACATAAATCATTAATGAAAATATTAGGGCTGTCAATCGATTAAAATATTTAACTCTCTGGGGTCTAAGGGTAAAATGAGGCACACTGGTGATTGTGCGATGCTCTGACATTTGTGTAAATTTCATCAACTTTACATACAGTGATTCCAAAGTGTTTCATATCTTTGTTTTCAGCACAGACTCAGCTACAATAATATGGCAGCAGTAAGAAATCATGTGTGGATTGTAAACTGCTCTAAAAACACACAAACTGTAAACAGTAGTTTTGAACATGCACAGGAATGTTGTAATAAAGCACACTGAACAATTGTGAATAAGACTTTTGGTCACTGAAATGTGTTCATCAAGGTCTTGGGTATCAAAAGATGACAAAATATTTTAGCAAATCCAATGAGAAATATAAAATACATTGCTAAAAGTTAGTGTTGTGACTACTATTTTTCAACATCAGGTGAGAATGGGAGGGCAAATGGCCTTTCTGTAATGAATATGCATTGGGTAGGACGACCTGCCAGCTAAGTAGGCTATTCACACCTGGCCGCATGCCTCCCCACCACTAAGACAAAGACTCAGTGAGCCATTTAGAAGACAGAAACAAAGACATCTTTTGATTTTCAGAACCTTTATTGAAGCAAACTATACGCATGGAAGATGAGATGAGACTGGTGTACTCTTGCAACGCTTGCGTGGCCTCTTAGCTAGTGGTGAACTAGGCCGTGTTTCCTGATCAGCATCTCTGTAAATATGATAAAAACAAAATTGTTAGGAAATGTGACATCAAATCAAACTTTATTTATATAGCACATTTCCTTCAACAGGTGAAAATTAAATGTGCTTTACAAAAAAGGGGCAAACCACTAACTAATGAAAACAAAACTTAGGAAATGTGACATGGTTACATCATATACAAACAAAGAACCAAACAAACACAACCAGATGCAGAGAGGTAGCCTATAATTTTGAGAAGCAATGGTTAGAATCGTTCGTAGTGTGGGAATTTACAAGCGCGCATATTAGTCAATATTCCTACAAACACACAGAGAATGTAATACAGCACACATTTACAAATAATGCAAGCTATCAACGAAACAACATTAGCTAAACTAAATAAACATTGATATTCCAGCTCAACTACACGCAACTCATCAATAACAATGCCTCAATCTGAAGTAGGCTAGGTCTGTTTATCTAAGTGGTTATTATATTACTATTTCCCGAATTTACTTACAGTATGCTAATATCGATTGTGCAAGGACATCAGTTTTAGAATCTTAGCCACGCCACGGGCTATTTATTACCAATATGATCGAAAAACATACAGTCTACCTGATACTTCTAACACAACCAGACGCAGAGAGCCTAGCCTATAATTTTGAGATGCAATAGTTCGAATCGTTCGTAGTGTGGGAATTTACAAACGCGCATATTGCTGGATATTCCTACAAACACACAGATACGTTGCAATGCAGTACACATATTTACCAATATGATCATAAGAAATATACTTACGCATGAAGTTGATCCTCAGCTGGATCAGTTCGCTGTTCGAAATGACACCGCTCTTCATCAGTGTCGGCTTCCGGGACGGACCGGTTTCGAAAATTAAACGAAATGTTCACCTCAAAAGAAGTGAATTAGGTGACACGTTGACATTCTATCCCGCTTTCGCAGACTTGGCATTTCTCACATGGATCTCGCATCACCCCTCCTTTAGTCTCCTTCTATGGAGAGTAATTATAATGTTGTTAACATGTGAATGCGATTTGGGCGGACTTCCTGCTGAGCGAAATTCACATAGTAATGAGTAAAGTTTAACGAAGCATACATGATCTAATTAATCAAGTTTAGAACATTTAAAACAATTCATATTATTTGCCAATGGGCGCATTGGACAGTCGCGATTCTAAGGTTTCTGTCAATGTTTTTGTTGCGTCTGTATGATAACAGCATGTGAAGTTAATCATCCAAATAGAAATGAAAGTAAATTTCATCTTGTCGAGCTCCGCCGGCGGAGCTCTTGACCCCAGAGGGTTAATTGCAAATTAATCGCACATTTTTTGAATCTGTTCAAGATGTACCTTAAAGGGATATTTTTCAAGTGTTTAATACTCTTATCAACATGGGAGTGGACAATTTGCTTGCTTTATGCTAATTTATGTTTATTTATTATTGGAAATCAATTAACAACTCAAAACAATGACAAATATTGTCCAGAAACCCTTAAAGGTACTGCATTTAGCATAAAAAATATACTCAAATCATAACATGGCAAACTCAAGCCCAACAGGCAACAACAGATGGGCATATTGACCTGCTAAATTTAACATTACTTTAGTAATATGAGTACTCACACAATGTAGTGTGTCCAACTTTACGCTTATAAAGGTTCACTAAAGCATCCCGTTTTTTTAAGCATTAACACAAAACGATGGACCTCAATGCATCGCAACAACAGACACATTGTACAACAGGTACATTGGTCAACTAAATTTTCCATTACTCAAAGATCATTCCCTGGATCCCTCACACTTCTAAAGCAAATCACACAATGTAATTGTGTCCAACCTCACATGGGGAAAATAAAGGCTCACAAAAACATCCCCTTCTACTATGTGGGATCAAAACAGGATGACACAAAATAAAACAAACAATAAATAAAGTGAGCAGGAAACAGTGGAAAGGGAGTATAATACAGAACTAGGACTCGAACTAGGATATTGCAGTTAGGCTATACTTCCATTTCTTTGGATACAACAGTTAAGCTATACTTCTATTTATTTGCACCGAGCCAGTTGCTTAAACAGACATGCCTGTTTACATTATTGGACGACAGGGCAGCTCCCTTCTTCTCAACAATATGTCCAGACAATGAAAAACTGCTTTCGCTCTGTTTTACTCGGGAAAACATGGATTCCCACAGAAAACACTGCTTTATTTTATTGTTAAGGAGTATATTAAATGAGTGAATAGAGTGAAACCATGAAACTAGTTAGGCTGCAGTAGTACTGAAGTGTATGGTATCACTGTCAGGTGTTTCGTTAAATCATTTGCAGCATTTATATCTGAGCAAAATAACGTTTTCTAGCTAAGCTGGCTAGCGAAAAAAGTTGCTGATGGATATCGTAACTTTTAAATTTCACTTTTTTTATTTAACCTTTATTTACCCAGGGTAGGTTCACTGAGCACGGATGCTCTTTTGCAGGAACACCCTGCTTCACACTAATTGCTATATTGCTATAATGAATGGGAAACATAAACGATACTAACGCATATCACATAATCACACACCCAAATGAAAATGCATGAAAAGCCTAAATGCACCATTTTTCTTTCTTACCACGAACTAAAAATGCCGCCATTTATCTTAATGTGACGTCACCAATCTGGAATTCAGAAAAGTCGGAGCTCAGAAATGATTCTCGAATTTCCAACCTATAATTCCGAGTTCTACAACCGTTCAGTTGATTTTTTCACAAGTCAGATCTCGTTTTTTACTAGTTCCGAGTTGTCTTGAACACAGCATAAGGGTCGGGCAAACGTTCATCATAACAGAACGTGCGTTAACTTGCGTTAAAAAAAATGAGTGGCGTTAAAACAAATTTGCGTTAATGCGTTAACTTCGACAGCCCTAGAAAATATATGTTAAATTCTAAAAATATAGTTTTCTGATTCTGACAATCTCTAGGCCAGCAGAGAAGGCCTTGCTGGCCCTGACGGCCCACCACTGCACTACTTATACACATGTACCAACACACTTCAGGTCATCACTAAATCCTGAAGCCCACCTTATTTTACCTTTTCAGTTATCACAGGGTAGCGTGGGAGATGAACTGAGTTGGGGGCAGGGACTAGGATCCCTTTGTCATCTCAGCCGTCCAGAGAACAGTGAGGTATTTATTAGCACCCCTACCAAGCAGATGTTACACATTCAAAACCATGTGAGTTTATGCTTATGACCATCGCTTATGACTTTAAAATGTTGTGACTTCACAAGAGTTCTGTTTTTTGTCTATTTTTGTTTAGTTTTAAGGAAAACGTTGAACCAGAATGCACGTTCACCCGCCAAATTCACTCCTGTTCAGCAGAATGACTGCACTGTGTATAATAACTAGTCTAGTTAGACTACTAAGCTAAACGCGACCTATTGCTAATAACGTAATCACAAACGAAAGCTAATACAAATTGATACTACCTATTAACATTTGTGAACAAATGTCAGTAGGTCTCCTATCAAATTTGGTATGAATAAACTCGCTGGCCAACTTAAGTTATCACTAGCTTTTAACTATGTAAACAAGTTTATGTTAGGTGACAGTGACAAATTCAATGTTTTTTAGTGTTCTCATAATGTAAGAACGTATCATTCAAGTAACAGATGGTTTTTGTAGTTAATAACACAGATATTTCATATTAAGCTTTAAGAACAGTCATTGAATGGAATAAACTGTGACAACAAATAGAGAAATGCGTAGCTTATGGTGGATGAACCAGATACCCACATAGCCCCTATTTTATATCCTATTTCATAGAAGCATTTAGGAAATTTTAAAACAATTTTCCATTTTTAACTGTTCTCAATAATGCATTCTTGATTAAGACATGTTACTGGAGTATCATATTTGCATTATTACTACATAAATAATAAAAACAACCAGGACTTGGTACTTGATGCTTGATCTAACTAAATCACTAACTATTAATCATCTAAATCTTCACATTGCTCATTACTGCTACATTGGGTAGCCTAGACACAGTGATGAGGTACACAAGATTAGATGGGCTTTTTTTTCCAAAACTTCGGATGATATAGGTCATTGCCCATCATGATATTGACAGGAATAGCTCTGAGCTGTATTGCAGCACAGCACACATTGCCCAGGGTCAAGCCAGTCTCTATTCATAGATAATTCACAAAAACCAGAGTCACTCCAGGGGAAGTGTTGTTTTGTCCTGTAGCGGGTTGGAAATAACTGCCTCTGCCCTCAGCTTCCACCAAGCCCTCTATGAGCAAATATCAAGGATCAATAACATCTGCTTTATTACAGCATGTATCATTTTTATACTAGACCTCAGTGTGTAGACAGGGAGAACAGTATCAGTTCCAATGGGGAAAAGCATGATTTATGAACATAAAACATCTTAGAAAACAGGGCTAAAATGGAGCTGTTGTCACTGGGAAAGTTATTTCAATGCATGTCAGAATTTCTTCTTTGTACAGCCAAATTTTCCAACACATGCTCATCACACTAATATTCTTAACAGCCTAGAAATGACCTAAACAGCATCATTGTCAGGTGCGGTGGGGGGTTGGGACCCAAACGCAGAGTGAGGGGGAAAACACAAAACCCAAATGGTGAAAGGAAACAAGGACTTTACTTGACAACACAGGAACAAAAGCAGGGAACCAAAGGCCTCACAGGGCAACTCTCAAAAACAAAGGAAAACTTCAAAACTCGGAAAACAAAGAAACTCCAAGGATCAAAAAGCATGTAAACATGGAACATGGGCAGAAACCCGCAGGGCAGAAACCATGGGCAGAAGCGCACGCGACCAAACACAACCAAGGATCCAGCACCTGAGTCCGGGAGGAGGGAACTTAAATAGACAAGACACTGACGAGACACAGCAGGGCACAATGCACAGAGAGGGAAGGGAAAACGAGACAACCAAAAAACAATACAATCAAACAGGGGGAGCAGGACACAAAACAGAAGTACCGCCATCTGGCGGCCCAACAAGGAAAGACAGACGGGAACACAGAACCATGACAATCATGCCTGTTAAGCCATTTTTCAAGTCTCTGTGGTGTTCACATCTGGAGTTATAAAGCTTTAGATAGGGTACCCCCTAAATGGGCTAGGATTGGCAAGATTTGGCTTGGTGTCAGGCTCCGGGGTTGGACTCAAAAGCAGACTCGCAAATTCAGGGAAAAACTTGGTAGTTTGTCAAACCAAGGTGCCACAGAATAAGCGAACAGTCTCGTACACCACACTCCAGGCAAGGTCCAAATTCCAAAGGCAGTCAGAGACTTTCCAGGCAGGCAAAGACACACAACAGGAACAGTGGCAAGAACAGCAATACTGACAAGAATTCAAAACACTGAAGCAACAGTAATTCGAGAGGTCAGGCTAAATGCATATGCGGCGAATACAGGCAAAAGTAAAAAAACCGGGAAGTAGTTACTAGAAGTAGCATAAGGCTTGAACGGCACAAAGTTAACTAGGCACAGGCTAAAAGAGCTAACAGAATATATAGCTAAAGAAACTGAGTAGAAGATGAGTAGCAGGTGGAGACGGCGACAGAGGCTTGATTGAATAATGCGGTTGAGGCTTGATTGAATAATACGGCTGAGGCAGACAGGCAGGACTGGGGGCGGAGCGTGGGTGGGAACCAGGAACCTGAAACCAAGGCAAACACCATGCGCTCACACACACTCATGCATACATACAAAAAACTAAAATAAAAAATAAAAATAAAAAAACAGGAAAACAGAACGGAAACTCAGGCAGACGTCCTGACACTTGGGCGCTAAGGGGTTAAGGTTATTACTGCAACATTGTTTCACAGCCATGTAGTTGTTTTTTGTCTATGGTGGGGGGCGATGCATAAAAAAGTCTGTAATTCCCACATGGGTCACTGCACATGGATGCAAATACTTTAACTTGAAGATGGGAGTCTGAACTTTAACCTCATATCCTATTGTTTCATTTCAAATCCAGTGTGCTGGACTACAGAGCCAAACCAACAAAACTTGGCAGAGAAACTATTTCCACTAGAGTAATGTTTTACTGCCAATTTGCCATAACCATATTTTGATTTAAATTTAAAATTAAATTATGGAACAGTTCATATGAAATATAAGATATTGTTTTGACAATCTTTTTTTGTATATTTACACTTGGGCCTGGGGGGAAGAGACAGTGTAACATATGACCTGAAGGAACAAACACAAAGAAAAAATACGACAAAAGAGGCAGACATGAGTAGAAAGTTTGGAAGAAAGAGCTGATAAAGGTGGGTGGAGGTAGGCAGAATTTTATGACCAATAACCAGTATTGTTAGTTTCAGTAGCTCTAGGTAATAGCTATAGATATAATAGTTTTCCTGTGAATCCATTAAAAAATTATGCCAGAGCTAATGTAACAATAGATGGTTCCATTATTTTGGTTTGATAACATCTTTGACACTGAGATCCATGTGCTTTGCAACTGTTTGGAGTTGTAATTCCAAATGGATTGTAAACTGTGAAACACATTCCAATTGTATCAGATTTTCAATCTGCTGGAATTGTGGGCCAATTTCAGAAGTGTGCCTGCTCAAATGCATGTCTATTGAAATGACACAATTCTTAGTTCTACCCAACAGAACCCACTGTTTTATACTACTTTGTCACAGTAAGTCCTGCTGTTGCCAATTATTTATTTTCTGCATAACCAAGTTATGATCTCATGCACTCCTTCTCGATAAATGATAATTGACATCTGCGACGAAAAAACAATTTTATTTTTTACATTAAAACAACATGTTTGCTTTTAAGTGGCATTGTACACTTTATTTGCTAAAACAGTTCAATAACAGCAGCTCCATAAACTTTAGAGATACAACTTGACAAGTGGTTTATTTTATGTGAAGCAATATAATTTGGATACAAGTTCCCGGATCTGACTCCCAAACAGTGTTGGCACACAGATAACAGTGTTTTGTCACTCTTCACAGGGGCAGCTATTGACCTACAAATGGAGCAGCCAAGGAGCCTACATTTAAACCAATACTGAACCCATTTTTTCATGATTAACCGTTTCTTAACTCCACATGAGAAATTTGTGCAATTCCCACAATTTAATGCGCTGTGTGTAAACTTGTTTGGTTCTTTGAAAGAACCATTTTGGAACCTGTCATTTAGGAATAGAGAATTGCTCAAACATCATTGGGCCTCATTCACCAACCGTTCTTAAGAAGAATTTTCTTCTTAAAACCCACTTATGCAGCTTTCACGAAGATTCTGACATTCACCAATGTTTTCTTATTTGGGATTTGTTCTTAGGTAAGAACAGAATCTACACACACTCAAGAGCACACTTACGCACATATGAGTGACATGTTTGTGCAAAATAATTGGTTATTGCGTTTTCTTCAATTCTACAGTTTAATATTACAGTATAATATTATAGGATTTCAATTACAATAATATTTTTATCATTTATAATAGTTTTTAATAATTATTTTTATTATTTTACAAAGCATTAAGGTGCCAGATTCTGCCTCAGAGGGTGGTTGCCTCAGCGGGAGTAAATGATAAAAAACCAAAGCATTGTAGTGACCTTTTATTTTTGGGGGTTTCAATTATGCAATGTTTGGTCTATACTGCAAAAGCAAATGTTTCAATTTTAAATACAAACTAAGCACTTAAGTAACACTTTTTAAACACATGGACATGTTGAAAAAGAGAACGTCACTAGGGGGGTGACATCAAAATGACTGGCAATACATTATTTGTGCAGTGTTTTGTGCAGCGATGGGTTTACTCCGATGCAGTTTACTGCTGGTTGATTTAATTACCGGTATTAATGTGACGAGAAGTGCTTTGTCATTTGAATGTATAAAACGCAATTCCTTGCGCCCACTCCCACCAGTATTTTTTTTTTTTGCCTCAGATTTGACATCAAACCATTTTTTTACTTCATCAGTTGTGCGCCCTTCTCCAGATACAACGTTCACTGAACTAGTAATATCATCCCATTCATCAGTTTTGTGTTATCCACTACTGACGCTACTAAATATGACTGGTCGTTTGCTGTTCACTTCCCGCAGCAAAACCTCCACTTCAGATCTACTGAAGTTTTTCTTAGGTTTGGAGTCCGGTGCTCCACCGTCTTTAGATTTTCGTTTGGGCATTATTGACTCTTAACTTTTCTTTTAGATTTCTGTGTGTGCACACAGCCATGCAGTCTCATGCCCTTTTATGGGGATTGGTGGGGCATTTACCTATTCTAATTAGGAACTGGCACATGCTTTATACTTACGAGGACAATGGGATTCATCATTTTAAGAACACGTGCGAACAATTCTGCGGTTTAAGAACACGTCGTGAATCTGATGTAGACTTTTCTTAGGAATTTTCTCAGGAACAAATTTAAGAAAAAACTTCTAAAATATTTCTTTCAAGTTTTTAACCCAACTATAACCATTAAATTGTACAAAACACTACTAGATTATTATGACCTGTTCAGCAGACAAGGACAGGGTGGACGTGTATCCTGTGCTCATTAAAATTCATATCCGTAAGCCAAGACATATGTAAACCATTCCTCATCACTAGCTAGGTTAGAGCCAGTTAGAGCAGTAACCTTACACTACCAGAAAAAATAAAAGAAAGAAACAAAAACTAGGCTTTACCATCATATAGTTAAACCTGAAAATCATTTATTTTGTAGTAACGCTGTTACATTGAGGTACTATACACAAAACATTAGACTCTATATCAGTCTCAAACTCTGGACATTACGCCCGAATAAAGAAAGTCTTTGAGTCCACATGTCTGCTTGAAAGCTATTTAATTGTCGCTAGCTAACAGTAGGCCTACTTACCAATCCACCATGTTCTGTGACAAATTTCAGGCTAAAAGGGGCTCTGCAAATAGTAACTGTACAGATTATTGTAATACTGCATTGTCCATGGGCTGCAAAGGTAAAACCCATTTCTTGTAGCTCTCTTCCTTTTTGTGAAAAGAAAGCACCTGGGCTGATTAATTAACATGTGCTCTGTCCACCAGCTGGCATGACCAAGATAAATCCATTCCACCGGACAGAATGCTACCGATGTATTCACTACACATTCACCAAATATCTATTCAAAATAATCAATAACTATAATAACACACTTTGGGTCAGTGTGGCCATAGCTTTTAAAAAACGCCACCCATTTCTTCTGAATTGCATAATTTTTACACTGTAAAAACTCCTACTTTTATTTTTTTGGCATAAAAAAGTGTTTTAATTTGTTAAGACTTTAAAATATTAATTATTAACATTGAGGCAATAACTTAAGTCAGTCCAGCAAACCAAGCTAATTGTTTGTTTCAAAACCATTGAGTGAGTTATTAATACTTATATCTTTCAGTTGTGATTCAATACAAGGGGCGAAAGTTCTGATAACTCTTGCGTCTTTGTTGTGAAACACGGGAACGCCAACTTTCCGAGTTGACGTTTGTCAATTAAGTCCTCCGTCCCCACCCCCAGTCTCAGTCTGGCTGTCTCGCTGGAGTCCACGCAGGTAAGTTTTAACCTTCTTTTCATTTAATTAAGTTAAAATGGTGTCCAAATTTTTATTCAGTTATATGGTGTGATAAATTCATGGATAAGGTAGGCATTATCATCAACAGTTAAACACAAATTAGCGACTAGTCAATGCTGGTGCCGCTTGTCAGGGCAAGTACCCTTCAAACAGGGCAGGCATGTTTTTTTCCCGACTGGTTAGTCTGAATGGTCTTAATTCTTGTACGCTAAGTTGTCGCAACAGTATTACAGTAGCTGGGTCATCATTTCAATGACTAAAACCGAAACACTCTAGCACTAGCCGTTAAACTATTAATCGCTAACGGGAAATTGTCGTCACAAAGGGGAATTTTCACTTTATAACACTTCTGCTTCTCATGACTGATATCTTCTTCTGTTCCGTGTGTGCTGCAATCTAAGCTAACCGAAATTATCTGCTAAAAACTGAATTATGGACAAATTCGAAGATTTTTATTCTGTTATATCACAGACTTGCCAAATACATGTCGTGACTTCGTTGAAGGACCTTCAGCGCATATGTTTGGATACCCTGTTATCGAATAGAGATATACTCGCTTGCTTGCCTACAGGATTTGGCAAAAGTTAAATTTTTCAAGCGTGGCCTACGGTATGCAGTTTGCTATCAAATAAATACCAAGAAAAATGGCCAGAAGAAGCAATGGTTTTGATAGTTTGCCTGTTACAATCAATAATGGAGGAGCAAGTGGAATTGTTGAACCAAAAAGGAATTGAATAAATAAGTTTATCACTGATAAATAAATTGTGTTTGTTTCTTTTATTATCGAAACTCGAACCGCAGACTCGGCATATCTTGGTGATAAACTTTGATTGTGTGATCGGTGCTCTGACGTTAATGTTAGCCATTTTCCCCAAATAGTGGCGAACTGATGCGGGTCTGTGGAAAAGTTTGCCTCCAGTAATGTTTTTCCGGTGCACGTTTCAGACCATGACTGGCCAAAACATACAGCCCGTCTGCACTCCGAAATGAAAAAAGAGACTGGCTCGCGAGGCTACACACACACAGACGGAGCGGACAGCACGACAGAGAGGCCACGGTGGAGACTGAACCAGGTGAAGGGAAATATAACATTTTACTCGAGTTGACGACAATTTGATGCTCGTTACTGCAAGTGCAACAAAAGCTTTGCGAGTAAAAAGCCAATCCTACTATAAAATTGAGAAAGTCCGTTTGCATCAATTTTTCTCAATGGGTTGGCCAGTCAGCCTGAAATTGCACATGGGCCTTGAGCATTGGCTTAGGCAGGGTCTGTCGAAGCTGATTTTTCAATTTCCCCAAATTTAAGCTGTTTAATAGCATTTTTTGGAAAGTCTGAGGGAACCTAAATTGGCCGTGAGAGCAGACAACGGGAAGCGGGACACGGGGTCATGGCCAGAGCGAACAATAAACATGTAGAAACACGATATTTGCCCGCTGTCTCCCATCCACTCCCCACAGCGCTAGTTAGGCTAATAGTTAATTGTAAATGGTAAAACCAAAGCTGTCTGTATGTAGCCTAATAACAGTTTATCTTAGTTTGCCACGTATCTTAAAATTTCAAATAAAAAGTTTGAGAGAATTGCAGTTGGAATCCATTCACTATAAGCCTTGTTTTACCAATGTTATTTTGTGATTATTATTTTTTATTTTTTATGAAAGATTACTTCAGGACATATAGCATTTACTTAATCAGTGAGCATATTTGGTACTAGGGCTGGCCCGAATGCCATTTTTTAATCGGTCTTTCCAAACGAAGCTCCGAACCTTTGTTCTCATAAAAACACATTTAAAAATTAGGAATACCGTAGGCCTATTAGCTTTCATAACCGAACGCTGCAGTTCATTATAGATCCAGTGGGGGGCGACCTTGTATAGCTTAGCCGTGATTGAAGGGTTTCAAGTTTCATATGCCCGCTTATTGAAAGGCTCAAATAACAAGTTATTTCCAAAATTAAATTTTATTGCACGAAGTCATTATAAAATCAGCAGATCAGTAGCCTAGTAACAGAAAAATGTAACGGGTGCAATCTCAGCACGATACAATAAAAAACAATCACTGTCGGACAAAGCGCTCTGGAAAATAAAAATAGCTAGCTGACAGCAACTCGCTCTTTCTTTTCTCGCTTAGTGGCTTTTGGAACTGAAGCGTCTGCTGCGTTGTTGAGGAGGTTGATGATGCTAAGGGCTGCGATAACAGGGGATGCACCTATAATAATAAATTGGCTATAATAATAATAATAATAATAATAATAATAATAATAATAATTATTATTATTATTATTATTAATAATAATAAATTTATTTGACGCCAATCGCCTATGCCTGTAACAACAGTTAGCCAATGCGAAGTTAGCTAGCTAGTTCGTTAACTGCCTAGGCTAGCCTACTAAGCTAGCTACAGGACATCTTTTCACCAACAAATTACAGACGTACTTACAGATTTCAAATGAGCTCTCAGATTTGTTGTGCCGCCGTGGTATGCCAGTTGCTTGTTACACATTTGACATTGAGCCTTTTTCTTGTCATCGGTAATTTTTAAGGGTTTCCACACAGCCGATTTCTTCGCAGTTGCCAATGTACTAATAGACACGTGGACTGAAGCGTTTGTAGAGTGAGAGACGCACGTTGCATGCTCTGTCTTTTTATTTATTTTATTTTTTTAGGTTATCTAACCTATCCTCAAATTACAAACAACAACAACAATAATAATAATACATTTAAAAAACGAATCATCCGAATCCTGAATTGAGATTCGAATGCCAATACTGAACGAATTCTGAACCATTTGAACGTTCAGGGCCAGCCCTATTTGGTACTGCTAAAAACATGAAAGGATGGGTCAGTATACACTGAAGTGTGTAGAGTGGTGTCTGTAATAAATTATGAATTAAATTGAATGAATTGTAATTTGTATTTGCTGTAGCAAAACGTATTAAAATTTTAAAATTAATGGGACATAATGTTGTATTAAGTTTGTCAAAATCTTGTCAATTCCAGCGTGCAACCTACTGTTTACAATGACATTAAATTGATAAATGTTTAAAACCTATTAAGAACCTGGGCTGCGTTTCCCAGAGTCTCCTTAGCGCTACGTGCGTCGTAAGGTATCCCTTAAGCTCTTCCTTTAGCTCTCGAGCTGTTTCTCAGCGTCTCCTTAGCTAAGGTATACCTTAATTAAGGTATACCTTTAAAAGGGTGGTCTGAGGCACTCGTAAGCTGTCCCTTAGCGATGCGCTCCGCGGTTTCAGCCTTATTATGCCAACATTTTGCTTTTCAAATCGACAGTTGTACTACAGTGCGCATCTAGTAGCACATCGGCATGCGAAAATGAATTTAATATTTACTTTACGAAAAGTAATTATCCAATCAACGTGTCTGTGCATAGCACGTCATGAGAATGTTGTCGTTTTACCTGTCTATCCCCATCATGATGGTAATTAAGTATAAGGCCTATCCATGATAATAATCCAATTTGTGAAAAGAAAAAAAAAAGTTTTTTTTAATTTAGTAGTGGCGCTAACTTAGGATATGGCTTTTCTGACTGCATACCCTGTAGAAATTAGTTCGTTTGTGTGTGAGTCAATGATCACACTGACTTGGAACAAACCGCCGGTTTATTAAGAATATAAAACCTGTGTGTGCAAAAACAACGTTGAGTGAGTCTACTTGCATGACCGAACTAGAGCACGTTGATTGGCCTAGCCATAAACACACATACAGGTGCAGTGGCTCATAATGGACAAACATAGCCAAATGATCTACATTCCCTTCCTTTAGCTCACACCTCCTATATAAAACAAAATAGCACTGGGTAAATATCAACATTACGGAACATTTTTCTTACCATGTTGTTTTACGATTTTCGGTAAACAACCCAATAATGATATTCTTGGTTAAACTTAAGATTATCCAACAGCAAATTAAGGTGGATGAACAAATCACTTTAACAGGTAGACCTATTCATAAGGCACCCGGTATATAATTCATCATGATCAATTTCCACAGACGCGCTTTTGCCTTTCATCTACGATCATTTTTGCATTGCAGAGAAAAGTTCGCGGGAATCAGTGCAGTGCAGTGATATGCTGCTACAGTTGCCTATATATTGTGTGACAAAAACAAATTAACATTAGACCTTTGTTTCAATAAGAATAAAATAATTCACCCATATGTAGCCTATATCCTTTTCCCTGGGCTTCCACAAAGTCCCAGACTATGGCTTATATGTCCCGATTGATGCTTTTTATTTTATCCATTGTAGCCTATATGTACGTATTTATTGAAACTATCACAAGGTCTCCTCTTAACGGACTCTTAAAGAGATTAGCAGATAATCTCTAGTAGGCATAGCTTCCTCTTCTGCAATATTAGATTGATGTAAAATGATTATGACAACATGTGTAATATTAAAACGTCATTCACAAGCCTTTACAAGTGAGACAATCGATTCGCTTGGCATCGATTGATAAACCTTTCAGCACCACAGTGAAGGCCAGCTCCAATTTACGATGTACCTTTAAGTTATCCCTTAAGAGTTCTGGGAAACACTCGTAAAAAAGCGGTTTCCCTTAAGAAGGTATACCTTAAGAACCTTCGTAAAACGTTAAGGTACATCGAAACTCGGAAACGCAGCCCTGTTCTTTTGATCGAAATTAACCAACTCTTAAATTATTCTTCTACTGACTGCTTTGCTAATTTCCAGCAAATTGTCACCTTTATCAGTCTATCAGATTTAACTGAATGCAGTGCAAATTCTGCAAGTTCGCCCACGCCACTGAAGCTGTTCTCCTGAAACACTACCGCCTTCATCACAGAGGAGCAAACTGGCCTTGCATTCACACAGACTGCTTGGGCACTTTTAGGACCATTGGTGCGTTGAAATCACACATTTCGAGATTGCACAGGACTGTCCTGAGGCAAGTGAACTCAACATTTCACTGCTGGTTGTGTGATTTCAAAGACATTTGCTGTAAAAAAAAAAAAAAATCTTAATTCATTTGCATCATCACCTTAGACACAGAGAGATAGTGTGTTGCCCATTCTTAGGGTGCAGCTTTGAAACCAACCGCCTTAATAGCTTTACTGGTCACATATCGCGGAAGCATAAAAACGATACGGTGAAAGATTTTTGGACATCAGTCAGGGTAGTAAGTGGTGTTCAGTCTACTGACACAGAGCAACCAAGTAATGATGCAGCTGAGACTGGATTTTCATTGACCAGTAATCCTACATTGGACCAGTAATCCTACATTACAGAAAAAGGTGAAGCTGATTGTGTAGAGAATGTGGATGCTGAAATACTCGTGCACAAACTCTCTTTTTTAATTTTCTCTTTTTCTTCGTATGCAATGTATGTTATGTGTCTAAACATGCAATACAGGCAATTATAGAAGAATTTAATGATATTTTGTCCTTTTCCAAGTTTCATACATCTGCAGTTCTCAAAGAGGTCTTTGCAAAACATAACATTGAAATTGAGGAAGATGTAGTTCAAGAGATGAGTAACATCGTGTTTCAAACAAATCCAATAGTTATTACTACATCAGAAAAAGGTACATTATCAACTGATTATAGGAGAAATTGATATTTCAGGGAGCATTTCTCCATCATTGAGCCAACTGAGTTGTTGTATGACAGGACTTCAAGAAAAGCCTTTGTTTACGTTTCAGTGAATCAGGTTATTGAGCTTTTACTGAATATTACATTACATTACAGGCATTTAGCAGACGCTGTTATCCAGAGCGACTTACACAACTTTTTACATAGCATTTTACATTGTATCCATTTATACAGCTGGATATATACTGAAGCAATGCAGGTAAACTACCTTGCTCAAGGGTACAACGGCAGTGTCCTTACCCAGGAATCGAACCTGACAGACTGAATAGCATAATAACTTAATTTCCTTACAAATACTCAGACAAGGTGAATAAACCAAAGGCAATTTCTAAAGCAAATTTTGTAAAGGGCAGTATAGGTGGCAATGGCCATGAAAATTGGACCCTGTTACGATTCCTCCCTCTTTTCATTGGAAAGAGCATACCAGAACAAGAACCTGCATGGGAGATATTGATGGACCTCAAAGAAATTGTTGAGATTGTTGTCTCACCTGTTTTTTTCTGAGGAAATACTGCACTACTTGGAGATCAAGTTGTCTGATCACAGAAGGCTACTCACAGACACTTTTCCTGATTTTAGCTTGCGCCCAAAGCACCACTTTGCTGAACATTATCCTTACCTTATACGCTGCTTTGGTCCATTGGTGGAATTATGGACAATGAGGTTTGAGGCAAAACATAGTTTTTTCAGAACTTTAAGAATGTGCTTCTCACGCTGTTCTCAAAACACCAGGAGATGATGGCATGCCAATTTGACAGCCAAAGTCTTTTCAAGCCAATGTTACATGTGGAGAAAGTAACTGACATCAAAACCTCTTCTTTGGATGCTGTCCTGCACACAGTGATTAAGAGAAAGTATCCACATCTTGAAACTGTGTCCCTTTCTAAAGATATTTATTTGCATGAAACCCGATATGCAGAGGGTATGATTATATCAGCTGGACACTGCAGTGGACTGCCAGAATTCTTCAAAATAGTGACCATAGTAGTAAACCCTGTAAAAGTGGCCTTTGTTGGCAAAAAGCTCACATCTTGGTACCAGGAACATTTTAGGTCTTTCAAGCTTGTGGAGAACATCTATGCAGACACTGAGATTCTTGATCCTGAGGCTCTCAACAATCATCATCCATTGGCTGCATACACAGTGAGAGGGAAGGTGCTGGTGACTCCAAAAGTGTGCCTGCTCCATTGAAGGGATGCCGAATGGTAAGTAAACTCTGATTACACTTCATAGAAAAAACTGTCTTTCTCACTCTCATTTTCACTCTCTCTTTCTTCCATTCTAACAAGATGCTAACATTTAATGCTCTTCCAAAGTTGTTCAACCATGATATGAGTTTTGATGTGTTGTCTCTCAACTAGCCTTTACATTTTAGAATTTTACATTTAAGCAATAACTCATGACAGGCTATGGTATATTGTCATTATATCACACCTAAGGGGCGTTGTTCGGTCCGACGCGAACTGTTTTTGTTCAGAAACTGTTTTTGTTGGACTGTATAGGTGAAATAGAGATCGTTTCCAAACAAGCCACCATTGTTCTTTTCCTAAGCCCACTTCCTCAAAACTACATTAGCAACGCCCACAAGCTGGCTGCAAGCAAAAGCTAGGCGACAGCGACACTTAGTGAAAAAGTGTGAGCTGGTGTGAGCGCAGGGTAACATTTTTTTTCTTAGCCGCGGAGTGATATAGAACTGTACAAAGGCAGACTTCATAGCCATGGTATGGTTATTATACCACACCTATCAACCAATAAGATTGCATGTTTTATAAAATGTGATGACCCTCCCACTCTGTATTGAGTACTGCTCTATCTGATATGGTTTAGTGTAGGAGATGAATGTGAGGTTGTAGAGTTGTCAGCTGATATGACTCAGCTGTGCAGCCTGGACCGTTAAGACATATACACTGGCTGCATCAGCTCACTCACACTCTCTTCCCTGTGGAGGCATCTGTTTTTCCCTGTCTTTAAGATTTAATTTGCATGTGAGCAGCACATTTCTCATATATTATAACCATGCTTTGCAGGTAGTACTGACACAATATAACGCATATAATGCACTCCTTGTGCATTGTTTATCAGTTTTGGCGTTACAGAAGTAATGCTGTTACAGTACTTTTAGCAGTAACAAAGTAATATAACACGTTACTAATAGGATTTCAGTAATATTATTACAGTTACTATGTCAAGTAACGCGCGTTACCACCCGTAACTTCTGTAACATGAGAAATTAGTTCTTTTACACAAAATAGTGTAAATATAACTGTTAGAGTACTCCGCTTCGCGTTGTGCCTATGCCGCAGCACAGCCGTGCCAATAACCACAATAAAGCACTCCCCCTCGTGTGTTATTGCTTAAATATACATTTATCCCTGCCATTCACCTGGGCACATACCGTCGTTAGAGTTGAAGTTGGTTCTGGCCGTTAACTTCAAATTCCCTTACTACGGAGGTACCTGCTTGCAAAATCCCCTTGTTTAAGTGACGTTACCTCATTCCAGATATTGTTCCTGTCATCCACTTATGCAAGAATTTAATTACTTAAAATACACACTATTTACACCGTTACACTTGCACGTAGCCCACAGATATATTTTACGTTTGGTCTCCATGCGTAGCTAGTTCATTAGGCTATAACAAAAAGTTTTTGCAGCTGATTACATGATGAGAGAGAGGGGTGGGGGGGGGGGGACTACTTTGCGGACTGCTACTTGCCCCTCAAAAAGAACGGCAGATCGCTGTAGTCAGTCACATTTCTGTAACATTGTATTGAGCTTACATAGCCTACCTGCATGCAAGTAGAATACAGAATCAATATAATGAACTGCAATAAACGTGAGCTTCTGTTCTTAGATTACCCACTATGGAACATTACCCTCTTCCATTTTAGAATGCCTAGTCGTACTTCTGCAGTTATTTTGGTGAAAGTAACGCAAAAGTAATAAGTAACATGTTACTCTACACAGACAGTAATATTGTAAAGTAACTTATTACTGTAAAATCAGTAATCAAAAACTAGTAATATGTAATATATTACATTTTGAAAGTGACTTGCCCAACACTGTTGTTTATTCATTTAATTTGCTGGAAATTGTCTTGTTTTTTGCCTTTGGCAACCTAAACCTTCTGTCTTCTTCTCTTCTTTTCTCATTGAACACAGGGTTTATTACTGCTGGTGAAAATCTCCCCAAGAATGTCTCGTAAAGTGGTGCTTCCTCAAGTACCTGAATCAGTTGAACAGTTGCAAAACATTCTTCTGGAAAATCTTCAACTTCAAGGCAGCTTCACACTACAGTTTGAGGACCCAGACTTTAATAATGCTCTCTGTAATTTGTGCGATATCCACGAGTTGCCACCTGAACGAGTCATCTTGCACATTCTTTGGGATGAGCCACCTGCACATGCTCTGCAAGATTCAGACTCTGTTCATTCAGGGTCTTCCCTGGACACAGCCAGTTTATCATCCAGAGAGTCACCCCAGAGCCCCTCAGCTTTTATCAGGAACTATATGCGAAGTATATCCGAGTGGCCTTCACCTTTTCCCATTCCAGCCTTCTCCTATGATGTAGAATTGAAGTTAAACACAGGCAATGAGGCATATGAAAAGACCAAGAAAGGTATCAACATAACGAGATATACAAGTGCTATCTCATGCTAAAAAAATAATGTTTACACCTATGCAGTACCTTTAGCAATAATAATAATAATAATAAACCTCTACTTTAGTAAAGAAAACAATTATGACAGGTGTGTTGTAATAAAAACGAGTGGTGTCCACTGATTAAATGCAGTCTTTCTGCACTGTGAAGAGGGAAAACCCAGATATTCACAAAGTTTGTGATGAATGACAGGTTGTCTCCATGCAAAATAGATTTGGGGTTTAAAATTCAATTAAGCTGCTTTATTTTATGGGTTTAGTGAAGGCGGATCATTTTTTACCCTTAGGGTAAGGGGAGTATGCAGAATGTTAAGACTACACAAGGGTCAATGACAAATATCTTTCAGTTTGATTTACTGTTCATGTGTTGGTCATTTCCTGTCTGTCATCACAAGGAAACTGACCCAGAAGAGGAGCAGATGAAGGGCATCATTGTGGGTATCCTCACTGTGTTGGAGGATGATGATAGTTCAGCTCCTGCAAGAGTCACGAACGTCGCTATTATTGTAGAAGACCACATCGTCCTTAAGGATCTCCCTGACCTGCCAACGGCTTTTGCTTACCTCTCTGGGCTGATCTACGCTTTGAACCTCCAGTACCCAAAATAACTGAGGTACACGTTTGAAACCATTCAGAAGGTTTTCATGGAACTTGGAACAGATCTCTCTGCAAGGGTCAGATCCTTCAAAAACAAACTCCTTCAGTGAATCCAGTGGGTTACCAATATTCTGATACATAAAGCATTTGTTGATCATTTTGATACTGAAAGTTCTAGATCTAAATAGCCTTGTTATTTTATTGTCTGTGCCCTCATCCTGTCTCCTGCTGTTTTAAGGCAGGCTGTGGGTCATTAATCAGACTATCACAGCAAAGTCTGGGGGAGTTAAAATCTTCTGAGATCTCCTTATATGCTACCTCATTGTATTTTGGTGTTCAAGATGTGATGCATACAATGTTACAACACAAGTTAAATGCTAAGACTGGGACAGTTATGGGTCTCAGTAGTTACCTTTTACTTGGCCTTGTTGCAAAGTGTTTTGATACATTAAAACAAAGTTTTAAATGTAGAAGTTGCATGTGTAATTATTTATACATTTGATGGGAAGTTACCTTAACTGTTGCAGTGTGCAATTATAAGTTACTCTAACTTGTTCCACTAATTCAACCCAACTGAAATTAAGTGGGTACTATGTACAGATTTAAATTACTCTAACTTGGATTAAAGTAGACAGATGAGAATTTAAAGTTGTTACAATGTGAAATTATAAATTACTGCAACTTGGAGTTGAGTTAATATAAGTAAGGTTTAAAAGTCATTACAATGTGAAATTATAAGTTACTGCAACTTGGAGTTGGGAAAACAGAAGTAAGGATTCAAAGTTGTTACAATGTGAAATTATAAGTTACTGCAACTTGGTGTTGAGTAAACAGAAGTAAGGATTCAAAGTCGTTACAATGTGAAATTATAAGTTACTGCAACTTAAACGTTTATGTTTAATTGCCTAACTTAAAATTTTGCTGAAGTTTGTGTTATGCCCTCGTGTTTCGATTGTCATTGGTATTTCCTTGTGTTCCTGTTATTTATGTTCCTTGTGCTTTTGTGTTCCTCACCATGTCTTTGCTTTTCCCCACAGGGTGGGCGTGACCTTATCCCCTATTCACTCCCTAATTACTTCCAGCCTTCAGCCATTTTCTCACTCTGTTCAGGTCGCATTCCTCACACCCCCCTTATTAGTTCTAATCAGTCCCTGAGTATAAAGTCACGCTTTTCATTTCACCCCTTGCCAGATCGTTGATTTGTTGCCTAGTCTTGAACATCGCACTCCTTGTGTAAACCAAGCCTAGCTTCTATTCCCTGTACCCCGATTCTCAGTACCTTCCTTGTTTCCTTTAGATAGCATTGTTCTCCTAGTCACTTTTAGTTTTTGTTTCATGCACTTTGTTTCAGTGTTTCCCTGTCTGTCGAGTCTATGTGTTTGTCCTCGTCGCGTCTCATTTTGTGTTCTCTCCTTCTCCCCGGTTTACCTCCCCAGCTCCAACCTCCCGGTCCTGCCCGTCCTTCGCCGGCCTCCCAGTCCCCAGTCCAGCTCCGCCACCGAAGCCAGAGGAATCCCATCCTGCGCCACGCCAAGCCGGATCCCGGACCATCTCCTCACCAACCCTCACGGTCCCTGCTTCAAGTCTGCCCTGGTTCCTACCGCCCCCTGCTGTGTAATCAAACTTCTCTCTGAATTCCATAACACTGCTATCTTTGAGTCCTGCATTTTGGGCCCTGCCAAGCACGGAACGTAACAGTTTGTTGCCTTAAAATTGAGTTGTTCCAACTTTCCTTTTTTACAGTGTAGGAAACTAAAAAATGACACCATAATGTTACCCCTGACCTCACCCTCTATGTTTGTGCCTCCAGGAAGGGCACATACACTGGGTAAATTCAGCATGCTTGCAATGCAAATGAAATAAAACAAAGATAACAAAAACAAACAAAACAAAAACTATAGCTCTATAGCTTTTGGGGTAATGCAACTTATGCCATTTACAGACCCTAAAGAGATTTTTTCAGAGAAAATCATTAGTGAGGTGTGCAATCAACTCTTAGGATGTTGGACTGTGAATATACAATATTTGTTATGTGAAAACAAGTGCTTGATATTAAAATTAGGCAATGATTTCTGGGGTAATGATTCATGTTGGCAATAAAGAATGAAAGTTAGAGAAATTAAACTATTTAAAGGATGGTTTTCTATGCAGTTGGACTCCGATTCATTGTGTGATTCTAGTAAAATTTCCGGCCAGAACTATCATAATCAGTAGAATTACTATAATTATACAGTGCTGTGAAAACATATTTGTCCCCTTCCTGATTTCCTCTATTATTGCACATTTGTCACAATAACAATGAATGGTTTCTTAGAAAAAAACATAATATAAAGGGAACCTGAGTAAACACAAAACACATTTATTATTATTTCATTTATTTAATGAAAAAGTTATCAAACAGCCATATCACCCATGTGAGAAAGTAATTTCCCCCCTTTAAACTTAACTGCAAACGGCTTCCTATAATTTGATCTCAGCAGTGCTGAAAATGGAAGATATTTACTGGGGGGACTCTGTACTTTTGTGTGTGTGTGTGTTGCGGGTATCGTTCCCCTCGCAAGCACACACACACAGGCCCCTTCCTAATATTCTTAAATTGTTTATTTTCTTCTTTTCCTTCTTGAGCATGGATCAATAGTGACTTAAGAGGTGACAGTATTGTGTGAACAATATCTAGTTGGCTTTCACCTATCTAATTCAGATCAGTGTTCATGAAGGAAAGGTTGAGAAGACAAAGCTATTTAGAAGTATTGGGATGAGATCACAGATTGCTGCATCACTTGCCTATTCAAAAAAACAAATAGTTCCTTTTCAAATAATTCAGTTTTATATTAATTTCATTCTTTAACCATCCATTTAACTATTTTTATTTAATTTAAATCATTTATATTGTATTTCATTTTTAACAATTCATGGGAGCATTTTTCCTTTTGAACCCTATTATTGTACTTAATTTTGTAATTGATTTCACTTCAAGTTAATTTTTAAAACACGCCAGATGGCTCTTTTCTCATTTTCCTTTTTTCTCTTTTTCTGCAGGCTAAGTGGTTTGCGCTTATTTTTCCTTTCAGCAGCCAAAACCTCACATAGATCTGGGGTTTAAACTGAGTCAACATCATTACCAGTTGGCTTGCTAGTTAGTTAAGATCAAATTAAATTTTCAACTCGTTAGCTAACGTTTGCTCTATATCTAGTGGTGTTAGCTAGCTATCGAGTGCGAGCTAGATCATCCAGAGTTTGCAAATTAGCAAGCAAATTACAGCTTGCAGCTAATATAACAGGAGAAATACAAGGCTAAACAGTCCTCAAAATTATCTATAAAACTATAAAGTCATCCAAAACTATAATCTTATCAGATTTAGTTGCTAGCTAAATTATACCAATAATCTCAGGGAACAGTCTCACACTCACACACAGCAAAATACAGCAAAGCAACCCAACAAAGCAAAGAATTCTGAGTGCAAGGGGAGAGAAAAGCTTGCATTCCTACTGGCTGCATGTACTCAACAAAGGTAACTCCCTCATTGCCCATCTTCCGCCGTAGTCTGAAGACTCATCTCTTCAAACCTTCACCACTGTGCGGGGCACTCCCAATCTGGGATCATTTTTATCACTTAAATCCCCCTCTTTCATGCTACACATGTACCTCCCGTGCCACTTTAATTTTACATGTACGTCCATCTAGCACTTATGTACTTTGTATTATTATCTTGATGTTGTAGGTTGTCATGCCTCCTAGTTTGACTTAGCATAGGTTAGGTCAGAGCAATGTTTACTGTGTGAACTGGACTTAATGTGTTCATGTATGAATAACTGCTACAAAATGAGTATCGTACCTGTGTTTTGTAGTTGTTCCAATGACCTTGGTATGCACGTATTGTTCATCGCTTTGGACATAATATAATGTAAAGGTTATGTTGCGCACAATGGACTTTTGAAATGAATGGAAATTCAGAACCTTGACAAAAAAGTTGACAAACCAGACCAATTTCAAACAGAATGGCATCCACCCTTGATATTTAGTACCCGGACTCCATCCCCACATTCCCCCCCTCACCCCAATTCCAGCCCTAGATATCAATCTTTCACCTTTCACATGTAGAAGACTTTTAGCCCACTCTTCTTTACAGAACTGCTTCTAATGCTTTTTCTTGTGAATGGTTAGGTTTTTAAGCATGAACTGCTTGTTAGGCCACTCCTAACTTGAATTTTGTTTCTTTTCAGTCATTCAGATGTGGACTTGCTTTTGTGGAATCAATCATTGTCTATCATTGCATAACCCAATTATGCTTCAGCTTCAGCTCATGGACAAAGGACCAGATATTCTTCTCAAGAATTTTTTGGTACAAAGCAGAATTCATGTTTCCTTAAATAATGGCAAGTCGTCCAGGTCCAGAGGCAGGAAAGTATCCCCACTCACCATCACAATATCACCACCATGTTTAACTGTTGGTATGATGTTCTTGCTGTGAAATGCTGTATTTCAAAAGTTCCACTTTTGACTCATGTGTTCATGGAACATTATCTCAAAAGGCTTACGGATCATCCAAGTTCACTTTTGCAAATGTGAGTTCAGCATTGATGTTTCTCTTGGTTAGCACTGGTTTCCACCTTGCTACTCTCCAGTGAATCCCATTTTTGCCCAGTCTCTTTCTTATTGTGGAGTCATGAACACTGACCCTATCAGAGGCTCAGAGGCCTGCAGTTCTTCAGATGTTCTTCTGGGATCTTTTGTGGCTTTCTGGTTGAGTTGTCGCTGTCATAGACATGCATATTTAACTAGACAAACAAGCAGCTTCAGCTAACCTTCAACTAACCTAAGCTTGTGACATCCCGGAAGAAAGCCTGTACTGCACATGTTGAGGGGAAAACATTATATTTACAATTAAAGTGTATGGGCAACATCAAACTTTTGAAGGCAAAATAAAATGTCCTTGATGGTATTTTGAGACTTGATTAACCACCGCTGCATTTCATATGAAAAGCAGATGCACTTAATGAAATTTATGACCACAAAAATTGAATAATTAGGTGTTCTTTGGTAATTAAATCACCTTGGTTTCCGACATTGAATTCAATGGGCAGCAAGCTCTTTTGCATGTGCAGTTTCCCATTACTTCCTAGGCTTCATTGTCTGGCCCCTCCCACCCTCTCCAGTTGTCATGTACGTTCAATGGTTGCTTCGCCCCTGGAGAACTTTTGGCTGGCTGACCACTCCTGGGAAGATTCACCACTGTTCCAAGTGTTCTCTATTTAGAGATAATGGCTCTCACTGTGGTTCAGTGGAGTCCCAGAGCCTTAGAAATGGCTTTGTAACTGTTTCCAGACTGATGTATTTCAACACCTTGTTTCTCATCTCTTCTGGAATTTCCTTCCTTTGATCATGATATAGACGCTTTCAACAGTAACAACATAAACAAATGTTACTGCGCATGTGCGTTGTTTTGGCCCAAACTTAACTTCCGGCAGACTTCCGCAAACAATCAATAACAACAGAGTCCCTCTAGACTATTTCTGATAACAAGCAAAATAAATAAGTAAATTACGTTAGCTAGCTAGTTAAAACTATGTCTAGCCAGTATTATTTGGGGTTGCCAGTCGAGGAAAAGAACGGTTACTTAGCCAAACTCAAATGCGATAATGTTACACTACCAGAAAAACAAGTGACAGAAACAGTGTTGACAGTATTGCACCTTGCTGAGCATCATACATTCCTTGCATTATCCATAACTATTCCGGTTACATGCACATTCCTGTGTAAAAAGTGCACTCTTTCTATGATATTGCTTAAAAACGGTGATTATTTACATGAGACACAAACTGGGGCTAGTGGGCAGCATGTGTAGCCTATGCAATTACTGTAGGTTATTTATTAGCATGCATGTGGGTCTTAATAGTTTGGGTCATCTTGCTAGGTTACCACAACAAAAAAATGATCAGGCAATGTAACACTGTCAAGTCATTGGAAACAGGTAACAGCGTATCAACTACTAGCATTGATCTAACGTTACTGTACATGATTTATACAATGTTAGCTATGTTTAGCTAGCTAGCTAGTTACAATCAATTTTGTTAGCTAATTCATAACTATTGCAGGCCAGCTAGCTATTAGCTATTGCTTATCATGAGCTTGTTACCTGAAACGAAGTAAGTGCTAGAGTGAGAGCACTTATTATTTTTTCTGTGCCGGCAAATAAGTCAGAGGTGGTCCAGCTCTAGCTTTTGGTTGCTAAGGGGATGTGAATCGACCGCCCCATATAAATGAATGGAACTTGACATAGATTTGCTAGCATACTGTATAAGTGTCCTGTTTTGCATATTTGATTAATATGCAATAATACCATAATTTGGTTAATATGAGAAAGGGTGGTCGCTATCAACATGTGTAGGAATCCGAACATATTCACTGATGTAACCCAAGTCGCAGGACGCAAAATAGCCGTTAGGAAAGCAGTTTGAAATTATGAAGCAACGTCTGCGCCATTGGCTTTTATGAGTCGCGATGAGATAATTCTGAGCGTGTTGCTTGTCTTAAAGTTGATACAGTAAATAAGGCTGTATTAGTATTACTAAATGTGTATGTATGAAGTTGATTTTTTTTTTGAAGTACAGTTTATTACGTATATTTTTACAGGACTTACATTTTAATAGGTAACAATGTCCAGTTATTTCTCAAAAATACGAAGTAACAATGGGCAAGCACCAGCTATAATAATCGCAGGGATTCAAGCAATTAGTTTCACAATTCCATAGTGGGGTTACAAAGTTAAATTATGTATTTTTACAAATTTTTATAACGTTGTTTGTTCCTGAGGTCAGATTGCACCCCACAGCACAACAACCTGAGCCCAACGTCAGTCTGCTCATCAGCTTAACTTTCACTCCGTTTGTAGTCGGTGCCATATTAGCCAGTAAACACAAACCCAATAATAAACAAACACAGAG
The DNA here is from genome assembly GCF_013347855.1 of Anguilla anguilla. Lineage (NCBI taxonomy): Eukaryota > Metazoa > Chordata > Actinopteri > Anguilliformes > Anguillidae > Anguilla > Anguilla anguilla. The sequence continues at coordinate 36,152,111 of NC_049209.1, forward strand.
CGGAAGTTAACTTCGGGCCAAGCGCATAACCTTGGCAACGCGCGTGCGTCCGATGAAAGCGTCTATAGCGTGCATGCAAAAACCTTGTGGTGACAACTTCACTCTGAAAGTAAGGTTTAATATGAGTGAGGTTTGGATTAAACCGGGGTGGCTGCAATCAAGCCTGGCTGTGTTTAATCAGCTGAATATAATTATCAATTAAAGTTAAGGCTAATTTGGTCTTTTGGGTAAGTAAGAGGGGAGTTACTTTTTCACGTGATATTGGCGTTTTTCACTAAATAAATTAAATAATGATTTTAAATTTAATTAGTTTTGTGTTTACTCTAGTTCCAAGTCAAATATTTAATTCTGAGTAAAGATCTGAAATCAGGAATGGGGCAAATACTTTTTCAAGGCATTGTATTTATCAAGTTATTTGAAAAAAAAAAAAAAAAACAACTAATAAAATCTAGAATGATTAACACTGAATGACCATTCCTGGAAGAAATATTCAAAAACATTGAGGGTGCAATTTAAAACAGTTCTGTTTGAAACAGGGATAGGGTGTGGTTGACCCAAGGACAGCTCTGATGAATAGTATTAGTGTAGGAAAAGTGCACATGTAGGAAAATACCGGCAACATTTTGGCTGCCGGCATTTTTACCTAAGAATTCACATCAATGAAAATAACCTAGAATCTCACAGTCAACTGTAAAATAAACAGTCAGCAGTTTGAAGATGTATGCTTAACCAGTTGATAACAGACAATGTGTGTGCCTGATAATTTGTGTTGCTTTGTTCTCTCGTCAGACAGATGAAAAGGAATTTTGCCCAGCAAGTAAAAAAGCCCAGTAAGCCTCAGTTGTGAAATATTACCTGCCATTTTGGATAAACCTGATCAGAAATTTCAACATATTGGGCCTAGTCTGCCCTTAAAATAAATAAATAAATAAATAAAAACATGTAATTCCTGATTTACACAGACATTTTGCTGGTCGAAAATATGTTTTACATGCTTCTGACAGAAGGAATTTCAAGGTACTTACAGAAAATATGCCCCTCTAGACTTGAACTATGGTAGTTTTAATCCTAGTCAAGCCACTAGCTACTGATAGTAATGGGTATTATACTGTTATATCATTATATTATACTCAGGGGGGAAGCAAGCATTTTTTTTACGGGCCCCTTTCTAATTAGAGGGTTTGGCTACGTCAGTCACAGCCAATGCTAGCAAGTGCATAAAATCAAGCATACCGCATGCAAATTTCTATCGACAAACATTGACAGTAGAATAGGCAGACTAGTACTGTTTGCAAGGCAACGCCAGACGGTGGTACTTTGATTGTCAGCTCACTCGCTAGCTAGCAATTATATCACTTACATCAGCTATCAGAGGTAGGGATCAGATCACCAGCATGGAAAGGTTGTTAGACCAAAACTTGTCAACTTGCAACTTGAGATTCACGCAAGTGACAGTTTGAAGCCTTGTTGTCACTGTCACTGAAACAAAACACAGCGCACTGACAGACAAACCTTGAGACTACTTTGAAGGGAAACAATTGCAAGTCAGGTTAAGTTTACTGTTGGAAAGCACTTTTATGCCATAGTTTTAAGCCCACTAAAGCACTTGAGTGCTGCTATTCTGCTGCATACCAGATTGGCAAGGGGGGAAACCACCACACTATTGGGGGTTTACTGTTACTGCCAGGAGATGGATTTGATTGCTTGTGGGTTTAATATCAGCTGAAATGCATCCCATTGTCACACAACACTGTTGACTGCAGCATTGCATGGCAGGTGATATTTAGGAACAGCTGACAGAGGCAGAACATCCATCCGTCCATCCATCCATTATCTATACCTGCTTATTCCTGCAGGCATCCCATTGTCAGACAACACAGTTGCCCACAGAATGGCATGGCAGGGGATATTTAGGAACAGCTGAAAAAGGCAGAACATCCATCCATCCATTATCTCTACCTGCTTATTCCTGCACAGGATTTCAGGGGTGCTGCAGCCTATCCCAGCATGCATTGTTCGAAAGGCAGGAATACACCCTGAACAGGTCACCAATCTTTCTTAGAAATAACCACAATGACCACTTTCATCCCTTAAAAACATTCATTTCTGTACCTTCTGACCACATGTGAACAGGCATAATTTACTTCTCAAGAGTCTATAACATCTGGTCTCTGTGTGCTAACATAAGGCCAGATAGTGCAGTTAACCCTTGTAATGTACAATACCAGCACCCCAAGTTACAGTCATCAGAGTAATAATCTAATGATCCCATTTGAGCTTTACAATTCAGAAATTCTGTACTGTCATGTCATTTCTGTCATGTCATTTCAGTCTCTGGTAATGTATGTGTCATTTCAGCTGTTTTTTTCCCCCGAAAAGAGTGGATGAATTTTCAGAGATGTTCCATTGATACCTGTAGGGCTGTTGTCTTGTGCCACTAGAGTTGCCGGATCCCATGTAGAGCTAACAGGAATATTCATTTCAACTCTTCAACTCTTCAAACACTCCCCTCCGGCAGGAGGCTGCGGTCCATCAGGACCAAAACCTCACGACACAAGAACAGTTTTTTCCCGACTGCAGCTGGCCTCATCAACAAGGTCCGGGACCCCCACTGACACTATCTGTTATCCTGACCCCCATGGACACCAAACAGACATCACCTGTACTTACTCTAACATTTTGTCCCCTTGCACTATTGTTTATTGTTTACTGTTTACTTTTTCCACTATGTTTATGTTGTTGCACTATGTTTATTTTATTTTATTTCATTTTATTTATTTTATTTTATGTTCACTGTTATGCATCACCAGACCAAAACAAATTCCTCGTATGTGAAAACCTACTTGGCAATAAAACCTGATTCTGATTCTGATTCTGATATATTTTTTGCTCTGATCAGATACCATAAATATTACATAATGCTTCACAAGAAATGTTTTTCTAATCAGTTGATTAAAACAACATTCTTTCATTATATTTTAGGGGCTGGCTAACAGCAAATTAATTCAATAAGCCATGGTCTGAACAGAAAAGGGCAGATTACTTGTTTGGTAGCGTTGGGTGCAAACTTTATTTATACGATCACAAGTCACATGTTCAAGTACACAATTCTGAGGGTAGGAGATGAGAGCAAGCCTCCCACATCCCAGATAACAAGCGACTCCAGCTTACTTCAGGCCAGAATAACCGCAGATTCTGTTGGGAGTTGCTTGATATCTGGGATAAAAAGCCTTTGTGCAATCTTGTCACAATCTCTCTCCCTTTGTTGGGACCCATCCTGAGAAATCGAACTAAATGCATTTCACTGAGCCCCCCCGCCATCCATGATCCATGATGGACCTATCTATATACTCCCTGCTCTGTTGAAGCAGGATAAAAAGGCCAAAAGGAATAAACAGTCGTTTTTGAGATAAGAGAATTCTGATTGCAAACCAATCTCTTCCATTAATGTCCCATGGCAAACCCTGAGGCAATTATCCTGCCTTTTTTCCCCACTGCACAAAACACTGTCATAAATGACATATGGGGTACAAGGCTAATCAAATAGTGGAATATATTAATCATTGCTGCAGGGAAACCGGAGCAGTGGCACTCCTGACTTCATGTAAGCTTTGATTTACCTGACACCGTTCTTGCTGTTTAAGGGCTTACAGTAATTATGAGCAAATATGTTCTCCGTGGAATGAAGCTGAAAGGATGTGATTTTCTCCTTTATGAGAGCTTATGAAATCAGGTGTATGTGTTGCCTTTGATGTGTTGCAGTTTTATGTTTCTTTTTAAGCATTTGATTTACATCTGCATTTCTGTGGAAGAAGGAGACAAGCAGAAATGGATCCATTCAGCTATCCACAGTGTCATTAATTCTACTACAATAAATATAATTTGAGCTGTTGATTGATCATTTAGCAAATGTGGCTTTCCTTTGTGCTTTGGGACACAAGAACACAAGTTAAACCCTCTTTTTCTTTCTTTTCATGCATTAACTTTGCATAAGCTGTTCACCACCCACTGTACGCAAGAGAAGAATCTAAAATTGTTATAGGTTTAAGCCACTATATGGCTAATATGAAATGTGGTGTACTTGCCCATCTTAACACCTTTGTGCAGAAGCCAAATCTGGTCAATCTTCACCCATTTAGGTAGTGTTCTATTTCAGGCTTTATAACTCCAGATGTGTGAGCATATCAGAAACTGGAAAATGGCTTAAATGAAGCTAGACACTTGTACCATTTACAATATTAACTAGTAGGGATGGTGATTTTCAATTATGTCACAGATCGAGTGATCACATAATGAACTCGATTCCAAATCGATTCCTAGCATGGGGAAGAATCTATTTTTAGAATGCATCTTGGCTAGACGGCTTCACTGATTGTATAGAAAATGCATGAATACATAACAACGCACATCAGTACCCAAGTCTTTCTATCATAATAAACTCTTAACGCTTAGTTTGTGTCAACAAACACAGTCAGTGTCAGATATGACAGCAAATTTTATTTTCAACTCATAAATGTTGCATGCCCACAAAACCAAAACGCAATGGCTTGGCTGAATACTCAATTCTGATTGGCTGGCACATGTGTATTATTTCTCCATAGATGCTCTATGGAGTAGCGCCTGCAAAAGTTAAATAACCGTTCTAAATGCACATCGGTCCTACTCAATAAATAAAGTGGAAATTTGTAAGCTCAAGCAAGCCAACAGTTACAATATCAAACTTGCAACAGTGTCAGTTTGATGTTCTTGAATGACTAGGGCAGCTAGTCTTGTTACAGCTTGATTATCTTTATAGTTCAGCTTTTGTTTTGAATATAATTCAGTAGTTGGCTAGCTAGCAGTGTAAGGACTGGGTGCCATTTTGATGCAATGACATCATGTCACAAGCTCAGGATCACAGACATTAATCACATGGGCTGCGGTCGAATAGTCTTTTTTGCTTAGGAAGGTTCCTAACTGAGTGAAATGACCCGGAAGTATCTAAGTGGCAGCCATGATAAGAGCTGGCCGAATTCTCTAAATGCTAAGGAAAGGTGCTTCAATGCTTCCTTTCTTATCTCCTTTAGCATAGAGTACACTGGACCATCCTTTACGAAAGGAAAGGAGATAATGCCGTCCCACAATTCCTTGCAGCAGCAACATTTAAAGCGACGCACCATTCGGCCGTTCACGAAAACAAACGATCAATATGACTGAGTTGTGTGGTGGTTCTTAAGCTATTATATGCATAGGCTTATAATCAGATCATAATCAGCATATTAACCATAACACAGAAGTCTGTCTTTCAAGAAAAACGGATATGAGATGTTTTTAGCCAGATGATGTTTTAAATTCAACATGTTTGAAACTTAAGAATGATTGGGATGGCAGGTATGCCATCCCGCCAAGTTACGCCTTGGCGGGGGCATGCCCCATACCTATACAGCACCAAGAATTTGGCACTTTTCAGGGTTCCCCACAGAAATAACCACAACAGCCACAGACACTCAGACCTTAAAAACATTAAATTCTGTACATTCTAACCCCATTTCAACAGACAGATTTCATGAACAACTTCACATGTCCACACAATGAAGCCCCAAACTAAGGAGATTTTGCGTTTTCTCCTTCTTCTTCTCATTCTCCTTCTTCTTCTTTTCATTTTTCCTGCCGCCAATCCCACTAACAACATGTCTCCCCATTGGACATTTTACAGACACCAGCCAAATCTTCACCTAAACGACCCAATCAAAAACTCGTATACACACGCAAAAACCCATACCTTCTTATTCTGAAACATTTCCAGTTTAAACTGCTAGTCTGCCTGTGGCCTAGTGGGCAAGGTTACAGTCTTGGGCACGTGGGATCCTAGGTTCAAGCCCGGCTAGGAACACATTTCTTTAACCTGCTTTTACCCTCAATAATAATTGCCTACTACTTCTCAATTATTGCTTTTGCACCATATCTACCCGCCGTTCACCGAACGTATACACTGCATTATGACGTACCGTCTGCACGTCCAGTTATTAACCGGCTACAATATTACAAAGCCATATGGATTCAACGGGAGCTCTTCTGTGCTTACTGGCCTGTGTTCTTCTTTAAAACCACAGACAGGTTTGCTAATGATATTTCACGCATTGCATAGCTATGTCATGGTGCTGCACTAACAAAGTCACAGACTGGTAAACCTCCGGTTGAAGGATTGAATCCCGCCTCGCCCTCAGGCAGATAATTTCCTCTTTCATACTAACGTTTTCTTACGCTTATATTTGCTTTACCAAAACTCACTCATGGCCACCCATATGCATTTCATGACGGCAAATGTATTCTTTTTATTAAAAAGTTGCACTAGTTCACCACTCTGCCATTTCTAACTATATTTCCTCACTTGGCTACCGTACAAAACCTTCTTATCAGCAAACGCCACGTTTCTACATTCATGTCACCTCGCCCTGTTCTCTATCTAGCCACATACAAACAATTACTACATATACACGTTCTGCAACTCTCCATGAAAACATTACTTTTAAAATCATGACTCAACCATAATTATAACTACTAGTACTGAACATGAGAAAAGTACATCAGTGCAACAGATTTCACGTTACTCAACCCTCCACTTTAACAGCTAATGCTTTATACCAACTGTTATATATACCGTTCAATAAGGATACTAAGCTCGCTCATGGTCACTTCATTTACTTCGTACTATAGTCTGTGATCATGTCAACCTTCACCTACATGCTCATTCTGCTAAAAACATATTGTTTCAACTATGCAATTTCATCATTTCATCCTAATTTCTCTCACACTGTTGTTATTTTCTCATATGCAAAGCCTGCTGGGACATATGCGTCTGCTCCTATTCTCCACTATCAAGTTTTCCGGTTTTAGCTTAGCAAAACAGCGAAGAGGATTCCTACCTGCAGATAAGCCTATCAAAATGCCTTATAAACCTTACAAACACTAAAAGTGCATCTCCACAAAATAACAGACAACGGAGCAGGACAGAAGGGTACACAAGTTGCGACCTAGGGAGCTCTAGTTCTACGGGCTTGCCGATTCTTTTGTCAATCAAGGCTCGTTGGATGGCCGTCAAATCCGTGAGTACATACACTGGCCATATTTCACCTGCGTTTCTGATGCGTTTACCCTTACTCCATCGCACCCTTTGTCACAGCCAGTGTTTTACATATATAGCAAACCAAAACCTGCCAAAAGGTGCACGCTCATCAGACTATACAAATTCACACAAGGATAGCCATAATCCACAACCGTTTCTTACAGGGTCACTTCGCATTTCTCACTCTCATAATAAAACGTTTTGCAAAAAGAAATATCTCATAAAAAATACGTTTTCAACGTACAAAAATGCCAAGTTACTCACACATACAGGACAATGTAAGTTATTGTATATTTGCTACATACAAGAAGTACTGCATGTAAAATACATATTGTACATACATACATAGAGAACTTCTTTATCCCCATGGGGACATTTCCCTGTACGTAGAAAATATACAATAACTTGTACATTTGAAATTCAGTTCAGAAGCAAGTATAAACATGTTTTCTGGAGAAATATGCTTATTGTAGTTACTCACCAGCAGTTTTCTACATGAATTTCAATGTGTTCCATGAGGCAAATCGAAATATTTGACACTTTGATCTGACACAAAGTTTGCATGACATTGTAAAATGGTAAGATTACAAAACACAGGGCCAAGTGACTTGAAAGAATTGAGGAAATATTGGGTAGCATTGCTTTGGAATACATCTTATGTAATTTTGGTGAGGCAAGATAGCCTATATTGTTTGTAGTATAGCGTAACTTGGCGTCATTTTGATATCAATACTTTTAATTTAAATGGATTTTGGCAGTCTGAATGAATGAGTTATAGACGGGGTATGTCTTGTGTGTGAGTAACTTGGCATTTTTTTTGTACGTTGAAAACGTATTTTTTATGAGATGATATGTACAGTAGTAGATTTGTAGGCCTAACATGTTATGCCTATCTTGCAGAAATTTAACAATTATTTTCATACAATCATACTAATTGGGATTCATGTTGATAAATATGAGTGGACAGGAGGGTGAGCGTGAGCAACCATTCTCAATATGACAACCATTTCGTTTCACTTTTGTGACTGGTAGCCTATATTCCTTTTTTTAATTTCAATTCCAACCTTGGTAATGAAGTAATATTTTTCATCGGGTTGTCCACGTTTATATAGCCTGCATGAAACTACACGGTAAGAATGCATGGGGCGAAGTATCTAAGATGCGCTTTTAGTAGTCCATCTTCCGAACATTGTAGTTTCACCACGGCAGACCCAGGTCAATAACATCTGCCGTCACATTATTACGTAGCCTAGTGTAAGTGCAGTCGGATTCTCTCAGCACCACAGAACTGTCTTTTCCTAAGTCCTTCACATCTTTCCTTGACCTCATGACGTTTTCCATCGAGGTCAAGGAAAAGTGGTTAAGAAAAGACGTAGGATGTAATTTTTTTGACTATTTGACCGCAGCCATGGTCTGGCCTGTAGCTGCCTGTAAAATGTGCATTCCTGTCTTTCCTAGTCCCTTCTACTCTTTGCTGTGCAACTGACGACATGTGCACAAGGCACTCTCTAAACACAGGCCTCAAGAAAGCTAAGGCCTGCCTGTAAAGGAAAACACAGGGAGACGCACTGGCTCTCCCGGGTTATAGCCACGACCGGTGTTTATAACTCAAAGTAAACGTGTTAGCTATACTGCAAGTAAGCTAAGGAAACTGATCAAGGAATCAATGCGTTTACCAACTTTATACTTGCTATTGTTCTGCAACATAGCAACAGTTTGAATGTGTGTAGTTCATGTACTTTCCTGCGACAGAAAGTAAAAGCAACTTCCAGCTCCAGGACAAAACAACCAAGATGAGCACTGGCTTTTCTACAGCGCAAATTCACAGCAGATGCCTAACCCCCGATTTCGCGTTCCGGCTGCCACGCGGTTTTGTTCTGACCCCCGCATGGCTTCAAACCCCACCGGGAGCGTTTCAGAAGCGGAGCCCAATTTTTTTTCTGCCCAATTTTGTTGACTTCCTGATTTGGTAATTTTTCCTTGATTTTTGTGCTTCTACCATGGGTAACTAGGCTACGTAGTTAAATGGTTTCTTTTTTAAAATCTGTTTTAATTGTGTTTATTGTTGTTATTTCCTATTTTGTTGTGCTGTAGCCTACAGACAAAGTTAATACAGTTAAGTCCAGTTATGAATGACGTGGATTAAAGATTTGTGGCTGTGTTTTAGTTGTTAAAAATACAGTCATCCTCATAATTATTTCGTATCTACATTTCACACACAGTGCGTTTTAGCAGGAGGAGAACACTTGCATTTCTTCTCCTACTTGACGCGTCCCAGAAGCGGCTTCCGTCAAAAATAGACTAGGGGCGTATTTTTAGTGGAGCAGAGTGGAGATCCGCTTCTGAAACGCGCTGCGGCTGCATGGCCATGATCAGCTCCGACGGCCGCATCGCAGCCAGAATGCGGCGCAGCCACACCCGGTGGAAATCGGGGGTTAGTCAAGAGTTACCTTGGACAAGCCTGCACCATAAGGAACCATCTGCACTCATGTAGTAAGACTGGCAAACATTCAGGCATTGACTAGCTTAGGAAACTTCTGTTTGTTCTTTCTTTTTAGGGAATTGTCATTGATTGTATGTAATGTTTGTGTTTAGATTATATCGCGTCGCTTTTAATTACCTACAACCGCCTAGCCCGCATAGCTAACCTATATACTCTATTACTAACATAATGCTCAGCTGTTCGGACATTATCTCACTTGTGCAATGGCTCACCAACAAAAAGGATAATTGCAATCAAAGCATGCGTTTCAAAATATATATTTGATTTATTGAGCTCATATTAGATCATATCCTCTATTTTAATTTGTTCTTAAACAAATACAGTAGTCAATATTCTTTTTTACGTAGACTGCTGTATGACAAATGAATAAATGTTAAAGTTCCAAAACATAGTTGTACCATACCTTCATGAAAAAATAAAAAAGGATCGGGTAGGCATGTATCTGACAAGTAATCGATCAATCCATTTCTTGTACACATCCCTACTAGGGGTGTGCAGAGACGTCATTATCTGTATCTGTATTTGGATAGAATACCGGAAGTGGGCGTGGTTTATACCGGAAGTCACGTTAAATCGGGCAAATGTTGTATTTTCCTGTATTTTCAGGAGACGCGGGACCCAAACGCAGAGTGAAAAAACTCAAAACTCCAAAAGGAGAATCCAAACAAAGACTTTAATCACAAACGGTAACGAAAAGCAGAAAACCAAAACAAGGCCACACAGGGCTACTCACAAAGCGATTCTTCGAAAACAGAAAAACAGAGGAAAATCCAAAAACGCAGGTCAGAACTAGGGCAGGGCAGAACACAGATGGGCAGAAAATGGGCAGGCAGAAAAACACGCAAACAGATTACTGGCAGGCAGGAACACACAGGCAGAAACACAAGCAGAAAACGCAGGCAGAAACACAAGGAACCAGCACCCGACTCAGGGAAGCAGAGAACTTAAATAGACAGGGAAACTAATAAGACACAGGTGAACTCAAAGAACAATCCCCAAAGAGGGAGGGGATAACAAGACAAACAGAAACAATGATTGAATTATTGAAAACAATAATACAATTAACACAAGGGTAACTAAAGAGGGAGCAAACTGAAATACAAACTGAAGTGTCGCCATCTGGCCGAGAAAAGGAAAAACAGAAACAGAAAAGGCAGAATCCTGACAGTACCCCCCCCCCCCCCCAAGGGACGTCTCCTGATGTCCCAGAAGACTGACCTGGGGAGGGGGTGACGCACAGGACGGGAACAGACACGAAACAGGACTGGACTCAGGAACAGCACAGACTGAAACAGGAACAGACTTTCGGTTGGAACCAGACAGGACAGGAACGGGATCCGGACAGGACTGGACTGGGGACTGGAGCAGACAAGAACTGGGCCAAACACGGATGGGACCGGGAACAGGAACTGGGCGGACCCGGAGGGAAGCCGGGCACAGGAACAGAACCCGGAGGGGAGCCGGGCGCAGGAACAGAACCCGGAGGGAAGCCGGGCACAGGAACAGAACCCGCGGGGAGCCGGGCGCAGAAACAGAACCCGGAGGGAAGCCGGGCGCAGGAACAGAACCCGGAGGGGAGCCGGGCGCAGGAACAGAACCCGGAAGGGAGCCGGGCGCAGGAACAGAACCCGGAGGGAAGCCGGGCGCAGGAACAGAACCCGGAGGGAAGCCGGGCGCAGGAACAGAACCCGGAGGGGAGCCGAGCGCAGGAACAGAACCCGGAGGGGAGCCGGGCGCAGGAACAGAACCCGGAGGGGAGCCGGGCGCAGGAACAGAACCCGGAGGGGAGCCGGGCGCAGGAAAAGAACCCGGAGGGAAGCCAGGTGCAGGAACAGAACCTGGATGGAAGCCGGGTGCAGGACAGAACCCGGAGGGAAGCCGGGCACAGGAACAGAACCCGGAGGGGAGCCGGGCGCAGGTAAAGAACCCGGAGGGAAGCCGGGCACAGGAACAGAACCCGGAGGGAAGCCGGGTGCAGGAACAGAACCCGGAGGGAAGCCGTCCGTCCAGGGACTGGTACAGAACCAGGACGCGAACGGGCACAGGAACAGAACCCGGAGGGGAACCGGACACAGGAAACAGGGCGGAACTGGACCGGATAGGGCAGGACATGAACAGAACTGAACTAGACAGGAACGGACTGGACTAGACTAGAAAGGGACTGGACTCAGACAGGACTCCAGACTGGAACAGACAGGACTCGAGACTCAAAAACACAACACTGTACTGGACAGGGCAGGACCACACTGGACGGGACTCACAGACAAAACTGAAACGGACTGAGACATACACTGAAACGGACTGAGACAGACACTGAAACGGACTGAGAGAGACACTGAAACGGGCCATGACACAGGCAGGGAACAGACTGACACAGGCAGGGAATGGATGACACAAACCCAGGAACAAGACAGGGAGACCTAACAAAAGGACAGACAGAGAGACAAGCAGGTGGGGAGACACACAGCAAGACTGACCGACAACCCAAAAGACAGACAGACAGGGAAGGAGAGGGGCGAACTCAAAGACTGACACTTGAACTGACAGACGGGCTAACATGACAACAGACAGGCAGACTGACATACAGACAGGCAGGCGGGTAAACAGACTGGCCGATGGGCCGACGGCCTGGGGGGCAGACAGACAGGCCAACACACTGGCCGACAAACACGCAAGCAGACAGGCGGACAGGCAGACAAACAGACAATGGGGCAGGTGGACTGAGGGACGCATGGTTAGGGGGACAAACTGGCCCCATCCCCAAAGGGAAAGACCCTCCAGGGCGTGGCCGCGGAAATGCACTAGGACTGCTGGACGGCCAGGGTCTCTGGGCCCTGGGCTGGAGAAACTCCTGGGTGCGGGGCAGCGACGACTTGGGAACACTAGGAGGCTCAGGAACACTGGGCAGAGCAGGCGGACCCTGTCGGACAACGGGCAGAGCAGACGGCCCCTGCGGGACAATGGGCAGAGCAGGCGGCTCCGGCGGGACGGCAGACTCCGGCGCACTGGGCAAAGAGTACTTTTCGACTAGAGGGGGCATATCTGCGGCCCCCCGGAGATACTCCTCCCAGTGAAAAGCCGTAATAATAAGGGCTTTAAAGTAAGATGACTCGGCAAGCCCTGAATAGATCAGCCCGCTATGGAGGGAGTCCTTCATGCTGTCCTGAAAAAGCTGGCACACGACGGACTGGGGCAGGTCAGTCTGTGCGTCCACAGCACTAAACTCGGTCGCGTAATCCAACAATTTATGCGACCCCTGGCATGTGTCAAATAGTCTGTCCGCCATATGTTCACCGGACAGGGGGGCCTGTCCGACGGGACTGAACCCGGAGGGCCTCCTGGCGACCACTGGCTTGGTCCAGACAGGTGGTATATAGAACACAAACCAAAAAACCCCGGGGAGAAAGAAAAGGAAAGAAAAAAAAAATCTCTGCTGGGTCCAGTACTGGCTGGTTCCTTCTGTGAGGAGTCGCGGGGACAGGACCCAAACGCAGAGTGGAAAAACTCAAAACTCCAAAAGGCGAATCCAAACAAAGACTTTAATCACAAACGGTAACGAAAAGCAGAAAACCAAAACAAGGCCATGCAGGGCTACTCACAAAGACACAAAGCGATTCTTCGAAAACAGAAAAACAGAAGAAAATCCAAAAATCCAAAAACGCAGGTCAGAACTAGGGCAGGGCAGAACACAGATGGGCTGAAAACGGGCAGGCAGAAAAACACGCAAACAGATTACTGGCAGGCAGAAACACAAAATACAAAATACAAACTTACAAAAAACTTGTAATTAGGTCAAAATAACATTAACTGTGGACATCATGTCTTCTTAAAGAAAGCCTCCAGAGCCCCTTTTAAATGGCCGTGCAAACTTCAGATTTTTCCTAGAAGGATAAAGGGTGTGGTAAGAATTGAGTGTGTGGCTCAGAGATAAATTACCTACACCTTCCTTCCCTTCCTCCTAAAATAAAAACCAAACAAGCATGGACAGTGACAGCAGTGATTATGTTTCTAGCTTCCCTACAGAGCCTAGTATTGAAGTTGAATACTCACTCAACAATTCCGAATTCAAAACGATCCAGCCCTACTCCTTCGAGCAACCTTCTGTACTAGGTACTTCTTGTTATTTTCAAGGCACTATTAGGCAATGTTAATGAGATGAGATGCACCATTTTGGATGTATTGTTATTTGTTAACTATATTTCAAGTCTGTATTTCATCAATACTGATGAGTATTCATCCTTCCTGGGATGGTGGTCTTGTGGTTACTGATCCTAGTTTGAAGAGGTCCAGACATATTGACATATTAAATATCAGTTGCAAAACATTTACAGAATGTTCTCACCTTTTTAAAAGCATAGACCACCCAATCCACATCCCAAACCATTAGTTGTGTAGATACAGCTGTAGGCCTAAACAACAAATTAATGGAAAAGAGGTGGCGTGTTGGTGTAGTGGTCTAATATGATGCCTTTTGGCTCATAGTTGCCCCAGGACATAGGTTCATGCTCAGGTCCTGCCACATGGGAGTATGGTCATCGCCAGCGAGAGCCGCACATTGAGCTAGCTAATCTGAAGTATGGGTCCAGAAGGGTCTCCCCGAGGATCTTTGTCGCTCATACCAGAGTGCCTTGGAATTTGACTAATTCTGACAAAAAATGAAATAAATTAATAAATAAAGACATTTTAAGTCTTTTTAAGGACCTGCGGATACCCTTATGCATTAATAAAATATTTATATGAGCGTGGGCTCCTCTGTTCTTCCTTTTGAAAATATTCAACAATATCATATACCGAATAAGGTTCTGAATCACTGGAGGTAGGCTATCCCTGTGAAACGTGTTATTGTATGGCCCTGTCATAAAACCATTGCTCATACAGTCTTATTGGTGTACCTTGAACAATCAATCCGGGTGAGTCTGGAAGGGGAACCAATCTCTCCACATCTGCAGCTGTGGCTGATACTTGAAACGCATAAAACAACAAACTGTAGTTTCAGGTTGATAGTTTGAACCTAGCCACTGGAATTAATAACAGCATAAGTGTTAAACTTCTTAAATACATAAAACATTTTACTTCATATTACATAAGAGATTAAGATTAGCACTTACGTCAGCCTGTAGAATGAGTGAGGCCATCTTTTCTTTAAAATGTGCAGGACTACTGATGGGCCAATTGCGGTTGTTCCACATTCGTCAAATCTTGACAAGATGTGCCGAACCTCTTAGTTTGTTGGTTTATGGCGAAAGTATTGCACGATCATCTTTCCTTTTTCTTCCATTGCTGCATCCACTTTTTCTAGGATGTCTGTGAGTAGCTTGAAGTGATTGTATAGTTCCTTCTGTATGAAAAGGTATGGCCACTTACTCTTCAGCTCAGCTATCGATGGTGCTGGGCTAGCATTGATAGTACGGCGCTGCAGGTAGTATGTTGCTTGCATTAGCTCAGAAAGCTGTCCTCTCTCAGCTCCTGTTGGCCCCTCACATGAATAAAGCTCCTCCATTTCCTTCCGCTTTTCCTCCAGACGATCTTCTGTTTCTTCTGAGGGACAGTCATGCTGCCACCTGGCGCAGCCATACTGGTCAGATGGCGCTCTTGTATTGCTCACAGTTTGCGTGCCTGAAAGCCTTTTCTGCTTCCTGCGTCGGGCCAGTACGTTATCACAATTCAAGTGTTCAATGCAAGTTTTTAGCTGGTTTACAAGTGATGCATAGCCACTCCCAATTATAGCGCCATCTTTCAGTGCATCTGCAAAACTTCTTGGGTACTGTTTCACAATGTTCTTGGCTATTGTGTGGCAATCTGCTCTGGTTGGATTTAACTCAACAAGTCTCATTTCATCCACAGTGATTCTAATCATTGCTTTACGGTCTGCCGGTGTAGGTCGTCTCCCTGTGGCAATTGCTGTTCTTAATTTTAGTGGCATCCTCTCCCATGGGATGCGAAAACTGTGAGGCCAGATTTCTAGGTCTACTGAGCTGGTTGAGCTGGTGGTTGAGGGTGTGCTGGGCGTGGACAATGAATGTGGCAAAGGACTACTTGCTGAGTCCAAAGATGATGGGTCAATGGCCTCTGAGGAGCTAGTGAGTGTGGCACTTCTTGCTTGTCCTGGAAGTAAAATCTTAGTTGCTTGAAATATGTTCATTAAAAAAAAAAATTAATTTAATTTTTTAATTAAGGTTAAATTTTTAAAAACGTCTTCATACACTACCTTCACATCTCCAAGCAAGGAGTAGTTTGCGACACTGTATTGGTCTGATGTGCTCCATTAGATGCTCTTGTTGAACAAATTGAAGGTCCGACTTGCACTGTACCCCTACACTTGCCAGCTTTTCCAGGAGGGATGAAAGTGTCTGCTCAGGCAAACCTGGTAACACTGATAACACAGCCTCTCTGATCTCCTCTCCTAACACTGACATGGCTCTACAAATAAGGGAAAGATTGGTGAAGGATTAGCATTGACATGTCAAACACCCTGTACTCGACTAAGGGGTAATAATCAAGTAGGTCATGCTTAATGCAGATAAAGTTTGAGTCCTGGACTACTTCTGTTAGGCAATGAACAACCAAATCAACTAGCTGCACAGCCTGCTGCTTCTATAAAATAAAATAAACAGCAGAATAATAATTAACCAGTATCAGCTTAATTCCCCCCTCATCTTTTCCAGTCACAACATACATTCCTTTTTTGTATTTTGTGCCTTTGATTGTGATATCATTAGTAGCAATTGTGGCATCAAATGTAAAATCAAATGCAGCAACTGACTCCTTGATCTTCTCATTGTAGCCCCTGTCATGGAATTCAGTTCCATTGTCTACTTGAATAAGAGGTGGAAATATACTGCCTGCACTTAAGTAGGCTTGACGGAGTTGGTGTCTCTCAGCTAGAGTTCCAAGTTGTGAAGTTTCCTTGCACACTGTTTGAAATAAGTATGCTTACTTTCAAACCTTAATGTCCACAGGCGAATGAGAAGTCCAAACCGTATAATAAGCTCAGGGTAATGACACAGATAGTGGTGTTTTGGTTTGAGGGGATGGTCCGGAAATGTTTCAGTTCTGAAATTGATATATTCATCAATCAGGATTTTGAGATATGCCACCTGATCTGCAGTGATTATTAGCGCACATACATAAACTATTTGTCTTAGGAGCAAAAGCAACTGCCATACACCATTATCTTCTGGATTTTTTACGCTGTCCCCGACTAAGAGGGGAAGTACTCTCAACAGACACCAATTTTGGACTGCATGTCCACTAAGCTTCTCACTGCCTGGGCTGACCTCCAGAGGTTTGTCATCTGCTTCATTTCCAAGGTATTTAAATTGGCCGATGGATCTGTTCAACTCTAAATATGTAAAAAATTTCCTTATTCACTAAATGGTTAATAAACAGTGAAAGGTCAAAAGACACAATGCCCTCGAACAGGTCGTGCCCAAGGCATGGAGGCAGTCCAGGCTGACATATATAGAAATACCGAAGCTGGTGGAATATACAGTCAAATTTGACACCCCGTACACTGTCTATGTCACTAGCCTCTACGTCTTGTACATGTTGCTGATAGGACTGGATAGTTCTTGTTGAACCTGTTGACAGTGGACTACATGGAAATGTTTCCCTGTCAAGGTCTCAATATCGACAGAAATAGGTACTTCTACTAAAATTTTCCACAAAGCCTCCAATGCTCTGAGATCTGAGATTGTCCCCAGCTATGGCACATAAAGCACCTCTCAAAACCCATCCATCCCCGAAAACAATGCCAATGTCCTCCAGATCCTTGAGATCTTTTTCCAATTGGTTCAGAACGAATCCCTGTCCAAAATACTTAAAATCCTGCTCTCTACACAGAAGTACGAGCTGGATATGATATGAAAACACTCCTTCCCAGAGTCGTTACTGCCTAAGAACAAGGGCACAGGTTCAACATAATTGAAATTGTTTTTAAAGAGAGCCTTACAGCGCTGATCTGTTTGTAAAACACTATTGCAGGCCTTGAGGGGATCCTCCTTTTTAAGCTCCTCAATTACATTTTCAATGATACTCTCAGAAATTCCATGTACAATTAACTTTTCACTGAGCTTTGAGAGCAAATGTGAATTGGCAAGTACATGAATTTCTTGAAATTCTTCAATAATAGTCTGAATTACTGAAGTAGGTAACAGAAACTTTGCGTCAAGTTTCAAATAAAACAGTGTCAAATTATTTAAAAAGAGATCTTCATCAACAGTACTAAGGGGAATATCTGGCTCTGGGTCCTCAGAATAGCCATCCTGCGTCATAGACATATCAGTGGTCTGAGTAACATTTTCAGTTTGTGTTTCCAGTTCTCTCTTGTGTAAATGTTCAGCAGAACTGTTTTTATGTGCTCTGGATATATGAGATGCAAATGAAGATTTCACAACAATTTTTTTTTCACATCCCCTAATAGGGCAACCAATTTTTTGCAAATAACCCTTGCAAATAACCCTTTAAATGACAAATGAAATCTTTCAGATGGAGGCTGTTACGTTCGCGTGTGAGATGCGGGCGTGCGTTTTTCTCCCCTCTTTCGTTCTGCTCTCTCTCGGTTGCTGTCATTTCCGCAGGAGTCCGTGTGCCGCCCTTCGTTATTCCCATTGGTCATCCCCGCTGTCAATCATCAGAATTCTCCTGCACATCCCCCCCATACGCCAATCAACTCCCTCCTGCAATCATGTCTCCTCCAATCATGCCTCAGCTCTCAATTTAAAATATCCCCATTTCGTTCCTGCAGGAGCCTTCCGTTTCCTCATTTGTGCGGTGTGTTTGGGCAAATGCTAGATTGTGTGTGTTATTTGAGAGAGTTGTGTTGTCTAAAATTTCGTCCTCCCTGGTTCACTTCAGAAACCAGTGTTAGGTAAGTTCCGGGGGCCCCTATACACGTGTTGACACGTAGGGTAAGGGCTCTGTCTAAGCACATTAGTTTAGTGGTGGTGTCGCCCCCTGTATTTATGACTGCTGGTCGCAGTTAGGTTAGTTAGACAAGTTTTGTTTTCTGTATTGTTAATTGGTTAGTTATATTACAAATTCGTAGTTAGGGTATTGTGTTTGTTATTTTCAGCACCACTCCTTTTTTTTTTACTGGTCTCGGTTGTGTGTCTTGGCGTGTTTTATGTTTGGAAATGTCTGTTAATATTTGTAAATAGCCCTACCCCCCACACAGTAAAATCCCTTTCACCGTAGTCCGCCTTGTGTGTCTCTCATTGTTCTCACAAGAAAGCTTATATATTTAGTTACATCTCCTGGTGCCAAACATCATTTTAAATATTGTACCCTTAACCCCTAGAAGGGTCGTGACTATTAACTGGGAAGTGTATATATATATATTTTTTTTTTCCCTGGGAGTTTTGGCTCCATTTTGTGAGATATTGGTTGTGTAGTGGCGTTTTACTGTCACCTGTTGGCGGAAACTGTATTGGTACTTTGTATTTCGTATTGGTATTTTGGAAACGGTGTTTGTTACTGTGTTATAGATTTAGTGTGCATGACTCTCTCTCTTAGTTTATGGATTCTTGGTGTTGGCTTGTGCCCGATTTGTGAAAAAGTGAATGTATTCGAGCCGTAGCAAAGGCTTCACTGAGTTGCATAAGAATCCACGCGTTAATGAGTTTCTGCTTCGTCCGTCCTTTTCTACCTTGCGTTCTCTTTTGAGGGAGGAATTGGTCCTACTCGCTCGTCATTGGGGTGAGCCTAGAGAATTGTGTACTGGGCGATACAGTGTTTTTGAACTTCGGCAGCATCTGACTGAGCTCGCAGTGGAGCGAGGGATTTTGAAAGTGGAAACGATGGCCACAGAGATGACGGAAGCTGATTTTAAATTAAGACTCACTGAATTGGAGTTTAAGAAAATACAGCTGGAAAATGACAAGCAGCTTGAACTTGCTAGAATTAATGCCAAGCTCAAAGAGCGAGAATTGGCTTTAGCTGAGGTGAAACAAAAGGATGAGGCACAGCTCAAAGACCGAGAATTGGCTTTAGCTGAGGAGAAACAAAAAGACGCGGTGGCCTATCGAAATCAGCGCTTGAGTTTGGTTACGGAAGGAAAACTTGATGACTCTGTATTGTCTGTTGAAGGGGAGGATTCTCATTCACCTGTCCATAGTAGCGCTGTGCACAATCTGAAATTGGTTCCTAAATTTAATGAACGTGATTTGGATACCTTCTTTATACTTTTTGAAAGACTAGCAGCAAACCGAGAATGGTCGGAGGCTGATAAAATTATTTTGCTCCAGTGTGTTGTACTGGGAAAGGCTCAAGAGGTATTTTCCGCCCTTGATACGGAAACCCTGGCGTCCTATGAGCAAGTCAAGGATGCAATTCTGAAGGCTTATGAATTGGTCCCCGAAGCCTACTGGCAAAAATTCAGAACATTTAGACGAGGTGACAAGCAGACTCATGTGGAGTTTGTGCGAGATTTGGTAATCCAGCTTGATCGCTGGAGGAAATCCTCCAAAGCCACTTCATACGGGGAACTTTGTGATTTGTTAGTCCTAGAGCAATTTAAAAACACTGTCAGAGCAAATCGCTACTCATTTGAGCGAGCGTGGCGTACTTAAGCCCATGGATGCTGCTGTGATGGCTAACAATTATGCACTGACCCATAAGCATGGTTTTGGCGGTTTTCGGCCCCGTGCAAATAGTCCCCATACCCAGAGTGAGACGCTTACAGGCTCGGCACACTCTAGATCGCCAGTCATGAACCAGACTGGCAGCGGATTTGTAAATCCAAGAGAGGAGCGATTGTGCTTCTTTTGTAAAAAGCCTGGTCACCGTATTGCTGATTGCAGGGCATGGCAGAGCAAAAATAAAACATCCCAAGCACTCAAGCCCACGGGTTTTGTTAGAACAGTCTCCCAGACATCTCCCCTGATTGCCCCTGAAAAGAAAACTGACTCTGGGTATGAGCCGTTCATTTTCGAGGGTCTGATATCTCTTCCTGGTGCGCCGGCTGATCAAAAATCTGTGCGGTTTCTCCGAGATACCGGTGCGTCACAGTCGTTCATGTTGGCTGATGTGTTGCCCGTGTCCGAAGTAACTTCCAGTGGCGCGAATGTGATCGTTCAGGGAATTGAGATGGGGTATAAAACTCTTCCGTTACACAGAGTGCATGTTGACACGGAGTTGGCCTCAGGATGTTTTAATGTTGCTGTGTGTTCTGCTCTGCCTGTCGTAGGCGTGACGTTTATTATGGGAAACGATATTGCTGGTGGTAAAGTGTGTCCTCTCCCGGAGGTTGTAGAACAGCCCAAAACATGTCCCAAGCCATGTCTGAGGTGTTTCCGGCCTGTGTGCTCACTCGTGCCCAAGCACGGAAGCAGGGGGAAGATATTAATTATATCAGAATCTGTGTTAGCACCCCCTTGTGATGTTGATGAGTCAGAAATTGAGTCTAAAGTTTTACATAGCGAGATGCTTAAAACTGAGACCTTACCGAGTGAGCTGGAGGAGGCGAAAGAAAGGCAATCGATTAATCCACAGTCAGAATTGCCCTCTCTTGTACTGCCTGTCACTCGTGAAAATCTTGTTTCAGCTCAGCAGTGTGATCAGTCACTGCGTCAGTGTTTTGACGCGGCTGTCACACCCGAAGCGGCCAAAAAGATGACCGTAGCTTATTTTGTGGACAATGGAATGTTGATCCGGAAGTGGTCTTCTCCTGTTGCTGCTGGTATGGAGTGGGGCGTGACTTATCAGATTGTAGTGCCCGTTGCTTACCGACTGCAAGTGTTATCATTGGCACATGAAAACCCATGGTCTGGTCATTTGGGAGTTACAAAGATGTATAACCGTGTGCTAAAGCATTTTTTTTGGCCTGGACTTAAAAATGCTGTAGCGAAACACTGTAGATCATGTCATGTTTGTCAGATCACTGGAAAACCTAATCAGGTTATTCCTAATCAGGTTATTCCTCCGGCCCCTCTCCGAGCCCTTCCAGCACGTAATTGTGGATTGTGTGGGACGCCTCCCCAAGGCAAAATCTGGTCAACAATTCCTCCTTACCATTATGTGTATAGCGACCAGATTTCCTAAGGCTATTCCTCTGCATACAATTACCGCTAAAACAGTGATTAAAGCACTGACCAAATTGTTCTCTATATTTGGTTTTCCAAAAATTATTCAGACAGATCAAGGCACTAATTTTCTTTCCAAGCACTTTAAACAGTTCTTACATTCTCTGTCCATCCTTGATGCCTCTGTATTGTCTGTTGAAGGGGAGGATTCTCATTCACCTGTCCATAGTAGCGCTGTGCACAATCTGAAATTGGTTCCTAAATTTAATGAACGTGATTTGGATACCTTCTTTATACTTTTTGAAAGGCTAGCAGCAAACTGAGAATGGTCAGAGGCTGATAAAATTATTTTGCTCCAGTGTGTTGTAGTGGGAAAGGCTCAAACGGTGATTAAAGCACTGACCAAATTTTTCTCTATATTTGGTTTTCCAAAAATTATTCAGACAGATCAAGGCACTAATTTTCTTTCCAAGCACTTTAAACAGTTCTTACATTCTCTGTCCATTATGCATCGAGTTTCTAGTGCGTATCATCCCGAGTCGCAGGGTACACTGGAACGGTGGAACCAAACACTCTGCTCTCCGCAGATACTGTCTGGAGACGGGAACAGGTTGGGATGAGGCTGTGCCCTTTGCATTGTTTGCTTTGAGAGAAGCGGTACAAGAATCGTTAGGGTTCAGTCCAGCTGAACTGCTGTTTGGACATGCTGTACAAGGTCCTTTGAAGGTTTTAAAAGAACAGTTTATGTCTGATGACTCGTCCTCCCAGTCTAATGTGTTGGATTGTGTCAGTCAGTTTAAAGAGCGGTTACACGATGCCTGCTTGCTTGCCAAAGAGGCACTTTATTCCTCACAGAGGACTATGAAGCGTCGTTATGACGAGAAGGCTGTAGTGCGCTCTTTCAAGCCGGGAGATCAGGTCCTGGTGTTGCTGCCTATTCTTGGATCTGCTCTGTCTGCTCGCTTTTCTGGTCCATACACTGTGGAAGAGAAACTTAGTGAAACGGACTATGTAATCCGAACACCCGACCGCAAGCGCCAGTCTCGTGTTTGCCACATTAATATGCTTAAAACATATCATGTTAGAGAGACACCCCCGTCGGAGGACGGGAAGGAGGTATTACCTGTTTCTATTGTTAGTCCTGCCCTTATAACCTTCCGTCTATGTTGTGCAGAAGATGAAGATGGTCTTGTGCTTCGGAACGCACCTCAACAGTGCGCTAGACTAACAAATTCTGAGTCCTTGTTAAACTTGTCTTCCCATCTGGCTCATTTATTAGATAATCAGTGCTGTGATATAGTTCAGTTAATCGGTGAGTATCCGGCACTTTTTGGTGACATCCCCTCTCAGACAACTGTCTTGCAGCATGATATTGATGTGAATTACATTACATTACATTACAGGCATTTAGCAGACGCTCTTATCCAGAGCGACTTACACAACTTTTTTACATAGCACTTTACATTGTATCCATTTATACAGCTGGATATATACTGAAGCAATTCTGGTTAAGTACCTTGCTCAAGGGTACAACGGCAGTGTCCTTACCCGAGAATCGAACCTGCGACCTTTCGGTTACAAGCGCAGTTCCTTACCCACTGTGCCACACTCCGTCCTGAATGGCTCTGTTCCCATTAGACAACATCCATACCATATCAATGCTGTAACGTTTTACGTTGCTGTAACGATGCTATGAAACAGGAAGTGCAGTATCTCTTAGACAATGAATTGGCTAAGCCCAGCTCCAGTCCCTGGAGTTCACCCTGTCTTCTTGTTCCAAAGCCCGACGGTACAGCACGTTTCTGTACAGATTTTCGCAAGGTAAATGCGATTACAGTGCCAGACTCCTACCCTCTGCCGAGGATGGAGGACTGCATCGACAACATTGGTTCCGCAAAATTCGTGACTAAACTCGACCTACTTAAGGGGTATTAGCAGGTTCCTTTGACACCCCGTGCCTCTGAAATTTCTGCCTTCGTCACCCCAGATGACTTTCTGCAATATAATGTTTTGGCATTTGGACTTCGCAACGCCCCCGCCACCTTTCAGCGATTGGTGAATACAGTCCTAGCTGGTGTACCTAATTGCTTTGCTTATTTGGATGATTTGGTTGTAAAGTCGGACAATTGGTCCGATCACATTCAAGTATTGCGAATAGTGTTCGACAGGTTGGCCAAAGCAACGCTCACTCTGAACCTGGCCAAGTGCGAATTTGGTAAAGCGACCGTAACCTACCTGGGGAAACAGGTGGGTCGAGGTCAGGTCCGTCCAGTTGAAGCGAAGGTTGCTGCCATGCGCTGAGTTTCCTGCGCCCACCACAAGGCGTGAACTACGCCGTTTTCTCGGAATGGCAGGTTATTATAGAAGTTTTTGTAGAAACTTCTCTGTGGTTGTCGCCCCTTTGACTAGTGCCCTCAGTGTGATTAAACATTTTGAATGGACCCCAGATTGTCAGCATGCCTTTGAAAGTGTTAAGGCGTTGTTATGTAGTGCCCCTGTGCTCGCTGCCCCAGACTTCGCACTACTGTTTCAGTTAGAGGTTGATGCGAGTGCCCTGGGAGCTGGTGCCATGCTTCTGCAGGAAGATGCGGAAGGAGTTGATCACCCTGTCTGTTTTTTCTCCCGGAAGTTTAATAAGCACCAGATACGATATTCCACCATTGAGAAGGAGGCGCTTGCGCTGCTATTAGCATTGCAGTTTTTCGAAGTCTATCTTGGCTCTAGTTCTGTGCCCATTGACGTCTACATGGATCACAACCCATTGGTTTTTTGTATAGGATGTACAACCAGAACCAGCGCCTCATGCGTTGGTCTCTGATTGTACAGAATTACAACATTGTGATTAAACATAAGAAGGGGAAGGACAATGTGGTAGCAGATGCGCTATCTCGTGTTTAGTGTGTGCATGATACTAGATTTGGGATTTGTATACTGTTGTATTGTATTCCCCTGTCATCGTGTATTGAACAAACTTTAACTAGTTTGTTCTTGTGTGGGGGAGTGTTACGTTCGCGTGTGAGATGCGGGCGTGCGTTTTTCTCCCCTCTTTCGTTCTGCTCTCTCTCGGTTGCTGTCTTTTCCGCAGGAGTCCCTGTGCCGCCCTTCGTTATTCCCATTAGTCATCCCCCATCAGAATTCTCCCGCTCATCCCCCCCATACGCCAATCAACTCCCTCCTGCAATCATGTCTCCTCCAATCATGCCTCAGCTCTCAATTTAAAATATCCCCATTTCGTTCCTGCAGGAGCCTTCCGTTTCCTCATTTGTGCGGTGTGTTTGGGCAAATGCTAGATTGTGTGTGTTATTTGAGAGAGTTGTGTTGTCTAAAATTTTGTCCTCCCTGGTTCACTTCAGAGACCAGTGTTAGGTAAGTTCCGGGGGCCCCTATACACGTGTTGACACGTAGGGTAAGGGCTCTGTCTAAGCACATTAGTTTAGTGGTGGTGTCGCCCCCTTTATTTATGACTGCTGGTCGCAGTTAGGTTAGTTAGACAAGTTTTGTTTTCTGTATTGTTAATTGGTTAGTTATATTACAAATTCGTAGTTAGGGTATTGTGTTATTTTCGGCACCACTCCTTTTTTTTTTACTGGTCTCGGTTGTGTGTCTTGGCGTGTTTTATGTTTGGAAATGTCTGTTAATATTTGTGAATAGCCCTACCCCCCACACAGTAAAATCCCTTTCACCGTAGTCCGCCTTGTGTGTCTCTCATAAGAAAGCTTATATATTTAGTTACATCTCCTGGTGCCAAACATCATTTTAAATATTGCACCCTTAACCCCTAGAAGGGTCGTAACAGAGGCCTATACATCTGAACTGACAAAACTCTATTTGGCAAATCAATGTCCTGTCTTGAAATTGAGCACCTTTCACAGATCTCTGATATCCTTTATGATCTCTGTATAAATGAGACTTAAAGGTGTAAACTTTCTGAATGATCGTGAACAATTGGGCACACCACACGAGATAGAGCAATTTGGTTCATTTCGGTGTAGTTTCGTGTGTTGTGTGAATGAAATTACTATTTTGCTCTCATGACTACACAATTTGCAGTGAAACATTTTAACTGTGTACTTTAGACCCAACGGCTGGATAAAAATATCAATTGAATGTGATCAGTATCCTATATTAGTCCTATATTAGTTTTGTAGTTTTGAATTGCAATGTGTGCAATATGGCACAGAATTGGGTCAGAAAAAGGAAAAAAATCAGATAAATCTAGTAATAACTGCAATGCAAAATTCAAGGAGACACCGCAGAAGCTCAAGTGCAACTGTGTGTGCCAACATCATAATCCATTGACCTACAAGAGTTAAGTAGACACCAGACAGATAGCTAACGTTAGTCAGTAGGAACCCTTAACTAACGTTAGTTGGCCACAGATGTGTCAATGTCAACCAAAATAAAATGTACATGATGCAACGCGAGAGAATCAACGGGGTTGGGGCTTTCACATTAACGTTAAGATTTAGAACTTGATTAGAAACTTGAACGGTATGTCAGACTAACGACGTTTGAACTTCTAATTTGACGTGCGATTGTCCTGAAGTTAAATGCGTTGAGGCTGTTTTATACTTCTGCGTATGTAACACAGTTCACCTTAGTTTACATTAAGTAAAACACCAGAGTCAAGTTTATACAAAAATCAAACCGGTTTATTAACACTAGACTGAATGAAGGTTCAAGGTCTCAAGCTATAACCAGCTGGATGCAACAGTTGTTCTTTGTTCACAAAACTTCACACAGCAAACCAGTGCAACACACGGTGAGCCACAGGCATGCACACAAGATAAATGATTATGTGGATATCTATAATAAAACATGACAAGGCCCTCTGTGGACATACACACACAAGAGAGAGAAACAACCTTAATTCCAGTACAATATATCGCTGTATATAATTTTTGACCATCAACACTTCTCATTAAATCATTTCAAAATACAAATACTACACATACTATAATTTATTACATACAATAAAAACAATACCTATTTAAATCAAACAGCACAAGATGGCTCACCCGCTTGTATAGCAATCACTTTAAAATGCAAATAATCAGCATACTATACTTTGTTACATACAATAAAAACAACACCTATTTAAATAAAACAGCACATGATGGCTCACCCACTTGTATAGCAATCACCCGTTCTTCAGTCCTGCAATGGCCTTCAACGCTAAGCTTCTTTACTTCTTGCTTGTACCAATCTAGCAATAATCTAGCGTACAAAGCGATTTCCAAGTGATCTAACGTACTAAGCGATTTCCCAGCCAGCCACATGCCATGAGACACCTCCCAAGAGTGAACAAAGTCTCACACACTCTGGGTTTCTCCTCTTATTTGCAGGGCAACATGCCGCACAAGTATAAATGATCTGCCTGCCCCCTTCGCGAGTGCCGCACGCAACGCAAACTACGAGAACTATGCAGACTGCGCTGAAGTATAAAACAACCTTTAGCTTATAGTTGATGACATACACTTTCAAACCTCAAGAACCCGAGCCTCAATATGAATGATATAACGTGGCAAACAAATTGGCTAACTTCCATAAGTGTCGATACAACATTATCATGATTAATAGTATACTCTATTATGGTGTGGACATGTGAAGTTGTTTATGAAATCTGTCTGTTGAAATGGGGTTGGAATGTACAGAATTTAATGTTTTTAAGGGCTGAGTGTCTGTGGCTGTTGTGGTTATTTCTGTGGGGAACCCTGAAAAGTGCCAAACTCTCGGTGCTGTATAGGTATGCGGCATGCCCCCGCCAAGGCGTAACTTGGTGGGATAGCATACCTGCCATCCCAATCTCATAAAAAACACATTTTCAACGTACATAAATGCCAAGTTACTCACACATACAAGACATACACCGTCTATAACTCATTCATTCAGACTGCAAAAATCCACACCTGCCATTAAAAGCATTGATATCAAAATGACGCCAAGTTACGGTACTACAAACAATATAGGCTATCTTGCCTCACTGAAATTAAATAAGATGTATTCCAAAGCAATGCTACCCAATATTTCCTCAATTATTTCAAGTCACTTGGCCCTGTGTGTATAAGCATGCAGTACATGGACAGGCCAAACATATGTGTGGATGGCTTTCTCACAGTCAAGATTGATTGAATAGGCGTCTATATGTCATGTCCAATTTGTATTGGTATGTATGTATTTCGGTGCCCAGCCTTTCTGTTGCATGAATGATTGTATGTTTCTTGGTATAAATGTCTGTTCATAAATGTGAATGTAACATGCTGCGAGGGAAATGTCTCCATGGGGATAAAGAAGTTCTCTATGTATGTATGTACAATATGTATTTTACATGCAGTATTTATTGTACGTAGCAAATATACAATCACTTGTACATTTACTCAAATTTATTTCAGAAGCAAGTATAAACATATGTTTTCTGGAGAAATATGCTTCCTGTAGTTACTGACCAGCAGTTTTCTACATGAATTTCAATGTGAAATTCGAAATATTTGACACTTTGACCTGACACATAATTTGCATGACATTGTAAAATGGTAAGATTACAAAACACAGGGCCAAGTGACTTGAAAGAATTGAGGAAATATTGGGTAGCATTGCTTTGGAATACATCTTATTTAATTTCAGTGAGGCAAGATAGCCTATATTGTTTCTAGTACCGTAACTTGGCGTCATTTTGATATCAATACTTTTAATGGCAGTCATGGATTTTGGCAGTCTGAATGAATGAGTTATAGACGGTGTATGTCTTGTATGTGTGAGTAACTTGGCATTTTTGTACGTTGAAAACGTGTTTTTTATGAGATATCATTTCTTTTTGCAAAGCATTTTATTATGAGAGTGAGAAATGTGAAGTGACCCTGTAAGAAACGGTTGTGGATTATGGCTATCCTTGTGTGAATTTGTACAGTCTGATGAACGTGTACCGTTTAGCAGTTTCGGTTCGCTATATATGTAAAACAGTGGCTGTGACAAAGGGTGCGGTGGCGTAAGTGTAAATGCATCCTAAACGCAGATAAAATATGGCCAGTGTATGTACTCATGGATTTGACGGCCATCCAACGAGCCTTGATTGACAAAAGAATCAGCAAGCCCGTAGAATTAGAGCTCCCTAGGTCGCAACTTGTGTACCCTTCTGTCCTGCTCTGTTGTCTGTTATTTCGTGGAGATGCACTTTTAGTGTTTGTAAGGTTTATAAGGCATTTTGATAGGCTTATCTGCAGGTAGGAATCCTCTTCGCTGTTTTGCTAAGCTAGAACCAGAAAACTTGATAGTGGAGAATAGGAGCAGACGCATATGTCCCAACAGGCTTTGCATATGAGAAAATAACAACAGTGTGAGAGAAATTAGGATGAAATGATGAAATTGCGTAGTTGAAACGATATGTTTTTAGCAGAATGGGCATGAAGGTGAAGGTTGACATGATCACAGACCATAGTGCGAAGTAAATTAAGTGACCATGAGCGAGCTTAGTTTCCTTATCGAATGGTATCTATAACAGTCTGTATAAAGCATGAGCCGTTGAAGTGGAGGGTTAAGTAACGTGAATCTATTCTCATGTTCAGTACTAGTAGTTATAATTATAAATGAGTCATGATTTTAAATGTAATGTTTTAATGGGGAGTTGCAGAAGGTACATATGTAGTAATTGTTTGTATGTGGCTAGATAGAGAACAGGGTGAGGTAACATGAATGTAGAAACGTGGCGTTTGCTGATACGAAGGTTTTGTACGGTAGCCAAGTGAAGAAATATAGTTAGTAGAAATGGCAGAGTGGTGAACTGGTGTAACTTTTTAATAAAAGGAATATATTTGCCATCATGAAATGCATATGGGTGGCCGTGAGTGAGTTTTGGTAAAGCAAATATCAGCGTAAGAAAACATTAGTGTAAAAGAGGAAATTATGTACCTGAGGGCGAGGCGGGATTCAATCCTTCAACCGGAGGTTTACCAGTCTGTGACTTTGTTAGTGCAGCACCATGACATAGCTATGCAATGCGTGAAATATCATTAGCAAACCTGTCCTTGGTTTTAAAGAAGAACACAGGCCAGTAAGCACAGAAGAGCTCCCGTTGAATCCATATGGCTTTGCAATATTGTAGCCGGTTAATAACTGAAAGTGCAGACGGTACGTCATAATGCAGTGTATACGTTCGGTGAACGGCGGGTAGATATAGTGCAAAAGCAATAATTGAGAAGTAGTAGACAATTATTAGTGAGGGTAAAAGCAGGTTGAAGAAATGTGTTCCTAGCTGGGCTTGAACCTATGACCCCATGTTCCCAAGACTGTAACCTTGCCCACTAGGCCACAGGCAGACTAGCTGTTTAAACGGAAATGTTTCAGAGTAAAAAGGTATGGGTATTTTACGTGTGTATGCGAGTTTTTGATTGGGTCGTGTAGGTGAAGATTTGGCTAGTGTCGGTAAAATGTCCAATGGGGAGACATGTTGTTAGTGGGATAGGCGGCAGGAAAAATAAGAAGAAGAAGAAGAAGAAGGAGAAAACGCAAAATCCCCTTAGTTTGGGGCTTCATTGTGTGGACATGTGAAGTTGTTTATGAAATCGGTCTGTTGAAATGGGGTTAGAATGTACAGAATTTAATGTTTTTAAGGGCTAAGTGTCTGTGGCTGTTGTGGTTATTTCTGTGGAGAACCCTGAAAAGTGCCAAACTCTTGGTGCTGTATAGGTATGGGGCATGCCCCCGCCAAGGCGTAACTTGGCGGGATGGCATACCTGCCATTCCAATATAGCTAGCCAGTGTGTTCAGGACGATTAACATGACCTTAGTTTGCAAACAAAATATGAATTACGATGAATAACATTAGCAAAACTAACGTTAATTGACAATGCTAATGTTACTTAACAAACACGCTGTCCAGTCACAGTTCGGAAATGTAACGTAACGTTAATTCTTACCCACAGTGGTTATGATGAATGTGAAATTCTGAAAACTTTTTTGCTCACGTGCTAGCTATTACTAGCTAACACTTGCCAGCTAGCTAACTTAGCTACATTAGCTTGTTCAAGATAAGTAATAACATTGACATTCGTTAGCAAGAAAAATATTAATGGTAGTGAAAGCAAAAGCAATCGACAACAAATCTTGTAAGCTGCACGGTTTAGAAATGTATAGTAACATTAAGTTTTACCCACCCGGTGGTTATGATGGAGTTTGAAACCTGTGGCACGTTTTTACACTCAGTGCTTACAACCAGACTGTGCAAATGCAAATCAATACCATAAAGCAACACACCAGCAGAATTTACTGTAAAATTGATTGAATCCTTTATTTTTGCTTAACATGTACTGTTAAATTCACAGACACAGGTCAAAACTGTAATCATTTTCATAACCCAAGATGCATTGCGGTCTACAGTATTATATCGTAAAGTGCTAAAACAATACATTACTCTAGGATTCTACTGTAAAAAATTACAGCAATTTGTTACAGTGTAGGGTAAAGAAGAAGGCGTTAGGCTTAGATGTGCAGGGCCAAGTAAATATATTGTAGCAAGGTTATTCCCTGCGAGAAATTGTAAAGCTTAAGATTCCTAGGTGCAGTGTTCAGTGTTAGCTGATGGGCAGTAATGTTAACAAGAAGCTCAGGAAGATCAAGAGGCAGTAGACAAATATCTATATGGAAAACTTTTGTAAAATCCTCCAAAGGCTGAAAGAAAACAACATTTACTCCTCAACGACTGCTGGTATATTACTATGTAATGTTATGATTGACTGCACAATGCTGCACTGAAGCAACCATTCCTGCTGTTATGCTGGGCTCTCAGTCATTGTTATAGACTTTGTAACAGTCAAAATTGTGAAATGTACCTTTAAGACGCTTATGTTATGTTAAGGAGCCCCTCCCCACATTCGTTACCCACGTTAAGTGAGTTCAACAAACTGAAAAGCCCACCTTCAGAGCAAGAACAGATTGAGCTTATATGTAAGCATGCTCTGGAAAAATATAGAGTCGCACTTTATGGCACACCTCTCCCTTCAGTCTTGGACCTGCTGCTGTGCTCGGTCATGTGGAGAACAAGACTTCACAGTCATCATGGAACACCCCTTTTAAAGTCAAAGTGAACCTCAACGCTATAGCATTAGATGCCACACTTGACACCGGCACCTCACTTTCAGCCGTGCGGGCCGAGCTCGTTCAGAAAAACAACCAAAGTCAACCTAAGACCCACACCTGGTCAGACCCACCCGTTCATCTCGCGAATGGTACAGTCTGCGACCCCTCAGGGATCACCTGGTTGACTATCGGCTTCATGGGCAGACGTTTCTATTGTCGGTTCGCCATAATCCCTCACCTCTCTTCTCCTTTGATCTTGGGGATGGACTTTATGATGTGTGCCTCAGTAACCATCCATGTACCCTCCAGGACTATGATCATAAATGACAGACCGCCCTGCCCCAATGAGTGGGAGGATGACAGCTTGGCTGTGGCTGACCTTGAGGGTGGCACTATGATGTGCCTGGAATCCCTCCATCTGCTGTTCAAAGCAAAGTTGAGGAAGCCAGTTTAGAGAGGGAACAGAAGGCGGAGCTATTGAAGCTGCTGGAATGCTTCGGTGAGTTGTTCGATAGTCACCTTAGCCACACCTCTCTGGCTGAACATGCTATTGACATCGGTGATGCGAGGCCCGTCAATCTCCCTCCTTACCACACCTCTCCTGCTAAGAAACAGATCATAGAGGACCAGGTACAAAAGATGCTGCACGAAGGCATCACTGAACTAGCATCAGGACCATGGGACGCTCCAGTGGGCATTGTGAATAGGCCTTCCGGTGAACCAAGGTTCTGCGTGGACTTCAGAGGGCTCAATCAGCTTACAGCTAAGGATTCGTATCCACTGCTGCGTATTGACGAGTCTCTCGACTTCCTATTCAGAGGGAAGTTCATCACCACCATAGACCTGACTTGAGGTTATTGGCAGGTGGCCGTTGCAGAGGAGTCCAGAACAAAAACAGCCTTCATAACGCGCTGTGGCTTGTTCCAGTTCAGGGTTCTCCCCTTTGGACTCAGCAACGTACCAGCGACTTTTCAAAGGTTTACGAACACTGTCCTCGCTGGCCTCATCTACAAGTCCTGTGCAGTCTACCTTGACGACATAGTTGTAGTATCACCGACCTTTGAACAATATCTGACAGACCTTCAAGAAGTTCTCTCCAGGCTGAAGTCTGCTGGTCTCTTGCTGAAACTAAGCAAATGTCAGTTCTGCCTCAGCGAACTCACCTACCTTGGCTACTGTGTCACCCCGTCAGACATACATGCTGACCCCGACAAAGTGAAGGCCATGACAGAGTTCAAGGTGCCATCCACAGTAAAGCAAATCCAACAGTTCTTTGGATTGATCAGCTACAATCGCCGCTTCGTTCAGGATTATGCCCGTTATGTTGAGCCGCTCTTTGCTCACACAAAGAAACGTGCCATTCAGCTGGGATAGTGATTGCTAAGCTGCCATGGATCTCTTGAAGAGCCGAATAACTTCAGCACCTGTCCTGAGGTTCCCAGACTTTACTCATCCCTTCTTCATTCATGCTGATGCATGCGACGCAGGCCTTGGAGCAGCGTTAATGCAGGGAGATGGCGAGGGTCGAGATATTGCTGTCGCATATGGAAGTTGTGCCCTACACAAATCTGAGAAGCCATCCTCAACACCTGAGAAGGAGTGCTTAGCCGTCATCCTGGCCTTGGAGCACTTCAGGCCATACGTTGAGGACCTTCATGTGACTATCTTCACAGACCACAGCAGCCTCAGGTGTTTGATGTCCTGCCCCAACCCATCTGGCAGGCTGGCTTGATGGTCTCTTTGTCTCCAGGACTTTGACTTCAGTATAATACACAAGCCTGGGGAGCGCAACAAAGTGCCCGATGCCCTGTCCCGTAATCCTCTTCCTGCGACAGATACTCCCATTGATCTCATGCCTGAGTGCACCGTGATAGGCAGTCCGGATCTCCATGCCCCGCCCTCTGTGATGTGTTGGTGGACCATTACGCCATGATCTGGAAGAAGGCATGCAAGAAGAGACAGACAGCCATGACCCCCCACAGTATGCTGTTCAAGATGGGCTCCTCTACTTTCACGACCCTAAGACAAAGTGTGGTTTTCACCCACTAAAGCAGCTGAAGCTTTACACGCCCACAACCATCCGTGGTTCCCTGCTGAAGTACTACCATGACCACCCTACAGCTGGACACCTGGGTATTACAAAGACGCTGGCATGGCTACGGGGCAGGTTCTTTTGGCCCAAAATGGCCTTTGATGTCAAGAAGTATGTTGTCACTTGTTCTGTGTGTCAAACTATACTCCACCTTCTCTTCCCTCCTCATTCCTCCTCCACCCCCACCTCCCTCTTCCCTCTCCACAGATGACTTTCTGGCCGCATTTGAAGGAAAGGTGACTACAATCCGTAACTCCTTCGCCAATCCAGTGAGCCCCCCAACCCCCCGGGACAAACCCACAGCCACACTGACCTCCTTTGAGATGCTGGAAGATTCCGATGTACTACAACTCATCACCTCTCATCGTGCAACCACCTGTCCACTTGACCCCATCCCATCTACAGTTCTCCAATCCATTTCCAGCGAGTTCCTTCCCTATATGTCCTCCATTGTTAATTCCTCTCTTTCCTCTGGTCATATTCCCTCTGATTTTAAGATGGCTCGTGTTACCCCACTTCTCGAAAAACCCACCTCAGACCCCTCCGACGTAATGAATTATCGACCCATATCGGTCTACCCTTTCTGTCCAAAACCCTTGAATGAGCAGTTCTTAAAAAACTAACCTCTTTTCTCCATCAGAACAAACTGCTAGACCCTCACCAGTCTGGCTTCCGATCTGGGCGCTCAACACAGACTGCGCTCCTAGCTGTGACGGAGGCACTTGCCACTGCAAGAGCCTCACGCCTCTCCTCTGTCCTGATCCTTCTTGACCTGTCTGCAGCTTTCGACACGGTCAACCATAAAATACTCCTCTCCACCTTGGCTGGGATGGGCATCGCCGGGACTGCCCTGTCTTGGTTCGCTTCCTATCTTGCAGATAGGTCCTACCAGGTCACCTGGAAGGGGTCTGCCTCTGCTTCTCATCCCCTTGTTACGGGAGTGACGCAGGGATCTGTACTGGGTCCTCTGCTGTTCTCCTTATACACCAGATCTCTTGGTTCAGTTATTACTTCACATGGCTTCTCCTATCATTGTTATGCAGATGACACACAACTCTTCTTTTCTTTCCCCCCCTCGGCCACACAGGTCAATGATAAGATATCTTCCTGCCTGGCTGACATCTCCACCTGGATGGCCAGCCACCATCTGAAGCTCAACCTCAACAAAACTGAGCTGCTCTTCTTCCCGTGCAAGACCTCCTTACTTTGTGAGCTCTCAATCACGGTTGATGGCACCACAGTGACTGCCTCTCACTCTGCCAAGAGCTTGGGGGTGGTCCTGGATGACCAACTGGACCTCAAGGAGCACATCAAGGCAACATCACGGTCCTGCAGATTCCTTCTGTACAACATCAGAAGGATTCGACCATACCTGACGACGCACTCCACCCAGCTGCTCGTCCAGGCTACGGTGACCTCTCGCCTTGATTACTGCAACTCTCTCCTTGCAAGCCTGCCAGCTTGTGCCATACAGCCACTAAAGATGATTCAGAATGCCGCTGCCCGACTCATCTACAACCTTCCCAAATTCTCCCACGTCACTCCTCTGCTGCGATCACTCCACTGGCTACCAGTCGCTGCCAGGATCCGGTTGACCCTTGCCTACACTGCTGCCAACAGGACAGCCCCCATCTACTTGCAGGACATGACTCGATTCTATGTGCCTGCTCGACCACTCCGCTCTGCGGTAGCAGGGCGCCTTGTAACCCCTCCCACCCGCCCAAAGGGATCACAGAGCTTCTCCACCCTCCACCCCAGTGGTGGAACGAACTCCCCGTCCCTCTCCGAACCTCCCCCTCACTAATTCTATGAAACCAACGATTCTATCAAGAAAACATAGTTCCTTTTTGTTTTATACCATACATACAATTAGCACCAATTTTGGTCATTTTTGTCATTACATTATTTAAGAAAACTATGTGAAACCAACTCAATCAAATTAATCTCCCTAGCTCTGTCTTGCTTTTTTAAATGTTGCGGTCTCGCAGTGTAGACATTGCGTTTTTCCAAGACACTCTGAAACTGGGTTTGAATGCCAGTTAGCTTTATGATAGGTTCGCCGTCACTTGTCACCTAGCCAATATTAAAATTCTGGGTTTTAGGTCAGATTGGTCTCACAGCATGCTTGTTATCCCGGCTAGCTAGCTAGCTAACTATTGAATTGTATTCAAAACAGCGGTTACTACAAATGGAATCGTTCACAAAGATACGGATGAAAATGCGTCCCGTAGCCATGAGTTAAATACGGAACGCTTATTCTACTGTCCAAATAAGACACCATTCCGTATTTTGCGGGATGGTTGGCATCCCTAAATGAAGCCAGTAACTAGAACCGTGATTCAACGTTGCCATCTATTGCGAAATTGGACATTGAAAAGGGGAGGGGACGTAACAACAATTTAAAATCGATAGAATAATTTTGCGGTTTTAACTACTTTAGAATGCTGGATATTGTAGTGCATTGATTTTAGAACTGTTAAAAGGCCGAGGTGTCCCTTTACTGAGAAATAAGGCCAATCAAAATCGAGTATTCAGCCAAGCCGTTGTATAAGTCTAGCTAACGTTAGTCCTGCTTGTAATAGTCAATTAAAATGCTTTTCCTTTTCCATCCCCTTTTGTAATTAATAGCTGTAAGCCTTTGCATTTTCATTATTGATTAGTCTTATATGTATATGTGGAATTGGCTGCGATGCAAGGGGCACCAGCTAAAATCTTGCCTAGGGCACCAAATTGGTCAGGGCCGGGCTCTGCTTATATGGTTGAAGTGGTAGCTATTAATAAAGTAGCACTTGTGAAATCCCAGTATCGTGGTCGACGTGAGTGGCTTGCTTTAACATCTCCCTCCCTGCTTTCCGAGTACCACCATTACGGCACACGCACCACCAAAAAGTGTTACAACTTCCAATAAGATATGCCATACACTGTTAGAAAACTTACACTGTCCTACTGGAAAGAAGCATCTATCAAACCAGAATGAACTGAAAAGAATTATAAAGGCATAAAAAGCATGTGGCCCGCTTTCTATTTTCATGTTCATTTCTCAAGCGGATTGTCCAAGACATTAAATGACCACTGAATCTTGAAAAGGACATCTCAGTGCAATCTCAGCAGGCCGCCATCATGGTCAGGAAGGGGTTAAATGCTTTCTGTTTTTACATTTACTTTATTTACCTTATTTAGAGGAAGAATAGACTTTTCTTATTTTTCTTATTAGCAAAAATATTTTATCCAACATTTAAAGCCGGTTCAGATTCATTTGAATATGTATTATTATTTTAATATGTGCATCCATATGCATGTCCATTCAAAATAAAAGCGTAGCTGCCAAATTATAAATATTCACAGATCACAGTTTATATAATCCAGTATAATTGCATGTCTGTAAGCCTGCAAGTTCATAACAGATCTTATCTAAGGCATTTTATTTGAAAATATCTTGCACTTATGTGTGATGGGCATCATAGGCATTCAGAGATGACAAGACATACAGAATGATGAGATAGAGCATTCAGTTAAGGCCTAGAGAACAGATCTGGAGAAATGTTAAGAAATTAACAAAAATAGTATTACTAAGATAGAAACTGTATAAAACATACCAGAGAAAACTGAAAATGAATGAGCTAAATTTAAACACATGACCTGAGGCGAGGTATTCTTGTGAAGCAAGAAGCAAGATAATTCAAAGATGCTAATTCTGTTTTCCTAACAATGTGCACGAGATGTCATCCCATCTCCATTCATAAATTAGCCACATCCACCCCTGGGCAATGGAGCTCATTCATCTGTACTGTACCTTTTCTTTTAAAACTTTAATATCCCCCATCAATATTCATACATTTACTTAGCCTGAAGGTCTAATAATCACACATATATACACCGATCAGCTATAACTTTAAAACCACCTGCATTTTTCTGTTTTAATATTTAATTTTCTCGGTTTGTAATCAAACAATTCACACATGGTCAAAGTGCAGACTCATAGCTTTTACTTAAGGGTATTCTTATACATTTTGGTTTCACCATGTAGTAATTACTGCACTTTTTATACATAGTCCCCCATTTCAGTGGTTTATACAAATTAACATAATGTCAAATAAAAGAGTCATGTTTTGTATTTGGTTGCATATCCTTTGCATGCCATGACTTCCTGATGTCTGTGACCTATCAACATCATCAGAGTCTGAATATCTTTTTGTCAGGTTGTCCTACAAGTGATACAAAAACTCTTTGCATTTGAATGGATCTCTATGAATTGGGGGTGGGACTAGATTCAGCTGTAAATTATGCTGATACAGTATGGAACACGTAATGATATACTCAGCTTGAACGTAATTGGAGGTTGAGGTGTGAGGACGTGTCTCTGTGAGCTCCCGAGCTCCCGCGGCTTTTTCCTATTTTAAATCCTATCTTAAATCGGTTTTATATCTATTTTATACCTTCTCTTGCATTATTTTTATTATTATTTATTTATTTTTTGTACTATAGCTTTTAGTCGGTTACAGGATTGTTAGTCATCGGACATGGATTTTAAGTTGTTATATGAACTAGTCTTAGCAGTGGCTCGCTTTTAGCCTGGTGGCTAAGACAACCAAAATAAGACAACCACAAGACAACCATGCCGGCTGTGCCCGGTGGGGATGAACTGCTGCTGGAGCAAGCGAACAAAAAGATTACTGACCTGGAAGAGGACAGCTGACGGCTCTCGGATGAATTAGCCTACATAAAAAAGACTCGCTTCTGTCCAGCTTTATGGACGTGGCTCATGGGCAGTCCAAGAAGATTGCCTCTCTCGGCGCAGCCTTGCAGGATACAATTCCGTGGGACCCCTCCACTGGTCCACGGCCTTCATCCTGCTCGATAGAGAGACTTAAATGGGGCCGCCTCACCGCCTCGCCTAAACTGCTCCAACCGCTACACGGTCTTGGTTGACGATGCTTCAGTCGACCCAGCCGACGCTCCTGCGTCTCCAGCTCCGACCCCCATCCAAAAACGGTGCCTCCCAACGCTGCAGCTTTCCCACCACTGGTGGTTGGCGGCGCTCGGGTGGCTCACCGTTCCACTGTGGGGCCTGATCAGCAGCCCTCATCCAGGGCGATGACCTTCGCTTCCAGGCTTAGGATCCTGAAGGATGCAGTGCTCAGATGCTCTGGAGGTCTTTCTTGCACTGAGCCGGTAGGGAACCCTCCCCCCAGGTCTGTTGTCGCTGCCTCGCCACAACACCTGCCTGCCCGGGCACACTCTACGGACTTATCATCCCCCTGTCCCCTCTTCCCCCCGACTACTTTAATAGTGGGAGATTCTATAACCAGGAACCTCCATTTTTTTAATGTAGTCACACACTGCTCCCTGGTGCCACGGTCCCTATTATCCCGGGTAAGCTATCGGGCCTGATGCCATCACTCCCGACGTCCATAAACCGGGTGGTAGTCCATGTGGGAACCAACGACATTGCTCGTCAGCAGTCTGAGCTGACCAAAAAGGATTTTAACAACCTTTTTAAGTTTTTAAACAACTGTGGAAAGTTCGTTTTTATTTCCGGTCCCCTGCCCACACTGAGGGGAGCGGCACGCTTCAGCCGAATCCTCAGCCTTAACACCTGGCTCCAGTCCGCTTGCAGAGCGAACAACATAGGTTTTATTGACAATTTTAATTTGTTTTGGAACTGCTCTTCCTTTTTTAGATTTGACGGAGTCCACCCCAACAGGCTGGGTAGCCGAATGCTAGCTGCTAATTTGCAGCACGCTGTTCAAACCCATCCACATGACTGACTGTTTACATTCCACACACGCCCCCTGGAATCTCCCTTTTCCCCTCCCGGTTACCTCTGAGGTCACTGTTTTCAGTGCTAGCCCCCCCCCCTACTGTCGCCCCCTGGAATTAACACCTCACTCGTGTCCACGGACAGCCGGCAGTGAGACTCACCAACCTGATGTCTTTGCTAAAGGAGAAGAGATCACTGGGTCCATCTGCAATTGACGACACGCAATTGTACATTTCCGTGGAACCGAACGATCTGAGTGCCTTATACTCCCTGACTGCCTGTCTATCTGCAATTAACCAATGGATGAACAATAACTTTCTGAAACTAAATGAGGATAAGACAGAGATTCTCTTGTTCCCCAAGAACAAAAGAGATATAATCTCAAAAAGGCTAGGGAATCTTGCCGATCAGATTAAATCGGAAGTAACAAGCCTCGGTGTAGTCCTGGACACGGACCTAAATTTTAAATCCCACATAAATAAGGTGACCAAAACAGTGTTCTTCCACCTGAGAAATATAGCCAAGGTATGGTCGTTTTTAACCCAGCAGGATGCCGAGAGGCTAATTCATGCTTTTATATCAAGCAGACTTGATTACTGTAATGCATTCTTTACTGGCCGTCCTAATAAGACAATTGAGAAGCTGCAGCTGATTCAGAACTCTGCAGCTAGGCTATTGACGAAAACAAGGAAGAGATAGCATATAACCCCTGTCTTGGCTGCACTGCACTGGCTCCCTGTGTCTTTTAGAGTTGATTTTAACATTTTGTCACTTGTTTTTAAGGCTCTTAATGGCTTGGCACCCCCATACATTTTAGAGTCCCTGGTGTCCTATGTCCCTTCACGAGCCCTTAGGTCCTCTGAGGCAGGTCTGTTAAATGTACCAAAGGTTCCCCAAAAGAAAATTGGGGAAGCCGCCTTCATCCACTACGCGCTAAAATTGTGGAACCTCCTGCCAAAAGGTATTCGAGAGGTGGGCTCAGTAGACATTTTTACACGACAGCTGAAAACACACCTTTTTAACCTGGCATACAATGAAAGATACCTTTTCCACTCCTTTTATTTATTTATTTATTTAATTCATTATTTTTTTGTTTTTACTCATTGTTGTAATATGGTTCATTG
Source organism: Anguilla anguilla (assembly GCF_013347855.1). Taxonomy (NCBI): domain Eukaryota; kingdom Metazoa; phylum Chordata; class Actinopteri; order Anguilliformes; family Anguillidae; genus Anguilla; species Anguilla anguilla. The sequence continues at coordinate 36,192,787 of NC_049209.1, forward strand.
TGATTTGGTGATATGGTTTTATTCTGATATTGTGGTATGACTGTGTTGATCTGTCAAAGCACTTTGAGCTACATACTCTGTATGAAAGGTGCTATATAAATAAAGTTATTATTATTATTATTATTATTATTATTTGTTTGGCTAAATGGCTTTAAATCATCAAGGGTGCAAGGTATCAAATGAGCCTCAAACCACCGTGCTGCTGCCAGATTTGCAATAGATACCTGATTAATTTTCCTGTTGAACTCAATATATTCAAGAAAAATATTCAGGAGAAACAATGCTTGTAGTATCTGGCAGCAGCACGGTGGTGAATTGTTTGATTACAAACAGAGAAAATAAAATATTAAATCAGAAAAAAATGCAGGTGGTTTTAATGTTGTGGCTGATCGTTATATATATATATATATATATATATATAGTGAGCTTGTCAGGGTTCTGTGTCTTCCCCCTGTTCCTGGTTGGGCCGCCAGATGGCGGCACCTCTGCTTTGTGTGTTTAATTGTTTTATTGTTTTCAATTATCCCATTATTAGTTGCTTATTGTCTCGTGTTCCCTTCCCTCTCTGTGGCCTGATTGTTCATTGTGCCCTCCTGTGTCTCGTCTGCGTCAGGTCTATTTAAGTCTCCCTTTTCCCTGACTTTGCCTGCCCGTTGTTGCCTGCCCGTTGCTTCTTGTCTGTTCCTTGCCTGCCTGTTGCCTGTTCCTTGCCTGCTCGTTGCCTGTTGCCTGTTCCTTGCCAGCTCTGTTCTCCACGTTTTTTTGGGACTTTTGTATTTCTTGTTTCCCGTATTTTTGGAGTTTTTTCTTTGTTTGTAATAACCGCCCTGCGAGGCTTTCTGTTCCCGTCGTTCCTCTTTAAGTAAAGTCTTTGTTCCTTCCACCTTTGGAGTCCTGTGTTTTTCCCCGCACTCTGCACTTGGGTCCATTCCCGCGCCCAGCCTGACAGAAGGATCCAGCCCGAGCTGGACCCAGCAGAGTTCTTTTTTTTCCTCCCTTGTTCTTCTCTCCTCGGGGTTTTTGGTTTTGCTGGTCATGCCACCGGTGTGGAGCAAGCCGGTGGTGGCTGGGGAAGCCTCCGGCCCAGGTCCGGCCGTGGAACAGGCTCCCCTGTCCAGTAGCCAGTGGGCGGAAAGACTTTTTGATACGTGCCAGGGGTCGCGCCCTTTTCTGGACTACGTGGGGGAGTTCCGCGCCGTAGCCGCAAAGGCGAACCTGCCCCAGTCAATCGTGTGCCAGCTCTTTAAGGACAACATGAGGGACCCCCTCCACGGCGGGCTCATGTATTCCGGCGTGGACAAGTGCGGTGATTTTGAAATCTTGTTCGCTACGGCTCTGCACTGGGACGAGTACCTCCGGGGGGTCGCAGATATGCCCCCTCTGGCGGAGAGGTACTCCCAGCCCAGCGAACCAGAGCCCGCCGTCCCGCCGGAGCCGCCCGCCCTGCCAGTTGTTCCGCAGGGGCTGCCTGCTCGGCCCGCCGTTCCGCAGGGGCTGCCTGCTCGGTTCGCCGTTCCGCAGGATCTGCCTGCTCGGCCCGCCGCTCCGCAGGAGCTGCCTGCTCGGCCCGCCGCTCCGCAGGAGCTGCCTGCTCGGTCCGCCGCTCCGCAGGAGCTGCCTGTTCGGTTCGCCGCTCCGCAGGAGCTGCCTGCTCGGCCCCGCGTCCCAGAGAAGTCGCCTGCTCCGCCCCGAGTCTCGGAGGGGCCCTCGTCGCCCTCTTCGCCCCGCGCCCTGGAGAAGCCTCCTGCTTCGCCCCGCGCCCTGGAGAAGCCTCCTGCTTTGCCCCGCGCCCTGGAGAAGCCTCCTGCTTCGCCCCGCGCCCCGGAGAGGTCGGAGGCTGCCCAGTGCTCCTGCCGTGCCTTGTGCTCCTGCGCCCCTTGGTGTTCCCTCGTCCTCCGGTGTTCCCTTGCCCCCTGGTGTTCCTTCGCCCCCTAGAGTCCGTACTTCCCCCAGTGTTCTCGCTTCCCCCAGTGTTCTCGCTTCCCCTGGTGTCGTCGCTCCCCCCAGTGACCGTCCTTCCCCTGGTGTCGTCGCTCCCCCCAGTGGCCGTCCTTCCTCTGGTGTCGTCGCTCCCCCCAGTGGTCGTCCTTCCCCTGGTGTCGTCGCTCCCCCCAGTGGCCGTCCTTCCCCTGGTGTCGTCGCTCCCCCTAGTGTCCGTCCTTTCCCTGGTGTTCATTCTCCCTTTGGTGTTGTCGCTCCCCCCGGTGTCCGTCCTTCCCCCGGTGTCGTCGCTCTCCCCAGTGTTCGTCCTCCCCCCAGTGTCCGTCCTCCCCCTAGTGTGGTCGCTCCCCCCAGTGTTGTCGCACCCCCTAGAGTCCGTGCTCCACCTAATGTTCTCACGCCACCCAGTGTTTCCGACCGTGTGTCTGTGTGTTCTCCAGCCCCCTTGTCTGGTTGCTGCCCGCCTGTTTGTCTGCCTGTTTGCCCGCATGTGTGTCAACCAGTTTGTTTGCCTGTTTGTCTGCCCCCCAGGCCGTCGGCCCACTGTCCTGCAAACTTGCACCGTAACCAGCGGTACAGGAACCCCTTCCACGGACGTCACAGCAAGCACGGATGCGTCGGTGTACCAAGACATAGGTGGCTACAGTTCTGGAGCGGAGAGGACACCCGGAGGTCCAACAGTATAACAGTCCAGGCTTACTAGGCGGGGATACAAAGGCCACGGCACTTTCAGAACGCAACGTACTCCAGGGCTAAGGTAGCAGATGAAGAACAACAAAAGTAAGATGAAACAAAAGATAAAAGAATAAAGAAAAAGGGGTAACAGGCCTGAGTGTCTCTGGCCTAAAAATACCTGCCAGAGTGGGGGGGGTGCGGTTCGGGCTACCATTGGTCGTTTAGAGGCACACCCTCCCATCACGATCGCCTTCCCGTCGGGGGTAGGGTCCAATAATTTTTATTACAAAATTTGATGAGGTGGTATAATATTTTAACTGTACTAGCTATTGGAATATGCTTCGTTCCCCGACCTTCGTCGGGAATTTTGGACAATTACAATACCAAACATGATCATTTTAGGAATTGGTTACAATGAGATGATTAATCCTTCCTTAGTGGTGCCAGCTAGGGGATTCAGAACTGCGGTGCCGTCTAATTCTAATAGCCTGCACTCACTTCGCATTTTGTTTCGGGCCAGTTTGGTTAAGAATTTTATTTAGTAATTGTTTAATCTGAACCTACTTTTGTCCGTTTGTTTACGTAGATGGAGAGGCCTTGAAATACCTAGGGTGCCAGCTAGTCGTCAGTAGCGTTCTGTGGGAGTGCAGCGCAATTATCCAGGCGCCAAGCTGTTGCGGTCCGAAGCTATCAGGCTGTGAGAGAGTTTGCACCTCATGCATGGTTCGCCAGGTACGAACATGAGTTCCTATGTCTCTACCATATGTAGATAGATTGTAAGCCCCCCGTGTCATCAATAGCCTTTGATTCTTGAGTTACGGGCGTCTGGCATGGGAGATCTGGAGATCAAGAGGGGAAGTAGTAGATAAGGTCGGAATGTTAGAATTAACAGATACAGGCTCATTTGGGAGTTTACAAAGGGATATGGTGTTTTATGTCCTCAGAGAGAGAGAGAAAACAAGAGAGGAGAGCAGAAAAAGGAAGTGAATTCTTCTTTTTTTTTTTTTTTGGTTGTCCTACAGGTGCGTATCAACAATGACTGTGTTCCATTTCCTAGGCTGCAGCCCAGCTAGGCATTTTCACTGTCCTGCAAAAACACATATCTTGTGAATGGCAACAATCTAACCTAGAACAAATCTATCTGTATTATATTTTTCTGCACAGAAATCCATGACTGTAGATGGTGTGGAGGTACCCATCCATCTCATTGAAGACACAGCTTACCCTCTGAAGAAGTGGCTAATGAAAGGGTTCACCCCTCACCATCGCCTGACTCCCGAACAGAACACCTTCAACTACCGTTTAAGCTCTGCTCGAGTGGTGGTCGAAAATGCATTTGGACGTTTTAAGGGCCATTGGAGGTGCCTTGCCAAGGGCAATGATGTGGACATTTATATAATGCCAGACATTTTTGCTGCTTGCTGCATACTGCACAATGTTTGCGAGATAAACAAAGAGAACTTTTTGGCTGAGTGGAACATTGATGCTGCTACTGACCTTCCACAGGAGCCTGACAGAGGTCTTTCATGCACCCCAGACAGGTAGCACACAAGGATACGAGAGGCAATGATGAGCATTCTTTAAAGAAAGCTCAGTCTAAATTTTAAGTTCCTTCAATGTACACTATTTTCTGTTGTGGACCCTTTTCTGTTTAATGGTGTCCTAGCTCAGTGTTTCTCAATCCTGGTGGACCCCCTGTCCTGCATGTTCATTTGAATCAGGTGTATTGGAGCAGGGAAACATCTAAAACATGCAGGGCAGGGGGTCCCCAGGACCAGAATTGAGAAACACTGTAGCTTACATGTCTCATTTTGCAATATATGTATGTACACATGTGACTCATACACACCAACTACTGGTTAGTCATAATAACAGTATTGTTTATTTTTGGTCTAAATACAAAAATGAAATATACTTAGATAAGAACAATATATAATAGAAAGTTTTAAAATAAAATCACACACAAATAGTGCAACTGGTTTGTAAACCAAAACGGTGTAAAATTGAACTGACCATTACAAAGGATGGCAAACATCCACTTGTCTGTAAACAATATGAAAAATGTACAATATAACAATATACCTAGAAAACAATATATACAGTAATAGTAAGAATAGAAAGTTTTAAAATAAAATCACACAAATAGTGCAACTGGTTTAACAAAAACAGTATAGAATGGAACAGGCTATCAAAAAGGTGGCAAACATTGTCTTTCTGTGAACAGTGTATTTGAAAAATAGTGCAATTGGAAGTAAGAAGTCTTTCAGAGGTCGGTGAAAGTAGGGCCCTGCCTTTGGTCATGGGGTCTTGACTCCAGGAGGTGTGTGCTGAGTGAGGGTTTTGAGGCTGCGTGGACTGGACCATTTGTCGGAGTGGAGAAGTCATGTCCTGAAGAACGGCCATCTCCTGCGCCATCTCCACCCGCGCCACTCTCCGTACCCACTCCTCGTACTCCCACTGCTCCAACAACCGAAGCTGTTCTCACTCGTTGAAGTCCTTGTCCATCTCACAGAACAGGTCCCTCATCTCTGCAGATAGCCTTTCCAAGCGTGTTTGTTCCTCCTCCTCTTCTTAGGTGGAGAACGGCACGACGACTCTAACAATAGCAACAAGAATGACATTAGTTTAACAGTAGTTACAAAGCCAGCTAGCATTGTTAGCCATGATCCATTACTTCTGTTGTGCTCTGTATCATGCAAGTAGCTAGGCTACACAAATTAATACGAGCAATGAAGGTCAAATATAATCTTGCCTGTACTTAAAACCGAATCGTTGATCAACACATCAGTTTCATGGACTGGAGTCTGCTCTTCAGTGTTGCTGTATGGCGTCTCGGGGCAACTCGAGGTGGAAACCGTCTCTGGGCTTCTTGAGGTGGAGGCCGTCTCCATGCTTCCGACCAAAGCCACAGGGTTTGTCGAGTAACTCGGACCCCATATAGCCTCGCACAAACTAAAATAGCACCATGTTTTGCGGTCGTTTCCACTCCGGCCATTGTAGTGAACGACCTGATGGTACTGCTATTTGAGTGCTTTTAGTTCGCTGTTCACCTGCACCTTGGCTCAGATTACACCGCGGTCGTCTCTCCAGTTAGACATTTTTGTTGGCGTCTTCGTGTAAATGACCCTTCTTCTTCACCCTCGGATGTTTGTATTCTTCCGGTTTCGCGCCAGTCGCATGATAGAAATGTCATCAACACGCCCACTCGCTCACTGTGAATTCTCCGGAAAATGACCTGCTTTATTCACACATGGACTCAATTGGACATTACACGGACTTTGTACTAGGGAGCTGGCAGGGTAAAGTCCGTTTAATGTCAGGTCCAACTGATTCGGACATTTGTGAACAGCTCCTCCGGGTAATGTCTAGATAAGTTCAATGTTGCAGTGCATGTGTGAAAGGGATAAAAGATGCCCAAAACATAACACCCCCACCACAATGTTTCACAGATGATGGCGAGTACTTTGGATTTTAGCCAGTTCCTTATGGCTTCTACACTTTGCTCTTGCCATCACTCTGATACAAGGCCATCCTGTTGTTGCAGCTAACTAGCGGTTTGCATCTTGCATTTCCACATCTGCCTTCTGATCTGATCCTGTGTTTCTGATCTGTTGGACAGACGTTTGGGGTTTTTCTTCATTATGGCGACAATTCTTTGGTCAACGGCTGTTGAGGTCTTCCTTTAGCCTATCAGGCCCTTTGTGATAACTGAGCTCACATGTTCCAACAATTTATTTTGGTCAGCCTATGTTTTGGCCTATGCGCAGTTTTTTTTCTTCTTGTTCCTCAGCCTCACTATAGCTTCCTTGACTTTCATTTGCAGAAGTTTGGTCCTCATGTTAACAAATGCCAAAAACTAGGGACTCCAAAGGAATTTGAAAGCCTGGGATCAAAACTAGATATTGAAAGCTGGCTTATACCTGCAATAAAAAAGAAATTGAATGCAACTGACTAATCAGAATCACCTCTGAAGCCATTTGTCTCAAACAGAAATGGGGTGGGGGGGAGGGGGGTTGTATGTATAAAAACTGCTGTCATTTATTTTAGATTTGTAATCAGATGATTCATGTGGTTAAAGTGCAGATTGCCATTGGAGTATGATACAAGTTGGCATGAGTAACAGACTCTGAAACATACATTTATATAAAATTTAATAACAGGCTCTCTCCTGATGTCCACAGTGTAACACTAACTGGAACAGTTGTGCACAGAACTACTGTATCGGTAACCGGAAGACAACTTCTTTGTTGTTGCTCTGCTTATGTATTTCTGGCACATGGTCACTCTCCTTACATTGTCAGTATCATCGACATTCATTTCCTCCCTGGCGTCTGATTCAGTCTCTTGTAACTCTTATAACATTGCTAACAATAGGTCAGCATTCACTCCGCCATTGTAAATCTGGCTGAATATACTACATAGCATGCCAGCTAACATAAGTCAGACAGTAATAACTGTCAAATTGATTAGATTTACTAGGCAACAGAAGCACATATGATGGCATATTTATTGATTTTCTTAGTGACAAATTTATGCTAAAGCGGTCCGTTACTCGTTGCAACAGTCATTATACATAAATATTTGACCGCAAATTGCCTGAAGTGGCCAATCAGAATTGCGCACGTGCCAAATCTGCCCAATCAAATTTAGGGGTACCTTATTTAAAACTTTACAGCTACATAACATAACATAACAACATAACATAATGACGAGAACAGGCCATTCAGCCCATTTTCCTAACTAAATTAGTGCTCTGATTACCTACAGACCAGATAGTATCTAACACTGTATCAAGCCATGTTTTTCTGTACTCTACAGTATGTAATGTTTTCTTGTATGGGGATGGGATGACATTAAAACAATACTCAACCATCCATCACGATTTGACAATGATCCAGCCCACGCCACATCCGGTGCATGAAACACAAACCCTACTGAACTACCGACTGAGCTACCAACGAACACTTACGTTACCATGTGAAATATCCTCATTATAAAATATCACTGTGGAGAGGTGATGTGGTTAGGGCGCCATCTGCGGACAGAGAGGGAGTGGTTTTGCCGAAAGCTCAGCTAATTAAACTATATTTGCAATATACTCAGTGTGCCAAGTTCTTCCTTTATTAACCACTAACCTATTAAAAGAGACTCAGTTTCAAAAACAACTCATATTACCAAAATATTTTGAGCAGTAACACATATAGACAAAGAAATCTTATCTGTGTTCAGTAGATAGAGACAGAGAATCAATGCTGTCGTTCTCTTCTTATGACTTGGTCCATAAAACAATATCAGCTGAGTCTATCAGCAAACATATGCCTTAGCCATGCTCATAAGTTCTCAAGAATAATAATATTTTCCAAGAAATTACAAAACTCATCGATAACGTTTGCCAGGTGCAGTGTCTTTTACTGCTACCACAGAGTGAATGCATAAGGTGGTGATGATGATTCACAACTTTCGGTTACGCTGTGCTATAAAGCGCAATAGCAAAAGTAAAATTAGACATATTATACATAGTTAGGAAGCTTATACAGTCACCTACTGGATAAATTAATTGTCAATCAGGTTGTACTACAAAGGGAAACAACATGTGGTATTCTGCACAGCTATTATGTAAGGTACCCAGGCATCACAAATGAGTGTATATTTCACAAACAGATTGTTGAAGACAATAAATGACCACTGAACCTTGAAAGGAACATCTTTACATGTAAAACCAAAGGTAAGATTTTATATTTATTCCATATTTAGGCGCGACAACGGTGACGCTTAGAAACTGTCTTCGGCGTAGTTGTCCTGAATCGTCTACTAATAAAGCTATAACACAGAGTTTGTGTTTTCAACTTATAGTTTGGTTGCAGGAGCACTGAAAGTCTCAGTTGAACAATCTCATGATGCCGGCGTCATGGCCACTAGGGGATTGCAGCAACAAATTAATAAAGTGACATCAAAGTGAAAGTTTGTTAACAGGAATGATTGTGCTTGTTAATTTTACTTGGTTCTGGTCTCAAATGGAACTAATGCTGCATTAAAACACAGGCTGCTATTATGAAGCCCATGACAATAAGAGGGAATGGAAGGGAACTAGAATGAAAGCCTCAAATGGGGTACCTTCAGCTGTTTGGATTAGTTTAATAGATCTGTGATTGTTGATATTTAAAAACAAATTGTAATTTAAGATATTTTATTATTTATTATAATGTCATTGAAGCTAAAATACCAAGTCCCACATACAGTCTTACTGTGATCTATTTTGTCCTTAATTTTAAAGATTAATCTAAGCCATTCTATTATGATGTTTTTACTTTTTGCAATATCCACATTTTATTCAGTATAATTTACCTTGATTTTGGAGGTGCTTTTGCAGTGTTCTCTATAACATGAGCAGTGCTTTGGGTAAAGTGGAGATTTTGGACTCGGTTAGATTATCCTCCAGAGTTTATCATCACAGCTGCTATTGAGAACAGCCTGATTACTCTTTTGTTTTTATAGAAACATCATCAGTGTACATACAGTGAGTACCATAATTCATTGGACAGTGACACATTTTTTTTTGGTTCTGTACTCTAGCACTTTGAGTTTGAAAGTATACAATAAAATGAGGATGAAGTGCAGACTGTCAGCTTTAATTTGAGGGTATTTTCATTCATATCGGATGAACTGTTTAGAAATGACAGCACCTTTTGTACATGGTCCCCCCATTTTAAGGTACTATTTGTTGAATTGGCTTCACAGATGTGTTTCGTTAGGCAGATATATATTCATTTGTGTCGTTAGTGAATGCAGAAGAGAGCTGTTCATGTCTAGTCTTGATTCTAGACTTTGCAATTGCCTTTGGACATTGTCGTTGGGGTGTGACAACATGAGGAAGACAGCAGTGTCGATGCAAATTAAGCTGGCCGTCATATGGCTCAGAAATGAAAATCAATCAATCAGGAACATTGCAAAAAACCCTGGGCATGCCCAAGTCAACAGTTCGGTTCATCATTGACAAGAAAAAAACAGCTGGTGAACTCAATTATGTCAAAAGACCCAGTAGACTGAGGAAAACCACTGTACTGGATAACCTGAGAATACTCTCTATGGCGAAGAAAAACCCCCTGACAACAGCCCAACAGATCAAAAACACTCTCCTGGATGCAGGTGTAGATGTGTCAAAGTCTACCATACGTAGAAGACTACACCAGCAGGACTACAGAGGGTACACTACAAGATGCAAACCACTGATAAGCCTGAAGAACAGAAATGCGAGATTACAGTTTGCTAAAAAGCACCTAAAAGAGCCCCAAGAGTTCTGGAACAAAGTCTTGTGGACAGATGAGACCAACATTAACATGTACCAGAGTGATGGAAAGAGGAAAGTGTGGAGAAAAAAAGGAAATGCCCATGATCCAAAGCATACCACCTCATCCGTGAAACATGGTGGAGGGGGTGTTATGGCTTGGGCCTGTATGGCTGCCAGTGGAATGGGCTCACTTGTCTTCATCGATGATGTGACTGCAGACAGAAGTAGAACAATGAATTCTGAAGTCTACAGAAATATTTTAACTGCTCAGATAAAACCAAATGCCTCCAAACTCATTGGACAGAACTTCATCATGCAACAAGACAATGACCCGAAACATACTGCTAGAGCAACAAAGGGGTTTTTGACGGCCAAAAAGTGGAAAATCCTTGACTGGCCGAGTAAATCACCGGATCTGAATCCAATTGAACATCAGCATTTTACATGCTGAAGAGGAAGCTGAAGGCAAAAAGTCCCCAAAACAAGCAGGAACTGAAGATGGCTGCAGTACAGGCCTGGCAGAGCATCACCAGGGAAGATACCCAGCATCTGGTCATATCTATGCGTCGCAGACTTCAAGCAGTCATTGCATGCAAAGGATATGCGACCAAATATTTAAAAAAAATACTTTATTCTACATTATGTTAAACTGTCCAATATTTTTTGATGCCCGAAAATGGGGGGGACTATATACAAAAGGTTCTATAATTTTTAACGGTTCATCCAATATGTATGAAAATACCTTCAAATTAAAGCTGACAGTCTGCACTTCAACCTCACTGTATCCTTTCAAACTCAAAGTGCTAGAGTATAGAACCAAAATAACAAAAAATGTGTCACTGTCCAATGAATTATGGTGCTCACTGTATATAGGGAATATTACAGTGCATGTGTGTATCTTTAGACAATCAGCGATTAATGGGCACCATTTGGCTCTGATATCATTATCTAGTTCTGGGGTGATGATACTAAATGATCTGTCATTCATAATGTAGTGTGGCGTATTACCCCAACTCCCTGAATTCAGAAGTTGTTCAGCTGTATGTGTGCCACTTTTATACCCCTTCACTCTGAAGCAAGGACCCAGCCTTAAAAACTGTGTTTGCCGCTGGTGTGAAAGGACCTACCCGGGTCCTCAACCCTGCTCACGACCGGGAATTTATGCAGGTTTGACACAGCTCAGCTTCAGTATGAATAGGGGGACATGGGTTACTCAAGGCAGTACAGTTATCTGACAAACATGAATCTTGTTTTTCTGGCCCAAATTTTAGTGCTCCAAGTCTAACAACTTCCCACATGTAGAAATGCTGTTCTGAAACTTTTGTATAAATGATGGAAACCGTATTCTTGTAAGTGAAATAAATTATATATTGTAACGCAACTCCCTGGGAATTATTTTCCTTTTTGCCAGCTAGGTTCACAGCTATATGCATGGGAGGATTGCTCAGTTGTCACAAGTAAAAAGCTCTGTAATGGTGAACATTAAATAACAAATAACATGTTACTTATTTAAAATGTTTTTGCATAGTTTTCCAAAGAATTTCCATGAAGTGGAAGTCATCATTGGGTTATAGATGCAGGAGCTCACATACTGGGTTAAGCCAGCATAATGGCACACTACGTTATATCCACTAGCCAATTGTTAGATAGTTGACTACCAACCCGTATTAGCAGGAAAATACATAACGTGTAGAATGAAGAAGTAAACTTGTGGACCCAGGTTTTATGTGAATGGTGAAGACCGGTACTTTCCCATAAAACGTAGTGTAGTGTGAATGCGTGAAATGCGGGTTGAATCGGTGTTCAATATCCCATGTCAACCCTGGGTTTTGCATATGAAAGGAAACATTGGGTAGCACTGCTTTGGAATACACCTTGTTTAATTTGTGTGAGGTTAGGAACCAGCTTCTTCCCGTGGAATCAAAGTCAGGACAATGCAGGAACTCACTAAGACAACAAACATTTTACTGAAGAAAGTAAAAGTTTATTGTAATCACATTGGCCAGCGGGAAGGTCACTGAAGCACAACACAAGTTTGCGGTACAGCAACCCACCCTGCACTGGTCTTCTAGCCTGGTTTAAATACCCTCTGAGGCCTTGATTGGGTATGCATGTCCATACTATCTGCAAGGGTCTATCTCTGTTCCCTCATGACATTTGTTCTGTGCATAAACAACCTATGCCCTTAATGTTGCCTGATACCATATGGCGTCACTAATTGCAGAGAGGAGAAACACTCCGAACCCATCACTGAGCTAAGGTAGCCAATATTGTTTGTTGTACCTTGGCCTCATTTGGATATCAGTAATTTTAATAGCAGGCTTAGATTTAGCAAGTTTTCATTAAAGATTTATAGACAATGCTTTATATGCATGAGTAACTTACCATTTTTGTTTGTTGAGTTTTCATTTATTTTCGTATTATGTTTATTATTCGTAACTGATATAATAATGCATATAAATGAACCATTAAATAATTAAAGGTCTAGGAATCTGAAATCAGTGAATTCTTTGCTGATGTGTTGTTTTAATAATTTTCTGTATTCGCAAACAACTGAGAAACATTTTATAATGATTCTTAGAAACAAAAACAAGTATAAAAGCCTGTGCCGAATTAGACTTGCTTTCCACCTTGACTACACACCAGGTTTTCAGTGGATGGGGTGAACTGGGTGTTAGTTACTCAACAAAAACCTTAACTCCAGTAAAATCCTTTCTTCGTGTAATATGTAAATGATGTGCTTGTCACTTTTGCGGTGGAACAGTAAGCTAAGTTGAAAATGCCTAATCATTGCCCTTTCTCTGGACACTGATAAAACAATACGCTTTTTTCTTTTCACAAAAATGAGGAGACATACAAGAAATGGGGTTTATTTCTGGAGACCACGGGCACTATTTGAAGTGCTGATTTTTGCCTAAACTTATCGTAGAACGCGATGAATCAGCAAGGCCTACCGTTATCTAGTGACAATTAAAAAGCTTTCAAGCTTTGACATGTGGAATAAAAAACATTCTTTATTTTGGTTTAATGTCCGAAGTTTGTGTCTGCTATAAAGTCCAATGTTAGTGTACAGTAACTCAGTGTAACAATATTATTACAAATTGAATAATCTTCAGGTTTAAGTTGCATTCTTGTTGCCTTGTGATGAGGAATGGTTTACATATGTCTTACGGATATGAATGTCAATGAGCACAGGATATATGCCCACTCTGTCCTTGTCTACTGAACAGGTCACAATAATTCAATAGTGTTTATTACAATTCAATGATTATAACTGTGTTAAAAACTAGACAAAAACATTAAGAAGACAATCAGTTGTCACTTCTGGGGAGTATAACCACGATTTGAATGCTGATTCCTGTAACTTAAAATCTGGAGAGAGACATGCATAAACTATAACTGTTAGTTGGGGTTTTGGATAACTTATATAAATAGCTTAGGTGCGTGAATTTCATGATTGGTGATAGCAAAGAAAATGATAATTCTTACGGCCCGAGTTTTAGGGGTCGTAACAGTACCAAAAACAGTATCAAAAGTACATTAAAATAAGTAATTCAAAGTTTTGTTTACGTTGCATGTGTGTTTCATCTTTCCGGTTCATCATCTGATTGGCTGTTGCCGTCTCCGGTTACTCGGCTTGAAAAAGCTGCAGTTTTTCCATGGATGAGTGGAGACTAGCTCTTCAAACTTGTGCAAGATTGTGTTGTGTACAGTGATTGCTTCGTTTGACTTGGCATATTCGACCCAATTTTTGTTTGATTCCAATTCCTGTTTAGCCCTTTTGGTGTGTTTGCTGATCTTGTGTATGACCACTGACTTGTTCCATTTACATTTATTTATTAAGCGGACGTTTTTATTGCACAGCCTCCTTCAAGATGGCCAATGTCCTTGTTATTGATTTATTGACAGAAAAGGCCGTTCCAAACGCCCTGACGGACCAAGTTACGATTACACTTATCTCTATCTTTTATTCAAAGCGACGTACAAAAGTGCATATCATGGTCATTGGAACAACTACAAAACAGGTTTGATAAGGTAGAATACTCATTTCGTACAGCTATTTATAGCCAAGAACACAGTTCAGTTCACACAGTGAACATTATTCTGACCTAACTTAAGCCAAGTCGAACTAGGGGGAAGAACAAGCTACAATATTAGGACGAAAATACAAATTACAAAAAGTGCTGGATTGGGGGTATATGCAACATGAGTGCCATGAAAGGGGGGATTTTAAGTGAAATGATTCACAGTGCTGGCAGTTAGTCCAGGTATAGTCTGAAGAGATGCCTCTTCAGACCGTGGCCGAAGATGGGTAGTGAGGGAGAGGTTTGAAGAGGGACAGGGAGTTCGTTCCACCACTTGGGAAGGTTGAAGATGAGTCCGGCAGCAGCATTTTGAATCATCTGTAGCGGCTGTATGGCACAAGCTGGCAGGCTTGCAAGGAGAGAGTTGCAGTAATCAAGGCAGGAGGTCACCATAGCCTGGACAAGCAGCTGAGTGGAGTGCGTAGTCAGGTATGGTCAAATCCTCCTGATGTTGAATCTGCAGGACTGTGATGTTGCCTCGATGTGCTCTTTGAGGTCCAGCTGGTTGTCCAGGTCCTCCCCCAGACTCTTTGCAGAATGAGATGCAGTCACTGTGGTGCCATCAACCGTGATTGAGAGCTCACATAGTAGGGAGGTCTTGTATGGGAAGAACAGCAGCTCAGTTTTGTTGAGGTTGAGCTTCAGGTGGTGGCTGGCTCATCCAGGTTGAGATGTCAGCCAGGCAGGAAGATATTTTATCATTAACCTGTGAGGCAGAGGCGGGGTAAGAGAAGAAGAGTTGTGTGTCGTCTGCATAACAGTGACAGAAGCAGTGTGAATTAGGGATGTGACGGTATGAAAATTTCATGGTATGATAATCGTACTACTCAATATCACGATTTTCGGTATATCACGGTATCAGGTTTTAAGCAAAAAAATAAAAATAAATCACAAAGTTTACAACTCGATCTGTTTATTTATGGATCTGCAGATTTTTAAACCATTTTAATTGAAAAATAAAACAAAAAATCCAAAGTGAGCCCACACGGATGAATGAGTTCACTTTTTGGGGGGATATAATTCTTCATTACGGTCGGTATCAGAATCAGCATCAGACATCGCAAGTGTTGTAAGGGACTGCAAACGGAGATGCCGTGTAGCTGTATAACGGCCAGCTAGCCAGCGTTGCCAGGTGGGAAATATTAAACTATCGTAACGGAGGGTTAAAATTATCAGATTTTAAATAAAATTATCATACACAGCCAAAAAGAGAAATTATAGGTGTAAATATGTAATTCCACAAAAATAGCTTATTTATTGTAAGCAACAACCTTGTTTGACACACCTACTCACAAACTTCAGCCAATGAGTGCAATACCAACAGCCACAAAGGGGAGAAAAACATTTGCGCACCACATACGCTGCATGGAAGCAGGCAACTTCCTGGACCCTACTCAAATGAGACTCACACTAAAAAGCCTGGTCTACGGATAATGTCAAATAGCCTACAATTAAATCACAATCGCTCAAACATGTAATCGTTATAATTGAGAGCAGTAACGTTACAATTCATCAGCATGGAAACAACAGTTGTATAAGTCATCAGTGTAGAATTATAACGTTATGCTGAGTCAATGCATTTAATATGCTGTATCAATATTTGTTTGTTCTTGGGAAAGCATGTCTCTTTTCAAAACGCCCAAAAAGTTTCTACCTAGTCTGTGAGTTCAACTTCAACCTCAGTTCTTCCGATGACTTTCTCTTTGCCTCTTCCCTGCCTTTGCCTGACTCCTCGGCACTCATTTAGCTAGTTTTTTTAACTAATTTTTTACATGAATGAAAAAAATAACATTGCTGGTAATTTGTAGGTAGTAGCAAGCTAGCTTACATCAGAAAGAACAGCAGCGGGAGCAGGAGAACGGCAGCCGTGCAGCTGCTCGCTCCCGTGGGAGCACGCACGTCACGCATCAGGCATAATGATTGGCTGGAACGACATGACCTGTGTTTTAAATGACTTTTCCTATAAATACAGATCTAGGATCAGATTTCATTATCTCAATTCAGGTTCAGTATATTATTTAATATGGGTTATTTAGATATTTTATTAGGGTAATGGAAAAAAAATTCCCCACATGAAAAAGCTTTTGTCACGTGGTTTACTATCGCGGTATTACGTTACGTTTATGATAGTACTATTTCATATTTTAATTTTACAGTATACCGTCATACCGTCACATCCCTAGTGTGAATTAATAACTGAACCAAGAGATTTGGTGCATATGGAGAACAGCAGAGGACCCAGTACAGATCCCTGTGGTACTCCGTAACAAGGGGATGAGGAGCAGAGGTAGACCCCGTCCAGGTGACCTGGTAGGACCTATCTGCAAGATAAGGAAGTGAACCAAGACAGGGTGTTCCCAGAAATGCCCACCTCAGCCAAGGTGGAGAGGAGTAGATTGTGGTTGACCGTGGCGAATGCTGAAGACAGGTCAAGGAGGATCAGGACAGAGGAGAGGCATGAGGCTCTTGCAGTGGTGAGTGCCTCCGTCACAGCCAGGAGGGCAGTCTCTGTTGAGTGCCCAGATCGGAAGCCAGACTGATGAGGGTCTAGCAGGTTGTTCCCTTCGACTCCAATTCTTGCTATAGCCCTTCTAGTTTGTTTGCCCAGTGATTTGTGATTATCGCCTTGCCCCTTTACTTTGCTGATTGGATTTTGTGTTTGACCATTCACTCGTTGACTCTCGTTTTGCCCTCTGCTCACCGTATAGTGCTCTGGTTAGTGTGTTCCCAGGTGGACTACAAATGCTTCCATTGAGACACAACTTTGTTATTTTTGCTTTATTATTTTTGAAGGTACTCTGGGTGGAGTTGTGGGTATTCAGACTTTTGATTTCAGACAACCGACTAATTGTCTGAAGCTCAGCGTTCAAAGTGCAAGCAAGCTAGCTTCCATTCCATACAGAACCGAAATGGTGACCACAAAGTTTATTTTGTCTTTTGCGTGTGTATTAGGGTTCCGTAGTGGGCTACTTTGATCAGATTTTGATGCAGCTAAATGTCCAATGGGGAGAATTATGGATTGTGGTACTGGAGCATTTGTGGTGATGTAATTGGCAGGGAAAAAAGAAGGAAAAAATGCAAAATCCTGTAAGTTTGGGGCTTTATTGTGTGGCCACGTGAACTTGATTGTGAAGTCTGTCTGTTTATATGAGGTCAGAAGGCACAGTTAATGTCCTGAAGTGCTGTGGTCATTGTGGCTACAGTTGAGGCTGGAAGTTTACATACACCTAGGCTAAAGATATTCAAATTCAGTTTTTGACAACTTATTTCTTATTTGTTACCATAAATTTCTTTTGGCAAGTCAATTAGAGCATCTACTTTGTTCACATCAGAGGTAATTTTACAGCAATTGATTAGAGGCAGATTTATTTCAGCTTTAATTCACTATATCAGAATTCCAGTGGGCCAAAAGTTGACATACACCAAGTTGACTGTCTCTTTAAACAGTCTGGAAGATTCCAGAAATTGATGTAATGACATTTTAGAAGCTTCTGATAGGCCAATTGTCATAATTAGGGGTTAATTGGGAGTTAATTGGCACCTGTGGCTGTATTTAAGGGCCTACCTTTAGACCCATTGCCTTTTTGCCCTTGATACCATTGGAAAATCCAAGCAACTCTGCCAAGACCTCAGAAAACAAATTGTGGACCTCCACAAGTCCGGTTCCTGCTTAGGAGCAATTTCCAAACAAACAAACTTAAGGTACCACAAGTATCTGTACAGACAATTGTATGCAAACTTGTAAATATTGGGACCACACAGACACTGCATCGTTCAGGAAGGAGGCACAAATGAACTCCCAGGGCTAAACGAACTTTGGTCCGAAAGGTTATGCCTTGCCTTTCAGGCCAGGACGATGTAGGATTCTCTTAATGGTGCATGTAGATACATGGGGTGAAGATAACTCAATACATGATGTATGATTAACATAAACCTTGCCTTTTTAGGGTATGAGCATTGCCACAACAATGTCTGACATGTTTAAGGAATCAATGAAAGGGACAAGCTAACATAGTACATCAGACCAAGGCCCCTATCATAAAGATTGAAGAATGGGGCATCATTAAACCCAAAATGCATGGATGCATCTTTACCACTCAATTATTTGAACTAATCATAGATTTTTTTTTCTGTGCACAGCATGTCTATGGATTGGTTCATATAGGTAAGTGGTTGACGGCGAGGGCTACACATCTATTGTTCTATGGATCCTGGGTATAGTTTGTTTTTTGATTTACACACAGCCAATGTATTTTTAGAGTGGGGATACACTTTGATTGGGATGGCAGGTATGCCATCCTGCCAAGTTACGCCTTGGCGGGGGCATGCCCCATACCTATACAGCACCGAGAGTTTGGCACTTTTCAGGGTTCCCCACAGAAGTAACCACAACAGCCACAGACACTCAGCTCTTAAAAACATTAAATTCTGTACATTCTCACCCAATTTCAACAGACAGAATTCATAAACAACTTCACATGTCCACACAATAAAGCCCCAAACTAAGGGGATTTTGCGTTTTCTCCTTCTTCTCATTCTTCTTCTTCTTCTTGCTGCCTATCCCACTAACAACATGTCTCCCCATTGGACACTTTACTGACACCAGCCAAATCTTCACCTACACGATCCAATCAAAAACTTGCATACACCTGCAAAATATCATACCTTGTCATTCTGAAACATTTCCAGTTTAAACAGCTAGTCTGCTGTGGCCTAGTGGGCAAGGTTACAGTCTTGGGAACACAGGGTCCTAGGTTCAAGCCCAGCTAGGAACACGTTTCTGTAACCTGCTTTTACCCTCACTAATGATTGTCTACTACTTCTCAATTATTGCTTTTGCACTATATCTACCCACCGTTCACCGAATGTATACACTGCATTATGACGTACCATCTGCACATTCAGTTATTAACCGGCTAAAATATTGCAAAGCCATATGGATTCAACGGGAGCTCTTCTGTGCTTACTGGCCTGTGTTCTTCTTTAAAACCAAGGACAGGTTTGCTAATGATATTTCACGCATTGCATAGCTATGTCATGGTGCTGCACTAACAAAGTCACAGACTGGTAAACCTCCGGTTGAAGGATTGAATCCGCCTCGCCCTCAGGCAGATAATTTCCTCTTTTACACTAACGTTTTCTTACGCTTATATTTGCTTTACCAAAACTCACTCACGGCCACCCATATGCATTTCATGACTGCAAATGTATTCCTTTTATTAAACAGTTACACCAGTTCACCACTGTGCCATTTCTACTAACTATATTTCTTCACTTAGCTACCGTACAAAACCTTCTTATCAGCAAACGCCACGTTTCTACATTCATGTTACCTCGCCCTGTTCTCTATCTAGCCACATACACACAATTACTAGGTATGTACGTTCTGCAGCTCCCCATGAAAACATTATAATTATGAGTGAGTCATGATTTTAAATGTAACTACTACTACTGAACATGAGTAAAGCACATCAGTGCACTAGATTGCACACGTAACTTAACCCTCCACTTTAATAACTAATGCTTTATACAGACTGATATATATACCGTTCGATAAGGAAACTAAGCTCGCTCATGGTCACTTCATTTACTTCGCACTATAGTCTGTGATCATGTCAACCTTCCCCTAACATGCCCATTCTGCTAAAAACATATTGTTTCAACTACGCTATTTCATCATTTCTCCTAATTTCTCTCACACTGTTGTTATTTGCTCATATGCAAAGCCTGTTGGGACATATGCGTCTGCTCCTATTCTCCACTATCAAGTTTTCCTGTTCTAGCTTAGCAAAACAGCAAAGAGGATTCCTACCTGCAGATAAGCCTATCAAAATGCCTTATAAACCTTACAAACACTAAAAGTGCATCTCCACGAAATAACAGACAACAGAGCAGGACAGAAAGATACACAAGTTGCGACCTAGGGAGTTCTAATTCTGTACATACACTGGCCATATTTCACCTGCGTTTCTGATGCGTTTACGCTTACGCCCTTCTGAACTGTTTTACATATATAGCAAACCGAAACTGCTAAACGGTACACGCTCATCACACTGTACAAATTCACACGACGATAGCCAAAATCCACAACCGTTTCTTACAGGGTCACTTCGCATTTCTCACTCTCATAATAAAACGCTTTGCAAAAAGAAATGATATCTCATAAAAAACACGTTTTCAACGTACAAAAATGCCAAGTTACTCACACAAACAAGACATACACTGTCTATAACTCATTCATTCAGACTGCCAAAATCCAGGCCTGACATTAAAAGTATTGATATCAAAATGACGCCAAGTTACGGTACTAGAAACAATATAGGCTATTGTGGGCAGGAGAAAGCGGGCCCCGGCCTGGGCCAGAAACGCAGAGGTCGCTCTCCTCCACACTGTTGAATGCTTCTTCAAAAGATGCACATTTCTCAGAGTCTGATGCAACTGGGTTTATTGTTAGTAAATCAAAGATTACATAAAATAACCCGGGCTGATCTGCGCAGTTCAGTACAATTAACAGTCACTCATAAGTAAAGACAATACATCAGATCATTCTCCAAGCATTCCCAAAACACACACACTATGTGCGCGCACACACACACAGATATACGAGACATACAAGACACACAAGACATACTCAACATACAAGACATACATACACCCCTCGGGCCAACTGCCTCTTATATCCATTTTTCTGTTGTGTAGCTTAAATCCAATACTTCCCATTTAATTTTGTTAATTACGTAATGTTGTTGACATCATTATTTTTATCTGACACCCAATTCTTGGACACCATTATTTATCAGCCCCTCCCTAGTGCTCGTCTCCCGCCTGACTCATCCTCCCCCTTCTATCATAAGTCACATATTCTGATAACACATTTTCCAGAAAAGGCAGAAGCTTCCGTTAGTTTCACAAATGCGCCTTTATACAGCTTAGTCAGCAGGGCAGAAATTATGTGTGTATTACGTGTTTGTTCTTACTGTATCTATTTAGTATGAAGCGTTCCCCTGCTGCCGGTTCCCCATACAATGGGCTTGTGTTTTTTTTGAGTACATTTGTATTTATTTCCCACATTTTGTTGCCTAGGTCGACCTTGGTCCACCTGTATCTTTCTTCCTTTGCTAGCCGGATGATACGTTAGGGGGGGAGACAGCTGGTGCTCATTGATACACTCCTTTCCCATATACAATGGGCCTGTGTTTTTTTTGAGTACATCTATATTTATTTCCCACACTATCTTGCCTCACCAAAATTAAATAAGACGTATTCCAAAGCAATGCTACCCAATATTTCCTCAATTCTTTCAAGTCACTTGAAAAACGCCGTAATGGTTCGCTTCAACTTTTCAGCTTTCGATAACGCTAATAAATTGATCATAAAATTTTGTCTTCAGGTAACCTTAGTTAACGTGTTAGCTCTGTGTTGCGTAACAGTGGAGTGCCGCGAAAGGGAGTGATTGAAGGCTAATATTAACCAATCTAAAATCAGCATTAAAGGTAAAAATGTCAAGCTCACGTTTGATTGGTTAGAATGGTCACTGTCAGCTCACAAGGCACGAGACAGAGCACAATTAAGTCCTGCCGACACCGGAGGGGAAAACAATTCATCGCTCTCCGTTGACTTTGTATTGCGTGAAGGTGCCTCCTTGTCACTTTCGTCTGCTAGCAAACAACAGAAAAATGCCTAAAAGCTGGTGTTGTGGTGGGATGCACTACCAACTGGGTAAAGAACCCTGAACTAAGTTTTTATAAGCTGCCGAACCGAAAAACCTGTCCTAACATTGGAGTCTAGTGGTGTGTCAGCTAGCAAGCTAGCTACAGGCTACAGTACGTTACTGTCGTTTGAAATAAGTTGGAGTTGGCTAGCGACGTTGTTTCAACAAGCTTGTAGATGGCTAAAAAGGGGAAGCTAAAATGACAGCTACTTAGCTAGCGTTAATAAAATTGTAGGTAATAGCTAACGTTAGCTAAGTTCTAGCTGCCATGTTTAAACTACGGTTAATTTCTGCATCAGTTTCACCAGAAGCCCCCCGAGCCAAAGGCATATAGGCTACCATTTTTCAGAGACCGTTATAACGTTGTCGCTACACTGAAGTAGCAAGCTAGAGCTGGACTAAGGCAGGTAGACATAGGGTGGTAAAATAATCCTTTGACATGCTTAAATCTAATGTTTTTAGCTAGCTACAGGCATTTTGTTAGTGTTTCAACCAAGCGGCCAAAACCAGACTTCGTTTTTGAAGCTCATTTCCTGGTCTTGTTGTTCCTGGTTGCTCACTAGCGCCACTACGTTTGGCTCCAGTATAGGTGTTTTCATATCCGGTTTCCATGTAAGTCTACGGTACAAATGCGGTCAAAATACAAAGTCAATATTTTTTTCTCATGAGAACAAATAGTCATAATAGGTGTATTTTATTCATCTTATGACTGTCCATGGGTCGATTTCATGATTTATTGTGTTATTTGGGCACTGTTATACTATTTGTTGTGGACCAATGAGGTACAGTTTGCGTCACTTCCTGATTACTGCGGAGGACTAAGCTACAGTAGGGGCTACAGTCTATGGTCACTGGGTGGGAGGTGGCGCCTCTTGGCCTTGACATTGCGGCTCCGACTACGGTCCACCTGTGAAATGAAAATGCAGGCATCCCATTTCGTCGTGATTTCATTATGGCGTGTGCTATTTACAGCTGCGCTAGACGACCATAAAATAATCCTCCTCTGAAGTTTTTCGGTAGCCGAGTCATTTTTACTATTTCCTTCAGCCTACTTAACCAAATAATTAGTCGGCAGAAAGCGTAATCAGTTTGCTATATTTGGTAGTCCAGTAGCCTATGCTAAAACAGTTCGCAACTTCGGCTACCAAGCCATTTGACTAGCTAGCTAACCCTAAGCTGCAAATATTCGATCTGTCAAACGTGTTTGACAGCTTGTCAGTCGTGTACATTCCGTAAATGTCCTGGGCCATGCTTCACGCATGTGACAAAGCTACTATAATCCCGATTTTGGGATAAACACTGCAAAATTTTCAGTTTCACGAAGCGAATTAAGAGTCTTTAGGTTTATTTGCTGAATAACACAGCCTACAACACATGATCACACGCACAGAATTAAATTAAATGAACCATCTTTGTTAGACTGGCATTTAGAAAGGAACATGTTTTTAGCATTTAAGAGACCGACAAGAGCATTTAAGACAGTGGTTCTCAGAATCGGTCCTGGGGGCTCCTTGCATATATTGGCTCTTCTCCATTAGTTTTGATAATTTACAAGAAAAAAATAATAATTAGAAAATCAATGTAGGCTACATTATTTTCGTCTTAATGCACCAGGTGGAAAACTTGCTGTTCAAAGTGCGTTGTCATATTTACACGCCTGCAGATCAGTTATTAAAATACTTGGTAGATTTGTTAATCACCGCTGACAGTGTTAATTTTTATTCGGTAGAAAGTGACTTGCGAACGATCGGTCAGCTGGCGTCACCCAGCAAGTGAACACCACAAACGGCGATGGAGTAGCTAGCAGTTACTGGCTCATTAACTGACTGTGGCGAAAACCTACGACGATAACTTGCTTGGTTAACAGCAGGTCTACCCGACAGTTATACGAAAATTAGCCTAGTCAAATCACCAGTAGCCTACACATCTCTGATTGATTGACCACCAGTGCAGTCGATGTTCTTCCCCTGTGGTTCATATTGCTAATGCGTGAGCTAACCACGGATAGCCTACCTAGCTCACTGGCAAGCTGATATGCTAGCTAAGCATATTCGTTTTGCTGAAAAACATAAATTGAAGATAACTGAACATAATTGTATTATTAATGTCAAACATATAACGTGATTACATGACACAGTACAGTCACGGATGGAAATTAAACTCCGTAAACATTTGATAATATATTTAAAAACATTACGGCAGACAGTCAGCTAGCCTCCAGTTCGTTCTGCAATCGTTCGTTCAGGTTGATGGGCTTTTCAGCACCGGACTGTCAATCACATTGTAAAAATCACAAGACCGCTTAACTCTATGGTTTTGGCTCCAAATCGACAACACGGCCGCGCCCGCCATTGAGCTTCATAACGTGTTTTAGAGACCCACGGAGAGTCAATGGGTGACGTCACAGTAGCTTTGTCCATATTTTTTACAGTCTCTGGTTTCAACCCTTGGTTGCATATTGTGGCGCCGACTGTTTTCCCCTCCAGTGGGCGTGGTTTTCAGAGTATGACGCATGCTCTTGTTTGTGTTAGTGTTAATTAGATTAACCTACAGGGTCCAAGTTAAACTATGCGGTTGTTCCCTGCACTTGGAACGGTACTTCTCTCTAGGGTTTTCGACACACTTGTTCGTGGTTATGGTTATACACTATGGTTGTACGTCGCTCTGGATAAGAGTGTCTGCTAAATGCCTGTAATGTAATGTAGGCATGGTAACAACTCGCACAGCAAAAGTGATGTCCCTAACAGAGCTTCCCTACTAGTACGTGCGCGTGTTAGCTGATGAGCAAGAAGCTAGAGTCCTAGGCCAATCAAGATGTCGAAAAAAAAAAAATTGACATTCGGTCATATTTCCAATAAACCGTGAGTGATGAAACAGTATGATCATTTTCTTGTGATTGTTTTGTGATCTGTCCAACTAACCTTAGCTAGGCACCCTGCTTGTCACCATTAGTTTACTGAGAGATGTCTTCTTAAAGTGTAACTACCTATTGTTAACGTTATCCAAATTAGCTAGCATCATCAGATTGAGAATAATGAATTCCCTGTATACTGTAACGTTATCGGATATGCCGTGTTAGAGTAGTTTATCGTTGTTTGACAGTGTTTCTATATGTCGCAGTAACGTTAGTGATCAACAAAGTTAGCTACATTTGTATCATGATCTTGGACTAATTTCTAACATTAGCTAATAAATGCACACATACTGCTATTTTTTGACAGACCCAAACCAATGCAGCTGCTGGTTCAAGGCACAGGGAACAGGCCAGCTTAATTGAGGTGATTAGTTGGACAATAAAATAAGAGAATTGTCTTTCAAGATATTGCATAGAATATATCCTAATCCTGTGATTCAAAGTGAATATTGATTAGGCCTTCTTGTGGTTTCTGTGGATTGGGGAAAAAAACCAACTGGGAAAAAAAGTTTCATTCATTTTATTATTGTATGCCTACAGTAGAATATTTGCGTTGATATGTATATCAATCCAAATATTATAAGGAGAAAGACTGGGCGTGTAGAACTCCATGACTAGGCTAATTGGAGAAAGATGTAGCTTGGCTATGTTATTAATAACAATTGAAACCTAAACAGGGTATGTTACAAGTTGTCATTTTTAGGATAGGCCTATATGTAAGCTATGTAAGATCTCCTTTAATGTTCATTAACTTAAGTTTCAAGTTAGCAAGAGTGTAATACACTGTTTGTATATTTATGTGCAAAATGCAAAATTTGGTGGCCATAAAGTCAAAGGTCAAGTTATCACTATACCTACAGTATATACACCATGTTATTTATACCTGCCAAGCGTTTTTGCAAATACAGCCCAAATAATGATAATAATACCATCAAAAATGTGGTTCTACTAGTAAAACCACTCATATTACAGGTGCCAGAAGTTAAGCAAAATATTGTACAAATGCAGGAAATTGCATGTAGTGACCAATTTTTTTTCTGGAGGAGGACCTCCAGACCTCCCGCCTTAAATGTCACTATCACTTCTGAAATTTCATCTATGCCATTGCATGATATACATTGGTGTATTTAGCTAGTTGGCGGTGGGAATGTCTAACGAGCGAGTAAATTTAGCAAGCACTTATGAAAAACATACCAAGAGTGGTAAACATATGTCCTTCCCTCCTCATGTCTCACAGTATCCTCTTGTTGAAATTAACTTTTAGATAGGCAAACCAACAAAAAAAAAAAAAAACTGTAATTTAAAGCTTCTATGCATTATTACTTTTACATTGATAAATGTGGCAAATGCTGACATGCACTTAGCCAATGCAAGATTAGTAAAAATAAAAGAATATGGGTGCCATAATGAGGCTCTTACTCCAGTGCGCTATGCCCTAGGATAGGTGGTGTAGAAAAAATGTGGCACGGAATATGAAATGGAATTCTCTGAGTCTACTGTATGTGTAGACACAAAGGCATTCCATTCCATATTCCATGCTACATTTTTGTTACACTGCCTGTTTTAGGGCATACCACACTGGAGTAAGAGCCTCATTATTGCGCCCTATGATCGCTATATAGGCCTTACCTATTTTAAACTACTCAAATAAAATCATGGAAATGGGGTAAAACATTATGGAAAAGTTATGGAAAGGTTTTGAAAATGAATTGGTAAAAATGTGTGGGAACCCTGCAGAGAGGAATTTGCACATCCAGACAAAAGAGCATTGCAGTAATCTAATCTTGAAGTAACGAAAGCATGAACTAGCTTTTCTGCATCATATAAGGACAGTATTTTCTAAATTTTTGAGATATTTCTCTAATATGTATATCAAATGCAAGATATGGATCAAAGGTAACACCAAGATCTTTGATTACAGCACTTGAAGTAATGGGATTCCATCAATGTTAAGCATATAGTCAGCTAGTTTGCATCTCAGGGACTTGGGCCCCACTACCATTATCTCGGTCTTTTCGGAGTTTAGCAACAGAAAGTTTTGATTCATCTATTCCTTTATGTCTGTAAGACAGGCTTTGATATTTGACAGCTGGACAACTTCATCAGGCTTAACTGATAGATACAACTGGGTGTCATTTGCATAGCAGTGGAAATGCCTAAACCGGAAATGAGCTCTCTAGCGCCGCCATTTTGTTTGATCGGGCCAACAATGGAGGGTTAGCTTCCACTTATGTGTGCTGATATGCCTACAAAGTTGTGGTGTTAGTTAGTTAGATAGATAGATTATTAGAGTTCATGTTGCAAAACATAGTGCAACAATGCACCAGGAAGTAAGAAATAAAAAGTAAGTAAACAAAATAAATAAAAAGAAATAAAAAAGGCAAAAATAAAAAGGCACCGTAGAACCGAGCCATAAACATAAACAGAGCCATGGGGACATAAAAACTGACATTGTCTAACTACACCAGGTGTTATGTACAGTATGAACAGTCCCAACATAAATACGTAAGTGTTGACAGATGTACAGCTAAATATATAATGGGTGGGTAATAGATATAAAAATTACAGAAGTTAAAACGGTATTTAAAACAGAGTTAAACAGTATGTGCAAAGACAGCAAAGTACAGCATAAAAGTATAAAAGTACAGTGTATAATACCAAAAAATAAAATTTGCAGAAAGTACCAGTGTGCCAAACAGTGAGGGACCTTGGCCACTCAGTCAGTGTCCTGAGGGGACAGCCCCCGACTGTGTGAGGAGGCATTAAAGAGCCTGATGGCCCTGGGAACAAAAGAGTTCTTGAAGCGCCCCTTCCCTTTAAGAGAAAGAAGTCTGTTGCTGAAACTGCTCCTCTGACTGGCCAGCATGTTGTGGAGGGGATGTTTGATGTTATCCAGGATGGATAGCACCTTGTTCAATGTCCTTTTCTCAGCTACAGTCACCAGAGAGGCCAGCTCCATGCCAAGTACAGAGCTGGCCTTCCTAATCAGTTTGTCCAACCGCTCAGCATCCCCCAACTTCACGTTGCCTCCCCAACACACCACAGTGTAGAAAAGAACACTGGCCACCACAGACTGGTAGAACATCTGCAGCATCTTGCTGCAGCCGTTGAAGGACCTGAGCCTCCACAGGAAAAGAGCTCTGTCCCTTCCTGTAGAGGGCATCAGTGTTCACTGACCAGTCCAGCTTGTCATCCGTGTGCACCCCCAGGTATTTGTATGTCTGCACGACCTCCACATCCACCCCCCCCCCCCCCCCCATAATGGCAACCGGCAGCAGGGGAGACCTGGCCTTGGATCTGGGCTTCCTAAAGTCCACAACCATTTCCTTGGTCTTAGAGGAGTTCAGTTGGAGGTGGTTCCTTCCGCTCCAACCCACGAAGTCCTTGACCAGGCCCCTGTATTCTCCTTCCTGTTCACTCCTAATACACCCCACAATAGCAGTGTCATCCGAGAACTTCTGCATGTGGTAAGAGTCAGAGTTGGCTGATGTGTCAAACCGGTTGTAGAACAGGTTGAACTCATTAGCCCTGTCCACACCACCCTCTGTTGCCTGGCGGTTCTTCGGCTTGAAGCCTGTGATAGTCCTCATTCTACTCCACACCTCCCTGGCCTGTATTCCTCCATTGCCTCCCTCAGCCGGCACTTCAGCTCACCCTGTGTGCGCCTGAGCTCCTCTCTGTCACCATCCTTGAAGGCCCTCTTCTTCTGATTGAGAAGTGCCTTGACATTGCTGGTAATCCAGGGCTTGTTATTGGGGAAGCAGCGTACGGTCTGAACAGGGATGACTTTGTCCATGCAGAAATTCATATAGTTCATGGTGCAGCTTGCAATCCCATCAATGTCCTCCCCGTGTGACTCCTGCAGTACCCTCCAATCTGTGCACTCAAAACAGTCACTGAGAACCTCTGCGACCTCTGGCGATCTTTCTCTGAATGAGCGGGTGGTTGTAGGCTGCCTCAGTACAAGGGGTCTGTATTGAGGATGAAGATAAACCAGGTTGTGATCTGATCTGCCAAGGCAGAGCTGAAGCGCTGTATGCCTCCTTGACATTGGCATACAGCAGATCAATTGTCCTGTTGTTCCTGGTAGGGCAGTGCACAAACTGAGTGAAACTGGTCAGTTGGGAGAAGAGGGTCACGTGGTTGAAGTCCCCAGATATTGTGATGAAGGCGTCAGGGTGTTGAGTCTGCAGTCTCGCGACGTTTGAATGAACAACATCACACGCCGACGCAGCGTCGGCTCGCGGTGGAATGTAAACAACAATGGCGATAACGTGAGAATTCCCTCGGTACATAGTATGGTCTTAATCCAACTGCCAGCAGTTCTATGTCTGGGCAACAGATCTTCTCCTTCACAGTAACATGCCCTGGATTACACCATCTGTTGTTTACAAACAAAGCCAACCCCCCCGCCTTTCTTCTTACCGCTCGCTTTCGTGTCTCTGTCCTCCCTCACCGTAGCAAAGCCGGGTATATCCACACACGAGTATGGGGTGTTATTGTTCAGCCAGGTTTCCGTGAAACACAAGTGAGACTGCACTCACGATAAACTCTCTGATTCTTCACCAGAGAGAATTTAAGTTCCCCATAACGATCGATGGTAGAACAGGCTTGTATCTCCATCTCCTAGCCTTTAGCTTAGCACCAGCCCTGCATCTGTGGTACGGTCTCTTCATCTGGAATAAGGTGCTTGGCGCCGGGTGGTCTCGTCCAGCGCAGTGCGAGGAGATTCTCCTTTGCGTACACAAAGGATTGCACTCCCGTCCACTTCTCAAAATCCCACATAATCCCAGTGCACAAGCTAACAAAAACAGCTAACAAAGAAAACTTTCTATAAAGTATTATATAAAGAAAGCATAGAAAAATGTTTGAAAAACACGAGGAAAAAAGACATAAAAGTTAAAGTGTTACGGAGCAACGGGACAAGCTGCTGCTCTCTACGGCGCCGGGTGAATCTCAAACGTAGCCTAGGTCAAACTGTTATACACCTTCATGTGAAAAGCTATGCCCTCCCCAATATTCATTGGCGCATAGTGGCATTGTTTTTACCTTTTCAAAAGTCCGATATGTTAATTAGTAGACATTGATCCATAGATTATGTATACCAAGTTTCGTGCAGATCTGTGAAAAATCCTAGGAAGAGTTTGATCGTTTATAGTTTTGCATAAAATTCGAAATGGCGGAAAATCTAAGTAACCGGAAGTGATGGGTCCATGATGCAGATTTGGTCCTCATGAGGAGTGGCATATGTGTGCAAAATTTCATGATTCTAGGTCAAACGGGTCATGAGATATGCCTGTTCAAAGTTTGCTATTTCAATCATGTGCTATAGCGCCTCCCTTTGTCCAAGTGATGTAAAATTCATTTCATGGTCTGTTGGCATGATCCTCTACCATCCTCTAAGTTTCGTAAAAACCGACCAGTCAGTTATAGGGGCTGACAGACTTCCATGACAGAATAATAATAATAATAATAATAATAATAAAACTAACAATAAAAATAGGGTGCCTCCACACCTTCGGTGCTTGGACCCCTAATTAAGAGCCAGACAGATGCAGAATAGCCTACTTCACGATTCACTCGCACATACCTGGAGTAGGAGCAACAGCGTAGTCATGATTGGGTCTGGCTTTTTTTCAGTAGTTTTATATTGCATTTCACTGTATCATCATGGTAAATTATTGTGTTTGTGCAGGTCGCACAAACTCCATTCTGTCGGGCAGGGCCGGTGTGCATGATGCCTGGGCCCGGAACAAAATTATTTTAACGGGCCCCACCCCCACCCCTACCCCAATTAAAATAAAAATACGCTTGACAGCACACTTGGAATATTCAACGTCATGCTTTATTGTTAGGACAACTGAATGTCATTCAAAAACGGTTAAAAAGAACGCTGCCTTGGCTTTAAAAATGTTTTTAAACATTTTACAGTGCTTCATTGCGAGGTGGGGTTCGTGTCCATGTAAGAAAGAGAGAACAAATCCCAAGGCGCTCAATCTCCAGATTAGCAATTTAAAAAACCGTATTTTGGGCTAACCCAACGCGTATCGGCAGTAACTGCCTTCATTACTCCTGATACGCGTTGGGTTAGCCCAAAATAATAAAGGCTTTTTAAATTGCTAATCTGGAGATTGATTGCCTTGGTATTTTCTCTCTCTTTCTTACACGCTTAAAAAACAGTCAGAGTCTCATCCGCCGCACCTTTTTGGTAGCAAAGTCGTGTATTATGTCCTTAAAGTCCAGATTCTGCACCAACTGGCTCTGTTGAAAGCAGTGCCAAACCATTTAATCTGTCTTGAGACATAGTAGAGCGCAAATAGTTTTTATAATTTTCATCTTACTGAACGCACGTTCACCACCCGAGACAGTCACCGGCAAGCAGAGAAAAATGCGCAGTAAGATGCACAAGTCACCATAAATGCTCTGAAGCTCCATGTCATAAATAGCATTCAGTAACTCCAAAGACCCTAGGTTCTTCACAAATGTAGCATTGTATACTGACTATGATTAATCTGCCTTTCGAGACAATCTGTCAAATCATCTTCGTATTTTGCAGACAGCTTTCTACAGGATGCACTAATGCACTCCTCTGACATGTTCCTGAAGTTCCACAAGATGGAAAATTCATTGCATATCTGCTTCGTTGCACTGAATCGTGTGTTGAGTTGTGAAATAATGGAATCAAGTGCAGCATAAAATATCTTGTTCCTGAAAATTACTTCAGGACTTTCTTCAGATATGTCGACATCTGCCTCATCGATAAAACACTTTCTCTTTCGTTGCCTGCAGTCTAGCTTCGGCTCGATGCCTATAGCCTCGGCTACAACTGTGGCCTCTGATAGAAGACCCTGCCATGAATTATGCAAAGAAATCATTTCTTCAACTAACGCCTGAATGTTAGATGCTTGTACTTCGAGGGAAATGGCCATTGATTGGAGGACGAGATTTCTATCCTCGATACACTGCAGTACCTTAACCCAAAAGCCAAGTAGGATAATAGCCGTAAATGACTGGAAATATGTCATTAAACTCCATGCTTCTGATCTAGCGTCACTACCCATTCTCTTGTCTGATTTAGTTAGTTTCTCTAGTGCCTGAATCACACCCGGCAAGTGTTTCGCAATAGGGCGCACTGCCTCTGTTCATGCGGTCCAGCGAGTATCCGAAAGTCGATGCAAAGAGCATCCTAAAATCCCCTGTAACATTTCCCAGCGTTCGGGACTCGCACTAAAGAGCACAAAAAGATGATTAATTGCCCAGAAAAATGTGTCTAACTCTGGACAGGTATGTACGCCGACCAAATTCAAAGTGTGGGGGAAAATGTGGCCAGAGGATTAACATTCAGAATGTGGGCCTGTACTCCCTGACAGTTCCCTGCCATATTTGCCCCATTGTCGTACCCTTGTCCCCTGAAGTCTTTAATGTCAATCCCATGGTCTCTGAAGGAATCAAGTAGCCTTCTAGAAAGTTCTTCCCCCGTTTTCTTAGAAAAATCCTTAAAATCAATGAAATGCTCTTTTATTTCCCACTGACTAGTAGTGTCAGGTCTATGGACATATCTGAACATCAATACATTTTGCTCTCTATGAGAGATGTCTGGCGTTGCATCAGCAATTATCGAGTAGTATGCTGCTTCTTCTCGTTCTTTTTTAATCATATTTAATACACGCTGACCACACAACTCGATGAATTCATTCTGGATATCATGGGATAGGTAATGTGCTACATGTTTCTTTCCCTGTTGCTGGCTCTTTGTCACATTTAACAAATGATCATGAAGAATCGGGTCGTATTTCGCTAACAGCTGAACTAAGCCTAAAAAATTGCCATTATCGTATAGTCGATCAGTGTTTCCTCTGAAACTCAAATTTCTGGAGGCTAAAAATATTCACACTGAGTAACCTCTCTAGTAAAGCCTTGTTTCTGTCTATTATAGTTTCGATCATCTTCTGTTGCTAACTGTCTACCCCTGTCCCCTTTAACACAGACCTCTATAAATTCTTCCATTTCCAGTAGCAGTGCTGGTGTCTTTCATGTTCTGGGAGCCTATCATATCATTTTCTCCACTTTATTTTAGCTATCGCCATGTACTTGGTGTTAAGAGCACTGCATGACTTTTTGTCTAATTCAGAGGAGAAAAATAAACATGGGAGGCAAAATAGAGCCTCTTTGCTCCTGCTGTACACCACCCAATCCCGCTCAGTGTTTTCCCGTCCATTCAATGATTTACTGTACAGCAGGTAGGTAGGGAATGCCCTCCCCTCCGTGTCTTTAGGAAATTCCTTTGCTGCATCAATGAATGAAGGCCTACTTGCCATGATGTGAACTATTTGTGACCTATCAGAATCGGTCATTTTTTCGAGCCAAAGTCCCGGATCCTCAAAACTGTCCAGGACACCACCACCGGAATCTTCGGGGTCTTGTTCAGTGCCTGTTTCGTGACTCTCGCCTGAGCCTCCCTCTCTCTCATCCTCTGCTGGCTGACCCTCTCCTCCGCCTCCCTGCATTTCTTCACTTGGACCACTGATGTCGCAGGAGCTCTCGCCTCCCTCTGCAGTTAGTTGGACAAGGGGGTAAGATAACGTTATAATTCATGTGGTCAGTGAAATGACCTTACGTTTACGTTAGCTAATTGAACCTGAATTTCCATGCAGGGCTCAATAGTTAAGATTTTAATTTTTTTTATTAATACATTTTTTTAAATTTAGCTATTTGGTAGCTAACCACTTAAAGTAAATGGCCTATAGTAATAGCCTACTGTAGCCTACAGTAGTAGCCTACTGTACATGACAAGGACCATGTTGAGAGATCGTTAGCCTAACTAAAGTGGCAAATGTAGCAACAACAATGTCCCACCTTGCTCCTTTGATGCCTCAGCATGTCTGTCTTGTTTTAAAAATTTAGCCATTTGCTCCCTTGCCTGTATAATGTCATCTTTTTTTCTCTTTTCTTTTTGCTTTTGAGCACCAGATTTATGAGTAGACATTTTGACAGCTCGATTTGGTAAAGGGGGTGTGGACAAATTGTCCGTTTGCCAAGTCCCGCCCCCCTTGGTTACTGTTGCTACGCCTGGCAAGCTTTCGGATCCGCATATCAAAATTTGGAGTTATCAATTATACCAGTGAGAGATATTCAAAAGGAAATTATTACAGATTTCTGGAGTAATACATTTAAAATATCAGAGAGAAGTAGACAGAAAGGAAAGCAATATGCTTTCGAAGGCTACATTCATGATATCATTTGTCGGAAGAGTGACAGTAATGACATTAAAATAGAGGCTAAAGCGCACAGATCGCAATGCAAGAGTCAGGCACCTCACGTTTTGGCAGTTCATTTGCACGAGCAACAATGTTCTTGCACTGCAGGGTAAGCCAATATATGGTTTTATTTATTTTTAGGATAATGTTTAAACCTGCCTCCTAGTATTGCTTTCATTATTAAATTTCTACCAGAAAATTTACATTAATTTACATAAAAGTTACATTTACATTACATACTTCTGAGCTGATACTAGGAGTGGATCCTTGCCCAAACGGAGCATCCACGTTAAAAAATAAAAAATAAGATTATTAGAAAGAAAGATTCAAAGGAATACTGTCAGCTATGAATTAGAATTAGTTTATTTTAATGTATAATTAGCTACCATTCAGCCAGCTTTGCTGTCTGCTAGCTAACGTTAGCATCTTCAGACGAAGGTGTTCTTGTTGATTTTTGGATGGATTTAGCTGTGAATGAGGTCTCCCACACTGTTTAATCCACATCCGGCATCTCTCCTCTTGTGTTTTTGGCTTCGGAAACACAAAAAAAAACAACTCCCCCTCTAAACGTTGGGATACCTACTGTTGGAGTTGCAGGTTCCGTAGGCACACGATTTCGGCATTTTGCTCTTGTCTGAAAAAAGTTTGCCAGGCCACCCGTGTCTAGTTACGGTTGCTAACCTAGGATTGGACAATAGCCGTTCTAGGGAGGGGCTTAGCGAAGGGCAACGTCGGACAACCCTTAAGACCAAACCATTTTGCAATATAATAGGGGGGACATGTTTAGGCTACATATTGTACAATGAAGATAAATGATTTTACGGCAAGCATCGTGTATTCAAAGCAAATAATGTGAACACTTTCTGAAAACATTACACATTTGCCTAAATATTCCACTAATTAATGGCCAACATTTATGAGTGAGGATCATTCTCTCTGATATAATATAACCCCTGGTTATATTATATCAGAAACTTAATTAAATGTATACTTTGGGATGATTTCTCAGACAACCAGAAAATTCTGTA
This sequence comes from Anguilla anguilla, assembly GCF_013347855.1. Taxonomy (NCBI): domain Eukaryota; kingdom Metazoa; phylum Chordata; class Actinopteri; order Anguilliformes; family Anguillidae; genus Anguilla; species Anguilla anguilla. Next base: position 36,227,686 of record NC_049209.1, read on the forward strand.
AGGTGATCTGTGGCAATGCCCTGAGGAAATAGAGGAAATCAATCGTTTTGTGTAGTGTAATCAGAGCGACATTCAGGTTATAGAGCTAGAAATAAGCAAATCTACCCTGATAGATATATTCTAATACAATAATAGCTGATTATATTAATATTAATATTTAAATCTAATTGTGTTAATATTATATATTAATTAATAGCCTTATTTGTCAATAGCATTTGAAAATAATTATTTACCATTTTTTCACTGTTGCCCTGAACTATTTAATTGATTCTCTTACTAAACCTACATCTTAAGAAATATATGATTTGCTGTGGATTTGTGCTCTGATGTGCCATGTTTCCTGTAATTAATTAATATACAGTTGGTATGCTCATCACATCCCTGCTTTTGGCACACTATCAGTCACTACTTTGAATTGCAGTAGTATCATCTGTGCTATAATCTTTGCTTTATGGATAAATAAATAATCCCTTCAAATATAATATCCAAATCAATTCCCTGATGTGCAGGGACCTGTTTTAATAAAATGTGTTCAATAAAATGTGGGGAAAAATCTCCAAGGCCCCTCCATTTCCCTTTGGCTATAAGGCAGCTTTCAAGAAACATGAATAGAACAGAAACCAATGAGACAAGATACCCACATGATCAGCTTGGCTGAAAGATTGCAGAAACAAATTGCATAATTTTGTAATAGTTGCTATGGGTAGTAACTTCTAAAAACTGGCCCTTCTGCTTCTCCTGCTATGTTGCGTCTAATAGTGGAATTGGACCCTGAAATCCATTGTTAGCTGTAACATTGCAGCAGAAGGGCTAGTTTACGGAAACTACTGCCCATAGACAATTACTATATAATTATCCAATTCAGGTGAACTGTCCCTTTAAATTGGACCTATTTTGACATGGGATAAAACTAAGGTAAAAAAACTCAAATAATGCTCATAAGAAAAAATTGTGAATCACTTCTGGACACTGTCTTCAACCCTTCATATGCACGGGTTCAGGAGCCCTGTTCTTTGAAGTTAACACCTGCTTAAAAAACAGATGCAATTACAATGCCTTCGGAAAGTATTCAGACACCTTCACTTTTTCCACATTTTGTTACGTTACAGCCTTATTCAAAAATTGATTCAATTCATTTTTTATTCTCATCAATCTACACATAATACCCCATAATGGCAAAGCAAAGGTTTTAAAATTTTTTTGCAAATTTATTAAAAATAAAAACTGAAATTTCACATTTACATAAGTATTCAGACCCTTTGCTATGACACTCAAAATTGAGCTCATGTGCATCCTGTTTCCATTGATCCTACTTGAAATGTTTCTACATCTTGATTGGAGTTCACCTGTGGAAAATTCAATTGATTGGACTTGATTTGGAAAGGAATTGTCCGTAGACCTCTGAGACGGCATTGTTTTGAGATACAGGTCTGGGGAAGGGTACAAAAAGATTTCTGCAGCATTCAAGGTACCAAAGAACACAGTGGCCTCCATCATTCTTAAATGGAAGAAGTTTGGAACCACCAGGATTCTTCCTAGAGCTGGCCACCCAGCCAAACTGAGCAATCGGGGGAGAAGGGCCTTGGTCAGGGACGTGACCAAGAACCCAATGGCCACTCTGACGGAGCTCCAGAGTTCCTCTATGGAGATGGGAGAACCTTCCAGAAGGACAACCATCTCTGCAGCCCAAAGAAGATTCTCTGGTCTGATTAAACCAAGATTGAACTCTTGGCCAAGCGTCACGTCTGGAGGAAACCAGGCACCACTCATCACCTGGCCAATACCATCCCTACGGTGAAGCATGGTGGTGGCAGCATCATGCTGTGGGGATGTTTTTCAGCAGGAGAAACTGGTTAGGATCAAGGGAAAGATGAATGGAGCAAGAGCCTGAGAGGATCTGCAGAGAAGAATGGGAGAAATACCCCAAATACAGGTGTGCCAAGTTTGTAGCGTCATACCTAAGAAGACTCGAGGCTGTAATCGCTGCCAAAGGTGCCTCAACAAAGTACTGAGTAAAGGGTCTGAATACTTACGTAAATGTGATATTTCTGTTTTTTATTTTTAATAAATTAGCAAATATTTCTAAACCTGTTTTCACTGTGTCCTTATGGGGTATTGTGTGTAGATTGATATAAATAAAAATGAATTTAATCCATTTCATAATAAGGCTGTAACGTAACAAAATGTGGAAAAAGTGAAAGGGTCTGAATGCTTTCTGAAGGCACTGTACCTTTACCGCAATGGCCCTCTGCCATGATAAATCAGCTGGAGCAGGTCAAATGCATACATTTCCATTCTCCTTCGTTGTGCAGACTAACATCAGAATTCCCTAAAATACCCAAACACACAACAGAGATGCTGTTTTCTCTCATTTTACCAGTGCAAACTTCTGGTGCAGTACCTAGGTAAATATGGAAAAATGCTATTTGTCTCATTAGCGTCTATAAAAGTCCTGCAAATCCTAAGTAAACATGGCCCATGCAGTCATGCACATTTGTGCATGCATGCACACACACCAAAAAAATCATTAAATCAGGATCAAGTAAATTTGCTGCCTCAGGGATCCTGTAGCTGTTAGAGGATAATTTAATTCTCTCAATTCAAACATAGGTGTGACTCTTATTCTTCTCTTATTCTACAGTTGATGTGGTATACATGAAGGTCACGCTCAAGTATTTCTCCCTATAGAGTGTGATGGACAGGTTTACAAATGATCTTCAATCATTTTCAAATGATTCTCTAATTCCCACCTCTGAAGAAGACAAACTGCCCTATCTATCATGGCTCTCTCATGTGATTCAATTATTAGAGGATATGGGGACATATTTTCCATGCTCCTTATCACTGTCCATTGTTACCACTTATTTACTTAATCAATCGTCTCATGTAATAACGCTCGATCCTTGTGAGAGTGCAAAAATTTCACGTTAGAGGCCAAGCACTGTTTCAATCTCTTTGAAAATATGTGAGAATAAAAACTAATTTAAACTCCCTAAATGCACTGGTAAAAAGTTGCAAACTGCCACGCCTTGTCACCAATGATCCACTGTCCTCTATAGCAGTTCACAGCTATAAATACAACAGTACAGGTTGGGGATTTAAAGAACCTGTTTTAACTTGTAAGTAGGGGTGGGCGATATGGCAAAAATATCATATCACGATTCTTTTCAGGCATGATCACGATCCACGATATGATCACAATTCTTTTTCATGTTAGTATTTAAGACTATTTTGCAAGTTAATGAACAATGCAATCAAACTAATATTACTATTTAAGAAAATATTGCCCTTCAAGGAAACAAAACCTAAAAGAAAAAGAATAACAGACCTTTTGGGCCAAAGTACCAGATTTTAACTCCTTAGCGCACAAGCCAAATTTTGCCAATCCTTGCCCATTTAGGGGGTACCCTATTTAAAGCTTTATAACTCCAGATGTGAACACCACAGATACTTGAAAAATTGTTATTTACAATACTAACGCAGATTAGTTTATTTCTTCCAAAATTATGAATATAAAGTGCCACAGATGCAATTGTTTTGACAAAAAGTCAAAAATGAATTTGCACTTTTTAAGTTTGCAATGAAATACTGAGAGATTGCATATATACAGCAGGTTAAACTATACATGTGCTAGAGCAAAAACTTCTTGACCACAAGTTCATAAAATCTAAGGGTGGATATGTAGAACTATTATAGATGTATGAAGCAAAAACTAAGCAGTGTACCCAGCGTCTCCAAATCTATCCAAAATGTGTAAATTATGCATTGCTGTAAATCACAACATGTTCACGTATTTCACTACAAATCAACTGTTTTGACTCAAGAAAATCATTGTTGCAAAATTTTCAAGTGGAAATTACAAGCTTGAAGTCAGTACAGTGGTCTAAAATATCTAGGGGTCCAGAAACATTTACAAAATTGAATACAATGCTTTTTGTCCATTATAAAGCATATAAATGAGCCCCTTATGAAGGTTTAAGATGAAACATTGCTATCAGATTTAAAAAATAATGCAAAACTATTGTCACACAATGCAGTACGGTACCTAAATGTGTAATAATTAACTCATGTGTGTATTTCTATATTCTGTACTCTCGTATGTTTTCTTGTATGGGGATGGGACGACATGAAAACAATTTTCAACTGTCCACCACATTTTGGCAATGTTCCAACTCTCATGTCATCACTGTTGCATGCTTCACAAAAACTATTACACTACCATCTAACGCTGACATTACAGTGTGAAATATCCACATTATATAACACCACTAACCTATTTAAAGATACTCAATTTCAAAAGTAACGTATATAACCGAAATATTTTGAGCAGTAATACTTAGATAGCAATGATGAAATCTCATCTATGTTCAGTAGATGGAGACAGAGACAGTATCAATGATACTGTTCTATTTGCTTCTGTTTTGCTCCAGAAAATGATGTCAGCTAGGTCCATCAGCAAACATATGGCTTAGCTATGTCCAGAAGTCCTCAATAATAATAGTATTTTCCAAGAAATTACAAAATACCGTTGACCACGTTTCGTTAGGTGCAGAGTATTTTTCTGCTAACATAGAGTGAATGCATGAGTGAATGCGATGCTAAGAATATTTTCTGTTACGCTGACCTATGAAATGCTATTCCAAAAGCAGAATTAGACATGTTATACATCGTTAGAAAGCTTATACTCTCACCTACCGAGTAAATGAATTGTCAATCAAGCCAGACTGTACTAAAAAGGGTGACGACGCTGTAAACAACAGGTGTGGTATTACGCACACCTATATTTCCCAAACGGATTGTCCAAGACAATATATGATCACGCAGTCTCAAAAGGGACATCTCTAAACGTAAAACCAACAGTAAGGTTGTATATTTATTCAATACTTAGTCCCAGATATTGACTGTAGAATGACATGATATCATTTTTAAAAACATTTTCTTGTTTATTTCGTTATTCAGCGAGCAGCGTTTTCACTGCTGTATAGGCATATCTTAGGGCTACTGTCGGATTTATCTTGTCGCTATGACAGAATGATGCCTATAGGTATGAGTGTGTGAGATAATGGTGAGTGAATGGTGTGTGTGCCCTGCGATAGATTGGTGGCCTGTCCAGGGTGTATTTCTGCCTGCATCCATTGAGTTTTGTTTAGAGAAATACCTCATATGCTAATTTATTTTTACAAAATGAGAATATGCTCTCATAGCACTGTTTAAAAAGTTCAAGTTGTCATTAACATCATTATAAACATCACTGTGATGTTATTTACAAATCTAAACACTTCTTTTGCTGAACATATCGCATTTCCTGTTTCTGTTTGTCTCACTTCTGCTCGCATGAGGCATTGGCAGGCCTATGCTATGCAAGTCGTTCAGTAGGCTACTTTGAGTTTTCGTACCAATTTAATCTTTCACTACATTCTGTGCAATCGGTTTCAGTCATTTGAGTCTTAGTACATTCAGTTCATTTCATTCATCTGATTTAGGGATGGGCAACTTTGAGGACAGAGAGGGCCACAAAGATTTTATCCTTGTAATGTTCTGTGCAAGGACCCAAACGCAGACCAGGGAAATCCAAAAAACGTTGTCTTTATTCAGTCCAAAGTTCAAAGCCAGGTAATCAGAGATAGGACGGTACAAAATCGAGTTTCCAAAAGAATAGTGGTAAACGGGCAAAAAATCAAAAACCAGGAGATCAGATAATTTAAGGTACAAAGGAACAGGCAAAAGAGAAGTCAAAACAAAGTGAAGGTCAAACCAGAAAGCAATCAAACAAAAGGGGCAGGCAAACTCGAAGTCGTACGGAAAGGGTGTCTCAGGAATCTCGATAAACAAAGGCTTACAAAACATCGGCACAGTGAATACGATCAACGTTCTGACAGGGAGCTGGTGGAAAAGACTGACATTTATACACTGGGGAAGGTAACAATCAAGGAGGGGTTACGTGAGTGAGGGCGGAGTAACAAACAACATCCAGGTGAAGAACATTAGGATAACTAATTAAATGACAGGGGACTGACAAAACGCGGACTGGAATCACATAGACAACAATGATAACAGACGGCCTGGGTTTAGCAGGTAAAACACGTGCAGAGAGAGAGAGGTGCAGTTAGAGCAAGGGACAGGTGCAGGCAATTGCAGAACTCAGCGTTAGGGCAGACTAGAAAGAAAAGGGGCGGAGCTACAGCGCAGCATGGAAAAGGGGAGAATGGTTAATGTATTAGTATAGTGATCTAAACTATCAAAAACCCAAAACTAGTGTTTGTTAGTCCATTAGTAATATTCACATGTTAGTATATTAATGAGGTTAGTACTTTACAATCTATAAGTTAGTAAGGATTAGTAGAAATTAGTAAAACTAGATATAAGCAGGAAGTAAGTAAAACGAGACTGGAAAGAAGGGGGGGAAACCACGAAAACCCGGAACCACCCGAATAGTGAAATCACGCAAATACAGGGGAGTGAAGCAGCTCAGGGAACACAGACACAGAGACGGCACTGGGGAGACAAGTGACCGGGAGAACGAAAACACTGGGACGGAGGATGTGAAAAGCAATAAACCCACAGAAACACAAAACAAACACTAACAGCAAACAGATACCAATACAGACTACAACAATCCTCACTACCAGAGGGCCAGATTGTGACTGTGCACTTCCACCAGTAGGATACTGTAACCCCATCACTCAATTAGCCAATTATAGCTACTAATTTAATGAAAAGAACAAAATATATACTGGTAATTCAAGTTTATTATACCAACATTTCTATTTTTCATTTTTAGTATTTAGTAATGCTTCTATTCATTTAATGAGCTTAACACAGAAACAAAATGCCCACATTCCTGAGTGATATACCATTATTTCGGTGCAATGGGGTCTCAAAAATCATCATTCAATAATGGTACAAAGGTTAACACCAACACTAAGTGCAACAACTAATATTCATGTTTGTAGTGCATTTCTACTCTGCCCTCCCATTCCATGACGTTTCAAATACAGTGAGCACCATAATTCATTGGACAGTGACACATTTTTTGTTATTTTGGTTCTGTACTCTAGCACTGAGTTTGAAAGGGTACAATGACAATGAAGTGAAGGTTGGAGACTGTCAGCTTTAATCTGAGGGTATTTTCATACATATCGGATGAACCGTTTAGAAATTATAGAACCTTTTGCACATAGTCCCCCCCATTTTCAGGCATCAAAAAATATTGGACAGTTTAACATAATGTAGAATAAAGTAATCATTTTTAATATTTGGTCGCATATCCTTTGCATGCAATGACTGCTTGAAGTCTGCAACGCATAGACATCACCAGATGCTGGGTATCTTCCCTGGTGATGCTCTGCCAGGCCTGTACTGCAGCCATCTTCAGTTCCTGCTTGTTTTGGGGACTTTTTGCCTTCAGTCTCCTCTTCAGCAGGTAAAATGCATGTTCAATTGGATTCAGAACCGGTGATTGACTCGGCCAGTCAAGCATTTTCCACTTTTTGGCCATCAAAAACCTCTTCGTTGCTCTAGCAGTATGTTTCGGGTCATTGTCTTGTTGCATGATGAAGTGCTGTCCAATGAGTTTGGAGGCATTTGGTTTTATCTGAGCAGATAAAATATTTCTGTAGACTTCAGAATTCATTGTTCTACTTCTGTCTGCAGTCACATCATCGATGAAGACAAGTGAGCCCATTCCACTGGCAGCCATACAGGCCCAGGCCATAACACCCCCTCCACCATGTTTCACGGATGAGGTGGTATGCTTTGGATCATGGGCATTTCCTTTTTTTCTCGACATTTTCCTCTTTCCATCACTCTGGTGCATGTTAATCTTTGCCTCACCTGTCCACTAGACTTTGTTCCAGAACTCTTGGGGCTCTTTTAGGTGCTTTTTAGCAAACTGTAATCTCACCTTTCTGTTCTTCAGGCTTATCAGTGGTTTGCATCTTGTAGTGTACCCTCTGTAGTCCTGCTGGTGTAGTCTTCTACGTATGACACATCTACACCTGCATCCAGAAGAGTGTTTTTGATCTGTTGGGCTGTTGTCAGGGGGGTTTTCTTCACCATAGAGAGTGTTCTCCGGTCATCCACTACAGTGGTCTTCCTCGGTCTACCGGGTCTTTTGACATAATTGAGTTCACCAGTTGTTTTTTTCTTGTTAATGATGAACCAAACTGTTGACTTGGGCATGCCCAGGGTTTTTGCAACGTTCCTGATTGATTGATTTTCATTTCTGAGCCTTATGACGGCCAGTTTAATTTGCATCACCACTGCTGTATTCCTCATGTTGTCACACCCCATCAACAATCTCCAAAGGCAATTGCAAAGTCTAGAATCAAGACTAGACATCAACAGCTCTCTTCTGCATTCATCACTAACGACACAAATGAATACACCTGCCTAACAAAACACATCTGTGAAGCCAATTCAACAAATACTTGTAGTACCTTAGAATGGGGGGACCATGTACAAAAGGTGCTGTCATTTCTAAATGTTTCATCCGATATGGATGAAAACAGTGGTGTATAAAGTACTTGAAAGCCATACTTGAGTAAAAGTAAAGATATCTTTCTTGAAAGTGACTCCGGTAAAAGTTAAAGTCACCCGTAAGAAAATCACTTGAGTAAAAGTCTTAAAGTAGCTCACATTAAATGTACTTAAGTATCAAAAGTATTTATCTGGTGTTAAAATGTACTTAAGTATCAAAAGTAAAAGTACGAAGAAACAAAACAGCCAGAAATGGTTTTTTTCTCTCCAAGCTTTAAGTGTATTTCTCTTTCCCTCAACTCCCTTTTCATCTTGCTCCCTCCCTCTCCTCTTGCTCCCTCCCTCTCTCCTCTTGCTCCCTCCCTCCCTCTCCTCTTGCTCCCTCTATCCCTTTCTCTCCTTTCTCCCTCCCTCCTTCTTGCTCTCTCCCTCCCCTCTCCTCTTGCTTCCTTCCTCCCACCCTCTCTCTCCTCTTGCTCCCTCCCTCTCTCTCTTTCCTCTTGCTCCTTTCCTTTTTCCCCTTTGCTCCCTCCCTCTATCTCTCCTCTTGTTCCCTCCCTCCTTTTTTCCTCTTGCTCCCTCCCTTCCATAATTAAAGTGGAATTAAAGTTCATCTTAAGCAGAAGTTGGTTTTCAAAATTGCGAGAATCCAGCCGTGCTCTTTGTGGGCTGAAAACAAGTCCTGCAATGCTAAATAGTCGTTTACAGGCTGCAGAGGTGTGTTCAGCTTCACAGACAACTTGCAGACAGCAGGGAATGATTTCAGTAGGTCCATCTGATCTGCTGAACAGGCCAGGTATCCATCCAGTTGCTTGGAGCTGTCTTGTGCATGAGATGACTTCAGGACAGAGAAAAAATCTTCCTCATCAGATGAACTGGATCTGGTGGCATCTCCTGACAGCAAGGAATGATCCTCCATGTGCTCCTTGATGTAGTCCATCCCTGAAATACAGGGATGGTGAAAGTAACATTAGTACAACAAAAATATCATCACCCTAATGGGAGGTTAATGTACATTTCTTTTATTTTCATTTTAAGTGTAAAGATGTTATATCATGCAAAATCGAATGCATCCATAATCCAGAGTTTAATAACACGAGTTTAAATAGTACCAAGTGTCAAAATGTATTATCTCCATGTTTTACCCATTCTGATTGTAGCATTATCTTTTGTCTATGTAGTTCTGAATTCTGGGAGGAGAATTGCCACGGCAACTAATTCAGGGTCTCTTAACATGTGGCCAAAGCGGTTCTTTATGCGATTGAAATTAAAAGATTTTTAAAAACACATAACACATGATAATTCAAACTTACATTGGAACCTTCAAGCCTGTACAGACAGCTCGAATGGCCGCCTCTCCCTTGTCTTTCATTATCTTGAGTAGCCTTTCCACAGCCATGAACAATGAGTTCCACCGGGTGGCATTTGGGTGTAGCAGCTGGAGGGAGCAGGAGTCTTCCACGGCTTTGGCTGCTAGAGTGGATCTCCCACATTTATTCCACAGTGCGTGACACTTGCTGAATGTTGAGCAATACACTTTTTTGTAAGCATCGTTGGCAGTTGCTTTTGCAGCATCAACTGTAGAGACCAAGTTGAGCAGATGACAAGCACAGCGTTGGTGTTTTGGGAGCTAAAATTCCGAGCCATCATCCTCATTTAGGATCAGTGACACATCGACAAACTCCACTCCTTCCTCCTCTTCCTCCACATCCTCTTCCAAATCTTCCTCTCCTGGTTCTGCGTCACCACAGACTTCATTGTTGTTTTTGTCCTCGCCAAAAACTTTGAAAGCCTTAAGGAAGTTGGAACCGTTGTCGGAGGTTGTTCTCACAGTTTCGTTCCTGATTCCATATTCTGAATGGATGTCATTGAGTGTGCCCGTCAAAACATCAAAAGTGTGGGAACCTCTCAATTGCCCACAGGCTAGGGCTGCTGAGCGTCTAGTTAGGCTGTTATGGTCATTCCAATGGGAAGCCACACCAATAAAGCTCCTTTTTCTGACTGACCAGCAGTCTGTGGTGGTGGCAATGTGGTCCACATCCCTCATGGCCTCAGTTACCTCTTTTTTCATTTTCTTGGTAACATCTTCAATTCTTGAACACAGGGTGGTCCTTGAGATGATTTTTGCATTAGGCTGAAAATCGTTGACAAATTCTCTAAAGGCTTGTTTTTCAATGACAGAAAATGGCTGGAGCCCTCTGACAACATACTTAACAAATGGCTTTGTCGATTGAACTTTGAGACATGGTTCTGGCAACTGGCAAGTGGTCTGTTTGAGTGTGGAAGTCTCACTTTCGGGAGCCCATTTTCGTCAGCTCTTTATATTGTTTTACATGATTAAAATGCTTTCTCTACATCAATAATAAATGTATAAAATAAATTTTAAAAAAGAGAAGAAAAAGAGACAAAGATTAGTTTAGCATAAGAACTTTTGACTGTGATTTAATGATACTCAAGACTTTATACAACAGTTATTACAATGACAGGCAGCCTACGGATTGTTTTCTAACATTAATGTTAATACATATTTAATTTATTTTTCATTTTATTTTTTAAACTAACTTTATTAAATAGGCTACACTGAGACGGACACACCACCAGCATAGTATTCGGTATTTCCGAACATTAGACATCTTACTGGGTGAAATCGTTTTGTTTTGTCAACGTGATGTGCACATGACTTGAGACACTTTTCCTGCGTCCTGTCACAAATGTTTTGCTAAGCTAGGTAATGCTAGCGATTTTGATCATTTTTTGATTGCCATACAGTACGATTACATTGACAAAACATAAAACAATTTCACCCAGTAAGATTTCTAATGTCACTGCTTAACATATTGAAAGGACAAAATGATTTACAAACAGGGACATAAAACTATTAACTTTCTCCACAGGCGAAAAAATAAAGGATATGTGATGCAATCGGAAGCCCCGAACAATGTGGTGGTCTTATAAAGGCAAGCTAGCAAGGCTACTCTTAGCTAACTGCTGAGTTGAGGTATTGAGTAAAATGTTGGCAATATCGTGTCCTTACTGATTCCTGCAATTACTTAATTGACTTACCACAATGTGTTTTTTTAGGTTCGACGGAGAATTTTGAAACGCCATAATTTCTGTGTTCTTAGGCAGACTGTAGAATTCGCAATTGCAAATGGCTGTGTGTGGTCTTGTGGGAGATATGCCTCAACTTGTTTTGACAAGAGCGCCAGTTGTTCGCACGCGAACAGTCCGGATAATCCAATATCATGATGAGACAATTATATTCAGATTTTATTTTGTAGTGAGTAACGACTGTATCCAATGTGGAGTAAAAGTATTTCCCCTCTATAATGTAGTGAAGTAAAAGTGAAAGTCGAAATAAATATAAAAACTCAAGTAAAGTATAGATACTCCCAAAAACTACTTAAGTACTGTAACAAAGTACTTTTACTTTGTTACTTTACACCACTGGATGAAAATACCCTCAAATTAAAGCTGACAGTCTGCACTTCAACCTCATTGTCATTGTATCATTTCAAACTCAAAGTGTTAGAGTACAGGACCAAAATAACAAAAAATGTATCATTGTCCAATGAATTATGGTGCTCACTGTATATATTTACCGTCATTGTTTTATTTTACCAGCGTGTTTTTGTGCGTTTGCAGAGCAACTGAAATACATCAATAAAAATGGTTTAGCTATTTCTCAGCATAATGACGGATTCAAAGACTAAACAAACTCACCCGATATTGACTTCAAATGGATCCATGCCAAAGAAAAGTAATTATTAATTGTCTCAAACAGCTTTTACTAACAAACTTTTAGTAGCATGCACTCTGGCACTGTCTTCCATTGCTTCCCCGACCCTCCCCTAAAACCTAATATATGGCTGGACCTAACACGTGATCCGGGCGGCCAATGGTGTAACTTCATCACTCAGTCAGATCACTCAGTCACTCAGTCACAGACATTCGCGTTTGTAGGGCTGGCCCCGCTGTTGCGGTCCAGCCAAAAATATCCCAGTCAGTGCATGCCAAGGAGCCTTGGAGTTGAATAATGGCGTCCTCTGACCACTGTGGGGCGCTGTAACATTGTAGCTTATGACACTTCAGTTTCTGTTTGTACAACAGAAGTAAACAAATTATATTGTGGTCTGCAAGTCCGAGTGGTGGATATGAACGGGCATGGAATGCATCGGTAATGTTGCCATAACACATGTCCAAGATGTTTGCCCTTCTGGTGGGAATGTCCACATACTGTTGAAATGATGGTAGCACGCAGTCCAGTCTACAAGTCTTAAAATCCCCCACGATAAACACCGGAGCTCCGGGATACTTAGCCAACATAGCATTAGCATCCTCAGCTAACAGCTCCACTGCTGCCTTGATGTTTGTGCTGGGGGCAATATAAACACAGCTGACAACAACGCAGGGACAGGGTCAGGAGTATAGATAGTAGGGACGCAGGGACAGGGACAGAGTCAGTATCTCCAGGTCGGGCGTACACACCTTACGGTTCACCTTGATGTTGCTACACCACCTGTTATTGATGTAAAGGCAGACCCCGCCACCCCGCATCTTCCCCGATTGTCTCGTTCCGTCAGACCTGATGATCGTGAAGTTGTCCAGGCTGCAGGTTGCACACATTTAAGCACATATACTGTTTATTTCTTTCCCCAGGTTTTTTTTATTCCTTTACAATTATTTATAACATCTGTCAGAGTGAAATGACAAATTACCCATTTTCCCTGACCTGGCTGAAGAACCATATGTGTATTGGATATTTCCAGGAGGAGAAAGAGCTCAGTTTAATTTCCGAACACTATATCCCCAGTGTAGAAAGGAGCTGACTTTAATTTCCTTATCCAGGGGGAAGAAGGCCAACTGCTGTTTCCACTTACTATTGATCTCTTACCAGAGCAGCACACTGGCCAAGGTGCATCTACATCACATCTCATGACATCTAATGGATCCAACTATAAATGCAATTGCTCATTTAGTTGTTTTTTTACAGCCTGGTAGTCAACCTTAAATTAAATGATTGGATAGTTTGACAATTTACATACATACAGTTAAACACACACAGTTAAATGTATTGGGACAGTTGTGTCAAATACATTTTTCCTTTGTACTAATGAAATTTGTATTTAAAATCAAACAATGACTGTGAGGCAAAATTCACAATGTTTGAATTTATTTAATGTTTTTTTTTAAACTGACATTGAACTAAATTACTTCAGTGCCATTCAGTGAGTCAAGTCCCCTGTTTCCTAAATCAGCATAAGTAAACCCATTGCAAAGGGCTGTGATATCAGATTAATGAATATTATTAGGCTACAAGCCATGCCAACTCTGTCACTCCGCAATTAAATCTTGTTATTTCACAATTCAAACAGTAAAGCCTAATTTATCATTTGTTGGTCAACACTTTTACAAGTGACGAAGGTGATGTATTTAAAACTGAAAAAAAAGTTGCATATTTTCTAGGGCTGTCAAAGTTAACGCGATAATAACGTGTTAATGCAAATTCGTTTTAACACCACAAATTTTTTTGACGCATTAACGCACATTCTGTTATAATGACCGTTTGCCCGACCCTGCGTTCAACTCGGAACTAGTAAAAAACGAGGTCCGACTTGTGAAAAAAGCAACTGAGCAGTTGTCGATATTCAAACATCATTTCTGAGCTCCGACTTTTCTGACTTCCGGATTGGTGACGTCACAGTAAGATAAATGGCGGCATTTGTAGTTCATGGTAAGAAAGGAAAATGGTGTATTTAGGCTTTTCATGCATTTTAATTTGGGTGTGTGATTATATGATATGTGCTAGTATCGTTTATGTTTCCCATTCATAATAGCAATATGTGAAATTGAAAAGTTACAACAGGGCCCAAGGTTTTTGGGGGCCCTAAACAAAAAGTCTATATGGGGCCCTCAGTTTCGTTCGAAAACCACCCCCTAAGCCCCAGCCAGCAAGATTTGGCACCAATAGACATATATTTAGATTAATGAAAAAGCCATTGTCTTAGGGAACAGAATTATTTATTTTAAAAATATACATTTATATATATCTTGGAGGGAGGGGGCCCCGAACCAATCGCGGGGCCCTAAACAAATGTTTACTTTGTTTATTGGGTCGGGCTGGCCCTCAGTTACGATATCCATCAGCAACTTTTTTCACTAGCCAGCTTAGCTATAAAACGTTATTTTGCTCAGAAATAAATGCTGCAAATGATATAACGAAATACCTGACAGTGATACCATATTTACATTTCAGTACTACTTCAGCCTAACTAGTTTCGCGGTTTCACTCTATTTACTCATTTAATATACTCCTTAACAATAAAATAAAGCAGCGTTTTCTATGGGAATCCATGTTTTCCCGAATAAAACAGCGTGAACGCAGTTTTTCATTGTCTGGGCATATTTTTCAGAGAAAGCGAGCTGCACTGTTGTCCGACAAAGTAAACAGGCTTGTCTGGTTAAACAACGGGATCAGTGCAAAGAAATAGAAGTATAGCCTAACTGTTGTATCCAAAGAAATGGAAGTATATTTGATCCCACATAGTAGAAGGGGATGTTTTTGTGAGCCTTTATTTTCCCCATGTGAGGTTGGATACAATTACATTGTGTGATTTGCTTTAGAAGTGCGAGGGATCCAGGGAATGATCTTTGAGTAATGGAAAATTTAGCTGACCAATGAACCTGTTGTACAATGTGTTGTTGTGATGCAAGATCCATCGTTTTGTGTTAATGCTTCAAAAAAGGGGATGTTTTAGTGAACCTTTATAAGCGTAAAGTTGGACATGCTACATTGTGTGAGTACTCATATTACTAAGTAATGTTAAATTTAGCAGGTCAATATGGCCATCTGTTGTTGCCTGTTGGGCTTGTGTTTGCCATGTTATGATTTTTTATGCTAAAGGCAGTACCTTTGATGGTTTCTGGACAATATTTGTCATTGTTTTGGGTTGTTAATTGATTTCCAATAATAAATAAACATACATTTGCATAAAGCAAGCATATTTGTCCACTCCCATGTTGATAAGAGTATTAAACACTTGAAAGATATCCCTTTAGAGTACATTTTGAACAGATAAAAATGTGCGATTAATTTGCGATTAATTGCGATTAACTATGGACAATCATGCAATTAATCGTGATTAAATATTTTAATAGATTGACAGCCCTAATATTTTCTCAATGTTGCACACTTCTAAAATTTTGTGTCATCGTCATAATTATAGAAATCTTCTGCGATACCCAAATACTTTGTCACACAGTGTGATTGGACTCCCAGAGGTTATGCCATAATTCATTGTCATTGATATGATTTCTTGCCCCACATTATTTTGGTTTTGACTGGTGCTGATTAACATGGAGGGTATAGAGTAAAAAATATCTGAATAAATAAAGTAAGTAAGGTAGGTAAATGGGTACATTTAATTCATTGAACTGGTTGGTTGGCATCCTTAAATATATTAAATGCATGTCTTCATCCAGCATTTCACTCATCTGTTTAGAACATATTGTCCGTGTTTTTTTCCTTGTTAGGATTATGGGACCTTTTTTCCCCCATTCATATTGGTTGAAAGCCCATCTTTTTTCCTTGGCCGTTGAACCCAGTTGAGATCCTGTTCAACATGGCGTATTATTTTGTGTGATGTTTTGTTATCCCTTTGTCTGTTTTTCATTTATTGAAGTTGTACAGCGCATTGGTCAATGTCAGTTGTTTTAAAGTGTGCTTTATAAATAAAGTTGATGACTATTTTTTAGACAAAAGATTTTCAATTTCTTCCTCCTCTCTCAATTTCACTGGATGCCACCACAAATATAAGCAAATGATCAGGAGTTAGGCGTCTCATTAGCATAGAGAAAACAGAACCTTCCACACATCCCTTTGCTAAAGTATAAGAGCCATCCCCGAAACGTATGATGAATGTCGGATATCAGAATAATCAGAACTGAAGCAAGCGGAATTCTTTGCTTTGAAGATGGATCTTTGTAGTAGTTTGTTTAAGGAGAAATTGCATTGCTGATTGATTGTTTTGTTCTTTTTTTTATTTTTTTATTTTTTTTTTTACTTTTGTGACCAAAAGAAGATTGCACTGATACAAAAAATGGTTGTTCAATAAATCCTTTAAAAATAACATATTTTGTTTTTTTTATTTCACAGCAGACATTGGCTTTTTATTTTCAGGGTCTACATTTGTGACACACACACACACACACACACACACACACATATATATATATATATATATATATATATATATATATATATATATAATAACTTTATTTGTATAGCACTTAAAAAAATATAATAACTTTATCTGTATAGCACTTAAAAAAATATAATGAAAAGCAATATACTAAAATGAACCAGAAAATGTGAAGAAGCAATAAAATACAGAGGAGAATAAAGGAATCAAACAAAAGCCAAATTAAATAGGAATGTTTTGAGCTGCTTTTTAAAATTGTCTACTCAGTCTGCTGTTCTGTTTTGTGGGAATATGTTCTGGTTTTGGTGCACAGTAACAAAAGGCACTCACCACTTTTTTTGTGTTTGACCACAGGTACATTGAGTAACCTGCTGGGAATGATCGGAGTGCTCAAGTTAGCACATAAAATTACAGGCACTCTTTGATATAAGAAGGTGCTAAACCATTAATAGCTTCACAGACAAGCAACATGACTTC
The DNA here is from genome assembly GCF_013347855.1 of Anguilla anguilla. Classification (NCBI taxonomy): domain Eukaryota; kingdom Metazoa; phylum Chordata; class Actinopteri; order Anguilliformes; family Anguillidae; genus Anguilla; species Anguilla anguilla. The sequence continues at coordinate 36,244,842 of NC_049209.1, forward strand.
TAGCAGCAGCATACTGAATAGCTTGGAGTTTATCAATAGCCTTCTTGGTCAGGCTGGTAAAATGTGCATTGCAGTAGTCCAAATTATTAGAAATAAAAGCATTTATCAATTTTTTTTTTGGCATCTTGCTGTGTTAAGACAACATAGATGAATAAATGAAGTCTTGTTCACCTTGTCTATGATAACATCTAAAATAACTCCCAGGTTTCGGATTATGCCTGTTGAGCCAGACTGCCCTTCTTTGTTAACAGCCTGTTCCAACTTATGACCAAGTAGAAGTACCTCTGTCTTATCTTCATTTAGTTTTAAAATATTTTGTTCATCCATTAATTTATGTCTGTTCTGAATCCTGACTGAAGTTTTTTCTAGCATACTGTATACTGTAGGAATTGATTTGTTTAAAGACTACTTTTTCTAATATTTTGCTTTAAAATGGCAGGTTGGATATATTGTTGAGAGCAGAGGTATGGATATTAGATTTCTTGAGCTGTGGCTGTTTTGTGCTATATTCGTTCAGCTTGGCAGCAGTTCCTTTCCTTATCAAATGGAAAGTAGTGCTGTTTTTCAAAGGTAGAATTTTGCTACAAAACCCTTTTTTAGTTTTCACAGGAGCTACAGAATCTATAGCATTTCTTAGTTTTTCATTAAAATTGTTAACAAGATCGTGAACGAACAAGTTAGATGTGGACAGAGATAAAGAAGATATCATCAGATAAGCGTGCAGTTACTGCAGCATCAATGCACATTTCTTTACACTATAATCTGAAACTTTTTTGGCTGTAGTTCCTAGACTGGCATTAAAAAGAATGCAACAGTGATCTGAAATAATTACATCAAGAATTGAAGAGATATTGACATCCATACCTTTCGAGAAAACAAGGTCTAAGGTGTGGCCACAATTATGGGTGGGACCAGGGGTTAAATTGGTATTTGGGAGGTGGGTGGGCCCTGAGATCTGGTGGGTGAATAAAGGTACAAACCAATGAATGTTTCAGCTCAAAATAGTTGTATCTTTAATGTATTGTGCACATAATTGTAATTGAGGAAATCAATGTTTTAAAAAGAATGTATACTATTGATGCAAGCTTTTACATAAAATATTTCAAGTTTGAGTGTCATTAATGCTGAGAATTTTTTTACCCACGAAAAAAATCGGTCATCCTCCTCTTTCGTCCTCCCTTTCTTCCTCCTTTATCCATCTTTCTTAAACTGTCGAATTGAAACAAAATAAAACCAGCGGCGACTGGTGAGCTGAAAATTGGTGATGCGCAAAACTTTCCTTTAAACTAATCATTGATCTCAAACTGTTTTAATTAATTTTCAGTGATTAGCAAGCATGCAAACGATCTGACTAAGCAATTGGAAAGGGACACACAGCTTCTTCGCATTGTGTTAGGGAGATTAAATGATAAATACGATTTAGAAAAATCCGTTTTAATCACTAAGCAGTGGCGGAATCTTCCCCTGATTTTCCTTGAGTATCAATGCAATTAATCCACAAAATACGCTCCTCAATAGCAATACTATCATATATAGCCAGCTCCCCCCAAATTAAAATAAATGTAGGCTATAAGGCCTAGGCTACTCGCTAAACCTGCCTAGGCCTTATAGCCTACATTTATTTTATTTTAATTTTAATTTGCAGTACGAAATTGTGCACATTTTTAATCAACATTATTTTTGGATACATGCACTTCTTTCGCCGCACTCAAATTCATGGCAAATATCTGCAATGCGTAGACTGTAAACAAAATTGAAGTGCAGGTTTTGTTTTTGCTGGTTATTATGTAAGCTAACACGGTAGATAACATACTGGTGTACCTTGTTTGTTAAGTGTAGACTACTTTTTTTGACGGATAAATTGAATTTATGATTTAACACGGTATGAAGACACTGTGTGTTAGGCTACTTGCCATTTCGTTGGCACGCTTGATAATAAAGGAAAAATTACTAATGGAAACTGGTTGAGATCAATGATTAGTTTAAAGGAAAGTTTTGCGCCCCACCAATTTTCAGCTCACCATCGCCGCTGAATAAAACGTTATGTATGTGGGAAATATTCAATCCTAGCTTAGCTGCTGACCAGCAACCTGCTGATTTGCTCAAGCAATCAAAGTTGCCATGTTCGTGGGGGCTGTTTATTCATCTCTCTTTAAAATGTTGCATAGATTAAATTGCATGTTAATGAAATTACCTACCGCGTCCGCTTCCAAACAATCAAGACAATCAATGATTTCTTTCTGTGCCTGTCTATATAAACGATTGTTCCTCCTGAGTGTTTTTTCTTCGGATTTTTGATTGGTTGAGCGAGTAACTGGCTAGAGGGAACACATGGACTGGAGCATACGAAAAATGGACTGGATTGTCATAGTTATTTGTAAAACTGCCGGTCAAAATTATTTATTTATTTACCAAAGGTGGGTGGATGCCGTCCACCCGCGTCCACCACCAATTTAAACCCTGGGTGGGACTAGATATATGCTGAACTAGGTCTAAGTTGTTTAGGAGTTTTAATAAAATCAGTGGCCCTGGAATCAGTGGAATTATCTATGTGTAGGTTAAAATCACTAATTAAAAGAATCATAACTAGTAAGAATAAAATAAAAGGCATCAAATCAGAAAATTCTGGCAAAACTTGGGCCATTGCTTAGGAGGGCGATAGAGAGTAATAGCAAGCACTTTGATCACTGATATTCAAAGCTCTGGAAGTTCCTAAAAGAGGTTTATTTACAGTTAAAAACATCAAAAATGATTGAGGCAATAACTTCTCCCTTCTCTGATCTATCATTTGAGGGTGATGCCTCGGTGCGCAACTGAAGTAGATGACACCCAGGTTTCTGTCATGAAAATAAAATCTAGTTTATGCTCGGAGATAAAATCATTGATAAAAATGTCTTGTTTGTAAGTGACCTGATGTTCAAAAGAACCATACTAAGCCGCTTCTTTCAAATGGAAGCCATTATCTTCATGTTAATGTGACCGGGGCTAGTGTTTCTTCACTTGTTCCTGTTTGGGATGACATCATGGTAAACTGGTTGCGTGTTTTTCCCACCGATCTTCCCTGAGTAGTTCTCCAATTAGGTAGGTTTCTATATAAGTGAAATGTACCTAACGCTTCACCTTGTTTCCTGCTCTTGTGCCCGCCTCTGTTCCTGAGCGTCTTCCTGTTTTGGTGAGAGGTGCGTATAACTGTGAAGTCTTGTTCCTCTGTTTTAAGGTTCAATATCCACAGCAGTGAATTCATACCCTTTGTATTTGTAGTTTCCTGGCTTCTAGTAAATCGCTGGATCCTACTGTGAACCAGTTGTTGCTGCATATGGGTAGGTTCGGATGTGTATATTTAACTGAAAGTCCGTGCTTCCACTGGCTAACAAACCCTCCCATTCATTCGCAGGTATCCGTAAGCCAGAGTGAGTGATTCGCCTGGCTGAGGTAGCCTAATAGTAAAGTGAGGGTGTGTCTTCACTAATCAAGGTGCGTGTATTTTTGAGGCTTAGGGTAGGCTAGAGGTACGGGAAGTAGGATTGCCTTATGGCACCGAGGTAATTATTTTTCATAGCGATTGTCCGATTACCTTGTTTATTGGTTTGTTTTTTTTCCCTTTTTAGGTTGCCTCAATGTGCTGCTGTTTTGCCTCTTTTTATTAGCGCAACATTACTTGCCTACAACTTATTAACCACTTGTAGGTTTCCGCAGTGCTTAGGATTTGGTAGGCTAATCTAGCTTTGTCAGAAGGGTGTTTCGTAGTTGTACTACACTTGCTACCCTGAACGCTCCTGAAGTGTATTCACGCTGGTCGTGTTTTACTGCCATTGTTCAGCTGTTAAATCTCCGTTCTTTTACGTTAAACAGGCTAAACTGCATTTGTTGGCGGAGATACGGGAAAGACTGGCCTACCCGAATTGCCATTTTAATTTTGAAACTTCTGATCTAAACTGACCAACTGGTTCTTCTTATCAGATTCATTGTTTTTAGCTAGATCTATTACATTGTTTAAATTAAGGTTGGCGGTGAGCCCAGTGCTGCCCTGGTGGGGAGGTTAGTCGGTGGTTAGGTCCCTCACTGTCTGCGTTCCTGTTAATGGTAATTGCACTGAATCACTTATTTAACACAATTTTTATTGTGTTTCAGATGAGGTGGCACGCGTGGTGGTAAGTAGAATACACTTGGACAGCCCTTATTGTTAGTATACCTCCCACCGAGTGGATTCTCGGCTCATTCGTTATCGCCCTCTAGTGGTCATTTTTTAGTAATTTTTAACAAAGTAGTCTGGAAGTCCGTGTGGGTATTTTGATGTTAAATTAATAAAAGTTTGGTATCATTGCTTAAATTCTTCTGCTATTTTCTTGTAGCTTCTAATAGTTTTGGCTATTTGAGCTTGATTCTTCCATACAGGTACTTCCAGCCCTCTTAAATCTCAATAAAAGTTAAAATCATTTATTTTGAGACGTCACTGTCTTCTTTCAATGGAAGAACCTGGGAAACTGTTGTAAAGTGTCCGAACTGGTTATCTCCTTTGGTGAAATTCCCAAGGTGGCGTAATCTGGCTACTTACTCTTACCCATTGCCACATTAACAGTGATTAGACTCATTTTAACCCTTCTGACCCTTTGCTGTGAGACACCTCTTACCACTAATATTGAAATCATCAGAATTACAACTGGGGGGCCTATTGCAAACTAAAACAGGAATGCTAAATATGGCATCACAAAGTATTGGGTTTTTTGCAATAGTTAAATAAGAAGACAACACATTACTTTGTGAAACAGACAGCTTCATTTTGACAGTAACACTGGCTGGTCCAAGCCCAGTAATAAAGCTAACAATATTAGAAGGGAAACCACGTAAATAAGGGCTTGGAATGGTATACCTAAATATTTGTTTTATCACATTTCATATTGCCATTATAATATCCAACATGTTAATTGCACATTTTGCCCATATTGTGCAGCATGGTGGAGGAAGTGTGATGGCGTGGGCCTGCATGGCTACATCTGGGACAGCCTCAATGGCCTTTATTGATGATGTAGCCAGTGATAGTAGCAACAGAATGACAGCTGAAGTGTAGCTACAGAAACATATTCCCCACCAATATTCTTAGAAATGTCACCAAACTCATTGGATGGAAGTTTATCATGCAGCAAGACAATGACCCAAAACATAGAGCAACTTAAGCAAGGAGTTTTCAGGAAGATAGAAATATTTGATGTGCCCCAGTCAGTCACCAGATTTAAACCAATTTTCATTTGCTCAGAAGAAAACTAAAGTCCAAAACCCCAGCAAATACACAGCAACAGAAATAGGCAGCAGTAAAAGAATGGCAGAGCATCTAGCAGGATCACACCATACACATAGTGATGTCCATGAGTTGCAAACTCAATGCAGTCATCAAATGCCAGGGGTATGCAATGAAATATTGACTTGCAAGTCATTAAATTTGTCAAAGCATACTTTATCCCAATACTTATGCTGACTTAAAATAGGGGCACTTGACTTATTGAATGGCTTTGTTGTAATATAGTTCAATACAGCCTACTGCAGTGATCTTCATTCCTGGTCCTGGCGGCCCACTGGTTCTGCTGGTTTTTATTGTTACTCAGCACTTCATTGACCAATTAAAGCAGTTGATTTCACAGTTAACTCACCTCACCTGGTTTCTTTGGCCTGAATTGGTAACTGATTAAGGCAAAAACAAAAACTAGTGTGCATGCTTGCTGCATGCTGCCAGTCTAAAAAATCCCCTCCTCCTTCCCTAGCTCCATCACTCATGTGTTCACAACTCTGTACTTGTCACTGCTGCATCTGTTCTGCATCTACCCTTCTCGGTGGGTTTTGCTGCTGCCCTCCCTGCCTTATCCATGCATGCTTGCATGGATGGGCAGGAGGGCTTCCGGAACAGTGATATACCACCAAACATAACTGTATTGCCTTTTAAGATTGATCATAAACATTATAACGTGACAACAGTGGTCCTGACTGAATTAGCTTTGGGTGAATCTTGAAGGGCACATGAAATAGGTTTTTTCAATAGTAACGTGGTGTAAGTAGTCACCCACCAATGCCCATGAAATGAAATAATTTCAAATTGTGCATTCTGAATAAATTGTGTATTAATCCCTATATGGTATGTGAATCTGTGTATAGCAGTCTCAGTACCTAGCTGATGGCAAACTTCCTATCCTACCTTGTAAACACTGCTAAACTACCTGTCACTGGCTGTACACACAATCAGCTTCTGTAAGGTCACATATCCAATGGCTGAAAAACTTGAAAAGCTAGAAAACTTGAAGTAGGTTGTTTGCCAATGGTTCCACTCATTTTGTCTCAACCTTTAAAGGGATAATCTAGGCATATTCATGTTTTACTGAGTAAGGTCATTGAACCAATAATAATAATAATAATAATAATAATAATAATAATAATAATAATAATAATAATAATAATAATAATAATAATAATAATATATGCCTAGATTATCCCTTTAAAGGTTGAGACAAAATGAGTGGAACCATTGGCAAACAACCTACTTCAAGTTTTCTAGCTTTTCAAGTTTTTCAGCCATTGGATATGTGACCTTACAGAAGCTGATTGTGTGTACAGCCAGTGACAGGAAGTTTAGCAGTGTTATAATGAATTTACATCACAACAGATTCATTTAAATTGTATTTACTTGTGACATAAATTATTATTGAATTACTGAATAATAATAATAATAATAATAATAATTATTATTATTATTATTATTATTATTATTCAGTAATTCAATAATAATTTATGTCACAAGTAAATACAATTGAAATGAATCTGTTGTGATGTAAATTCATTATATATATATGCTCTGCACGCACTAATATTCAACATTAATATTAAATGGCATGACAATTTCTGGTCAGGTCAAAGTTATAAGAATAATTAAACCAAGAGGTTTATAAAAGGGCAGGATGTCTCTTCCCACAGATATTTACAGCTCCCAATTATTGTACATTGGTAATAATGGCTCTCTCACAGACACCACTGGCTAATTCCCACCTTAAATGGCTGCTAATATCTGGGTTTGGTTATAGCAGATGTGCATTACCTGTTTGAGTTTTTTGATTTTAGGTCTGTTTTAATGAGACTTATGAATTAAAATTTTTTACAAACCTGAGCAGGAACTTTTAGCAGCCTTAAGAACATATTTTCTCCGCAGGGTTCTCATTCCTTTGTGAGTCCAATGCAATGTGTGCTTCATATGCTTTTTAATCCAGGCAGCCATTAGTGTTCAGGCAGATTTTTTAAGAACTAGTTCAGTTTCTAAGAATGGATGTAGAGTCACTGCCCCATATCCTTTTTATGTTACCAAAAACCCTGACACTCTTTTCCATGCCAAGCATAAAATGGGGTATTGCATTTTGTTATACAGCCTAGTGGTTGTATAACATTAGTGAAAACTTTGCTAACAATAAATCAAAATAGTTCTATGCACTACCCTTCACGTTACATCTATTACTGACATTCAGGCCTGTCTACAAGATTATACGTGACTCACAATGCCTCATGCCTAGTAACCTAAGCCTATAATAAAGTAAGCCTAAAACATCTGGCATATCTTGTAAACAACAAGTTTGTAACATGAAGATGGCATAAATGGCAAGCATCTGAGGTGAATAAGAAGAAATCTTCCCAATCTTCCCAAACTTCCCAAAAGTCACAGTGCATAGCCATTTATGATCAATCAAATAACCAGAGTTCCCTGAAGTAGATCATTGCCTGTACAACAAGTAACATGTGTATATGGAAATGCTACATTTTTTCATCTAACTTTGGACATACTGTTTTTTTTTCTCAGTCATTTATATTTCAAGGTGGTTGCATTTCTTTGTCTGAAAATTGCTCTTTTAGGTACTGTGTAGGAAGACAGCATTCCACAGTTGAAAGGCTACTCTTGAATACCAGCGTTCCAATAAAATGACATTCTTTCTCTTTTTTTTCTGACAAAAATCTTCAGAACCTTGCTTATCAGCACATTTTTGTGCAATTATCTGCAAATCCTGGCATGAACCAAATTTGAGAACTCACTGAAGATGGCACCACAGTTCTGTACCAGAACAGTACAATAGCATCTATGTAACACCCTTACTGTGAACCTTCAATTGCTCTGCTCTGAGTAGAATTAATCAAACAATTAGAGATCAGAGGAGAATGCTTTGCTGCCTGCTGATGCTTTTCTGTAAGCAAGCAACCATCAGAAACACTATTCTCTAAAATCTAAAATGCAAGGAGGAAAGAAATGTGGTGTTTTATTGCCAATGTTATTTTTTGATTAGTTTCTTTAAAGCATGCTCCTCATTATCTATCCAGGAGCTCTACTCACTTCATTTTCAGATTTATGATACCAACTGTAGGTGATATATGTAGATAAAATGCATATGCATATTGTGGTGGACTTGAATGTATAAATTAATACATAATAAATCGGAATAAGGGATTTTTCAAAATACAGTACATACATTAATTATTGCACAATAATAATAATAATAATAATAATAATAATAATAATACTAACAACAACAACAACAACAATACTACTACTAATAATAATAATAATAATAATAATTATTATTATTATTGTTATTATTATTATTGTTATTATTATTATTATTATTATTATTATTATTATTATTATTATTATTATTATTGCAACCATCTGGGCCTTTAGAAACTTTAGTTTTCTGTGATGAACATACAAAATATTGAACAATATGAAGTGGAAAACAATTCAAGTCCATATTCTTGATAAGTATAAGTCACAGTGAAAAACTAAAAAATGCTAACACTCATGTCAGTTGCTGCAGACACACTAGTAAGGCTTATCAGTATAACTGATGTCAATGTGGATGTCATCACATTTTAAACACCCAGCACCCAGTGATTTAAAAATCTCTAAAGCAACTCTAGTGATCTACAGAGAGGAATTTGGTGCACTGATCATTCAAATTGTGGCAAAAAGAAAAGAAAAACACTTAATGCATTTGTAATTTCTTTAGTACTTACATACAAGGGGGAAATACAAGGGGACTTTTTTTAGGAGAATACAGGAAAATTCAACAGTGTTCTGTACATGTATGTGTTCTAATTTCAGTGGCATGTGACCACCCGAACCATGCTTCCACAGGTCTCCACAGGATGTATTTCAGAGTATAACAGTATAACATCACATGATGTGTAAAGGGTAAAGTCTCTAATAGCAGCTTGCAAAATACACAGAATGCACATCATGGACATCTTCACCAGTCTAACAATACAAAAAGTAGTTTGCATATACATATATACATGAAAAAATAAAAGTAAAAAGATTAGGAACATAAATGTTTAAACAACTAATTAATAAAATTCATTTGATAGTACATGAAACCCTTTCTGAGAAAATAAAAAAGTGGTCGTACAAAGAATTGAAAAGCTGCTAATAGAAACTTTCCTAGAAGAATTGTTAAACTCTGTCAAATCTGTTAAGGTGGACCACTAAAGTACAATTGACAAAATACTCTTTCTGGGATCAAGGAACAAATGAGAATCATACATTCATCCTGAGACACCATAATTTAAAATGTGTTTGATGCACTTTTGTGTGTAAAACAAAAGCCTTCTTGGCAACTATCAATACTCCAATCTGATCGCACTACTGTTCCTGTTGTTTTGTTACAGCTAGGGCTTGTATTTCCATGTATTTTGATAATCAACATCACTTACTTTGAGACGCTAAAGTGATTTCATTAGGACATAATAAAATTTTAATAACAAGAGTGTTATTCAATTAAATGGCTGAAGATGCACACCAGGAATGTAGAAAATTTAATTTAGAAGAGGGCAAGGCATGAAGAAAATGGCAGGAGAAATAGGATCAAAATGGCAGTGATCAGTGTCACTGGTAAGCAATGGCACAGACTCCTAATTGATGTGATAGCTCAATCAAGCTATTAAAGTAATGGAAGAAATGCAATTTGATTAGAAACATTTTCTTCCAAAATTAGACAGAGAAAATGATTGGGCTCAACAGGTGGCAATGGGGCGTGTACTAAGATAAGACATAAACATGGAGAAAAGCAAGCGATAGTTATACCAAGATAAAACATAAACTTGGAGAAAAGTAAGCAATAGTTATACCAACATGTCAGAGGAATGTATTTCTATTTAATTAGCATTTTTACTTATTGACAAGATTGAGGCCTGGCCAAATTTAGATCCCCCTAACAAACACAGCTTTCCCAGCCCTGTGATCGACCCCCTGCTCCCCTCACACTTCTCTCTAAACCAAGGGTGTCCTTACCCAAAAAGGTTCAGTGTGGGTGCAGCGATTACTAATCATGAAGACCATGATTAGTTAATAATAATGGATTAAGACAAAAACCTTCTCCTGCACTGGCCCTTTTCAAATAAGATTAGACACCACTGCTCTAAACAATTGGAAAATATCCACAAATACACAGCTGTCTAGATTTTTTTTTTTTTCCTAAAACTTGTCTTATGCTTAGCTTCACTACTGGTTTAGCATTTTGGCACCAACTGTAATTGAAGACAAGTCAACACTGTTGTTGGTAAATTCCTACCGCTATTAACTTAACTTTTACCCTCGGAATTTAAGCGGGTTTTTAGAAAAATATGTGGGAATTGGGTAACTATAGTAGTTATTCCCAGTTTATAGAACTCTCCATTGCCATTTATGAAAAAACTGTGTAAATCAAGTTGTATCTTCCTCTCATTTGCAGCTAGAAAAAATCCCCATGATGTAAAAACTAATACTGGAGGTCACATGTGTGTGATCAAACAATCTGAACTCAGATCAATCATTGTGTCTTACCCTTAATGCTATAGTGTCGTCTCTGTATGATAATATTAAGTAGTTAAGATAATGTCACCTTGTTATAGGTGTGTGAATCTGTGATGTGAATGCTTGGATGCTGTTCAAAAGACTAAAAGCAATCTTGGACTCATTTTCTCACAAGATGAGGATTCTTTCATATCAAGTCAGTCCTTGACATAACTAAATGAACCACTGGTCTGTGCTATACAAAAGTTTTGACCAGGCACATCAAAGTTACATGGATCTTTAGAATATAATATTTATGTGTGAAACAAATACAATGAATATAATAACAATGACAGGTGTATTAATGAATGCATGACAACACAAAGTGTGAATGGATTACATCAGTCAGGGACAATATATTCTGCTGGGGGTGCCTACTGCAGTTTGGGGGGGGGGGAATTCCTTTCCTGTATCAGAAAATCTGAAATTATGTACTCTTGTAGTTCCTACAGTTCTAAGCAGAAAGTTATAGCAAAAGCGGACGCTGATCAGCAAATTTAAAATTGCAGAGATGGCAAGGAGAACTACCATCTCCTTGCCCACCTGCATGTTAGTGTGTGCATGGTTTGCATGTTTCTGCTGAAGAGGAAATCAGCGGGTCATAGTATGTACATGCACAAGTGGTTGTACAACAGGTCTGACATAGCATGCATGATAATGCATGATAATACATCCTTTACTATTGTCTATGTATGATTAGATAATTATTACAATACAAACATTTACAAATTTGGAAAATTGTTGCAAACAATGTTGGGAAAGATGTCCAAGTGACAATATTCAAGCTCCCATCATTCCATCAGTAGCCTTTCTAATCAGTGTCCTGGATAATAGACCCCTTCATATTTCCTAATAACCATAGTGTTCACAATAACTTTTCAAAGTCAAGTCTGTAAGACCATTTCAGATTTAAGATTCAGGCATAAAAGTCACATTAAGGGTGTGAATTAAACCATTTAAGGGGTCTTTGTTAATTTGTGACTGGTCAAGTATGAAACTGTGAGGGGGGGGGATATTGAGTGTCAAAGCATGAGTTTGAGCCCAAAGAAGAATGAGAGAAGGAAAGAGGAAAAAGCCATTAAAAGTGTTTCACTATGTTGGCAAATTGAATCCATTAAGTGATTTCATGAGTGTCCTGGACAATGAATTTAAGTTAAAGTTGTCCTTGTTTGCAGAAACCAGCCTTGCCAACATTCAGGGTTTCTGACCTGTATATCGAAGGCATTGTTAGTGAAGGTACTTGGATTATTGATAAACTAGTGAACACGGAGCCAAGATGCTACCCCTTCCTCAAATAACAGTCCAACCCGTAGCAAGTTCATGCACACATTCCCAATGGGAAAGGTGCAGTGCTTCAGAAAATTCCATCTCCACACGAGCACTGTACATAAAGAAAGAAGTCTCTATGGTACTGTGAGAGTTTACTCCCCTTTCTTCGGAGGAGTGTTAGCCACAGAAAGCCATTTTGCCCAGTGATCAAATTACTCTGGTTCGGTCTTTGGCGTTCCATTTGTTTCCATTTTTTATTTTTTCAATTATGCTACAACTGTCCAATAAGTGAGTGAGTACACAGGAAACAGCACTGTGCAAATAAAAAAGAAACCCCCCGAAACAAAAAACTCAATCAAAAATAAAACCCCAGAAGAAGAATTGGCCTTGGTTGTGAAAAGATACCTCCACTAAAGTGAAAAAAGAGAAAGATAGAGAAGAAAAGTTCTGAGAAAGCTCAGCAGCAGACTGTCCCTCTAGGCCAGATCCACTAGGCTATTTCTTTTATCCTGCGCATGTAGTCATGCAGTTCCTCTGGGTCCTGAAAGCCCATATCCTGACAGACCCACTGAATGTCCTCCTCATCTGCAATAGGGATGGAATTGTAGGGCATGTCCTCATTGGGGAGGGTGGTAAAAGTGGTGAACTTGACCCGTTTGCGCTTGGAGGTGGGGGAGTTGGGTTCTTCACTGTGCTCCTTAGTGGAGCCCCCTGAGCTCCCATCCCCCCGCCCGTGCACCTGACTCTGAACGCTGGTCTGGGAGCTGCCGCTGCTGTGGTGGTCTCCGTGGCAGCAAGTCTGTACCCCTTCCAAGGGGTTGCTGGGACTCTCCACCTGCTGGGGAGAGAGGTCACCCTGGGTCCGCAGAGGCTGCCCGTTTCCTAGGAACACCCAGTGGTGGGAGTGGTCCATGTTTGCCTGTCCCTCTGGAGGGATGCGCTTGTGGCGGTACTTGAGGACAAAGACAATGCAGTTGATCAGGAAGACCAGGATGGCCAGGCAAAAGACCCCCAACAGGGCATACATGCCAATCTCCAGGTCTGTCATGCTGCGGGGCCGGCTTATATCCCCCTCGTCATCTCCTTCTGTGGGTGATTCTGGGTTGCCGATGGTCGGGAAATTGGTGTAGTCAATGGGGACACTGGCGGGCTGCTCATTGGCTGCTTCATAGCTTCCCCCATCATTGTTAGGATCAACGATTGGTTTCCTGGTGTTGGGTGACTCTTCGCCCTCGCCGTGGCCAGGTATGCCATGGCTCCCGCGGCCTCCTGGATAGTCCTCACCTTCTTCCTCTGAGTCATCCTCTGGGCCAAAGTGAACCTTGACATACACAGGTGCTGAGGCGATGATGCTTTTGCGCTTTGTCTTCTGGCAGGCCTCACAGATAGTCATCTCCAGACGGATTATCTCTCCAGAGCCCTCACCCTCTGCCACGATGACTGGCCATTGCAGCTGAGGGTCCTGGGTAATGGTCACCACTTTGTCATCCAGAGTTGAAGCATTCAGGTTGTAGTCTTTTGGGTCAAACAGGTTCAGAGGGGCCGCAGTGTTATCACTATAGTAAACCCAGATGGAGAGGCTCGCCTCCTGTGGAAACATATGCATAATACCCATTACAGAAAGTAATTGGTTTCACAACCAACAGACTATCAAAAGGCTGTTCTTCATGTAAAAAAAAAAAAGCCTAAGATTTTTTTGATTACAATTTGTTTAATAAAGAAGCTCAGTAAACAATTATTATTAATCATGACTCCAACTAATGTATGGTCCCAACTGTCTGATAGTTAAATGATATTTGTGTTTTAACACGTAGTCTCACAAAGAATTTATTTACTTAAAAGTTTTGTCTCAAATTGTATGCAGCACTTTACTCATGCAAGATACAAGAGATTTGTGTTAGCCAATAATAGTTGACATTTATAGGTACATCCACATTAAAGCAACAGTTCTTCATCTCATAGATAATGTTTGGATAGAAATATTCTTTAAACAAACCAGTACTTTGAAGTAAGATTCCTTGACATTGAAATCTAAAGGGAAAAAAAGCTATAACTGAAAGGTTTTAGTTTTCATATGTAAATGGGGCTTCTTAGTTATGTTGAATAATGTCTTTAAACAACTGCTCAGTGGAACAAAAACAGCCCACACGGAATGTTCTTGAAATTAGTTGCTTTTCAGTTGGATAATTTAACACCATTTACTGAATGTTTTAGCAAATGGAAGCTAATGACAAAAAAGAGTGGAACCCTGCAATACAAATGCATTCAGCATTTGGTCATTCAGCCTTTTTTATATTTAGATCACATTAGAAACATTATGGTAGCTCTATTTTTTTTAACACAATACTCTGATTCTCAGGTGGGGTGAGGTAGCTGTGGGGGTGATCAGGGACAGGATGGGAGTAATTATGGCAGCTTGACCTTGGTTCAAGTTCATCCCAAAGCCTAATGCCTCATCATTGACACAATTGTGATTCAGCTGGAAAAATGTCCTTCCTAATAAATTGTGTCATGTCTTTACATGGGAAAGCAATTTCATGGTCAAAATAATATTCAACAATATTACTCTAATAACAAGAGTATTAGAGTATTTTGTTGTGCTTTTCCCTGTTTTTGCCTTTTATTTTTTATCTTTGAGCTGCAGTCTATATGAAAGGTGCTATACAAATAAAGTTATTAAGAATGGAGTCCAGCAACCAAGTAACTACCTCTTTTTGGACTTGCATCACCACTTGCATGTATTCCTACTGAAAATGCACATACAACTTTTTTCTCAGACTACTTCAATCTCCAGAGTTTCACTACATTACAGAAGGGCAGATAATTTGGGAAGTTCCACCGCAGCTGTCCTTCTCTTATCAAGAGGTTAGATTGGCACCATCACCCCCATGCCTGTGCCCTGCAACCCCTAATTCAGGGAGGAACAGAGCCCTGCAAGAGAGCGAGTTGCCCTCCCATGGGCACACAACAGACAGTATTGCACAGCTGCACCTTATTTGTCTGATTGGATCAGTCTGCACCATGGAGAAATGGCAATGAGGTTACACTTATGTATCTTGTCACTACAGAATGAACCCTGATTTGACACTGCCAATCTATGCTCCCTCTAAAAACACACTTTCAACTCCCACCTGCCATGTGTCTGATGGCACAAGGACTTGCCATTCGGGTTTATTTTCTTTTTTTGACCAAATGCCTTTTAGTAATCTGATACAAAATTGTTTTCATGCAGTATTTATCCAACATTTTCTCCAATATTCCATGTGTGCTTAAATAAACAGGTCCTCTAATATTATTGGGATTTGCGCTACCCTTTTTAAGATAAATATGGCTTTTAATATGCATGATTGAGTAATGCGGTGAATAATGAGATTTACACTGATAAACCCAGTAAGACACATACATGAGGCATAGAATACAGACAGAAGAAAAACAAAGCAAATTAAGGAATAAAGCTGTCAACCATTATAGTAATATGACTGCAGCTGATACCATTCAAAATACGGTCTTACACAAACTTACACAGACTGTTTGTGTATCATAGTCTGAAAATGTTTGAGGCTTTGAATAGCAGACATTCAATGCAGGTGAAACTGTATGCTTTAGTGTTTGCCACTGAAGAAACAGATTATATAATACTAGCTTTTCAGAATTCACAGATGAAAAAAAACTATAAGCATTAAGTTCCTCAAATAAAGAGGTGAACAGCTGAATACATAAACACTATTAAAACCTGGAAATGTAGTAAGATAATACATCTTATTTCTATTTGTTTTGTTGCAGTCAAATTCTAGCTCAGAGACAAAGAAACTAAGAAACAGAAAACAGACAAGGATGAGATTTCATGAGTGATAGAAAATAATTGTTTGAAAAAGCTTCAGTACTCCTCTGAGAATATCAGCTGCAGCAGGAATCGCTCACTTTTATGACCCATACTGAGAAAGCTCTTAGAACAATACATTACGTTAATTAAATCTAAAGGTGGCCGAGCCGTAGAAGGTGGGACAAATTGGGCATTAATGTGGGGGACAAGTGGAAATGGGCTTGTCTCCTGTTGAGTTTGGCTATTGCTAAAAGAAAGCAGCTCCACTTCCTTACCTGTGCACTAGCCTGAGCCGCTTTAGGCTGAAGCCCGGTCTCAATTCACCTCCTAATCACTCCGCCTACACACTAACACTTTTGTGCGTTCACGAGAGTCGCCATCTTGTGAAAGGGTTATCCCAGAACTGAGTGAACCTAATTACAGCAAGGGATAGTGGTCGTTCGGCCCCTCAACACTCCATCAATTATGATTCTTTGAAGCAGACCAAAATTGTGTCCCACACACCTACTGCTTTTTATGCTCCCTTTCGCCTCGATGCCTACCCTCACTTTGGAATGGCCCTCACCTTAGTGACACTTAAAATTAAGCATAACTCGAAACAGAGGTGGAGAGCTTAGGAGGTGAATTGGGACCAGGAGAAAGCTTAGGCTGCAAGCACTCCCACTGAATACTCTGAGAAGATTATGAAGGAAAGTTCGGATTGTTTCTCTTCACTTGACAATACAGTTCACAGATAGAGACATAGCCCCATGCATTTTTCTCATTAAAATTGGACTCCATCTCTCGGGTGCAATGTTTCGTGGGAGTCTTTATTAAATTAAAATTTCACAGACCTAGAGCAAAAATCACTGCTTTTGGCACTCAAACACTCAAGAAAATGGGTTGCTTCAAACAGAGAGCTAAAACTACCTTATATGAGAAACAATGCACACATTATTAAAATTTCTCATTTGGAAGAATAAAAATTGTCCTTTATGTTCATAATTTGTGACTTTCCATCAGTTGTGTAAATGCTTGATGTATTTATACAATATAAAACAACAGCATAGCATATATATCATTACTACATATAAGCTTATTCTGTATCACAAAAACAACAAAATAAACCACATAATAAACAAATTGTGAAAACATCAGCAGACAAACCATTTATGTTTGTCAACATGGCAAACCATAATCTGGATTACCAGATGACGTGGGTTTCTGTAATCTAATACCCTCCATGATTCTGGGGTTTGTTTCACGAAAGCTCCAGCGTGCAAGCAGAGATCTGTGAGATGTGATAGATTTCTCCTGCTCTTTTTGTAGCATTTCACACAGAAATTGCAATTGCAAGCCACAAACGCATGTTGCAATCAAATTAATTTTGGTGAAAATGTAAATCGACTATTGTCCTCTTCCGCCTGCCTCATTTTGGTTTTTTATCGCTCCTTTGCTCTACATGTATATTTTATTTAATTATTTATTTTATTTGAACTAGTACATCTCTCCAGTAGCCTACAATTTATAGTAACATTAGGCACTTTGCAATTTGTAATATTCACATTAAACCTACTCATTCTTACCTAAAAGCCAGACATCAATAATGTCACCTGTGACAAAGCAGTGACGCAAATCACAGTTGCTCTAAATGTTGCTGTTGTGTGTGCTCCCAGGGTGTCTACCCACAGCATCTAACAGCCTACTCTATAACTGTCATCACATACAACTTGTATGTTTACAGAGCGGTCTGCCCTTTTCTACACACAAAAGTGTGTTTGTTCTGAGTCGCTGCCCTGAAGGGAATTTGCAAACTATCAATTGCACAGAGGACTCTTGGGAAACCAAATAG
Source organism: Anguilla anguilla (assembly GCF_013347855.1). Lineage (NCBI taxonomy): Eukaryota > Metazoa > Chordata > Actinopteri > Anguilliformes > Anguillidae > Anguilla > Anguilla anguilla. The sequence continues at coordinate 36,262,611 of NC_049209.1, forward strand.
TGCATAGAAGTTTCACTTGGCGCCTGTATTGGGACTCAGGAGAACGAATGAAATCAGTATTTACAATACACCATTGCTTTTACAGATGCATCTGGACTGAGGCATTGCTTATTCCATTACAATGTCCAACAACCAAGATAAATTTGTCGGTTGAAAGGAAGCTGTTGTGCAGAGCTGTCAACCCTTACAAAAGAGAAGTTCAAAAATATGCCTACAGTACACTTTTACTGAATCAAATCCCAGAGAGTGTAAGCTACTCAAAGTGCACTTTCTATTTTACTTTCCAGAAGTAAACAATTTTAAAATTAAAGTATACCACTTTAGCATGCAGATGTTAGAATAAATGGTATACGTATTCCAGGAAATACTTTTGGTATAGGCTACTGAAAATAGGCTGAATTATTTTTATAATGTACTTAAAATATATGAAAAAGTATACTTTTAAAATAAACTTTATGAACAGTACTTAAGTAGCCTATACTTTAAAAAAATAAACATTTATGTGCTACTTTTTGAAAAGGGGACAGCTGAAGTGAGACTGATGTAAGGCCATGCTCCTGTTAATGACTGACCTGTCAAGGTTTTTGTCAGGGTCACGTAAATGTAATATTTCATGCTTTCAAAATCTATATCATTTAATCATCTCATTAGCTCTGTAGTTATCTAAAGACTAGTGTTACCAGGGGACCTCTAGTAACTTGTAATAAGTGCGGAGGTCGTCTGTGATCTTAATCCCGTGCGAATCTGCCATGTCCGTAATTTGTAAAGTAAAAATTCCACCGCAAATTACCTACCATATTTTGCCAAACACAGAGGTCATGTGATAATATTAGCCCCGTGCGAATCGGCATCTCGGTGATTTGGGGTCGTATTTTACTGTTACACAGAGCAGTGCCTTGACATTTTCAATCATACACATGTTAAATTGGATTCAGATCATATGACTGATTTAGCCAGTCAAGAATTTTCCAGATTTTGGCTTTGCAAATCTGCTTTGTTGCTTCAGCATTGTGATTGGGATCATTGTCTTGCTGTAGGATGAACTTTTGTCCAATGAGTTTGGAGGCATTTGCTTGAACTTCAGCAGAGAAGATGCTTCTGTACACTTCAGAATTCATTCTGCTGTTCCTATCAGCAATTAAATCATTAATTAAGACAAGCGAGAATGTAACTGTGGCAGACATACATACCCAAACTCTAACACCCCCACCACCACATTTCACAGATTGGGGGGGTGCTTTGGATTTTTTGCAGTTCCTCTTGGTCTCCACACTTTGCCATCACTCTATCTAGCCCCTTTCCCATTGCATTCCATTCAGGAACCATCCATACCTAGAAATATCTGTTACCTCGCTAGGTCCGGGAATGCGTTCCGGTTTTTGTTTCCATAGAATTTCGAGAATCATGAAAATGAGAATTTGGGAGAAAGCGACAAAAATACTTATTTTACATAGTCATTCGATACATGGAGCATGGAGGGAGTGAAATTCGGCTCTGATGACAGCAGTGTTTTTGGAATGGCTACGCGGTAACATCAAATTGCAAACACTAATACCACAGATGTTACATTTTATTCCATGCAATTCTACAGCTGTGGTTTTAGTGACATATCTAATGCACAACTTAAACTAATGTGACAAATGAGTTAACATGTTCATTCTTTTATTAATCTACCAAAAACAGTATCCAACTCACAGAATGATTACAAACAATATGTTTTTTTTCTCTTTTTATCTCTCCACATTTACAACTGTAATTTAGTAAAATTGGGTAGGCCTATTGGTAACAAAACGTAACAAAAACACGGTTATGCTCATACTATAAAAACATGTTTTTATGTCACCATAGCCAGAGGTGGGTAACCTGGCTTCAAAGAGTAAAAAGACTGACCATGTATTTGCTCCACCACCATGCACTAAACCAGCTGATTCTAATTAGCATAACCCTTCACCATGGTCGCCTGATCGCCTGCTGGCACAACATAGTGTGCTACTGCACTTTGCTTGCCTTGGGAATCCTATCGCTCATCACTGGATTGCTGTAGACTGTAGCCACTAGAGGCAGGTCTCTCAGAAATACTCCACCTATCACTAAGCCTCCTGTGTTTTGTGTACTCGCTAGAGCCCACCCTCCCTCAACCCTGGTTTTGATTGAGATGTTTAATGAATCATTTAACTCTTAAACTACCCCCAACTCTTAATCAAGCTTCAATTTCATTTATTTTAAAAAAGAATAAGGACCCTTTATCTTGCTGAAGTTATCGTCCTATAAGTCTAGTACCTATGGATGTAAAGTTCTTATCTAAGCTATTAGCCATTTATCTGGAGACTGTTCTGCCCTCCCCCGATCTCCCCCTATCAAATGAGGTTTATCCGGAACAGACATTCTTTTTTTAACCTCAGACGACTCTAACGTGGTGTATAATCCCTCCACCTCGTCTGCACCAGAGGCTCTGATCTCGTTAGATGCAGAGAAGGCCTTTGATCGTGTAGAGTGGAATTATCTTTTTTACACTTTGGAGAAATTTGGTTTTGGTCAGAGGTTTATTACCTGGGTTAAACTGCTTGTCCCCTATGGCTTCAGTCAGAACTGATAATACCCACTCAGAACACTTTCCCTTGTATCGCTCCACCCGGCAGGGCTGTCCTTTGAGTCCCCTCTTATTTGCTATTGCTATTGAACCACTCGCCACTGCGCTCTGGTCAAACCCCTGTATAACTGGAATAAAAAGAAATGGTTTTGAGCAGAAGGTCTCCCTTTATGTGGATGACTTGCTTTTATACATCTCTAATCTCTCCGTATCTGCTCTTGACATCCTTACTTCATTTGACCGCATTTCAGGATATAAACTTAATTTAGACAAAAGTGAGTTGTTTCCTTTAAATATTGCTTGTAATTATTCTTTGCAGGATTTCACATTAAAAATTGTCCCACATGGTTTTACATACCTTGGTATTCAGGTTAGAAATAAATTTTAAGACCTGTTTAAATTCAATGTTGCCCCCTTTGGTGGCTCAGATACAGGAAGACTTCCAGAGGTGGTCATTGTTGCTTCTATCCCTTGTAGCCCTGGTTAACTCTGTAAAAAATGAACATCCTCCCCAAATTGTCTTACCTTTTTCAATGCATAGCCTTTTTTCTCCCCAGTCTTTCTTTTGTAAATTAGATAGTTTAGTCACTGAGTTTATTTCGGAATAAGAAAGTCCCTCGACTTCGTAGGGAGCTGTTGCAGAAGCTGAGGTCTCTTGTAAGTTTGGCCTTGCCTAATTTTAGGTTTTATTATTGGGCTGCCAACCTTGGAGTAATTCAGCTTTGGATCTGTCTGGAGAGATCACCTGCTCCTCGTTCATGGCTGCATATGGAGGCATTCTCCACTAAACCTGCCTCGCTGACAGCCCTTATTCACTCCCCCCTTAACTTTTCTTCCTCTCCTTATTCTAAAAATTCCTTGTCTACGTTGAGGATCTGGAAGCAATTTGGTCTACAGACCTTTTCTTTCTTAGCTCCAATATCAGCTAATCTGGTTTTTCATCCTCCTTTGATTGATAGAGCGTTTTCCCTATGGTCCAACTCTGGCAATTGAGACATTTGGCGACCTATATATTGACAATACCTTTGCATCTTTTAAACAGCTTTCTGAGAAGTTCCCTTTACCTAGACATCATTTTTTTTTAGGTATCTACAGATCCACAGTTTTGTTCGTAATTTTAGCTCCCATTTTCCCAATCTCCCGGAGACCTCACCTATTGATTCTTTCTTAACCCCATTCCCTTTCTTAAAGGGTATGATCTCTCATCTATATGATCTTATCCACACATTGTGCCCAGCCTCTTTACATAACATAAAGACTCAATAGGAGGAGGATCTGGGGTAGGAGATTTCAGAGGAGTTGTGGGATGTCATTCTGCGTCGGGTTCACTCCTCATGTATTTGTGCTAGATATGGTCTGACCCAATGCAAAATCCTTCACCGTACACACACACTAAAGCCAGACTAAGATTTATAATGATGTCGACCCTATGTGTGATAGATGTCGCCAAGCCCCTGCTACCGACATCCATATGTTTTGGTCATGCCCTTCCTTACATGCCTATTGGCTAGAAATCTTTAACTCGATTTCAGATTGTATTGGGATTCAATTTGAGCCAACAGCAATCACAGCATTGTTTGGGGTTCCGCCACCCACTTTGCTGCTTCCAAAATATAAGGTAGATTTTATAGCGTTTGTTACCTTATTAGCCAGATGGCTGATTTTACTGAGGTGGAAATCACCTGCACCCCCCTCTCACTGCTCATGGATCAAAGACATTTTTTACTTTGTTAAAGTGGAAATAATTTGGTGTACTATAAATGGTCCTCTTGCCAAATTTAATAGAACATGGAGACCTTTTTGCACATGCTGAGGGGTTGGTGTTTGCTGCTATTCCGGAGTAACAGCTTTAATTGAATGTGTCTAATCACTTTAATGTACCTTTAGTGGGGTTGGAATGTTATTTATTTTTTCTTTTCTCTATCAGCTGAATTTTTTTATTTATCTTTGATTATTACTGGGTGACTAACGTGTACGTTTTGTGTCTTTTTTTAATTAGTTAGTTAGTTTTGTATTGTATGTTATACTTGATTCAATATTGGAACTTGAAAAGTAACTGTGTTGACATTTGTGTGTTGTTGAAAATCTAATAAACAAATTTTGAGAAAAAAAAAAGAATCAAGACTAGATACTGGAAGCTCTATTATACCTGCACTAACCAGAAACACCCAAGAAGCCATTTCCCCCAAACATTATGGTGTCCTGAAATGGGGGAATATGTATAACAAGTGCTATAAAATTTCTACAAGGTGAAACCAAAATGTATAAAAAATACCATTCAATAAAAGCTGAGAATCTGCACTTTAACTACATCTGAAATGTCTAATTACAAATATAAAATTGTAGAGTATAGAGCCAAATCAAGAAAAAAAATATGTCTTTGTCCTAGACATCATGGAGCTCACTGTATCACATGAACAACCTGCTCTGGCTTCCAATCCGGGCACTCAACAGTGACTGCCCTCCTGGCTGTGACGGAGGCACTCACCACTGCAAGAGCTTCACGCCTCTCCTCTGTCCTGATCCTCCTTGACCTGTCTGCAGCATTTGACACGGTCAACCACAAAATACTCCTCTCCACCTTGGCTGAGATGGGCATTGCTGGGACCGCCCTGTCTTGGTTCGCTTCTTATCTTGCAGATTGGTCCTACCAGGTCACCTGGATGAGGTCTGCCTCTGCTTCTCATCCCCTTGTTACAGGAGTGCCACAGGGATCTGTACTGGGTCCTCTGCTGTTCTTCATATACACCAAATTTCTTGGTTTAGTTATTTATTCACACGGCCTCTCCTATCATTGTTATGCAGATGACACGCAACTCTTCCCCCCCCCCTCTGCCTCACAGGTTGATGATAAAATATCTTCCTGCCTGGCTGACCTGGATGGCCAGCCACCACCTGAAGCTCAACCTCAACAAAACTGAGCTGCTGTTCTTCTCATACAAGACCTCCCTACTACATGAGCTTTCAATCACGGTTGATGGCACCACAGTGACTGCCTCTCACTCTGCAAAGAGCTTGGGGGTGGTCCTGGATGACCAGCTGGACCTCAAGGAGCACATCAAGGCAACATCACGGTCCTGCAGATTCCTTCTGTATAACATCAGAAGGATTTGACCATACCTGACTACGCACTCCACCCAGCTACTTGTCCAGGCTATGGTGACCTCCTGCCTTGATTACTGCAACCATCTCCTTACAAGCCTGGCAGCTTGTGCCATACAGCCACTATAGATGATTCAAAATGCCGCTGCCCGACTCATCTACAACCTTCCCCCATGTCACTCCACTGGCTACCGGTCGCTGCCAGGGTCAGGTTCAAAGTCCTGACCCTCGCCTACACTGCAGCCAACAGGATGGCCCCTATCTATTTGCAGGACATGATTCCATTCTATACGCCTGCTCAACCACTCCACTCTGCAGCAGCAGGGCACCTTGTATCCCCTCCTACCCGAGTAAAGGGATCGCAGAGCTTCTCCACCCTAGCTTCCCAGTGGTGGAACAAACTCTCTGTCCCTCTTTGAACCTCTCCCTCACTACCCATCTTCCGCCGTGGTCTGAAGACACATCTCTTCAGACTATACCTGGACTAACTACCACCACTCTGTGTATCATTTCACTTTGAATCCCCCCCTTTCATGACACTCATGTTACATGTACCCCCATTCCAGCACTTTTTGCTAATTTGTATTTGTCCTAATATTGTAGCTTGTTCTTCTCCGTAGTTTGTCTTGGCATAAGTTAGGTCAGAATAGTGTTCACTGTGTGAACTAAACTGTGTTCTTCGCTAGAAATAGCTGTACAAAATAAGTATCGTGTCTTATTGAACCTGTGTTTTGTAGTTGTCCATGACCATGAAATACACTTTTGTACGTCGCTTTGGATAAAAGCGTCTGCTAAATAAATGTAATGTAATGCAATGTAATGTATCATGGCAATGCATTCTGTGCTATAATTTAGACTTAACTGGCAAGACTTTTACATTTCAGTCTGGCAGATTTCTCTTTCCTTTAATCAAATAACGTAAAAGTCAAAGAGACAAAAAGCACATTTTGACCTGAGCTCAAAACCACTACTGTCTAAACTGTATTTGTAGATTTAAAAGCTCACACCCTTATACAAGAGATTCTTCAGGTTGAGTTCTGTTAGTAGAACAAAGGGACATAAATGGAAATTAACAAAAGGTAGATTCCATACAGACATTAGGAGGAATTTTTCACACAGAGAGTAGTCAATGTGTGGAATAGCCTGCCAGGTCACGTAGTAGAGGCAGAAACTCTGGGGATTTTCAAGACTAGGCTTGATACAGTGTTAGATACTATCTAGTCTGTAGGTAACCAGAGCACTAATTTAGTTAGGAAAATGACGAGCATTGTTGGGCTGAATGGCCTGTTCTCGTCATTATATTATGTTATGTTATATCTGAAGCTTAACACTAGAAAGGCCGCATTTTTTTACTAACTTAAACTACCAAGGCTTTCAATATTTTCATTTCTAATTTATATTAGTTTTGTTATATAGGTGAGGGAAAATGTGCCAAGGCATATTCCAGGCGCATTTGAGAAAAGCACTAAAATGTGAAAAATAAGCAAAACACAAAATTGAGAAATTAGTATAAAGTGCGATATTTTTAAAAAATTTATTTAGTCATAATGAATTCTGCGTGCTTCTCCCAGTCCCTTCCCTTGCTCCCACTATTTGATTGAGGTTTTATATATGTACTGTCTCTCTCCTTTTACTCACCAGTTCCACAGGGAACACACAGCTTTAATTGTTTGTATGAGCAGGGTTTGCACACAAATCGATTGCATTTCACCCTGTTGTCTTTAGTCAACCCTTTCACTGTGTTTTCTTCCCAGGAATGATAGATGTGCGAGGTGATGCTGCGATCATGGCTGTTTTGGCGGCTGCTGCTTCTGTCTTTGACTTCATGTAATTTCCACGCAGCTCACATGCCAGGTCAATGCTTTAGTCATTCAACAGTATTTCCAGTACAGTAGATTTTGCCATCCTATAGTCTATTCAGATTTTGTCCAAAGTGCCGTTTCAGTGAAAAACTGAAAGTAATTTATAGTAATTTATATCAAAGCATCGCTCATTCAGTCGCTGAAAAGCATGCTGAAGGAGACGGCAACCCATTCACACCTGGGCATCAGCACCTGTTACCTATTGTCTGGCAGGACGTTTTTGTGTCTGTATACAAAATGTCTATTTCTTTAATGAGTCAGTTTTTTTTTTATTCTAACAACACAGTTATTTTTTAAGCCCAGCTATTTAGGAAAAGTCAAGGAAGGAGGAGGGTACTGCATTTGGAGTAAATTTCATTTTAAAGTCCAAACACCCAATAGTGTTGGCTCTGGCCTTTCTAAAAAAAGCACTTGTTAAAAGCCTACATGCATGCACCTTGATGTAATGCGTTGTTTCTAAAGTACAATGTATACTCTTAGTTATGCTGTCTTTCATATTCTGGTTTGAACCTGGTAATTTACAGCCAGGGCAAAAGTGCATCATCATGGTCACAGCTCCCAACATCCTTAAAATAGGAGGATTGGCTGTAAGCAGGAACAGAGTATGGGCCGAATAAAGTATGAACAACTATGAGTAAAAATGTATGCTCAGAAGGTTAACATGTGAAATATGGACGTTTCCAAAGGCCTTTGGTCCTTGAAAGGAAAGATGCATGCACAGATCCACCTACAATTTTGGGTTGGTTAAGTACCTGTTTTGGAGTGGAGAGTGTCTGTAGGCCAGTTGCCTTGGCGACCATGGTGTGGCTGTTGCCGGGGCTGGGTTGTAGCATCAGAGATAGGCCTGAAACAGCGTGCACTCGAAGTTCCAGAATGGACACTTTATCATCGATGACGGAGAACATGGTATCACCAAGCACAGCCTCCACAGCCAGCGGGGACTCCACCTGTAACAGGGGGAGGGGGAGGGGGAGGGGGGGAGCTGCGGTTATTTTGGATGACAGCAGGCATTCACTGGGATTGAAATTGATACTTTTAAAGGAAACATCAATTTATAGACATGATGCCAAATTGGTAATAGCAATGGATTTTGTAGCTATATAGGTGTGTAATTAAAAATAAATGCGATAAATTGGAACCAACCCACTTTTCTACCAGGTTTTAAATGAAGAATAAGATTAAAAAACAGTGATACTCTTTCTGGTAACATGGCTAAAATCTTGCTCTTCCCTTCGGACATAGCTTAAGGTCGGGCAAAAAAATTTAATCTGATGGCTTTCAAAGCATTAGAAACCTATATGAACGTAGCTGGTTTCTACATTAAGTCAAATGAAACATTAAAATGAAAACCTGGGCCATTTTTTCCCTTTTACGGGCCCAAAATAAACTATAAATGTTCTGAACGTGTGCTTTATTAGGTGGGTGACAGAACCTGTTAGATTCCATTACATGGCCAAGGGATGCTGAAGGTTGCGGAAAGCTACCACTTGTAGCTCATTTTTCACTTTTTGGTTACCTCTGATTACCTTTAAACATAACATGAGACACAAAGCAGAAGCCTCAACATGCTCCAAGTCTCTGCCTACCAACCCCTTTGCAAACACAAGCATGCCGTCCGCAACAGTCAAACATACTTCTCAAACAAGGTGCTTTCATGACGAGTTTCATAATACTCCAACACTGCACATGGTATTGTGTGTAAAGCACAGTAAAGAAACAACTGATAACCCAGCCAAGGATACCGGTTTTAATCTTTTTATTATTCTCAGGTAAGAAATGTTTCACAAGCACTGATAAATGTTCATGTTCTATTAGTACTGTAATCCAGCTAAATGTTGAAATTTCAAAAATATGTCTTTTCATATTTTATTAATAGTTCAACTAGCATCCTGGCAGTAACAGGGGTGGGCAGGCATTATGAGCATAATATTGGACTGTTTGTTTGTTTGCCTGTGGAATGAAACCTAACCACATAATTTAGGAATTCACAAAATCCCACCTGGACAAATATTTTCAGTCCCAAAAACAAGAAATGTCCAGGAAAAAGATTTTAAGCTTTTGTTTCATATGTAATTATTTGGAGTCATCATTAACTTCACTTTTATGGTACTTGGGAATACAGGTACATAGGCCTGAATATATACAGCATGTATGTGATGCTTATATTTTGTATTCGTTTCAGCCTGGTTAATTTAAAGCTTGCTAACTAGTGACAGGTTAACCACCCAGGTTCATACTTTTTTATGAATAAAATGGAGTACCAAAAACCTCCCATTCCCTATTTTTTCATAAATTGCGCCCTGTACATCAGCAATACAAACATTTTTAAAAGCACTTTTCCGGAGTGCTGCAATAATTGTCCTTTTTTGCCACCCTGTTTTGAAAGACCCGGAAGAGCAGTTGGGTAGCTCACACAGAACAAATGACCTGGTGCAGTGTTTCAGATTTTGAGAGGCACAGGAAGAGTCCATTCAGATGGTCTTTTCATCTACAATAATTGCCCCCTTTCCCACCACAGGAACCTTTTCCAGAACTCAGGAACTTTTTGGAAACTAAAACCCTTTATCTACTGGAGGAACCAGAGCTGACTTTGGTTTCTGGGGCATGCTTCCTATCCTCCTTTTTTGCCCCTGCTTGTATAGTATGAAGGTAGGTATGAGGTAGTATGAAGTAGTACGGTCCACAAACTATTGGGATGGACCTGAACATTAATAATTGGTCAAATGTAATATTTGTGAAAATTGCCTAGCAGACCACAAGCACCATTTTTAAATACAGGCAACAGAAAAACATTTAGCAGCTGCTAGAGAACAAGTGAATTTTGAAATGGAAAAAGAAAATCTAAAAATTTGTGAACCAACGACAAGGTGCAAGCTTTGATCGGTATATGTTGTGACGATGACGTTCATAAGAAATTTGAGTCGGCAACTTGTAATGAAAAGGGGTACTCAAAGATTTCTGTGTTTAGCTGAACTGGGCATAGACCACTCAGCTAAACAGTGCTGGGAAAAATAATAAAAAATAAGCAGGATTACAAAAAATAAAGACCCCAATTACCAGAGTGGTTGAAATAGATGGACCAGTAAATGTTTCTATGCAATGGATGCATTGGCCACTCTCACAAACAAAAACACGCTCCAGGAACCATTTTATTCTCCATTGTAGATAGTTCCTGCCCACTTTTAGTTCCTACAACCCGGTAGAGTTTATGTTATTGTGGAGGCAGGAGCTTGTGCGCACTGGTGCACGTCAACTTCCACAAGAAGCATAAAAAGGCCTTTAGACAGAGAAAGCATTTCAATTGTTCTCTGTAATAGAATGCTTGGTATTGCAGATCTTATACAAGTTACAGTCTACATTTTTAAAACAGTCAGTTGAAAAATAAAGTCCATTGGGGGTGCTAGGGATTTGGGGGGATTGGAGAGGTGTTTTATACAGTGACAGTAAAGAAACTTTTCGGCATACAAACAATTGGTATCAAAATTGCTTCTATGAATACAAAACAAGTTCAATTCCAGGACATCAGAAAACTTATTTGATTAGTTGTTTAGTTAGAGTGACAAGGATTGAAATTATCTGTATAATTTATACATTAGTGATTGAATTATTGATACTGATTGATGTTGGTGTTTGCATCACAGTGTTCGTATCTTATGTACAGTATTAATGCGATGGTATAAAGAGTGCTCTTTTTGAAGCTAATGCTTTGAGCTCAGCCAAGAACTAATGTTTCCTCATGAAATATTTTTTTCTCATTAAGCTCCTCTGTATATCAAGGAATATTAGTAAGCACAATTATGTTGCCTAAATTGGTACCAGTCAGGCTTTTACTTCAGTATTCTGATAATTCACAGAAGCCAACCTTTTAAAACGTTTGAGATCTAAAACCTTCACACCATATTTCTTACATCTTGTAAATGTGGCATACAATTACAGGATTACAGCGAAGCGCATGAACGCAAAATGCTCTTTTCCCTCATGTCGATACCTTACTTTTTTACCTTACAGTCCACAATATGCTGTGCAGTAGTGACTGTGTATGCTATCTGAAACAAAAGTATTGTTGCCTCTTGTTGCATGGTGTTGCATCATTTTATCTTATTCGGATTTACTAATGTACTGGAAAGGACAGTTCCAGGTCACTACACATCAATCTATATACATCTTTTCTCCATCTGAATGTATTTAATCCCAGACTTAAACATAAGAGTAGGCAAAGGAGAATTACACAAAAGAGTGATCTGTCCCACTGAAGACAACACTGCAATCATTTACACACAGAGGGATCTAAATTATCTTGAGGCATTTGTTTTGCTGAGATCCGGCTACATCTGATTTTCTGGCTTTCTCATCAATTGCATAACAAATGTATAAAAACAACAGCTTTTAATGGCAGTGGCTAATGAGGCTGTAGAACAGACACTAGAATACAATATTAAGAATGTGAAAAACAACCAACAGAGAGAGAGAGAGAGTTTAATGAAAAAAAAAACAAAAAAAAAAAAATTTATTCATTGAAGCTCCCCCTTCAAAACTTTCCAAATGATACTTTCTTCTTGCCTAATTGATTCACAAGGGGAAGCTAAACTTACCATGGTGCTGATATCCGGGGGACTGGGGAACATTCTAGATTTCAGAAAAAAGTAAAAAAATATTCCAGGCCCAGGGGAAAGAAGCACAAAGCATGCACAAAGTCACATGGGGAAAAAAGTATATATTTTTTCTGTTCGCTTCACTGAAACAACAGTCATTAACATTGCTATTTTAAGGAAGGGGGTTAACTGTAGAGTCTGCTATGCACGCACCTGAATATCATTGCTGTCTCTAATAAGAGCAGTGCAGAGCAGTGGGGAGAAAAAATATTCATATAGAAAACTTACTGAATCAGAAAGCTGCAAAACAAAAAGCTTCACCCACTCCATAGCCTTTCTTTTTTTACAGATTTAATGTCAACCAAACCTAGCAATTGACATCGCTCTATTCTACAGCAAGGAACTGAGGAAAAAAGGGAGGGAAGGTAGAGACAAAAAGTGTTTTCCCCCAAGGCCATTAATTATTTATTACCTTGGTTTGTTCAAACATGTCAATTTTAACATTTCTATTGTGCTAGTGTGTGTGCATAAAAGATTCTAACCCACAATTTATACTCTTCGATCAGAGATGTTAACTGGTCACCATTTATGAAAGGTTCCAGAACATTGTGGGCCAATTAACGTCTCTGACAGTGGGGTATCTGTATTCCCTGTAAAACAATAAAAAAACTGCTTCCACTTGTGAATCATCTGAATCACAAGACTTCCCATTTTAAGAGAAGACATGTGTTCAGGCTTATATTTTCCAAGAACATGCATCAGTAGGCAGCTGCAAATGTTCTTATCATTCTGATAAAGTCAACTTCTTTGAAAAATATAGGCCAATTCCCATGGCTTACATTTTTCATATTGGTTATTTGTGTGGCTGGAGCAACCCATGCAACTCTGAACAGCACAACAGAAGTATACCAATGGATAAATCATACTCTGATTCTCATATTTGTATTTTATTTTGTGCATTGTATTTCTTGGTGATAGCACCTGTGTGGTGTTAGGCTGTCTGTACCACCCACCTTCAATGTGGTGGTTCCAACCTCTAAGCCCACCAGGACTGTGCGGTCAACCAGCTCTGCCACTCTGGGGTCAGACACCTTCAGGGAATCCTGCACCAGGTCTGTGACGTCCACCTGCCAATCCGGCCCCAGCATGGTTATGACCTGGTCAGTGCCTTCGGTCGAGGTGGTGTGAAACTGGGTCAGCACCTTGACCACGGCATGCTGGTACTGGAGGGTGCAGCCCCGGCTCACCTTCCGGTCATCTTCTTCCTCATCGTCGCTGTCCCTTGTGATCCTGCGGAAGGGTTGGTTAAAGAAATTTTAACCAAGACAAGAAATTTTATTTTTATTCAGAATGATATTGCAGTTGCCATACAGGAGGATGTAACCCATGCCTTTGGCGATGAGAACCAACTACAGCTGTAGTACTGCATATAGAGGGCTTTCAACTTTCAGCTAAATATCATTGAAATTATATTTGAGTGAGTTGAGTTGAACTCTATCAGTCTCAGAAGTACTCTGTAAGCCCTGATAACTCATAATAGCCACTTATATTTCTTTGTTTTCACCTTTTGGTTACCACGATGACCTTTAAAGATCACATGGGGTAAAAACCATACAATGTTTACAAGGGAAGCATTTGAATTGTTTCCTGAAATAGCATGATGCGTTTCTGTAAGTTACCCTTTGGATGTTATGACTGGGCATTAAACTGGAAAAAAGTGTTATATTTATTTAATTTATTGCATTTTCTCCCACAAAATGGTAATGTTATTTGTACATGCCCTGGGTAGCTACTTTCCCCTTCAGTCATTTACAAAGACTTTTAAAACAACATTAACTCGCCATTTGCACACATTGTATTAAATGCGCATTACTGCAGCTTTTCTTGCAGTTTGTTATGCCAAATTGCAAGTGCAGACTTATCTCATTACTGCAACACCTTTCAAATTCATTATGTTAAGACTAGAATGTGCAATTTCCAAAGTGTGAGCAACCAGCTGATGATTTCTCAACTGTAGACTATCTCTTAACTCTGCCATATCAGCTACTGCAATAAAACACAGCTCAACTGATACAAGCAGAATGCTGTTGAGTGTTGAGGCAGGGGTTAAACTCTGCCTCCCTGCGGAGGCCAGCAATGCATCAATCATGAATAGCCCCAGCTACAGCCTGCACTGGCACAGTCTGTGTTTGATCTGGGTTGGTACCATGGACTACAGAAAGACACTCCAGTGTTGAGTATCCCATGATACTCAACATCAAGTAAGACTGTAACATCTGGGTACAGATCACTTTTTATGTAGTTATGAACTGTATGAATTGACGCTTTTCCACCGCATGGTACCGGCTCAACTCGCCTCTACTCACTTTTTTGATTTGCCATTGGGCAAAAGTTGTGGATAGTACCTGATACCCACCCGGTACTTTTTTTGGTATCACCTCCATTGAGGTTCCAAGCAAGCTGAGGCGATACCAAAAGGTGACGTGAAAACACTGCAGACCACTGATTGGTCAGAGAGTATCGTCACTAAGTTAGCTTACCCTCTTGTGTCGTTTTTTTCGGCAGTCTTTTGTCTTGCTGCCTTCAGCCTCTTCTGAAACAAAATTTGTCGCCTTGCTGTGACAAACAGCAACATACCGAGAATCAAGAACACCATCCCTTTGATATCCTCCATTTTTCCTGTGTGTGTTGCGTTGAAGATGACGTCACGGCTGTTTCATGCGGCATCGCTATGATGACCAGCTACATTGATGGGGTACTATCTGCAGTGGAAAACAAAGTACCTGGTACCAAAGCAAGTAGAGTCGAGTAGAGTCGAGCCGAGCCGGTACCTTGCGGTGGAAAAGCGGCTAATGTAACTTTCGTTTGTAACTGTGATTTGATAAGTAATTATAGTGAACTCAGAGCTCTTAATAGAGGCTACGCACAAGTGCTGTCCCCTCTTTCTATCTTAGCCTCTTTCCTGCAAGCTATGTTTGCCCTGCTTAACATTTCCGCCACACACGTAGCTGATTTGACTAACTAAGTAGTGTCTCCGTGGTGCCTGAACCCAGGTTAGAATTGCTTGCTTGGCTTCTAGATGCTCCAGTATAGAAGCCCGGCACCATTTTCCTTCAACTCAGACGAACACTCCACACAAGTTGCTTGTTGATATCCCCATTCCAATCTTCACCACCTTTGTTCCTTCTCCCCACGTGAGTGTACACACGAGTGTACTCAGGTGCACCCTCACATTCTTTCCTCATTCAACTCAGATCCCTCATTTGAAGATTTTGCTTTTGCTATTAGGTGTAGAAAATAGTTTTAGATATGTTATTATAATGATGTTTAACTGATTCTGATAACTGCTTAATAAATGTTGTTTATTTGCACCTAGTTGTCTGCTTCATGTTCCTTGAATGTTGATTATAGTCACTATGTTTTATTTCAAGTACCACTGCCTTCAGGAATTTGATTGATATTATTAGTATTATTTGATAATATTAGTATTATTTGATTAATAAACAAATTGGCTATATTTCATAATCTAATTAAGTTAACCATTAATATTTGAAACTACTTTAAATTCCAAAATATATGGTAATCATTTTATGAGACTAATTATTACTAAAATTCTACCTACAGCACTTACAAAAGCATCAGCAATGTATTATATGAGTTACCATAAGTTCATTCAGTGGTCTGACAACCTGACCTAAAAGGCTAAAACCTCATTCTCCTTTCCTTCCCCAGGATAATTATTCTATTATTAGCATGATCCTCAGATAATTTGGGATGCATAAACCAAAGCAGTCTGTCAGAGGCTGACAAGGCATACCCCATCCATTGATTTTTAAAGCTTTTAAATAATCTTAAAGAGACAGTCTTTCTCCTTGCAGAAACAGTTTCAAATATTTTATGTAGTGAGAGGAATGTACCTCAAAATGTTTTTCCTTCAGAAGGTCAGAAATATGTTTTTCTTTTTCAGGATGCAAAATTCTTAATTAAAATTCTTCAAATTCATTAAAACATGTTGAGGGCAATGCCACCTAGTTTTGGTTACTTACTGACACAATGAAGCCAGTGAGGTTGACCATTATGTTCCAGAGAGCATGATGTGCAGTTAGCCTGTTTGCTGCGGTGCTTCCTGACAATGTTTAAGGCTTGTAATGTGAGTAGAGTGTTTTCACAGGTAGCCTCTGCTCTCAGCGCAAATGGAATGGAAGGAGATTTGCAAAATCAATTATGTAAGCAATATTCATTTTCCCACAACAAGTGGAAAAACTGCATATCTAAGTGTTCAATTTACTGTGATATTTCATAATGATGTTTGTAAAATTACCATTTTTCTGGACTGAGATTTGAGTGACAGATTACTGAAAGACCTGAATACCCTCATTAATTTATTAGGGGTCCAAGCAGCGAAGCTGGTGGAACCCTATTGTATCTGTTCGGATTATTAGGGGTCCAAGCAGCGAAGCTGGTGGAACCCTATTGTATCTGTTAGGATTATTATTATTATTATTATTATTATTATTATTATTATTATTATTATTTTTCTCCGCTAAAAGTGTCTGAGGCTCAGCAACCATAAGTCCTAGAGCAACCAAATTTGGCAGGTGGGTTCCTATGGCCCCCCACTACTCAGGCACAAAAATCACCTATGTCAGCCAGATGGTGGCGCTATAACAAAGGGTCATGCGTAAAAGGCCATAACTCTCACACCATAAGTTAGATCAACACAAAACTTCATTAACCTATGCACCTGAACATGCTCTACAACTTTGCCATTCTACTCTACAGCTATGTCCGCCATATTGTTTGCCCACCATTTTGACTTTTTCGTTGGGGCGTGGAAGCTTTCTCCACTAAAATGTCTGAGGCTCAGCAACCATAATGTCATGGTTCTGTGTTTTGTCTCTGTCTTTCCTTGTTGGGCCGCCAGATGGCGGCACTTCTGTTTTGTGTCCTGCTTGTACCCTGTGTAATTGTATTATTGTTTTCAATTGTTCAATTATTGCTTTTTGGTTGTCTCGTTTTCCCTTCCCTCTCTGTGGCCTGATTGTTCATGGTGCCCTCCTGTGTCTCGTCAGTGTCTGTTCTATTTAAGTTTCCTTCTTCCTTGACTCAGGTGCTGGATCCTTGGTTGTTTGTTAGTGTGTGCCTCTGATCATGTTCCTGCCCATGTTCTGTTTTCCACGTGCTTTTGGACTTTTGGATTTTCTTGTTTCCTGTGTTTTTGAAGTTTTCCTTTGTTTTTGAGAGTTGCCCTGCGAGGCTTTTTGTTCCCTGCTTTTGTTCCTGTTTTCTAAGTAAAGTCCTTGTTTCCTATTCCGTTTGGAGTTTTGAGTTTTTCCCCTCACTCTGCGTTTGCGTCCGAACCCCCCACGCACCTGACACATAAGTTGTACACCAACCAAATTTGGTAGGTGGGTTCCTATGGCCCCCCACTACTCAGGCACTACAAATCACCTATGTTGGCCAGATGGTGGCGCTATAACAAAGGGTCATGTTTAAAAGGTCATAACTCCCACACCGTAAGTCAGATCAACACAAAACATAATCGACCGATGCATCTGAATGTGCTCTACAACTTTGCCATTGGGAGCACCTATGTCCGCCATATTGTTTGCCCACCATTTGGACTTTTTTATTAGTAGGGGTGCGGAAGAGCTGGAGCTCCAAATCTAAGTGTTACGACATCTAGTAAACTTCTTTACGGCAAGCGACATCCATGGCGACGCAAGTAATCCGACACCGTAGGGTCTAGTTTTTATCAGTGAGGGGACGGTCTGAACGTCGGGGAAGCAATGGAAGACAGTGCCAGCCAGAGTGCATGCTAGGCTACCAAAAGTTTGTTAGTAAAAGCTTTTTGAGAGGATGAATAATTACTTTTCTTGAGCATGGATCCATTTGAAGACAGTATCGGGTGAGTTCGTTTAGTCTTTGAATCTGTCATTATGCTGAGAAATAGCTAAACCATTTTTATTGGTTTTGAGTTTCTGTGCAAACGCGCGAAAACACGCTCGTACAATAAAACAATGACGGTAATACATATATAGTCCGCTTCGTTCCGTTGCTACCATAACATAACACACTATCTTGTGTCTACAGCTGCAGTTTCTCGCTGCAATTACTAATATTGAATATAAACAAAAGACGCAATTTATGCTGTACTCTGCCAATGTCTAAATAAATAATACGGTACGGTAAAGCTTTGAGAGGATGAATCATTACTTTTCTTTGGCATGGATCCATTTGAAGACAATATCGGGTGAGTTTGTTTAGTCTTTAAATCCGTCATTATGCTGAGAGAAATCGTATTCTCAATTTAATCTCTAAATTGACTGTAAGCTTAGGGTTGTAACTAGGTAGCTGTTTCGTGGGTGACTTAGTTAATGCACTCGTCTTAACTATTGCTTGTATTTTTGCATAGACTGCGTTGTTGCTGTTCTTGTTTGTGTTAGTGTTAATCAGTTTAACCTACAGGGTCCAAGTTGAACTATGCGGTTGTTCCCTGCACTTGGAACGGTACTTCTCTCTAGGGTTTTCAACACACTTGTTCCTGGTTATGGTTATACACTTTGTTGTACGTCGCTCTGGATAAGAGCGTCTGCCAAATGCCTGTAATGTAATGCAATATTCCGTAGCAACAAGATAAATCCGACGTTAGCCCTAAAATATGCCAATACAGCAGTGAAAACACTGCTCAATGAATAACGACATAAACAAGACAAAGTTTTTTTAAATTATGCCATGTCATTCTACATTCAATATCTGAGACTAAACATTGAATAAATATACAATCTTACCACTGGTTTTACGCGTAGAGATGTCCCTTTTGCGAATGAGTGGTCATATATTCTCTTGGACAATCCGTTTGTGAAATATAGGCTACGCGCATTTGTGACGCCTGGGCTATCTTCAAAAATAGCTGTGCGTAATACCACACCTGTTGCTTACGGCGTTGTCGCCCTTTTTAGTACAATTTGGCTTGATTGACAATTCATTTACTCAGTAGGTGAGAGTATAAGCTTTCTAACGATGTATAACATGTCTGATTTTGCTTTTGGAATAACGTTTCATAGGTCAACGTAACCAAACTTTTTCTTATCTGCCAATGTCTAAATAAATAAAATGGTAGGCTACTTTGCGCGCATCACGCAGATCGCGAGTTGATATCACGTCTTTATTTTCGTTTTTTCTCAATGTCGTATTTATTATTTGAAATGTGTATTTATGTGTTATTATTCTATATGTCTCTGTGGCGCGCTGAAATGTGCATTCTCTGCTAAGCTGAGCAATGGATTGGAATATGTGTCTGACGTAGTGTTGCACGGTATACCAAAAAAAAAAAAAGAAACGGTTCGGTATTAGAATATTCCGACGTTCGGTAGTTTTGAGTCAAATGTAAAAGCCAGGGAAAATTGTCTCCCGCATTACTGACTGAGAGGATGAAAAGTGTAATTTGTCAGAATCTTCGCTAGAAGGCAGTAGCAACTAAGGTTGCCAAGTGAGGTGACTTGCGCTTGTGCACTCAGCTCCTTGATACAGCGCAAGCTTTGACTCAGTTCACTTCAGTAGCAATAGGTGTTCCAATTTGGAAATATTTTATTATAGATAGATGCTGTATTGTTATTAAAATATGCTATTTTTAAATCTATTTAAAGGTGAAAGACCTGTTTTACAGATTATTTAGTTTACAACTGTTTAATTTTTGAAATATATTTAACATATTTTTCTATTGTTCAGTGTTGTAACACTATAGGCCTATGCATATTAATATGTTGAAGAGGCTTCAACTTAAAGGTTGTTAATGAACCAGGGCTGCGTTTCCGAGTTTCAATGTACCTTAACGTTTTACGAAGGTTCTTAAGGTATACCTTTCAAAGGGAAACCGCTTTTTTACGAGTGTTTCCTGGACTATACCTTAAGACAACTGTTAAGGGACACCTCAAAGGTACATCGTAAGTTGGAGCTGGCCTTCACTGTGGTGCTGAAAAGTTTATCAATCGATGCCAAGCGAATCGATTGTCTCACTTGTAAAGGCTTGTGAATGACGTTTTAATATAACAAGTGTTATCATAATCATTTTACATCAATCTAATATTGCAGAAGAGGGAGCTATGCCTACTAGAGATCATCTGCTAATCTCTTTAAGAGTCCGTTAAGACGAGACCTTGTGATAGTTTCAATAAATACGTACATATAGGCTACAAAGGATAAAATAAAAAGCATCAATCGGGACATATAAGCCATAGTCTGGGACTTCGTGGAAGCCCAGGGAAAAGGATATAGGCTACATATGGGTGAATTATTTTGTTCTTATTGAAACAAAGGTCTAACGTTAATTTGTTTTTGTCACACAATATATAGGCAACTGTAGCAGCATATCACTGCACTGCACTGATTCCCGCGAACTTTTCTCTGCAATGCAAAAATGATCATAGATGAAAGGCAAAAGCGTGTCTGTGGAAATTGATCCTGATGAATTCTATACCGGGTGCCTTATGAATAGGTCTACCTGTTAAAGTGATTTGTTCATCCACCTTAATTTGCTGTTGGATAATCTTAAGTTTAACCAAGAATATCATTATTGGGTTGTTTACCAAAAATCGTAAAACAACATGGTAAGAAAAATGTTCTGTAATGTTGATATTTACCCAGTGCTATTTTGTTTTATATAGGAGGTGTGAGCTAAAGGAAGGGGATGTAGATCATTTGGCTATGTTTGTCCATTATGAGCCACTGTACCTGTATGTGTGTTTATGGCTAGGCCAATCAACATGCTCTAGTTCGGTCATGCAAGTAGACTCACTCAACGTTGGTTTTGCACACACAGGTTTTATATTCTTAATAAACCGGCGGTTTGTTCCAAGTCAGTGTGATCATTGACTCACACACAAACAAACTAATTTCTACAGGGTATGCAGTCAGAAAAGCCATATCCTAAGCTAGCGCCACTACGTATAAATTAAAAAAACTTTTTTTTTCTTTTCACAAATTGGATTAGTATCATGGATAGGCCCTATACTTAATTACCATCATGATGGGGATAGACAGGTAAAACAACAACATTCTCACGACGTGCTATGCACAGACACGTTGATTAGATAATTACTTTTCGTAAAGTTAATATTAAACTCATTTCCGCATGCCGATGTGCTACTAGATGCGCACTGTAGTACAACTGTCGATTTGAAAAGCAAAATGTTGGCATAATAAGGCAAAACTGTGACAGGATTACCGGAGCGCAGCGCTAAGGGACAGCTTACGAGTGCCTCAGACCACCCTTTTAAAGGTATACCTTAATTAAGGTATACCTTAGCTAAGGAGACGCTGGGAAACAGCTCGAGACCTAAAGGAAGACCTTAAGCCCTTAACCTTACGACGCACGTAGCGCTAAGGAGACTCTGGGAAACGCAGCCCAGGTTGTTAATAAACCATGAATTCGAAAATGAGGTCAACCCTTGTGGACATTACGTTTCTGATCTATTAAGGTAATTTCAGTATCGTTAAGGACCGAGTATCGAATTAGCATCATTTAAGTTTCAAGTATCATTTCAGTATTGAGTATCATAATACTAAACCTGGTATCAGTATCAAAGTCAAAATTTTGGTATCGTGACAACACTAGTGTGACGCCTTTTTTAGTTGCGGCGCAGAAACACTGCAGCTGTGCATACACGCCGGACCATCTAAGTGTTACGACATAGTAAAGGCCTTTACGGGAAGCGGCCAGGACATATCCATGGCGACGTAACTAAGTCATCCGACAGAGTCTCTTAGCACAAAATTGGCCATAAGTCATCAATATTTTATACGATCATCATGATATTCATTAGATATGTTGGGTGAAGGCATATGATCATGAGGACAAAGCCATTCTAAAATCGCTCCATAGGGGGCGCGATGGTGCCAATGCTTGGACCCCTCCCAACGCCGCTTGCGGCTTTAATCTATCTTGGATTTGTAGAAATCTGTAGCATGTCATGTACTTAGATATTTGAAGAAATTACAGTTTAGGCCTAATGTATCACTGTCAAAATGACATTACATTTCATTTTGAAATGGCTGTGATGGAATTAGTTAAATTAATAAGCGTGGACTTTTTTCATTTATGAGTCTGGCATGTTATTATAAGAAGAAATGTATAAGTGTGCATTTACTTTAAAATTAGTAAATGAATGCAAGCCAAGCAACTGCTAAACTCGAACAAGCAATGAATGAAAACAAGCAATTTAAGGGAAAAAGGCAAAAAAGGAAAAAAAAAACATTATGCACATACATGCCACGGTGGGGTATGCATACAGACATTTGGACAGGCAAGTATGCGGCAGTCAAGCAAAATTAAATCAATTCCAATTCTGCAGAGCTGCATATAAACATCTTATCTTCATTCAAGGGATGTCGCTCAGAACCTGAAGTCTTCTTACCCTCCACTCTCAGCACCAGTAAGTGGAAAATTTGCAGAGAGGTATTACGAGGAATTCAGCTGTTTTGCTTCTCACCTGCGATCTGGCAGGATGGGGACCCTCCACCCCTTGATGAAACTGAGCCTGCTGTCGGAGAGCTCGACCTGCAGAGGTAGCTTGGGCACCCACACAGTCAGCTCCAGGGGCGCGCTCAGATGCTCGTAGCTGAAGATCACTCTGGCGTTCATGGAGCCTCGTGTCTCCTTTCCATTCACAAACACATAGTCACAGTTCATGGACACCTATAGCAAATGGGAGGGAGGGTGGGGGGAGAAACACAATTTCTGTTGTTAACAGCACCGAGCAAACAGTACATCCAAATAGAAAAGCTGGTTGAGTAGCAGTTCCTCTTAAACCCATTATTTTGCACGATTTTGTGCTCTGTTTATTCCAAACGTATACATATGCACACACATACTTTCATACATACAGTTGAAGTCGAAAGTTTACATACACCTTAGCCAAATCCATTTAAACATTTAAAGTTTTTCACAATTCCTGACATTTAATCCGAGTAAACATTCCCTGTTTTAGGTCAGTTAGGATCACAACTTTATCTTAAGAATGTGAAATGTCAGAATAATAGTAGAGAGAATGGTTTATTTCATTTTTATTTCTTTCATCACATTCCCAGTGGGTCAGAAGTTTACATGCACTCTGTTAGTATTTGATAGCATTGCCTTTAAATTGTTTAACTTGGGTCGAATGTTTCGGGTAGCCTTCCACAAGCTTTTCACAATAAGTTTCTGGAATTTTGGCCCATTCCTCCTGACAGAACTGGTGTGACTGAGTTAGGTTTGTAGGCCTCCTTGCTCACACGCTTTTGCAGTTCTGCCCACAAATTTTGGATTGAATTGAGGTCAGGAGTTTGTGATGGCCACTCTAATACCTTGACTTTGTTGTCCTTAAGCCATTTTGCCACAAATTTGGAAGTATGCTGTGGGTCATTGTCCATTTGGAAGAGCCATTTCCAAACTTTAACTTCCTGGCTGATGTCTTGAGATGTTGCTTCAATATACCCACATAATTTTCCTTCCGCATGATGCCATCTATTTTATGAAGTGCACCAGTCCCTCCTGCAGCAAAGCACCCCCACAACATGATGCTGCCACCCCCGTGCTTCACGGTTGAGATGGTGTTCTTCGGCTTAGAAGCCTCACCCTTTTTCCTCCAAACATAATGATGGTCATTATGGCCAAACAGTTCAATTTTTATTTCATCAGACCAGAGGACATTTCTCCAAAAAGTAAGATCTTTGTCCCCATGTGCAGTTGCAAACTGTAGTCTGGCTTTCTTATGGCGGTTTTGGAGTAGTGGCTTCTTCCTTGCTGAGCAGCCTTTCAAGTCATGTCCATATAGGACTCGTTTTACTGTGGATATAGATACTTTTGTACCTGCTCCCTCCAGCATCTTCACAAGGTCCTTTGCTGTTGTTCTGGGATTGATTTGCACTTTTCACACCAAAGCAAGTTCATCTCTAGGAGACAGAACGCGTCTCGTCCTAGGCGGTACAACAGCTGCATGGTCCCATGGTGTTTATACTTGCGTACTATTGTTTGTACAGAGGAACGTGGTACCTTTAGGCATTTGGAAATTGCTCCCGAGGATGAACCAGACTTGTGGAGGTCCACAATTTTCTTTCTGAGGTTGATTTATTTTGATTTTCTCATGATGTCAAGCAAACAGGCACTGAGTTTGAAGGTAGGCCTTAAAATACATCCACAGGTACACCTCCAATTGACTCAAATAATGTCAATTAGCCTATCAGAAGTTTCTAAAGCAATGACATCATTTTCTGGAATTTTCCAAGCTGTTTAAAGGCACAGTCAACTTAGTGTATATAAACTTCTGACCCACTGGAATTGTGATATAGTGAATTAAAAGTGAAATAATCTGTCTGTAAACAATTGTTGGAAAAATTACTTGTGGTATGCACAAAGTAGATGTCCTAACTGACTTGCCAACACTATAGTTTGCAAACATGACATCTGTAGAGTGATTAAAAATGAGTTTTAATGACTTAAACCTTAATGACCTTAAGTGACCTTAATGACCTTAAAACAAGTGTATGTAAACTTCCGACTTCAACTGTACATGCTTGCATACATACATACATACATACATGCGTACACACTAGGCATGGTCACGAGTACTCCAGGACTCAAGTCCTCAAAATGCTAGGCCTGATATAGCGCTATAGAGTACTCTGAAAAAAATTATTTGAAAATAAATTCACGTGATTTAATGTTTTTATGGGCAATGATGTTAGAAATCCATGTTCTGCAAGCTGTAGCTATTTCAGCAGCAATTGTGACTTTAAAGTGGTTGAGTTTTAAACATTGTTGGCCTCATGAAGGATACAAACCTGAATAACACTGATGCTTTTTCACTGCAGTCAATGATTCTAAGCAATCTTGAAATTGAGTCAAAATGAAAATTATGTCAAAATGTGAGTTTTAAAGTCAAGTCAAAATTGTTTATCACATTAAAACTGCACATAAGAATGTTTTAGTCAATATGTTCATTTTAAGTTTAATTAATATTTTAATGACTATATATATATATATATATATGGAAATTTTCAGTTGCGCTGTCTATTGCTATGTTTTTCCATTATTCTTGCCTACTATAATAGCCTATACAACAAATACATCCCTTAACACGATGCAATATATATCATGTATAATATATGCCTAATAATGCCTTAAAAAGTAATAGTGTTTTAAAGAACATTAATTTATTAAATTAATAATCTCATGTGTGAAACAACTGAAATAACAAGCGCAACTACAGCCGCGTGTAATGAAAAAAAATCAATGAGCAGTTGTCACGACAGGAACAAATACGGGTAAAATACATTGATAGATTGGTGCAGATTTCATCACTTTGAATCACATTTCACATTTCCATCACAGAAAAGCATATTTTTTTGCCTTCAACAGAACCTGAAACACATTATGTTGAAATTGCATAAGGCCCACTAAAATAATAAAACAGGGTTGGGCTACCATGTTTGGTACAACATGGTACACATTGCGAGGTTTGAGTCTTTGATGACGCATATAGTTACTGACACATCACTGTAACGGGAGGAGAGCTGGGCAACAACTGACAGGGGCCGTCAAACATTTTGTTACAATAACATCCCTAATACGAACATACATAAATACATACATACATACACACACACACACACATACAGATTCTGTCAGATTTGAGAAAACCCTCACAAAGCTAGCGAACGAGAAGCGTCAAATATATATCATCAGCTGGACCTAGGGCTGTATATATCCTAGGTCCATATCTTCCTTGATATCATACAATTATGTCCACACTTTGCATACTGAATTGGAGTAAACAGTGCAACAAGATGTACACAAACACGACTATAAAAGACTATATATTTCTAAGGGAGGAAAATGCACAGAAAGGGGCTGAGGTTTTCACCCAGCAGGAACAGTACAGTGCATGTGGTCAGGGAAAAAAATGGTATAGGGTGGGGAGTGGGCACTGCTGGAAAAAAACTTGACTCAAAGGTATTTTCTACAATAGCTTCATTTATGTACAGTTTGAGAAACCCAGACCATAGAAGCACCCTTGATTGCATCTCAGCTGCGGGGGAACCCCCACTGTCGGGCAAGCTCCTCTTTGTTCCTTTAACAAGTAACCACATGCAGGTGCTCTTGATAGTTTCCTATTTGCAGGTGAGAGAGGGCTGGGACTCTCAAAGGTGCTTCTGCTGAAGAGAGATTAATGTTATCCATGGTGCTGGAAGACAAGTGAAAATACACAGAGGAATGACTCCATCCTGTACAGTCATGAAAAATTATTTTACAGTAATGCCATGCACAAATATGACACTGGTGGCTGCATATACAGAATACAGTATCCTGTCGCTTTTCAGGACATTGTGAAATTTGCAATGTGTGGCCTTCAGCTGTACTAAACAGAATAGCACTTCAAACACCAACACAATTACATTATGGAGACTTGGTATGGTAATCATTCAACATGTAATTTGTGTAAGATCTTTCTTCCCCCTCCCCTCATGCACTGTATGGACAATTTACTGTAATATTTCAGGTGTTCATCATTTTTAAAAAAAACAAAAAAACAAAAAACAACAACAACAACAGAACAATCACACAACAAACTAGCCACGTTGCTTACTCCATACACAACCACCATTTTATTTTTCACTTAATTTTAAAATGATTTTTTTTTTTTTTGATGAGTATCATCAAGGCATAACTTCTACTAACCCCAAAGACCTTTTAGTGTGTGCTCTGATCAAGTACTGCTTTTCTACATTATAAATGTCTATCTAAGTAAACAACATAAAGGTCAAAATACTCAAAAGATACTCAATACTCAAAAGAACTATGTAATTATAATATGCACATTCCAAACTGGTTAAAGCACTGTCCTGCAGCAGTATGTTATGGTGATTTATTTTTATGGCAGCATACATAAGGTCTATTGATACCATATCAAACCCAATCGCAATGCAGCTTTACACTGTTCATGCACTGTCCCAGTGCATGGAATTCCTTGATGGGAAAAACAAAAAAAGCACAAATTGAACAGCGTATGAGATCAGTGCCATTGTCAAAATGTACTGTGAGCAACAGCACCGAGAGTCTAAAAATTAACAAGAAAACACTGTTTAAATACAGTGACATTTGTTGAACCAAATGGGAATCTGATATCTCTGACAGCAAGTCAAACATTCCATGAATTACTAATACTCTAGCAAGCACAATGTTGACAGTTGACGGGGCTCCATTTCTAGTGCTAACAAATACTGAAGTCAGCATTGCACATTCAGACTGTTCAAGCCAAGTGGAATTAAATTTGCATGGGTGAAAATCAGAATTTGTGACAAAGCTTATATTATATGATGAAAACATATGCTAGGAGCTCTTAGATGAGGATTTGATTAATGGGAGAGAATGCTTAATCTAGCAGAGAAACAAAAATCTTTCAAAAGTCACCTGGTGAGGAAAATCTCATAAATCCCCAGCCCTTTAATGGTGAATTATGCACTGCGATAGATAGTAAGGTTCGTGGAGCATAATATTGGTGATTTATCAGGGGGTCTAAGGCAGCTGACACAGTAATCAGAGAAGCTAATCTCCTGCAAATGGAGGTCAGGATCTGGAGCCAGACCACTGAAGGGAATTCATCACGAAGTGGGATATCTATGTAATAAAATACTCGGTCCTCCTAGACGCTCCGCGCCGTTATCGATACTTTCAGGAGAAATTGATCAGCGATGTTTCTCAGTTTTAATGCATCCCAAAACGATCTGCCTCGAAAATTTGCCCATACCCTTTTGTGCAGGCACTCAAGGCAAGAGCGCATTTCCAACCGGCGACCTGTAACCATCTATTCCAGGTGAAACCATCGATCACTCAAATGCGATTTATTATTATTGCATTATTTATGCACTTACGTTTCAGGGTGCTTACACCACTTACTGCCCACATACCATCCATTTGCAGTTGAATATTTACCAAAAACAACATTAAATACAGACACATCTACTGGAGCAAACCAGAGAGTCCTGTTTACCCAATAAAGTACATTTACTTACCTCATAAGAAAAATAAGTATCATTTCCAAACAAGGTTTAAAAAGATATATCAATTTCCAGACAAATTATGATGTCAATTCTCTGGCCATTTTTCTGATAGGTCTTAATGATTAACAGCTTACAGATAATAAAATGCGGGTGGCTAATTGTGAGTCGAAAGCTGTAAACAACTATGGGTGTCAATGCTTCGAAGGGGGCAATGGAAGAGCTCTGAAAGGCAGAAAGAGATCTGCCACAATGTCTTTAGCCTGCAGATTGCCTGGGTGGGGTCAGAGGAAAAGGACAGGAAGACATTATGAGCATCTAAACACATTTCACACCTGCAAGTGCGGTCCACAGATAAAGGCAACCAAGTCCAACACACACACAAAAAAATGTTTACACTATTTTCAGCTTCTGCCAATTAGCGCTGCGCTGGAATGTTTTCAGTTGTTGTCAACACGTGCACAATCAGATGGAAGGCCAGCTGGTTTATTCAGATTTTTGATCACTTTAGTGACTTCATCACTTAAGTACTGCTTGCCTTGCAAACAGCTGTAACATCTGTGCAAAGATCTATTCAAGCAGAAACATTAAAAATTTCTGCACATGTGCTAAATCAGCAATAACCTTATATGCCTTGTTTAAAAGATAATGAAGATCAGAATACAGAGCATTTGTGCAATTCTTTTTCAAAAAGTAAAACACAAAAGAGTGCAGCAAGAGATCTACTCAGGAACCAGGTTCTCAGGTCCCCTTCCATTCATTTGGAGGCAGATTGTAAATAACAGGTACATTAGTTGTTTTCAGGTACATTTTCCCAGGTAAATGTGAGATTAAAAGGACAGTAAAAGGAGTGTACTGCACTGATCTCTAAAGTGGAACTTCCTACTCTGGAAAGCATTCTCATGTGGCTGGTATGATTAACATTGTCTTGGGTGGAAGGATCAGCTTGAGAGTCATGCTTCCTGCACACTAGCAAAGTCCCAAGGGGCCCTTCACTGTGCCGTCCCGTACTGTCACCGCTCCCCAGCACCTGTCCCCATCCCCTCTGCCCCATTCCCCATGTCTGACTGGGACCCAGATGTGTTGTTTAATGACCGTGATTTCATACTAACACTGACAAACACACCGACCCTCTGGAGTCAGATGGGACTGGGTCATCTGGCAGCTGAAAAACATGCGCCAATCCTATTTGCTGCAAATCAAAAATATATAATTCTGATAATACATGGGGAAAAGAAATAACATGATGAACTGCCAGACATTTTCCAAGCTGGCAATAAATAAAATACGTAGCGTGCACCTATTTTATTCCGAGTTTAATCCTCTTAGTACTGATTAAGATCACTTCAAAGAACTTAATATCAAAAATAACATGAATGTCACTGTCACACACCAGGTGATATCTCTGGGAGGGACAGAATAGCTGAACAGAGAAAGATGCAGTAATTCCGTTTTCACTAACGTCTTATTGTTGGAGCGAGAGAGAGAGAGAGAAAGAGAGAGAGAGCTTCTTCATTTAGCAAACAAACAAATGAACAAATGAAAATCTTTTCCTTTCACCCTCATGGAATCTGGGTTAAAAATAACAAACTAAAACCATAACATAAACCAAAACAGCACAACAGCTCTTCAGCCAGGTTTCTTGCACGTCATTTGTTTCTCTCGGACTTGCTCTCTGTCAGCGTGTGGATTCCTGGCCTCAGCCCCCACCATGGCTAATCACCTGGGCTGATTAGCCAACCCAACCCAAGTGTGTGTGCCACTCAACCTGCAGGTATGGCTCGAGACTGCTCCAAATCTTCCTGTTGGACTGAGCCCCGCCGCAGTCATTTAAATTCATCCTCATTGTGCTTTCATAAATCACATTAATACATATGGCGAAGCACTGATGAGTAGGAGTCTTGAATTATCAGAAACATATTTGTTTCTAAATATCTGTATATATAGTCTCTACATGAAATGCATAATGTTGACTTCCAAAGACTGAGCAAGCAAGTAGCATGTCTTTCTGCTATGTTAATATAACTGTGTATGAATGCAGCATGGACAGTGGGCCATATATTGAAACCAGCATCTTTGTCTTTCTCATGCACATCTCTTTGGTATTCTGGAGTGCTTTATTGAAGTGTCAGGGCTGTGCACATTTCTGCTGGAAGGGCTCATCTTGCATTAGCTTCTAAAGTTCAATAGCTGATGCAGTCAAGCAAAACCCTCTCAATAACAGTAAGGGCCTCTGTTATTGAGAGGGAGAGATAGTTATAATCCTAAACCAGACTGCAGCAGGATTAAAGATGAATGCTACACTTTTACTCAGTTATTTATACACATGTATGCATGCACGCACACACACGTGCACGACTGCATGCAGATACATACACAAACACACGCAAACACACACACACACACACACACACACGCGCACACACACATGGCTATACATCTGTGCATCAAGCAAATTATTTTCTTTTCCAGTTATTACTCCATAGCATGCTTGCCATGCTATTTTGCATTGAAATTGTACCAAAATGACCTTGCCAAAGCGACAAAGTTCAATTTCCACATCAGCACGTGAAAAATTGTTCCTTGATATCTGTTTCACTCCAAGGCACAATAGAGGAACTATTCTGTCAGCTGTTGTCAAGCCACTATCAAACTCTCCTTAAAAGAGATCAGCAGAAAAGTGACAGCGGTCCGTAGAATCACATTTCTGCACAGGAAATGGATGAAGATTTATCCTGGTGCAGTGCAGGTTTGTTAGCCAACCTGTATTTGCAAGTTGATCATGGACTTATTTTCAAAGTCTTAGCACATTTTCCAAGGGACTCCAGGTATTTATGATATTTTCAATATTTTCCTATTTAAGGCATAATGAAAACAGTATGACGAACCAGTGCAAGTGTTTTGAGGAAATACCAATGTGCATTTTAAGCCCAATTTAAATGCAATTCCTGGAGCAATACCTGTGTTCTGAGGGTCTAAATAATATTAATTCTGAATACTAGGGCACTTTGATTTTCAAGCTTACATTTAATCAGCATTGTTGGTGCGCACAGATGTAAGTAAATTGTAATATCAGATGATGGACTTCTGTCTGATCGCAAAATGACATACAGCTCTGGAAAGCTGTGCCTCCTCACCTACTGTACCAGTTAAGCTATAGAAGCACATCCTAAAAGGTTATTATAGTGTTTTGCAGGGAATTTATTTTAACATATACAGGAGCATGGACATTCATTGATTTTTATAGTTGAAAGGATATGAAGTAAAGTGCAGGGAAGACACATACTGCGGTTTAGAATATAACAGCTTGATACAACCACAACATATGTTGAAAAGGCTCTTGCATAATCCAATACTGTACCTTGACAATGTCTTCGTTGGAGGACTTGCACTCAACAAAGGAGGAGACATCAGTGACAACCCCGCTTATCTCTATGGAGACAACCTTCACTGGGATGGCGACTGTTCGGCCAGTCAGAACAGCCGTGTTGATGATTTCAGTATCCTGAAGGTCATATGAAAACAAAATGTATAAAGATGGCTTCATACAATGTATTGGGTTCTTCCCTGAATGTTTTCATCATATATATCACTCATTGGTATAATACAAAAGCATGTTATTATGTTCTACATGTTGATTTCATTGATTTTAATATTTACTTATTTTTCTTATGGGGAAGAATAATTTATATTTGACATAATAAAGTTTTGATTTCCAATGGCTCTTGTGCAAAGGTTAACTGAAGCCTCAATCAAAACTAGCCGTTTTTTTCATCACAAAAAAAAAACATAACATCTGGTCCCAATCTAAACAACTGAAAATCTATCAAATCTTGAGCTGAGTACTGATTGAAAATACAAAACAAGAAACAAACATGATCAAGTATGTCATATTACAGTATTATGAATATGCATTCCTATGAGAAATTATTTTTGACTAATGTTCCTCTTATGTTGGTAATTTTGGTAAATTGCCATTTGTCACCCATACAGTAAATAACTTCCTAAGCTTTAATGAAACTCTAATGGCTGTTTAAACTGAAAGTGACTTTAGTTATATCACTAATGAGCAGTGTTGATTGCTTAGATCTGCAAATCTGCTCTTTTCTACAAGCAATTTAGCAATATAGTAGTTTTACATTTAGCACTTAGTAGTTGACAGAGGGCTTAACAACAGAAAACAATTAAATGCCGAAGATACCTAAAAATCAGATAGATTGTCTGTAAATAACAGCCTGAACCACAGTACTGTAATGAGAAGAACAAGGGCCAAGGCCAAGAGGCAGATTTACACGCTTAATTATGACTCCACAAAGACGGATGAATCCAATTAGGGGACCCATAGAATGCTCATTTGGAGAGCTGTGTTATATCAATTTAACATTTTTGGTTGCAACTAAAACCCAAGGATATCGAGTAATTTTTAATTGTGGATTTTAATTTTTAATTGTGGTCTTGGTGTCTCCATCTCCACAGTAACATACTTTATCTAGACTTAGGGAGAGACCAGGGGTGAAAATGTGGCCAAAGCTGTGTGAGGGTTGTAGGATGATTGCACTTCTGGAAAGCGTTTTCCATGGTGAGTTTGAATGCCACCATTGCCAGCTCATTGAGCATCAAGGATCTCAGTCTCGCCAGCTCGCTGGACTTCACAGTTCACAATTGGTAAAGTTCCAGGAATTAAGTAGTATGTCCTTTAAAGAACTGGTGTGTATGCCACAACTGGGAATGAGGGAGACTCCAAAGCAGGCAGGGGAAGAGAGTTGACATTAGGGAGCAAGCACGGAAAACGGAATGCATGCAGAAGTTGTGGTGTCCAACCAATTCCAGTCCTTGCAGGACCTGGATTGGACCTGGGTCTTGATCCTGAGAGTGGGAGGACTGATGAGTCACAGGGCATGCAGATGGCCACATCCTCAAGGAAGAGGGTGTCTGTGATAGTGGGTGCTCATTTATTAGAGGGGTTGACAGCATAGTCTGCTCGCACAACAAGGAGTCTCGTACAGTGTGGCCTGCCGAGTGGCCAGGTAGGAGACCTCCTGGAGTAGGCGGACAAGCTCCTGGCCAGAGCAGGAAGGGATCCAGTAGCCATGGTTCATATAGGGGCTAATGACAAAGGTAAGGGTAGGTCTGAGGTTCTGCAGGACAACTTTGTGGAGTTAGCAGAAAAGATTATGAACAAAATACTCAATGGTACTGTTTTCTACCAGTACCACACGCAAGCAGAGGGAAGCAAAACTTTATTTGGTGATTTAACAAACCTGGTAAAATCGTTACAGGCTTATGGGGCACTGGGACTCTTTTTGGGACAGGAATGACCTGTACAAGCATGACAGGCTACCCCTGAACTGGATGGGTACTACTGCTCAATTGACCTCTACACCAATATCCCCACATGGAAATTGTGTTTAGCAGTGTTCTGCTGGCTGACTGGGATGTAATGTTGTGTGAATGTGTGCTGGGGACCTTTAGCGAGGCAACACAATGTTTTATTTATTATCCATCACTGTGCTGGGTAGCAACGCCACACTCAGCCTTTCCCTGACTCCCTGCTCGTTAATAAGCTGCCTCCGAGACATGCTGATGCAGGGTGCTAATTGTGCCCAGACTGTTGCTGCCGGGGGACCTGGCCAGGCCTGACAGACAGGAGTGATGGCCCATGCTGATTTAACTGTGTTCCCCGGGAACTGGCTCCACACACAGTAAATTCCCTTTGAGTTGTCTGGCCTCAACCACTCTTCAAGGGAAAGCTGGCAGCGAATCTGCTTATCACAGCTTTTAAACCCTGGGATTCCCTTTTTTCCTTTCCTTACGCCTTGCTAAGGCTAAACCAGAGAAGAACACATTCTGCATCTTTGGCATGTCAGGTTTTTTGTAGTCTTTCTTTTTATCATAAAGCAGAACATTCAGTGCACTGTGCTGCCTGCTAGTCTCTTACAAATTTAGAGATGCAGAAAATAATTGTTTGAGCCTTTTAAATTGTAACAAGCTGCCAGGTCGTAGATGTTAGCCATGGTCAAGTGCTGAGCATTTCATATGTGCTGGGTTATTGCTCGTGATGCAGCATTGTACTCTATATAAATATATTGGTGCTTTTGCATCCACATCTGCAGATTCAGAAATATTGGGAGTTTATCTTCAGTTTGTCCAGGAACATTTTCCCCCACATATTATGCTACTTTGCTCTTGCTTTAACTATAACAATTGCAGTTAGTTTAGCTCCAGTCTGCCTGGCTTCCCTGGCAGACCATTGAAACACACTATGCATATAGAAGAACCAAATTGTCTTTTCTTATTAATCTCCAGGTTATCTCTACCTGGCTGCTACTGGACTGACCAATACCATTTCTTAATATGTGGGTCTACTTTGCATGCAGGGCTAGGAGCTAATCTACGTTTGACAAAAAATAACTGCTCAGCTTATAAAGGCCATACTATGGAGTTTAAGCCTCCCCATTTTGGATATTCTCATTACTAGCAACCTTCTTCAAACTGCCAGACTGCCAAAGTTTATCTCCACAGAGATGATTGGATATTGAACTAAAGTCTGCTGACCTGCTGATGCTCAATCGCTATGCCCCCAATGTTTGATTTATGCAGCTAATTCTCACAAACTGTGTTTAAATGCCATTTTTAGGAGATAAGAAAAGTGGCCCAGTTAAAAAGAAAATGAATAGATTCTATTGAGGTGAGCCAAACTGAGAGACATGGAGGTACCTCTGTTAGGATGGCCAATAAATTAATCCAGAGAACAAAAGTGTAAATTTTCAAACCCTGATTGGAGTTTGTTAATCTAGACATAAAGAATTTTTCTTCCTCAGAGGAGTGTGACATTCCCAGTCAGGCTGTTGAAACGTACTCAAGAAAAACTGGCAGCTTGGCACACAGAATACGTTCTGTGATAAAGATAAAGTTGTGACCAGGTCCATATTGTATTGCCCAAGGACTTCAACAAAAAGGAGCCCACTTTCACAGAATCCTTCCATGGTAATAACAAGCTGTTCAAATGTTTGCATATTGCATTAAAAAGAATGGGTTCTCCTGTTAATTCAGTGGCATGTGTGTGGGGGGCATTTCCTTACTGAAGAAGTTAGTAGATCATACGATGAAGCACCTGGGTGATTACCCACACTGCAAACTTTAAGACTGAAGAGTAGGTCCATACCATCCCTATTTGATACGTCAGAGTAAAATCATGATGACATGACTACCTAGGTGTGAATATCTAAATGCAGCACCTGCAAGCACTTATGCCATAATTACAACAACCAGCATAAATTGGCTTAAGGAGTGAAACACATTCAGAATGCTGGGAAGCAATATCTTCTCTGTGATAGTAAAGCCTATATTGAAGTAAACCAAATATTGCTATGGTCTCCATGTGCCGATCTTCAGAAACATATTCCTTTTAAAGAATAGATCAATCAAATGAAAAGACTATTAAATCTGCGATTTTTTGCATTTTCTAAGACTGCTGGATGAATATGTTGTGCATTAACATTTATACTCTATGTACTCAGGGTTTTTCCTGCATCGAAATGTCTTAGGCAGGCTGCATAATTGTTTTTTCAATCTGCGAAAGCCACCTACAAGAGAAATTGCGCAAAAACCACACTTAAAACAATTATAAATGGTTGGTGCATTTATTGGTATAATTTTTGTCATTAATGATACTGCATTTCAAGTTTTTTTTTTTGTTTCAAGTTTACATGCAACCTTAGACATGCTAAATGAACCTCAGTAGAGTCAGCGTAATGGCATGAAAGAATGAGACAGTAGACGGAGAGCACACTGCTGATGCCACTCAGTTGTCCGCTACAGACGAGATTTTCAGCAGAAACCGTCAACCTTTGGAAACTTTGGCGATTTTGTGTCTTTATAGGACAATTGTCAGTTTATTTATGAGGCATCTTCCGACTTATAACATGTATGTATGATCATTATGCAATGTAACTGGACATTCATGTTTTCAATTCAGTAAAAATAACTGAGATGTGCGATAATGGTTTATGCAAATATGTGACCTCTTTACAATGGAATGAATGGAAAATTGTTAAAGATTTGGCAATTCTATGCAAATACCCAAATTATGCAATTAAGTGGATTCTACTGTATTATCATTAACCTACATGGATTTTGCCTATATTTGCAGATTTAGTGGAGAAATAAAATTCTAAAAAACCTTTTATGTTGTTACAAGGTACAAGTAACAGAAATGCCCAAGGGAATAATTTATCGGGGGATAGAGGGATTACAACCTCCCAATATTACTAAACAGGCCAAATAACCCCCCAGCAATATTGTTTATTTTAGGTCTCGTGGACTTTTCCCATTTTTTGTGATTTTCTTCCATATTTCGGGGTTTCCATGATTTTTTTTTTTTTTTTCAGTTTTAATGGTAACGGTCAACCTTCACGCAGCCTATGGTGGTACTACACATAACAATATCATATTGCCCAATGCTTTAAGAAACAAAGTGCAACAATGTATACAGATTTTGGAATGTGCTGGGATCAAGATTTCTGTCGATACCTAGTGATCCTTCCTCCTTTATGGTAAAATCAGTAACGCTCATAAAAGACTCAAACCATGCAATGTACAATATATTGTACCAAAACAAACTTTTTTTGCTACGCATTTAATTTTTTATAGTCTACTGTACATCTTAATCCATTGTGGTGGTCTCTTGAAGACTTTACAGAACTTTAAATTCTAAATGTATGTAACTACAGGGAAACAACGCATTGAGTTGACGGTGGCAGTAAACTGAATCAGTTATTTGAGCACCTGGTAAGAACACTGTAGCTGTCCATGACTAAAGTAAAAGGACCAGAATAATGATCCATAGTGATCTAAGTGGATGTTGGTTTTTGTCATAGCCAATCTCTTAATCAATTAAGGTTGTTGAAAATGTGTTCTTCCATAATTATGTGGTAAACTTATTTTACACAATGGAGCTTTAGTTTATTGCCATTTGCTGTCAGTAAACTCCATTCATTTTACACAAATGGTTTCACATTTCCACACCCAGAGCAAATGGAGCCAACTGATCTCATCTGTCAGTTAGTAATTGAATAAATTAAAATTTGAACCTCCTTCAATTGGAATTATTTGTCATATAGTGCATACTTCACATTAAAAAAAAATTAGTTTGATTGATTTAAATTCCTGGGATGTGAATATGGGATATTTATTTTTAAGGGCATACATAGCTATTTCTGGCATAATGTGCCTTTACGAGGGTAATCGTCCTTCAATAGAAAAAAAAAAAAAAAAAAAAAAACTAAGAACAATTACTGTCTAATTAAGAACAATTAGCAACAAAAACTAGCATACACAGTGGGTCCCCAGGACCAGGGTTGAGAAACACTGTGATACCAATTTATTTCTTGGAGTGCTCATTTTAAACAGAAGGGCTCTAAGCAAGTGGCTGCTGACAGGCAATAACCAGACAAGGTCGCTTAACATTCACGCTTAGTACTGTAATTCCTTTATCCAGGAAACCTTATATGTTTTACTTTTACATTATTCATTGCTGTCATCACAATATGTATTTATGAAGCAGACAATTGTAAGAGATACGGGAGCTACAAAGATCATGTTTTGCATATTATTCATGTATACTGTATTCTCAAAAGTGTAATTCAGGTTAATTACCTTTCTCAAGGGTGCTTCATCAAGGATATAAACCTGCAACCTTCTGGCAACAGTCCAGATATTATACCTCTCGTGACATAAAATGACTCATCACACGAGCGCAAAGTTACCTACCATAGAAAGAGGGATGATGGCTTGTATGTCCTGCTGGACCACAGTAAGCTCTGTCACAACTTTTTCAGAGTCCGGAGGGGGGTTTTGACCATGGTAGTCAATGTTCCAATTGATTCTCCGGGTAACAGACTGGCTGGTGAAGTTCTCCATCTCAAAGTCTAACTGCATGATCTCTATGTTAGTTGTGACATCCCTAGAAAACAAAATAAAATGAACATAAACAGTGACAGGCATGGGAGGGTGATAAATTACATTAATATTTTACAAAACCTGGAAAAATTCCTGCAGCTACATTATGATACAGGCAGTTAATTAGGGTCAGCCTGGCATTATACCTGCAAATCCATCAGTACAAACAGCTGTCATGCATTAGGCATTATGTATTGGCAAAATTAGCACATAATATAATTAAAGAACTAATTATGCCCATCTGTTGTAGCAGAATCGATTACAAAGCAATATATTATATCTTTTGTCAACTTCTGTTCTCAATTTTTGTTATCCCTTTAGGAAATATCCATAAGCAGTCTAATCATTATAAGTAGGGAAACCAATGGGTGCCCAAGTGATTCACAAAAATCTAATTTGGAAATGATCCATACATCCAACATGACAAGCGTCCGATCCCCAGATTCAGTAAAACATACCACTGAATGTTGTTGGCAGCATACACTGGCAGTATCCAATCAAAGTATCTTATTTTTGTGGCTCATTTTCTATGAGGGGGAACTCATTTAAAAGAAAAAATTCTGTTATCAGTGTTGATGAAATATGGATATAATCTCAGAGCCAATAAAAATACATACATGATGGAAAAGATGTAATGGCAAATGAAGGTGTCAGGGTTCCCTTCAATATTTAAACTCATTCTTTTTAGCCCTTGCTGCAATTTAAACACGTCTATGGGTTTCATGCAGCATAAAAATAGTGCCCAAATCAGTTCTGTGAAAAAAATGCATATTGTGCAATTTTACAGAGGATTCTGGTATGACTGTAAAAGCCTGTAAAACAGAAGTGTAAACACAGCATAATCGTGTTCATTTTTCAGCCAATAGCATGATAAACATCCAATTATTAGCAATGCTAAAATAAAAACATACCCTGTATTGATTATAATGATAAAATATCTGTGCTTATCACCTTTCATAATCTTAAAGATCTGGGCTAATGCATCAAATGAGGTGTATGTGAGCAGAACAGGGTATATTTCAGTTTTACCTTAGAGCACCTTAGGTCCACCAGAATAGATTTTCCCCCACCCAAAAAGATTTTTGGTGTATTATTTCTATAAGCAATGGCTATTATTCCCACCCCCGTCAACAGTTTCTAGTAGTGTTGCAAAGTTTAATCAATTGAAATGAATCAGTACATTTGAGTCATGACATCAAAATGAAAAATGAACTGAATCTTTGAGTTTTTGAGTTGTTCTAATTATTTTCGCATACTTGATAATTAATAAAACACTCACTTGCCAACTATAGTATTCCCTTTTTAGTCCTCCCTCTCTAGCTCTAGCTGGAATTATACACTTACAGCTCCTGGTGAAACATAAGTGCTCACAACAATGCAGCATAACAGTACGGAGAGGCTGTATTTCTTTTTTCCACACCTTATTACTACTAGATCAAGCTTCCTTTTTTAAAAGAAAGTGTGCTCTTTAACCAGCAAGGTTAACTGCTCCAGTCAGTGCTATGACATCTTTCCCACACACAGCCAACTCACCCTTAGTTTAATAACTATCTAAATAGAAGCTACTTCTAAGCACAGTTTACAACTGTAACACATTTTTAGCAGCTGTAACAACACTGATTCTGCAATATCAGTCTTAATCTTTCAGAGTCGCCTAGGACTCCGGGTAAGTGGGTGGCGCAAACTGGTCGCTACAGTATGAAACTTGAATGAAAGGCTATCGGTGGTGATGACTGATGAGGACCCGGCTGTGCATAGTTTAAATAGCTGGTCTTCATAAATGCCAATTTGTGGTAACTTCACTGCAGTTATTTCACTATCTAGTTATCCTATTCTTCAAAAGTATGAAAACAATTGTTTGCGCTATCCCCATGGTAAAAAGCTCAAATACAAAAACGGTGGTCAGTTACTGGTAACAGCCAATGTTCAGACACTGTTTTTTAAATCTCTGTAGTCATCTGACAGCCCAATTGAAGCACAAATTCAAGAGAAATTAGCATTTAGAAGATATGAGGAGAGAGTCAAAGTGGGCTGAACTACAAGAGCACTTCTCTGCACTGAATTCTCTTTAAGATGAACTGAGCAAGAGGGGATGGGCTGTAGTTCGAAAGAAAATGCCAGTGCGAGGCAGGGGCCACCACTTATTTACATTGCAACATATCCCCTCCACTGCCAAGTCATTAAGCTCAGGTCTCAGGTCCGACTGCACATATAGCTATCCAGACAAGGCATGTTGGGGAAGAAAGTGTCCATGTATGAAGGAAGACTTGCAAGGCTCTAAAGCTTACCTTTTCTGAAAGATTAATGAAAAAACACATAAAACATTTTTTAACAATCTGATTTACAGATAATCTACATGTGGAAAAGACAAATGGTCTTGTATAGTGTCTTAAGAGTTTAAGCATTTTGCTGATTGACAGTTCCTATAAATATAAGTGTATTCAAACTAAAAATTATACGTGGATTATGAAAACAGTGGCAAAAAGACATCTGAAATGTGGAACCTCTTTATCGCAGCGGGATGAAAGCCCAATGAATCCATATACAAAACAAAAATCTCATATCACCAAGGATTTCTTCAGAACAATAAGGAAGACATTTTTTTAAGAATATTCAGACTAGGGATTGAAATAGTTTATCGTCATGTCCATACATTTATAGACATAACAGTAAGTGCAAGCTTCAGAGCAGCATGATAGAATTAAATAGAATTGTTCTGTAAGGCCAGTTCAATAGCGTATGTTGAAAACTCTAGTATTGATCAAGTCGACACCAAAAATGGTACTTTATTCATAAATAAATTATTTTTCTGCATTGTTCCTACCTCTAATGGCTGTAATTATTTCAATCTGGCTTTGCTATTTTTATTTAACATTTCATCAAACCGTTAAATCTGAGCACACCATATCCATTTTTATGTGTACAATTCTTGATGGTGTGGGACATGTGAACAAATCTTAAAAAATAAAAATAAAATTTCTTGGTACACTGCATCTGATATGGAATTGAAATTTAGAAAGCAATTTGCAATAACATAATACCACTTCCTTTGGGAGAGGAGATACTAATACTGTTCCAGACAGATTTGTTTTTAAAAAGAAGCCCCACTTGGCACATCATTTCAAACACATCCCAACTTTGAAAGAAAGAAAAAAGCAAGCTATATCAGTGAAATGTGCATTTACAAAGGTTTTCCATTAATGTTACTGCACTTAGTGGGATAAAGTAGGCCTGAAATAGCTTCAGGATTCAGTTATCTTTATTGCTTTTTAACAGCTTCAAGCCTGAAGATACTAAATCAAATGAAAACAGGAAATAGCAGGCTATTAATCCTGGAAGTAAAGAAACTTTACCTGACTTAAAAATGTAAGGAGGCCTCATTAGGAAAAAGAGTACTTGGCAGGGGAAACAACAGGCATGACTACTGAAAGAGCCCACAAGCTTAAAATGCACCATGGTTTAAAGACTGGGAAATAAAATGCCTAAGGAGAGTTTCTGGTTGGATGTACTAAACATTTATTGATCGATCATGCAAAACAAATTGACTTTGCCTACTTATTATGAGGTCCAAGTCCAACAAAACCATTTCTCAGAATTTTATTTTTGAAGTATGCAAATGATTGACTTCTTGTCTTAAAAACAATGAAAAGAAAGAACTTTCAAAAATAACTTTCAAACTAATGTCAAGCTCCAACGGGATATTTGTGATCCATGGTCAGGTCTTGTCTGCCACTTGTGTTTCAGAGAACTGCTTAAGCTGCCTTTCTAGATAATTTGATATATTGCAGCACTACATACAGTTGAGGCCAAATGTTTACATACACCTAGGCTAAAGACATTCAACCTCAGTTTTTCAGAACTCCGCACATTTCATGTTACCATACATTTCTTTTGGCAAGTCGGTTAGGGCATCTACTTTGTTCACATCAGAGGTAATTTTAAAACAATTGATTAGAGACAGATTTATTTCAGCTTTAATTAACTATATCAGAATTCCAGTGGGTCAAAAGTTTACATATGCTTTGTTAGTATTTGGTGGCATTGCCTTTTAATTGCTTAACTTGAATCAAATGCTTGGGGTAGCTTTCCACAAGCTTCTCACAATACTTTGCCGGAATTTTTCCCATTCCTCCTGACAAAACTGGTGTAAGTCAGGTTTGTGGGCCTTCTTGCTCGGACACGCTTTTTCAGTTCAGTATACACATTTTCTGTAGTTTTCAGGTCAGGGCTTTGTGATGGCCACTCCAATACTTTCACTTTGTTGTTTTTAAGCCTTTTTGTTACAACTTTGGAGGTATGCTTAGGATCACTGTCCTGCTGAAAGACCCAGTTGCGACCAGGTTTTAACTTTCTAGCTGATGTCTTGAGGTGTTGCTTCAGTATTTCTAGATAATCCTCCTTCCCCATGATGCCATCTATTTTCTGAAGTGTACCAGTCCCTTTTCCAGCAAAACACCCCCACAACATGATGCAGCCACCCCCATGCTTCACAGTTGGGATGGTGTTCTTCAGATTAAAAGCCTCACCCTTTTTTATCCATACATACAGTACCTCATGTCTGGATGGTTTATCAATCTGCCTCACAGATGTTTTAAGTGGAGCTGTTGTTTTTATGGAATGGAATAAGTCTCTTCTTTTTTCTTAGTGGTTCTGTACTTTATATCCTCTCTATGTCTCCCACACTGGACCCATTATTTATTGCGGTGACAGTCTTTTGTCTCCATGGCAATACTCTCCAATCTTAAGATTTTTTATTTTGATACTCTGCGTGTCTGTTTTATCCTCATACCGCACATTCTGGTTTCCATAACTATGCATTTCTTACTACTGGTGTTTCTCATAGAATTGAAGACTGCTCTATAAGCACAAAATTCCAAAGAGACATAATCAACCACACAATTTCCTGTAACATTACACATGAACCTATGAAACTCTGACAGATATACAGTTCCATCTGGGAATGGACAGCATTCCCATGAAGAAATCAACACAAATTATTTGAAATGTTGTAAACAACATTGAGCATTGCATATAATTTCACTAAAATAAATATATATTGACCTTCAAATGAGCAACTAGGTATTTACTGCAGAAATTCAGGCAATTGCTTCAGGAAGACTTTATGACAGGTTTGTGATAACTGTCTCTGGTGTTTCATTGGAGATCAGTTGTTCCGATCTTGGACTTACCCCAATTGCACGTTTTTGCTCTTGGTGACGTCTATAGTGGCGATAGAGTGCTTGGCCCCAGATTGCACCACACACTCCAGTTTCCATTGGGAGCTCTTGGATCTGGGGTTGAGAAGATTCACCCCTTTCTTTGCCTTCACCCTGGGAGAGAGACAGAGTACACATAACCCTCACTAACAGAAATCCGCCATCCATCTGTTTAGCATACAACCCCACCCAAGAAGACCAGCA
Source organism: Anguilla anguilla (assembly GCF_013347855.1). Classification (NCBI taxonomy): domain Eukaryota; kingdom Metazoa; phylum Chordata; class Actinopteri; order Anguilliformes; family Anguillidae; genus Anguilla; species Anguilla anguilla. The sequence goes on from NC_049209.1 coordinate 36,306,172, forward strand.
TTGACTGCCTTGCATTTTTCATACAATCCATTTATGCATTTGGACTTACAGTGCAGCAAGTGAGGCACCTTGTTGAGTTTCCATGGGAATTTAACAACCCTGCAATCCTACAACCTTCTGGTTACACGTCAGGAGGCCCACAATCTTATCCGAAAAGGGCTGGGGTGGGTACAGGTTTTTGTATTAACCCAGCACTAACACTCCTAATTATAATTATTAAGGTCTTGATTGAAGACCCTGATTAGTTAATTAGTTGAATCAAACCAAAATCTCAACCCACACTGGCTCTTTTCGGACAAGATTTGGCATTTGGGTCTAGATCCATAATCACCACAAAACCAATGCTGTCTCCAATATGTACATAAATAAACCAGAAACCCTCCATGTTTGGGTTATACTACAGGAACAGGATTGTGGCTCTTCATCTCACTAGTGACATTTCATTCATAATCAACTGCATCCACCCAACAGATAAAAAAATGGTTGCTCTGTATTCAGGGGTATAGCTAAGAATTCTGGACCCCCTGAATTGTCTCAAACTTTCAGCCCACTAGCAACGGCCCTGTCTGTATTCCTTAATATCGTAACCTGTTGAAACAACTGAAAAATAATAGTAATGGTATGTATTGTGATCCATTTCATTAACTGTGAATAATTTCCCTAAAGGGCTATTTGTACAGCTTTAAAGTACAACTGTCCATATTCCCTCTGAAGCTTACAGATGATTAAATGCCAGTTCATCCTGAAAGTGCAAAAGCAGTGTTTTCCTTTCAGTGCCAATGGGCACAGATCCAGTGAAATAACATCTAATAGTAAATTAATTAATTAATAATACAATGATGTGACTTTATTATATGGTTGGCCTTTAAAGACTTTTTTTGTTTTTTGTTTGATCATTAACATATTTGATTTTATTTTGAAGTCATGCCATTTATATGAACATGAATTACAAGAATATCAAACACATACAGTATCTTATTGAAAACAAACAGGTTTGTTACAAATTATATGAAGCTACTCACAAAATATTAACATAAATTACTGTAGGAACTCAAACTCTGGAATAACTGAAATATGCTTGAAATAAAAGGATTTGAATTTAACATTTTTTATTTAAACAGCCGTACATAAAAGGGTCAGTTCTTTGACCATTCTAAGTTATTTGAATAAATTACATTCAATGGTGCAAAAACAGTTGAATGGACTGATGGGTTGACTTACAATCTTGGTTCACCACCCCAGTATAAAATTGGTGAATTATTTCCAATGACAGTATTTCACAAAAATAATGATAGACAATTGGCATTTTCATATTTTGGTGTTAAAGCCAAATCACAAAATCATTATTTGCCTAGGGCTATAAACATAGTAGCCTTATGCATAATTATGTATATAATACCCATTTGTTACCAATAAGATGTGCATTTGATATCTTTGTATTTGCATTTATATAACATGTGAATAATGATATCAAATGTGTAAAACATATGTCCTCAAAGGCCAAGCATACTATTGATTCTTCGCTGTTTCTAAAGTTCATCAAAGGTAGGTGGATGTCAATTTGGTTGATTTATGTTCCTTTATTCAGCATCAATGAGAGAAATTTTGATAGATGTTGTGTTTATCACTTCAACTGAATGACTCTGATGCTACATGATGCACCAAAGTGGCAGGCAGCTGCTATATTTCCTTAAAGGAGAGAAACAGGCGGCCTCTGTAATGGGATGCTGTAAAATTAGATTCAGAAGCTGAGGAACTATCGGAAGGTGCATCACAAATACAGCTGCCAGTGTTCAAGTCTGACTCCAAATTGGTATCCTGTGAACGGAAATTAAAACTGAAGTGCTTTCTACAACACAGAAACTCAGCTTTTAAACTTGGGTGTGGTGTTTACTGTCAAACAAATCTGAATGTAAAGAAGTTAGACAAGAGTGTTGAGGAGTATTGACAACACTGATATGAAATTATTTATGCTAATAACCTGACAGCTAGTCAGCAGCTGAACGGTGAGAAAAGGGATGATCAAAACCCCACTGAGTTGAGTGTGTTTCTGGTAAATTAACTTCCAGCAGCTCCTGAAACACACACTCCTTATGCCTCTGACTCACTGCATTTACCTGATAAAACCTCAGCTCTGCTTTGATGCCGGTGCTGTGACGAATGGCTGCGGCCAAGGCTTCCCTTAACACGAGACTAAGATCCAGCCTTATCTTGCATCCCACACTCTTATATCAAATATGACATTGATGGATGGGGGGCAATTTTTAATGTTAAAAATTGGAGAGTGGGAGACTAGGTGCATCTCTCCTGGCAGTCATCATTATTTCCCCTCGGAGAAGACTGTGTCCTTGTTGTGACGTGTGTGCCTGGCTGGTCTGTTTCCTTTGATAAATACAAAAAGTCCAGCAAATGGCTGGATGGGTCTTGCATGGATTAAATCTCTTCCTGTCTCAGATAACTGGTATCGCCTCTGGTGATTTGGCGCATATGACTCTTATGGGTGAAAATGAAATCAGTCGAATATATTCATCTTTGTGTGTGTGTGTGTGGGTGTCAGATCCAACCTTCACATCAAACAGTGTTTTCCTTATGACAGCAGGAAAATATCTTTCTGACATGGTTCTATCCAAGTTCCTACATAATTCAACCTCTTCACATCTATTGCTGAGATACACTTTACATATAAAATGTGTTGAATGAGTGGCCATGTCTTCTTTCAAAGATGTGCTGGGTCCTGACACTTGCGTTAGTATGTGGTCTGGCTTTGCCTGCTTCCAGTTTTGGGTGGCTTTTCATGTTCCAAAACATAATGTTTTATTCAGAAACTGCAGATCAACCTACTGGTCTGGACCGTGTTGGGTACAAGACTGCTGAATTTGAACAAGGAAATACTATTGTAAGGAAATGCACATTGATGGATAGATATAGCCTTCATGTTTGTACCCTCAGCAGACCCAAATGCGCAAATGCAGGCAGAAAAGTAAACAAATAGGAAGGAAAATGTCAGCACTAATGTCTCAAAGGCATTAACCGCACTCCCTTTTGCATCATTGCAAAAGCAGTCCCACTCCAAGTGCTAAATTTGGCCAGAAAAGCCTTTTTCCAACTATCTGCAGACAGAAACTCCATTAGTTTCTCTGGAGCACTCTGGGCACTTTATAGACAACTTCTATACCACAGTTCTGCAGTCACAACATATTATTTCTAGGCCAATATATTATTTAACTATCAACGTATACTTCCACCATGCCCATGTGGACTTGTAACGCATGCATGCTTCATTTCAATAGTGTTTTGTGCAGCGTACAATGCACGACTTGATCACACCAATTATTGTGCCCATTGGATTTGCTTGGTGGTGCTATGATATATGACGTGTTTATGCAAACTTGGAGAACTGCATCTTATCCTTAGCATCTTTCAACAATGACCTATCATTTATGAAGAATACCTGCCATTCATTCTTAGAACACCATGTATGACCTGAAAGTCAAAGACAAAGCTATTAGGACACTTCCATGTCAGGCAAAATGATTCATATGGTGCCAAATAGCCTTAAATTCATATTGTACGTGGCAAGCAGAGGTTGGAGGACCAAGTTGTTTATATGTAGTCTATGTGTATATAAATGATTTACGTGCCAGACATGGCCCCCACCCCCACTTTTTAATGAACACTGCCATTTGTAACTGGTGGGAAAGCAATCATTATTCAGAGAAAGTGAGAGAGACATCAACAGATATGACTGTGTCTTGCTCCTCAGCCGCTCCATAATTTAGGCACTCAGGCACCCAGCGATAATTGGCAGGTGAACAGCAATGGAGACAGATATTCACACCACACAGATAAGCCTCTAACCAAACCCAAAATGCTCATTGTACCCTGGTGAGCTCAAATAAGAGATGGTCCTTCAAAACAAGCAAAACGAAGAGTCAGCCTGTGCAGAACAGGGTCCTCTCTTCATGTTTATATTTTTTCATTGAAACAAAGAGCAATTTGGACAGTTGGGCCCAAGTCCCAAGTCCAGCAATGACAAATTATACATATCCATAGCATACATATTCACAAAATGGATTAAAAAAATTTCCACATATTTTATACTTGCAATATGAGTGCACATCACAGTCAATCAGTGTACAGGCTTCATAGGTTCCACTAATGATGCAGAGGCCATTCATTTGTGCACAAAATATGCACAACATTAACAGAGCCTACATGCTTATACACTGAGGAGTTGACTTCGGAGACCTAATTCAAGGGACTAAATTATTTTGTTGTGCATTGGCACGATTGATTTAACAAAACATGAAAATACACTTAAATCTGACTCAGTTCAACCAAGTAAAAAAGACACACAGTGTCATTGATGTGAAACCCCATGACTGCTAAAAGCTCCCCCTTGTGGAGAATCTTCAGCCTGCTAAATATGAATTAGTGAGTGAGTGAGTGAGTGAGTTACAAGTCAGGTCCATGAGATGCTTTGCATCTAAAGAATGTCATTCAATTTGAAACAAAAAATGAGAAATAAGTAAATTCCTTCTTTAAAATGCTCATAAATTTCAGTTGTTCTTTAGAACAATTAAGTTTACACCCAGAATCCCATATAATTATACATTTGTTCCTTTACTAGCCTTGTGGATTCTATAAGGACCTCCCATTGCAGATGGATACTTAAAATGCTTGGAATTAATGAATAATAATGAGTAAAATCACACTAACAAAAATGACAATATCAAGAAAAACAATGTGAAATAGTTACTAATTTAATCACTTGCAAAGCGGATGCCTGAATCTCAGGTGGTGTACAAACAGTATATCATATTTTATATATTATCTATTTAATATGCTGGGGAATTTTACTGAAGCATCTTTGCACAAGGGTATTGCACTGTTTTTCCACCCCAGATTCTGCACTGCAATATTTTATTTATAAGCTAATATCGATGACCACTGCCCCCACCACTAGCATCGATGACCACCGCCTGTGACCAGATTGCAAATTAACTTCACACAAAACATCACCCGCCCTTTGCAGACCCCTTCAAACCTTACTTCCTCTGGCACAAAAGTGGCAATAATTTAAAGAACGCTTTTGACTTGTGTAGGCGTATGTGAGGTAACCAGGCCCAGTTAAAGTCTAAGGTTTGGTTTGAGATGAAGAGCCACTCTTGCTTTGCTGCTCAGTGGCACTGGGGTTCTCTAGGCTTGGCTGCACTTATGTAGATGCCCACTGCACGGGCACAACACACTGCACGCTCAGAATCTGTCCTCCTGGAACACAATTATTCTAAGTAGTTTTCCCATCAGCTGAAGCTATAAGCAAAAGACCCTCGGGTGAGCCAAAACCTTTCTGCAGAGGCAATCGGGAAAAAAGCTGCTCTCCAATTTATTTGATAAGGAGAGTGGAACTCAGCCCTGCCAACAGAAGCAGGGAACAAGAAAATTACCCTCTCTAAAAATGAGTCTCTGACATTTCATAGACCACATCAGTATGCATAGATATAATACTGTTTTCCCCCCACTTATGCAATCTTGGCCTCGGTGCTCTGTTACTCTGCAAAAACAGATAGCCAGGTGTCCTCCAGCTAGAATGACTGAGTTTATGCATGAATGCCAAGGTGTCCTATCTGGGCGCTCATCTTGTCTTAAGAAATAAATCGGCCGTAAGGCTTGACTGAACCTGGAGTACTGTTGAGGACGACACATATCAAAACAGATAACAGATGCGATACTGTGAGTACATACAGCGACAGATTGTGGAATATCACTTTCCTCTTAATTCAGGACCTAATGTCGCCAGTGTAAGACTTGCTAGCAGAATGGATAACAATACATAAAAAGACATGTTAGTGTTTGAAGAGATAATGGAATAGTTTTAAATATTTAAAGTGTGATTTGCATGTTTTGATACAGTACAAATGTAACAGTGATAACTCTGATATTCAAAGGATTCCATTAGCACAAGGTACTTCAGAAGGTTCTTGTACATATGCGCACACTTGCGTCCTTATTCTTCTGTTCTGCCCAGCCCCCTTCACCAGACAACAGAAGCACATACTTTATGTTACTTTGAGTGAAAGATAAATGTCACACAACAATAAAGATACCCATGGTGTGAAACGGAGAGGGTGAGGAGAAAGAGAAAAACAAAACCGTGGTGTCACAGACGTGGGCAGAAAAAAAGAGAGGCCTAATGAAGGACCAAATTAATGGCAAACAAAATGGACCACCGATTTTATTCTGAGCCCCCCACGTCGTTTACTATTCATTACGATTTCCTAGTGGTTAATTAAACAGCAACATGAAGATAACAATTAGCCGGAGCAGTAGACTGCAGTGTGCTTCCAGATCGTGACCCTAATGGTTGGAGCAGTCAGGCCATGTGCTGTTGTGCAAAAGACTTCTCAAAAGATTCAGCTTTATGCTTGGCTCCATCACTTTCATCAGAAGATATTATATTCAGCTATTACATTCATATATAAGTTCCTAACCCCCACCCTCCACTATAATCGACAATCCTATACTCTGCTCCCTCATTTTGTGGATATAACATAAATCACTTTCAGTGCACATCTGTTCAGATCCATTTTTTTCCCGTTTATCCTGCCATTAGCTGGCTGTCTGGCTAATTGTGGCTATTTTATTATTGAAGAGTATATGACAAATAAAAGGTGACTTAAACAGCATCCTACGGGTGTTGCTGTGTTTAGCTCGTAGTAGCTTATAGCAAGTGATAATCATTGGTTGTCTTGACTAGTAGGCTACTAAAAGGCTAATGTGGTCTTACACCTCAGTAAATTAATATGGAAATATCAATTAACTTACATACTGTATGGACTATATACTCACTGAAAATACTTAACTGGCTGCACACTCCTACATGCTATTATATTCGACTGCTATATATTCACCAGATTCTGTTTCTGTAGTTTCTGTAATGTCATTTTGCACCCACCAGGTGGCCTTTTACATGCGAGTAAGACAATACGTTTGTTGTTTTGTTGATGCTGTCAATCTAATTTATTCTTCATAGGAGATTTTATGCTTATGCATCATAGTACATACAGTGCAATATGAAAAGCGAAGAAGCATGTAGGAGTATAAATAACAAAATATGCATCTATACAATTTTATACTTTCTAAAATAAATTAGCATACTATTTGAGACTTCTGACCAATATTAGCATCCATACCAAAACTAAAACGTAAATTAAATGGTCTGGTCCAAACTCAAATAATGATACAAATGCTAATGCTCAAAAGAAAGAATGACTTCTTTAAGATTGCATCGGGCAGGAAAAATATGCCAGAAAATTACAATTTTAATTGACAAAATTTAAAAACAAATTATGTGACAGTAATTCTTCAAGGTCACTAATGTATGTGCATAACTGTCATAACTCTTGTGAAGATTGTGAGGTGGTTATGTAAAAATTATAGATTGCTTGATTTTCTAGTTTGATTGTTTGATGACCCTAATGCATTTAGTACTGCTTTTCCTATAGTTTGCATCTTACAGTACATTTCCACAAATCTGACTATATTTTATCGACCAAGGGCCTTTTTCTTGACCACTCAAGCCCACACTGAAAGTATTTATGTGCCGTTATTTTAAAGGCAGGTCAAACATACAATGCATTATTACTACTGTACGTTGTACGTATGTTAAAACCACAGTGTATTTATTGTTTCTTGGCATTTAGATGATTTTGTGAAAATGAAAGGAGGGGAATATTGGTCACTATTCCTCATATTGTGTGGAAACGTAAGCAGAATTATTGAAATCTTGTTAGCAGAATAATGCGAATGCTGTATTTCAGCACCAGTTTACTTTGGTGGAAAAAATGTATAAATGCATGAGAGAAGTAGGCCAGAAGCAGTATATTGACCCTGGATCACTGAGAAACTGGAAAAAGCATTAATACATGTCATCAGAGAAGCTTGAAACTATTACTCTCACTGACCCTTGCCTTAACCCCATGTGCCAATGCACTGCTGTTTAATCTACACCGACCTGCCCTCTCTGCCATGTTCATAGTCCACTACCCGTGGTCCCTATTAAATCACAATTTACATTTCACTCTCTGTCTCAGCCTCTCTCATTTTCAAGCTTTAAGTAATAATTTGCATTTCAATTATCGCTATAAGCTGGCTTTGGGGTAAAGGAAATGGGTAAGAGTTTTAGAATTGAATGGAGATCTACGATATTCTGTGATGGGGGGTGGGGGGGGGAGGGGGACACACAGACAAGATGAAGCAAACAGCGATGTCAAGCTGCTAGATTGCAAACAACAACTAATTTCTCCCATGAAATATACCCTTTTTTATTACCCTAATATTTGGAATAATTCAACCGTTCGATCTGGAAGAACTTGAGGACTACATCGATTAATATTACAACCGACTCTGCACCATGAGCAACACCAAAAAAGCCAGAGAGAAGGACAATTCCGCCTCCACACCAACCAAGAGATGCCGGCCATCCGACTCCATTCATAGCTCTCCGGGCAATTCATGCTGTACCAAGGTCAGTGACATTTTACTTTCAATTGACAATAAACTCTCTGGACTAGATGCAAGGATTGCGCTTATCGAAGTGCTTCATAAGGAAGTCCAGCAGCTATGCGACAGCCTGGAATTCAGCCAAGAACAAATAACTACACTGGCTAAAGAAAATAAATCCCTCCAACACTCCGTTACCTCCCTCACAACCCAGTTTGCCTCTGTTACTAAAGAAAACAAGGACATGAAAGAAACCATACTCGATCTACAATCACGCAGTATGAGAGACAACCTCATTTTTTCCGGTATCCCAGAGCAAACGCATAACGACAATCCAGAACAATTAATACAGGAATTTATGATTACTCACCTCAAAATATCCCCGGACACAGGAAGCGGCATTACATTCCACTGAGTACACCGCATAGGAGCAAAAAACCCCGCAAACAAACGCCCACGACCCATAGTAGCAAAATTCGAACATTTCAAACAAAAACAACTGGTACAACGTCACGGCAGACAACTGAAAGGCATGGACTATGGACTTAACGACCAATTCCCCCGAGAAATCATGGACAGACGCAAAATACTACTCCCAATCAGAAAACAGAATATGCAAGAAGGAAAAAAAGCAGTCATTTCAGTCGACAAGTTGTACATTGATGGCAAACTATTCTGTGACAAAAAAACAACCCCCTGGCTATTCTAATCTGCTGCCCCCAGCATAATCACTCTCTCTTTCCACCCGTTGACCCCCTAATTCCTCTCTGTTCACTCAACAAGGCTGATCTGTATTTATAAAAATGCACCTTGGTTTCACCAGGCACCTTTGCACTTGAAAAAAGGGGGAAAAAAACAGTTAATGTGTAATTTCTATAGTTTATGTCCTTGTATTTTATGTTTACATTTTTTTGTTTTTTGTTTACTCTCTGTTTTCTTTGTCTCTCTTCTCTTCTCCATAAAATCATCCAAAACACACCCATGTACTATATCTCTGGGAGGGCCCATATCTACCCTTTCTCTCACGCGCATATACACGCACGCACGCACGCACACATTCCACTCATGCTCCACACTAATGGAAGAACACTTGCCCACCCATCCACCCACAAATATTCCCAGACAAACGTGCATATGCCCATACACACACATAAACATGCACAAAACACAAAAACCATTCAAACAACAGATTCCCACATCCTGCCACCGTGAATTCACTTACATTTGTAACTTGGAACATCCATGGAATTGGTTCACAGGCAAAAAGACTTAAGGTACTCAACCACATAAACAAACTACAAGCAGATATATGCCTTTTTTTTACAAGAAACTCATCTGAATCTGACTGTCATAAATTAAGAACACCACAATTTAATCAAATCTTCTCTGCCCATTTCAACTCCAGGCAATGAGGGGTAGCCATTTTAATGCACAAAAACATTTCATTTATTCACAACACCATCACAGATCCTGAAGGACGATTTATCATAATAAATATCACAATACACAACAGCCCAACTACTATTGCATGTATCTACGGCCCAAATAAAGATGACTTTTTTCATACCTTTTTTACATCTCTCTCCAATCTGTCTGACTCCCCAATAATAATCGGAGGAGATTTCAACACAGTCTTGAACCCATCTTTAGACAGATCTAACAATTCAAACAGTACATGTAACTGCCAATCCATAGAAACAATTAAACAGTTGATGAGTGATTTTGGTCTTGGCGATGGCTGGCGATTAAAACACCCGACTGATAGAGAATATTCATTCTTTTCACCGGTCCATCACTCCTACTCTCGCATTGACTTCTTTTTAACCAGTAACTCAATTATTTCCAAAATATCAGATATAGCCTACTAATACACCCCATTGCCATTAGCGATCATGCACCCGTCTCACTCACCTGGAATATCAATCATTCTTGCAAACCATCCAACAGATGGCGACTTAATACATCCTTACTTGATGACCCCGACTTTGAATTATATTAAAAGAGAGTGGGCTTTCTTCCTTGAAATAAATGATTCACCGGAAATAGCACCATCACTACTTTGGGAAACAGGGAAAGCGGTATTAAGAGGAAAAATCATATCATATTCCACTCACAAGAAAAAAAAGACAACGAACAGGAAACGTACTTAGAACGAAAGATTAAAGAACTAGAGAACATCAACGCAAATAACCCCACAGCACAAACCCAGAATGACCTACGGAAATACAATTTACAGTTTAATGAACACACAAATAGAAGAACTCAATTCCTCCTACAAAGACTCAGACACGAACATTTTGAATACAGTAATAAATCTGGAAAATACCTGGCCAATTAAATCAAGCGAAACAAAGAAAAAACAAGAACTCAATTCCTCCTACAAAGACTCAGACACGAACATTTTGAATACAGTAATAAATCTGGAAAATACCTGGCCAATTAAATCAAGCGAAACAAAGAAAAAACAACTATCTCAACGATTGTGAACTCAGCAGGGAAGACTATGCAGACACCTGAGGAAATAAATAAGACTTTCCAAGATTTTTACACCAACTTATACTTATCAACACATAAACCAAGCCAAGAAGACATTGACACTTTCCTAACGAATACTGATTTACCACAACTTACTGAAGACCAAGCAAATACACTTGAGAAACCGTTTACAATAACAGAATTCCACAATACACTCAAACTCATGCCTAAAAATAGATCATCAGGACCTGATGGTTTCCCTGCTGAGTTCTATAAACACTTTTGGAATATTCTAGCTCCCGTTTTCAACAGGCTAACTGCAGAAATTAAACAAAAATCCAAAATTCCCATAGACATGAACACTGCTACAATTTCTCTTTTACTAAAACCTGATAAAGACCCCACCTCCCCATCAAGCTATCGCCCCCTTTCCCTCATTAACACAGACACAAAAATCATTAGCAAAGCTCTGGCATCACGAATCGACACAGTTACTTCATTTATCACCCACTCAGACCAAACTGGCTTTATTAAAGGAAGACACTCATCTAACAACTTACGTAGACTATTTAACCTAATCCATTACACATCTCACACAAACTGACCAACAGCCTTAGTCTCACTGGACGCAGAAAAAGCATTTGATAAAGTAAATTGGGAATTTTTATTTTCTACACTAAAAGAATTTGGTTTTGGTGAATCATTTATCCACTGGGTGAGGATTTTGTACACATCACCAATGGCCACAATCACCACCAATGGACTAATATCACAACGCTTTACTTTGCACAGGGGCACTAGGCAAGGATGCCCACTCTCCCCATCTTTATTTGCCATATTCATTGAACCACTTGCAGCAGCTATCCGTCAAAAAGTAAACATCACAGGAATCCAAACAAAAAGTATACACCATAAGATCAGTCTCTATGCAGATGACCTTCTACTGTACCTACAAAATCCTTCCTCTTCATTACCTGATACCATCTGCCTCATAAACACTTTCTCTAAAATTTAAGACTACACTATTCAACTGGTCTAAATCCACCATTCTCCCACTCAGCCCTAATAGCTGGGATGTGGCCGTCCAAACACCACCTCTTCCGATGCGCACTGGTAATATCACATATTTAGGAGTCAACATTTCCCCTAGGCTGTCAGAGTTAGTTAATCTCAACTTCAACCCACTTTTCAAAACAGTAGAGGACAACCTTCAGCGCTGGATGAATCTACCAATATCCCTCATAGGCAGAATTGCCACAATCAAAATGACCATACTACCTATGATAAACTACCTATTCTCAATGATTCCCATCAAGCCCCCACCCTCCTGGTTCAAATCCCTAGACTCCATCATCACAAAATTCTACTGGAAAAACAAAAGACCTAGAATCAAACTAGCCACTTTACTAAAATCCAAAACTAAGGGAAGTCTGGAAGCACCAAATTTTCTCCATTACTTCATTTCCCACCAACTCCAATACATTCATAAATGGACCAATCCAAATCAATCCGACAACTCCTGGACAGACATAGAACAAACATTATGTAATGAAATCCATATATCAGACTTACCATTCATAAGTCGCTCCATTGCACATCATCCTTGTTTCAAAAACCCTACCATAGCTACAACTCTGACAGCCTGGTGGAAATTTCACCAAATAACTAACACCACATTCTCACCCACCAAACACACTCCCATCTGGAACAATCCTGATTTCTTAGTTAACAGAAAACCACTAAACTTCCCTTTCTGGATTAGTAAAGGTATCACGCACCTCAAACATATCTTCCATAATAACACTCTGGTCTCATTCTCTCATTTGGTCCAGAAGTATGGCATTGGGCAGAATCACTTTTTAGAATTTCTCCAGATTAAATCTTATATTCAGACCAAAATCAACATTAACTCATCCAACTTAGATCTTCCCCCATTAACATCAGACCTGATCAACATCACTACTAATAAAAAACTACTATCCAAAATCTACAAGACAATTTCCACATCTGATTATATCAGTATCCATCCCTTCAAATAAATGGGAACAAGACCTACAGATCATCCCCAGTGCCGACTTCTGGACTCAAATCTGCAAAACATAACATCTTCTCTATATCCACCAACACAAACATACAACTCATACAATACAAGATTATTCATAGAGTACATTACACAGGGAAAAGGATGTTTAAAATGGGCTTTATAGATTCTGAAATTTGTCCACACTGCACACAAAACACCACAGACGGCTATATGCATGCCACATGGGACTGCACACCAATCAAACAATTCTGGCGGGACATCACTGACAACCTGTCTCTTCTTTTAGGCTGCCACATCCCACTATCCCCTCCCCTCTTCTTACTAGGAGACACATCCAACATCAACCTAAACAACACATCCTGTAGAATACTCCCCATAGCCCTAATCATCGCCAGGAAAACTATCCTCATGAACTGGAAATCAAGGAAAAAAATCAATATTGCACTTTGGAAAAATCTACTAATCGAATACATATCAATGGAAAAATTATCTGCCTCCATTAAAAAACAAACCGCTGACTGTGACATAATCTGGAATCCATTCATTAATACCCTGTATTCTTAATTCCCGCACTGACTTCACTCATCACCCCTTTTTGCCGATCCACCATCCACAATAAACATGCTCACCGTCATTCACATACACATATCCGCCATTACACCTACACCACAATCCCTACCAAATTTAGAATCTGACATACACTTGTACACACACAGGCATCACACACCTACACCCAACAAACATACACACATTCAGACCCCTCCCAGCATTCTCTAATCTATCACTTCTTCTTTTTTTTTTTGTTGTTGTTTTGTTGTCCTCATGCACTCTCCCTATAACCTGCTTTTATCACTTCTTGTAACAATATCATTATTACTTATTATTTGTACCGTTGTTGCTATTATTGTTACTTTTGTTGCTATTATTGTTATTACTTTCATTAAAAAAAAAAAAATCTGCAATTATCAGCAAATGTGAGATTCAGGTAGGCAGATGCATCAGGTAATTACCTTTGTCTCATAGCATCATACTGATTTAATTTGTAAAAGATGGACAATTCTAAAAGGGAGAGCGCCAAAAATAAATGAAGTGAATTTCCAAGGCAGTGTGGGAGATTTTAATTGTAACTGACCCCGCAGATGACAACGATCTCTGGCCATCAACTGTAAAATATCAACCACCTACAAGAGATAATAAAATGGACACAGAATTGGGAAACTCAACAGAATCATTCAAAGCTTGCAGATTCTCACAGATAGACTCCTGACAGGAACAGTTCATGCTATGTTTCAAAAATGCCAACCCATCTACAACACATTGCGGCTCGGTTAAATTAAGCCAACATAACACACGCACACACACACACACACACACATATACACATACAGGCTAATAAAAAAATACGTACACATTCAGACCAGTGAACAGGAAGACTGCACTAAACCAACATCGTGACAATGCAAAATCAGTTTCGTCAAGGGCTCAGACCAGATTATAGCACATGGGAACTGATGAGGCTACATTTGCTTTTCACACACTCGTGGTGTGCAGTTTTTATAGCAAGTCTGTTCAGATGAAACAAAGCATTCCTTTGTGCAGTAATGCTTTGCAAAGGGGGTTTAGCCAGTTTCAGCCAGGACTTTACAGAAAAAGACAAGCCCTTGGACCCACTGGGAAAGTAATTTGCTGCCTGGCTGTTTGTATTTTCTTTTTCTGAATTGGCATGGCATGGTACAGCTTCACACATTAACACCACAAATACTGAATTATGACTGCTGCATAGATGAAACCATGGCCACTACAACTGCTGCTGCGGTTGCTTCCATCAGTAATACCAAGAATTTAATCTCACACTCTCAGTGAAATGCAGTTCAGGTCTAAACCAACAAAGAATATTTTTGCATTACTTGGACATATCTTGCAGATGTGACAGAAAAAGCCAAAAGAAAAAAATACATGCCACTTGGCTGCATAATTTGTTTTCATTATTACACATGAATACAAAATTATTATTTTTAATCGAGAAGAAATATAATAAATGTGCGTAACAATCAGTTGCCATGGTAATAAAGGATGCCTTCTGCTTGGAAAAATATTCAATAATGTGTACCAATTTGTAAAGAAATTTTTTTAACTTATTTTTTAATGTGTCTTGAAAGAGGACTAGGGCAGCTATTTATTCTCTATCTATAAACTACAGAGAGATTGAATGAGATCCATAAAAAAATAAACCACAACTGAGACAGTGCTAAACTACTGCTGTGATTTTAAAAAAAAAATCTTTCAAGACTTCCAGAGGAAAAAATTCACTGGTGTCCCAGGTGCATATGCACCCATGAAAAATGTGCATTCACCCTGTAAGCAGACAGACGGGAAATGGGTTTAGCAATTCTGTAGATATTTGCATTCTAGAGCCTGAATTAAAAGGAAGCTTCCTTCATATTTACACAGACCAATGACAAGATAACATTCACTCCCACTTTCCATGTCCTCTGCTACATCTGAATGAGGTAAGACCAAACATATGTCTGTCTCTGATTAATAGGTCCCTCTGTAAAAACTGTAAAAAAAAATAAATAAATAAAAAATGTGTCTAATAATTTACAAACAAGGCTTTTGGGCCAAAGATATATAATGCAGCAACCATATGTTTATAAACAGGTACATCACCAGCTGAGCAAATAGTTGCTGTAATTTGCTCCCAGATGCATGTACCACTATTTTGCGTGTACATCTTGTCTGACAAAAAACTAATTTACAAAAGTACAGTTTCCAAAACAATTGGTATAAAACCTGTGTCTAAGAATGCAGTGATAATGATTAAAATTAAATTCCACTTGTGAAAGTAGCTCCTATAGATGTGAATCAGGAGCTGCTTCACACCAAGTAATTTTAAGAATCCCCATCTGTGGTTGAAATTTTGTTTGATATCCCAGTGTGTCAGAAACAGAAATAGAATTTACTGGTGGTTCCTCCACTCTTTGTGGTAGTGAATAACCAAGCACATACCAATTCATGCTTACTATTAATACACTGCATACGCTGTCAGTTTCATCAACAAAATTACAAAAATTGTATGTTGAGTGACACCAGCAGTAGTAAGGAATCAAATGAGCTCTAGCACTTGTACACCACATACTCACATTACAATATATCACCCTTACACATCCCACTGATTTTCAACTCTCTCCCCATTTCTTACCCTAGCCCTCCTCCTCAACTCTGCTGAATACCAAGTCATCTGGGACTCATACAGTCAATAATGAGGGAGACAGAGGTCTGAAGAGTCTGCCAGAACATGTCTGTCTGTTCCGGCTCACTGCCTCCTTTACAGAGGGCCTGCCCATTCTGATGACACACACCAGACCACTACACAGAGAAAGGGGCTTGTTCAGTAACAGGGTAAGGGGAACCAAGCAGAGGAGGAGATGAGCTTGTGCTAGCTCTGTTTATGAGGTGTCAGGAAGTTAAGAGTCTGGCTGAGAAGCTAGAAGAGTCCCTGAAGTGCCAATGTTCAGCGGTAGTTTTAAGCTCTACAGTATCTTCACACTAATGTGGGCAAACCACATACAACCAGCAATGCAACTCAGTGTTTTTTTATTTAAAAAAAAAATAATGTTACCAGTACAATGGTAGCAAATCCTGACCCCTCTCTTTGTCCCTGGGACTGTTCAATCACAGTCTGTCTCCTTGTCGGTTTGACCTGAAAACCACATATTCTGGTTTCTTGAGCTGCTGCAATTACAGTAAGCTCAAGAAACCAGAAGTAAGGACTGAGAAAAATCCAATTAATGTATCCTTCTCCAACATACATTAAAGCCTTCCTTATTTCTCAGAGCTCAGTTCCTAGACTACTGTAGTGGAAGTTAATTGCAAGAGAGCTGACTGGCAAGCCCCAGAAGAGAGGAAATCACTTGACTGCACCTAAAGTTGCTGTTGCCACTGCAGAATACTTTTATCAAGGCACAAAAACATCTGGAAAATGGAGAACAAAAAGTGAGGCGTTTATTTCACCCAGGTCTTACTTCTGCCTGTTGAAATGTAATCATTCCAATAACACAATAAAGGGCTGCCTGACTGTAATTACAAACAACTTAAGGAACAACGGAGGCCAAGGCAAAAAGAAATAGCCATAACAAATCTGTCCCACTTATTTGGGAAGCATAAATATTCAGGGTCACTCCAGTTTTATTCTCATTTTAATCACCTTCCCATGATTTCCTAAACTCCACCAACTCCAAAACAAAAAAGCAAATGAACCTGTCATTTCTCTAGCATGCATAACATTCATGCAGGCTTAACAAATGCAAATAAATGAATTAAAAAATGTGAAACAAAGCAGGCCAGAAATCGCAACAACCACTTGTCTTCAGGGAGGAGCTAACTGAAAGGAATACCAATGCATCTTCAGACTTGTAGACTGGTCCCTGACATAATAACAATGGTGGTGTTTGGTTCTACCAAGCGTCGAGGGTGCATATAAATTAATTGGCTCTGCTGCTGCATTGCTGTAGGCTGGATATCCAGCTACATAGTAAAGTGCAATCTATAGGAAAAGGCTAATTTAACATGCTTAGTAAACTCATAGTAATTATTTTGTATTACACAAAAATCATTGCTTCAAATTTGTTTAAATAGCCACTTGATAGGACTGACTCCAGTTCAGCTTACCTTTTTTCATCCTAAATTTCAGAACATTAAACAGTGACTATTATATAACAATCATTGCACATCAATTGATGGGAATCAGGAACTGAACCTTCACTCCCTCAAACCGGCATGACTGACATGACTAGTGCAGGTTAATTCAGAGCTGCTGTTAAACAACAAGATACACAGGGAGATTCAGGACCACTGTCTAATGGCCCAAATGAAATGAGCTCACTTTTTTTGACCTGGGACACATTTTGAAGCAATACGTGTGGCAAAGCACAATTTAAATGGCATCATAAATGTCATAAAATAAAACACTGAAACACTATTTTATCTGTAACTATTTTATGAATAGGAGCACCTGTCCATGTCTCAGCCACAACCATATGGTACTTTTCCTTAAATCATGATTCTCTCAATTCTTTATGCAGATTTTTAATGCAGTTTCTTAATGAGTGTTCGTATTTGTAGATTCACTAACAAAAAGTGCCACAACAGTCTTCTATTTAACCAGCATAGTTATAAATGACCATGTTTTATTAATATTTTATCACCATATAGATCCACCTCTTGCAGAGAAGAATGACCGTAAACTGCACCTCTGACACAAACATCTCTATACCATATTGTGGCAGTCGGTATCATCAAATAACATAACATAACATAACATAACATAACATAACATAACATAACATAACATAATTATGAGAATAGGCCATTCAGCCCAACAATGCTCACCATTTTCCTAGCTAGTGCCCTGATTACCTACAGACTAGATAGTATCTAACAGTGTATCAAGCCTAGTCTCGAAAATCCACAGAGTTTCTGCCTCTACTACATGACCTGGCAGGCTATTCCACACATTGACTATTCTCTGTGTGAAAAAAATCTGTCTGTATGGAATCCACCTTTTGTTAATTTCCATTTATGTCCCCTTGTTCTAGTCACAGAACTCAACCTGAAGAATCCCTTGTAGTTCTCTTTGTTGAACCCCTTTATGAATGTAAAAGCCTCAATCAAATCACCTGTGAGTCTCCTTTTACTAAGCTTGAAGAGGTTAAGCATCTTAAGTCTGTCATCATAGCTTTTTTCTTTCATTCCAGGAATCAATTTTGTTGCTCTTCTTTGAACTTTTTCCAGAGCCTCTATATCTTTCTTGTAGTACAGTCCCCAGAACTGCACACAATACTCCAAGTGTGGTCTAGCAAATGTATTCTAAAAGAAAAGTATATCTTCCTTGGATTTATACTCAATAATTTTGGCTATATATCCTAGAATCTTGTTGGCTTTTTTTTCTGCTACAGCACAGTGCCTAGAACATGAAAGGCCTTGATCAACCATTACTCCTAAGCCTTTTTGAAACTGAGCACATTCCAATTTTGTTCCTCCCATAAAGTAATCCTGCCTAATGCTTTCATTTCCCACATGCAGAACTTTACATTTGGCAATATGAGATTTCATTTGCCAGGTTTCCGCGTACTTCTGGATTTTATTTAAATCTTCTTGGATTATTTTAGTAGCTTCCAAACTGTATCATCTGCAAATTTCACTAATGTACTTTCTATGTCCCTGTCGAGGTCATTAATATAAATTAGGAAGAGCAGTGGTCCCAGCACCGATCCTTGTGGGACTCCACTTCTAACAGCTCTGCTCAGATAATATCCCTCCTACTATTACTCTTTGTGTTCTACCCTGTAGTCAGTTACGAATCCACTATGAAATACGTCCTATAATTCCTACTGTCTTCATTTTACTAACAAGTCTCTTATGTGGTACCTTATCAAATGCCTTTTGGAAGTCCAAGTAGATGAACCTTGTACCATGAACCTTGGTGGCCCGGTGACGCATATAAAAGCCCTGTAGCTGTAGAGACCTGAATAGGTATCCAATTTCCACCTTGTGTTTCCAGAAACAAGTCCCTTGGAAAGGAAGTACACACATTTCTGCACAGTGAAGCTCACTGCGGTGTCAGCAATCTCACCTGCTTAGGAGTGACTGTCGAAATGAGGCAACAAGCTGTTGACGACAACAATGTAGTGAAAACATGTACCACTGGAGGGAATTATGAGGGAGAATCATGTAACAGACAGGGCTGGAGCAAAGGGATGGATTCAATCAACCATGCACCTCTACCAGATGCCCCTTTCACATAATGAGGTGAAAAGTGCAATTTGTGCGTTTATGACTGTTAACTGGCACACAAAAATACTGTCCACAGCCATCTGGTTTGGGTCTGCGAAAATCCGCCTCTCTTCCCTTGTTTATTGCATTGTCTTTACCATCATGCTTCACAATTGCAGGGAACCTCAGCAAAACTTCATTTCTCACTGGCACCTTGAAGTCCTGGCATACGCGGCTTGGCTGGTTACACCAAACCAGCTTCCTTTGCTGACGTGACGCTTACAGTAGCTTTTTTGCACACGCACACACACACTGGTGTAGGGCAAATGGGCTTGCAAAGTTAAACAATAAAAGGGCTTGGTTCTGTTGGCTCACTTATTGAATTGTCTTAGAATATAGTTTTTAAATTAAGCCTTGACGCACCAATTTACAGAAAAGGAAAATTTTACAATGAAAAAATATGAGCTTTGCGTAGTGTATTCCCTCATGATTTCTTCTGTGTTACAGTTAATAAAACCGGCTGCGGTGAGTTCAACAATCCCAAACAGCTGTCAAGTGTACATTTTCGAAGTCATATCATATTATATTAGGAGAATTTAAAGTCGAACATTTACCCTGGACAGCATTTTATTTTTGTTTACCCATTTACATTTTCCTAATGGTTACTGATATTTGCAGAAACTCTTGCAATCTCTTTTAGATTTTAAAACAAGACAATAGTGAACTTCAATGTAGGCAGACTACACTATAAGTACAAAGTAAGAGAATTTATTGGGGGAAAAAAATGATAATCTGTACTTCTGATCCTGCTCCTCGCGTGGACAGATATGCACATGGGTTTACCTTGTTGCAAGCAGTAGTCCAGCAGGAATTGTGATTACTTATTTTATGACATGACAATTCGTTATTCTCTTAACCCCTTAGCGCACATGCCAAATCTTGCCGATCCTTGCCCTATTTAATGTTTATAACTCCAGAGGTGAACACCACAGAGACTTGAAAAATGGCTTAAATGAAGCAAGACATTTGTACAATTTACAATACTAACGCAGATTAGTTTATATTCATAATTTTGGAAGAAATAAAGTGCCACAAATGCAATTGTCTAGGCAAAAAATCAAATGAATTTGCACTTTTTAGTTTGCAATGGAATACTGAGAGATTGCATATATACAGCAGGTTAAAGTATACATGTCCTGGATCAAAAACTTCTTGACCACAAGTTCATAATCTACCAAAAATGTCTAAATTAGGCATTGCTGTAAATAACAACATATTCACGTATTTCACTACAAATCAACTGTTTTAACTCAAGAAACTCACTGTTGCATCATTTTCAAGTGGGAATTACAAGCTTTCTGTCAGTACCATGGTCTAAAATAGCTAGGGGTCCAGAAACATATCTAAAATCAATGGTAAGGTTGTGTATTTATTCAATATTTAGTCCCAGATGTTGACTGTAGAATGACATGGTATCATTTTTTAAAACTTGTTTATTTCGTTATTCAGTGAGCAGCGTTTTCACTGCTGTATTGGCATATCTTAGGGCTATTGTCGGATTTATCTTGCTGCTATGACGAAATATGATTTTTGAGTGGTGAAAGAATATTTTTATGAATGCCCAGATAGACAATATTGTCCACTTTGTCATGGGTGGGGGGTGTAGTTGCAGATGAGACTGCAGGGAGGGGGTGCTTGTTAAATGAACGACCAGTGACAATGGTGGTGCTGCGAAACTCCGTATTTGGCATAGCTGTCGCGTATCGTCTATGATGAAACTAAAACAAAGCGTTTCTGTTTTTAATGCATACTTTGGCTGCAGTAGCACTGAATGTCTGAGTTCAATAATCTCCAGTTGGCCAACTCCTCAGTTTATCATAGTGGTGATTAATATGCAACAATATACCTACAGGTTATATTGAGACAGTAGTAAACCATGGATCACAAGACTCCAGAATGAGAAGTAAAAGGTCCGTTTGGAAAGCCCAGGTGTAACTACTTAATACTTGTGGTATTAATTACCCAATATATCTATTCAAAGATAAGTGCGTAGATAATAAAATAAAATAAAATGTTGACCTGTGTGCTAATTTTCTGTTTTAATTGATCACAGTAAAATGCCGTATATAGTAATGCATTGTGGGAGGTAAAAGCAAATCTCTTTTGACAGTAATATGCTGGAAATCTTATACTATCTTGGGATTTGCTCTGTTTCAAATTTTTCCAAAGTTTCCTATTATATCATAAGTTGTAAAATGTTAATAAAAATAAGAACTGGAGAACATAATCCAGTAGGCTATGCTTTAATAATAATTTTATTATAGTTGTTTTATATGAGATAATGGCTGGGCTTGGCTGCTTGGCTAGTGCTTGAATGACTCCTGTGTAATCTTAGACATTGATGTGGCTGAGTCTGTGTGTTAGATTGTGCAGGTACTTTGGACTTAATATACTATATAGCTTGAGTGGAAGGCTGTTGCTGTGTTTTTCCCTCAGCAAGAAATGCTGCAAAATGTTATGTTAATTTTGCATGAATACTTGAGGTACAATATGTAAGGTGCATTTCTGAGTGTTTTTGGACTTTCATAATTCCACTGGTGGTAGAGCCATGAAAATGCTACATGTTATAAATGGCAGCTTAAAGGCAAACATGGAAGGCCGCCAACGACGGCTGGAAGACCAGGCTATGGACAATAGTAGGTGAAGGGGTCAAAAGGGCAGGACAAGACTGGACACTGACAGAAATAATCCACTCTGTAATTCATCAACACTGCCACAGCACAAGAAATGTGCATGAATCTGAAACTGAATGTGAAAGAAAAAAAATGCATCTTATTACTGTCACTACTGTCTTAACTACTGCTTGTATTTTTGCATAGACTGCGTTGTTGCTGTTCTTGTTTGTGTTAGTGTTAATCAGTTTAACCTACAGGGTCCAAGTTAAACTATGCGGTTGTTCCCTGCACTTGGAATGGTCCTTCTCTCTAGGGTGTTCGACACACTTGTTCCTGGTTATGGTTATACACTTTGTTGTACGTCACTCTGGATAAGAGCGTCTGCCAAATGCCTGTAATGTAATGTAATGTAGATTATGGGAGACTATACAATGCAGTTTCTCTATTCCTGGAGGAGTAGGAGTTGTCTCTTTGTGATGTTACAGGTCTATTCCTGTCCAGACCTTATTTAGGCAAACAAAAGGAACTGTAGAGTGTGCAAGGGCTTGCTCAGGATTCTATATAAGCGAAGTTCAAAGCAAAATTTTGGGAGAATCTGCTGAACAGTTCTCCTGGTACCATAGTAATTGTCATACAGAATCGTTTGGTTATGTACTTGTTGGTATACATACAGGTTCATGTTAATTTGCATTAGCCAGCATTGTTGTCTTGTGTTCAGCTATCAGCATTGAATTTGTCCATATTTCCTCTCACAGAATTAACCGGTGATTATTTCTATTAAGAAACGATCATATTTTTACCTTAACTACATCTTTCTTTCTGTTTTTCAGAATCACAAATATTTAGAGCCCAGCTTAAAACAACCTACTATAGCTGGTGCACACAGTCTTAAGTGCGATGTCCCAGGCACTGGCATATGTGTTCTTGGGTCGTGGCCCCAGCTCCTCACCTAGTGCTGGATGCAAGCCTCAAGACTGAGTTTCTGAGAAACAGATTCCATGTCTTAAGGAAACCCTAAGTACTGAGTTGAGTAGCAAGTTTGAAAATTGAGTTTCTAGTAACAGATTCCAAGACTTAAGGAACCTCTGAGTACCAAGTCAAACAAGTTTCTAGTAACAGATTCAAGTTGGCCAGTTAATGTATTGTATAATGTATATAAAGATGAATTGAGAACAGAACACAGATGAAAAGCCTTTTTTCAAGAATTTTCATCATGTTGAACCAGTGCAGAGAATTATTGAGGAAAAGAATGCTATGCACAATACATTCCCATAAAACAAACACTACATTCACTTACATTGAATCAGCAAGGGATCAATACAAGGATACACATTCTTAAAGACAAACAATAGATGTGTTTTGTGATGTTTGGGATGGGAAAGTTATTGCAGAAAACCTGTTTTCAAAACAATCCCTTATCATTAGGCTTGATACTTTATCAGGATTCATTTCAAGCTGTAAATCCTTTGGGCTCAGGGAAGAAAAAACATAAGATTTTTGTACCGTAAAAATTTTAGCCTAATGACAGATCAGGCATAGATCAAATGCAGCTAGTACTACTTTGCAGAGAATGAGATTTCTTTGGTCAAAAGTTCATTGGTCAGGGGTTCTGGAATCACTGGTTAAAAACTTTGAATTATCTGGAGGAGAATGGGCAGGTGTGCTGAGGAACCTATAGGCAATTGCTGGTGAAAACCTTAGTCACACAGCATTGGTGGATTTGTTTAAAATTTTAGTAGGAGCACCCACTTTTGCAGGTTCTGTGAAATATACAGGTTGACCTTTGTTTCAGCACCCTATACAATGAAGTTGCCAAGGACAGTTATATCTTACAAGGGCCGTGTTCAGAATTTACGTGCAAGTGGTTTAGATGTTGCTGTGGGTATCTAATTAAATTCCATGTTCAATGACCTTGCATTCTTTCATGTTTGTCTTTCGGGGATTGCCACCATACCTGGGGCATGATTTGTTTGAAGGTATTATGTCCAATGACCTAGCATTGTACATCAACCACTTAGGGCCATATTTACTAAGGATTTACTAATTGATGCTAAAGAGAGAAATAGCCTTTGTCCATATTTACTAAGGTGTCACCCTGGAGGTTTGTGCTGGTGAAATGAGTGAAAAGTGGCATCCCTAAAATTTCCGTGTTTGTTAATACATATGTATTTTTTGAGTGTTCGCATGTTAGTCCACAAAAATATAGGAGGGGAAAATGGAAATGTATACATAGGACCTGCTAAAGCTGATTTATCATAGCTGGTAGCCATTGCTGCCAAGGTAACTTCATCTGTTATTTATCTGAGAAAAGCAGGTGTTAACATCTTTCTTGGAGAATGTGGAGAATAACCTGCAGGCTCCCACATCATGCCATACTTTTAAGCCAACAACAAAATCAGTCCATGCCATCCCAGCAGTAACAAAATTCCATTCCTGACTTCTGGGTCATTTTAAACCACAGGCACAACATTAGCTGAAATTTCACAGACCATGTGTCTTAAATGCACTGTCGCTGGTGCTGAAAGCCATGCTGCATCGAATGTCCCATTAGATCATATTTCCGAACAATCCAGAGGCCCTTTTGAAAACCAAACAGGGATTTTATATCACTGCTGATTTCCCAAGTGTGCTAGGTACAAATGACTACACACATGTTCAGCTGATAACCCCATCAGAAAATGTGTTCAGAAACAGAAAGCACACACATTCTATCAATGTCCAGTGACTACTGTGTGTGACAACTGGAACATCATCACAAATTCCCAAAGTGCACACATGACTCCTTCATTATTAGGAACAGTTGCCTGTTAGATGAGGTAGGTGACTCTGAAGATGGCTATTTGGTACGGAATTAAACAACTGAAATATTAACACTGTGTTCTGAAGTTTTTGCTAATGAGATGTGTTCGCATTTAAAGGTGACAGTGCCTGTCCATTGCATTTATGGATCCTGACATCTGTTCAAAAACCGACTTCACCAGAGTTAGAGTGGTACAACAACGTTGCTTTCCAACCATTCACAAGACGGTTAAATCTCAAATACCGGCAGTGCATTTAAATGCACTTAAACTCACTGAGGCTGTGCTCTTTTACATAACCAGTCTTAGTAAATACCCTGCTAAATTGAAAACACAGGATTTTGCGTACCTGGCCATAATTTCAGCCTGCTTAGTAAATATGGCACTTAGCGACTACAGACAAGCTGCTCACTCATATGGAATTGGACACAAGTATAAATCACTTCAAATATATCAGTGATGATGCTAGCCAGAACCCTAGTGAGGTCAATCCTGGAAGCAAAAAACTGAGTGGACATGCAGTACAAAATTTGACTTTGTTGAGATTAATTCTACTCTTCGTGGGTGACGAAACTGAACACTCATGTGATGACAAGCTGTGGCAACTCATCGTACGACTCAGAAATTGTAGAGATAATTTGTGCATCTGCTATTTCCACTGGTGGTCATTAATGAATATATATATATATATATATATATATATATATATATATATTGTCGCCAGGTTGCATTTCCAGATGAACCACTTCTACTAAAATATCATTATATTATCCTAAGCTAATTATCCACTTGATCCACTTCTTTGTGCTAGTGGACACTGATATTAGTGCACAAGAAAGCTTAAGAACTTTAAGAACTTATGTTCACCATTAGCTGAAAGACACCAACTCCGTCAAGCTTCCATGAATGTTGGTAAGTTCTTCCCACAATGTATTGTAGCAGAGAGGGGCACACACTTCTTTGTGGATGACTATAATTTTACGATCATGGAAGCCAAAGCCCATCTTAATTTTGAGGCAGGAAACACAGTTGTTGCCCACAAAGTCACTGTAAAGGGCGCAACATATAGACAGGTTTCTCAGCAACATCACAGTTGAGGTGCACATGGCACTCTGTGCACTCATGGAACTCACTTAACCGTTAGACTATGGAAGAGCTTGTGGTGCTGGTGCCTTTTCTGTTCTGGCCAAAATTAAAAGTAGCCTACTTGGTTAACGATAGGCTTTGAGAATTAAGGTATCCATCCATCATTTATCTACACCCACTTATCCTGGGCAGGGATGTGGGGGGTGCTGGAGCCTATCCCAGTATACCTTGGGGCGAGAGGCAGGAATACACCCTGGACAGGCCGCCAATCTATCGCAAGGCACACGCACCATTCACTCACCATTCACTCAAACGCTCATACCTACCTGCATGTCTTTGGACTGTGGGAGGAAACCGGAGTACCTGGAGGCAACCCACGCGGACATGGGGAGAACATGCAAACTCCACACAGTAAGGCCCAGGCCAGATTTGAACCCAGGACCTTCTTGCTGTAAATTCTGAATGCCCACTGCACCACCGTGCTGCCCATATTAAGTCTTCAACACCTCATTTTCCACAGACAATGTACTGAAACAATCGTTGTCAGCTACTCCACCTTTGTTTGTGTGGTAGCCCAGGCAGGCTACTTGTGTAGACTCCTAGCCTATCTGGCCAAATATTACCATTAACAAAAGTTACACTCTCAATTTATTTCAAACAGATTGCAATATTTTATATAGTTTTGCAAAGATGAAAGTGAAATAAAAGAACCAGAAACACAAGTAGATGCATTTAGTACATTGATGATCAAGTCTGCTGCAATGTGATAGCCTACCAAGGTGACACACTTGGTAGGCTATTTGTGTGTGCATCCTTTGCATTATTGTTGGAAGATGTGAGGAGGGTCTGATATTTGGGAAGATCAAGTCAGTACTCATTCAAGCTGATTCCGTTGTACATTTCATTATTGAGTCTGAGTCTACTTTAATCCAAATGAAGAACAGGATAGAGAATTTAAACAAAAACAACTCCAAGGCCAGACACAGATTAACGAAATAATTAGAACCTGGACAACCAAAAAAGAGGGCCCCATGATCGCTATGGCTGAATCCAGTGGCAACCAGCTTCCCATATGGTTAGACAGAAGAGAGTCAAGATAATATGAGACAAGCTATGTTTGGCATCTACCAGTGAGAGGGGGTAATGGGAGCACAGTGCGGGGAAGTCTCAAAACAACTTCAGGACAACTACATCCTTCAATGGAGGATGATCAATAGCACACTGGCTCTTTCCATCTCAGAAATCAAAAGCAACTGCCCATATCTATTTGTGGAGAAAACCTTTATGCACAGTTTGAAATGCTTACAGACACTTGCATTCCTTCCCAGATGAGGCAAGGTAGTGAAAACAGGAGAAAGGATGTTATTTACTTGCTGAAAAAGCCATCCAATGACAAAGCGACGCCTCTGTTGAACAAGAGATGTCTGTGGCGGTGGTTCGCCAACTGTTGGCTCATTTTCGGGGAGGCAGGGATGCCCTTTTAATTGAAACAGATGTGTGTTCATATCATGTCCTCAATAATCACATATTTTATGCAAGTGTGACTGGCAGTCCCACTGTGTTTTACTTGTTTATTTTCCCTGTCATGACCTGCCTTAATTATAAAATTATAGGGTTATTGCTTTGCCAATGATCGCCAACCTGGCTACAATTAAGTGTTGCCCTATTATGGCTCACATAAGCCTTGCAATGGCCTTAGGGGCGATCTTTTCCCCCTGTGTTGCGTTGTCCCTGGCTGTTTTGGCTGCTTTGGCTCTCAGTCTTTTTTTTTAGTTTGGGTACGACTGCCTTTTGTGTGAGAAGCCTATACGTTACTGTGGTAATTGTAGCATTCTTTTAACTTATTGTATTTAATTAATAGTGTGGTTTCTTTTGGCTGATTGTCTTGGGCTGGCAAAGCAGATTACATTCCCTTGCTCCTGCTAGGGGGTGATGCAGTATGCGCTCAGGGTAACATCCTTTTTGTCAGTCCAGTCATTTTAATACGAATACCAATGTTTCAACAGTAATCGGAACACGCCGCTAATAATTGTTGTTCACATTTCAGGACAATCGGCTGCTGTTTTGCCCCTTATTTGGTTCCTTGCAAACATTTCTTTTTTTAATTTATTCTGCTTCTTTTGAGTATTTGTTTTACTCGTCCCTTTAACCTTGGTTATTTTCATTGCTTTCATTGTTGCTTGTGTGTTTTGTTTTTGCTTTTTGGATTATTTATTTTTTTCTTCTTCTGTTTTGTTGAATGCATGTTTTTGTTTTTTTGCTGTGTAAAATTTATGTAAGTCGCTCTCGATAAGAGCGTCTGTAAAATGCATGTAATGTAATGTTTGGTACTGGGACTGCAAAAACAAACCCACTGGTGGTGCAATTGTCTTCTGTGTGATTACTAGGTGTAGCTGACTATAGGGCTGAAGCTCAGTGTCTTCTTTTCCTTTCTCACTTGTATGCAGAGGATTTTCTTAATGCACCTCATTTGTGATTGGCGAGTGGACAATTGCAGCGTCACGAATGCATAGGGAGCCGGTGTCCTCTACTCATACTACCCTGAGTAGTCTCCCCGCAGTTGCTCCATTCTGCTCTCTCCATTGAGAATTGCAATGTCCCCCTGAATGATTCTGAGTGATAGTTTGTCGGCCTATTCTATTTTAGGCCAACTATTTTATTTTTTATTTTTTTGCATTTTATATTGACATTGACTGAAATTGCAAGTGTAATAAATATTTATAACTGTTTTTGAGAGATCCTTTTGATCTTCCTCTTTAATGTTGTATGTTTATAAAATCAGTGAACCTTTTTTTAAAATTTGAAGCCACGTCTCTGACTCCTTCCTCAGTTCAGCTTTATTGTACCTGTGTGATGTACACTGTAAAAAATGATTCTGTGGTCAGATTTTACAAAAATGTATTGTGTAAAACATATTCAACTGAATTGTGTACTTGATTTTGTTGCAATGATGTGTGTTGATATAAACTAAATATTGTCAGAATAAAATCATTTTATTCTTATTGATTAAAACTAATGCATTCTGTTTGTGTAATTCCAAATAGAGAGAATATTGAGTGAATCCACTGTAATGTAACTGAGTAGTTTTCAATTTACAAGCATTTCCTGTGTGCGCGTTTTTGGATGTATTTCAGTCCACGCATTTGCGTTGCAGGTCATTTGCAGACATGCTGGCACGGTGACTGCATCTATCTTGATGGTTCTTCCCCGTTTCACCTCCTCACAAATACTGGTTAACTAAGGTAATTTCTACCTGGGAAATGTACCGTAAATTAGTCATGTTACATGATATGAGACCAACAAACATTTTATTACTTAATGTCTTGTCATTTTCATTTGAACTTGTAAAAACTAATTACAGTTTTGTGTTGCAGGATACTGAGGGTTTGGAGGAACTTGAACAGCTCACAATGGCAATTGTGATCTTGAAGGAGGGAGCTTCTGCAAGCGACAGTCTAATTGTAGCCTAATTGTACCTTCTTCATTCAAACTATTTTGAGCCAAAACAATATTGCCACCCTTGTAATGTCTTTGGCCTTTGTTTACATTTTCTCCATTTTTCATTAAAGCACTCAAGATTCTCAACATTTGCAAGTAACATGTATGACTATTTTTGTAATTTTATGTGATTACAGTATACAGGTGGAGGCCATTTTGTAGAATTATGGTCATTTTTTGCTGTAAACTGTACTTTCTCCTTATGTTTTGGGATAAGACAACACGGGGTGCTTTTTTGTATAATAATGTAGCGTCAGAGCGACGCTGCATGTACTTCCTGGTTTGGTTTCCCAGCATGCCTTGCAATTGCTCTAAAAGAGACTGTTTATTGTTGTTTTCATTATTAAACTGTTGTTATTTTTGTGTTTCATTATGTGTAGGTGTCGTTTAGTGTTCTTTTTATATTATGCTTCCATGAAATCTGTTCTTTTATTGTTATACGCGCGAGTGAGACGCGCGTTGTGTTTCATGGCTTCAGTGACATTCCCCACTGTAAACTAAGTCTCTCTCTTATAGTGCCTTGTTGATAAGCACCAATAAATGGTTTGAAAGCTAGTCTGGCCCTGTCGTATGTCTGCCATGCCGCCCGCCATAATAAAAATAAAGTGAAGAGTTGTTCATCATTAATTCTTGAGTTTATGTTGTTCTTAAGTTAGAAATATTTAGATTTAATTAACTGTATTGAATGAATTCAAATGAATGCACTGATTTAATATAGATGATTATTACTCAATTATGTTTCATGTGTATAATTAAATGATTTTTTATTAGTACTATTTATAAACTTGGTAGTTTCTCTTTCATTTCAACTCAATATTTTTGTTTAAGTTTTAATTAATTCATTTGTGTTTTCTATTTACTCATATTGAATGGGTAACTTTAAAAGGTCTCATTTAATTGATATTAACTCAATACCAAACATAGTTATATTTAATGAATAATATTACTTGTAATCTGTTGCCATAATTTTATTGGTGTATCATTTTTTACAGTGTAAACTCTTATATGCAACTAGGCATTTAGAACTATTTCCTAGAGTGTAATTCCTAAGGTGACTTAGTTAAGCTACAGGTTGTGCCTAGTGTTTTTGTCTCAGTGGTCACACAAGTTTTTTTAAAATATGGGTAACAATACTGTCATGGCAGCTGACATCAGGGAACTCATCCACACAGGAACCCCAAGATTCATGGAACTAGGTTTGTACATATAACTACTTGGATTTGCAAACAGTTGGAATTTCACACAACTAAGACCACTGCGGGAATTTAACAAGGAAATTTTGCTGCTAAATAGCATTTCAGGATGAAATTGCTTGATTAAATTCCATTGTATGTCAAGAAATGATCATACACCATATTGTCAGAGTACTTGAACGGTGCTAGTACAGTACTCAAATCTGCACAGCTGAGTAGGTAGTATATAGCTTGCATAAGAATATTTACAAGGGTACATTTCGAAAGGACTGGATAATACAGTAATTGATGCATATATTGTATTAATCATAATGTTTTTCTCCCTCAACCATACACACCACACAAATCACACAGACACACACACATGCACACACACACACACAAATATATACAGGCAACATGTTGACATCACCACCACAGTGGATGGTGGCCACTGAAGGGGAGGTGGTCTATGAGGCAAATGAGGGAATCTTCCTCTCTGGCCTTGCTGCCGTATTTTCATGCTACCATGTATTCCATTTTCAGGACCAACAAAAGGCAGACAGCATCCTTGAGTATTCAGAGGCCAAGATTGGTGTTAAGTAGTACACACACAAACACAATGCGTATGACAGGATAATGACAGTAGAATCCATATACTAAGTCCTCTTTATTCTCAAATAGAACAAAAAAGCATTTGATTCTTACTGCTGTAATCTGTATTGTTAACGAATAAACCTAAATCAGTTTAGCTAGCTACGAAACATTGTGCATAATATTAACTGGTTTGATCTAGAAGTAAAAGATGATGGAAATTTAACAAAATGGTGGATACCATGTCACTATACCTAAAACCTTCAACTTGTTTTCTTGCTTGACTGCAGTTTATACAAATCAAGCATAAATTGTAGATCAAAGACAAGATCTTACCCAGAACCTAAAGTCTTTTCTGGATTTGTCTTTTCTGGATTTGTCTTCCATATGTTTTGTTGGAATAAATCCAGAAAGAGGGACAAAAAGGAAGGTGGTTAATAAGAGGTCGGGCAAAGAAGTCAAGAGAAAGACGTCAACATTGTTACAACATTTGACGGATTTTGAGTGGCACTGTGTCTAACTTCCTTACTGTGTATAGATTTACAAAGGTTGTTTGCAAGTTTTTTTTGTATTTTTAATGCATTGTGGAAATAGGGTGATTAGTTTTTTTGAGAGGTCTTTTGGCAAATGTCACTGTACATCAACCTGAGCATAAAATATATATTATCAGAAAATTGAGCATCAATATGTATTAAGAATGTATGCCGCAATAAAGTATTCAAACTCACCTTTTTGTGTCTAGTTATTATCTCCGCCAGGCAGAGCCTGGAGGGTATTATGTGTTAGCTTAAAATTATTTAGAAACTAGAAGAGTGCACTCAGTAGAGTGCAGATCTCTGCCAGGCGAAGCACTTGTTGATCTCTTGCGGCCCCTAGCGGCCAGTTAGAGATTAGCTGCGGGCATTTACACAAACACACGCACACACGCAACCAAACTGAGCTGCCAGTTGTCTACAGCAATTTCTTATTTCTATACTCATGCTGATAAAAAACACTAACTAGCTGGCAACTGCGCTGTGAGCATTTTACCATCATTTCTAAATGCAATTTGGATGCTGTTAAACAAGTGGCAAGCTGGTAACAACAGCAACTACATTACATTACAGGCATTTGGCAGACGCTCTTATCCAGAGTGACGTACAACAAAGTGTATAACCATAACCAGGAACAAGCGTGTCGAAAACCCTAGAGAGAAGTACCGCTCCAAGTGCAGGGAACAACCGCATAGTTTAACTTGGTCCCTGTAGGTTAAACTGATTAACACTAACACAAACAAGAACAGCAACAATGCAGTCTATGCAAAAATACAAGCAGTAGTTCAGACACAAGTGCATTAACAAAGTCAACTACGAAACAGCTACCTAGTTACAACCCTAGGTAGGGAGGGATGGGGAGAGGTGCAGCCTGAAGAGGTGAGTCTTCAGTTGTCGCTTGAAGTGGGTCAGGGTCTCAGCTGTTCTGACCTCCACGGGGAGGAGACAGGAGACGTGATCGGGAAGCGCAAGTGCGAAGGGGGAGGTGCCAGGCGTCCTGGAGGTAGCGGAATGGAGGGGTCTGGCTGGCATGTAGGGTTTGAAGATCTTGTGGAGGTATGCTGGGGCTGATCCCTTGACTGCCTGGTATGCTAGAACCAATGTTTTAAATTTGATGCGAGCCAACTAGCTGGTCAGTATTTTACCATTATTTCTAAATTCAGCACGGATGCTGTTAAACAACAGCAACTAGCTGGCAAGTGCGATTCCAGTATTTTACTGTCTTCTCGAACAGCAGTACTGATGCTGTTGAACAACAGTAACTAGCTAGAAAATGTGCTGCTAGCATTTTACTGTTATTACCATTTACAGTAGCATTGCTACTGACTACTGTCAACCAGCTGCCAGCATTTTACTGAATTTTTCACCTTGACCAGGGGTGCTGTAAACTTACAGTAAGTAACCGGCAACTGTACTGCCTGCAATTTACCATAAATTAAAGGTGAATCTTTTTACAGTGTAAACAATCAATGTATTTCTACCACAAGAAGAGCTTGGTTTCTTTGGCTGCATATACACTGCCACAGAAATCCATTTACAATAGCTGTGATTATCATACTGTGGTTCCATAAGAAAATTGCTTATTGAACGTATTTCTTATTGAACGGTAGCTGGCTGGAATTCTGGTCGGGTGGAATTCCAACCCATAAGCAGAAGTGACATAAGTCGGGTGATCATACCAAAGGAAAAAAGCCATGTGACAACAGTATGAATGTTGTTGGAGATTGGCCGTTGACTAATGAAACATGCTTATTCCTTTTTATGCTCAATGAAAATCACCATTGGTGTTGAAGGTATGTCAAGAAGTTTGTCCAATCTAAAGTAACACATTAGATTGCATAGCAAATACCTGCATTGTGGGCCCAGATACACTAGCACCGGTGCTATAGCATTGGCAGACTGGCTTGTAAAAAATCTTGCTTAAGCCATGGCTGCCCAACCATGTTACAGGAGATATACCGTCCTTTAGGTTTTCACTCCAAGCCTAAGAAGGCAGACCTCATTCAACAACTAGAGAAGTCATGGAGCTGCTAATTGGTAGAATCAGGTGTGCCAAATTAGAGTTGAAATGAAAACCTACTCCAGGAACATGGTTGGGCAGCCCTGCCTTAAGCGGATCCTAGGCCATGTTTCAGTGTTTTTGCAATGGCCTTTCTCTGGCACTGGTTTGTAACTTCCCTTTATAGGACATCATAAGCTTTTAATGAGTATTGCAGTTTTTCCCAGGTTTCAGAGTGCACTGACAATGAAGAGGATTTGCATTCTTAACTGCTTTTCAGGAACACTTCAATTTTGTATGTCTAGTTTGTTGTTATGGAAATGCTGAGCAATGCTGAGAGTCATGTCAAAACACTTAGCTTCCGACACCAAAATAAGGGTCTGGTCCAATCAATTGACTCAGTAGACGGTGAATTAAACCATGCTGGAAGCTTATAGCTGAAGTAAACTCCTGAAAAGGATTACTGAAGTTGTAATAATGAAGGTTCTTATATAGAATTAAGCCCAGCAGAAGGCTGACTCCTTTCCTCCCACCCCTATTTCATTTCTTTTCCACAGTTTCCCCTCCCTGTTATTTATGTGGTTCACAGTTGAAGGCTGAAAATGGTGGAAACTGGGAAACAGCAGGAACTCTGTTGTTGCTGTCAGAGTAAAGAAAGTGTGTATTCTGGTAACCCATTCTCTGTCTCTTGGAATTTGACAAATCAAAAAAAGAAAAAAAAACTTGAATGGAATTTTAAAAAAAGACAATGACCAAAATTACATTGTGTACCTTGTGTTATCTACTTTCTGTCCATGAATTTTGAAGTCAGGAACACCAAAGTCATCATTATTTTATGACATTTTGTTTAGAAGCACATACTCTGTCCCTCCTCTTTCAAATATGGCCACTGTAATGCTTGGGGGAGTTTCCCTAAACAGCATCTTTGTGTGGCTGTAAACACAAGTACCAATTTCCAGTGTCTGGCTAGTCGCTTCTAAAGCTCCTTTGCTTTTGTATTGTGATGCCAATTCCTGGCTTATGAGGTTCAGTCCATTGGTCCACCAACACAATGAGAACCGTTCACACATCCCAAACAACGTGATAACTATTGTGTAATTGTAGCATTCTAATTTTGCGCGAATATGCAAATTCACCCATAGAAAAGCTGAAAAGCATGAAAAACTAACTTTTTGTTAGATGTGGCAAGAATTTATGAAATAACCTTTCTAATGGCTACCTACTCTATATCTCAAATCTTCCCAACTTTTTATGAAATAAAAAAGGATGAGCTTTGTGTCATTACATATGGTTATTATTAAGAGGTTATTAAGAGGGCCAATCTGACTGCTTAACTTGAATTGAGTTTAACAATAAATGAATGAAGACTTATTTTACACATGAACACTCTTGAATGAAAACCCAGTAAATCTGTAAAGGGAAGAGGTGGTTGGGAATAAACAAGTTAAAACAAAAGCTTATGTTTTGCCCATCCCTCCTATTGCATTTTTGCAGTTTAACTGCACAGAATTATGAGACTAAATTGGGATCCTTTGTGGATAAATTTTACTCATAAAGGTATGAAAGACAGTTGAAAATCAACGTGAGAGAGGCATAGAACTTCATAGAACTTCCTGGAAATGTATAAAAATCAGTCTTTCCCATATAAAATGCAATCCAGATACATACAGCCATACAATGTTGACCTTTGGTAAAACATGCAAAACTGATAAAATGTTAAAAATAGATGTGTATTTTATTTTAATTGACATAAAAAGGCTCCTAATTGCTAACACCGAAGGAGGGCATGTGTGTTTTTTTTTTTTACACAATCCAGAAAAGGATTTTTAAAAATGTTGAATATTCATACAGGAGATTTCCATTTATTAGTCTTTCCACTAAATCAGGACATTACCAGCGTAGGTAGACTATTTTATTCCTTCAATTTGAATTTTGATGTAACTGTGACAATCCTCCTTGGTAACAGCTGTCCTGATTAAATGTATGGTTTATTTATTATTCTGAAAATGCTTTCAGTTCCATAAAAAGTAAGAAGGAAAGTGGGAGACTGATGCATAAGAAAAAGAAAATGAAAATAAAGTTACTCTGAAGAAATTATTAATTGATATAGGCTGTTTCTTGAAATGATAACTTAATGTACCAGTGAACTATAACTAAATAGTGTCATATAATACATCATGTATATATAAAGGCCACTGTTAGAACAGTGAAGCAGGGCTATAGATTGGGTCAGGGAAATGGTAGAGTAAATGACAGTCACCCACAGTGTGAGCTCCCTCAATTTTATGCTGTGGAACTCACTATCTCAATTTTCTGCTGAGGAACTCACTATCTTGCTTTGGTTAATCTCATGTCAGTCCAGGTTCTGGTGTCTCCTAAACGCTTGTTTGGCCATGTCTTTGACAGGGAAAGTTACCCAGCTGCACATAGTTTGAGCTAAGGCCAATGTGGTGATTTATCTTACTCTATTTATCTTATTTTTTTTTTTTTTTTATCTTATTTATCTTATCTTATCTTACTTTATCTTATCTTATTTTATGTTCACTGTTACGCACCACCTGACCAAAACAAATTCCTTGTATGTGTAAACCTACTTGGCAATAAACCCGATTCTGATTCTGATTCTGATTCTGATAGGGTGCTGCCCTACTGCACTCAAAAGCTGTTGGCTATAACAAAGCAACAACAATCTCTTACAACATTGAGAGTGTTACTTGTAAACAGCTGACCAACTGGAATCTAAATTTGCATGAAAAAAACTGGTCAATCAATGAGATTAGCATTCTTTGCATGTAAACTAGTGCCAGACTTCACTATGTGGTCCATTCATTCTTTTGCATACGTTTTGATTGGGTAGCTCTTTTCATTAAAGCCCTCCGCACTTTGGCTCACTGTACCAGGCCAAATGTGACAGTGTTGTGATGAAGTGATGAAGCTGTTCACACAGAGTCCTACCATTATTACTGACCTGTTTTTCCCTTCAAAATGTCACTCTGCTGTTTTCCTCATATTTTTCCTCAGCTGCAATGCTCTCACCTGATTCAGGTTGTAATTTATAAATTTATATATACCCATCAGAACCCCCACACAACCCTTCATATTAGTCTTATGCTATACAACTAAAAGGAAACAGTCTGATTTAGAATGTAACCAATTTTGGCCAAAAAAAAAGTTGCTGTATGGATTCTTTTGGACAGATACGAATACGTGCCATAATCAAATCTAAAGGCGGTCCAACGAAATATTAGAGCGTGCAACCTTTTTTTTGGCCAGGCAGTGTATCTTTAATTGAGTGAAATAAAAATGCATTTTAAGCAGTAGTTATTAAACATAAAGACAATTAAATTTGAAAGTATGATAACTGCACCACTAATGAGTAAGTGTGTTTGTTTGTCTGTGTGTATATGTATGAATATGTGTGTAAATACTGTATGTATAAACACAGTTGAGCTTTGGTTGCAGTCAAACAAAGACTACGTCTCAGCCACTTCAAACAAGATGCAACACTTCAGGCATTTTTGGGATTTGAGGCTGACTTTTTGGCTGTGTTTGCATAAAATTCTAATTTATAAAGTGTGACAACTGGACTTGATTCACCACTTTGAATCAGCGCCATCGCTATATTACAATGAATTCAAGCAGATAGATTTTGATAGTAGTTGCACTGATCCTATTTAAGAAAGTTGTTTTCATAATTTAAAACATGTTAAATTAAGTTAATGAAAGATCTAAGATATAAGATAACCACTGTTGAACAAAAGTGCTGTACAATAACACTCATAAATACAATTTGTGAACACACACTAGACAAAAAACATGTAGGTCCATTTGAGTTTACCACTAAGAAGCATTTCCAAATTAGCGCAAAACTAGACAAGACTTCTACTTTCTGAAATGGGACTACAGATTTATATGCAATTGTTTATTGTTTTAAATGTGCTTTATACCCTAAATAAAAATTTAATGACTTAAAATTAAAATGTTACAACTAAAATTCTTCCATAAACACACAGAAGTAAGCATATATACATACACAGACCTGCATATATAAAATAACCATTTTCTGTTGTGACATGTTCCTGTCCAGTTAAATTAGTTATTGAGGTCTAATTAATGCATATTGAATTGCTAAATTGAAGTCTGAGTTTCCATTACGAGGAAGGAGAGACCATTTATGAGGAAGGTTAGACTCTGTTTCACATTATGGCTGAAAATCCAGCTAATATCAACCCCTCCCCTGTCATTTCCCTCAATAGATATGGGCGGTGGGTGGAGGTGGCGTGGTGAGAGCTCGTTTTTCCAGAAATGAAAGCTTATTTTTGGCAAATAAGTCTACATAAGTCTACATATGCTCTAAAATGATTTTAAAAAATAATTGGTCAAATCAAACGAAATTTAATTTGAATAGATGCCAGTTCACATGTCCTTTCACAGAGGCTTGAATACAACTTTCCAATCTCAGTCTTAGGCCTCAAGTGCAAGCTAGTTCTCAATGCACCTTTAAATTTCAGTTTGGACTCCCATCTTTATAAAAAGGCATTGAAATTGCTTACACTGATTGTTGAAAACCTACCAATGCAAGTCTATCTGTATGGCAAAAAATACAGCTTGCTTTTGTCAATGAACTAATGCACAGAAAACTGAACTCTGCATGCAGTTTTAGCCTGCATGCCACCAGTTCCTGCATGACTGTGGGGAACATTGACCTGGTACAGCTTATTTCCACACAGTAAATCTCAGTACAAATCACCTAAAATCAAAAAGGACTGGACTCTATATGTCCTACACATCTCAGCATTTAACATTTCCAGCAGTGATGTACTATTCCCACACTTGATAAGCAGTAAGAAATGGAGAAAGTGTAAAATTATACATTACTAAGAAAATAAAGTAATATTTCAGCTCGACTACATTGAAAGAGTCTTGGTCAAACCACAAACAGGCAAGGAGACTTACTTAAGGGTGAACTGCTCAACGGTGGAGTTGGGCACCAGGAACAGATAGATGTTGAGGGTCTCGCCGGGCTTCAGAGGTTTCTCCGGCAATCTGAGGAATATGTTCTTGTCCAGCTGCTTGTCTACAACCATCTGCTCCTGGCTTGGCTGGTACAGGCTGATACTTCCGATCCGGAGCAGTGGGTGTTGCATGGGCATTTCACCTCTGGACCCACCCACCCCCCTGTGGTTGGAGACATCTCCGCACTCCCCGCTGTTGTTCGGGTCATGGACAGTGTAATAGAGCTCCACCTGAAGGGTCTCCCCACTCAGCTCTATCCCCTCCACTGCTTTCCTTCGCCCCAGGGGTGCCACATTGATGTTGAACCATGTCCCAGGGAGCTCCAGCTGGGCCAAGCACTGGGCCAGATTCCCCCGCAGCCTGCAGGATGTCTTGATCTCGCGGATGTCCCTAAATGCATGGAGCCTGACACAGGGGAGCATGTCCAGCACCTTGAAGTCATCCCAGTCCCGGCCAGCAATGTAGAACAGCACTTGGACGACAGGGTTGCTGGAGAATACCCTGGACTGCACTATGAAGGCTCTTACCTTCCAGTTGACCGTCAGGCGGCTGGGGATCTCCAGTGGACTGGATGGTTGGAGCAGGTCTTTAGAGAGCATCTGGTCCTGTGCAAAAGGGCCAAAGGTGATGTTGACTGCTGGGAGCTCCTTGGTTTGGAACACCACAAAGCTCTCGGAACGTTGGAGTGGGTGCCCACTTTGGCCACCCTGCAATGGTGACTCCCGCAAGAAGAAGGCCAGCTGTGCATTGGAGAGCTTGAAGTTGGCTGGAAGGTAAACTTCAGGAGGGATGGGTGTGGTGGTGGCTACAGAAGCACCAAGGAGTGTGTCTGAGTTTGTGGGAAACACTTTACCTGCAACTAAAGACAAACACAAAGAAAGGTTACAAACTTGCACAGCTACTCATGGTGCCAGGATCTTAAGAAATAGTACATTCTGGCATACACAAGATCAGAATAATGCAAGTTCACAGTACCCCTGTGCAGGTGACAGCAGCTGGGGATGTGTATCACATTTGCCAACATAGGAGACAGGTGTCAAAGTACTTGTTACTGTTTCTCAGATTACACCCTGGGCACACAAAGAACGCTGTACAAAGCACCTATCATTACCCAGCATGTTCTCAAGACAACCCTGTTTAAAACAGATTCTTAATTATTTAATTGCTCTTCAAAATGTTTGTGATATAATATGACATCTGGTCAATACTAACAACCAAAAAGGTATCTAACTGGCCAGAACAAGTATAGGAAAGCCTTCAATATTTGAAAATGACAAAGATAGTAATCAACAAATCAAAGAAAGAAAATAACCTTAATTTCTGATTATGAAGTGATGGTAAATAAATCTCACACACACACACACACACACATGCACAGACATAAATCTGTACAAAAGACAATCTCTCCTTCCCTTATAAAAAGACAAAGAAGTGAATTAACAATAAAATAAAATACAACATACTTGTTAATATAACAAGGCATAGTACATAGTAGTACAAAGTCTCTCCTTTGCAGTCATGAACCCGAGTACAAAAATGTCCCATATTCCTCACTCTTCTGCATTTAAATCAGTGCTGTTCTGTATTCCTCTCAGAAACTAAGTTCATCCACCAAGATCAAACAAGGGCCAGATTAGGTCCTTTTCCGCCACGCGTGAAGCCTTCCGTCATGTTTAAAGACCCAAAGGCATTTGCCTCTGTGGCGGAGTCCATTTCCAGCAGAATCTCTTACAAAGGCCCCCTCTGAGTTAAGAAGTTCCTTAACAACCATACAGCATCACAGCAGGAGCCCCAAAATGCACAGCTGTTCTAATGCACATCCTTAGAGCCAAGTCCAGCATGCGCTTCTGTTTCCAGTTCCCTGCCTTGTTGTGCTGCAGTCCCAGTTTGGATTCACTTTGCCTAGCAGTCCCCTCTCTTCTTCTCTAAACAAAGCCCAGAGTCCGCCCCGTCTCGCCACACCTTGCTCCTGCCTGTAATCACCACCCTGGCTCCCATTCACCACTTTGAGCTACAGGCCTCCCGGGACATTAACACCACAAAAAAAGACACTCCTACATGTGATTCATCTTACTCCCACTGGACATGCTGAGGCAGGCTCTGTGTCTGTGAGAGTGGTGTGTGCGTGTGTGTGTGTGTGTGTGTGTGTGTGTGTGTACGCGCGCGCGCGAGTTTGTGTGCATGTACAGGGGTGGGGGTTGCATGGCTGGAGGGTCCTAAGAAAAGATAAAGAGGGGAAGGAGGGAGGGAGGGAGAGAAAGAGAGGAAATTAGGCTAAAATCATTGATGCTCCCTTCTCCTCTTTCTCCCAGGCCTTTGAGACGTGGATGTGAATAACAGTGGAGGAGGGGTGGGGGACCTCTCCAGTTTCAACAACTGCTGGAGAGGCGGGCCTTTTTATAAATATGTGATCCTCCTCAAATGCAAAACACACAAGAGCGCATTCACACGCGCTCACACACACACACACACACACACAGAGTTAAATGCAAAAGTGTTAGAACAATTATAACTTTTTTGTTGTTTTGGCTCTGTACTCTTGTACACTGAATAAAACAATGAACATGATGTTAACGTTCAGACTATCAGCTTTAATTTGAGGGTGTTTACATCCACATTGGGTGATCCATGTAGAAATTACAGCCCTTTGTATACATAGTCCCCCATTTTAGGGGAGCAGAATTGACTGCTGTTTCATTGTTAGTTCTTGCACAATAAAAATATGTATATAGAAAGCTCCATAATGTTTGGGACAAAGATATTTTTTCTTGATTTGGTTCAATTTTAGATTTGTAATAAAACAATTCACATGTGGTTAAAGTGCAAATACTCAGCTTTTATTATTGGTTATTTTACACCACGTAAAAATAATAGAACTTTTTTT
Source organism: Anguilla anguilla (assembly GCF_013347855.1). Lineage (NCBI taxonomy): Eukaryota > Metazoa > Chordata > Actinopteri > Anguilliformes > Anguillidae > Anguilla > Anguilla anguilla. The sequence continues at coordinate 36,348,222 of NC_049209.1, forward strand.
CTGGCCACCCAAAATCATTCTTCTGCAGAACTAAATAATGTATAACATTTACAAAGCAAATTTATCATACTTACACTCAAACTCTGAGCTAGCAACATGTTTTCACTCCAAGCTACATAGGGCCATACAATCAAATTGTAGGTGAGTCTTGGCTGTTGATGCAGCCATTTTGTTTTGCTGGATAATTAAATTTGTAAGTACTGATTAAACTCTTCATGCACTGTAATTACAAATAACTTTGCCTCTCTGCATGAAGGTTATTTTCCCTACAGTCTGTACTTCAAACCTTTTTCTGCTATAAAGTGTGGTATGCACATTTCTTAAATATCCACATCCTAGGAAAGCGCAGGGGTGGCAATCTAGGTTCCATTTTAAGGTCTAAAAGACGACATTTTGTCTGGCATGTACTAATTCTTTCACTTTAACACTAGAACCAAGCTGGCGGATAATTTGAATACATTTAAGGTTAATGAGGCCTTCTTGCAAAGTCATTCCAGTCAGGTTTGAACAATTCCGTGATGTGTCGTCCGACATGAACCTTCTGAGGAAAATGTGATATGTGATAATCTCTTTGAGAAGGAACATGATACGTCTATTGCCCCTGCGAGCCATTCCATTATGTGGATGCATTAGCAGCCCAAGTGCTTTTTTTCCCCTTTTCCTTGACATACTGCATGTAATGTACGCTTCCAATTGTTCAGATAGATCACACTGCAATCCAGCCCCCCAGGCATCCTTTTGGGATTAAGAATCTGATTTGTGGACTGTCTTTACAGGGGGCAGCCCTTCTCACTTTGCATTGAATCAAAGAGTGACCGCAGATGGGATTTCAACATGAAACCATAGCCCTGTTTCAGCTTCCTGCAAGACCTCTGGGCCAAATTAAGTGGGCCTTTTTGCTGTTGCACTCACAGATGGTTACATGCCACACATCTGCTGGGAGTCAAGACAGTAGTCCAGCATCCCCCAAGGGCCCTTCCCATCAAATTTCAGATGACCTAATGGGAAAATACAAACACTTCACCCCCCCCTCCAGAAACAACACTCCACATTGATGTAGCACACGACGTTGAGGAAACTAAAGAATTCAAAGAATTTGAAGACTGTTGATCTTAAATTATCAAAGAACTCTAAAGTTCAATAGGGTCAATGAATGCTAGTTTGGGTGAGGTGTAATTGACATTATACCATGCAGTGTAATACCAAACTACTGCAGTGACCATTTGATTAGCCTCAATTGTCCAACAATTATAATAGTTGATTATACTGCTACCAGCCACACAGGACCCCCTGCAATTTGCAAAGGGTGGGCACTTACACCTCATCTTAAGCCGCGTTTCCACTGCAGGAACTTTACCCCGGAACTAGGAACCTTTTGAGGAACTCAGTGCGTTTCCACCGCAAGAACTAGGGTCTAAATTTAGTTCCGGGGGCTTTATTTTACCCCCAAAAAAGTTCCTGCTCGGGGGGTAGTACTTTCCAAAAGTACCGGAACCTTTGGGGTGGGGCGCAAGCGCTGAAAATTTCTGATTAGTCGACTACTTGCAGTGTTTTATTTCAACCGCCATGTTTAAAAATCTGCAGCGGCAAACCGATTTATTTTCATAATAACTTCAAATCAAACTTGTATGTTATGCGGCGTAGTAGCCTAGTTTTGGTTATAGCCTGCCAACGTCTTGGAATTATAACGTGTGCTCTTCTGTTCTTTTCTTGCTGAAGTATTCGTTTTATAAAATGCTAAGCATTCGTGCTGGGACAGCATATTACGTACCAAAACATTCAAACAGATTAATTCGGTTGCTGAATATTTTCTTCCGGATTTTCTTTGTTAGCCCGTTGTAATTGACTCAAAACGTTTGATACAGTTATGTGAGGTATGCGGCAGTTCATTGGTGATACAGTAAAAGCAAATTGGTTATCACCTTCCGCACTTTTTGTCAGGGTAAAATAACAGGTTAATTCTAGTAATCGTCCCTTTAGCTTTTTCAGACTGCCGTAATTTTACTCTGCCTTTCCTCAATTCCACAAAAAGACCAGGAAGACTATGGACTAATTTATGGTGCATGGTTCGCATCTGGAGGGCACACTTCGCTGCTCAGCTAGCAGTAACTTCGAAGGAAAGCAAACGGTGGCTGTACCACTGCTAATTTAAATTTTTACGCAAGTCCGAGTTTTCGTTCTATTCTTGTCATTTTGCGATTAGCCTATATGGAATTGACGATGAGAAAGTAATCAAACAGCAAAATGTTTACAACGTGTGCATGTTTTCTGCTGTTGTTGCCAGTTATATTGGAAATGTGAATGCATTCTGTCGCCTCGGATGTCAAGACATGAAAATGAATGTTCACATAAAAACATAATGAATGTGTTTGAGAGGATATATAAAACAGTTACAATCTGACTATTGGCCTGTTATATCCTATTTGTTGCATAACAACGGTCCAAGTTCAACTACCAATGACAGTTTTGCTTGACAACGGTAAAATATGCCCAAATGGCTGCAGAAGAATATTTCAATTCCACGTGATTAAATCGATAAAAATCAATAAATACAAAAGTAACCATATATAGTCATTGTTGGTAACCCGTTGTATATAAGTGGAATAAACCCCTCCGGGCTGTCCTGGTTATTAGAAAATAATGTAGGCTACTTCGGTGGTAGTATGGGGTTACAGAAGAAATCATAGGACAGATGGACCGACGACAACGTCTCTTTTTCATACGTCTTTCATACGGCTTTACCTGACCCTCAACACGGGCACCCCGCAAGGATGCATGCTCAGCCCACTCCTATACTCCATCTACACCAGCGACTGCACAGCCAAGCACAGCTCCAACGCTATCATTAAGTTTGCAGATGACACAATGGTGTTGGGCCTGATTACCAACGACGACACCGCGGCCTATGCAGACAAGGTGATGGCGCTCTCAAGGTGGTGCCAAGGGAACAACCTTCAGCTCAACATTGAGAAAACAAAAGATCTGATCCTGGACTTCAGGAAAAGGGGTGTGCACGTGCCCATTACCATCAATGGCGCCGCTGTTGAACGGGTCAGCAGCTTCTGATTCCTCGGAGTCCACATCTCAGAGGATCTGAAGTGGTCTCGGCACGTGAACACGCTGGTGAAGAAATCCCAGCAGCGCCTTTTCCACCTCAGATGGCTGAGGAAGTTCGGCCTGCCCCCACTAATCCTCAGGAACTTCTACAGGTGCACCACGGAAAGTGTCCTGACCAGCTGCATCACTGCCTGGTACAGCAACTGCACAGAACGTGACCGGCAGAGGCTGCAGAGGGTGGTGCGGACAGCCCAGCAGGCCACAGGCGGTGCACTGCCTAACCTGAGGGGCCTGTACACAGCGAGGTGCACGACGAAGGCCAACAAGATCATCGCCGACTCCAGTCACCCGAGCCATGGCCTGTTCATCAAGAAGATGTTCAAGAGAAAGCCTGGCTATGTCAGCATAGCAGTGAAGACCAACCACCTCAAGGACAGCTTCTACCCCCAAGCCATTCATATGCTGAGCTGAGACACCTAACCACTGCCCAGCTCCACCAACAACTGAACTGCCCCTTCCCACCCCTTCCCCTCCTACCTCCTCACACCCCACTGTATCACTGTGTCACTTTAGCACTGTCACGTGATCACTTTATACTGCCAATCCAAGTGTGATGTGCAATGCTTTAGTTATTTTTATCTTTACTTATTATTATTACATTTTACTATTTATTACTAGCATTATCACTTAATTGTAAATACCTGCTAAAATCTTATTGTTTTTATTTTATTGTGTTTACTCTTGTGAATTGAGAGAGATGCATATGGACACAATGAATCTCACTGCAATGTACGCCATGTGTATTTGATCAATAAAACTTGAAACTAATGATTTGTTTTATATGTATGGATATAAGAAAAATAACTGAATATATTTTTGCACTCTTGCCATAACTTCCTGACATAGCCTATGCTTGCTGAGTGAACGGGACTAAATGTGTTCATGGCTATCAATAACTGTTACATGAGTATTGTACATTATCGTACCTGTGTTTTGTAATTGTTCCAGTGATCTTTGGTATGCACATATTGTATGCCGCTTTGGATAAAAGCATCTGCCAAATAAATGTAATGTAATGAGTCATATTAGATTTCAGTCTGCACTATTTTCTTTGAATTTCTTAGTCATGAAATACATTTTCTATATTTTTCTCATTTTAGTTTTTATATTATTATAATTAAAGAAAGCCATTGTTTTGGGAGGATGGTAAATGTGGGCAAAAACAATGCGGATTAATGAGGAGAGCTTGCACCCGCTGTTTCTAGGACACCCTTTGATCCTGCTATGCTAACTACTTTGGCAATTGTTATAATTCAGGTGCAACTGAAAAGCCTAGATTTTCATTAGCATAACAAATAATGGATGCAAATGGTGTGTTTTGCATGAAAAATGGCCATTTTCTTACTGGGACATTGAGACTACTACTACTGCTGGTCAGTATCTGAGTGTGACAGCGTGGATCTGATATCTGGAAAGGTAAATCTCAAATATACCATGAACTATCATTAGTGTCTGCAGGATAGCAATGGTTGTATAAACACATCCAGGGGCAGGGCAATATTCAATGCCTTACAGCCATGACAGTCCATAGCCGCGTTTCCACTGCAGGAACTTTCCCCAGGAACTAGGAACCTTTTGAGGAACTCAGTGCGTTTCCACCGCAGGGACCAGGGTCTAAATTAATGAATTTATTGAATATTTCTGATTGGTCAACTACTCGCAGTATTTTATTTCAAAAGTCTGCAGCCGCAAACCGATTTATTTTCATAATAATAACTTGAATTCAAACTTGTATGTTATGCGGCACAGTAGCCTACTTTTGGTTATAGCCAGCCAACGTCTTGGAACAGATGAGAAATCAAAAGATTGAGGATTATAACGTGTGCTCTTCTGTTCTTTTCTTGCTTTAGTATTCGTTTTATAGAATGTTAAGCATTCGTGCTGGGACAGCATATTACGTACCAAAACATTCAAACGGTTTAATTCAGTTGCTGAATATTTTCTTCTGGATTTTCTTTGTTAGCCCGTTATAATTGACTCAAAACGTTTGATACAGTTATGTGAGGTATGCGGTAGTTCTGCGCAATTTACATTGGTGATACAGTAAAAGCAAACTGGAAATTACCCTCTGCACTTTTTGTCAGGATGAAATAACAGGTTAATTCTAGTAATCGTCCCTTTGGCTTTTTCAGACTGCCATAATTTTACTCTGCGATTCTTCAATTCCACAAAAAGACCAAGAAGACTATGGACTAATTTATGGTGCATGGATTGCATCTGGAGGGCACACCTCGCTGCTCCGTTAGCAGTAACTTTGAAGGAAAGCAAACGGTGGCTATACCACTGCAATATTTATTTAAATTTTCATGCAAGTCCGAGTTTTAATTCTATTTATTCTTGTCATTTTGCGATTAGCCTATATGGAATTGACTATGAGAGTCGAAGTAATCAATTCAACAGCAAATTGTTTACGACGTGTGCATGTTTTCTGCTGTTGTTACCATTTATTTGTGGAATGTGAATGCATTCTGTCGCCTCGGATGTCAAGACATGAAAGTGAATGTTCGCATAAAAACATAATGAATGTGTTTGAGAGGATATATAAAACAGTTACAATCTGACTTTTTGCCTGTTATATCCTATTTGTTGCATAACAATGGTCCAAGTCGAACTACCAACGAGAGTTTTGCTTGACAACGGTAAAATATGCCCAAACTGCCGCGGAAGAATATTTCAATTTCAGGAGATTAAGTCGATAAAAATCAATAAATCACTAAAGTAACCATATATAGTCATTGTTGGTAACTCCTTGTATAAGTGGAATAAACCCCTCCCGGTTATTAGAAAATAATGTAGGCTACTTCGGTGGTAGTATGGGGTTACAGAAGAAATCATATGACAGTAGACCGATGGCGACGTCGCTTTTTCATATGTCAGTGGGCTAATTTGCCTAATCTTCGCGGGACTTTAGACCGCGGTGGAAACGCAGACAGCAATGGGCTGCAGGAACCTTTTAGTTCCTTGAAAAGTAGTTCCTGGGACTAAAAGTTCCGGGTACTTCGGGTGGAAACGCGGCTCATCATGATAGCTCTCAAGATCTCAAAATCTTTGTTCTTTAAAAGAAGTGCTGAATAAAAAATGACATTTTGAACAAATGAACATATTTTACATTATTTTAGATCTTAATTTTTACCCCCATAAATTCAATTATGAATCATCAAATGAGAGTTGATTATAAAGCTTAAGATATCTATACTCATGTGCTGTGATAGCCATACATCTAGCAACAGAGCTGTGACTTTCTCAGGAAAAAGATGATGGACGGTGCCTGCCCACGGCAGATGGGATCCCCCTCTGAGTCCGGTTCTGCCCAAGGTTTCTTCCTGCTATCAGTCAGGGAGTTTTTCCTTGCCACTGTTGCCCTAGGCTTACTCTTTGGGGGCCGGTTCTCTGTAAAGCTGCTTTGTGACAAAGCTCCTTTGTTAAAAGCGCTATACAAATAAAAAAAATTGAATTGAATTGAATTGGAATTGTGCTAATGACACAGCAAAGACATTCATCTTTTCGTTCATGCCTTTACAAGGCTGCCTTGTAATAAGATACGTGGCTTTCTTTGCCCCATAAATTCACAACCATGTAGACACTACAGGTTACGATCGTTGCAATGCAGCATTAAAATATGCAGACAAATGAAGGGTTGAGCAAACAAGACTGGCTGAACGACTTTTCAAGGGCTGAACCAGAACAATAACAACAACAAAAAACCTCAGTACTACAATACTAGGGCAGCCTTTAAAGTGAAGTGCTGCAGTCTCTTCGGGATAGTGCATGGCCCTACTCCTTAAGAGTTGGTACTGCTCTTATTGATCCTCAGAGCCACAGTTCCTTTTTCACAGTGCATTGAATATTGATTTGATAGCATAAGGGTCTAAAATAGGGCAACTGCTCTCAAGTCTTTCAATCCATAAAAATGCAATAGCACTCAAATCTAAATTTAAAACTCATTGAATAATGCAGGGTTTTATTTTTTAAAGGTAAATGGACAATTATTTTCTTTGCTTTTGTTCAATAGGGTCAGACCCAAATTTATGCACGTGAATTTTATTGTGATTGTTCTATCAGTATTGCAGTTTAGGCCAAGGATTGGAAACTGACATGAGCGGAGGCAGCTAAACTTAGGCTAAAACATAATGCCCTTACACACAAAATGTGTACTCATTTCCATCCTTTTTCAGTCTGTACTCAAATACAAACACCCACTCTTCAATAAGACCTTAAGCTTTTGATGTGAAAAGGATATATTGGTGTGAACATGGCATGGCAACGTCTCTGATTTCCTTGAAAACAAGAGCCTGTAAACACCATAGTAGACACTAGCCAGAGGCACTAGGTTGTTCTGCTGTGTCATTGTGCTGTTCTAAGGTTCAAAGATGAAGAGCTCTATGAAAACTAAAAAAGAACCAAGCTCCTCTGGGCATGTGTGAATGTTTTGTTCCACATGGAGGCTCTCAAATTGCCCTTCCTCAGCTTTCCCTACTCATCCTCTGCACCCCCCTGACCCCTGGGGTTGAACCTCTTTCATACCCAAAAGACTTCCAGACCTACTTTTCATGCGACCTACAAGTGATGCTATTCAAAACAAGGTGGCCTTTCCGACAAGGATGAACAAAAATAGAACTTGAAATATGAATATTCACGGGTTACACTTCCTACAGAGTGGTAGAGGCATTCTATATATTGATTGATTTATTTATTTTCTGGTTCACTGAACACAACCTATATAAATATTGTAGCTGTTTTCTAGTCAAATAATTGCAAATACTTGAGGACACATTGGCAATACAAAGAGCCTGGATAAAACTATAATGGGGGACAACATTACAAACCTGACACTTATGGAAGTTTCCTAATGGAACATATCAATATGTTGTATTTTAGAAGGCAAAACTGTTTAAAGAGCAGGTTTGTTGCACGACATCCCACATCATCACCAACCAAAGACTTCTAGTTAACTCAAGGTCTGCAGCATGTCTCCAGTAGCTGTGTATGAAGTTTTGACTTTATGACAACAAATATAAAAAACAGTTAAAAATAGTCTGCCTGTTATCAAAATTGTACAAGGTAAGTAAAAGCCAAGGTAAAAAGATGGGTCTTTAGTTGTGTTTTAAAACTGTTCATAGAGCTTGCTGGTCTGATTTCTAATGGTAGAGTGTTCCACAGTCTTGGAGCATAAAAATAAAACGCTGCTTCTTCAATTCTTTAGTTATTGGGATGGCAGGTATGCCATCCCGCCAAGTTACGCCTTGGCGGGGGCATGCCCCATACCTATACAGCACCGAGAGTTTGGCACTTTTCAGGGTTCCCCACAGAAATAACCACAACAGCCACAGACACTCAGCCCTTAAAAACATTAAATTCTGTACATTCTCACCCCATTTCAACAGACAGATTTCATAAACAACTTCACGTGTCCACACAATAAAGCCCTAAACTAAGGGGATTTTGCGTTTTCTTCTTCTTCTTCTTCTTCTTCTTCTCATTCTTATTTTTCCAGCCGCCTATCCCCCTAACAACATGTCTCCCCATTGGACATTTTACCGACACCAGCCAAATCTTCACCTACACGACCCAATCAAAAACTCGCATACACACACAAAATAACCATACCTTTTTACTCTGAAACATTTCCAATTTAAACAGCTAGTACCCCTTTGGCCTAGTGGGCAAGGTTACAGTCAGTCTAGGTTCAAGCCCAGCTAGGAACGTGTTTCTTCAACCTGCTTTTACCATCACTAATAATTGTCTACTACTTCTCAATTATTGCTTTTGCACCATATCTACCCGCCGTTCACCGAACGTATACACTGCATTATGACGTACCGTCTGCACGTTCAATTATTAACCGGCTACTATGTTGCAAAGCCATATAGATTCAACGGAAGCTCTTCTGTGCTTACTCGCCTGTGCTGAGTAACTACAGGAAGCATCTTTCTCCAGAAAACATGTTTATACTTGCTTCTGAACTGAATTTGAGTACATGTACAAGTTATTGTATATTTGCTACGTACAATAAATACTGCATGTAAAATACATATTGTACATACATACATAGAGAACTTGTCACCATGGGGACATTTCCCTCGCAGCATGTTACATTCACATTTACGAACACACACTTATACCAAGAAACATACTATCATTCACGCAACAGAAAGGCTGGGCAGCGAAATACAAATTGGACATATACACTCAATCTTGACTGTGAGAGAGCCATCCAGACATATGTTTGGCCTGTCCATGTAGTGCATGCTTATACACACAGGGCCAAGTGACTTGAAAGAATTCAGGAAATATTGGGTAGCATTGCTTTGAAATACATCTTATGTAATTTTGGTGAGGCAAGATAGCCTATATTGTTTGTAGTACCGTAAGTTGGCGTCATTTTGATATCAATACTTTTGAGTAACTTGCCATTTTTGTACATTGAAAACGTGTTTTTTATGAGATACTTTTTTACTTTGGGTATACTGAGCAAGCAGGCCTTAGTAGTTGACTTGGCCTACATTGAAGTGACTTCTTGAATAAACCTAAATTAGGTCAACTATGGACCAAGCCACAGATTGGCTAATGCTACTGTTTTTGTGCTGAAACCCTAAATAAAATGAATATTATTTAATAAGTTAACAGTTCATTTTAGCTACACATGTTTTTCAAGTTGTTTTTAGGAAAGAATGTTCTAGATGAATTCTCATGAATTTATGTTTCAATTTATAGATATAGCTTCCAAATTTAACATGATGCTTCTTATCCAAATAGCTGTCAATTTACAAAAGTATAGTCATTTCTATTTCATGGGGTATTTTATGAGGAAAAATATATATATTTTTTTAGCATGTACTTATGGTTTTTTAATAGTTCATTAATAAAACAAAATTTAGAAAAACCCTAAAAAAATTATCAGCTATTGAATTATTCATCACATTGAAAAAATGAACTCTGACTTAACCCACTGAGAAAAAAGTGTTTTAACACTTAAAAAAAAAAAAATTATTATTCAAGATAATTTGCATATGTTCCTAACAATTGGGAGAATTTGTTTTTCTATTCACCTGTGGTACTTCCCCTTAAATCACAAATGAAACCAAAAATAGTTCCTTTGCATTTCTTTTCCAAAGGTGCACTCAGAATCAAACTCCACAAATTACACCGTTTGTTTATTTAAATGCACACAAAAGGTGCATTGCATTACTAAATAATTTAGCAACCAATTAATTTCATCTCACAGATGCACCATGTTGGGAAATAACTCCTAGAAGTTTAAGCACACAATTGAGCCGCGTTTCCACCAAAAGTACCCGGAACTTTTAGTCCCAGGAACTACTTTTCAAGGAACTAAAAGGTTCCTTCAGCCCATGGTTGTCTGCATTTCCACCGCGGTCTAAAGTGCCGCGAAGATTAGGCAAATTAGCCCACTGACGTATGAAAAAGCGACGTTGTCGTCGGTCCATCTGTCCTATGATTTCTTCTGTAACCCCATACTACCACCGAAGTAGCCTACATTATTTTCTAATAACCGGGACAGCCCGGAGGGGTTTATTCCACTTACATACAACGGGTTACCAACAATGACTATATATGGTTACTTTTGTATTTATAGATTTTTATCGATTTAATCACCTGGAATTTAAATATTCTTCTGCAGCCGTTTGGGCATATTTTACCGTTGTCAAGCAAAACTGTTGTTGGTAGTTGAACTTGGACCATTGTTATGCAACAAATAGGATATAACAGGCCAATAGTCAGATTGTAACTGTTTTATATATCCTCTCAAACACATTCATTATGTTTTTATGCGAACATTCACTTTCATGTCTTGACAGCCGAGGCGACAGAATGCATTCACATTTCCAATATAACTGGCAACAACCGCAGAAAACATGCACACGTTGTAAACAATTTGCTGTTTGATTACTTTCTCATCGTCAATTCCATATAGGCTAATCGCAAAATGACAAGAATAGAACGAAAACTCGGACTTGCGTGAAAATTTAAATTAGCAGTGGTACAGCCACCGTTTGCTTTCCTTCGAAGTTACTGCTAGCCGAGCAGCGAAGTGTGCCCTCCAGATGCAAACCATGCACCATAAATTAGTCCATAGTCTTCCTGGTCTTTTTGTGGAATTGAAGAATGGCAGAGTAAAATTACGGCAGTCTGAAAAAGCTAAAGGGACGATTACTAGAATTACCTTTTATTTTACCCTGACAAAAAGTGCGGAAGGTGATTTCCAGTTTGCTTTTACTGTATCACCAATGTGAATTACACAGAACTACCGCATACCTCACATAACTGTATCAAACGTTTTGAGTCAATTACAATAGGCTAACAAAGAAAATCCGGAAGAAAATATTCAGCAACCGAATTAATCCGTTTGAATGTGTTGGTACGTAATATGCTGTCCCAGCATGAATGCTTAGCATTTTATAAAACGAATACTAAAGCAAGAAAAGAACAGAAGAGCACATGTTATAATTCCAAGACGTTGGCAGGCTATAACCAAAACTAGGCTACATGCCGGTTAGAAATAAAACACTGCAAGTAGTCGGCCAATCAGAAATTTTCAGCGCTTGTGCCCCACCCCAAAGGTTCCGGTACTTTTGGAAAGTACTACCCCCGAGCAGGAACTTTTTTGGGGGTAAAATAAAGCCCCCGGAACTAAATTTAGACCCTAGTTCCTGCGATGGAAACACACTGAGTTCCTCAAAAGGTTCCTAGTTCCGGGGTAAAGTTCCTGCGGTGGAAACGCGGCTTTGGAAATCAGTTTCATAAAATTAGTTATCTAGAATATCCGACCATACTTTTGGAACTTCTGTTTATAATAAAAATTTTAAATATTAATGATCAAATTAAATTACATCAAAGATTCAACAGATTCAGTGATGATGGTAATTCATTTTAAAATGTAGGCCATGACTGGCATGCATACACATAAATTCATGCAATCACACATAGCCTACATTCTGAAATAAACACATAGGCATGGATTCAATAATTCTTCCTTACCCATGAATGACAATAAATGAACGCATATGTCACATTTTTAAATGGAAGTGTTTTCAATGGGCTGTTGTACACAATAGACCTACTAGTTGTTTGTATGTCAGTCAAGGACCTATAGGGCTAGCTAACATTAATTTAGAAATGTGGCATTGCAGGGTAGCTACAGCAGCCTAGTAAAAAAAAGTCGATAATCAGTTCAGGTACAGCAGTAAATGTGAATTAGCTTGTGCCAATTTCTATACGACTGGTATAACGTTACCTACAGAACCAAATTGCAATGTAGATTTTGGAGTTTATTTTCAGAGGCGTCAGTATCTGTATTAATGTTATGCACGCGGTCTGTCTTCTTGTTAGCAAGTTAGCTAACATTAAACTCAGTTAATATGCTGAAAGCACAACTGTCTAAAGTGGGTGTATTTTATTTGGTTTTACACATGAAAAACCAATAGTTTGAATGTTTTATTTTTAGGTAGCCAGGAAGCCAGTGTAATGAGTTCAGAGGTTTGCTTCAGTCCCAGGGGTGATTTGTAAAACAAATGGTAATATTGTATTTATATATTTACTCCGTATTTAATCGCAAATATAGATAATATAATGACTCGTAACCAAAAGGTCGCAGGTTCGATTCCCGGGTAAGGACACTGCCGTTGTACCCTTGAGCAAGGTACTTAACCTGCATTGCTTCAGTATATATCCAGCTGTATAAATGGATACGATGTAAAATGCTATGTAAAAGTTGTGTAAGTCGCTCTGGATAAGAGCGTCTGCTAAATGCCTGTAATGTAAAATACAGTAGTCTATCCAAGAACTACATCAATCAAGGTTATCTATTAAATCTTTGATTTAAAGTAATAATCTCAAAGATTTTCATTAAAATAAATGTCTGTTAAGTCACTATCTATCGCCGAATTAGGTAACACAATGGTGATTGAGCCTTATTATTATAATAATTTATGATTAAAGAACTGGGTGTCTGTGGCGACATTCCTGGGAAAAAATCACAAGCGGCGCATAGTTAGTGATGCGTTTTCCATCACCCATCAGTGGCTGGTCCACGAGAGAGGGTAGGGGGAGCTAACGCAACAGGCTCGCTCTTCAACTCACTTGTGCGTGAGCGGCGTACTGTTTTTTCCCGGTGTCTACTAGCGTTACAATAACAGAGAATGGGGGTGGGGGGGGGGGGTTATGGAACCCTAAAATGTTTTTGTGTAATATGAGACCCACATAATATAGGTCACTGATTCTGCCCAAGTAGAAAAAGCTTATTTATGAATTTCATGGATAGAATGTGATTAATAAATTACTCTTCAATACGGGAAAATTACAGTAGTCCTTGCCAGTGTAGTTTGCTAGGTCAGATAATTACATAATTTCCACAATCATTAAATCAACAAACATACAAAAAGAATTTGGACACCTGACATCCAACATCTCATCCAAAATTATGGGCATTAAAACAGAGTTGGTTGGCTGCTATAACACCCTCCATTCTTCTGGGAAGGCTTTATGCAACATGCCAGAGCATTGCTGCAGGGATTTACTTTCATTCAGCCAAAAAAGAATTGGTGAGGACGGGCACTGATTTGTCAATGAGGCCTGGCTCGCAGTTGGCTTTTCAAATGATCCAAAGGCGTTGGATGGGGTTGAAGTCAGGGCTCTGTGCAGGCCAGTGAAGTTCTTCTACACCGTTCTCAACAAAACCATTTTTATATGGACGTGCAATGATACAATGCAATGGTACAATGTGCAATTATACGGAGGCATTGTCAGGCTGAAACAGGGAAAGGCCTTCCCCAAGCAGAATCATCTGGAATGTGATTGTATGCTTTAGCACTACAATTTGACTTCTCTGGAACCAAGGGACCTAGCCCAAACCATGAAAAACTGTTCAGATACTTTTAGTCATATAGTGTATAAGTTCTTTGGAACAGTTGTGCCCAGAAATCAATTTGATATGAAAAGGTGCATTTCTTTGAAAATGTCCTGTGTTTCATGTCCTAAGTCAGGAAATTTGATCTGCGAGGCACCATATGAAATAAATAAATAAATAAATAAATAACATACAATGTCCTAAAAAACTATGGGTGCCCTTGAAAATTTTTTTAACAAGTAAAAAAATTCTTTCTCAAAAAGACAGGCGTCAAAATTATTGCCACCCCTATTTTCAGTTCTTTGTGCAGCCTCCCTTCTCAAGGATAAACCTACTAAGTTGTCATCTAGTGTTTTATGAGATTCTTGTACATACTGGGGGGTGGGGTACATTACCTTTCCTTCATAAATAATCTTTCAAGATTATTTCTATCTTCCAGACTGTGCCTGTGGACTGTCCTCTTCAATTCAAACCAAAACAGTTTTTTGATTGAAGTTTGGATACTTAAATGGCATTCATTTTGTTGTCAGGAAAGAATTTATTTGATTTTGAGGTGTGTTTGGGATTATTCTCTTGCACAAAGATTTAAAAGTTAAATCAAAAGTATTAGGACAGTAAGACAATTTTTCTTTTGGCTTTGTACTTCAGCACATAGGATTTGAAATGAAACAATGCATTTTAGGGTATTTACATTCTTATTGGGTGATAAGTGTAGGAACTAGCCCTTTTATACATAGTATCACCCATTTTAGGGACAAATGAAGATACATTTAGTACTTGGTTGCAAATCCTTTGTATTTGGTGGCTACCTCAAGGCTGTGGCCCATTAACATCATCAGACACTGGGTATCTTTCCTGGTAATGCTCTGCCAGGCCTGTATTGCAGCTACCTTCAGTTTCTGTCTGCTTCTAGATGGTTTTGCCTTCAGACTTATCTTCAGCAAGTGAAACACATGTTCAGTTGGATTCAGGGTGGGTGGCTGACTTGGCCAATCAAAAACATTCTACTTTGGGCCCTACAAAACACCTTTGTTGCTTAAGCAGGATGTTTGGGGTCACTGTCCTGCTGTAAGAGCTGTCCAATGAGTTTTGAGAATTTTTGTTGAATCTGAGCAGATAAGTTGCTTCTGTACACTTCAGAATTTATCCTGCTACATTCACTACATCAATGAAGACAAATGAGCCAGTTCCAACAGCAGCCATACATGTATGCCCAAGCCATAACACTACCTCCACCGTGATTCACAGATGAGGGGGTTGCTTTGGATCATGAGCAGTTCCTTTCTTTCTTCACACTTTCCTCCTTCCATCCCTTCGGTACAGGGTAATACTCGTCTCATCTCTCCATAACACTTTATTCCAGAACTTAGTCTTTTTTTGTGCTAGTAGACTCTAACCTGGCCGTTCTGTTCTTCAGGCTTACCAGAGGTTTGCATCTAGTGGGAAACCCTCTTAGGTTATACTAGTATCTTCTCAATACAACAGGCATGGTATGATTTATATATTATGGAAAAAATGAATGAAAAAATATTGACTATATCCTAAATGAGAGAAATTTAGAAAAATATGAAAGTTTTTGTTACCCTTCACAGCTACTAAATTACGTATGGCCTCACAATAGCCGTATCCTGGTAAAATGTTGATTCTATTTGACTGAGATTTCATCAGTTTGTTGAGCTTGTGCTAAGCTACTGCAGTGCGCAGTTGTAGCTGGTTTTCTGCAGTAAAACATACAATATTCAAATGTTTGTAGAGCTTAAACAATTTCTGCCATTATTTCCTGTGATCACAGATCATAATAAAGGAGGCTTTAAAGCTTCTCACATTACAATCCTGGGCAAAGAAATGGGTCAAGCCCAAAATGGCTAAATATTAAGCTTTTAATGGTCTTAACAACAAATCATTGGTCAGAAAATTAGCAAGAATTAAACAAATGCACTCCTGAGACCTCCTGTGCCACCATTTGCTCGTTTACTTTTAGCCGCAGCGAACTGTTTGAGGAAAAGCTAGAAACAGGGAAATTCACTTATACAGTAGACAAATTAACATAATGTCAAATAAAAGAGTCATGTTATGTATTTGGTTGCATATCATTTGCATACCATGACTTCCTGATGTCTGTGACCTATCAACATCATCAGAGTCTGGATATCTTATTTTCAGGTTGCCCTACAAGCGATACAAAAACTCTTTGCATTTGAATGGATCTCTGTGGGAATTGGAGGGTGGGACTAGATTCAGCTCTAAATTATGCTGATACAGTATGGAACACATTTGTTGGCTAAATGGCTTTAAGTCATCAAGGGTCCAAGGTATCAAATCAAAGCCTCAAACCACCATGCTGCTGCCAGATATGTAGCAGATACTACAAGCATTGTTTCTCCTGAATATTTTTTTCCATTGAGTTCAACAGGAAAATTAATCAGGAGAAACAATGCTTGTAGTACCTACTGCATATGTGGCAGCAGCACAGCAGCAAAACTAATTTTGCATACAGTACAATAACACAAAATTCATTCATGGAAATTGTGATGAAGTTGATAAAGCCTTTAAGGGTGGGGATTTAATAATGGACACTGTAGTTATAGAAATTATATAACTCCACGGAGATAATACCACCAACATATTTTCGGGTTTTCATTGAAACTGAGACAAACTGAATAGAATTAGGTTCCAGCAAACCACCAAAGCTGCACATGCTCTGTGGAATTGATAAGAGGAGAGTGACAGTGCATAGGCTATGTAAAAGCACACTCCAAGGAAAAGGGAGAGAGAAATGTGCTGAATTGACCAGATAAATTACTTAAAATAAAAAATATTGCACTTCGTATTTCTCTGACCATTTTTCCATTTTGTATTTTGTCATGCACATTTTAGCAATTTTCTCAGTGTTCCCATAATATGCCTTGATACATTTTCTGTTAGTCTATATAACAAAACCGCTATAATTCAGAAATACAAACATATGTTCATTTTAAGAAAATAGTTTTGCAATATACGGTTTCGTAATCTTTCTTAAATTAGGTAGCTGCTGGTGCAGAAATTGATGATGTAATGCTGGATACATCTGACACCACTATCCATTAGCATAGCGGTAGTACATCGTAAAAAACACAGCCTTTCTAGAGTCAAAACATTACAGACGCAGGTCGTTGGCTAATGATACACTTAACCCTGGCTCATGGAGCTGTAAAATATCTGACCTGCCCCCCAAGGAGATTTTTTCTCCAAGCAAGGAATTTTGTGTCTCCCCATCACTCTAGACTGCTCCCAGCTCATGTGCAGGAGCTTGTCTTTACAAAATACACCTTGAAGACGTATTCCACCCAGGGAAGCTTTTCAACTCATGTCACTTTTTTCTCTGTAGACCAGTGGCAATGGTTTTTGCACCACTGAACTCTCAAATGTGCATTTGTCTTTGTAATGAAGGGTTTATGCACAGAAACCCTACTATAATATCCCTCTGTATGTAGTTGTCGACGGACTGTCTCCTGATCATGTCCTACTTTTCCTTACATATCGCACCAATGCATGAGCATCATAGATATTGTGCACTTTTGAGCACAATTTTTGCCCCTATTTACTGATGTATTTCCCATATATCTAAATGCAGATGTCACTTTAGTCACTCAGTGGGTTTACATGATGTTTGAAAAAGTCGATTTATTGTATTAATCCAGTTAAAACTGGACTTTTAAAAATCATGTAAACAGTCAGTGGGTTTACGTGATGTTTGAAAAAGTCGATTTATTGTATTAGTCCGGCTAAAACATCGTAGTCTGACTGAAATCGTACGAAGTCAAATTTTTCAAAGCCGGACTAACATACCTAGATAATGCGGTTAGGGGGTCGATTTACTACAGCATGTATACGCTTCAATTGGACTTCAATTGGCCTAGGCATTCTGTGCATGTTTCATAATTTACATAGCAACTTTACACTCACGGTGGCCAAGCGGAATCGATAACGTTTCAGAAAATATATAACTTCAAAAGATTTAATTCAATCTTCTACTGGGACTTTTGCCGTTTATTGAGGGTGTGACTGAAAATTTTGGTGCTGCTGACTATAATTGAATGTTTTGCACATTTACAGTTCAATTGAGCAAGTAGCCTGCCATTCAAAGTACATTTTTATGGTTTAGTGCTGTCCGACTGTACTTCACATTAACCTTGTACGGCGTTCAATAAAGGCTAACAGCACAGTACCACTTAATTATTGTCACTTCTATCACCACTGTAATGAACTAAAAAAAGGCAAGAAACGACCTTTTCTGTGAGAAATGCATTGTCGAGCTCACGCACATACACTGCTGGTGACATTCTATAAAGCTCCGTTTCGCCCCCCCCTAGTATCCTGGCGAAAAAAACACATTTCTGGACAGACCAGGAGACCAACTTAATGCTATCGCAACTAAAGGAGTTAAATATCCTAAAATACATGGATGGAAGAAAAACGCGGAATGACAAACTATTCAAAAAAGTTTTGACAAAATTGGAGGAAGCAGGATTTATAAGAAGCCTTAGTCAGACACACCTCGGTCAATAATTTGATTCTTTCTGAGTCATGTATATTGGGACAATGACAATAATCCAATTAAATCTCATCTTTGGCCAAATCGAGCTATTAATATAGATTGATTTCAATTGTGCATGTAAACGCACTGATTGTTTCCATTGAAACATAGCCTGTTGAGCAGTCTTCGTGTCATCCCAGCCCCAATAGTGAATCATCTTCCTCTTTTAAAGTGACTTCAGTCTTTTCCTCTTGCCATCTTCATCCAAAATCAAGGTCAACTGCAGTGTTGTGCAAGTTCACACTTCACAAGAGCAAGCTCAAAGTTCAGTTCACACAGATTAAAATGAACTAGTTCACGTTCATAGTTCACAATTTTGAATTTTGAACTAAGTTCACAGTCCCAAAAAATGAACTAGGTCAAGTTCATTTCTTCCATTTTTTAAAATTCTGTTCTATTCTTTTTCAGTAGAACCTCCTCCTACCCATCCACCCCAAGCCCCCAATCATTGCCACTGCCCACTTCCCAAACTAAATGAATTACTGTACACTACTATAGAATCAAGATTACTTTTAAAAGACAAGAAAAAACAATGTGAGTATATGTTTTACCACTTAAACAATATGTCATATTATGCAGAAAGTGAAAAAAGAGAAGCAGTAAAGGTATACTGTAGATGCAATGGACATTTTATTTAGCCTGCATGAACCAAATTATGCAGTAGTTAAAAAACATAAAATAGATTCATATGCTTCTAAGCGAGCTGGTGCAGGCTTCACCACTGGCTTCATTACAGTCGCTAGCTGAAAGATGTGCTATGATCAATCTTATAGTGGGACATTTGCCATTTATTGAAGGTGCAACAGAAATTTTCGGTGCGGTTGACCGTAATCGAATGCTTTTTTTTAATCATTCGACTGACCACGTACCGTTAAACCAAATTTTATGGGTTAGTGTTATTGGCTTAAGTTAGCTATATCATATAGGCCTAGACCTCATACGGGGATCAGTAAAGGCTAACAACATACTAGCACTTACTTCTTGTTAGTTTTATCACCACTTCTGTGAAGTGAAAGGTGGACAAACTACGTTTTCTATGAGAAATGTTAAATGTCAATGCTGCTTTCATTACATTACATTACAGGCATTTGGCAGATGCTCTTATCCAGAGCGACGTACAACAAAGTGTATAACCATAACCAGGAACAAGTATGACGAAAACCCTAGAGAGAAGTACCGGTCCAAGTGCAGGGAACAACCGCATAGTTCAACTTGGACCCTGAAGGTTAAACTGGTTAACACTAACACAACGAGAATGGCAACAACGCAGTCTATGGAAAAAATACAAGCAGTAGTTAAGACAGTTAATGCACCTAAGTCACCTACGAAACAGCTGCCTAGTTACAACCCTAAGCTTACAGTCATTTACAGGGGGGTAGGGAGGGATGGGGAGAGGTGCAGCCTGAAGAGGTGAGTCTTCAGTCGTCGTTTGAAATGGGTCAGTGTCTCAGCTCTCAGTTCTGACCTCCACGGGGAGGTCATTCCACCATCGTGGGGCCAGAACAGACAGGAGACGTGTTCTGGAAGTGCAGGTGCGAAGAGGGGGAGGTGCCAGGCGTCCTGAGGTAGCAGAACGGAGGGATCTGGCTGGCATGTAGGGTTTGAATATCTTGTGGAGGTATGCTGGGGCTGATCCCATGACTGCCTGGTATGCTAGGACCAATGTTTTAAATTTGATGCGAGCTATAACAGGCAGCCAGTGGAGGGTAGTGAGCAGGGGAGTGACGTGGGAGTGTCTGGGGAGGTTGAAGACCAGACGAGCCGCAGCATTCTGAATGAGTTGCAGGGGTCTGGTGGCAGATGCCGGTAGTCCAGCCAGAAGAGAGTTGCAGTAGTCCAGGCGGGATAGAACCATTGCTTGGACCAGGAGCTGGGTTGAGTAGGTGGTGAGAAAGGGGCGGATTCTCCGGATGTTATACAGGAAAAATCTGCATGCCCGGCTTACTGCTGCGATGTTCTTGGAGAGGGACAGCCTGTTGTCCATCACCACTTCGCTTTCGACACCTGACGAGGATTTACGGCAACCGGCATGCCAGCATGGCTAGTGAAACTGGCTCTAATTTTAGCAACGCAGCTACAAGTACTGCTGAAGCCAGTTCATATGAATATTTGAAAAACCTTTATGAACAAATGTATATATGTCTATGGTAAGCAGTGCGTGAGTGTCGTTAACTCTCGTGAGAGCGTAGTTAACTCTCGCGAGAGTTAACGACGCTCACGTTCATTAGTTGCAAAAGGATACGTTCAGTTCACCGTTCACCAGAAATATGAGCACGTTCAATGAACGCCACTCTTTTAGTGCATTCATGCACAACACTGGTCACCTGGGCCTGCTCAGCATTTGTATACATGCCATGGTGCATGCTAGGATGTTAATTGCTTAATTGTATCATGCAGCATTTGTACTCCACTCATTTATTCAGGTTTTTTCAATTTGCTCGTTTACTTTTGCTGCAGTGAACTGTTTGGGGAAAAGCTAGAATCAGGGAAATTCACTTATATAGTCTTCTTGTCCGCAAAGGTAAAATCATGATAATGATTAAAATGTTTGATGTAAAATTCAAACTAACACATGTCTGGGTGTTCCAAAAATATCTTTGGGATGTTTTTTTTTCCTCAAAAGATTAGTCATTATTTGGTTATCTGCGACACCTGATGCAGCCCATCAAGGGCCTGACAACAAGCTCATAAATGGAACCAGGATTGATAGAGCAGAGAGAGATCTACAGTATGCCGTGTAGTGAGTCCCACGGTAAAGGAGCGAGAAAATCTGCTCCAAAAAAGCAAAATATCATGCAGGGGTTGCTGTCAGAAACCGCATAGCTGGTCTTCGTCAGGCCAACTGTAGCTATTCCGAAATTTACAAGACCCTAAAGGCAGAGGAAATCCCCATTTCTCTATCAGCTATTAAGATAATAGGTCAAAAAAAAAAGATAATAGGTCAATGCTTTGAAACAACAGGTAATGTTGCCAGGAAGAAAGGAAGGCCCAAAGCCTCATCATGTAGGGATGACCACCTGCTGAGATTTACAGTACTCATTACATTACATTACAGGCATTTGGCAGACGCTCTTATCCAGAGCGACGTACAACAAAGTGTATAACCATAACCAGGAACAAGTATGACGAAACCCCTAGAGAGAAGTACCGGTCCAAGTACAGGGAACAACTGCATAGTTCAACTTGGACCCTGATGGTTAAACTGATTAACACTAAGGACTACTCAAAGACAGGAAAAAAGCCTACAAAAACTGTCAGCAGAATTCAAGACCTCAGAAAACAAACAAAGACTCTTTCGAGAAGAACAATAACCAGAAGGTTATCTAATGCAGGTTTTGTGTCTAGAAGATGTGTTAAAAAGCCATTGCTGTCTCAGAAAAACATCAAAGACAGAATTCAGGTTCAGCAGAGTTGTGTGGAGTGATGAATCACAATTTGAATTGCATGGTGATGCTCCAGAGAGGTGTCTTTGAAGATCTGTTGAGAAATACAATAGTGGATGCATCTCTACCACAGTTAAGCATGGAGGAAGAGGTGTCATGGTGTGGGGAGCCTTTTCAGCTGCTGGTACTGGCGTGCTGCTTCACTGTGAAAAGTAAATTAATGCTTTGGAATACAAGAAAATATTGCAGAAATTCCCACAATTGAAAAGTTGTTTTCTAAAGAGGAACGATCAGATTTTATTTTTCAACAAGACAAGACAATGCTCCTGCCCACACTGCAAAGACCAACAAAAATTGGCTTGAGAACGAGTCCATCAGGCTCATGTTTTGGCCTGGTCAGAGTCCAGATTTGAAGCCCCATAGATAATATTTGGTCTCACATTGAACACAAACAGGGAAACATTTTTCAACTACTCATCAACTGTTTGAAGCCATCAACATTGAATGGAACAACATTGACTCTTCTTTCTGTAAAAGGCTGTCCACAAGTTTACCCACAAGGCTTAAACATTTAATAAAATCAAAGGGAAAAGCTATCCCATACTAAGTTACTTTATCTATTTGTTTAATTCTTGCTAATTTTCTGACCATTGATTTGTTATTAAGACCATTAAAAGCTTAATATTTTGCCATTTTGGGCTAGGCCCATTGTTTTGTCCAGGAGTGTATATATGGCCAGAAGTATGTGGACACCTGACATCTGATCCAAAATTATGAGCATTAATATGGAGTTGGTCCACCCTTTGCTGCTATAACAACCTTCACTCTTCTGGGAAGCCTTTGTTTTATTAGGCTTCCATTCAACTAGAAGAGCATTAGTGAGGTTGGGCACTTCGACACTGTTCTCAACAAAGTAATTTATATATGGACCTCACTGTGTGCCCGGGGTTGTCATGTTGAAACAGGGAAGGGCCTTCCTAAAACTGTTGGGTAAGAACAGTCTAGAATGTGATTGTATGCTGGAGCATGAAAATTTGCTTGCAATGGAACTAAGGGCCCTAGCCCAAACCATGCCAAACAGTCCCAGACCAAGTGGTGTCCAGATACTTTTGGTCATATAGTGTGTGTGTGTTTGTGTGTGGGTATATATATTTCATTTTTTGTTCTGTCAGACAACCCACTGCTATGTCATATTTATGAAGGACTGTTAACACACAAAACACATTCAGAGTGAAATATATTTTTTCATTAAATAAATTAAAGAAAATTGTTTTGTGTTTACTCAGGTTTCCTTTGTCTAATATTACATTTTGTATAACGATCTGAAACCATTCAGTGTGACAAATATGCGATAATAGAAGAAATCATGAGGCAAATCCCTTTTCACATCACTATATATGTTATAAGCAAAAGATAAAGAGATGTATGCAATACCCTTTATAGGATGCACAGTGTACAGTTGCACATGTGAAAACAGATAAATATTAGTGTTCTGCAGAAAACAAAAACATTTAATGATGCAAAGGAAGCCACATTTATTGTGATTGTACAGCACATCCAAAACACAGTCTTTCTATGATAGACAACCAAATTCAACAGCTTAAATTTGTAACCACAAAAATGCATATAGTGCAGACTATACCCTTCAGACAGACTTAGCACATGCCTTTCCCATTTGTTGTCAAATTAGCTAACCTTGACTTTCAGACTTTTCTTTCTTTATTTAAAATATGAACTTGAATTAGACTTCAACAAGGCCACCATAACAGTGGACTATGTTATATGTGGCCTTCGTCTCAGTATTGTAATCACACCACATTTGCACAACACACACATGGACACTCACACATGTGCACACACACACTGCACACACATGTGCACACAGTTACACATACACACACACACACAGACAAAATAAAATTCCACAAAGCAGGACTGATTTCACTTTGAGGCTGCTAAATGAGTATGGCAAAAAAAGCAATGAAAGACAGGGAGGTCTAATGACTCAACTGACTGTAAGGATGTCTGCTATGTTTGATGAGTAATTTATTAATGTATTCCAGTCAGCACGCGACAACAATCATTATATTCAAATTATGACACTTAAATAAATAAAAAGCAGTGTAATACGAAGACTTGTATTGAAAAATCACCGATGCAAAGTGAGGTGCCCTGCACACAATGAGGAATTATGAGGGTACTACTTTGGTGCTCTTGGGTGGGAGAAAAAGATATCTTTATTTTCATACTCTTTAGATCACAAGTGTAGCCTTTTGTTCTCATGTTCCCATGGTGACAGGCTCAAATAACTCATAACTTGACAAATCACCATAACAACCAGCTCAAAAGAAGTACAAGCGATGTTCTTGCCAGTGAGCAAGTGGGTCTTGAGATAAATACTCCTGTCCTTCTGGCATCCTTTCCCACTATGCTTCCAAGACCTCTAATTCATATTAAAGGTCTCGGAAGTGGAGTGATTCTTTTGGGTCCATAAGCTGCGAACCATAGAGAACAAGCCTCCCACCATACAGATTTTTCCCAAGTTATCTTCTGACAGATTATAGCCTTGAAACGGCCATTTGTGATATTTAAAATGATGTAATGCAAGTATGTCTAGCCTGGTAAGGGATGGGAGAAACATGAGGCTGCTGTGGATATCAACACTAATTCATTCTCATTTTTTCTTACTTACATTTTTTATGAAGGAGTGCAAACCGAGAACTGAATTCTCATTTGCAGTGTTGATTGTTATGGCTTAGCTATTCAGATATGCATGGGATTATTTTGGTGGTTGGTGTATTGTAGAGAGCCAATCAGTTTTGACCAGGCCACTGGGGTTAACACTACTGTACACTGCCCTTTCAGAAAGTGCAGTGGGATCTTTAAAGATGAAAGTCATTAAGTGAGACAGGACTCTGGTTTAATGTCTCATCTGAAGGACAAGACTTTTTCCCAACCTCCCTATGGGAAATTTACAGCCAAAATTCATTAATATAGCAAATAGCAAAGAGATCACCATCAGTGTTTTCAGCAGAAAGCTTAAGTCAAATTCCCCCCATTCTTCAGTAATAAAATGTAATGCTTTAATAGAAGCACATCATACAGTACCACATGCCAGTAAAGTACACATCAGTCAGTTTTCCAAGTTTAAATGTTAATACCCAAACTAGACCAAATTCAGCAACAGAAAGGGTCACTGAGATGGCAATAAAATAAACAGGACTTCAAAAGACATGCCACAGGTAGAATTATATAAGCTGCTATCCAGATTTAAAAATCAGAATTAACTGTGTATGTTTACAGAACTAAATTTAGTTCTTACCAAAAAAAGTGACCATGAATTAGGTTGGCATCTCAAATTAGGTTAGGGTGACCAGACGTCCCTATTTTCCGGGGACAGCCCCTGTTTTTGGTGGCCTGTCCCCGGCTGGAGCTGTCCCTGGAAATGTCCCCGTTTTTAACTGTGCGTTAAAAACAGACCGCAAAATGAAATACTATTTTACATGACAAGAAAGATCAGGCAGCAGATCCTACCAGTTGACGTCTCAATCGTGTTGTGCTTGTTTTGGCCAACAGAGGGGGCTGCTCGCTATAGCAGCTTCATATCACTCTTCTTCTACTAACTACTTGCTCGTGCTAGTTTTAGAGAAAACTGCTGAGGAAAACTCGGCCAGAAGCTAGCATGTATTGAACCATTTTGTTTGACCAATTTCTTTATTGTGTGTTCCATAGTTTACCATAGCTTCACTCACCATGGTACTGTAAACTATGATTTTCTGACACGGTTTACAAAGTTACTTAGTTAGCACCCAATTTTATCAGTCGGCCTGCACCATAGTTTATTACAGTACAACAGTTACCATGGTTAAAATACATGAAACCGGAATTGTCCCCCTTTTTTATTTCATAGATAATAACATTGGATATTTTAATGATATATTGACCGCCAAACTGGAAATGTTCCTGGTTTTCATTTCAGAAATCTGGTCACCTTATATTAGGTTTATTGTACGACAAAACACCATTAATTTTATTCTGCCATTTTTACACTTTCTTTCCCATCAGTTATTAAATGAATGCGTTCTATGTTCTAATGATACATATTTAAATGTAATTGAACTGGAAAATAACCATCGCAATAACAGGAAAATAGTCATTGCTTCTAAATGGAACACAGAGCCTACATAAATATTTAAACTGAAGTGGAATGGAATGACGATCAGTATAGAAACAGGTGTCACTGTCATACGTATGTATTCCATGACTGATGTGATTCAGCAAATTTTTTCTTGTGTTGTAGGACTCAAAGTGTTGTTATTGTTTAATTGTTTAATATATTTGTCATATTGCTTAATATATTTCACTTGTAAACAGCAAGGTGCTCCTTGAGAGAGGATTTTAGGCTTATATTTTTAATATAATATTGAACAAGATGAACACCCTGACTTGTACTCAATCTTTCAAGGAATGTCAAACAGAACTGTGTCTGACAGACACGCAAGCACACACACACACACACACACAGAAAACACATTTACTTACTGCATTTAGTGCCACAGCTCATTGGCAAGCCATAGCAGCAAAATGTCCAAGCTCATTGATAATGAAATGAACCTCAATCTCATTTAATCAGTGAGCCACACTTACTTTCTTATGCCAGAATGGGAAGCCCAAATATTTCACAGCTTTTTGTAAGCAGTGGGCAGACTGAGATCTGCAAAAGTGGCAGGAAACCAAAAAATAGGATATTATTTAGTACTCAGACAACATTCGTGGAGGCAGGTTCTGCAGAGGGAAAGGGCAGTCATGAAGTGTTTATATAAATAAATTTACTATCTGTCATCATCTGCAAAGAAAGGAATATCAACCTGTATAAGTCAATTCAGGGGCTCAAAGGTGCATGGCACTCACTATGTGACAGATCTCTGCATGGTGTATGTGCATGTCCATGTGTGCATGTGTGAGTACATGGCATCCGTCTTACATCATGTCTTTCTAATGCAGTGACAGTTGTGGGATGGGAGAGGTCACCATGATGGAAATAAATGGTAGAACCTGAAAAATTAAAAACATTTCACAAGCCTCTGTTCAAACCCAGACCTCCTCCCCTTCAGCCATTGCTGTCTTTCAGCCAATGGCAATATAGATCTGCTGTTCTCTTGGAGGAAAAATTAAGTTTGCATATGTTGCATTTTTATTTATTTTTTGTTTCGCATGAAAAGGTAAATATCTTGAATGTCCTAATTTCCCCATTAGCCATAACACAAACAATGTTTCTTTAATGGAGTGCACAGCACAAGTTATTTAGACAATATGGAACTCTTAAAATGCACCTCCTTTACTTGTTGTATTTTTAATTTAATTGATAATCAATGTCAAAATACAATCATTTATCCTCTTAGCGCACACCTCCTAGTGGTCGGCACGCCAGCATGCCTAGATTGTTCAACTCAGACATTGATTGCTCCTGCAACCAAAGTATGAGTTAAAAACAGAAACGCTTTGTTTTAGTTTCATTAGTAGACCATACACGACAACTATGCTGAATACAGTTTCGCAGCGCCACCATTGTCGCTCTGGTCATTTAACAAGCACCTCCTCCCTGCAGTCTCATCTGCACCTACACTCCCCGCCCATGACATAATGGACAATATTGTTTATCTGGGCATTCATAAAAATATTTTTTCACCACTCAAAAATCGTATTCCATCATAGCAACAAGATAAACCCAACAATAGCCCTAAGATATGCCTATACAGCAGTGAAAATGCTGCTCACTGAACGAAATGAAGTTTTCAAAGATTATACCATGTCATTCCTCAGTCAATGTCTGGGACTAAATATTGAATAAATATACAACATTACCATTGGTTTTATGCGTAGAGATGTCCCTTTGAGAATGAGTGGTCAAATACTGTCTTGGACAATCCGTGAAATATACGCGCATTTGTGACGACTGGGTACCTTCCAAAATATCTGTGCGTAATACCACACGTGTTGTTTGTGGCATTGTCGCCTTTTTTATTACTGGCTTGATTGACAATTCATTTATTCAGTAGGTGACAGTATAATCTTTCTAACAATGTATAACATGTCTAATTTCGCTTTGGGAAACACATTTTATAGCTCAACGTAACCGAAGGTTTTCTCATCATCGCATTCACTTATGCATGCCCTCCGTACTAAATATCTAGCTAGCTATGTCACGTCCTAACCTCTGTAACATTATTTGTTGTCCTCCGTGTGTCCATACATCTGTATGGGTGGTTGTAGCTGTGTGTCCTTAGCTCCTACTCCTGCGTGCAGGATAGCATCCCTACGCGCTAACTAGGTTAAGTAAAGTAGGTGATCCGTACGCGCTAACTAGGTTAGCTAAAGTAGGCAAAACGTGAACATGTTAGGGTTAGGTAAAGTAACGTTAGGCGATAAAGCTGTGCTTAAAAATGTCGTGCCGTGCCACCTGCTCATGCGTCCCACAAAATGTCCCTGAAAGGTTGTCCGTGAGTGAGTGACCACAATTTGCCATGCATAGCCCATGGCGCCAGTTCCTGTGAGCCGTGGGAAAAAGATGACAGGACATTGAATTTTAATACATACTTTCAGAATCACTGAAGGTGTGGTAATATTGAATTGCGTGAAATCCTAGTATCTGTTTTACTTGGCTAGAATCATGTATATATATGTAATGAATGTTTATTTAAACTATGATTAGGACTGCAACGATAACTGACATATTTCAATACCGCAGTGATGGGAGGCTTACCGTGGGTTTGGGCACCTTCCCATCACTATTGCAATTTTTATAAAATTGCCCTCAGAATAGTCCATCTTAGACAAAATAAATTGTCACCTCATTTTATATCTTCAAGTTTTACTTATAGGTTACTGTAAGGTGAATAATAATAAAAATAATAATAATAATAAATTAGGGATGTACACTTATAATGCATTATATAAAATGGTTCCACCCCAGCAACTTGTATGAAGGCTATAGAAATGCAGCTTTTGAATACCTGTTGCAAAAACAATAGTAGAGCCGACAATTTCAAAAGCAAAAATTTAAAAAGCTTACATAAGGCAAAAGCACCACATTACGGGCCTGTGCTTAATTTCAGAGAATTAGAAGAGAGTCTAGGCTATGTCTTATAAGATGTTGGCTTTGCTGCATATTGAAGGAGATTCAGGTCTATTCTAAAATACAATAAAATCATGTGAAATACTAAGTCAGAATGTTTTATTTAAGCAGATAACAACCAAGATACTGGCTGACCTGCCTCCAGTAAAGAATCATATTTCTTACCGTTTATTGTTCACACATTTAAAAGGCAAGCACCTAATAACAACAACAACAATAATATTATTATTATTATTATTATTATTATTAATAATAATAATAATAATTAAGTGAAACTCCCTGCGATATCATCCCTAACCGCAATGAAATCTCTCTCTGCTGCTGCAGTATAGGAAATTCAATATTTCAGCCCTAAATATGGTTACAAAAATACTAGCTCTTATTTCACAAATTAGTGCTTGCCCAAAATGAATAACTAAAAGGGCACAAAACTGACAACTAATCAAGTAGTTTTCTTGAATGCATTAATAGAAAGGCAGAGATATAATAAATGTCATTTAGTATGAAACATTAAGCAGAAAAGATGAATTTGGGAAAAGGTTAAAGAGAACTTACCAGGAAAAGTTTAAAACTTGCAGGAGAAGAGATGTGAGCATGAAAGGATCGAAGATAGGTGATGATGTGTGCCATGTACACTAAACTCTGACACACATTTTGAAATATTTCGTTAACCCCTTAGCGCACATGCCAAATCTGGCCAATCCATGCCCATTTAGGTGGTACCCTATTTAAAGCTTTATAACTCCAGATGTGAAAACCACAGAGATTTGAAAAATGGCTTAAATGAAGCAAGACATTTGTACCATTTACAATACTAACTTAGATTAATTTATATTCATACTTTTGGAAGAAATAAAGTGCCACAAATGTAATTGTCTAGGCAAAAAATCTAAAATTAATTTTTAGTTTGCAATGAAGGCCTTTTGGTATTTTGCCTTCCACATGGAGTAATTAGCATTTGGGAGAGAAACAGTAGGCTGCTGCCCAACAGTGGAAAAAGTTTAAACAGGTTTAAGTCATGCTATTGAAAACAAATGGTGGGGGCAAGCTAGTAAAATGCTAGCGTAGCTTACACCGCTGAACGGCAGTAAAACATCATCCCGAATGCACTTGTCTGATTGGTTGGAAGAACATACCTACTAAAGCATTAGCACTCTGTCTGTGTTGCTCTGTGTTCTGCTTGCTCTCCCTGCAGGAGGCTGGTGGGTGGAGCTCTGCAACACTTGCGTTGCTGTGTTTTCTTTGTTCTCCCTGCAGGAGTTGGAAGGCCCGTCCTTCTAATTGATGTACACCTGGGCTGTGTGACCAGGTGTATAGAGGGTATGGGTATTACCCAAAAATCCAACATACCTGACACAAAATAACAACCGCAAATCCACGTTTTGGTGTCTGGATTTGAGTTGTTTCTGCGAATTGCAGCGATGCATTTGCTTCTCTTTTCTTTAGCTTTCGGCAGTCTGTAAAAACATTGACAGTGAGCTCCGATTTCTTGTTGAATGTCCATGGACCACTGGTTCTTTGGTAAGTTGTAAGGATCGCTGTCGAGTCCAACTGCCTTTAATTTTAGCAGATAATCGTTTGATTTACTCCCGGTTTTGCAGTTTCCTCTACTAAAAGCAGCTATGTCGCAGCATGTTTTGCCACTCAGTCCCAACTGAGGGGGCGTATTCCGGTGGGAAAGTGACGTCAATGCATATCCTCTATAAGAGGCAGTGTTGGTGGCCATTTTAGCTCTCTGACCTGGCTTCTTCACTCTCTCCCTGCTGGAGGCCTTTCTTTTGTTCACACTTCAACACCCTACACTTCATTTCCACTCATCCACACATGCTGTACACAACTAATCTTCTAATCTCACACATCCCACAATGTAATTTGGTTTTTGTTTAATTATTTACTTTAAATAAATAATTTAATTGATGATTTTGGTGTGTGGTCTCCCTCATTTGTTACAATACATATTTGTGAAACCCCATTTGCATTTCTGTGGCTTTTGTAACAAAAAGACCTGCATACCATATTTATAGTTGCAATAAATCAATTTCTACATCATTTTAAAAAGTTAGCTGTCCTTGAAAAGTAAGTATGGTTAGAATGTCATCTAAAGAGAAAACAAGAGGGTTGGTGTCCAGGGAAGTCAAGGAAAGCGCTTCAGATTTGAAGATTAGGGTCAGTAGATGGTGTTGAAAAGTTAGTTTGGTGTTTAATGTTAAATGTGTTCTGTGAATTTACTTGCTGTGTTGACATAGCTTCATATTCTGGATGTTGAGATCAATGGAAAAGAAACAGCTACCTGGTCACAGGCATTTATAATAAGCACAAGCCACATTCATCTGCATGGTTGCCTATTTAGTGGGCTTGCTTCCGGAAAGCCCACTCTTGGTATCTTTCATATTTCTTATCTGCACTTTCCGCCCAATTTTTCTAGCTCTAACTAGTCCTACTGTTTTTGCACTACGTTCAAACTTTTTACACCAAAATGACTGGCTAGTTCCAGACATTGTTGCTTGTATTCAGATTTTTGAAATATTCAAAACTTTTTGAAAAATTCAACTTTTTTTGTGGTCACTCCATAGAGGGACATTTCATGGGACGTTTCGTGGAACACTGTAGGACGCATGTGCAGGTGGTCACGGTCTATGAGTAGGAGGCACTTCCAACGGCATGAGACTTTTAAGCACAACTTTACGCCTACGCTAACATGTTCACGTTTTGCCTACTTTAGTTACGGTGCATGTCCACTGCAGCGTCAAAATCAGCGTGATTTGATGCCTCCCATTCATTTCCTATGGGACAAGCATCAATCTGCCCTGCAATGCATTCTGGTAGCGGCGTGCTGAAGCGACGCGTAGCAGCGTGATGAAAAAATTGAGCAGAGCTCAACTTTATGCAAATGAATCCATCGAGCGTGTTCCATTGACCTAATCAGGTGAAGGCTGCGCTGCTGTTTCTTCAGCCAGCTAGCCAAAATCTTGTTTGGTAAAAAAAGATTCCGCACATTTTGAGGATGGAGGAAAAACGAATTTCTGTAGCTGCATTGTAGCTCGTGTTATACGAGGTAGAGAGAGCTATTACTAGCTTCTTGTTGCAGTCCATGGCGGGTTTGAGATATATTGTGATGTTATGTGGATTTAAAATTGGCGGCGAATTACCCAGTTTGATATACGATAGATAGCTAGAGCTTGTTAACTTGGCACTAACTCCGCTAGCCCTAACCCAAAAACTTAATTAAAACAAATTAACTCAGTTATACTTATAGAGTAATGTTAATTTTATTCTGGTTATTCCACTCCCTTGCAAGCTTATTAGACAAAGTATATTGTGATGCTCCTATATTTATACACGGGAACACATTTTCAGCAGGACTTCATAACACCCACCAGCGCCCACCACTTTTTTTTTTTGACACGCCCCCAAGCAGCCAAGCGATGCGCTTTTTGACGCAATGTTTGACACTGCAGTGGACATTCACCGTTAACCTATTTAGCGCGTACGGATGCTATTCTGCACGCATGAGTAGGAGCTAATGACACACAGCTACAACCACCGATACAGACGTATGGACACACGGACGCTACAACGACCAATACAGATGTATGGACACACGGAGGAAAACAAATAACATTACAGAGGTGAGGACATGCCACAGCTAGCTAGCTATATAGTTAGCCAAGTTTTACTCATGACACTTTTAGGATATGACTGATCCCTGGAACATAATCGCTGCTTGCTGATCCCCGGCTATATATGTAATGCTGCGGTACACCGTGGGTCTGTACGGTTTCGTGCTTCTTCTGAGCTATGTAAAAATGGTTTATAAAACGTACGGTTTATTTTAAGTTCTAAATGGTAGCCTATAGCGCCTGGTTGATAAGGGCACAAGGTTGGTAAATCTTCTAAATATATATATATATATATATATATATATATATAACACATGTGTTACCTGCTATGTTAATTGCCATAGTCTATTATCTGCTATATGCTAATTGTATCAGTATTTTTTGCACCTCATTAACAAGCTGTTTTCAGGCATTTTGTATTGTTTATTTTGGTTTTAAACTATTGAGATATGTACAGAACGCGTTAAGAAGTTAGCGCTGTTGTTTGTGGTTAAGTTCATTTTGGGTTATTAGCCACCTACATTGGTGGTTGTCCGCTGCATTAAAGACATGCCATTTGTTATATTCTGTCGAGGCCCTTGTTACAGGACCGAGCAACGCTAAGACTGTGCCTTTCAGAATATACGCACGAATATAATAATAAATATAATAAATTAGAAGAATAGTTGAGACTATTGTGATGTATGGCTGCACGTTATATGAATACACATCCATGGAAGTACATTCTAATTCGGTAAATGTTTGAAGCTGTACATTTAATATGCACTTTTGTTGGCTTAAACTGAGTAGCAAAATAAAGGGGTACTTAAAAGAGACTCTGGGATTAGTACAGCCATGTGCATAAAGGTTGTTTTCTGTCATTTAAAGTAAATATATTCATATATTTTTGTATTTATTTTCCGTTTTTTGCTTTTATGGTGTGTTTATGATTAACAACATTAAAGGACTTCATAAACCATCAGTAGAGAGTCTGACCATCATTCAGCCGGGAACGCTACACCCTCATTGAAATGCATTAAGGCTTGAGGACATGGCCATTTGGAATTTTAAGCAAGCCCACACAAGGGTGTTTCTTAACACCCTTACCTAGGTTTTAAGAAACAAACAAAAGCAGCTTTCCTCTTCTATTTGGACGTTACCACAGCTCACTTCACAGTACATTACGAAGTTACTAGTGTATCAATCTTAGTCTTTTTTTCAATATCAGACGTTTACAATCAGGGTTTAATTTCCATCTGTGCTGTACTGTGTTACTTAATTGCATTGGCTAATGAAATTAATAATACAATATTCAGTCGTCTTCAGTTTGTGTTTCTCAAATAAATATCAGTGAATATGCTTAGCTAGCATACCAGTTTGCCAGTAAGATAGGTAGGCTACCTATGGTTAGCTCACACACTAGCAATATGAACCATAGGGGAGAAACATCGACTATACTGATGGTCAATAATCACAGATGCACACAGGTGTTTTTTGACTCCACTAACGTCCTCCACACAGGACGGTGTGTAGCACAGTGGGTAAGGAACTGGGCTTGTAACCGAAAGGTCGCAGGTTCGATTCCCGGGTAAGGACACTGCCGTTGTACCCTTGAGCAAGGTACTTAACCTGCATTGCTTCAGTATATATCCAGCTGTATAAATGGATACAATGTAAAATGCTATGTAAAAGTTGTGTAAGTCGCTCTGGATAAGAGCGTCTGCTAAATGCCTGTAATGTAATAATGTAATGTAACTAATTTTCTTATAATGTCCCGTCCAGTAGAACTGTTAATCTCTCAAGTTTTCTCCAAAGGTTTTCACCACAGTCAGTTAATGAGTCAATATAGACCAACATTTGTGGTTTTAGGCTATGCTCACTCACTGGGTAATGCTAGCTAACACTAACCTTTCGCAAGTCATTTTAAAAGAGTATAAATGACGCCAACAGCAATGGTAAATCTACAAAGCATTTTAGTAATTGATCTGCAGGCGTTGTGCTCAATTAAAAATACAATTTTATTCAAATTATTCAATATAATCACAAAGAGCCAGTGCTCTTCAATGAGTTTAAACAAGAAAAAATTATTATATTTGCGTTGCTAAATATTGCACATTACAGCCCAAATTAGCCTATTCAAAACTAGATAAACGTACTCTTCGTTTCCTGCACTGATACGCAAATATTTAAGTCAAAGTGAAAATTTTTCATTTGAATTAGCGCAGGTTAGACAGCCTTTTGATTTATAATGCAAGCATGGCATGAAGAAAAAGCAGTGTGTTTATCAGCCAATGGATTATTTAGATTGTGAGCAGACTTGTTAATCAAGGAAAATTATTGTAGATGGATCAAGACCAATAATCAGTTTAAAGGGAAGTTTTCTGCCTCTTTGGTTTTCATCACAGCATCTGTCACTGCTGTGCCTTCACAGTTAAACTTGTCAGGTAAATAATGTGTGTAACAGAACACAATGCCATGCCACACCATACAGCTACCCTATCGATCACTTCACTGGCTGCCGGTCGCCGCCAGGATCCGGTTCAAAGCCCTGACCCTTGCCTACACTGCTGCCAACAGGACAGCCCCCATCTACTTGCAGGTGACCCAATTCTATGTGCCTGCTCGACCACTCCGCTCTGCGGCAGCAGGGCGCCTTGTAACCCCTCCCACCCGCCCAAAGGGATCACAGAGCTTCTCCACCCTAGCTCCCCAGTGGTGGAACGAACTCCCCGTCCCTCTCCGAACCTTCCCCTCACTACCCATCTTCCGCCGTGGCCTGAAGACTCATCTCTTCAGACTATACCTAGACTAACCACCACCACGCTGTATATTTCACTCTTTTATAAAAAAATAAATTAAAAAAAAAACCCTTTTCCTGTCACTTGTTACATGTTGCCCCATCCCAACACCTCTTGGTAATTTGTATTTGTCCTAATACTGTAGCTTATTCTTCTGCCTAGTTGGCTTTGCAGATGTTAGGCCAGAATAGTGTTCACTGTTCTCGGCTAGAAATAGCTGTACAAAATAAGTATTGTACCTTACTGAACCCGTGTTTAGCAGTTGTCTACGACCATGAAATGCACTTTTTTTGTACGTCGCTTTGGATAAAAGCGTCTGCCAAATGAATGTAATGTAATGTAATGTAACACTGTTATTTCTAGATTGTGGATGTTTTTAAAGTCTTACATCCAAAGTGCATATGAGTGCATCTAAATGAGAAGTAGTTCCTTGTATATTTCTTCCACAGCAAAAAATGTATGAATTTTAGGAGACAGCTACATCCGGAATGGGGAGGAGAGAGCACAGAAGACCATGGGGACTAGCCTAGGTGCACCTTTTCCTCTTTATTCACCAGTCCCTGAGAGGAAGTGCAGCCCTGGATGGTCCTGCTCATTCTCTGTGGCGGGAACGGCCTCAGCAAGATCAAGAGCCTGGATCCCCTCACAGGAATGAAGCGGGAACTACAAGTCCTCACTGTCAATTACCAGGGACCAAGATCTTCCTGTCAGGGACCATCCAGCGATGTTGGTGGGAGCTGCTAATCCAGAAAAGATTAAAAAAGCAAGGAAGTGGGTGAACAATATCATGGCTACATTTATTCATTTAGGTGTCTACCCATTCGCAGATACAATTTGAAAATGCTGATCTATTTAATGATGGAGTTCATTTCACCCCTAGGGAAATGGTATTAATAAAAATTACATCATATGTTCCCTTAAAGACTGAATCCAGGACATAAGAAGTTGCTTTCCTGAGCTTTCCCTGCTCAATTCTGACAGTTTCTCCATTCCTGGATTTATATTTTGATGGAATAGGAGTTTTTAATGAAATAGATCAGGTTTTCAAGTTTTATGTGATGATTTTTAAGCATTTTTAATTAATGATTTCAGTCATTTGTACAGATGACTTTTTTTTTTTTGATTGAAGTGTTAACTAGGTAAATTTGTTCATTTTATAAATGTTAAAACGAAA
The DNA here is from genome assembly GCF_013347855.1 of Anguilla anguilla. Lineage (NCBI taxonomy): Eukaryota > Metazoa > Chordata > Actinopteri > Anguilliformes > Anguillidae > Anguilla > Anguilla anguilla. Next base: position 36,384,871 of record NC_049209.1, read on the forward strand.
TTATCCGATGCAAACCATTCAAAATTATGAATCACGAAAGAAAACTATGAAAAAGTTGCAATACAGACTGAATTGTCATTTTTCTATGACCTAGCTCACACCTATCTGACTTAAACCAAGGGATACGATTTGAAAGCAACTCCTATTAATTTCTAGAGGTAAATAATTCCCTCATAATTATATAATAGCGCTCATAAAGATAATCATACAAGTGCCTTAAAGCAGTGGTTCTCAGGTTAAGTCTTGGGGGCCTCCGGTGTATGCTGGTTTTTGTTCCAAACACAATTGAAATCCCAGAATTTAACAAACTGTTAATTTTTCTTCATTAGGCACTTTTCATGTTTACAGGGATTATTTACATTCTTAAACCACATTATGTCAGAAATAGCATACAATTTCCATATTCATATTGTGCTATATTGCAAACAATTACATAACAAAGGTTTTAAATTATTAAATTGTTGTTAACTGATTAAATTAAAGACTAAGGTGAATCAATGGGCTCCTAATTAGTGAATGTGTGGGCACCTGACCACTAAAACTAACCATCTGTAAAAATAATGAAGAGTTCAGACAGCAAATGATAATGCACCAAATCTCCACTGTGTTAATAGAAAATTAAACACGTTCAACAACCTAGTTGGGAACCTATTGATTAACCTCCATCTTTCATTTGATTAAAAGAATTGTTAAATAGGTAAAGACTTATTTCGTACACTTGCTCGATGCTCCAAAATATAATAGTAGCCTAGTTATTTAGCTATAAGCATGGTTAATGTTTCAACCTCATCAGTCTTCGCTATTATAAATAGTTTAAATAATATTATATTTATTATTATATTTTTGGAGCTTCAGGCAAGAGTGTGAGTCTTTCCTTTACTTATTTGATATGTTTCTGTGACCAAGCACCTTGTGGGAATTTGTTGGTGTGCATTAGTTTTTACTATACTGCGATAAAATTACTTGTCTTATGTAATTGTTTGTGATATAGCTCAATATAGCACAATATGAACATGGGAATTATATACTTTATAGCAAGCTTAGCTGTTTCTAGCATAATATGGTTGAAGAGGGTAAACAATCCTTCTAAAACTTGAAAGGCACATAATTAAGAAAAACAAATAGTTTTTTTAAATTCTCGGATTGCAATTGTGGTTGGAAAGAAAACCAACATACACAGGGAGGCCCAGGACCGAGGTTGAGAACCAGTGCCTTAAAGGATCTTATGTGGGTTATTGGCTATGTTCATGTTGATAGGTTCCCTGTTTTAGTTACAGGTTTCATGTAACTATGTAGTATTATATATATATTAGACTGTATGTAGTGTATTGTGTTTCCTTTTCCTACCATGCTGTGTCTGTAGTTTGCATGCCTGTATGTCTAGCACCTCTGTAGTGTGTCTCCGTATAACACCTCTAGTGTCTGTGGCAAGGATGTCACATTCCTATGCTAAATGGCTACGAGGGTCCACAGGAAGGGACAAGACCATTTGTCTCCGGTCCGCCACTTAACTCAACCTTTTGATGTGTATGACTGAAAACTGTATATCTAGACACCACACAGTGTGATGGGCAGAGATTCTCTCAGCGCAGCGCCCGAGTGTGCTGGGTCTGTCTCTCCCTTGCGCATTGAATTAAACCACAAATCCTCTGAGGAAACTTTGTCAGCGTGTTCTTCATCGTCCTGCATTTGACTCCACGAATAAGGGCAAAATATCCTAACAATGTTATCCAACTAATTTAAGCATAAACTTGCAGTTTACATAATGCTGATCCAGTAGGATGTTTTGCAACTGAGCACTGTCTCTTTATCACATCTGCTGACTCCTTGTCAGCACAGTACTGTCTGTTTTCCTTTGAGGGTCTGATAATGGGCACTTCTGTAAACCATTCTATAATATCGACTAGGTGGTATGAATGTAATATCATGTGTAGCTTGGTTTTAATTGCATCTGACTCAAATTATGAATGTAATTTAAACTGCTAATGAATACTGACATGACAAAGCTGATTGAAGAAAAAGTTCAGTGCTAGACTCAATATCTTCTGAATGAACAAGCAAAATCTGAAAATGGTTACATGTAAGGCAACTTTCGCCTACTCTCACACGCTGACAATGTTCCACTTAGGAATGGCCTTTCTGATCTTGTTAAGAAGTTAACACCCACTTTTCGCGGACATACACAATTACCTTTGCCGCAAAGGCCACCAGCCATGATAAATCAGCTGTAGCAGGTCATTTGCATAAATTTTAACATTGTCTCCTCCCATATTTTTGCGGTCTACTCTGAAAATACCCTAAAATATACAGTATATGCCTTAACCAAACACGCAAATTTTAGGGATGCCACATTTTTTTGGTTTTACCAGAGCAATCCTCTGGTATGGCACCTTAGTAAGTAAAGAAAAATGCCATTGTCTCATTAGTGTCAATAAAAGCCCCGCAAATCCTTATTAAATATGGCCCTAGGCCTAATTTCATTCTTTCAAGCTCCTTCTTCTTCTTATCTTCCTTCTCTTCAACTAATGAACAACAACTTGACTCCAGTTTCTTTTTCCTTTCTCTCATCCTACAGTAAAGTACTCCAGGTTGCACCTCAGATGTGCTTACATCATATCGTTCCTGCTTATGAAATTGCCCTTGGCGGGAAGAATAAAGTAATTTTGTAACATTCCACTTCTGCTCCAGTTTGTCTTCAGTCTGCCATTAATTTGTAAGTGCATAAACTGCGGTGTATTAGCAGTATTTGGCTTAGTGTTGAGCAAAACACAACCCAATTTTATAGATGATGCTGTTGCTAATCTACTCACTTCTATAACAATTTTGTTTTTGGCAAGAGCAGGCGCAGTAAGCCTAAAGCTACAGATGATAGTTGCATCACACATCAAATTGTATTTATGAAATGCAGCTGAAATAACAAGTCCTCCATTTATGGCCCTCCTTTATTGCACATTGGCTGGCTTTGCTTTGACAGATGTCATCGGTGAATATTAGATTTAAAACAGTTATATCCGTACCACCATAAAGAGAAAGGCCCAATTAAAATTACCTCCATCATTAGGAGGTAACAGCGGCATATTTTAAACATGTTAACAAGGTACACAAACCAAAAAAAACAACAACTACGAGTTGTTAAAGTGAGACATTTGTACTGGTACTCTTCCTGACAAATGCATTGCAGGGTCCACACAACCAAGACAGCATTGCTCTCTAATATGGATCCTCTCCTACTTGCATGCAAATTAAGAGCCTTATTCCTGACCATACAATGATGACTCAATTCCAGTGCACACAAATATACGAGCATGAAAAACTTTTTAATATTAACATGGATAATTTAACATAGAGGTCTACAATGGAATAAAACAGGGTAACATGAAGTGGATTGGGCTATTAAGTGAGGGGATATTAATCCAGCTCCTCTATGATTTCACTTTTTCCGTTTTCTTGCCTCAAATGAGGTGGATAAAAGGAAACAATTCAAAGTCAATGTGAGGATAGATTTCTTGATCTTTCTTTAGAGAGCCAGCAGATAAAAGGAAACAGACAGTGAAATTAAATATTCACAAAACCCGTACAAGTAGAGCATATGTTTTATTGATTGAGATGGATGAACAATAAAGTCCACAGGTTTAAATTTTTTAAATAAATGCAACTTTTTACTGGAGAATTCTTGCAATCTGAAGGAGTGAAAGACTGAGGGGCCACTCAAAAGCTATTTGCCCCACATACAACAAAGTGCTGGGGTTAATGCCTTTCACTGGGGACAAATAGAGTGCGTGGAAAACTTCACTTAGATGTGCATTCATAGTTATGGATTACAGTGTTGGCTTTCAATTTACCACCAGGGGAAATATTAATACCACATGCAAGTTTGAAAATGGGAAGAAGATGCAAAGAAATGCTGAACCACTTCCACTTGCCAGTCAGAGTCCTGGGAATACACAGCAATAAGAATCTCTAACAGCACTGTTTGTTTGAGGCAGGTCTCCCATGCGTGCTGAGCATTGTTCTCTAATGGATCATGGCAGAAGAAAGGTTTACGTACTCATTTTGGGCCATTGCGCTTTTAAAAGCCTAACTGAGTACTTACTCACAAGAGACCAATGGCTGAGCCTATTAGAATTGAGTAGTACTAACTCTTACCATTTTTATGCTTGAACACAAATCCATTCTGAATGATTTGTGCTGGGGGAGTATGTGTGCAAAAGTAACATATAGTAGCTCTCTAAGCTTTTCCTGACAACTTAGTTACTGTACGGGGTCAATTCTCCCACACAGCAGGTTCCTATGGTTTCTATAACAAAGAAGAATGGGAATGGTAGAAGTGTGAAGATAGAGAGATTTTAAAAAGTGTGTTTTTCTTATAATGCTATAGTTTCACTTTGCTTCAATTTACTGCCCCCATCATTATTTATAAGAGCCAAAACATTATGATATGTTTGATGAATAAAATAAAAAACAATATGCATCTTACAATGCAGATTCTCAATTAGACTTGCCTGGAAGTTCCCTTCATCTATACTTAACACATTTGACTTCACTTTGCATTTGTCCAAACACATTTAAGCAGCCGTATATCACTTAAAAGTTGTCTGTGCAAAAGGATTTGATGAGTAGCCAATCACATGACTTTTCCCTTGAAAGTAATGAGAGATGTGAATGTGAAATTAGTGTTGTGTGATGTGACAGCCTTACCTTGACTTCAGAGAAAAATAAGCTAAAGGTTGAAAATGGCATTTACAGTAAAGTTCATATCTCAAGTCACTGTGAGGATACCACACAACAGCACACCCACCGATTCCTTTCAACCTTTGTTTCCAGTCTTCGCAAAGGGAATTAAAAATACTTACAGTTGTTTCAAAATCTATGTTCAGACAGAAGCTTGATTCACTTTGCACTTGAAAGATACTGCTGATATGGCTGGTGGTGGTGGTGCTCCTGCCGACTGGCTGAAGCTAAGCAAGTGTGGGCTTGGTTAGTACTGGGATGGGAGACCACCTGAGTTGTTGCTGGAAGTGGTGTTGGTGAGCCAGCAGGGGCCAATCTTCCCTCTGGTCAAATAAAAACCCCAATGCCCCAGTGCAATGACGGGGACACTGTACTGTAGGAGATGCCGTCTTTCGGATGAAACGTTAAAACCGAGGTCCTGACTCACTGTGGTCATTAAAGATCCCATGACACTATTCGCAAAGAGTAAGAGGTTCCCTGGTGTCCTGGCTAAAATCCCAGACCTGGCTCTCGCAAAACTTGCCACCTAATCATCCCTTGATTTAATTGGCTAAAAAATGCTCTCTCCCTCCAGTGGAGTTGCTCAGTGGCCAACAATAGAAGATTGTGGTTGTACTGGGCAGCTCCCAGGTGTGAATGTGTATGAGTGTGAAGCAGGGTGTTCCTGCAAAAGAGCATCCGTGCTCAGCGAACCTACCCTGGGTAAATAAAGGTTAAATAAAATAAAATAAAAAATACTATTCTGAAAGTCTAACTGAACAAATACAGGGTAAATGAGAGAGATGCCACAAGATTGAGATTTGTAAGCTGTTTAATAATTAGAGAATTATGTCTTTCATTTAAAATGAAGTTGAGACCTATAACATTTTAGCAATGGAATTGCTAGGTAATATTGCCATCCATTTGTTAACAAGAATATTCCATTCTAGCCTGCTGTACTCTATTATAGAACTGTGAATTCTGACACAGAATTTTGAATATTGAATGCATGTACTGGGGTACCGGTGTAGCCAAACCCTGATGAAGGCATACAGCCAAAACACATTGGGGATTTTAAAATAAACTAGACAATTCCTTCAAAAATTGTGAAGTGTGGTTGCCGCCAATGCAAAGTCGACTTTGTGTTGAACAGAGTGAACAGTGCTAAGTAGTTGCTATATTGTTCTAGGCTGTTGCTAGGGTGTGTTAGGTGATGTCTAGGGTGTTGCTAGGTTGTTGCTATGGAAGTTTAGGCGGTTGCTAGGATGTTGCTTGGTGGTTGCTATGGAGTTCTAGATGGTTGCTAGGGAATTGCTAGGTGGTTGCTATGGTGTTCTCTGCGATTGCTAGGGTGTTCTAGATGGTGGCTAGAGTGTTGCTAGATGGTTGCTATGGAGTTCTAGGCGGTTGCTAGGTGGTTGCTATGGAGTTCTAGGCGGTTGCTAAGGTGTTGCTAGGTGGTTGCTATGGAGTTCAAGGTGATATCTAGGGTGTTGCTAGGTGGTTGCTATGGTGTTTTAGGCAGTTCCTAGGGTGTTGCTAGGTGGTTGCTATGGAGTTCTAGGTGGTTGCTATGGTGTTGCTTGTGGTTGCTCTCGAGTTCTAGGTGGTTGCTAGAATGTAGCTTGGTGGTTGCTATGCAGTTCTAGGTGGTTGCTAAGGTGTTCTAGGTGGTTGCTAGGGTGTTGCTAGGTGGTTGCAATGGAGTTCTAGGCGGTTGCTAGGGTGTTTTAGGTTGTTGCTAGGATGTTAATAGGTGGTTGTTATGGTGTTCTATGAGGTTGCTAGGTTGTTGCTATAATGTTCTAGGCGGTTGCTAGGTCTTTACCGAGTCCAATGAAGCGACCCATAATTCTCTATGACAAATGGTTCAAAAGTTATGAAATAGCAAACATCAGCCAATCAGGAAAGGGGGCAAGGCTAACCTACACCAATAGACAAACGATTCTACCGAGTCCAATGAGGCGTCTTGCAATGCCATACAACAAGCGGTTCAAAAGTTATGAAATATTAAAGATCAGCCAATCAGGAAAGGGGGTGGGGCTAATCTTCACCAATGAACAAAGGACTCTCTACCAAGTCCAATGAGGCATCCCACAATTTGTGGGCAATTTTGCCCATTAGAGATGAATGGTGGAATGTTCAAATCCAGAGAGAGACCAGAGGACAGCTGCTAAAAGCTGCTAAAATTATTGTGACATCACAATGGTGAACATTCCTCCATTCATTCTCTATGGGGAAAAATTGTACACAAAAAGTCGAATTTTTCAAAACCCGTGCACCAAAACTTTGCACAAAGAAAGAGTACACCATTCCCGATGAAGCCGCTCGATTTGACATATTGCACGTGTATGTGGTGCGAAAATTCTGGGAGTAGTAGCGGTCCAAACAATGGGTGGAAAGAATAAAGAAATAAATATGTGAGATAATAGTAGTGTGATTGCCAAAGGCAACCACACTAATAATAATGAAAAAAAAATTAATTCTATGGAGAGAGGTGTGCAATTTTGATTTCTTTCACTTTGATTAATGGACCTTTAATCAGCACCTTTTTTGGGTGTGCATTCTTACTACTTTTTTATTGAGTAACTTTTTCACATGGGTGATATGCGTGGCTGATAACATTTTTCATTAAAAATGTGTTCTGAAATGTGTGTAATTATAGAGGAAATCAGGAAGGGGGAAAATACTTTTTCACAGCACTGTAAAGTGTAACACCAGTTTTTCAAAGTTAGAGGACTGGTATTTATGACTGCACTCATATAGGTAATCCTTCAAGCTAAAAGCCATTTAATGCAAGAACTCCCCCTACCCCATCAGTTATGATGTCAGGCTTAAAAGTTTTTCACTGATAATGTAAAATATGTGTGGATTAACATATGTTTAATTTTCCAAACCCAGAAGTTTTAACCATTAACACCCTTGTTTGACGTCCGGCATTCTGAATACTGAACACAAGTGCATCAACAATTCAAACCCTTTTCTTATCCAACATGTAAACTATATTTATTTGATTTAATTTGGTAAGTATTATAAAATATATCAATTATCAGTTAAATCTCCAAATTTGTTGATAGGCAGAGCGAACTATTGGATCAACCCTTATGAAAATGTACAATTTAAAACCAGATGAAAATTAATAAATGTATTATTTCATCTAGTCTAACGTTTACAGACATGGACAGTCACACAAGAAATGAATGAAAGAAGATATAAAGCCACGGCTTGTTTGTCCTAAAGTAATCCAGAATTAAAAAACCAAAAGACAGCAGAATATTCCAAAAGAACCAGAGATGAAATGTAGAATACCAGAGCTAGATGCAGGCCTCAGATGCCCACTTCTGACTAACTGTTACAAACTTCTTCTCAGGTCACTCAAAAACTGACTACTGAAAGAAAGCCGCATAATTCATAGTACCTAGTGAAAAAAAAAAGAGGAGGGAGAGGGGCATGGATGCCCCCTCTGACACACACACACACACACACACACACACACATTCACACCACGCATGGCTAACCCCCCTCCAGTTCCTGCTCTGTCTTATCTCCATGCTATGCTGGCTCTACCTCTGAATATGGTGCACCTCGTTTGTAGACTGCCCAACTAGCGTGCTTTCAGACGCAAGAGAACATTGTGAGAACAAACAAATTATCTGCACGTGTATATATATATGCTGTCTTCCACATTGCAGCTGCTAATAGCACTAGCCTAAGATTTTATGTCAATGATGCTTCTCAGAATACTTTTATGGGATATGGTTAATGTTAACAAATCAAGTAGTAGTAGTATTGTAACCAAGCAACACGCACTGCCTACCAACATTTGCACAATGGAATGTATCAACATGAATGCGCATTGTCTACACTGAACTTAGCTGTGCCTAGTCATATTTTTAGATGGTCCAACAGGTGTAAATATTGAACACAACATCGGACATAGCTACGACCAATTTAACAGTTAACAACACCTTTTTTACATCCAGCTGGTGCAACCAGCCCAGAAGTGGATTCTCAGCACTCCAAACGTTCTATATTCATGTTTTCGTGAGTTTTTGATTAAATGCCAATTTACACACTGTTGTTGAGTAGTACACACACATGCACATGTAACCTTATCCATAGCATTGTAAATCATCTGGATGTCACAGTTCACATATATAAGAGCATTTTGTTCATGGGAGCACTGTTGCACATGCATGCAATTGATGTCACCAAGAATCCCAGGGAATCCAACGTTCGCCATGAACTCCTGTTTTACCCATTCTTGTCCAGCAGTTATATGGCAAAGTAAATGTACTCATTGGTATGTCAGACTTAGCTTGAGATAACTGCATGTATGGCCTTATATGGCAGATTGGGATATGCCTCAATTTGAATTTAGTAGATGCTGGAGTGACCTGCTCATAAAAACATGTAGCGCAGCCGTGACTGAATTTCACTGAAACAAGTGCATAACAGGCATTCATTTCCAGCTTGGAAGATGTTTGTTTTGTGACAGTGCAAGGACTATGATGTCTTTGGTCTTACTTGGACTATGGTCAAAGAGTTTTGGGGAGGAACACCATTTCTCTTCACTGAAATGCCAGACCTATAAAAGTGTTGTAACCAACACTTTTTCTCACATGCTGGTTGTTTTCTATTGAAATTTCATATAGGTTGTCAGTAAAATCAGCCACAGTGCCATGAAAAAGTATTTTACTCCTTCCTGATTTCCTCTATTATTGCTTATTTGTCACACTGAATGGTTTCAGATCTTTAGACAAAATATAATATTAGATGCAACAATAACTGCAACCAAACACTTCATTTAATTTTAATTTTAGCCCACCCTTCTTAGCAGAACTGTTTTAATTCAGACAACTTGCTAGTTTTTCGAGCGTGAACTGTTTGTTTCAGGTCCTACCATGGGATTTCTATTGTATTCAAGTCAGGACTTTAACTAGGCCACTCCATACCTTTGTTTCTTTTCAGCCATTCAGTTGTGGACTTGCTTTTCTGTTTTCAGATCATTGATGACCGGACATTCTCCTTAAGAATTTTCTGGTACTAAGCAGAATTCATGGTTCCTTCAATAATAGCAAGTTGTCCAGGTCACGAGGCAGTAAATCATCCCCACACCATCACACTACCACCACCATGTTTGACTGTTGGTATGATGTTCTTACTGTGAAATGTATTCACTTTAATCCAGACGATCGTGTCATCCAAAAACTTCCACATTTCCCTCTCTGTCCAAAGAACATAATTGCAAAAGGTTTGGGGATCATCCAAATGCATCCTTTTTTACAAATGTGAGATGAACATTGATGTTTCTTTTCTTCATGTGACTGGGGCTAGTGTTTCTTCATTTGTTCTTGTTTGGGATAACATCATAGTAAAATGGTTGCATGTTTTTTCCCACCCCTCTTCCCTGAGTAGTTTGCCAATTAGGTAGGTTTTTATATAAGTGAAATGTACCTTTAACTTTAATCGCTTTAACTTGTTTCCTGCTCTTGTGCCCACCTCTGTTTCGGTGAGTCTTCCTGTTTTGGTGAGAGTTTCCTGGCCTCTAGTAAATCATTGGATCCTATTGTGAACCAGTTGTTGCTGCATACAGGTATCCGTAAGTCAGAGCGAGTGATTGATTCGCCTGGCTGAGGTAATATTAAAGTGAGGGTGTGTCTTCAGCAATCAAGGTGCGTGCATTTCTGAGGCTTAAGGTAGACTAGAGGTATGGTTGCCTCAATGTGCTGCTGTTTTGTCTCTTTTTCTTAGCGTAACATTACCTGCCTAAAACTTGTCAACTAGTCTGTAGGTTTCCTCTGTGCTTATGATTTGGTTATATAACTTTGTCAGAATATGCTATTGTGTTTTGTTGTTGTATTACACTCGCTACCCTGAACGCTCATTAAGTGTATTCGCGCTGGTCGTGTTTACTGCGATTGTTCGGCTGTTAAGAAATCTCTGTTTTTTACCGTAACTGGCTACACTGTGTTTGTTGGCAGAGATACAGGGAAATAGCCGACTGTAATACCTGAATTGACATTTTAAATTTTGAAATGATCAACTATCTGGCCTACTGGTGTGAAAAGAAACTAAGTAGTTCTTTTATTTGATCCATTGTTTTTAGCTAGATCTATTAAAGTGCTTAAAAACTAAGGTTGGCGGTGAGCCAGGCGCTGCTCTGGTGGGGAGGTTAGCTTGGTGGTTTGGTCCCTCGCTGTTTGCGTTCCTGTTAGTGGTAATTGCACTGAATCACTTATTTAACACAAATTTGATGTGTTTCAGATGAGGTGGCATGCTTGGTGGTAAGTAGAACTCACTTGGACAGCCCTTAATTGCTAGTATACCTCCCACCAAGTTGGTTCTCGGCTAACTCATTAGTGCCACCTATTGGTCATTTTAGTCTTACAAAGGTAGTTTTACAAAGGTAGTCTGGGAGTCCTTGTATGTATTCTGATGTTAAATTAATAAAAGTTTGCTATCACTGCTTAAATTCTTCTGCTATTCTTTTGTTTGTAGTTCCTAATTGCATTGGCTATTTGAGCTTGATTCTTTCCATACAGGTACTTCCAACCCTCCATTTAAATCTCAATAAAAGTTAAAATCATTTTTTTGAGCCACATCTCTGTCTTCTTTCAATGAAATAACCTGGGAAACTGTTGTAAATTGAAGTGTCTGAACTGGTAATTTCCTTGGGTGAAATTCCCAAGGTGGCGTAGTCTGGCTACTTAACCTTACCCATTGCCACATTTAGCAGTGGTTTCCACCTTGCTGCTACTCTCCCATGAATCCCATTTTTGCCCAGTCTCTTTCTTATTGTGAAGTCATGAACACTGACCTTAGCGGAGTCTAGAGAGTAGTTCTTTGGATGTTCTTCTGGGACCTTACTTACTGGATGAGTTGTCGCTGTGCCCTGTGCAGCTCTGCAACTCCTGGGAAGACTCACCACCATTTCTAGTGTTCTTAATGGCTCTCAATGTGGTCCCACAGCCATAGAAATGGCTTTTTAACCCTTTCCCGACTGATTTATTTTGACAACTTTTCTTGTGGAATTTCCTTTGATTGTGGCATAGTGTCCTTGCAAAAACTTTAAGGTGACTATTTCATTCTGATGGTAAAAATCAATATTAGTGAAGTTTAGATTCAACATGGCTGACTACAAGTATGCCTAGCTGTGTTTAATCAGCTGAATGTAATTGTCAGTTAAATTAGGTTAATTGGGTGATTGAATAAATAAGGGGCAATTACTTTTTGGGTGATATAGGTGTTTCATGTTTAATTAAATAAACGAAATAACAGTTTAAATAATGTGTTTTGTGTTTACTCACCTTCCATTTGTCTAATATTACATTTTGTCTAAAGATCTGAAACCCCTCAGCACAACAGCACAAGTAATAGAGGAAATCAGGACAGGGGCAAATATTTTATCATGGCACTGTACTTTTTTCCAGTTGTGCAAAATGTGACTTGCAAGTTCACTTCTGCAGGCTGTTTTTATTTGAAAATAAAGTGATTTCCCATTGAAATACGTTTGTTTTATTTTTTAGTGAGGTGGAGTGTAATTAATTAAGTAAACATCTTGTGTTACACTTACTAACAATTTACTTGGTGTTGAGTAGAATTCACTTACTACATTTAGGCTCTTAATTAGGCTAACTTAAAAGTATGGACAGTGGTTGAATGCAATGTTATTGAGTATTTGCAACATGTAGAAATCAATGTTTTTCACTTAAATGAATTAGGGTGAATTAATTTTTTAAAATTAGTTTTGAACATGCTTACTAACAGTGTTAAAAAGAGAAAGTTCAATTTATTTAGCCATTGTTGGAAAACCGTTCTGAATTGCTAATCAAAAAAAAAAAAAAAAAATGAATATAGAATATTTTGTTGTAATGGCATAGAATCTAAAATGACCTCCTTGATTATAAGAGTAATTTCAATGATTAGTATGAAAACAAAATGTTGGCAATATGCAACGTTTTCAGAGTAAGAATCAATTTATTTTAACGTTTTTTGAATTTATGCATTTTTTTAAACAAAAATGTGAAAAGAACCAAAAAAAAATGTTCACATCAAGCTTTGAGTAGGCTCTGTTCAACACGATTAGTTGCTTTAACATAATAGCAATTTGTACACTTTACGGTAGATTTTATTGTGCAACACACATCACACATCAACATCACTGGTGTCCAAACAAATTTATTGTGTTCATAAAATATTAAATATATAGTTAACCCCCAGGAAATGTGTCAACACGACAATACATTTATTTGAACTGAAAATATCTTTGATGAAGAATCAACAACCTTATGTGAACTATAAAGTTTATGTATTAGTTGTACTCAACATTATTGAGTTGTACTATGGTAATTTATTTAGTTTTTTAAAAATTATTATTTAAATGACATAAAAATCTACTGCCATGTATGTCAACCCTCCCTACTTTATAAAATTCCATGTACAAAAAAACCCCCCCACAAAATATTAAAACATGACAAAAATATGGGTTCAATTGACACAAATCTGGAGACAGATAGCAGTAATGTGACAAATTATGTTTGTGCCAAGACTACTCAAAATGTTTTGTTACAATACTGCAATACTGGTTGTTTTTTGTGCAAGCCTTTTCCGATAATCTGTTCAGCAAATGGAAGGGCATATATATATATATATATATATATATATATATATATATCTTTCCAAAAGAACACAGCATTCTCATGTCAGTTATTGACACTCTGTGTGCATGGACATTCACTCATGTTTTTGTCATCCCCCCAGATGAACTCCATATGAACCAACTGCCCTGAACAACGTAATAATTTGTCATTATTTTATTTGAAAACAAGTAGAAAGATAACAGTAAAGACATTAACAATGTCTTTTTTATGGAAAAAAAAATCAATCATAAAATTAAGTTGGATGATGCCTTAATCAGGAACATCACAACTCATTTTTACTGGAAGAATTACATGTCAAAATTATTCAGGGATCTCTAGGTAGGGACACTATGTAAATACAATCAAACCATTAGCATTAGGTAAAATGTCTCCTATAATTAGACATGGCATAAATCAATGGCAACAATAATTGATAAATGCAGGATGAATGTACTACCTTGGTTTCTCATACATAAATTGCTCCCACTGTATCAAACCCTAAGAAACTCAGAAGGCTTTCTACTGCTATTACATTAGCATTTTATTTTCTTTACTTATTAATCTAAATGCATGCATCCATATTCATATGGATTATAAAAAGCTATATTTTTCATACGGGGCAACAGAGATGGATACCCAAGTCCTCATTCTTATCCCTAACCAAAACAATGTTATAAAGGTAAACTATTAAATTAAGGTTGTAGTCAAGTTCACTGTAAGAAATACCAATTTAGTCATTTTCAAGTCTACTGGCTAGACTGCATGTAAGCCAGAAGAGGAAACCGAGCAGTTTGTTTTTCTTTTTAATAGAAAATACACAACAATTGATTGGTTTGATTGGTGCTGTGGTGTAGAAGTTGGAAATTCAATCATTTCCTTTTCCCTTCAGGCAACAAATGAGATTCAGTTTCACAGTAAGACCATCAGTGGGTCAGAGAGAGGGACTATTATCCTCTGCTTTCTGTACATGCACATGGGATCAGAAGAAGACTGCAATAGGACTGAACACAGGAGGATACTGCACTGGCCCAGCATTGTGAATGTGCAGCTGGTACAGATGCTACTGCAACAAGGTAACTGTGAGAGAGGCAGCCATCATACTAAAAGGCTTATATACAATATAGCCCTAGACCAGCTAGACCAGGTGGGCACCCCCCGCCTCCTGCCAATGTTGATTCAGCTGTAGCACCAAGCCTGTCCCCCTGTCTGACCCTGCCACCCATTGGTGTTCCTGCCCATCTCTCTACGTGACCGGAGTCACCTTTGCTTGGACTTAATTAATACTGGATTGGCTGTTTATGTATTATAATTTATCTGTTTTCATGTAAGCCATTTCCATGACAAAGCGGTGCATACCCGCGGCAGATGGGTTCGCCCTCTGAGTCCGGTTCTGCTCAAGGTTTCTTCCTGTTACCAGTCAGGGAGTTTTTTCTTGCCACTGTTGCCCTAGGCTTACTCTTTGGGGGCCAATTCTCTGTAAAGCTGCTTTGTGACAAATCTCCTACAAATAAAAATTGATTGATTGATTGATATACAATATATTAGCCAGAATTAAAACAATTACCGATTATCCTTACTCAAAGTGAAGCAGTCGAAATTTATTTGGCACCTGTGTCATTGGTTTCACAGAATGCATTCCATTCACAATGGACAACACTGATCAACCAGACATGACTGTTCCACTTTTTGCCTGGTGACAAAATATCCAAAATATCAGTGTTGAGGTCCTAACATAATAATAGTATTTTCCAAGAAATTACGAAAAATCATTGACAACTTTTCGTGAGGTGCAGGGTACCACAGAGTGAATGCGTAAGTGAATACGATGATGAGAAAACTTTTGGCTACGCTGAGATATAAAACACTATTCCAAAAGCAAAATTAGACATGTTATACATCATTAGAAAGCTTATACTCTCACCTACTGAATAAATGAATTGTCAGTCAAGACAGACTGTACTAAAAAAGGGCGGCAACGCCATTAACAACACGTGTGGTATTCTGCACAGCTATTTTGGAAGGTACCCAGGCGTCATGAATGCACAAATATTTCACAAACGGATTGTCCAAGACTACGGAGCCCCCCTGGGGTCAGCTGAGAAAAAAAAGACCCATGTGTACATCTGTAATCTCGGTTTAGAAATCTGTGTTCACGGTTTATAAACTGTGCTCTCGGATTCATAATCTGTGCCCTCGAATTACGAATCCATGCACACGGATTTGTAAACCGTGCCCTCGAATTACGAATCTGTGCACACGGATTTGGATTCGTAATTCGAGAGCACGGTTTACAAATCTGTGTGCACAATACTGACGGAATACAATTTTTGAGTGGTGAATATTTTTATGAATGCCCAGTGTGAAAAAGCGCCATCTCTCACCACGGGCAGCAGGGGTGAGACGGATGCATTGCACTACACTACACCACACTATACTGATACATCGTCATAATCATTCATTTACCCTCGTAACCCTTTTTCCCTTTCCCCGGCTAACTTCTTTGTGGGTGCATACGCAAGTTGTTAGGTAACGTTATGTTGTAAACATTCATTTTAGCGACCTTTTCCTTTGATATTTTCCACCTCCTGTTGCCTATATAAGATACAAAATGCACACACAATATTCAAGTTAAACTGAATTTGGCGATTGTTGGCGATTTCTGGGAACCGGACTCAAAAAAAAATCTTCCAGCAAAGTGCTACTTCTGGCTGTGTCATCATTTAACGTCATTTCAAGAACCTACTTGACACCCAGATAGACTATATTGTCCATTATGTCATGGGTGGGGGGTGTAGTTGCAAATGAGACTGCAGGGAGGGGGTGCATGTTAAATGAACGACCAGAGCGACAATGGTGATGCTGCGAAACTCCGTATTCGGCATAGTTGTCGTGTATCGTCTACTAATGAAACTAAAACAAAGTGTTTCTGTTTTTTATTCATACTTTGGTTGCAGTAGCACTGAATTTCTGAGTTCAGCAATATCGGCACGCCAGTGTGCCAACCACTAAGAGGTTAAATTGGCTTCCTTGCTCTAGTCACAAAAATGAGATGGCAATGATCAAAAAAGCAAAATGCTGCGACCGAAAATATATCAAAATAAAATACAGTATTTTGTATTTTGAAAAAAAACAAGAAAATATATTAATGTTAGTGCAGGCGGCACCAGAATTGAGCATTGAAATCTGTGTTGCGATTCGGTCCAGTAGGTAACATTACCGGTTGTATGGGAACCAGTGCCGGCTACTGGGGTTTGTTTCCAAACCCTATTCATGACTCCGACAGCTACATGGCTACAAGGTAGGCCCTAAAACCTCTGACTACTGTTGCAGGCTTCGCCCAGCCAGGGGCTTGTTCTGTGGGGCTGCAGCAACAGCGTTAGGCTATACATGCAGCAATCTAAATAATCAAAAGCATACAGGCCAGATAAATGATGGTCAATTTCACTGTTCATGGGCATTTAAGTGTCCACAGCTAATTTTATTTATTTATGCAATATTGATATTTAAATAAT
This sequence comes from Anguilla anguilla, assembly GCF_013347855.1. Classification (NCBI taxonomy): domain Eukaryota; kingdom Metazoa; phylum Chordata; class Actinopteri; order Anguilliformes; family Anguillidae; genus Anguilla; species Anguilla anguilla. The sequence continues at coordinate 36,401,735 of NC_049209.1, forward strand.
ATGACAATGTTCAATACATACAGTATGTTTATGAAAAGTCCAAAAAGAGGAAGCCACAGGCTGTGGATTGTGACAGAGGGTTCATCGATTTTCTTAAAGTGACGACAGTCAAATTGACCGCTGTGGTATTTCTTCTGTAAACTACTTTTTAACTAGGCTACTGTAGCTACCCTGCAAATACCACAATTATAAATAAATGTTAGCTAACCCTATAGATCCTCAACCAACATACAAACAATTAGTAGTGTATACAATACAATACCCCATTAAAAACACTTTAATTTAAAAATATAACAAATACTTCATTTATTTGTCATTCATGGCAAAAAGAAAAATGACGAAATCTAAGCCTATGTGTTTCTTTGAGCTACAATGTAGGCTATGTGTATACGCATGTCTCTCTCATAGCTAACATTTATATGCATTGCTATTATCAGTTACTCATACATACAAAAATGGCAAGTTACTCATACAAAGCACAGTCTATAAGTTATTAATTCAAACATTAAAAGTGCTATCAAAATTAGGCGAAGTTACAAGAAACAACATTGGCTGTCTTAGCTCACACAAATTTACCAAGCTGTTTTCCAAACCAATGCTATACAATGTTTCCAAAAAATATTTAATGTAACTTGGCTCTGTGTTTTTTTCATTTTACCACCTGAAGAGCATGTGGTCATTCAAACTTTATGTGTCGGTATCAAAATATTTCCTCATGGAAATAGAAATAATTTAAATGAATGTTTTAAACAGCTGATGAAACCTTAAACTCCAGAAAGGATATGTTTATATTTGGTTACCAAGTCAGTTTTACAAAATGTTCAAGTTTTGTATATTTGCAACTTAAAATAAATACTGTTTGTAAAATAAATACTGTACCTACATACATACACTACCTACATAGAATACTTTCATTATCCCCATGGGGACATTCTCCTAGCATCATATACCATTCACATATCCAAGGAGACATGTATACCAAGACACATACAATCATTCACACTACAGAAAGGGGGGGATAAATAAATACAGATAAAATTAGAAATATTTAAAAAATATATTGAATCTTACGAACCTATCCAAAGGTATGTGGACTCCTGAACATCACACCCACATGTACTTGTTGAATATCTCATTCCAAAACCATGGGCATTAATATAGAGTTGGACCCCCTTTGCCGCTGTATCAGTGTCCACTCTTCTGGGAAGGCTATTCAATAGATTGCGTAGCGGCAGTGTAGCACAGTGGGTAAGGAACTGGACTTGTAACCGAAAGGTCACAGGTTCGATTCCTGGGTTGGACACTGCCGTTGTACCCTTGAGTAAGGTACTTAACCTGCATTGCTTCAGTATATATCCAGCTGTATAAATGTATACTATGTAAAATGCTATGTAAAAGTTGTGTAAGTCGCTCTGGATAAGAGCATCTGCTAAATGCCTGTAATGTAATGTAATGTAGATTTTAGAACATGCCTGCTTGTGCTGGGACTCACTTCCATTCAGCCACAAGAGCATTACTGAGGATAGGCGATTACCTGGCTCGCAGTCAGCATTCCAATTCATCCCAAAGGTGTTTGATGGGATATAGGAGAGGGTTCTGTGCAGGCCAGTCAAGTTCTTCCCCACCAAATGTAGCAAACCATTTCTTTATGGACCTTACTTTGTGCATGGGGGCATTATCATGCTGAAAAAGGAAAGGGCTTTCCCCAAACTGTTGCCACAAAGTTAGAATTCACAATTCTCTAGAATGTCATTGTGCACAGTTGGCACTATTCAGGCCAGTACAGTTGGTACTATGCATTCCACCAAACCCAGATTAGTTTGTTAGACTGCCAGATAATGAAGCGTGATTCGTCACGTGTTTCTACTGCTCCAGAGTCTATTTCATGAAGCTCTTGATGAACAGTGCTTGTGCTAATGTTGTTTCCAGAGGTAATTTGGAACTCTGCAGTGAGTGTTGCAACTGAGGACAGATGATTAGTATGCGCCACACGTTTCAGCACTCAGCAGACCCATTCTGTGAGCTTGTGCAGCCTACCACTTCGAGGCTGAGCTGTTGTTGCTCCTATACATTTTCACTTCAAAATAACAGCACTTACAGTTGACTGAGGCAGCTCTAGCAGGGCAGAAATTTGATGAAGTGACTTGCTGGAAAATTGGCATGCTATGACAGTGCCATGTTGAAAGTGACTGTGCTCTTCAGCCATTCCATCCATTCTATGGCCAATGTTTATCAATGGAGACTGCATGGCTGTATGGTTGAGTTTATGCACCTGTTAGCAATGGGTGCGGCTGAAAAAGCCAAAACTACTAATTAGAAATGGTGTCCATTGGCTTTTTGAAATGTTTGCCCCATTAATGTTCTGTATTCTTGTGGGTCACATAAAGCATAATTTAACCATTGTTAAAAAATTGGATTTTTCTAAACAAAAGAATAATAATAATAATAATACAAATAATAATAATAATAATTATTATTATTATTATTTGATTCATGATGTGTTTTTCATACATCCAAAGCACTGGATGCAGATAATTATTCAAACATATAGTGTAGTCATTTAAATAAATTCTTAGGTGTAACACAGCTGAATTGCTGATTATTTTCACTATAAATTATTGCCATTTGACACTTCATGTAACACATAAAGTTTGAATGACCACGTTTTCTTCATGTGGTAAGATGGAAAATCACAGGGCCAGGAAACATTGGGTAGCATTGCTTTGGAAAACATTTGTGTGAGCTAAGATAGATATTGATATCAATAATTTTAATGGCAGGCCTAGACTTTGCACGTCTGAATTAGTGACTTAGCGGCAGTGCTTTGTATGTTAAAAATGTTTTCTTCAGATAAATACAATAATACAGAATTTATTTTGATACAAATTACATGAAGATTTTCCCTACGCCATAAAATGCAAATTGCAAAACAGTATTTTGTATTTCAACGACATGTATCAGAAATATTGCCCATTGCTTCTCATGGGTGAGGGAACACATTGCCTTTGTATGTAATGAATGAATGAAGAGAAACAAGCAGATCACCTTCACTCAATTAGCAATCATTTCTGATGGCTGGACACAAGGGCTTAAAACTGTAATGGTGTTGCAGGACATTAACTGATGGATAAAAGCAGAAAAATTATAATTAAAAAAGGACAACCATTCCACTGGGCCTGATTTCCAATTAAAAATCTGAAGCCTACTGCTTGGTTGATCTTTCACATGACAGTCTTTTTTCATTAAAATTACTGACAGCTGTCCAGATTTCCCCTCCTGCCTCTTCAGCAATTGCGCTCATGCGTATCTCCACTAACTAATCTAATATGTCTCCTCTCATCTCCTCCACCAATCTCAGCCCGTTCCCACTGCCCCTTTTACTTAATCTCCTTTTCCTCCAAAGTGCACCCTGGAAATTGTAGGCAGACTAGCAGATGGAGCAGAAATAAAATGGAAAGTTGTGGGTTTGATGGTTTTATTCTGTTGCTCATTGTGCTTTGAAAAGATTCGGTCTTCAATATGGAAAAACTGAATTACTATCACACATACATACGTTCCCTTTTTAGAAGAATTAAACTATTTATTTTTGCCAGTGATGTAGCCTCCATGGAATACCAATTTACTGTTGACTTTTCCTTAATGAACACTATTTTTAATCAATGATGTATTCATCATAATAAATATGTATTTTTTAAGTTCTCATCTTTGTAATTGTTTGTACAGTATCACTGTAATGCAGCAATGATATGTCATTGAAACACGCCAGATGGACCTTCTTCAAGGATAATTCAAAAGGAGTTAGCCAAAGGTTGTATTATCATTGTTTCAAGGGCCAGTCAGTAATGTCCCGTCTAGTACAACACTGGATTGAACAACTCAACATGCATAAAAATGGATGCACAAAAGTAATTCTGCATTTCCTGATCAATTTTTGTTTCCTATATGAACCTATATTTATTATAAATTCAATAGAAAAAGAAAAAAAAAGAAAGAAAAAAAAAACATGCAAAACTGATTAACATTAACATTCAGAGAGGGCATCTCAGACCATCCATTCCAAGACAAATCCATAGCCACGTTGAATGTTTTCAACAAAACCACAATTACATGTAATCAATGCATAAAATATGCATTGATTTTCTCCTCATTAGCTAATTAAAGACAAAGGCAGACTTCTGAAGAATAAATATAGTCATGTGTTGCGTTTCTCTTCCCCGTTTGTTAATATGTTGTTGTTCTGGTGACTGCCATTGCAGCCTCTCAGCTTTGTGAAACCTCTGCAGAGGTCATCTCATACCCACAATAGAACACTTGAAAGGAAATGGCAGGAGGAGAAAAAAGACAAATTATGCATGTAGCAGTGGTATCCTGTTGTTCAAGCCTGGCTGGAGCTGCAGAGATGCATTTTTGATTACTCTGGTGATAAAAAATTTGCCACGGTACTGGAGTTTCAGCACAATATTCTTTCAATGATGAAAGCTCAGAAATTGAGGGAAAAATAAAAAGACAAAATAAAAGACCCATCTGTATTTACCTTTCAAAGATTTTTTAAATTTATTTTTTGGCAAAACTAATGCTTTGTGTCGTTGTTTTTTATGTGACACAGTACAGAGAAATATTGGATTAATGAGGTACAAGCACACCTCTGTCATTGCCTTCGGGGTGCTGTGGCTGCAGTGGGCAGAACTGAAAAATATAATTCCAAAATACCAAGATTTTATATACCCTAAATTTTAAAGTATACTAATGTCAAAATGCATGGTATACTGAAGGAAAATAAAATCAGTGACTTTAATTATATATACAGTGATCTAATAACATTTGGGACAAAGATTTTTTTTTTTGATTTCACTTTGTACTCCACAATTTTACATTTTTAATGAACATTTTTTTAGTTAAACACTTGTGGTTAAATACACATTCTCAGCTTTTATTTAAGGATAATTTTACACATATTGGTTTCACCATGTAGAAATTACAGCACTTTTTATACATGGTCTCCCCATTTCAGGTGATTGGGACATATATATGTTATGTAAATGAATATTTAGAACTTTGTTGCATGTCCTTTTTTGTATACAATGACTGCTTGAATTCTGTGACCCATAGACATCACCAGGTGTTGAGTATATTCTCTGGTGATGTCCTGCCAGGCCTGTACGGCAGCCATCATCAGCTTCTGCATGTTTCGGGGGCTAGTTGCTAGTTGCCTTAAGTTTACTCTTCAGCATGTGAAACACATGTTCAATTGTATTCAGGTCGAATGTTCCAGTTTTTGGCTTTGAAAAACTCCTTTGTTGCTTTAGCAGTATGTTTGGGATCATCGTCTTGCTGTAGACAAATGGGTTTGTAGGAATTTGCTTGTATATGAGCAGATAGGATGCATCTCTACTCATCAAAATTAATTCTGCTGCTGCTATAAGTTATTTATGCTGTAAGTTTTTTATTGCCTCAGTAGTTCTGTTCATGAACTCTTCTGCAGACAGCAGTCACTGACACATTCACACCTGCCCCCTGAACAGGGTTTCTTATCAGACAGGTGCTTGAGGGTTTTTCTGCATTAAATCCTTGGACCCTAAAAAGTTTCTTGGCCGTTTTTCACTATCTTCATTTTTTTTTTTTTTTAGTTTTTTTAAAATGGTAATTAAGAAGACGCCCCAAGTATTACATACCAGTTTTATCAGAAGTCCCTTGGCAAATCAAATCTACCAAAAACTTCTACTTCTAATAGTTAGATAATCAGAAATAGCAGTTCAAAGCAAAAATTTAATTTACGTTTTATGAAAAAATATGTTTTTTGTAATGTATTTCAAAAGTACATGTCTCACCACAATGAAAACACCGTGCAATGTAAGTCCAGAGTGTATGTAGTACCCACACCAAATATCAAGTCAGTTGAACTTGCCATTGCTTTACAATGTGGTATTATGTACATGAAGAGCCTGGCGCTTGAGCCTTGCACCAGAAAGGACACTAGACCTAAAAATGTTGATAGAAATTATTAAATATATATAAATTATTATTTATTCCAAAAGAACAATTGAAATAGTATATATATGAAGAACTATATACCATAAATAAAAAATTAATTTTTTATTTATGGTATATAGAGTGTTCACAGGCCTACAATTCCAAATTTGGGATAAAGCATCAAGAGTGGTTTATATAGAGTGCCGCCACTTCTCACAGAGCTTAGTTAGCTGCTGTTATCAGCTAATGCTGTGATTTGTAGACGTCTGTTACAGTTTTGCTTCACGTCAGGTAAACTTAGCTTTCAGATCAACCAGAACCAAAAAGCATGTCTGCCCATTATCATTTGTTTCCATTTGGGGATTTGGGGGAAATGTTCCACTTTTATTTTTCAGTTTTTTCCATCTCAAAAGCAGATAATTTATGTGACGTCTTTGTGAATACTTTCCATTTGCCTCCACCATTAAGCTATCACTTTGGCCATAAACTAGCCACCAGAAACAAGTCACTACTTGTAATTCTATTCCTGTAGTCTAGGATGTGATTTTCTCTTTGCTGGGGAAAAAAGGTAAAAATGCTCTTCGTTTTCCAATTACATCATGCTGAAATTAGTGTTGCTCTTACTGATTATGTTAAGTGCATTCTATTACAATTTCCTTTCTAAGAATGACATATGGAATACAATTTGATTGGTGAATGGTCTGATGATAAATGTCAGTGCCGTGCTATGCTATGCTGGGTCCCATTCTGATGGACCTCAAGAAATACTTCCTCAGCCAACACCAAGATGTGTCCGGGCTGCCTGACAGGGACAGCGGTGTCATCTCTCCATCATACGCTCACTGGCGCTCAGAGACTGTCAAACCCCGATGCCAGCTGACACACAGACCAACCTATCATCAGTCAGTGCTCCTGACAGGCTCCTCGCCCGCCTGTCAAAGCCAGTTTGTCAGGTCACCAGGGCCGACCTAGAGCCACACAGTTACTGCAGCGGGATTGAGGGCAGGGTTTTGAGGTGGTGGGGGGTGGTTGCCGTGTCTGATACATAGAAAGAGCACAGCTCACAGGCCACCAGCAGGGATTGTCAAATATTTCTTTATCTCCTACTGATGCAATTTCACATTTGATCATTCACATTCCCCCAGCTCACTTACTGCTCCTGCACCAGTGGCTCACAGCATTTGGAGAGCTTTACTTCAAAATCAGGGGGATTTTGGGGGCAGATGATTTTGTGACTATTGATGACTATTATTTGTGAGAAAACAAACAGGGTTTTTCACATTGAATAACCACATGGTCTTTTTCACAGTAAGCATTAATTATTGAGCATTGGAAACCTCAAGCCTGGAAACCTCAAACCAAATTTTTCTGTATGTGGATGTGGAGCTAGTTATATTATCACCTGTCACCAGGACTGGCCTCAAAAGTACAAACATTAATTACTCCACAGATGCAGAGAGGACCAGGTGCCTTGATTTCCCAGGACAGCTTTCTTCACACAGACTAAACATGATTGTTTAGGCACATTTTGCAGCAGGAATAAATCAATTTTTATCAATTCACTATGAAGCATCAATTTTCTACTAACACACAGATAGCAGGAGCAGTACAAAATGGTACTACTTCACCATCTATGTACATCTGACAAAAACACTCTTGCACTAAATAACCTATGCCAAACTGTACCCCACATAAAACATATTGAACAGGAGTGTGTTGTGGATATGAGTTGCTAAAATTAACAGTGAAATTTGTGCCTTGAAAATCTGTGAACTGATCAGTTTTTCAAACTGAATGCATTACTTATGGTATGGAAGCAATAAGCAATGATAACATGTTCTGAATCATTTTAAAACAGCAACTTTTACTCAGGACAGGCAATATGTGTGTAATTTCATTCCTCCAGGCTTGAAAATAAGATTGTGGATTACCATTCTCCCCTGAAAGAAAAAAATTTAATGAATAAATCCCTTAGCGTGAAAGTCAAGGACAAATGGACTCATTCGAGTGCAGTACATCTCTAAAGCTCCAAAACCTTGGTTCTCACTCTCAGGATCATAATGAACATGGATCACTTCAACCGATACATAGATAATATTGCTTAAGAGCCAAGGACATCACTCTAATGGGTGAGGGGGCAGAAGGTGTGCTGTCTGTGTGTGCATGTCTGTCTGTGGCGTGTGTCTGCGACTGTGTATGTGTGGGGAGGGGGACTCAACGGCAAGTCTGTAATAGGTTCTAAATTAGTTCTAAAAGCAGAAATCTATTGAAGAGTTGAATAATAAATTATTTTGATTATTCAAAAAAAAATTACATTTGTAATAAAAAAAATTGGTTGAAATGCCCATTCTTAGCTTTTATTTGAGGGTATTTTTATACACTTTGGTTTCATCATGTTGAAATTACGGCAGTTTTTATAAATAGTCCCCCCATTTCAGGGCATCATAATGCTTGGGACAAATGACTTCACATGTGTTTCTGATTAGTCAGGTGTGTTCAATTGCTTCCTTAGAGTAGGTATAAGAGCGCCTTCTGTATATAGCTTTGATTCTAGCCTTTTGATTGCCTTTATAATCTGTTATTGGTTTTTGTCAACATGAAGACTAGAGTTGTGCCAATGAAAGTCAAGGAAACCATTGTGAGACTGAGTAATTGTGAGATTCAGCTCACCAGTGTACTCTGTCTTCTTAATGATGTTCCAAATAGTAGATTTTGATTATCCTACGTTTTGGCCTATGTGACTGTCTGTTTTGTGTCTTATTTTTCAGCCTATAATGGCTTCTTTGACTTTCATTGTCAACCCGAGGACAAGAGTTGTACGAAAGGGTAATAACAGACTCTGAAGGCATCAAAAAGCTAAAATCAAAACAAGGTACTGAAAGCTCTCTTCTACCTGCACAAAGGAAGAAATTCAACATATCAGACTAAACAGAAACATCTGTGAAGCCATTTGCCCCAGACATTATGGTGCCCTGAAATGGGGGGACTATGTATAAAAATTGCTGTAATTTCTACATGGTGAAACCAAAATGTGTAAAAATACCTCTTAAAAAAGCTGAGAGTTAACTGTTTGATTACAAATAGAAAATTGTGGGGTACAGAACCACATATAATATGGAGCTCACTGTATATACAGCCGTGCAAACGTCTTAGGCACCCTACATTTTTACATATAATATATAGTATATATTTGGTCTTAGATGTTTATTTTTTGTTTTCTGCGTTAGTGTGTCAGTAGAAAAGAGCAAATTTGAGATTTCCAAACATGAATTTTCCAAAAAATGAAATTTTACAGATACATTTTTGTATTTTGTTAAATAAAGTTAAATTTTAAGCAATAGACTACTTCTCAGATAAAAAAACTTGGGGTCAAGGGTCTCTGGGATTACCTGGAGAGCCAGAAGCATGCGAAACAGCCAAAATCTGCAGAAGAACTGTGGCAAGTTCTCCAAAATGCTTGGAACAACCTACCAGCCGATTTTCTTATAAAACTGCCGGACAGTGTACCTAAGAGAATTGATGTAGTTTTAAAGGCATCGATCAAATCAAACATTGATTTTATTTCGTTTTTAACTATTTACTGCTCTTTAGATTATTTTTTCGATATTTATAACCTTTCATTTCATTATTTTTGAAAGCATCTTAGCTGTAGAGCATTTTTTTACAGGTGCCTAAGACTTTTGCACAGTACTGTATATAAATATATATATATATATATATATATATATATACACACTACCAGTCAAACGTTTTAGAACCCCATTTTTCCAGTTTTATTGAAAATTAAGCAGTTCAAGTCCAGTGAATGACCTGAAATGATACAAAGGTAAGAGTTTTTTTTTTTTAAGTTTAGGTTACCAAAAACTGAAAAATAATGTAATTTTCAGAGTTATAAAAAAGGCCTTTTTCTGGCACAAGTAATGGGTTAACAACTTACAGCTTTTCTGTAGCAATGGAAGTACATTAAGCCTTGAAAGTTGATGCAAATAATTCCTACAGTGTCCCAACTTTTGTTGATTACTTACAAACCCTCTGGCTGTATAAAATCAGTGTTGGAACAGACTGTATTACTACACCCTCCAAAGCATTATTTGGACAATATTTCACAGAAGGAAGTAGTATATTGTTATCATAATGGTGAGAAAAAGGCAATTAACAAAGAAAGACAGTCAGACCATTATAACCCTTAAAAGTGTAGGTCTTTCCTTTTGAGAAATTGCAAAGCAAGCCAAGGTGTCAGTGAGTACAATTTCCTACAGCATCAAAAGGCACTTGGAAACTAGAGGAAAGTCTGACAGAAAGAGGTCCGGCAGACCCAAAGCCACAACAGAATCAGAAGACAAGTTTCTGAGAGTCAACAGCTTGCGTGATAGGTGGCTCACGCACAGCTTCAAGCACAGCTTAACAGTGGTCGAAGTAAGTAAGACTCAGTTTCAACTGTGAAGAGAAGACTTTGAGCTGCAGGTTTGACAGGTCGAGTGGCAGTACAAGAGCCATTGCTAAAATGGCTAAATAAGAAAAAGAGGCTTGCCTGGGCCATGAAGCACCGGCAGTGGACAACTGAAGACTGGAAGAAGGTCTTATGGACCGATGAATCAAAATGTTAAATCTTTGTTTCATTACGTAGGGTTTTTGTATGCCATCGAGTAGGTGAAATTATGGTTCCTCAGTGTGTGACACCAACTGTCAAACATGGAGGAGGAAGTGAGTTGCACAGAGTGACTGGCACCCTGAACCAAAAGGGCTACCACAGCATTTTGCAGCGCCATGCAATACCCTCTAGTCAACGCCTGGTTGGTCAGGGGTTCATCCTGCAGTAAGATAATGACCCAAAACATACCTCCAGGCTATGTCAGAACTATGTTAGAAGAAAAGAACAAGACGGTAGGCTTTAAATAATGGAACAGCCAGCACAGCCTCTGGACTTGAATAAATTGTGTTAAACAGTACGATCCCACGATTTCTTTTTTAATCTCCAATTGTGTATTTGTTCTATGCTTTAATTTCAAAGTACATTGAGACAACTGCATAAATTTCAATAAAACTTTTGACCGGTAGTGTATATATATATATATATATATATATATATATATATTAGGGCTGTCAAAGTTAACGCGATAATAACGCGTTAACGCAAATTCGTTTTAACGCCCTAACTTTTTTAACGCACATTAACGCACGTTAATGATGAACGTTTTCCCGACCCTTATGCTGCGTTCAAGACAACTCGGAACTAGTAAAAAACGAAGTCCGACTTGTTTATTCAGCAACTGAATAAAAAATAAAAAATAAAACTGCTCACTGAATAACAAAATAAACGAGACAAAGTTTTTAAAAAATGATACCATGTCATTCTACAGTCAATATTTGGGAATAAATACACAACCTTACCATTGGTTTTACGCGTAGATGCCCCTTTTGAGACTGAGTGGTCATATATTGTCTTGGACAATCCGTTTGTGAAATATACGCGCATTTGTAATGCTTGGGTACCTTCCAAAATAGCTGTGGGTCATACCACACATGTCGTTTACAGCGTTTTCGCCCTTTTTAGTACAGACTGGCTTGATTGACAATTCATTCATTCAGTAGGTGAGAGTATAAGCTTTCTAACGATGTATAACATGTCTAATTTTGCTTTTGGAATAGCGTTTTATAGGTCAGTGTAACCGAACATTTTCTTATCATCGCATTCACTCTGTGGTAGCAGTAAAAGAGACGCCGTTATCGGTACATTATTCCACACCAAAAAACACAAGAATTCAAAAACTCAGAACTAGGCAAAAAAAAAGCAACAATCCTAAGCAGGGAAAAAGTTGCAAGTAGGTGGGCTAGTTAACAAGAGGGCTGGGTCAACATAACAAGGGAGGCTAACCAGAGTCCAGAACAACAAAGAGTTTTTGGCGCCCTCTGGTGGTTACAGGTAGTCCAACCCGTGACAACAACCTTATGTGTGATGAACTGTAATTTTTTTTTTTTATGACCCTCTCTTATGGGAGGGTCAAAGGGGGGATTGATGAATTGTGTATGCTGTCTGTTGTAAAATGCATTCTCTAATTGTACTGTGCCACCTTGACGAGGTCATCTGCATAGGAATGAGTGAGTTGATCAGTCACTATTGTTTCTTGTCTTTGATCACTGGTGCTTTGTCAGCGCCACAGTGCATCTTTGGAATGTATGAGCTAATCAGACGCTATCGCTTCCTGACTTTGATTACTGGTGCTTTGTTAGCACCACAAAGGCTCATACACTGCTCATCTATCCCTATGTATATAGAGGGTATGCATTGACGTCACTTTCCCACCGGAATACGCCCCCTCAGTCGGACTGAGTGGCAAAACATTCTGCGACGTGGCTGCCTTTAGTAGAGGAAACTGCAAAACCGGGAGTAAAACAAACGATTATCTGCTTAAATTAAAGGCAGTTGGACTTGACAGTAATCCTTACAATTTACCAAAGAACCAGTGGTCCATGGACATTCAACAAGAAATCAGAGCTATCTTTTTATAGACTGCCGAAAGCTAAAGAAAAGAGAAGCAAATGGATCGCTGCAATTCACAGAAACAACTGGAATCCAGGCACTGAAACGTGGATTTGCATTGTTATTTTGTGTCAGGTATGTTGTATTTTTGGGTAAAATCGTACCTTAGTGTTAGCTAGCCAAGCATTTAAATTATCTAACCATCGCCCCTTTGTTTGTAGAACACAAGGCTCGTCATCATGAATGTTTTTTTTAATAAATGCTGACAAAAACTTTACAGTTACACAGAATATAAATGAAAGATGCTAAATATTTAATTGATGAGTAGTCAATACAGTGCATAACTTAAGGTATGATTTTACCCAAAAATCCAACATACCTGACACAAACTGACAACCGCAAATCCACGTTTCGGTGCCTGGATTCCAGTTGTTTCTGCAAATTGCAGTGAACACATGGACTGGAGCATACGAACAATGGACTGTATTGTCATAGTTATTTGTAAAACTGCCGGTCAAAATTATTTATTTATTTACCAAAGGTGGGTGGACACCGTCCACCCGCGTCCACCCCCAATTTAACCCCTGGTTGTATTTCTGAAATACAGCGTTTTTGTTTTGTAGGCGATAAGCCGGGAGGTACTACCCTTTTAAAATTAGGCCTACTACATACGTGAAAACGTTATTTGACCACTGTCGAGTGGCAGAGCTTGAATATTAGGGGGTGCTGAACCAGTTTAGTCAGCCCCTATGACTCGATTATTTTAAAAAAATAAAAAATAAAAATAAATAAATAAATAATAAATAAAAAAATATATATATATATCGCCGTGACTGAACAATGCACGTCTGTATTGGAAGATCACACTTTGTTACAGAAATCTAGCTCAAAAGCTATGACCACAGCAATCGTGCAGCAAGGCTATATCAGAAACAAGTTAGGCTACGGTGAAAATGGAGACTTCATAGTTAATACTTGTTTGTGATATTTAATACTTGCCAGCTAGCCTATTAATTAAAATGTTTGTCATTTTTTTAGGAATTTGGTGAACGTATGTGTGTTAAACAAACAAACTCAATAATATAGGCCAAGTCTGACAGGATGACTTCTAATTTTAGGGCAGTTCACTGGAATTTGGCTTGTCTTCACACTCCCACTGCCTGACAATAGCCAGGTGTTCATGCCAAATGCAGATGTGCGAATGTGTCTGTCTCTCCTCTGGCAGGCTATTTAGCAACTGAACGATCAAACATCAAACATTATCAGTGGAATAAACTATACTCACACTGTAGGAAACAGTGCAACCGAGGATAAATTGACAATACATTTTTCCAAGACTTCTGGACCACAACAACCATTGCTTCAGAAACTGCTGCACATAATGAAATTTATGATAACAAAAAAATGGACCGGTGAGGTTTTCCTAGGTTGTTAAATCACTTTGGATTTCTACATTAACTTCAATGAGCAGCAAGCGCTTTTGCCCTGAAGTATGCGCAGTAGAGGCGGTTTCCCCGTGACTTCCTAGGCTTTACAGTCTGGCCCCTCCTACCATCACCAGTTTTTATGTACACTCTATGGTCTGCGCACATCTTTGCTGGTCTCTCTCAAAAATGCCTCAAAAAAAAAAAAAAAAACAAACAACCAAAAACAAAAACTATCAGACAAAACAAATCACGGAGTGCCGAGGTAGAGACAGCAGTAATGAACCAACATTATCTACGCTCGCTTTCTTCATTTCCCCTTTAACCATGAGCAAATACTCAAATGTTAAACAATAATGGTTTATTTAAATAATTCAGTAATTTCAATAATTGCCCATTCCGCTATTTGGTAAACGAGGAAATAGACGCTGGTAGGAGAGAAACGACTACGGGAAATTTGTCTTGAATAAATTCTAATTTAAAACAATTCACACAAAACCAAATGTGACAGGTGCTGGTGTTTTGGTCCGCAAGTAGGGCAAGGTCATTTTTCAGTTTTTTACAGATTACGAAAGTGCAGATTATAAGCTTTCAAATGATGTGTCATACATTGAAATCTGAAAATAGTTGAAGAAGATATGCTTATTTGAATGTTGGTACTCCTAAAATCAAGTAGCAGAGAAAATCCCCTTGAAAGATCTTGAACTTTTCACACTTCTCACAGGGAGATAATGGGTGGGAACAATAGCTAGTTAACTCCACCCCAACCACTCCCCCACTAGAGTACCTGTAAATCCTTGCCCATTTAGGGGTTACCCTATTTAAAGCTTTATAACTCCAGGTGTGAACACCACAGAGACTAGAAAAATGTCTTAAATGAAGGAATACATTTGTACCATTTATAATACTATCTTAGATTACTTTATATTCATAATTTTGTAAGAAATAAAGTGCCACAAATGCAATGGTCAAGGCAAAAAATCTCAAATGAATTTGCTTCTTTTTTAGTTCGCAATGAAATACTGGGAGATTGCGGGTTAAAGTATACATGTCCTGGATCAAAAACTTCTTGACCACAAGTTCATAAAATCTAAGGGTGGATATGTAGAACTACTAAAGATCTATGAAGCAAAAACTAAGCAGTGTACCCAGCATCTCCAAATCTACCCACAATGTCTAAATTATTAACACTGGTCTAAAATAGCTAAGGGTCCAGAAACAAATCCAAAATCTCTCCAAAAAGGAATATAATGCTTTTTGTCCATTGTAATGCATATGAGCCCCTTATGAAGGTTTAAGATGAAAGATAGATATAATTTAAACATAATACAAACATATAGTCACACAATGCTGCACAGTACCTAAATGTGTAATAATGAACTCTTGTATGTAGCCTATTTCTATACTCTGTACACTCCTATGTTTTCTTGTATGGGAATGGGACGATATAAAAACATTTTTCAGCCGTCCACCACGTTTTGGCAATGTTTCAACACTCTCCTCATCACTGTTGTATGCGTCACAAAAACCATTACACTACTAACTAACGCTTACATTACAGTGTGAAATATCCACATTACATAATACCACTAACCTATTTAAAGACACTCAATTTCTAAAATAACGTAATAACCGAAATATTTTGAGCAGTAGCCTAATACTTACATAGCAATGATGAAATCTTATCTGTGTTCAGTAGATGGAGACAGAGACAGTAAATCAATGGCAGTTATATCCACTTCTGTTTTGCTCCAGAAAACGATGTTAGATAGGTCTATCAGCAAACATGTGGCTTAGCTATGCCCAGAAGTCCTCAATAATAATGGTATTTTCCAAGGAATTACGAAAAATCGTTGACAACGTTTCGTTAGGTGCAACGTCTTTTAATGCTACCATATAGAGCGAATGCCATGGTAAGAAAATGTTCGGTTACGCTAACCTATAAAACGCTATTCCAAAAGCAAAATTAGACATGTTATACATCGTTAGAAAGCTTATACTCTCACCTACGGATTGAGCGTCCGCCATTTTAGCAACCTCACACAGTAAACAAACATAGGCTACTACCACACGGCTTAATTTATGGGCGGTGGCTTGACCAAAACAAAGTGACAATAGCCAACGAAATCAAACATGCTAATTAAACTGCACCCCCATCACGCCTCCAAAACCCGGCTGTAAGAATCACTAAAACAAGCTGACTTTGCTGACAAATTATAAGTATTTAGTGACCCTAAAAATGTTGTTTATTCTATTGAGTGACTTCTTCAACACTTTAACTTTCGTAATATGAAAAAAAGTAAAACAGTAAAAAAAAAAAATTAAAAAACCTTTTTTGCCTCCTAGCGCGATTTCAAGATTTGCGACTTGCGGACCTTTTCTCCAGCACCCGTCACAAATAGCCAAAGCCTACTATACAGACCAATCTGGTGTGTGCTTGTAATAAATGTGTGGGATAAATGCTGTTTCTTTTCCATTAATCATTTGGTATAGGACTGAATTGCGCATATACAATTCTCAAATGACGACTAGCTGCAGTGAACAAAAAGTTATTTACCGTATTACATTTAGAATGTGTTACATTTATACAAACTCTCCCTATATCCTAAGTGAAACTAACATGGATGACTTTAGGCTGTGTCAAAAATTATCTGGCTATTATTAAGTTTGTTGAATAACCATTTATAAATATAAATGTCACTCAAATACACACAAAAATGTTATGGGTAACAAGCATGTCCCTATTTTCTGCTTATCTTTAAAATGTATTTTCCTCTCCTTTCCTGTTAAAGTAAGGGCAGTGGTAACACTGTTTTACTTTGCTCATGAGTGCCACAGTTGAAGTGTTAACTGCCAGATATGGTTTTGAGTGCTCACATTTTCCACCTGGTGGAGGTTTTGTGAACAAAAGTAGTTCCTGTAGAAATACTGCCAGGAAGATCTCTCTAGGCAGAAGCGCCAAATAAAACCAGTGACCATTGTAAAAGTGTTTGGACAAGTTCTCTGGCTCTGTCAGCCATTGCGTACCATTAAAAAATAAGGGCGAAGCACGTTCACCACAAAGCATACAGTAGCTGAAGTTAAAAGTGAAGTTCGTTAAGAAACAGCACGGCTCACATTTACAAACCCGGGCAAACCCCAGGAAGACCCATAAAAAGCGGACCAAATATGTGCCTGTATTAAAATCGGAGAGCTAGCTACATTTGTCTGTCTCACTTGTTATATTCGCATCAAAATTCTTACAAAATATAATATTATAATTTTCAGTCTCAATCCAATTAAAAATTAATTTGGATGGCACTGATTATGTCTTAATAAAGACCCAATGGGATGCCCAAATATATGCCTGTTTCGATATATCAAGAAACGATGTGTATATGTATCGGTTTCAATGTATATATATCAGAAATGATGTGTATATATATATATATATATATATATATATATATATATATATATATATATATATCAGAGTTTTCAACTTATCCCTCCAATCTTAGCAGCAATGACTTTATGAACTTTTTCGATCAGAAAATTGAGGCTATTAGAGACCAGATTTCCAAACTGTCTCCATCGTGCACTATTCCTGTTCATATTAATAAACAGCCCCGCGCCTGGTTACAACAGGAAGATTCACATACAGCGGTACTAAACTGTTTTATGCCCATTAGCATAGATAAGCTATCTGAACTAGTTATGTCCTCAAAGCCGACAACCTGTCTACTCGATCCCATTCCTACAAATTGGGTTAAATAACTATTTCCGGTACTAGGCCAGCACATACTAAAAATCATTAACACATCCATAGTTACAGGATATGTACCTGAGTCACTAAAAGTGGCAGTTATTAAGCCATTATTGACGAAACCAAACCTAGAACCTGATAAAATGGAAAATTATAGACCTATTTCAAACCACGCCAGGCCTGTGTTGGACTTCATGGACAGGCACTCGCATGGTTTGGATCATACCTATGTGACAGGAAACAGTTTGTCAAATTAAAAGAAGAAGAGTCCAGCTCCTTAATAATGAAATACGGTATTCCACAAGGATCAGTACTAGGACCAGTACTCTTCTCGCTATATATGCTACCACTTGGCAATATTATCCGGGCACATGGCGTAGAGTTCCACTGTTATGCGGACGATACACAGATTTATATTTCAATTAAACCTGGTGAAGCACTGCCACCTTCACAGTTAGAGGCCTGTATTGTAGATATCAATCCAAATCAAAAGGTTTGGATGCTTTCAAATTGTATGCTCCTAAATTCAGATAAGACCGAAATGTTGGTTTTAGGTCCTAAAATATTAAGGGAGAAATTGTCTACTCTCACCTTAAACTGTGATGCTTGTTTGGCTGAACCTAATATGGTTGTTAAAGACCTCGGTGTCACCATTGATCCTGATCTATCTTTTGACACACATATAAAAACATATAAAGAATTGCCTTCTTTCAGCTACGCAACATAGCTAAAATTAGACATTTCCTGTCAGTTGGTGATGCTGAAAAATTGATCCATGCCTTTGTTACGTCTAGGTTAGATTACTGTAATGCCCTGCTATCTGGCTGCCCTAATAACTCGTTAAAGAGTCTCCAGCTTGTGCAGAATGCAGCTGCTCGTATCTTGACCAGAACTAAGAAGTATGAGCACATTACAAGATGGCCGCCAGCCCAGTCCTTTGTTTGTGTGCCTGCATGTGAGCTCTTAACTTTATTTTGTTTTAAAACTTTATTTTGTTTTATCTGTGTTTTATACTGATAATCCAGCCAAGGAAAGTGACTTTTTTTATTTTATTTTTTACATCTAATCAAGAGGTGCACCCCTGACTCTCTTTTGGCTTCTTACAACAATCCAAAAGGGAGATAATTTTACTGCTGCTGGGTCTTCTCTACCAGCTATAGCCTGGGCCTCTTTTACCAGCTACAGCCTGGGCCTTCCACCAACTACAGTTTGGCCTCTTCTGCTAGCTACAGCCTGGGTCTCCTCTGCTAGCTACAGCCTGGGCCTCTTCTACCAGCTACAGCCTGGGCCTCCCCTACCAGCTAGAGCCTGGGTCTCCTCTACCAGCTACAGCCTGGGCCTCTTCTACCAGCTACAGCCTGGCCTCCTCTGCTAGCTTCAGCCTGGGCCTCCTCTGCTAACTACAGCCTGGGCCTGGGCCTCTGTTATTGGATTGGACATGTTTTATCCACTAAAACCTTCTTTGCCTTTTTAGCTTACAATCTTTTTTATTTTTTGGCACACATCGGCTCAAACAACCTGCTTTTTCAGCGGGTACACACAAGAGTCTGCCATCATTTCCAATGGTGGTGGTACTTTGGACTTCGGTTTATCATCCAGGGACGTTTCTTCCTTCTGGATTACAAAGACTTTTGGACTTCCTACTCGGTGTGCATCAAATCTTATTCCTTTGTACTCTTATATGTTATTGCAGCAGTTGACTCTCTTAATTACTCCTCCTCATTAATTTCGACCAAACCCTCAGTGAAAGGTAAACAAATACAATGTTTGGCACTGTTTTCAGACGTGTGTTAATCATTCTCATGTTGTTTATTTCTGGAAATGTTCACCCAAACCCAGGGCCCGCTATTCAAGGTCCCACTGCCTCTAATCTGTCGTTTTGTGAACGCAAATCTTTGGGCCTTTTACATGTTAATATCCGTAGTTTGTTGCCAAAACTTGATTATTTAAAATCTTGGGTGCACACTGCAAACCCTGATGTTCTGGCTATCTCTGAATTGTGGCTTAAGAAAAGTGTTTCTAAACTTGAAATTCAAATACCGGGCCACAGTGTCTTTCGTCAGGATAGATCCACTAAGGGAGGTGGTGTGGCTATCTTTGTAAAAGACCATTTGCAATGTTCTGTAACAATGTTTAAGTTGGTCCCCAAGCAATTTTAACTGTTACTGTTGAAACTTAAACTGTCAACAAATTTCACTCTCTCTGTTGCCGTTTGCTATAGACCACCCTCTGCTCCAGCATGTACACTAACAGCTCTTAGTGAACTTCTGGCCCCTCGCATTTCCCATGGGCTCTTCCCCCAATCTTCGAGAGTGCTTCGAGAGTCGTCTGGTCTCCCCCACCTCTGTGGTCCAGCCCCTCTTTCGTCATTGCCTCCACCCTGCCCACATCTGTTGCCACCTGCTGCTCCCCATCACCGCCACCCGGCCCCACCCATCATCTGAGCCACATCATAAACCCTATAAAACTGACTGACATGTTGGTCACCAGTCAGCACCCTGAGCTGACCAGAGGAGGATGGGTTTCCCCCTTGAGCCTGGTTCCTTCCAAGGTTTCTTCCTGTCTGCCACAGGGAGTTTTTCCTTGCCACTGTTGCCTTAGTCTTGCTCCTGTGGGGGTTTAGGCCAGGGTTGTCTGTAAAGCGTATTGTGACAACTGCTGTAAAATACGCTATACAAATAAAATTTGATTGATTTATTGAATTTGATTGTTTTTGATATTTATACATTGAAAATCAATGTATATATATCAAGAAAGATGTATATATATATATCAGACTTCATTAAATTTTTCCTGTTTGGCACCCCATATATATATATATATATATACACACACACACACACACACACACAGTTGAGAAGTATAGATTTTGTGATCTACCATATTTTACATGTTCACTTTCCATCCATGTGTAAGGTCACTCAAAGCCCCCAATTCAGGGAAACCATGTACATATCTGCTGTGCATATTGGGGCATTCAGTGCTCTAAACTTCTGCTATCACCCATCAACATGTAGTGCTACCTAGAGACAGAGATGGCAAGAGATGTGTTCCAGTTTACAGTTAGCTGGATTTATTGCTGTGCTCCGTGGGGTGGCCAGAAAAGCATGCTTTGACTGACTCAGAGAGCACTCCCGTTTGTCTGCTGAAGGAACACAGGGTTTGGCCAAGCCAACATTGGCACATGAAAACTGCCCAAAAATGTAATCGCTTAACTCCTAGAAATATATGTTACCTGCCCAAGCTACATTGCAATTACCATGATGTGGAAAGTTAAGGCTGCAACTCAACATTTTTACGAGACAGGAAAAACTGCATCTGACACTGTTGGTTCCTGGATTCTGCCTTTAACCTGAACCATGACGAGCCGTTCACTGTTCACTGAGGGTTTTGAGTTCTTTGCTGTTTTATGCAGGTGTGGTACATGGCATGCACTCTCAGGAAGATTGCTTTTGGCAACTTGCATTCAGCAAATTTTCGACAGTGCTGTTCATATTTTGGACAGAATTAATTGCACATTTCATACATTTTTGTTAATTACACATTTTGACAGTTTTTTTAATGCAGGCTTAGCTTGAGGGATATTTCACAAGTGGAATTACTGGAAGCTAATTCTGGTCCTTACTGATAAGAGCTAATCTGAGAATCTCCTTCAGATAAGAGGGTATAAACTTTGGTTGTGGTCTGTGGACTGTGTGTGTGTATTTCAAAGACCTGGGAGTGGAGTCCTCCAATAATCGGCACACCATTAAAGCAGTTAATTGCAAGTGAGAAAAAAGGCCCTCACTTGTAAACGTGATCCCTCTAGTCATCATTCATGCTTCAATCAACAAAGTTTGACATCTGCTTGAACCTAAAGCAAATCAATAGGAAGCTCCATAATCTAGTTCAGTGATAGCAGTTTTGATAATGTTTTTCAAAATGAATGGCATGTAACTACCTTATTAGTTGGTAAAAACATGATTGTTTTTAAAAATAAACAATATAAAGATATTTCTTTATGGCCATTCTGGAAAAAAATTAAGAATAGAATCTTCAGAATATTACAGACGATATATCTGTGTATCATATCTTTACAATTTCCAAAGTGTTATCAATTGATAACTATTATTTGTCTTCAATAATTCAAGCCTACAACTTAAAAGAGGAAATAGCCACACATTAATACATCAAATATGTATTAACATAATTTTTCTCTCTAGCTTCTGCTTTTTCAGCAAACAAAGGAACAAATTTGAAAAAAAAAAAAAAAAAACAAACAAACAAAATATTGGAATCTGAATTTAGGGATATGCAACCACCAACTAATTTTATTTCCATGCTGACAATTCTCAGTTGAGTTAGGGTTATTGCATCAGAGACGTGGGTTGAAGCCCCAAAATAAATGCTAGAGGACCACTGCTAATAAAAATCTCCCATTCTGTCCTGTTGATTTGCAGCGCACAGTGTGGATGCAAAACACAAGCATTGTTTGCTTCAGTATGCAGTGGAAGAGCTAACAAACACACACGCACATTCACATTCATATCAACCTCAAATATAACAATGCAAATTTTGATAAACTTGGCTGGCTGGCTGCAAATGATATTAGTGGCCTAATCAAGTTATTTTTGGTGTGGATAAAAGCTGTTACCCTTTTATCGCATATTAGTGTCTCAGCTGCATCCGTCTGCTCTCTCCATCTCGCCCCTCTCCCATCCCATTTGAGTCCCCCTTAGTGTGTGAGACTAATGAAATTAGACAGCGTAGTTAGTGACAGGGCATTGTCCTTCCTTATGCTTCAGATCCCCTCAATGCTCTCCTGAGTAGAGTTAACAGGATATTTCTAATCCTTCACAAAAATGGATTAGTGCACGGGGAAATTATGGGCAAAATGTCAGGCCACAGCACCTGCCTCATGCCCTGTCCATCAGGCCAAGATCACGGAAAGCAGGTGCATAACATATGTTTGCTTCGGAAGAAAAACAAATTGTAATACTTTCATCGTTTTGATATTTCTGTCTCTTATATCTATTGGTTAGCCCATTTTTACCTTTTGTTTCCTTTTTTTCAATTTTTTAAAGGATCATTCTATACATAAACCAGTCTGGATTCTATACCAGACTGAGGGGTCCTTTCATACACTATAGCATGGTGTAAACAGGATAAAACACCCAGCAACCCCCTCATTCGTGTTAATTGAAAGAGCAATCCATTTTCACTCATAGATTTTTCAAAACACAGCGACATCAGTGACTTCTGCTGATTAACAATGATGAAAGCCATTTGGCATTTCATTCCATGTAACTGCAGTTGTTACACATGTGGTATCAAATTCTGTTTTTACTCTCTGTTATTCTTTCCTGATCCTTTATTTTAGGAAATATAATGCCACAATTCTGTGAAGATTAAATGAAGCAAGGCAATCAGAATTCTGATAGATTTGAACTGTTAATATATGACACAGAAGCAGAGGCTAGAACTGATCTGATAATAAAGCATTAAGTCATCCGTGCCTGTTCATATCGATTGGTAAATGTGTTATCAGTACAAAAAAGAATGCTGTATCCAGTCGGAGTCCTTGTACAAGTCCATATTATGTAGATATACAGTGAGCTCCATAATGTTTAGAACAAGGGCATATATGTTTCTTGATTTGGCTCTGTATTTCACAATTTTTAGATTTGTAATACAACAATTAAAACATAGATTCTCAGATTTAATTAAAGGATATATATTTTATACATTTTTGTTTCACCATATACAATTTACAGCACTTTTTATACCCCATTTCAGGGTACTGTAATGTGCGGGACAAGTGGCTTCACACAGTAAATCACACAGTTTTTAATTAACAATGGTCTTATAACATAAAAGAAACCCATTCAAATTTTCCTATAAAACTGGCTATTTATGAACTCAAAAGCAAATAATAATTTTATTAATAAACACAGATTTACATCAGATTTAATCATAAAAGTGTAATTTCTAAAAATTAAAATTTTATATTCGACCAAACATTAGAATGGGCAAGATGTGTCATGAAAGCAAGTTTGACCATGATGTGATTACTGGTGCCAGACATGGCGGTTCCAGCATCTCCAGAAACAGCTGGTCTCCTGGGAGCTTCCGAAACTACAGCCTCTAGAGTTTACATCTTGTTAATGAGAGGAGTCAGAGTCAGAGGATAATGGGCAGACTCATTCTAGCCAAAAGAAAGACCACAAATGCTGAAATAACAGTTGTTTATAACAGCGGTGTACAGAACGGCATCTCTGAATGCACAACACGTCAAACCTTGAAGTGGGTGGGCTATAGCTGCAGATAACCATACCACTCCTGTGAACTCAGAATAGGAAGATGAGGCTACAATGGACCACCGAACTGCACGACTGAAGATTGTAAAAATGATGCCTGGTCTGACAAATCAGAATTTCTGCTATGACATGCAAATGATAATGTCAGAATTTGGCGTAAACTGCATGAATCCATGTGTCTGATATGTAGTTTTTAGATTATTAGATTTAGATTTGTGAAACAGGCAATATAATTTCCTCCAATAAACTCGCTTTGTGTGACTACAGGAGTGCTACTGTTTTCTCTCTCTGCCCCCTCTTCACAAACACCAAAGAAATGCCTCTAGTGCAATTAGGGTCAGACCTCTAGGCAGACCCTCTGGTCTCTCAAATGTATACAATGCCCTAGAATTTTCTCCCATGAAACTTTTATTACTTTATTGCCAGTGGGGGCCAAAGACACACTGCATGACTACAGGATGCTGCACAAGAATGTTCCTTGTTATCTGAAATTTGAATGCAATTTGTGATATTTCATTGAAATAATTGAAATCGCATTTTATTGTCTGTATAGATAAGGATTGCTGATGCCTGATCATTGGAATCTACATTGTCAGACCATTTCAATTAAAAGCGGAAAATAACGTGGTACTATTTTTTTTGTTACATGGAAAATAGTTTACCCGCAGATGTAGAGTAGAATTGGATGTCTTTGGCAACAGATACCACCTCTTTGTGAAAAATTGTAATATGTAATAGACATTCATTTAATGTAATGTCTAATGTAAAATAGCAGTAGACTTCCTTTTGGTTTTTAAAGAGATATTAAGAAGCTGAACTAGTTCACCTCCTAATATGTTCATGTTTAGTCTCATTGGAAAGACTATAAGAATCTTTTTGATAATAATGTCATAGGGCTTAGCCCTGCATTCAATAAAACATGGAAACTATAATACGCAAATCTGTCAGTTTTCAGATAAGACCGTCCCTGTATGCAACCACAGCCCTACACTTCACACCTCACCATATCAGCACAGCCAGGTTGACCCCGTCACTCTCTGCCACCTCCCTCATGGAACCATTTAAAAATGCAGACTTTTCTTTTGCTCGGGAGTCAGTCAGGAAGAAAAAGGAGTTCTTGGGGGCTTAACATCAGCCAGTAACATCTGTTGTGGCGGACATTCTGCGGTGGATATATGCTGTTAACGTTGAATCTGGGGCCTGGTGTTGTGTGGTGTTTGGTATACACAGTATCTGACATTTTTGTCTTACAGCTCACCTGGCATTTTCACATTTTCATCCCTGGATTTTTAGAATATTCGGCTGTCTTTTGGTTTTGAGACTTAGATCTTTGTATTCTGGGACTATTTTGGAAGAACAGGCTATGGTTTGGTGTTTCTGTCACAAATTTATTTCATGGCTGCAACCTCTTTATGTCTATAACATTAGTTTTTTTTAAGGTAGTTGAACCTTGTCCTTAGATCAGACACAAGTATTTTTTGTAACTTAATACATTTCTTAATTTTAATCTGGCTGGGTTGTACATTTGATAAAGGTTGATCCAACTGGGCGGTCTGCTTATCAACAAATTCAGCGATTTAATTAATAATTTATATAAAATTAAATTGACTAAATTTATTTTACAGGTTTGATAAGTGAGGGGTTTTAACAGTTGATGCATTTGTATTCGGTATTAACAGTTACATACGTCAAATGAGGGTGTTAACTGGTTAAAACTGATTCAAAAATTAAACTTATTTCACATAATCCTCACTTCCCCGACATATCCATCCAGCCTTATGTCAATGGTGCAGGCTGGTAATGGTGGTGCCTTGGTGTGAGGAATGTTTTATTGGCATACTTTTGGCCCCTTAACCTCTTACCGCAAAGCCCCTAGTGGTCGGCACGCCGGCATGCCTAGATTGCTCAATTCAGACATCCTGTGCTCCTGCAACCAAATTATAAGTTGAAAACACAAACTCGGTGTTCTAGCTTTATTAGTAGACGATTCAGGACAACTATGCCGAATACGGAGTTTCGTAGTGCCACCATTGCCGCGTTTGTCGTGCATTTACAAAGCACCCCCTCCCTGCAGTCTCATCTGTAACTACACCCCCCACGCATGACACACTGGACAATAGTGTCGATCTGGGCATAAATGAAAACATTCTTTTACCACTAAAAATTTGTATTCCATCGTAGCAAAGGGATAAAGCCAACAATAGTCGAAGGTATGCCAGTACAGCTGTGAAAAACGCTGCTCACTGAACACTGAAATAAACGAGGAATTTTTCAAAACTTATACCATGTCCTTCCATTGTCAATATCTGCAATTAAATATGGAATAAATATACAACCTTATCCTTGGTTTTACACGTAGAGATGTCCCTTTCCAGACGAAGTAGTCATATATTGTCTTGGACAATCCGTTTGTGAAATATACGCTCATTTGTGACGCCTGAGTACCTTCCAAAATACCTGTGCGTAATACCACGCATGTTGTTTTCGGTGTTGTCGTCCTTTGTAGTACAATCTGGCTTGATCAACAGTTACTCGATCCAATAGGTGACAGAATAAGCTGTCTAACAATGTATATTATGTCTATTTTACTTTTGGAATAGTGTTTTATTGCTCAGCGTATGCAAAAATTTTGTCTCATTATAGCTGCATTACGCAGCATATAGCTGCATAATGGACAAAAATCATTTTATTCATTTTTGGAGAGATTTTGGATATGTTTCCGGATCCCTAGATATTTTAAGCCACTGTACTGATGGAAAGCTTGTAATTCAAACAGTTGATTTGTAGTGAAATACATGATTATGTTGTGATTTACAGCAATTCATAATTTAGAAATTTTGGATAGATTTAGAGACACTGGGTATACAGCTTACTTTTTGATTCATAGATCTTAAGTAGTTCTGTACATTAGATTAGATGCACTTGTGGTCAAGGGTTTTTTTATCCAGGACATATAGTTTATCCTGCTGTATATCTCTCAGTATTTCATTGCAAACTAAAAAAGAGCAAAATGATTCTTGATTTTTTGCCTAGACAATTGCAGGTGGCACTTTAGTTCATATTCATAATTTAGGAAGAAATGATCTAAGTTAGTATTGTAAATGGTACCAATGTCTTGCTTCATTTAAGCCATTTTTCAAGTCCCTGTGATGCTCATATCTGGAGTTATAAAGCTTTAAATAGGATACCCCCTAAATGGGCAAGGATTGGCCAGATTTGGCATGTGCGCTAAGGAGATAATACCAGCTGAGAATCATTTGAATGCTACAGCATACTTAAGCATTTTTACTGACCATGCGCATCACTTTATGACCACAGTCTACCCTTTTTCAAATGCTTCAAGCAGGATAATGCACCATGTCACAAACCACATCATCTCAAGCTTGTTCCATGACAGAGATTTCAGTTTACTTAAATAGCCTGCACAGTTCTTAGATCTCAATCAGAAAAAGCACCTTTTGGATGAGATGGGACGGGACGTTTACAGCATGAATGTGCTGCTGAAAAAATCTGCAGGAACTGCGTAATACTATCAAGTCAGCATGGACCAAAATCCCTAAGGAATGTTTCCAGCACCTTATTGAATCCATGCTGCAACAAACTCAAACTTTTCTAGAAGCAAAAGAGGGTCCTATCCAGTGCTAGATAGGAGGCTGTTTCCCTCTATATACACATTTCATGCCATAACATTCAAAGATGATAAAAAGTTCCAATGGTTTCATGGACATTTAAACAAACTGGCAGACTCAGAAGGAAATTATAAAATCCAGAATGAAATCCTGTATTGGGAGAACATCAGTAAGGTTGGAACATGAATCCCTGCACAGTATTTCATTCTTTACAGCAGGAATACACACTTATTCTCTCTCTTCCAATATTAATAAATGTACAAAAGCGAAAAAGCAAAACATTATGCACAACTCCTGGGTACATATTCAATTTTAACTATTGGTCATCGTTTTGTAATGTTCCCAATTATATTTCACTACTGGCAAAACAGTAACATACAGTATGTTAATTTTTGTAAAAGCGTTGGCAGTCTATGTAATGCATACGACCTGAGCACATAGCTTCTTGAAGCCTTAGCTCTATTGTGTATATGAACCTGAAAATGTAATCAAGTGAAACATTCAAAAGAGTACAAAACTGCTGAGCTGGCACATTCTGCCTTAGATTTCCTGAGTGTTTGCAGGACTTTATTCACATTCAGAAAAATTACAACAAAGGGCAGCATAAAATTTTCACTGGAAAATGCAAATACTCCATGTGCACAAAAGCACTCAATGCCTGAATTCTACATCCCCAAATTATTTCCATTAAAAAAAAAAAATCTTTACAGCTATGTATGGAAATGAGTCAAACAAATGTTTAGTTCTATTCCTTTAACCCTAATTTTAAGGACAGTGGCAGTTTTGTCCTTAATCTTAGGACCGGTGGGAGTGCTAAAAGCACAGTTTGAATAACACGTAAATACCAGAATAAAATGAAATTGTACAAAGTAAAAAATCAAATCTGGAGATTGAGAGACAGCACCTCGCTAAGAACAGGATTGCGTAGTCCTGGATGGAATGTAAACATTTTTTTCTTATGAAGAAAGCAATTCAGCAACACCTCCTTCATTACATCCTTGTTGTACCACTCAGTCCATCACACCATAAATGATCTGCTTGCACAGTCCCTTACATTATATGTGTAACAGAGTCTCTTCACAACTCAAGTTGTGATTTATTGTACCATTAAACCAGGAATGCAGTGTATTGTCAAACCATTCACCCAGTGGAGAAAAGAAGGCAATCTGTGTTACAGTAGCAGAAGTAATGTGGGTTAGACCATGACGGGTTCAGAAAGAATGAAAGCAAAAAATGGTGGATGCTTTGTTTGTCACATGAAATCATGATAATTCATCATTCATCTCCTGCAATCAGGTCCGCCTTGGCTCCCTATTCATGGTTTGCTGACATCTCTGTGTTGACGGGCTGAGAACTGCACCTCTCCATTGTGGTTCAGGATCTCTAAGCCAGCAATAAGGATTTTAGCTATGAATTGATGCCATGCCTATTGCACTGCCAGGCTCTGGCTTTCATGTTGAGCTAGACCAGGGCTGTCCAGCACTGATGCTACAATACAGTAGGCCTGATGGCTCTTTCTGAACTACTCATACTCTTAAAATTGGGCAAGGTGGCAAACATGGTTCAACTGACACAATGAACAGATGCCAAGTACCTGGCTGGGAAAAAAATCCAACAGAGACAGCACGCTTATAAAATGTTCATTAAAGGCTATAAGCTAGTCACATTTGAGGCTTGTGACTGCTTATCTAACTTCTGGTTGCAATAGTTAGCAGGCCCTTTGCAACCAGAAGTTCTTTGCCCAACATCCTCTGCCTCCCCCTAGACACACTGAACTTTTGGAAAGTTTCACAGGCACTGTATACTGAGCTGGATAATCTTATTATAGGCTAACATCCTTACCTTCATCCCAACAGCCTTCTTGGGACTTTTCTTGCATTGATCAATAGGGAAACACTGTTAATGAACTTTACTTGGACATTTGGAATTAGTAATCCCATGGTTCAGAAAGAGCTTTATGAAAATTGATGAACTAGGCTAAATCTTAAAAATTACTTTTTATACTCTCAACTTTATAAAGAGGTCCAATATTTTAAAATTATGAATTGATGTTCAGATGAAATGTATTACAAATTAAATATTTCCCACTAAAAATGCATTTTTAGTATGACAGGGTAGTGTATACACGGATTGCTATGAATGGAAGGTACCTTGTTAAAAACTGAAGGTGAAAGAATTCTGCATTCTGGAAAAAACCATCTAAAGCCCTTTTGACTAATGATTCCACCCACATAAATAATGATGACATAAATAATCAAAATTGGCTGCAGAAGTGAAAATTTAAATTGGACTGTAGTAGATCTATTTTACACAGAGAAACTCAATAACTTGTCTAAAACCAGACAACATTACACAGTTGATTTTTTATTTTTTGCTGTAAAAGCTTGAACAGCAGATCTGTTTAATTCAACAGCCAGAGCTAAATCCTTGGAAGGCTCCATCCGGTGGTCTCTCAAGCGAGTCCAATTTCAGACGAGCTGACATGGGCACTCCGGGACCTGTACGAATGCTTTGTTGGCCAGAGCTTTTGGAAACCCTGTATGCTCTGGGGTACAGAAATCAAATCCAAGTGAATTTATAATAGGCGGGAAAGCAACATTCCCGGAGAAGATGGCACTGATCATAATTGCTCGGATTACTGTGACCTTCACAAGGTTACGTTTGGAACGGGCTGTCTCTTTCTTTCCCCTCTCTGACCATTGAACATCTGGTTGAAATTCACCAAATACTGGAAAGTTTACAATATCCAGCAAGTCAGAGAGTATATATTTCCTGTAGAAATCAATTTCATACGTGCAATCGACAAAAATAAAAATGTATTATTAATTCTAATGTGAAGTTCTCAATAAAGGCCTCATTCTTTCTGCTTGAGAAATAAATGCTCATGCAATTCACATTCACAGCTCAGCTGCCTTTACCGTGCACCACCCCTCTATGCCTCTTCCGTCTGTATGTATTTAGAATTTTTACTTATGTTCTGGTCTAGCATAGTTAACTTCCACTAGTGCTTTAGTGATGTTGCATCTTGACTCACTGGTCTGGGAATGTTATTGCCAGGCCTGACGTGACTGCTTATATTAATTAGGTAAATGCATTTCTGTTTCCCATATGTTGTACATGGCCGTGGATAACAGCATATGCTTAATGAATGCAATGTGATGTAATGCCTTCTGAAAAGATGGGTGTTTTTTTCCAACCATGGCAATAATCTATAACTATAATACCATCACTATAATGAAAAAATGTCTGTGCCAACCTGCTAGCTAGTCTTTAAATCAGGGACATTCATGCTGTAAAGCAGTGTGTGATGCACATAGCTTCTGAGATTTCCCATTGGTTCCCTACTTAGGGCACCTTCAGGAAATCTCATAAATCCCTCTGGCTCTAAAGCGGAGACTGAGGATTTAGCACTCCATGCTTCGGTCTGCTTCCTTGATCTCTGTCCCCATTCCCATCCACTCCCTCACCCCAGCAACACCCCAAAACCATCCTTGAAACAATTACATTTCAGTGTGGCAGTGGAGGTACAGTAATTCTCATGCCAACCACACATTTTGGCATTAAGCCAAAGAGGTACAAACTGTGCCTGCTTGAATAAAAGACTGAGCAGTGTTTTACTGGTAACTTAATCTCTGATTGTGTCATGGATTGAACACATTCCATAACAGGAAAATGTGTGGGTGAACATTTCCCACAGAGAGAGGCTGAAGCATGAAAACGGTGGTAGCAGATTTCAACCAGCACTCAGTTCTGGCAAACACATAAAGCTGGAGAAAGACTGTTTCTGCAAATGTCTGGCAATACAATAATTTATGTTTTTGAACTTTGCAAGACATTTCATCTGTGTATTTACACAAACCTCTAGACAGACACAGGTAGACAAGCTAAAGCGATTGCTTTTCAAGCACAACTCAATAGTTAGAGAAACAAATAATGTTGAAAAAGTTCAGTATCAGGTTTTAACCTACTCTCAATGAATCTTCAGTAAATGACAGGAGTAAATACAAAAACATAAACAGTAGGCCATCTGCTCTCATAGAATGTAAGATATTGCCTCACTTTTTGCACTGTTTATTCTACAGAATGACCTGGTTAAATTAAAAAAAAACAATCTGATGTATTTTGTGATGTAAAAACCTCACTCATAAAGTGCCAACTTCAAACACAAATGAGAAAAGGTATCTTGGGGGTTAAAATTTCTCAGTAAACAAGGTCTTAGATATTCAAGCAAAGTATACCATCAGACAACAGTAATTCTAACTGTGACATCCAAAACAAATTACAGCTTGTGTGAAACTATATGCACGTGTGTCTCCTTCCTGCTGTGAAAGAGACAGCAGGAGCAAATGTATGACATATGACTCACTGGAAAGGGAAAAATAAGCTTAATTGAATCGATTTGTGAAAACCAGCATCTTTGCTCAACTGATTCCCCTGAGAGGACACAAGCCTGAGTCATGTACCTGAAATTACACAGCCTCACATCTCACATCTTTTCCTCCTTTCTTTAAAGTCCTCCCAGTACTCTCAAACTTCAAAATGATGGAAGTGCCTCTGCTTTATTCAACTTTCAGTGTAGACTGGCAAACATGGTGGGAATGATTAAAAAGAAAAATCAAAGTGTCCCCCTTCGGGGTTTTTGGCAAATTTGCCAATAATCTGTTTTCCATCTGGGATTTGTCAGACCTCTTACAGAGCAGAGTTGCCTTGAAACGTAGGGGCTGGAGGGATATTGGTTTGTTCTCTCCATGGGAGAGAGCTGTCCGTGCCAGGACATAAGAGCTTCCATGCAAACTGTGTTATTACAGTCATGTTGCTGTTCTTTCCCAGAGAGGATCACAAGAGACAGGGCTGTGTCTGAATCAACCTCCTAACTACTGTGTCCTCAAAATATGCACTGTCTACTAAGCACATTGCATACTGTTTAGTGCACAATGGGCAGTATGCACAAAATATCCTCAATACTATCTTCCAACTGTACCATGGAGGTGTAAATACCCTTGTGGCAATGCACACACGTTGTTGTTTTGGAGGGATAACATCAGATAAGCCACACCTCACATTTAAAGGAAAGCTGAATGTCATATTCATGAGACCAAAATAATCATCCTGCACTGGAAATAACATCTTGTGATTTTAAGAACACTACATTCAGAGAAAACTTCACAGACATAACAACTTTCTCATTTAGTGTACTCTTTCCTCAATGGTAGGCAAGTACAATGAACATTGTTGGTTACCTCCCGCAGAAGCACTTAGCCCAGTGCAAATTGGTAGGGTTTGATTATTATAAAAGGTCAGGAGTTGAAAGTGCAGGGGTCAGAAAGTGAAAGTCCTGCCATGTGTTTCTTCCACCCATGAACTCAGCCAGCGGATTCGTTCACTAATTAGTTCTACCTACTGACAGAAAAATTGGGCTAATTAGCAAATTCAGGTAATTGGAACAAAATACTGGGGAAGACCTTAACTTTCAGAACCTGAATTTTCCACCGCTGCAAAACTTCAGAAGGTTCACAAGTTCTAAATCACAAACATTGGGTAGCATTGCTTTGGAATACAGCTTATTTAATTTCGGTGAGGCAAGATAGCCTATAGTGTTTGCAGTATAGTAACTTGGCGTTATTTTGATATCAATACTTTTAATGGCAGGCCTAGATTTTTCCAGTTTGAGTGAATGTGTTTTAAGCCATGTTTCCACCGCAGGAACTTTCCCCAGGAACTAGGAACATTTTGAGGAAATCAGTAAACCCCCGCAGGGACCAGGGTCTCAATTAAGTTCCGGGGACTTTATTTTACCCCCAAAAAAGTCCCTGCTTGGGGGGTAGTATTTTTCAAAAGTACAGGAACTTTTGGGGTGGGGCGCAAGCGCTGAGCATTTCTGATTGGTCGAGTAATCGCAGCATTTTATTTCAACCGCCATTTTTAAAAATCTGCAGCCTCAAACCAAATTATTATTTTCAAAATGATAACTTGAATTCAAACTTTTATGTTATGTGGTGCAGTAGCCTACTTTTGGTTATAGCCTGCCAACGTCTACAGATGAGAAATTAAGATTGAGGATTATATATGTGTGCTCTTCTGTTCTTTCCTTGCTTTAGCATTAAGCCTGTTTTATAAAATATTAGGCGTCCGTGCTGGGACAGCATATTACGTACCAAAATGGTTTAATTTGGTTGCTTAATATTTTCATACAGATTTTCTTTGTTAGCCCAGTATAATTGACTCAAAACGCTTGACACATGTGAGCTGGGCTATGCGGTAGTTCTGCGTAATTTACAGTAAAAGCAAACTGGAAAAAATCACTTTTTGTCAGGGTAAAAAATAACAGGTAATTATAGTAATTGTCCCTTTTGCTTTTTCAAACTGCCATAATTTTACTCTGCAATTCTTCAATTCCACAAAAAGACTAGACGGACCCTTTATGGTGCATGGTTCGCATTTGGAGGGCTCACTTCAAGTATTTAGCTGCTCCGCTAGCAACTTTGAAGGAATCTAAAAAAGATGAAAGCTTTTTGTCTATTATATCGCTTTTTCATACGACTAATTTCAGACTAATTTGCCTAATCTTCGCGGGTCTTTAGACCGCGATGGAAATGCAACAATGGGCTGAAGGAACCTTTTAGTTCCTTGAAAAGTAGTTCCTGGGACTAAAAGTTCCAGGTACTTTGGGTGGAAATGCGGCTATAGACAGTGCTTTGTATGTTTCAGTAACTTGGCATTTTTGTAAGTTGAAAACATGTTTTTTTATGAGATGTTAACACTACTGGGTCAATTTCAACATGCCTTCAAGTTGGTTGGCACACCATTCATTCTTTGCCATATTTCTCTGACATAATTAATGTTAGAATATTCTAGTATAAATAGTAGAAAATAGAAGTTAAGATCTCAGCTATAAATAAATATATTTTAATGTCTACAAATGTTTTCTAAAATTAGGTCACCAATAATTAAAGTCATGTTGTGCACATGGGGTGGGTTGGTACAATGTTAAAAAGCTATAGTTACAAAGAAAGACCAATAGAAACTATTTTCAAAATGTACTGAAAATAAGAACCAAAAAATATGAATATTCAATGGAATAAATATAATAAATATATAAAATATAAAATGTATAATAAATATAATATAAAATACAGTTGAAACCGGGTTGGCTGGCACAATTATTTTGGGGTTGTGCAAACCAACCCTGGTATAGGCATGCAGTTAACAACATGATAACACATGCATTATACATATACACAACGTTTCCGCTGGTAAGGTTTTGCCGTGGCGTGGCGCCACGGCAAAATTCTTGCCGCCATACCATAATCATTTTTTTTTTTTAAATAAAATAAAAAATATATATATACTGTATATAGCCTATATATTAAATTCATAAATTAAAAATGTTAAACTTTCTAAATATTTCTGCCTAAATGCGCTTTCAAATCCATACTGTTGCGTCCACATATTTATTTTCAAAAAGAGCCTAGGCCGCGAATGTCACACGGTCTGTCAAAGCATCACTTTTTTTTCTTCAGCTACTGAAAGACAAGGAAAAGGTAGGTAGCGACGCTTCAAATATTACAAAAATACCAGTGTTAACCAGTGTTTTAATTGGACCAAAATAAGTGCCGGTACCTACTCCTCAAAATACATACTGTTTAAAATAAATTAATGTTGGTAATCAAAAGAAGAGTCGGTACTCATATACATGTCTCGACAGCTCCTGCCCATCTGAAGCACTGGCGTTAACTATCATTCGGTGATGACAACTGGCGGATCCTAACTGTTCGGGCAAGTGGAATGCCTCATGCAGTTGTCTGATCGGACAAGTAAAAAATAAATGTGATAAATATGTAACTTTATCTGAAAATAAACAGTGTTTGTTTGAGCCGAAGCGGAACCTGTTCCAGTTGAGCTATGTAGGCTACGTGCCTACCTTTTTTTTTTTTTAATCTAGAGCTACTGTTATAATGGTACAATGCATCTGATTAAAATGGTGACCTGGAGAAGCCCGTCAGATGTCGCGACCGCAAATTGTTGGCAAATCACCAAAACAGCGCGAATTTTAAAAAATATATATATATTTTTTTAGGGCATTTAAAATGTTACCGTGATTCAACTACTTCAATTTCCATACTACAGCATGGTGATTTTTTCCCATGAAAACGAAAGGAAAAGTGTTATATTTTTAAGGTTTTGTGAATGTAGTGAGCTAGCAAAACTGAGAGTTAGGCCACAGTTGCTACAGCTGACAAAGAGAGCTGCATTCTAATGACGATTATGATTGTAACGAGAGGAGCAGTCTCACAAGCTGCTGCAGTGTCCAGAAATGAATACAGATAAAACGAGCTAATAAAAAATACATTAATCAAGCATCTAAGTTAGTTAGGAAATTTTTGTATCATGCTTCTCAGTAGAATTAGAATTTAACAGAACAGAATCTTTAAAGCTATTTTTCTCACTTTTTCCTTTTTTTTGCATGGACATGGACATGTTTTGCATGTGAACTCTGTCATTGAGTGTGAGAGAGACAGAGAGAGAGGGCTTTGAATGTGGACCCAGCTCAAATTATATTGTTAAATAAAAAGATAAAACATTCTAAGTACTATTTTGTCATAGTAATTGAGTTAATTTAGCAGAAGTGTCCCTTTTAAAGTGCAATCTGTAACTTTTCTTGAGTATCAATTTTGGTTATATAGTGCTCTATTCTTGAAGAACTTCTAGATGGACAATGTGCTCTTTTAATTGTTCTCACCCCACCATAACTCAAAATACAGGCCTATTTTTCTTCAATATTTACAAACAATACAAGGGTTAACAAACCTTTTATGGTTTTAAAGTACAGCTAAAAGTACTTTTTAGCTCTTGCAAACTGTTATTCCTTGTATCAAGAGCTCGTCAGAGCTATAAGATAGATTTAGATAATAAAAAATAAACCGTTAAGAAGTCTCAAGAGGTTATGTTTTCATAGTCTTAAACATTTTTTGCCTTTGCTACACCCCCCCCCCCCCCCCCCCCCCCCCTTTCGGACACCCACCACCACACCAAGAGATCAATTCCACAGGAAACACTGCATATACAGTATGTTTAATGCCTTTTATCACATAAACTACCAAACAACCAACAAGCCCACTCACATACGGACCCACCTCTATGATAATATGATGTTACCCAGCTAACATCACTTATCACAGACTTTCAAATCTTACATTTAAGTGTAGCTTATTCCTATCTCTTCTAATTGGAAGTAATACATTTTCAATATTTCTATCTAACATGGTTTTATGACATGTTTAGTGTTAAGACCTTTTTTGAACTTTTGATATGACAAAACCGAAATGTTTGCCTCACAAAAAAGTGAGTCATTTTGTATATGTTTTAACATAATACAGGACTACAGTGGAAGAAAACAAAGATTTTGATATGACATTTTTGTGTCTGTGACTTTCAAAAAACTAGATAATAGCTGTGTGCTATGCCATCTGTTAGTCACCAAAAGATTGTTTACATTTGCATTAATTTGGATTCCTTGACATACGCAATACAATAGCCGAAAAACATTTCCGGGAAAAAAAAATTCACTTGCATATTTTGGCAATATGTCGCAAAATATTTACTGACGTCTTCCACCATTCAACGGAAACAAAGAGAGGGTAATTCTGTGTTTAACCTGAAATACGTAGCTCAAAATGTAGTGTTACATTTTGCCCCACGTTACATTTGGCACTGCTCTCTACTACTAAGAGACCACATTTATATAGCAGATAAAACTATACATACTGTATTATAACATACTGTATTATAATTGTTACGGTCTATATTCATAGGCCAGGGTGCACGTGACTGATGCCCTACAGCTTCCTTATTATCTTGTTAGGATTAATAATTATTATAGAAAAATGGTCCCGTATGGCTATCTTGATTTGCTTGTGTAATGTGTGTTACTTTAAATATTTACTGGCACTCTGGAGCTTCACCCCGGAAATAGTAGGCTGGTTGGATAAGAGGCGGGGATTCCTCGCGGCGCGAAAGGAAGAAGAGATGAAGCGAGGACCAAACCTGGAGACAAACTGTCTGAGCCTTTGAAACCAAAACCGAGCGATTATTTCCACACACACATACACCTACACAAAAAAGTGTTTTCTTACCGAGATAGCTGTGGGGCTTAATGAAAATAACCAAAACTTGAACACTACAACGATGACGGCTTGGGCTCTCCCCTGCGGACGCCGAAGCAACCGGCCTTCCCGGCGTCCACTTGTCGTCCTGGCGATAAGGTAGGCCACTGTTTTCCGCTCATTGCGCATCCAGTCAAGATAGCCATTGTTGGTATAATTAACTGTTCACCGTGATGTCCACAACAACAACAAGTGATGCAGAGAAGTTTACTATCCACCCTAGATTGATCAGCGAGCAGGAACCATTGTCGGTGAACTGCGCGTGTGTTTAAATCTTTTATTTAGTTTATCTCTGCCCTCCGTAGCTGTGTGTGGAACATAGTACTTCTTGCCAACAGGTATGCAAAATCTGAGGGTGATGTGCAGAACTACTAAAGATCTATGAAGCAAAAAGTAAGCAGTGTTCCCTGATGCCCCTTAATATCTCCAAATCTATCCAAAGCATCTAAATTGTGCATTTCTGTAAATAATAACATAATCATACATTCAACTACAAATCAACTGCTTTGACTCATGAAACTCAAATTGGCATCATTTTGAAGCAGTGATCAGTATAGGGGTCTAAGATATCTAGGGGTCCAAAAACCAAAATGAAAATGAAATTTATCCAAAATGAATAAAAAGCTTTTTGTCTATTATAAAGCATACAAATTTGCCCCTTTATGATGCCCATTTATATCAGATTAAAAAATAATACAAAAAAATAAATAAAAAATCATAACACACTGGTACACATACCTTAAATGCATTTTTTGCATGGGACGACATATGAAGTTACTTTTATGATCACTCCAAGGGAAATTTTATGTTCATCTACTACATATCAGCACACACTAAATTTGAATGAGTATTTTCCATGCCATTTCCATTCCATACAAACAGCTAGGGCTGTTAGCCCCAAATACAAATGCACTGAGCATTAGTAGCAAATCCCAGCAGTTGTCTCTTATGACCACTGAAAATATACCAATATCAAGAATTTGACAGAATGTCAATAATTTAAATGTTACAAGCAGTAATACATACATGTTCATATATATCCTAACTAGACTTCATGCTTCCTGCTCTTCTGACCCACTCTACAAAGAATTTGTTTTAGCCTTGCTGAGTTGGCTAAATTCGTAAAATCTTCCAAAAACCAAAGGAAAAAAAAAACAATTACACCTCAACGATTGCTTGCATATTAATGTGTAATGTTACGGTCCAATGCACAAGCTGTGCTGAAGCAACCACTCATGCAGATATGTGGGGCTCTCACTGTAATAAAGTTCAAATGAAACACGCCATACACTGTTGGAAAACTTGTACAGTCCTCTACTCGATAAAAGAGTTATCAATCAAATCTGTAAGAACTGAAAGGAGATACACCAGTGTAAAATCCAAGTAGGGTTTTGCCTGTGGCTGTTGTAAATACCTACCTCTGCTTACTATTTGCATGTTATTTAACAGATTGTTCAAGACAATAAATGACCACTGAATTTTGAAAGAAACATCTTTATGTGTAAAACCAATGGTAATATTGTATATATCTTATAATGTATATAAAAATCCCTTTATTTTGCTATTCATTGAACAGTGTATTCACCACTGAATTGACATACGGGCTATTGTTGGATTTATCTTCTTGCTATGACGGAATACAAATTCTTGGTGGTTAAAGAATATTTTTATGAACTCACAGAATGATGCTATTGTTCCATGTGTTATGCTTGGGGGGTATAGTTGCAGATGAGACTTCAAGGAGGGGGTGCTTGTTAAATGGATGACCTATGCGACAATGATGGCACTGAAAACTCTGTATTCAGCATAGTGGTAGTGTATTGTCTACTAATAAAGTCAGAGTTTGAATGCAGAGAATACAGAGTTTGTTGTTTCCACTCATATTCTGATTGCAGGAGCAATGAATGTCTGAGTTGAGCAACTCAGCACAACAGCATACCAGCTACTAGTGGGCTTGTGCAAATGGGTTAAGCAAGAACCAACAACTGCAAATATATTTCACTGATACATCATTTATGTTTCTATGTTCATTATATGAGCCACTTTTAGAGCATGTACTGAATTCATTGCAGAGATAAAAATCTGTAAATGCTTATTCAACCATACATTAGTAATAATAATAATAATAATAATAATAATACGCTTTTGCAAGATATTAGCACACCATTAGCCAGCTACAAATATGTACATGTCAGTATTCCAAGTATGCACTAACAGAGAGTAGGAAACAAGCTTCCTGAGCTGTGAAATGCATTGGCCTTGAAAGTTTTGGTGTAAACTAAAAAAAGAATGACAATGGTTTTGTTTTTTTCATGGAGGGCGTTTTGAGACAGAAATGAAATGTAAGAAAAACAAATATATGGCCAATAATATTCTACTTATGACAGGGAGATATCAATGTCAACTAACAAACTAATCTGAATTAATGCAACGTGACAGCTATAGTCTTCTCAACAAGCAACCTAATTCGACAAATGATGCCACTGGAGTGACATTATTCTGAGATAACCCAGTGACAGTTGCTTTATCACTATGAAGGCAACATTGATATACTGGGCAGTCCTAAGTATCTGGACAGTGAAATAGTGTCTGTTTGGTTCTATACTCCAATACATTTGGTTTGAAAAGAAACAATGAATATGAGGGCAAAACACAGACTGTCAGCTTTGTCCGCGCTTTCCTCTTTCCATCACGTTTGTACAGGTTAATACTCCTCTTATTTGTCCATACAACTTTGTTCCTGAACTCTACAGTTTTTATGAACATTTTAGCAAACTCTAACTTAGTCATTCTTCTTGAGAGAATGGTTTGCATCTTGCGGTGAACTCTCCGCTGTAATCTTCTCTTTATGGGAGTTTGAAACAGCTGAACCCATAGTGTTCTTGATCTATTTGACAGTTAGGGATTTTTCTTTACTATTCAAAGTATTCTTCAATCATCCACTACAGTGGTCTTCCATGGTCTACCCGGTCTTTTTCTATTGCTGAGTTCACCTGTGTACTTTCCTGAACAATGCACCAAGAAGTTGGTTTAGGCACACCCAGTGTTTTGGGTATGACTGATCGACTTATTCCGATTTTCCAGATTTATTCAGATGGCCTGCTTTACTGGCACTACTTATTTGGTCCTCATGTTGAGAAACAAAAGCTACATACTCGAAATGCAAATGTGAAGCCTAAAATCAACTTTAGTCCCCCTAAAATGGGGTAACTATGTATATAAAAGGCTGCAATTTCTACATGGTTCACCCAATATGGATGGACACATCCTCAAATTAAAGCTGATTGTTTCAATGTTCACACTGTATGCATTGTTTCATTTCCAATGCATTGGATTGTTTCAATAATGTGCTGGAGAACAGAATCAAAAGAAAAGACTCTACTGTAGCTGGGGTATTGTTTTAAAAAAAAAAATTATTTTTCAACTGCAGGCACAGGCGGCACATTTAAATTGTATTAAATAACTGTGGATTTAAATTAGCGTTAATTCTTTTTTTTTCACAGAATCATTCTTGCTTTGTAATGCTTTTGTAATCTTTGTAATGTTCGTCAATCTCTTTCTCTCTTTGAGATTAACGAAGTTTCTACCCCAAAGCCATCACCACACTGAACTGAAAGTACGCCCCCCCTAGACAATATTTATACTGTACTATACCAATATTTATTCATATTCATATTTACTTGTGCAATACTTATATTTATTCTGTGCAATACTGGTATTTATTCTGTGCAGTCAGGTACTCTGTGCTTATTTGGTGCATACGTAGGCATAATGGGTATGCATGTGTGAATTTGTGTGCATGTGTGTCAGAGTGTGTGCACGTGAGTGCACACGTTTGAGCTGTATGTAGTTCTTTTTTTATTATTCCTTTTTCATCTTTTATATTTGTATTACCTTGTTTAACCTTGTATATTTGAGCTCCGCTCAGGCAGTGCGCCTGAATTTCGTTGTACACACCAGTACAATGACAATAAAGAAATTCTATTCTATTCTATTCTATTCTAAGAGCTAAACAGCTTAATCCAGTAACCACAAAGCCAGTTTCCACTAAAACTATCAAAATCAGGGGTCAGTTTCCCAACAACTTATGCACAGTTCCTCCATCTTGAAAGTATTGAAAAATCACTTCTTCTTGCACTCTTGTTCAGACCCAACTTTGGTATGAAAGATGTATAACTCCCAAGGACCTCTATAACAAAGGGGTTCTCCCAGACTTTACAGAGCTCTCTACAAGGCTCAACCTTGCCAAATTCCAAACTTTTTAATTTTGTCAGTCCTCTAATTCACCATTTCGGCTGTTCTGAAACCAAGGAAACTTCCAAGGGCCAGGCCAGAGTGGGCGAGAGAATACTGGTCAGATAAGGTAGCTACAATTCGTATAAAGTACCAGTTATCTATAGCAACAAACATATAGGTATTGTGCTGTATTTGAGAAAATAAAGAGGCTAATATTTTAATAGCATACAGATAAATTCATGAAAAAGTAATTAACTTTACAAGTGTATCAACTAGCAATAATGTACCTATGGCCTGCTTATTCCACACACAAATTCGTGTTTACACCACAGTTCTAACTAAATGTCAAGAACAGCTAAATACCGAATGAGGAAAAACACAAAATAGCTGACTACGAAGCAGCTACCATATGATATTCTCACACGCTAAGAGGTGTACAGGGATTAAAGCAAAAAATATTCTTCTGACTGAAATTTTTTTTTCAGTCATATTCCCCATCTACAATTTGTAAAACAAGTTACAGAGGAGGCCCCCACGTTAGGGCATGTACACACACACTGTCCGGCTTTTTTTTTATTTTTAGAAAAGGCGGGTGCTGCGCCACCTTTTTAGAGTGGCCGCTTTCTTTCTGCCGTGCGGTCGCTTCCCATAGGTTTTCATGTAAAAAAGTCAGAGGCAGCTGAGAAAAAGGTGGACAGTGTGTACACGCCCTTAGCCCTCGATGCCTGCTAAACAAGTAAAATTGTGATATTTCAGCACCACCTGACGCATAACCATTGCTGCTGTTCTCTAATGCTGCCGTAAAGTTGTAAAAAGGCTTTATTTAATTTAGACCTACACTTTATTTAAATACTTGAGACCAATAGCGTTTTAAGGGAAGAAGATGCTTCTGAACAGCTTTTCTGCGCCAGTTTGCTTTTATGTAATTTCAATGCTGTTTTCAATCTATGAAATAAAACTGATACTTTTTGCAAGTCTTGACTCAGTTTTTAGTCATACAAATAATCAACCATCTACATAACTTTTCAGTGCATATGCTTTTATGTATCTTATTATAACACCAAACAAAACAATGTTTTTGTTTTAAGTGAGCCTCTTATCACTTAGCAGAAAAAATGAAAAAATCTAACTAACAGCACCAGTATTAAAGAACAATAAGTGCAATTCTTGTGCAAAAGTCTCTAGAGTGCTTTTCACTTTTTCTGCTTCTTGGCAGTGAAACCATATGCCTGAAGCTTGGCTACACTTGATACCCATTTCAGGGTTTTTTCTGTGGAACTAATAGGCTATTTAACACTAGAACCACGGTGAAGTTAATCGGTGGATTACTGCGGGAGTGCATCAAACTGACGCTTTTATTTTTAAATGAAAAAAAAAAGCCATGTATGTGTATTTAATTTAAAAAATCGGTACAGGGTTAATTTAAGGCAGATCTTTAGAATCATAGGGATACTTGAACTTTGTGTTTTCGTTATATATATAACGAAATATAGTATAGTATAATAATGTGTTTATAGCTTATTTTGCATGACAGTGCCACAAATAGAGCCTTGCTTCAGAAAAGATTAATCACTGTCAGTACATCCATGGTGTAACTTCATCGAAAAGACACGATACTAAGCTTTATCTACATACACAAATCTTTGCTGACCTGACAGTGATTTATCTTTTCTGAAGCATTAAAATATTGTCCGGGACACCGTGAGCCCGGCGGCTGTTAGGCTGTAGCCTACGGGACACCGTGAGTTTGTGCTACTGTCAGACACGCCCATTCTCTCTCGCTCACACACACGCACACACACACACACACACACAAAGCAGTAGCCTAACCTCACAAAATGTAGCCTACATACAACGACGTGACAAAACCCTTCAAAACCCCTATGTCCCACTATAATGGCCACCCATTAAAAGTCTATCTGCATGTTATTTTCTTTTAATTATAACGTGTTATTCTCTTTCCATTACTCTTGAATTATGCTATGCATTGTGTGTGTGTTTATATTGATTATATTGTATAATGAAGACGGATAGGACGTCCTCACAGGCCAAGTGCTAGGGATGAGGGGAAATTAGTGTGTGCATACAGGTGAACACGGCATTTGGGCTCATCTAATTGCAAATTGTCACGATTCTTAGCTGCTGGAATAAACTTTCCTTGTGGATTATTCTCGGTCGGAAGATGTGGGTGGTTGCAAAAGGATTGCTTTCTTCTCGTTCGTCGGAGTGGTGAGATTGCAGGTTGTTCCTTTTTGAACCGCGGCTTCTCGCTCCTTCTTCGTCACAAACTTTGACTTTGATTGCAATCTTGATTAACTTTATTTGTATTTGAACTATTTCTATTGCTTACTGGACATTAAGACTCTCATAATTTGGGGGTTTGAGGGTATTTTGTCACATTTCTAAATGTATACTTTTATATTTTAGTAAAGTTTTAGAACTTTAATCCCCGGGTGTACACAGTGTAAACTTGGTTACAACACTGTCTAATTACTGTTACCATCTATATGGAATAATTAATGTTGCTAACAATTCTCTGTGACTTAACCCACATGGAATGCCTTTCATGCTATCTCCGCTTGTTTTTATTTACCATCACAAACAAGACAACACTTAATAAAGAGGGTGCTAACTGCAGATTACCTTCAGAATCGGACTCAGAGTCTGACTGTTCTCTTGCAGTCTATTCTCTTGCTGCATACAGACTACACCATAGATTAGTTGTGTGTCGTTCATGAATGATTAATTCCTTTTGAACAAATCATTTTTGTGAACGAAAGGCCCAGACTCACTGCCATGTAAGGA
Organism: Anguilla anguilla; assembly: GCF_013347855.1. Classification (NCBI taxonomy): domain Eukaryota; kingdom Metazoa; phylum Chordata; class Actinopteri; order Anguilliformes; family Anguillidae; genus Anguilla; species Anguilla anguilla. The sequence continues at coordinate 36,446,484 of NC_049209.1, forward strand.
TTCGTTGCTTTCGTTCAGCTCTCAGTGGTGAGAGACCTTTTTCAGTTTGTTAATTTGGTAGTATTTTCTTAACTCATGTAAATAGCCTATGTGAGAAAGTTTGTGCTGGAGCTACCAAAACCTGATGAAACTGGATAGCGAAAAAGATTGCTTACTTCAAATCAAAAATATGTAAACGCTTTAAAGAATTACCATAAGCTTAAATTGCAACGTAGCCTAGCCTACATAATAATCAATCTCAAACTGTATAATTTATTTGCTTGGTTAACAAGCATTCCAATTTTATGAAGAATATGTAATAATAATAATAATAATAATAATAATAATAGAGGAGTGCCGGGACGAAAGTAATGGAGGGCGAAAGTAACATGCATTTTCTCAAAAACGACAGGAGCTGCAATGACGTGGTTACATGTGCACGTGCATATAACAGTGCACGAGCTTCATACAAAATTTCGCAAATTTAGTGTTTATTTTATGTTTCTGTAAGTTTATTATTTTTCACATCCTCCGTCCCAGTATTTTCATTCTCCCGGTCACTTGTCTCCCCAGTGCCGTCTCTGTGTCTGTGTTCCCTGAGCTGCTTCACTCCCCTGTATTTGCGTGATTTCACTATTCGGGTGGTTTTGGGTTTTCGTGGTTTCCCCCCTTCTTTCCAGTCTCGTTTTACTTACTTCCTGCTTATATCTAGTTTTACTAATTTCTACTAATCCTAACTAACTTATAGATTGTAAAGTACTAACCTCATTAATATACTAACATGTTAATATTACTAATGGATTAACAAACACTAGTTTTGGGTTTTTGATAGTTTAAATCACTATACTAATACATTAACCCAGTGGTGTCAAACTCGTGCCATGGAGGGCCGTGTGTATGCAGGTTTTCATTCCAACCAATTAATGCTGCCTTAATTGAGTCCAATTACTCATTCAGCCATATGCGTTTAACTGCATTGAAGCACAGAATATAAGAAAATTTTAATTTAGACAATGCGGGTCACCATAGACGTCGGGTCACCATTGTGCACAAACCTGCATCCCTAATTCAGCAAATAATTTAACTAATTATATAATCAAGATCTGAGGCTGGAATGAAAACCTGCATACACACGGCCCTCCATGGCACGAGTTTGACACCACTGCATTAACCATTCTCCCCTTTTCCATGCTGCGCTGTAGCTCCGCTCCTTTTCTTTCTAGTCTGCCCTAACGCTGAGTTCTACAATTGCCTGCACCTGTCTTTTGCTCTAACTGCACCTCTCTCTCTCTGCACGTGTTTTACCTGCTAATCTGCTAATACCTGTTATCATTGTTGTCTATGTGATTCCAGTCCGCGTTTTGTCAGTCCCCTGTCATTTAATTAGTTATCCTAATGTTCTTCACCTGGATGTTGTTTGTTACTCCGCCCTCACTCACGTAACCCCTCCTTGATTGTTATCTTCCCCAGTGTATAAATGTCAGTCTTTTCCACCAGCTCCCTGTCAGAACGTTGATCGTATTCACTGTGCCGATGTTTTGTAAGCCTTTCTTTATCGAGATTCCTGAGGCGCCTTTTCCGTACGACTTCGTGTTTGCCTGCCCCTTTTGTTTGATTGCTTTCTGGTTTGACCTTCGCTTTGTTTTGACTTCTCTTTTGCCTGTTCCTTTGTACCTTCGCCTATCTGATCTCCTGGTTTTTGATTTTTTGCCCGTTTATCACTATTCTTTTGGAAACTCGATTTTGTACCGTCCTATCTCTGATTACCTGGCTTTGAACTTTGGACTGAATAAAGACAACATTTTTTGGATTTCCCTGATCTGCGTTTGGGTCCTTGCACAGAACATAACACATTGTTGGTAATCCGTATAAGTGGAATAAACCCCTCCGGGCTGTCCCGTTATTGGAAAATAATGTAGCCTACTTCGGGGCTGGTTAAGCAACCCTACATTATTTTCCAATAACAGGACAGCCCGTGGTTTATTCCTTGCATATATTACAACACAAAGGATGAATATAAAAAAGGGGCCAGGTGAACGAGAGGGAAAGACACTAAGACATCTAATCACTGCGGGTTCTGGATGAGAATGAACCTCATGTGTGCATAATGTGTCACTAGAATTAGCATTTTTGATCATGGTTATCTGTGGAGCTGGTCGTCCAGCAGTCTTGATCCTCACCTGCTGCGTAATCCAAACTGTGAAATGGCTGTGACAACAAATAATCCACAAGATGTTCTTCCCCATCCCACTCTCTGCGTCTGTGTCCATGCCTCTCTCTGACCCCCTCACTCACGCGTCAATTGCCTCGTTAGCAATAGCAGCACCACTCTCCTCAAAATCCATTCTCGCCGTTAGCTCAGTCCTTCAGGGCTGCTACAACAAGCTAACGCAAGTAGCTAGCTACTGCTCGATAAAAAAGGGAAACGTAAATCTGAAAAAAGGAAATTTGGACAACCTCTTCTGCCTCTATGGACCAGCCTCTGGTTGAAAAGGCTTAAATAAAATGTAATTTTTTAGTGATGTGTTTTAAAAGTAGTTAGCAATTTGCACATTATAATACAATACAGTGGTAGAGAATCGAAGATGAAATTTGGAAATTATCATTGGACCAACACAATGTCAATATTGTATTCTGGTTGTTGATTGGTTAGGGAGGACGTCCTCCCTTGGAGCATCATTTTACATGTTTTGGCCAATAACAATAGATTAGCATGAAAAAAAAATGAAGTACATTAAATTGATATGAGATCCCGCCCTAAGGAGGACTAAGGAGGTGTCGCTGTTGAAGCATTTTAATCAGAATTTCAATAATGGATTTTTTCCAAAGAAGAGATAAAAAATATTTTATAAATGATACTGAAATTTGGTAATGGTTTATTTCAACCAATTACTCTTTTTTATATTTTGATCTCCCTCTTGCCTCTCAAAAATAGAGGAGGAGCAACCTCCTCTGCCTCAGGGACAAAAGTAACATTGCACTCGGTCTGTTTTCGGCCTAGTTTATGTTAAACTCATATATCCTAGAACGAAAATTACAGTTGATAATAGTGAAGGACGTGTGCAAGTTGTGTGTCATAAAATATGGGATCTCTATTTCTATTAATTTGAGATTTGGGATCAAACAAAAAAGCGTTACTTTCGTCCCCAGGTCTCCCCATTATAATAATAAATAATCCGTAATCAACCATTGAGAATTTCCGTATCGTCTTGTTATGCACGTCAAAACATTTAAATGATCAGATTTAGTAAAATCAGCTAATCATCAAAAAGATAGCATAACAGTTTAAAGTTGAAGGGATATGAACACCACAACTCCATGAACACCGGAAGCTTTGAAGTGCAATAAAGGCTTGCTTACAACTTAATTTATAAAATAGATGCATTCTCATCGGCACGACCACTAAATAATCTGATCTTTTAAAGCTCTGTGGATTATCTTATTTTTATTAACAAGCCCTTTTTTGATAGCACGGCGAACGAAGACATTGGAAAAGTCAAATACGCTGAGCAATCGCTGGTTAAAAACTACCTTCCACTTCAAACTACCAAACACTTCGAACTAATAAACCGCTGCTCAGTGCATTCACTTCTACATCATTCAATAGGCTACGTCATTCTGTGGTGTATTTTCAAATTTACCACGCCCCCTCCACAAAATAAGATAGCAAAACTAAGTTTGCCTTTTTGCCAGGTTCCAGTTTTAATTTTTTTTTTTTCTGCCAGGACAATAGAGAAACGAAAAGGCTTGTATTTTTTAGCTGCTTATAAAATATCTGATGTTTATCTGGTTTTCTCTTGTTCTTCACTACTGCAAGAGGGAACTAGGGACACATCCCCAGTAATAAGGATGAAATATAAATCAGAGCATGTATAACTACCATTTTAGAGCATATTTCTGTGTATAAACAGGTTGTCATGCTGCGCGGCAAGCCGAAAAATAGTGCGGTGGGTGACCGGCTTGAGCCTCTCCCGTCTATTGGTCGTAGCAACAACAGTTAAGAACTGGACGTGGATCTGTCGTTCAGGAACGAATCCGTGAAGGAACTGGACAGTCTGTAGTTCCTTTGGTGTAGATCCGGATCCAGAACGAGTTAGACTACGTACTTGCTGTTCCCACAATGCCTTCGTATTGCAATGGCAAACTTGCCTGTAATGAGTATAGAATTAAAAGCAATTGGCTTACACTAGCTGGTTAGCCCAGCTACTACTAAGAAACGCTATAGCCTATGGGTAGCATACTTTCTGATTTGTGTGATGTAAATATTAACACAGATAATTAATGTTAGAATTTTCTTGTTGGTATTGTAAAATTAGCATTATAATATTTTCTAATTGTAATATTACTTGTTTGCATTTATTTCAATAAAATAAAACTAAAACATCTGTCTCAACAAATATTGAGACATGTATAATGCAAATAACATGAAAGTGAGGGAGTGAGTAATGTTTTTATTCACCATGTACAAATGCTTTGAAGCATTTGAACATGCTAGTTTGCAAGCTGAATTGGTTTTAGAACATTTGAAATGGTCTAACAGGAGATTCCTGAAAAAAACAGGAAGAATATGGCGAAGAGAAAAGCGGATGGAGTTGCTGATTCTATTTTTACTGCTGTGAGCTGAAGGAGGAGTTGATCAAGATGACAGAAGTGCTTTGAGGTGCTTTGGAGGTGAATCTACCGAATGCAGTGCAGTGCATAGGCTAGCCTACTTGCTGTGGGATTGTCGGATATGATGATATTATGTATGGAATTACTGGCCATAATTCCATACATAACGACTACCGACTCTGATGATAAAGAGTGTAAAACTGAAATGTCAAACCATGATTCTGCGATATTGAAACCTTGATCCACTAAATAGATATAATAACTGCAGTCCTGCACCAGTTAAACATTCATAAGAAATTGTCCCACACTGCCAAATATTGTGCTTTTTAAATAAAATAATATAACTTCACCAATAGATTATATTGTTATCATCAACCCTTTTGTCATTTGCAAACATTTTATTAGGCTAATTCATGACTCCTATTTACATGCTAACAGGCTACTTGAGTAAATTGCACAAAAACATGCCCATATAGGCTATTCGTTTTTTAATTTAAAATGTTTTAAAAATGTCAGTGAGTAGCATAATAACAGTGTTGACTTGTGCTAGGCTATGAATTCACCTATGAAGGACAGTAGGTGACATGTCTTTTTCCAGGGACTATAGTCTGAAGTCGGAATCAGTCACTACATGACTCTCATTCTCGTTAATTAGGAACTGGACTCAGTGAATGAAGATTCAGAGGTCGGAGGAACGAAGGACTTGGTGAACGAATCCGACAACAAATTATTTTACTGAACGGAGTAAAAGGACTCGTCCCTGAAAGTTACTGGAATTCCCACCACTGCCAGAAATGTCAACTTTTCAGCCTGCACTGGTTTTGTTTACTTCCTATCCAGTGCAATTCTGGTCTTTGACCCATAGTGACAACTTTCACTCACTGAAGCAAAGCATGCAAATAGATACAAATGAGGACATTGGTGCAGTATGAACACCTCATCAGAGAGTTAGGACAGATCTCTTCTGGCCAGTGCTGAAGAGATCCCCCTGTTTTCAGCCACTGCAACACTGCTGGCTAGATGACTCATTCTTTTGACCTGGATGCATTTCTCTTTCCCCTCATATGACAGATGGCTTAAAGAGACTCAAAGTCACATTACACTTGAAAAGATAAGATTCTCCCTTACAGGCTCCCTTATATCCTTTTACAATACCAGGAGACCCTTCTTAGATCACCTAGATACGGGCTCCTTCCAGCCTGAGAATTATGACTAGAAGAGAATCCCCCCTATATGTTATTTAAAAATATTTTTATGTATTTATTCATTTTTCATTACTTTTTCTAATGTATTAATTTTCTTTTTCTTGTTTGTTTATCTGTTTTCTTGGCTTTTGCTGTTCTTCCCTCTTTCATGGTCAGACAGTTGGGATTACATAGGTTGGGGTGGTTTTTTCATGATGTTTATTGGCAGGATGGAATCTAATTCTGAAGGCCGTTTTTGTTACCTCATGATTCATTCTGACCCCTGTTGATGAACCATTGTGCATGTACTAAAATGCACAAAAGGAGCTAAACTATCTACTCATGAATACAAAATACTTTATTTTGATTAATTGCACTTTATACGAATCCTGTTTAAACATCTGGGAATTTACAGCCTAATAGGAATTTTGAATCTGCACAGAAGAAATGAATGACAGACGATACCAAACCATAGCTTATTTCTTCCAAAGTAATCCAAAAGGCAAAAACCAAAAGACAGTAGAATATCGAAAAAAAAATAGAGATGAAATGTAGAATGCCAGAGATAGATGCAGGACCCATTACATTACAGGCATTTAGCAGACACTCTCATCCAGAGTAACTTACACAACTGCAATTACACATTTTATACAGCTGGATATACACTGAAGCAATGCAGGTTAAGTACCTTGCTCAAGAGTACAACGGCAGTGTCCTACCCAGGAATCTAACCTATGACCTTTCGGTTACAAGCCCAGTTCCTAACCCACTATGTACTGTAACACTGCTGACTGGAGACTTAGATGGCCACTTCCAACTCTTACAAATATCTTCTTTCCAAGTTGCCCAAAACTAACTTAACTAAAAGAAAGTTGCATATTAACTGGTGAAAAAGAGGACGGGGCAGTGGCATGGACACACACACACAGACACACAGATTCACACCTCTGACGGTAACCCCCCAATTCCTCTTCGGTCTTATTTCCAGGCTATGCTGGCTAAGCACTTTGAAGCTGGCTAAGCACTTGGAGAACAGCCAAATGGTGTATTGCATGTCTCACAAGATATTACATAGTTGAGCATATACAGATTATATACAGTATATATTTTTTTAAATGCAGTATACCATGCAAAGAGTTCAAAAATTATCCTCTAGTGTTGTTCTTTAGCGTTAATCTCAAGTGTACCTTCTAATGACCCAAATGGATTTGTGACTGTTTATCTTTTCTTTTCTTCTTTTTAAAAAATCTTTTAAAATTTTTTACAGAAACACAAATTACACCTTTTTACTGGGAAATTTTATATCCTGTCATGCTAAGCAAGCCAGGTCCTCTTTTTGGAAATACACATTTAAATCAAATTTACAGCTATGCATCTGCCACACAATCATTTAAATGCTTGTTGTATTGAAGTTGTACTATTGTAAAATACACTGAAAGTAGTTGGTTCGTCTTAAACCTGTTATGGGATGCAAATCAGGTCCTACTTTGAACCAAATGAGGTGTACTTTTGGGGGTAAAGAACAGGGTATGAGGGTATAAATTGCTGTGTTTAAAAATGACTGTGATATTGCTGTCATCAAATGGACAAGCCTGCCTTTTTACACATTTTAGTGTAGATGTTTGCAGATCATGGCAGTTTAGAAGTAATCAATTTAGCAATACACAAATTAATAAAAACTGAGCTGATATAATCACGTATGTACAAATACACAAATAACATGTGCTTGTATTTACCATTTAATCCTAAAGACACACTAAGAACACATGCCTTGGTATAGACACCACAGATATTAATGCAGAAATTTTTATTTTTATTTTTATACTGCTTTAGAACAATTGGTAATAAGATGTGTAGTCTCCATAAAATATATTTTGCCAAGAAAATCAATTTGAAACCAGAGGGACTGACCCCATGTGGGTTGTACCTTATAGTCAGCAACCAGTGGACTCTGTAAAATGGGTGTGTCCTGGGAAAATATGCCTGATTAGCTCTGCTAAAATGAGTTCATGACGTGTACATTGAGCTGAGTTACAGCTATAAAGCTGGTTGAAATGGGGAGAATTTCTAAAAAAAAATGTACGGCCGAAGATTTAAGCTTTAGGGCTCTATTTTCGAGCATCAATGTTGCAGGGCGCATGGATGCAGTCAATGGTGTGGCATATGGGCGCACAGGGCGTGGCTACTGAATGTTGGCATTTTTGTGACTAGAGGTAAGAAGTGCGCAGCTCAAAGCATGCGAGATTATGAGGAATTGGGATGGCAGGTATGCCATCCAGCCAAGTTACGCCTTGGTGGGGCATGCCCCATAACTATACAGCACCGAGAGTTTGGCACTTTTCAGGATTCCCCACAGAAATAACCACAATAGCCACAGACTCCCAGCCCTTAAAAACATTCATTTCTGTACATTCTGATCCCATTTCAACAGAGCTCATAAACAACTTCACATGTCCACACAATAAACCCCAAAACTAAGGGGATTTTTTCTCCTTCTTCTTTTTCCTGCCACAAATTCTCCTAGCCCACAAAGAATATGTCTCCCCATTGGTCATTTTACATACATCAACCAATAAAAACATTGGATACAAGCACAAAATGAACGTGTATATAGTACGCACATTTAAAACAGTACAACTTTTCAAGTCTGATGTCAACTTCTCTTGCAGCCTAGTGGACAGTGCCTCTGCCTTTTCTTGGAACTGTTTACAGGACTGATAGACCCGGGTTCAATCCCCGCCTCCGACTGAAGCAAATCCCTAACCCTAACTCATTACACTGGCTTGTTGGCTGACTAAAAATACAACATTTAAACTATTGCATTTGCAATCTTTCCGGGATACTTCCGCTTTCAGCATTTCTAGCGTGTTTAACGTTAGCTACCTTGTGTCTGACTTACTTGGTATTCTTCTACATTGAAAGTGTGTTTTTCATGAGATAGACTACATACCTGCGACAAGAATCTTTTTGTCTCTCTGTTAACTAGTGCGATACCAGCTGATGCAAGTAGATGGCAGTGGCCGCCTGTCAGTGTGACGGTGAAGCCACAATCGGCTGTTTGTGGGCGTCACCTATTTTTGACAGACAGTTGTGCTCATTAAATGTTGACCGGGTTTAATGTTGTGTTTCATGTTATCGTTACCCAGTTTGAATAAAAATTTTAAAAATATGAAAACGTAAGATTGCATTTTGTATTTGAATTATTATGATAAACTAGGCTCCCTATTTATTTTTGTGATTTAAATGTTTATGTCAAATAGGATCCATTCCCGCATTTTTCGAATATTTGGAGGGAGAACACTGTATAAATAGAAATCGGCATTTCGGTTTTTATCATTAGCCTATCTGAAATGGACCGGAGGAAGCTAATTGCGATCGCTGCGATTCGTGTGCGAAAATTCCGCCGTCGTCGCCATGTTTGGGTTCACCCCATTCTGCTGACAAGGAAGAAGCAGGGGGAGTTCCATCAATTGGTGCAGGAGCTGCGTCTGAATGAGGTGCTGTTCCAGCAGTATTTTCGACTGGACACAGCCCAGCTCGACGAGCTGCTTTCTCGAGTGGGGCCCCGAATTGTAAAGAAGAACACCACCTTCAGAGAGGCAATTGGCGCAACTGAACACCTTGCCATTTGCCTACGGTATGTATTCACTTATAACCAGCTATAGAATGTTGTCTTGACGAAATTGGGTATGTCTATAAGGTATTACAAAATAATGATGCTAAGAATAATAACGTTAAACTTTTTAGTACTGTATTGCATTGGCCAAATAAATAATATCCTACACAGCACACACATTATATATATATATATATATAATGTGTGTGTGTGTGTGTGATATGTGTGTGCACGTATATATATATATATATATATATGTATGTGTATATATATATATATATGTATGCATATATATATTTATATACACACACACACACACACACACACACACACACAAATAAATCATTGTTAATTATATTATGTACCTACAGATTCCTTGCTACTGGGGACTCCTTCCGAACAATCGCGTTCAGCTACCGAGTGGGGAGGAGCACTGTGGCTGACATTGTCCCTGATGTGGCTGGAGCAATTTTTCAGTGCTTGGTGGAGGAGTTCATGCCCCAACCCACCATGGAGGAAAGGAGGACCATTGCAGAAGGCTTCCGTCAGCGTTGGAATTTTCCAAACTGCCTAGGATCCATCGATGGGAAGCATGTGGTCATCCAGGCTCCACCCAACTCTGGCTCTTGGTTCCACAACTACAAGGGGACATTTTCCATTGTCCTATTGGCTGTTGTGGATTCAGATTACCGGTTTAGGGTTGTGGATGTTGGAGGGTATGGGAGGAACAGTGACGGTGGCACCTTAGCCAATTACAACTTTGGCAAGCGCCTCCTGGATGGAACACTGGACTTCCCTGAAGACTCCGTCATCCCGGGAGCAGAGCAGCGTGGCAGCCTCCCCTATGTCCTGGTAGGAGATGAGGCTTTCCCCCTCCGCAGGTACCTCATGCGCCCCTTCCCAGGCTTCAACATCCGCAGTGAGCAGAGGGTCTTCAATTATCAGCTGAGCCGAGCCAGGCTGACAGTCGAGTGCAGTTTTGGGATCCTGTCTTCTCAGTGGCGGTTGTATCGCCGGGTCATCATGCTGGACCCTGATAAGGTGGAGCTCTGTGTGAAGGCCACCTGCATCCTCCACAACTTCCTGCGGGTAAAAACCATGAGAGGCCCGAGGAGAGACACAGCATCAGCACTCACCCCCGACACCGTCGATGATGCTCTCAGACCTATGGGGAGGGTGGGGAGCAACAATGCACCCAGAGAAGCTATCCAAGCAAGGGAAGCCTTCTGCACATACTTCAGTGAGGAGGGTGCTGTTGCTTGGCAGCACCAAGTGGTGTAGCCTCCAGTCTGGCCCAGTCTACAAACCAATGGCTCTTTTAAGAGCCACTCATTTCTCTTGAAAAAGCAAAGAAATAAATGAATACATAAAAAGTATTTCCCCACAATGCACTCTTATGCAAAAGCTGCAAAATAAATGCACATCAGAATGTATTCCAGAAAGCGGTTAAGTATAACCCCTCCCCCCACACCATTGTTTTAAGTAATTAATTAAAAGTCTTGCTTTAATAATTTTATGAAATGTACACTCAAGCAGATGACACAGATTTAAACAAAGAATTATTTTTTTATTAAAGAAGTTACCAAAAACAGCGTGGAACGGCTCTTTTTTGTCAGGCAAATTATTCATTTTCTCCCCCTCCTGCCTCAAATATAAGCTTGTGAATTAAAAATTTCAGCTTTGGCTTCTTGGAGGGAGAGAGCTTCTGGAACTCAGGTAGGATACCCTGGCTGGCTGCTGCTGGTGGTAGCTGTCTGGCTGGCTGGCTGGCTGGCTGGCTGCTGCTGGGGGTAGCTGTCTGGCTGGCTGGCTGGCTGCTGCTGGGGGTAGCTGGCTGGCTGCTGAGGGGGCTGGCTGGTTTGGGGGCTCAATATTAGAGCTACCTGCCCTGCACTCTATGAATGGGGCCGGGAAGCCCATGACAGCCATGTACCTCCATGGCTGTCGATGGACTCCCACAGCCCCACTCCTGATCATTTCTTTTTCTTTCTTTGTTTCCTTCATAAATGTATCACGCAGGCTTTTCCACCTGCGTCTGCAAACCTCCTCTGATGAAAGTAAAACAATGAAAATAATTCATAATAATTGTCATGCAATTGTTCTAATCAATAATCACACTGGGGTAGCCTCCTATGGCAGGCAACATCAGCCCAATGACTTAACAAAATAAGATGGACCTGTATATACAGTCACATTATGTCACATTCAAATCAATTGCCTAGCTAGATTGCCTTTTAATGTCGAGCTAGACAACCAACAATAACAACACTAACATTGTATCGCTAATTAGCCAGATAATTTAATCAAAGTTAGATCTGGTTAGCTAGCCAAGAGGCTGGTAGTAACTATCACAAACAGCTAGCAACTAATACATTATTAGTTTTATGGTCACTCTGACTTCACTTGGCCCAAGCTTCTCTCACAACTAGATCGGTCTCTGCATCCGATAAATATTATTCAGAATGACAATTACCTTGGGTAAAATGTATGTGCTGTTATCATTTATTTATTGTTACCTCTTTTTATATAATTGTTTGCAATATAGTACAATATACATTTATGGGCATTCATTCAGGCAAACGTTCATTAGCTTGTCTGACATCGACTATCGACTAGTCGCTAGCCAAGAGCCACGAGCTCTTTGGCAGCATTGCATCTTCTGTTAAATTCACATGGTAACGGCTATCCACATACCAGAGACACCGACAATTTCTGCAACTTTCTTCCATGCTGCATTCTTCTTGTTGGTGTCGCTGTAGGAGGGCAGCGCAGGATCGTACAGACATGGGCAACCCGACACAGAAATTATGAGCGAGTCTTCCATTTTTTTTTTTTAAATGTGGAACGATAGAATGTGGAACTAAAATTAGAAAAAAATGGGGACAATTTACTTGAGGGATCATAAGATCAAATCAGATTGGTTACCGCAACGCGGCAAGGGGGTCAAAGTTGAATTTTTTCCATCTCCCCCGCTGCCTCGCCGCCTCTTGCTGCGCCGCCGGCAATCCCAACATGCATTGCGGGGTCTGGCCGCCACCCCTCATTGAAAATTAATGGAGGTGGCGCCGCCGCGCGGCAGGGCTGCGTATAGTGTGGCTTCACCGTGAGATGAGCAGGCGCTGGACGTCTTGCTTGGTAGCAATCTTTGCAGGAATACTAGCAACAAGCTAAGTGAGCTGAGAGCGAGTATCTGTGTGGTCAGCTAAAAGCTTTTATGTTTTATTTGCAGGTAAGACTGTATGAAGCTAAAATTGTCTATAGTTTTAGTATGCATACAAATTCCTGTTGACTTTTACATGCTTATACACCAGAATGTTGAAAGATAATGTTGGCTAAACTGGTTAGTAATAGAACTACCTTGTGTGCTAGCCACAGGCTATATTGTTCTTCACATAGTTCGTTAGCTACGTTACAGTGGGTTCTTCACGAACCATGTTATGATGCTTATGTCTGCCTTGTAAAAATGGGGCTTCATTACTTTCAATTAAATTTATCATTTTTGTTAGAGAAAACCCAATGTTTCCTAAATTGTTTCAAGTGACTTGGCCCTGTGTTTTTTATTCATACCATCTCACAATGTCATCATTTAAAGTTTCTGTCACATACGTGTCAAATTACTAAAGATTTCCTCATGCAAGACATTTAAATGAAGGTACAAAACTGCTGGTGAATACCTACAGAAAGCATATTCCTCCAGAAAACATGTTTATACCCTTCTTTGTCAAGTTCATTTTACTAAATGTACAAATTCTTGTATATTTGCTACTTACAATAAATACTGCATGTAAAATAGATATTGTACATACATACATAGAATACTTCATTATCCCCATGGGGACATTTCCCTCGCAGCATGTAAAATTCACATTTACAAACAGACATTTATACCATGAAACATAAATTCACGCAACAGAAAGGCTGGGCAGCTACATACATATATACTGATAAAAACTGGACATACTGAGGCCTATTCAATCAATCTTGACTCTTACAAACCCATCCACACATATGTTTCACCTGTTAATGTACTGTATGCTTATACACAGGGCGAAGTGACGTGAAACAATTTAGGAAACATTGGGTAGCACTGCTTTGGAATACAGCTTCTTCAATTTCGGTGAGGCAAGTACTGTACTACTATATTATTTGTAGTACAGTAACTTGGCATCATTTTGATATTAATACTTTTAATGGTGGGCCTATATTTTGCCAGTTTCAATGAATGACTCACAGACAGTATGTGAGTAACTTGCCATTTTTGTATGTTGAAAACGTGTTTTTTATGAGACTTTATTAGTGGGTGTGTTGCAGCTGAATTCACTCATAGCTAATCAAATTACCTGTTTTCATTCCCTTTAACAGTGGGGCGCAAAGCGCCCCCATATACTACCAAATTCCATGGTCTGCCATCTGTACATCGATTTTCTATTGCTATAGCTAAAATATGTGCCCTGTCACTCTAATAGTGTATTTGTTTCACAGGATACTGTCTAAAATAGCAAAATAAGCTTGTACCAAGTGCTTAATCAGTTCAAATTGGCCTATACGCAATAATATTTTGTGAACTCCCTGTCCATAATTTTTTTTATTTAAATCTGATTCAGTTTTGTTTTTGTGTGCGGTAGAACATTACAAACAAAGTCAACCACAGTCCACCATATACTGAAATGATACAGAAACTACTTCATTTGTATATTTAAATAACCATATAGACAACTGCTAATGAATGATTTCACCTAGTGACATTATGTACTGATATTATGGTCAAACATTTTGCCTAATCAAGCATTCAATTGTGAATTTGGACAAATTTATGTGTAAATAAACAAAAATCGTTAATCCATTCACCAAAGTTGTCTTTATGGCCCCAAGTGGGTCCATTATTATTAGACTCCATTAATTGCTCACTCAAAATTGGTTCTTTTCATAGGGATCAGAAATCGGCCTTGATATTTTTGATACCTAAAAAGGGGAAGGATCCTTTAAATTGTGACAGCTATCACCCTCTAAGTCTTATAAATTCAGATATGAAACTTTATGCAAAGTGTCTGGTCCGGCGTTTGGAGGCGTATATTTCACCTTTAGTCCACATTGACCAGACAGGATTTATGAAAAACAGGCTAGCATCAGACAATTTACGTAGATCTGTCATTAGACGCCCAGAAGGCTTCCGACAGAGTGGAATGGGCTTACCTGTGGGCGACACTGCGGTGATTTGGTTTTGGACCCGGCTTCATACATATGGTTAAAACATTATATAATGACCCTACTGCATGCTTGTCGACTGGTCCAGTCTTATCCACTGAATTTTCTCTGACTAGAGGTACATATCAGGGGTGTCCTCTCCTCTTTGCACTGTCATTGGAACTGCTAGCCAAGGCAGTAATGCGAAATATAGACCTCTCCCCCATAGATATTAAGGACACTAAACATTACATTTCATTATACGCCGATGATGTATTGCTGTACCTTTCAGATGTTTCTAATTCCCTTCCTCTAGCTCTATGAATATTTCAGGATTTTGGTTCCTTTTCTGGTTATAGTATTAATGGGACAAAGAAAGACAAAGTTATTATCTTTCAATGTGAAGATCTCAGATCCCTCTATTGCTCAATTTGCTAACACTAACAAGTGTGTAGACAAATTAAAGTATCTTGGCATAATTGTTTGTAATAACATCTAAAATATTATAAAATATAACTATGAGACCCTGTTATCAAAATTAAAATCTGACCTTGAAAGGTGTTCTTCAATTCAGGTTACTCTTCACGGTAGAGTTTCTGCGATTAAAATGAATGTGCTGCCCCGTGTTACCATCTTCTTTTCTAAAGTACGCAATCGAAAAATCCTCCTTTTTCTTATATCTTAGGCTTCGGTCATCAATTGCAGCAGGTGGTTTACCTTCGAATACAATGCCCCTGCCTCACCAGCTTGCAGATCTGTTCTTTGAGCTACCTTCTAATATTAGATTTGTTTCTTTTCTTTATGGCAAATTGTCCTTATCTAATTTGAAATATCTAAAGTCTGCATTAAAATGGGAGAAGGATTTACATGTGTTGGGGCTTACGCCTGATTGGGACACTGTGTGGAAGAATATATTTACTTCTTCAAAAAACCTGTCTCATCAACTCATTCACTTTAAATTTGCTCATAGGGCCTATGCGACCCCACTTAGAAGATTTCAAATTAAGTTTATTTTGGATTCAACTTGTCAGGCTTGTCATCTGGGGGCTGTGGGGGCCTATCTACATGTTTTTTGGGAATGCCCGAAAATTGTGAATCTATGGAAACATGTTATATTTGTTTTTAACAAGGTGTTTAACATGGTAGTTCCCTTATCCCCACAGGTGTTATTGTTGCTAGATGACTCGTCACTAAACTTAAATCACGTATCAAGAAGGATCTTTCTCGCAGGCACCACCGCCGCAAAGAAAACAATATTCAAAAGTTGGCTCGAGCCCTTAATAATTTGCAGTGCTGTGTGGCGAAGTTACCTTCTGGACATAATTCTTTTGGAAACAACTACGGCCAGACTTAACGGGTCATCTAATGAAACTCTTAGGGCCTGGGAGACAGCAGCTGGACTGGCATTATTATTTTATTACTATTTTGTAGATTATTTATTTAATCTTTTGATCCTTTCTCTGGATTGCTTGTACATGTATGGAGTGTTGCGAGTACCTGCCCCCTTTTGTCCCTCCCCATGTAAATGGTTCATAATAAAAAATTATTTTAAAAAATTAATTAATAAAACAAAATTGTCTTTATTTCTAAATACCAGATAATCATAAGGAGAACTGTGCAAAGCATAGCCGATCCTACAATTTACAGTTTTGTTGCCTACAGTGAGTCTAAGCTTAACTTTCCATTTGTAAGTTACTTCAATCTAATAAGTGATTCTCATTTTGACATTTGTTTGCAGCTAGATTTGAGAGTAAATATTTCGAAAGGTGCTTCCGATAGGTCTATAAGTAGAGAGATTAGAGGTTAGTATTTAGTCTATTTTACTCACAACACAGTAATGCATTTCATAACCTTTGATGCCAAGTAGATAAAATAGAGTAGTAGCTATTACATTGCCCACTGGCACTCAAACATTGATGATATTAGATACAGTATTATAACATGTTTCTGTCCCAGTACACATTGATAACTAACTAGCTAACTCAAACAGTAATACTGAAAGCCAGACCAACATGGTACAATGTGAAGCCAATTCAAGAAAATGCAGTAATCGAGTTAGATACATTCGTAACCTTATCGATAATTAGCTAGCTATACGAGAGTGAATATATATGCCCACCTTGCGGAGGTGTTGTACAGTTCATATGCACATAGTTGACGCTGGAGACATAACAGGGACAGGATCCGACCATCTTGATACTTTTCTCCTGTGTCACCAGATAATTTGCATCACATATTACCTGAATGTTAATGGAGTGGGCCCCCTTTCCATTAACCCCTTAGCGCACATGCAAAATCTTGCCAATCCTTGCCCATTTAGGGGGTACCCTATTTAAAGCTTTATAACTCCAGATGTGAACACCACAGATACTTGAAAAATGGCTTAAATGAAGCAAGACATTTGTACAATTTACAATACTAACGCAGATTAGTTTATATTCATAATTTTGGAAGAAATAAAGTGCCACATGCAATTGTCTAGACAAAAAATCTAAAATGAATTTGCACTTTTTTAGTTTGAAATGAAATACTGAGAGATTGCATATATACAGCAGGTTAAACTATACATGTGCTGGATCAAAAACTTCTTGACCACAAAAGTTCAGAGTGGATATGTAGAACTACTATAGATGTATGACGCAAAAACTAAGCAGTGTACCCAGCGTCCCCAAATCTATCCAAAATGTCTAAATTATGCATTGCTGTGAATCACAATATATTCACGTATTTGAATAAATAAATCAACTGTTTTGACTCAAGAAAATCACTGTTGCATCATTTTCAAATCGGAATTACAAGCTTTCAGTACGTACAGTGGTCTAAAATAACTAGGGGTCCAGAAACATATCCAAAATTCTCTCCAAAATGAAATAAAATGATTTTTGTCCATTACAAAGCATATAAATGAAGGTTTAAGATGAAACATTGCTATCAGATTTAAAAAACAATGCAAAAATATTGTCACACAATGCGTTACAGTACCTAAATGTGTAATAATTAACTCTTGTATGTATTTCTATACTCTGTACTCTCGTATGTTTTCTTGTATGGGGATGGGACGACATGAAAACAATTTTCAACCGTCCACCACATTTTGGCAATGTTCCAACTCTAACGTCATCACTGTTGCATGCTTCACAAAAACTATTACACTACCATCCAACGCTTACATTACAGTGTGAAATATCCACATTATATAACACCACTAACCTATTTAAAGACACTCAATTTCAACAATAATGCATATAACCGAAATATATAGAGCAGTAATACTTACATAACAATGATGAAATCTTATCTATGTTCAGTAGATGGGGACAGACACAGTATCAATAATACTGTTCTATTCGCTTCTGTTTTGCTCCAGAAAGCGATGTCAGCTAGGTCTGTCAGCAAACATATGGCTTAGCTGTGTCCAGCAGTCCTCAATAATAATAGTATTTTCCAAGAAATTACAAAAAATCGTTGACCACGTTTCGTTAGGTGCAGCTACCACAGAGTGAATGCGTAAGTGAATGCGATGATAAGAATATTTTTGGTTACGCTGGCTTATAAAATGCTATTCCAAAAGCAGAATTAGACATGTTATACATTGTTAGAAAGCTTATACTCTCACCTACTGAATAAATGAATTGTCAATAAATCCAGACTGCACTAAAAAGGGCGACGACGCCGTAAACAACAGGTGTGGTATTACGCACAGCTACTTTGGAAGGTACCCAGGCATCACACATGTGCGTATATTTCCCAAAAGGATTGTCCAAGACAATATATGACCACTCAGTCTCAAAAAGGACATCTCTATGCATAAAACCAATGGTAAGGTTGCATATTTATTCAATATGTAGTCCCAGATATTGACTGTAGAATGACATGGTTATTGTGTTCAGACAGTGACGAGACCCGGAGCTGGGTTTTAGTTTATTCTCCCAACCTCTGTTACTCCTGTAAGCTGTACGGCTCTGCCACTCCCACAAACGCTCTTAAAGGCACAGTAATACATATGCCAGTACACCAGAAAATTCCACTACTTAAACAGACATAACAATGGTATCACTTAGAAAAACTTTTTCTCGTTTATTTTGTTATTCAGTGAGCAGCGTTTTCACTGCTGTATAGGCATATCTATTGTCGGGTTTATCTTGTTGCTATGGCGGAATACAATTTTTTAGTGGTGAAAGAATATTTTTATGAATTCCAAGATAGACAATATTGTCCATTATGTCAAGGGTGGGGGGTGTTTTCTAGATGAGACTGCAGGGAGGGGGTGCGTGTTAAATGAACGACCAGAGAGACAGTGGTGGCACTGCGAAACTCCGTATTCGGCATAGGGGCCGACCACTAGGGGCTTTGAGGTTAGTGTAGTTGAGTGGTTGGTGTGAGGGAAAAATTAGAAATTACTTTTTACATATATTTATTGCTTTTATATAACCTTAAGAAATCATTTAAATTGCTCTTCTGTCTAACTGAGAAGTATTAGGAGTGCATAGCCCCTCCCGCACGTGTTTCTGTTTTCCACAGAAACCTGCCTCTGTACTGTATCATTGTTTTTAGTCACTATCTTAGCCTTGAAGAAGTCAGAACGTCTAAACAAGTCCGTATCTCAGAAATCCGATGTGTTTTAACCAATCAGAGACGAGCTGAAAAAGTGCACTACGTGCAGTTTGAGACAGACAGGTTTTGGGAAAATTCCAGAACACGCCTTTCACCCACTTTCAACTGTATAAAATGAAGGACTTTTCACCTGTTCGGAGAGCTTTCATACAGATGTGTTGTGGCGCTGTGTGGATTCTTCTATTTGGCCGAATAAAGGTATCTGAACTGAATATTGTGTGTAAGTCTGTTGGACTCTTCTCACCAACCAGAGGAAATTAAGGTAATTTCCACCACAGTAATTTGGCGTAGTCGGCAGGATTTCAGTAACTTCACACACACACACACACACACACAGACAAACACATCCCACAGCTCATCCCCCCTTGACAGTGTCCAAACCATTTTCTTTATCCCACAGCTAATCCCCCTTTACCTAACTCAGATTGTATTCACAGTACAGCTCCTCCACCCCCATCCCTTTACCGACAACTAACAATGCACAAAGTTGATCTTGATTTAGATTGTCCTGCGTGCCCAAGTTCTGCCGCCTGCCTGCAACGGACCTGATGCCGGTGCAGAAGCTGCCCCAGGTGCCGTCCAGCCCGCAGAGCCACCAGCCGAAGCCTCTAGGGGGAACTGAGCCACGGTCCACTCACCAGCGCCATGCTGACCAACCGCGAAAGCAGAAGAGTGTCAAAAAGAAAAGAGGATTTTCAAACCAGTAACTCGGGCGGACGGGCGGAGTGACGGGCGATCGAGGGGAAACGGGGAGAGTCGGATGAGGAGAAAGAGCCCGAAGGACAAGTCCTCCTCGACACTTACCCCCGATCCAGTGTCCAAACGCACAGGCAGGTGTGGAAGGGCAGGCCTCAATCGTTTACATCCACCGTCCTTTTAAAGTGTCAGAGATGAAAGCCCTGATTGACGACCTACCAAATCCCGAAATGGTGGGAGGAGACAGGTACTGTGACGCCATTCTATCCATGGTGAGTACATGCCACCCTCGCACTATTGAACTGGCTATCATATTAAAAATACATTTAAAATTTAAATGGGCAAGCGTTAAGAATGGATTCGGGAACCAGCCTATCGACTGGGAACCTGGGAATGACACTGAGTTTTCCAGAGAAATGGATGGCCTCTACGGCTGGCTGAAAGCGCGTTTTCCAGTCTGACTCGACTGGGCCAAGGTCCGCGATGTAACACTGAGTCCAGATGAATCTGTTGAAGAATACTTAAACAGACTAAAGTTTTTACAGCCCACAGCGGCCTCACCCCTCCCGCAGCAGGAACAGCAGAGGCGGCACCAACCCCCTTTGAGGCGCAGCTGGCCACCTGCTTCATTGATGGACTGCGGAAGGAAATTAAAGACATGGTTATCTGCACCTGCATCGGCTACCAGACGGCCCGCCTGGAAGAGGTTAAGCGCCACGCCGCACACGCCTAAAGTGTCACCTCGGAAAAGAAACGCAAGACAGAAGATCAGTCCAAACAGCTGGCCTCCCAACTCTAAATGGTCCAACTCTGTCTGTGTGTCTTGATATTGACTGACACACCCCCAGCAGAAACTCTCCTCCCACTTCGCTGCACAGGGAGTCAGGAAATTACAAAAGGGCTCAGGTGCATTAAATTCCATGAGGAAATAGTATTTCACCAGTGCAACGGCTTGCAACACACCATGCACCAAATAGAAAATAGAGCCCTTAATGTCACAAAGAATGCATTAAATGCATGTTATACTTGTAAGAACCAATTACTATTTCTACAGAGAGAGCCAGTTCATATCAACAGCTGTAATAGGATACCTTTTTGCCTAAGCCGACCAGCTATGGGTGCATCCATGTGATGCCAAATTTGAAAAAGTACAAACACAGTTACTTTTTACAAGGATGGTTGTAGTTTTGTCAATAATCCTGAGTTGTCAAACAAACGGGGGAAGCACAGAGGGGAACAGAAAGATACCCTGTTGATGTTGACTGTCTTTATCAGCTAACCTACTGGAACACAAGGCTCTTCGTGAAAGAGTTACAGGCATTGAACTGGTGTGACAAGCCAAGTGAGAAAAATAATCAACTAGAGCAAGTGAAAAAAAATACAATTAAAGGGGTCCTTTTATTACAGCATGATTACAGCAATTGTGCAGGGATGGGGTGACCTGGGATGGTGGGCCCCAACGTGAGAGCTTTTAATGAGGCCCAAAATCCCTGGTGGCGCTCCTGCATTTTGTACATAATGGTCTTTCCCAGATCTTTGATGTTCCTTATATTTTTCGCTTTCAAGAACCATATTGGTATAAAGTGATGTTTGATTCTAGGGTTTTCAGAGGGGGGGAATTTCTCTCTAATTGTTAGGGGTTTGGAATTTTCTTGTCTGTTGTTTTGAACTTCACACACATGTGCCCTATACTTTAAATTGAGAAGTATATATCCAGGATACCAGGTGGAGTGGCTATACTTTGGAATAGCAAATACGATCCGCTGGTGAAGGTGGTAAGACTGGATGTTGACTGGGCTATTGGAATAGAGATCAATTATAATGATAAGATATTTACTATTATGAATATTTATACACCCTATGAGTCTTATCAAAATGTAGATTAATATCTCAATAGATTAGCGTTTGTCAACTCAATCATTGCGGATAATGATACAAGTTGTGTTTATGTTGTTGGGGATATGAATGCCGACATTTCAGATAATAACTATTTATTTGCAAAACACTTAATGCAGATATGCAATGACAGCATTCTTATTTTATCTAGTAAAATACTTTTGCCTGTGAAAAGTTATACATATATTATTGAAGCATGGCATACAATGTCATGGCTTGATCATTGTATATGCACAGCAGATGCACATGCTTCCTTGGATAGCATGGAGATATACAATGGGTTGGCCACTACTGATCACATACCAATTGTTTTGTCCTTAAATGTTGAGAATTTACCTGTGCTATCTATTGTTGGCAATAATGCAAACACATGGAAGTTTGATTGGTCTAGTTTAACAAAGGATGATATTAATATATACACTTCTCAAACTGACAAATTGCTAGATAGTATTGAACTGCCAAGAAATGCTTTGGTGTGTTGTGCCATGAACTGTAAAAACTTGCAACATGGTAACGATTTATGTTCTATGTATGATACTATAGTGGAAGCTCTAAATGTCTCTAGTAAGTCATTTTATAAACATAAGAACAAGGTGCATAACATTAGACCTGGCTGGAATGAGTATGTAGCTGAGCTCCATGCTGCAGCTAGAGAAGCCATTAAAACATGGGCAGAGTCAGGAAGAGCTAGACAGGGGCCCTTGTTTGAGCACAAAAATCAGACTAATGCCAGATTTAAGTATGCTCTCTGCTTCATTAAAAGAAATGAGGACACAATGAGGGGTGACTCACTTGCTAGGAAGTTGCAAAATAATAACTACTATGACTTCTGGAAAGAGGTCAGAGTTATAAACAACTGTAAAACTTCCTTACCGACTAATATTGATGGAGTATGTGGCTCAGATAAAATTGCTGAGCTGTGGCGACAGCATTATTGTGATCTGTTCAAAGTAATACATTTGTGGTTGAAAATGTTGACTTCATTGAGAGCATGGTGGTTAGGTTGGAGGAAGTCCACCATGCTATCGTGAAGTTAGATGACAACAAGGCATGTGGTATGGATCATATGACTTCTGAACACTGAAAGCATGCCAGCCAAAAACTTTTTCCTCTTCTTGCCATTTGTTTTACTGGATTTTAAGTTCATGGTATCTTACCAGACTATTATATCAGTATTACTTGTGCCTGTCATTAAGGACAAAGCTGGTAAAATAAACAGCATGGACAATTATAGACGTATTGCCCTAGCCAGCATTCTTTCTAAAGTGTTGGAGAGAATATTGCTGAACAGACTACAATTGTACATTCTCACCACTGATAACCAATTTGGCTATAAAAGTAAACATGGCACAGATATGTGTATTTTTGCTTTAAAGGAAATAGTAGACAAATAGAGAAGCCAAAATTCTACCATGTTTATGTGTCTTATAGATGCCTCAAAGGCATTCGATCGAATAAATCATGAGAAATTATTTCATAAAATGTTCCATAGAGGTGTACCCAAGTATATACTCAGAATCTTCGTTCTCTGGTATGCACAGCAGACTATGCAGGTTAAATGGGGCAACACTGTATCTACTCCCTTCCATGTTAGTAATGGAGTCCGGCAGGGTGGGATTTTATCCCCTTTTCTTTTCAATATGTACATGGATGATTTATCGAAGCAGCTGTGAATAGGTGCAAAACCAGCTGTATTGTTGGAAATACTGTCATTAATCACCTTATGTATGCAGATGATTTGGTTGTTTTCAGTCATATAGTACTGGTCTACAACAATTATTAAAGATATGTTCCCAGTATGGTGAAGAATGTGACATCAAATATAATGCCAAAAAGAGTAATATTATGATTGTTAGATCTAAAGAGGACAGGAAATCAGTATTTCCCGGTTTTTTCCTGAGTGATAATGCCCTTAAGGTGTGTAATGAGATTAAATACCTTGGCCACTGTAACGCAGATGATTTAACAGATGACAGAGATATTTATCGACAATGTCGCAAATTGTATGTAACATGCTGATATGTAAATTTCATATGTGCACAGTCAATGTCAAATCCTCATTGTTTAGAGCCTTCTGTACACCCCTGTATACAGCTCACCTGTGGTGTATTTACAGAAAAAGCAGTATGCAGAAACTTAAAGTGGCATATAATGATGCTATGCGGTTGTTACTTCATGTGCCAAGATCTCACAGTGCTAGTCAGATGTTTGTTAATATTGGAGTACCTACCTGTCAAGCAGTAATACGAAACCTTACGTACAAATTTATGTGTCGTCTGGTTGAGTCAGAAAATAGCATTATCGAGGTTCTAACCAACCCTGTGATGAGTTGTACTAGATTTTCATCAAATATGTGGAGGCACTGGCGCAAGAGTCTTTATGTAGGCCTAAACTTTTAGATGGGTCATAAATGTAACCTCTATCAATGATTTTTTATCTATGCTTTTGTATGTGTAACTTATTCCCCTTTTTTATTTTTTTCCACTCCTCTTTTTTTGGACCTCTTTTTTAAGATGAGTCTTGATTAAAGTTGAAATGAAAATACTGTATATTTTTAAACACATCACCTGTGGTAAATGGACAAATTTATGTTGTTTAAATATAACTTGAGTTTGAATGTGTGCTGGTGTTCATACCAGGCAATTTATCAATCAATCAGGATAATTGAAAAGCCATATTTTGATGGCTCTATAATTGTTCATTTAAATTGATTTCATTTGAATGGTAGCACGTCTTACTATTTTCATTTTCTTTGTTTTCCTCAGGCAAGTGAAAATTTCAATAACCAGGTGTCCACCCCAATATGTATGTCCCCAGTGTGATTTCTGCTGACTATTAGTCAAGAAATGGTATTACTATCGCTAACCTATTTCGAAAGGAATGTCTGTAGGACACACTGCATTACTTACATGATAAGACGGATTTGAAAGTATTTGAACAAATATGCTGCATATAATAAATTATGAGGACTTAGAGGGCAGTTAATTATAAATGACTGATCCTTTCTAGAGAATGATTAACATGTCTTTACATTTACAGAATTTTTGGTTGGAGCAAAATCCAGCATGCACAGTAGGAACGGGAGCTATTTGTGCGTGGATCAGACCGCATCAACTTCAAAAAATGAAATCCCAAAACTTATGTCACTGTCTCTTGATCTGCAAATGCAGATGCAACACTTCACAAGCCAATTTTACATTTGAGAATGTCTTATTGCAAAAAATACACACGGAAATTGGAAAGCTAATTTTTCATATACAAAGTGAAAGGTATTTATGCGAAATGCGAAATATGTATCTATAAATATGTATGCATATATGGATCATGATACACACATTTGTCAATAATATTGAGAGTAATCTCTCTCCATATTCTAGTGTTAACGTAGGCTATTTTCTATTCGATTGTAGGGGAGACTGGGTTTGTTTTTGTTTTTTGTTTTTTATCAAAAATGGTCGTGAGGCTTGCCCTGGTACAAGCTCTGCTTCTGTGTCTCGCACTTCTGTCTACGTTATGTGTTAAAAGGTCGTCATGTCTGTTCATATATACCCGATGGGAGCTACTATCCATCAGAGACAATTAAATCACAGTCACCGCTAACGGCATTGCTGCTGTCTAACGTCAGATCTCTCAGAAATAAAATCGAGGAACCCCTCCTTCTAATCCAAACCAACAGCAAGGACTGCTCAGCCATCTGCCTGACTGAGACTTGGTTAGACCACGCTGTGCCAGATCAAGCGGTAACCCCGCCTGGATTTTCACTCCATCGCGCCGACAGGTCAGCTAAGCTATCCATGAAAACCAAAGGCGGTGGTATCCGTTTTATGGTTAATCACCTCTGGTGTACCAATACTACAGTGTTAAATAACTCCTGCTCCCCTCACCTAGAATACATCAGTGTTAAATGCAGACCATCTTACCTTCCCAGAGAGTTTGCTTCGGTTGTTATGGTCGGTATTTACATCTCACCGACGGCTAATGCCAACGTAGCAATCAGCGAATTAGCCACCTACATCTCCTCTGTGGAAAATGTCCACCCCGATGCAGCAGTCATTGTGCTTGGCGACTTTAACCACACCAACCTGTCTACCAAAATCCCCGATTACAAACAACAGGTGTCATGCCCCAGAAAAGGATCTAACACACTCGACCACTGCTATACAATTAGCGAAGCTTACCGTTCATTCCCGAGGGCTCCGCTGGGAAAGTAAGAACCAGAATGTGTCAAATGTTAATAATTATTGTTAAATAAACATGATTATGTATAAACAAATAATGAGGTCAAGAACATGATTACTTATATAGAAAAATTATCTAACAAAAAGTATTCTAAACAAGATATATGGCTCCAACACATGCCCCATAGTAATACAGCACCGAGAGTTTGGCACTTTTCAGGGTTCCCCACAGAAATAACCACAACAGTCACAGCCCTTAAAAACATTAAATTCTGTACATTCTTACCCCATTTCAACAGACAGAATTCATAAACAACTTCATGTCCACACAATAAAGCCCCAAACTAAGGGGATTTTGCGTTTTCTCCTTCTTCTTCTCATTCTTCTTCTTCTTCTTCTTATTTTTCCTGCCGCCAATCCCACTAACAACATGTCTCCCCATTGGACATTTTACCGACACCAGCCAAATCTTCACCTACATGACCCAATCAAAAACTTGCATACACACGCAAAATACCCATACCTTTTTATTCTGAAACATTTCCAGTTTAAACAGCTAGTCTGCTGTGGCCTAGTGGGCAAGGTTACAGTCTTGGGAACACGGGATCCTAGGTTCAAGCCCAGCTAGGAACACGTTTCTTTAACCTGCTTTTACCCTCACTAATAATTGTCTACTACTTCTCAATTATTGCTTTTGCACCATATCTACCCACCGCTCACCCAACGTATACACTGCATGATGACGTACCGTCTGCACGTTCAGTTATTAACCGGCTAGAATATTGCAAAGCCATATGGATTCAACGGCAGCTCTCCTGTGCTTACTGGCCTGTGTTCTTCTTTAAAACCACGGACAGGTTTGCTAATGATATGCCATGGTGCTGCACTAACAAAGTCACAGACTGGTAAACCTCCGGTTGAAGGATTGAATCCCGCCTCGCCCTCAGGCAGATAATTTCCTCTTTTAACGTTTTCTTACGCTTACACAAAAACTCACTCACGGCCACCCATATGCATTTCATGATGGCAAATGTAGTCCTTTTATTAAAAAGTTACACCAGTTCACCACTCTGCCATTTCTACTAACTATATTTCTTCACTTGGCTACCGTACAAAACCTTCTTATCAGCAAACGCCACGTTTCGACATTCATGTCATCTGGCCCTGTACTCTATCTAGCCACATACAAACAATTACTATATTTGTACGTTCTGCAACGCCCCATTAAAACATTACATTTGAAATCATGACTCACTCATAATTATAACTACTAGTACTGAACATGAGAAAAGCACATCAGTGCAGTAGATTTCACATTACTTAACCCTCCACTTTAACAGCTACTGCTGTATACTGACTGTTATATATACCGCTCGATAAGGATACTAAGCTCGCTCATGGTCACTTAATTTACTTCACACTATAGTCTGTGATCATGTCAACCTTCACCTACATGCCCATTCTGCTAAAAACATATTGTTTCAACTACGCAATTTCATCATTTCATCCTAATTTCTCTCACACTGTTGTTATTTTCTCATATGCAAAGCTTGCTGGGACATATGCGTCTGGTCCTATTCTCCACTATCAAGTTTTCTGGTTCTAGCTTAGCAAAACAGCGAAGAGGATTCCCACCTGCAGATAAGCCTATCAAAATGCCTTATAAACCTTACAAACACTAAAAGTGCATCTCCACGAAATAACAGACAACGGAGCAGGACAGAAGGGTACACAAGTTGCGACCTAGGGAGCTCTAATTCTACGGGCTTGCTGATTCTTTCGTCAATCAAGGCTCGTTGGATGGCCGTCAAATCCGTGAGTACATACACTGGCCATATTTCACCTGCGTTTCTGATGCGTTTACACTTACACCACCGCACCCTTTGTCACAGCCAGTGTTTTACATATATAGCAAACCAAAACTGCCAAACGGTACACGCTCATCAAACTGTACAAATTCACACAAGGATAGCCAAAATCTACAATCGTT
This sequence comes from Anguilla anguilla, assembly GCF_013347855.1. Lineage (NCBI taxonomy): Eukaryota > Metazoa > Chordata > Actinopteri > Anguilliformes > Anguillidae > Anguilla > Anguilla anguilla. The sequence goes on from NC_049209.1 coordinate 36,474,432, forward strand.
TCTTACAGGGTCACTTCGCATTTCTCACTCTCATAATAAAACGCTTTGCAAAAAGAAATGATATCTCATAAAAAACACATTTTCAACGTACAAAAATGCCAAGTTACTCACACATACAAGACATACCCCGTCTATAACTCATTCATTCAGACTGCCAAAATCCAGGCCTGCCATTAAAAGTATTGATATCAAAATGATGCCAAGTTACGGTACTACAAACAATATAGGCTACCTTGCCTCACCGAAATTACATAAGATGTATTCCAAAGCAATGCTACCCAATATTTCCTCAATTCTTTCAAGTCACATCATTGAGAGCATACTCACCTCATCCATAACAGTTTGGTACGGCAGCACAGACAGTCACACACACACAAAAACTGCAGCGCATAGTCAATAAATCATCCAAGATTATTGGCACCCTACTCCCATCAGTTGAATCACTATATCACAAACGCACAATCAAAAAATCTCTGACCCCTCTCACCCTGCTCACCACCTCTTCCAGCTGATGCCCTCTAGGAGGCGCTGTAGGTCCCTGCCAACCAAATCATCCCGTTTTAAAAACAGTTTTTACCCCACTGCAATAAGGACTCTGAACACTTCTCAATAACCCTGACAGATGTGCCTGCACTTAAAATTCTATTGTCTGTGAATTTTGTCATGTGGCAACTTGTGAATATTGTCTGTTGTGCTAGTCATTGTGTCTAATGTGACATTGATATCTGCCTATGTTTGATGTTACTGACACTGTTGAATTGAGTTTACCCACCATGCTGTACCGAAAGCCAATTCCACCGACCTTGGTCGTGTGGTCATTAAAAAATGATTGATTGATTGATTGATTGGTTTTTCCCATTTAATCTTTTACGTGTTTGCTTTCATTCATGAGCAAGTGATCTCTCAGCAATTTCACAACTTGATATTGTCTATTAACTTTTGGTGATGATTAAATTTAATCGCTAACCTGAAAGGCACATTTTGACTTCAAACAGAATGTGTTCAAAGGAACAACTAACTGCTCCTCGCTCGGGGTAGCTTGTACCCGTAGGTGGTGTCAGTTGTGCCTCTTACCTTAAAGTTACAATCTTGAAGATCTCCGTTTCGTCCTCTTTTGCAGTACCAATGGCGAGAAGCGGTAATTGCAGGTGTGTTTTTGGACCTCACTTCCCATAGATCCAACCGGATCCAACCAGTGTCTCCTGTGTGACGTCAGTCAGTTGGCACGCCAACTATAACACTTACTATTTACTGAATAAAAAACGGTTGTTACAAAAGTAACCTTATGTACATACTCATTCGTTGTCTAACATTAGGCTAACTTAAGATGTCTTTACACTGCCAAGCCAGGTTAAAATGCCGTAGCAAACCTGGGGTGGAATTAGTGATGATCAATTTCTGCAAACGTTCTTTATCCACCTTTTGCCCGGTATGAACATCTTTACACTGCAGAGAAGAATTTGCGGGATTCGCTGTGGCTCGTGCAATTATGTATCTCGTGCACAATAATCAGTCTTTTTTTGTGAATGATTGTTGTGTGGTATTTTTGAAACAACTGCCTTGCAAAATGTTACCCCTGGTGTTTCTGGTTTTGCTAGCTAAACTGTTCGAGAATAAAGCTGAGCTGGGTATTAAATTAGCAATCAGAACAAGAAGAATAAAACAAAAACAAAGGAGATTTCATCAAAAAGGGCATCAAGGCTGAAGGAACATATGAGGAAGCGTAATAAAATAATAACAATGCTAATCCATACTGCTGTATTCTTTTATTTAGTTTTCTCCTGCGTGACGTCTTCAGAAATCAGACCCAGCTCTGCTCCACATACCCCGGCTTTATTCCGATCATTATAATATATTGATGAACTCGATGGCAATGTAAATAACGGTAACGTTAAGGCCAGTTCAGATCAATGATTCGCAACGAGGCGAAACGGTTTTAGAATGTTGCAGAGAAAATTGCAGCGGTGTGAACTGGCCAGTAGCAGAGCCGTTGCCTGTCCTGAGGTTTTAAAAGACCGACCTTGTCAAATCGCCAAGTGCAGTTTTAGAATGTTTACAATCAGACGTCTTGGAATTTTGCAAGTTGCATCCAGTCTCGTTGCAATCATTGATCTGAACTGGCCTTTTAGTTAGCTACACTGCAACGTTGCAACAAGGTAGCATTGCATTCGAGAGATTGTTTGCGAGGTCGGTACTGGTCGGTAGCGTTAGCTAGCGTTTTTTCTCATTGTTAGCTGACATTAGATTGTGTTAATTACATTAGCTAGCTAGCTAACGCAACGTTACCTGATATGAGAGATGGATACTGTGCGCAACGTTGTCTAAACTAATGTTATCTTTCTTGACATGGTCCGGTAGCTAGCGTTAGCTGTGCAAATAGCTATGTAATTTAGTAAAGTTACATTGTCATTAAATGTAATACGAAATCAACATCAACAAATAATATGATCTCTCATGTTACACAAAATTTTTTAGGGTTCCATAACTCCCCCACCCCCCCTTTCTCTGTTATTGTAACGCATGCAGACACCGGAAAAAACAGTACGCCGCTCACACACAAGTGAGTTGAAGCGCGAGCCTGTTGGGTTAGTTCTGCCTACCCTCTCAGGCGGACCAACCACTGATGGGTGATGGAAAACGCGTCACTAACTATGCGCCACTTGTGATTTTTTCCCAGGAATGTCACCACAGACACCCAGTTCTTTAATCATAAATTATTATAATAATAATAATATAAATTAATATAATAATACCATTGTGTTACCTAATTCGGCGATAGATAGTGACTTAACAGACATTTGTTTTAATGAAAATCTTTGAGATTATTACTTTAAAGTACTTAACAAAAAGACACAATAAGTGATTTATTACCATTTTAAAATCGTTGCATAAGTTAAAACAGGTTTTCTTTGACCACTAGCCAGTAAAAACCGTTGAATACAAAGTCTAACAAATTTTTATTCTAAATATCGTGGGGTCAGGTTTCACTTTGCTATTGTTCGCTTGTTGCTGGTGTGTCTTGTCTAAATAAACGTAACAGTTTTTGTATTTTGCTCATTTGCTCAAAATATTTAGCCTAGCACTGTTCTAGCTCTGACATGTCAGCTCTGACATGTCAGCTCTGACGTGTTAGTAGTCATTATCCGTTTCAATTACGTTCATGACTTAATCAAGTCAGATAAATTATGCTGGATTTTTACTACCACTAGGCTACAATAAATTACTGTACATCAAAACTTCCATGTAGCCTACTGTTATAAGGTCTGCAAAATGACATGAGGACCATGTAGTGACCTGTGAATGAAGTTATGTTTATTGTTCTACAGCATTGCAAAAGAAGGCAGTTCTCATTGATAACAGACCATTTAATTCTGAAGATTAGGCTATCTAACATGACATAAATTAAAAGTTAAATTAATATGGCCATAGCCTGATTATGCATTATAAACAAACACAAAACCAAATAGCAAAAGCAAATAGCTTACTATACAGACCAATCTGGCGTGTGCTAATGATAAATGCATATGGCCAGGTGGCTGTTTTTTCCATTAATCATTTGGTAGAGGATTGAATTGCGCAGTCCTGAAATGGCTACTGTAGCAGAAGTGTACAAAAAGTTATTAAGAGTGTTACATTTATGATGTGTTACATTTATAACAACTCTCCCCTATATCCTAAGTGACACTAACTTGGATGTCATTAGCCTATAGACTGTGCTCAAAACTGACTATTGTTAAGTTTCCGAGTCTGACCACGAAGTTCTATGAATAAATGTTTATAAACCTAAATATCACTTGAATACACACAATAAATATTATGGGTAACAATAGACTGTCCCTATTTACATCTCATCATTAAAATGTATTTCTATGCTTTCCTTTTGAGTGCTCACATTTGTCACTTGGTGGTGGTTGTGCAAAAAACAAGTCCCTCCAGTGAAAAAACAAAAATATATATATATATATGCAAATTTGCCTCTGCCGGGAAGATTTCTTGTGGCGGCAGCGCCAAATGAAACCATAAACCACTGCATACAGTGCCTTGTGCCTAGAGGAATAATCCCAATTTCTACATCCGGCACCAAGCAAAGCAGGAACTATCAACTAACCTGACGAAGTGTGTGTCCAATTGCTACGAACTGTGGGGTTAATCAGAAAAATGAGTTCTGTTGCCACATTGAAACAGAGCACACCCACACCAACACAAAAACAAATAAACAAACACCTTCAACCGTCCTCCTCACTGACAGGCACAAACAAATTAAAGCAACAAAGTAAAACGACACAAGACAAGAAAAGACAAAAGAAAGCAAAACGGAGTGGCAGCTTTGCAGCTCACCGCTCTTAGCTTGCCAGTTTTTCAGCTGACCAGTTCCTCCAGCTTTTCAGCCAGCAGATTTTCTTCATTCTTATTGTGGTCGAACAGACAAAACTAAATAAAGACTCGCCCTCTCAGCGTGTGCTCCTGGTCTCAGCCTGGAACTGTGGAGAGGAACCCACCTTTAAGTACCTGGGTTAATTAATTAATGCGACCCAGGTGCGAGTGCTCTCTTCTCTGCATTGCCGAGACTAATTTGCTTCCCTGGTGGATCGAATACTACAGGTGACAAATTAAAGGAAAAACCTGAATAAATGAGTGGAGAAACATAACGAATGCAGATACTTCCATACAGGTGTACAGCATGATACAATTAAGCAAATAACATCATATCATTCTCTGTGGCATGTATTTAAAAAAAGATTTCCTGGCATGGTTCGAGTTCACTTGTCCTCTTAGGGTCACTGCAAATTAATACAGTTATTCTGAGTGGCCATCTTTATCCTATGATGAAGCATTTCTATCCTGATGGGAGTGGTCTCTTCCAGGATGACAATGCTCCCATCTACAGGGCACGAGGGGTCACTGAATGGTTTGATCAGTAGGAAAATTATGTGAATCATCAGCTATGGCATTCGCAAAAACCAGATCTCAATCCAATCAAACACCTCTGGGAGATTTTGGATCGATGTGTTAGACAGCGCTCTACACCACCATCATCAAAACACCAATGAGGGAATATCTTTGGGAAGAATGGTGTTCCATCCCTCCAGTAGAGTTCCAGAGACTTGTAGAATCTATGCCAAGGCTCATTGAAGCTGTTCTGGTGGCTTGTGGTGGCCAACACCTTACTAGAACACAATGTTAGTTTTTCCTTTAATTTGTCACCCGTCTGTATATATATATACACGGTGGCATAGTGGTTAGCACTGTTGCCTCGAAATAAGGAGGTTATGGGTTCGAATCCGGGTCCGGATCCGACCGGATCTGACCGGATCCTCTCTGCGTAGAGTTTGCATGTTCTCCCCGTGTTCGCATGGGTTTACTCCGGGTACTCCGGTTTCCTTCCACACTCGAAGACATGCATGTTAGGTGCGCTCCTGCAGTTGCCCTTGACCAAGGCACTGGCCTCAGAACTGGAGTTGGTCCCCGGGTGCAGCACAGAGAGGCAGCTGCCCACTGCTCCTAAGTAACTAGGATTAGTCAAATGCAGAGGACAAATTACCCCTACGGGGTTCAACAAAAGTATATCTCATCATATATATATATATATATATATATATATATATATATATATATACACACACTGAAAAAGTTATATCTGTTCAGATAATTTTGTAAACAGACCCCCATTAATGCGTTTCAGTTTCACTCTTATTGGATGGTTGATTGAAATCAATCCTGAAGGTCAAAACAAGCGTACCTAACTGTGCAGCAATTTTTCAGGACCTACATACAGAATGAACAAAAGTACAAAGAAGATGAAGCAACTTGTCAGAGGTCTTCAGTGATTTTTGTTAATATTCCATTTTAAATGTTATATACATGCAAAGCCAATAAAAACAGAATTAACATATATTAGTATTTAACTGCTCAAATGGTCTATGGTGGGCACCAGCTCCATGAACCCCAGGTGAATGAAGTCACATCCAGTCAGTTATGTGCAAAGATTACCAGCCTCTTTTATGAAAATAATAAATCGGGAGTGTATTATTGCATTTCTCTGTTTACGCTCGATTTTCAACCCTTAAGATTTAGTGGGCTGCATGCCTGGTGCCATATAGGTTTGCATGCTGATCTGATTTAAATGTCTGGGGCAAAAATTCTGAAGCAGAGAAAGAAAATAGTAAAACCTGCATTAATAGTGTTATCACTTATGGAGCCTGTTAAATCACTTTCTGTGAATTTGCAAGGGCTCTGTGGCCCTGATTGCCTCCTAATGCAAATGGAGCACTGCTGTTGCCGTGAACATTAATAGCATACATATTAAAAAAAGAGAAAGCACACTTCCCAGGTAATGGCAGTCTTTGTATAGAAGGGTCTAACCATTTCATCACCACAGAAACATAAGCAGGGTGAGTAATGGGTGAGACATTAGCAATAAAACTGTCATGTTGGTAATGAAGTCACAAAGCTACCTGGGGTAATGCGACTACACTAAGATGCAAAGGGGAAAGGGGCAGATATTACAGAGATGTATTATTCTATTTGAAGATTCTCAATTCTTAGATGGGAAGGGGCCCAAATGCCTCGTAGTTTGGTGATTCAGACCTCTTTTCTATACAGGAAAAAGCAGGAGTGAGATTTAGGTAACAGTCCCTAATAAGATATACAGAGACAGGGCTCTATCCAACTTTAAGCAAGCCACCATTGTGCAGTACCACTGCAAGGCTTGTTGAGGGGGGGGGGGAAACTAAAATGAAAATGCCATCACTGCTCTGCTTGAATTCACAACATGCACCAAGATGCACTCAAGACTAGTTTGATTACTGATCACAAGAATAGTTTTTGATTACTGACAGTGTGTGCTCAGATATTGTAAGCATTTTCAGTTGTAAGGGAAAAGGGTAACTTATATTCAGACCCCTTCACTTTGTCCACATTTTATTACATTACAGCCTTATTCTAAAATTGATTAAATTCATTTTTATTCTAATCAATCTGCACACAACACCCCATAATGACAAAGTGAAAACAGGTTTATAGACATTTTAGCAAATTTATTAAAAATAAAAAACTGAAATATCACATTTACATAAGTATTCAGACCCTTTGCTATGACACTCAAAATTGAGCTCAGGTGCAACCTGTTTCCATGGATCATACCTGAGATGTTTCTACAACTAGATTGGAGTCCACCTGTGGTAAATTCAATTGATTGGACATGATTTTGACAGGCACACACCTGCCTATATAAGGTCCCACAGTTGATGTTGCATCTCAGAGCAAAAACCAAGCCAGGAAGTCAAAGGAATCTGGGGAAGGGTACAAAAACATTTCTGCAGCATTGAAGGTCCCGAAGAACACGGTGGCCCCCATCATTTTTAAATGGAAAAAGTTTGGAACCACCAGGACACTTCTTAGAGCTGGCCGCTCGGCGAAACTGAGCAATCGGGGGAGAAGGGCCTTAGTTAGGAAGGTGACCTTAGTCAGAACCTGACGGCCACTCTGACAGTGCTCCAGAGTTCCTCTATGGAGATGGGAGAACCTTCCAGAAGGAAGGTAGAGTGGCCAGATGGAAGACACTCCTCAGTAAAAGGCACATGACAGCCCGCTTGGAGTTTTCCAAAAGGCACCTAAAGGACTCTCAGACCATGAGAAACAAGATTCTCTGATCTGATGAAACCAAGATTGCCCAGCGTCACATCTAGAGGAAACAAGGCACTGCTCATCACCTGGCCAATACCATCCCTACGGTGAAGCATTATGATGGCGGCATCATGCTGTGGGGATGTTTTTCAGTGGCAGGAACTGGGAGACTAGTCGAGGATCGAGGGAAAGATGAAAGGAGCAAAGTACAGAGAGACCCCTGATGAAAACCTGCACCAGAGCACTCAGGACCTCAGACTGGAGTGAAGGTTCACCTTCCAACAGGACAACGACCCTAAGCACATAGCCAAGACAACGCAGGAGTGGCTTCGGGACAACTCTGTGAATGTCCTTGAGTGGCCCAGCCAGAGCCCGGACTTGAACCCGATTGAATATCTCTGGAAAGACCTGCAGAGAAGAATGGGAGAAATACCCCAAATACAGGTGTGCCAAGCTTGTAGTGTCATACCCAAGAAGACTCGAGGCTGTAATCACTGCCAAATGTACCTTAACAAAGTACTGAGCAAAGCGTCTGAATACTTATGTAAATGTGATATTTCAGTTTTTTGTTTTTAATAAATTTGCTAAAATCTCTAAACCTGTTTTCGCTCTGTCGTTATGGGGTATTGTGAGTAGACTGATGGCAATAAAAATGAATTTAATTAATTTTATAATAAGGCTGTAACGTAACAAAATGCGGAACAAGTGAAGGGGTCTGAATACTTTCCAAAGGCATGGTATGCTGTAGATGCAGGAAAATATGGCTACACTATTTCCTTTTAAGAAAATGGACCTAAATAAGTAAACAGAACAAATGCTGTTTTGACGAAAATAATGCACTGTGCATGCATCCTCTGCCATCTTAGCTCTTATTTCGCATGACATGACTGTACATCGCAGTAACCAATCACATCACACATAAAAGGTTTCCAGCATTTTTAAAAAATGTACATTCCATCTAAAAGACAGTAAAGACACCATGGGCAGTGGCTCATCATTTGCAAGGAGAAGATCAAAGAAAAAAACAGGATTGATTCAAAATGAAATTAACTTTCCAATTGCTGTCCTTTGACCACGTTTCTCAAAACTTAAAAGCCTGCATCCATCAGAACTGTACCTATCTGAAATACATTTTTGCTAACCACAGTAAGACATTAACAAAATCTTGCAACTGAACAAACTACCAAAAAACATTCAATTTGCTGATTACTAGAAAACGCTTCCATCCCAGCCAATCCTCTCCACAGAATAGACTATTATTATTACAAAATTGTGTTTTGGGGACTTCCAGTAATGAGCAATGGGAATCACAGACTTCATTTTCTACAGAACCCTTTACAGAAGTTTTACCCCAGTCATTAACCGATTGATAGGGTATATTTCAATCAAGGTTCCCTCTTCAGGGGGTGTCTCGTGGCGTAGCCTGTAGAGCACTGTCCACATGCTCATTACGAGCCGCGACATTGGCGGTTCGAGTCTGACTGCGCGAGCTTTGTCGCACGTCTCTCCCTTTCTCTTCCCTGTTCTTCCTGTCTCTCTACACTGTCCTGTCCAATAAAGCTGAAAAGCCCAAATATATATATATATATATATATATATATATATATATAAAAGGTTCCCTCCTCAGACAGATTTATACTGGAGGATATCATTATTATTTTTAATTTAGCTGTATTTTATCACCATTCTCCATCCATACCTGCACACAAATCCAGAGGGGACCCCGCCATGGACAAAGCACAAGCAACAGCTAGTACCTTGACCTCCACATAAAATAAAATGATGAATGTGGGAAATTAAAGTGTACTTACTTACAGAGCTATGGGTTATGCAAGACCAGTCCATGAATCCAAAAACCCAGCATGTTAAATGTTGTAAGACAGGAAAAATAAGCATCATTTGCACTAAAGAAGTCAGCCACAAGGATAGACAACATACGGTAGCTACATATCTTCAGCAAATACCATGGTTGCAGTACATTGTCTGGGCTTTGGATAATTTTTTCTTCAGCTATATTTGACATATTATACAAAATAAATTGGGCTGGAAGAATGCTTTTTTGCCCGATGTTTGGAATATGAAAGGTTGAAATAAGTCTTCATTTTAGATACTTTAGAAGCATTTGCTTTTGTGATGTAAGTAGTTAAATTTTCATATCATTACAAACAAAATATGTTGTGTCCATATAGCACATTTGCTGTACTTATGCAGATGATCATTTTGTGTCCCTTGCTGCTGTTGAGAAACACCCCAAAAGAAAACAACATATACAGTGCTGATAAATAATTTACAATGCTGCAATTTTACTACTCTGACTTCAAAGTAGCACCAAAATGATACAAACAAATAACATCTTTACTGCCATATTTTCTGTCCATTCTTAATTCAAATAATAAATATGTTAAAAAATCAATTTAAAATGTGTAAAAAAAAAGGTTACCTCTGACATTCACAAGACATTTATCCACCCAAAACACTACTCTGACATATCTGATGTTCTCCTAATGCCTTTATTTAGACTTAATGAATTTTTGCTACAGTTCAGTGAATGGTTAATTTGAAAGTAACAAATTGAGCAACTCATTAATTCCAATTTAATTTAAAAGCAAAAAATACAACATTAAAAATCATCCAGTATGATTTCAGTGATAATAACCATTCAAAATGAAATGACATGGTGTAATGGTAACTGCTTAAACCTAAAAGGAATTCTACATTTCAAATAAGGCAAACCAAAAACATCGTCAGCAGCCATACCACCATGCGCCCTGCTCCTGCTGAATGGCTGAAGCTAAGCAAGTGTGGGCTTGGTTAGTACCTGAATGGGAGACCACCAGGGAATACTGAGCTGGAAGTGGTGTTGGTGGGCCAGCAGGTGGGCAATCTTCCCTCTGGTCAAATAAACCCCAATGCCCCAGTGCAGTGACGGGGACACTGTACTGTAGGAGATGCTGTTTTCGCATGAGACGTTAAACTGAGGTCCTGACTCACTGCAGTCATTACAGACCCCATGACACTTATTGCAAAGAGTCGGGGGTTCCCCGGTGTCCTGGCTATAATTCCCAATCTGGTTGCCACTTTATCATCCCATGATTTAATTGGCTAAAAAATGTTCTCTCCCTCTCCACCTTAGCTAATGGCCGCAAAATGGCTGCTGTGCATCACCCAGGTGGGTGCTACACATTGGTGGTTGCTGTAAAGCACTTTGAGTGCTTGGCAAAGTGCTATATAAATGCAATGATTAATTCATTCAAAAGCAAAATCAGTGACAGATACTGGATCAAGTAATTTTTTTTCTATTTGTGAGTGTGTGTTTTATTTTTTGCCGACATGACTGAAATGAAATATAATAAAATAAGTCTTCCTGGCCTCTTTGACTTGAATGAAGATGCTATATAAAACTGGAGAATGGATTATTGGGCCCACAGCCTCTTTGCTGTAAGCACTGGTTTTGCTGCATAATGGGCTGTGAGCTTTATTAGGGTTTCCTATCAGTTCCACTGTCAGCACATGATGAATGTGCAATATTACCAACCTTGTGTGAATAAGGTCTTTTTGCATCACCTCATCTTTGAAGTCACAGAAGAATGAAGGAAAAAAAAGAAATAACAAAAAAGCAGAGTAAGCTCATATCCCCTTTTATTAAAATGGAGCGTCCGTAGGACCGCTTGTTAAACCAGAAGTACAACACTAGTGGTTGTCCATTCAACTGCAAGTCAGAGTGCCTATCGATGAGTCTGGCCTTATTTCCATCAAGTCTACAATAACAAAGGCAGTAATGCATTATGTCAGTCATAAGTCGTTCTGTTGATATCTTGCTTACTAGATCTATCTAGCAGGGTATATAGGAGCTCTGATGTTGCTCATGCTACTGCGACAGACAGTCTCTAAATATTCTTGGCCCAAAGGTCTCGCTACTTTGATAGTTATCTGGGTTATCCCTCCATTCCTTTTCATGTTAGATTTCCATCTTCATTGACATGAAATAAAACAGCATTAAAAGCTTCTATAATACAGTTTCAGACATCACTGTTATTATCTGTTCCAATGTGAATATACACCATAGCTTTACTTTGGATTGAGTCTACAATGGAACCACAGGGCAATGTTAATAAAGAACTGAAAGGCTGTCAGCTAATTAAATTTCTGTAGGCCCGGGTTGTGCTGAACTGACATGGAATGTAATGTATTTTGAATACAGTATTGATCAGTATATTATTATTATTGATAGATGAATTACACCTTGCAATCCCACATTTTTCACGCATAAAGTACAGTGCAACACTTGATTATTGTTTGGTTCCATTTGAAAATTCCCATGTATGGCTTGCTTCCATTTGCAGTTGTAACACCAACTAAATGCAATAAAGCCTGAATCCACAAAACAGGAATCACATTTTGCATCTGTCAGGGAAAATGCTGATATCAGATTTGAAACGTGTTCAAAAACCCTCTCTTCTTCATTTGTGACACGTGACTGTACTTCAAACAGTCTCTTAACAACAATGACAGAAAATGAAATGGAGCAGCCACAAAATAAAAGCCTGCAAAATATTGTCTTTACTGTGGACTCAAGCACTGAGCTGTGTGAAAGCTGCTGAATGGAGAGAAAAGAAAGAGACATTTTTAGTCAAGTTTGGATGAGCCTACATACTGGAATAATTTTTTAGGATCAACTATTTATTAATAATTCAAAATTCCTCCCTTAGGTCCATTTCCCAGTTTAAGTTGTATATCTATTCCATACAACTTTGTGTATAAATAAGCAAACTAACAAGCAAACCAACAAACAAACAAAAAACAAATAAATAAATAAATAGGAATGGCAGGTATACCATCCCACCAAGTTACGGCTTGGTGGGGCGACATGCCCCATTCCTATACAGCACTGAAAGTTAGGCACTTTTCAGTGTTTCCTACATAAATAACCATAATGACCACAGAGTCTCCGGTAGGTAATGTCACCGGTTGTATGTGAACCGGCAAAAGATGACAACAAAAAGTGACAATGGTGAAATTCTCCACTGTGCTGTTTCTACACTCAATGAGGCTACTAAACCTACTCTGCAATGCCACATTTCCAAATTAATGTTAGCTAGCCCTATAGATCCTCTATACATAGCCTACAAACAATTTGTAGATCTATTGTGTAGGCTACACAATACCCCAGTTAAAATACTTCCATTTAAAAATAAGACACTTTCATATGACAATTTATTTCTCAGTCAAGGTAAAGAAAAAATGACTGAATCCATGTGTTTCTTTCAGCAATAATGTATGTGTGTTTGTGTGTATTTATGTGTATCCATGTGTCTCATAGCCTACATGTTCTCCCCGTGTCCGTGCGGGTTTCCTCCAGGTATTCCCGTTTCCTCCCACAGTGCAAAGACATGCAGGTAGGCCAATTGGAGACTCTAAATTGCCCGTAAGTATGAGTGTGTGAGTGAATGGTGTGTCCCCTGTGTTAGATTGGCGGCCTGTCCAGGGTTTATTCCTGCCTCTTGCCCAATGCACGCTGGGATAGGCTCCAGCACCCCCCACGACCCTGCTCAGGATAAGCGGGTATTGATAATAGATGGATAATGAGTTTGGAATATGAGTCAAAAGTATTCTCCTAAATGTGTCACGGAACTATGGTAAATGCTTAATCCCCTTTTCATCATGTTGCTAGATCCTCCCATGAGTCAGCTGGAATCAGAGACAATAAGACAGTCACAGCATATTGAGCTGTATTTTCTGGCTGGTGCATGGCGTGTTGCGAGCCGGCACACAGGCAAAATGGTATTTTCACCATATATTTTGACGCGCATTAGCGGTTTGGTAATTTTGTGACTAGCCATGCGCCGAAGTGGGAGGGCATCCGCTGCTGGGCATGTGTCAGTTAATATGGCATGGTGTAGTGCAATTTTGGCAGCTCATTGGAATTTTTGGGTCATTTCAGTCTGTCATTTTCTCCATTCACCACCTGCCTGCCCAGATAACACCTATGGTTTATGGTGCAGGACATTGTCTGGGGGATTGGTAATTTGGCATTCCCTCATGTTTCACAGTCTATTCAAAAGTCAATCAATGGTTTTCATTGATCATATGCTGTCCAACTTGACTTTGATATAAATGATACCAGAAATAGGAAAAAAATATTTTTTGTTCATTGTCGTTTTTCTTTTTGATTCTTTTAATTCCAATATTTTTTTCTATTTTTACTTGTTTATGACTGTTCTTCTACAGAATTGTGGTCTTTCCTTTTTCTTACACTTGTCTGTAATGAGAATGACAATAAATGCAACTTGAACAATCTTTTCATTTTAATTGACTGTAGTTAAAATAATAGCAACAGTACTACACAAATTATGCTATTATAAACAGTTTGATGATTAATGCAATATTTTGCAACAATCTCTGTTTTTAGCATAAAAAATGTAACATGTAATATCAACATAAAACAAAAAGTGTTATCATTGATAGATTTACAGAACCACCATTTAGCACAATCTTTTTGTTGAAATATTTAGTGTGGTTTAAGCTGTGTTGTTACTACTGGAAGTGCAATACTGTCACTTTTAGGAATAAAACAGGGAAACAAATGATTGAAGAAAAAAGTATTTGTATTTTGGACACAAGGCATGTAAATTTGAGTTTGTGCCCCCTCAAAAGTTTTGGGTGCACTATGCCCCTGTGGGATACACTTGAAAAATACAATGTACACAGACAGAAGTAAAATTACTGTAAGAAGAATTTACAAGCCTTATTTGTACACAATTTCCAGATGGGTTCTCCATCTCAACACAAGGTTTCCACCCTGGAATGATTTTCTAGTTCAGGGCAATCAGGAACCTTTCCCCCCTAATAGTGCACCTTGTTGGTGGAAACATGGTCACATTTACAGATCCTGTCTACTGAAGAAAGGATAATGCAAATCAATTCTACATAATGCAACAGGTCTGTAAATCCAAAACCCATTAATATGAGCAATATTTACCTAGTGGGTTTCATTTTCTGCCTGGGCAAGCACCCTTATCAATATTTTACCATGGAGCTTCAGTCATGAGTAGTCTTATCAATTATTCCCCCTCTAAAAAGAAGGAACTAAAAGCCTGCACCAGCAGGGAAGTTCAAAATAGCCGATGCTTACTTTTAGTCCTCTGAGAGTGATTTGGGAAAAGACTGCAGGTCATCCTAAGCAATTAAATTTTTATTGCTGGCTTTGTTTTGCACCACTCTGCAACAGATTTGAGGGAAGCCAAAGGCTGCTTTCAAACATGCTATTTATTTTATTTTGTTTTTAACCTTTGTGCTTTGTGGAATGAACTTACGATTGAGTTTTGTGTGTATGTGCGTGTGTGTGTGCTACATACACTATATCACCAAAAGTATCTGGACACCCCTTGGTCTAGGACTGTTTTTCATGGTTTGGGCTAGGCCCCTTTGTTCCACTGAAGGCAAATCAATGACATTAAGTTTGACATGCAATGACATTCTAGATTCTGTGTTTCCAACTTTGTGGCAACAGTTTGTGGAAGGCCCTTTTCTGTTTTGGCGTGACAATGCCCAGAGCACACAGCGAGGTGCACATAGAAATGGTTTTGTCAAGATTGCTGAGGAAGAACATGACTGGCCTGCACAGAGCCCTGACCTCAACCCCACCCAACACCTTTAGGATCAATTGGAAAGTCACCTGGGAGTCAGGCCTTATCACCCGATCAGGGCCCGACCTCACTAATGTTCTCATGGCCGAATGGAAACAAATACCGACATAAAGACTCCAACATCTAGTACAAAGCCTTCCCAGAAGAGTGGGGGTTTTTATAGCAGCAATGGATGGACCAATTTCTTATTTAATGCCCATAATGTTGGAGGAGATGTTGGATGTCAGGTGGCCACATACACACAGACACAATTATGTCATTATTTTATAGGCATACTATTCAGGATTTCTTAGCTTGTGTTTACAGTCAAAGAAGTCTCCTACTCTGTCTTCAACACCACCCATTCATGCCAAGGAAATTACCCAACCTAACATAGCTAGCTGGATAGCTAGAGGTAATATTAGTACTGTGAAATGAATAACCGGGAGTGACAGTACTTGACAGATTTGATTATAGCTTAATTAATTCCATTATGTTGAACATAATAGTGGTTTTCTCAGAAAAGAACTTTAGATTTGAAAATTTCAGACTCTTGTGAAAGTCCTTATTGTCGCCAGCTTCACGCAGCCAGTTACATTACTTACAGGTTCAACAGGAAGCAAGCTAACTCTGTTGTTTTCAATACCCTTAGCTAACTTCAGTTTACACCACAGAGGAAAAGCAATTCCTAGATTAACTTTAGTTCTTGAACAAGCCCTTTTGGCTTGTCTTTTTGCTTTGATGTATCTTGACGTCTTTGGTAGCTAGCTCTGCAACCACACCCACCCCTCCCCACACAGAAAACAGCGCCACACCCAGAAATGTCCTGAACACATTTTAGAATATCAAATACAGGTAAAGGTGCAAAAATCTGGTGAAAGCGCATACAGCCAGAGATTACCAGCACATCATAGATGTGCCTTAACACAGTTACTTTATAATATTTTCAAGGCATAGTTTGCCCAAAGATTTTTTTAAAGGCTCATTAGGTCGCTCTGTTAAGCTTTTATAAAGTTTTAAGCCTCTACAAATTAACTTAGCCACCATTTCTGATAGAAAGCAGGGCCAGAAAGCTATATGACACTTACAGTAGATGTACATTTCACATTTCACATACACACAAAAATGTTATGGGTAACATGCATGTCCCTATTTTCAGCTTGTCTTTAAAATGTAGTTTCCTCTCCTTTCCTGTTAGCATAAGAGCAGCGGTAACACTGTTCTACTTTGCTCGTGAATCCCACGGTTGAAGTGTTAACTGTCAGATATGGTTTTGAATGCTTACATTTGCCACCTGGTGGTGGTTTTGCAAACAAAAGTAGTTTCTGTGGAATACAAAGAAAATATATGCAAATTTCCCTCTGCCGGGAAGCTCTCATGGCAGAAGTGCCAAATGAAACTAGTAACCACTATATAATTTGACTGCACACAAATTACACAACTAAAAGCAAATAATTATTGTTCACGTGGAGATTAAAAGCTGATTTTCCTATTTCCTAGAGAATTATTTTTATAACAGAAGGCAACGGCTTCAAGATAGCAAGCCCATATCTCTCCAGTTATGTATCCATACTGACCAACCTAATGCAAACCCAGCTAAAATCCTTACAGCTAGCACAAAAATCACTTCATGTTGTTTTCAACATGCATATTTCCACATCAACAGCAAATATAGGCTACAGTATATTTACAAAAATTATTTTTGAATAACAAATTTATCCATTATTTTTCAAAATTCCACTAATCCTTCTGGAAAGTGGACAAAACATGAGCAGTGTTGTCAGATTCCACAAGACAAATAAGTGACTCCATTATCAGAAACAAGCTATAAATTAAGCTTGTGCCATTAAGGCCATAATAATCGTGAATACCATGTCACGTCATACACTTCAAAATAAGTGACCGGATTTGTAAAAACGAGGCAAAAAAAAAAAAAACCCGCAATCCGTGATTTCTGATTTTTTGAAGGGACTTTGGAAAACAAACAAGTCACGTTTTATAAGCAGCTTGGCAACACTGGTGTGCCACTCTGTGACTTGATTTTTAATACCATATTATTTCCTCCATTCAAGCTCCTCAGTAACCACAGAGCTAGTGCCTGCAACAACATTAAAGAACATCTTTTTATTGTCAAGGCAACAAAATTTACCAATTTAATTGTTTTATTTAATTTAATTTATGCTATTTCACTTTTGGCGATAGAAACCGGGAAATGGGTAAGGAGATGGTTGTAACCTAAAGGTCACAGGTTCGACTCCCGGGTAGGACACTGCCATTGCCACTCTTGAGCAAGGTACTTAACCTGCATTGCTTCAGTATATATTCAGCTGTATAAATGGATGCTGTATAAAAATATTATGTAAATGCTGTGTAAAACGTTGTGTATCAGTACCCAACCCTAGTATTGACCTCTTGTCCCATAGTCAAACATTGATCAGTGATGCTCTTTTTTCAGTCCAGCTGAAAGTTCATCGTGTGTCAGAGCCAGCTGAGATCCCTGTACAACCATCCTCTATTTCTGAGTTGTGTTTGCTTGATTGTAAATGATATTGTGTCACTAAATGGTGTTTTCATTTAAAAATGACGACCATTTCAATTGTTGTACCACAATTGCTTTATTAATGCGCCTGACAAAGCAGTGGACCAACATTTAGTCATGAACAGCCAGCAGAGTTTATTAAGCACTTGCTGAGCACTGGTGTGCATTCATGCAACTGGGAATTTTTAAAGGAGTAACATGGTGGTTGAATGTGACACTTGCCAGTTGTCTTTAGGCAACAACAAAACAAATGTGCATAATTTTTTTATTATTCAGTGATTTAAATATATTTAAAAACATATTTTTCTAAGCCTAAATTTCCCACTATAAAAGTTCACCCGAACTGTCTGGGCGTGGTAATGAGAACTGTCAGTTACCTACGATTGACAAACCGTGCCCCGTTACCATAGCTACCTCCATGATACACACTCATCTCGGGACTGAATTTTCACAAGCTAGCTAACTTAGTATATCAAGTATCGATAGCTAAGGACGTTGACTTAAATCCAATAATAATTTTTGCTAGCTAGCTAGCCAAGTTAAGATAAAACCACAACTGTAACGTCCTTAAGAAAGCAAACTAGCTAGCTAACGTTATTGATAACATTACATTATGAAAGCAAACTACATAGCTAGCTGATGTTAGCTAGCTAGCTATAAATGAATATAACCAACCAGATAGTCTAATAGTCCTTAAAAGGCACTCTAATAAGTGAACCTAATGTTAGTCAAATACAATAACTATGGGTCACGAGTTATCCATGGCTCCCCAAATATGATTTAGAATGAGCTATCACAGCAATCTGACTGACAGTAGGGAGGGCAAAACGGAGCTTTATAATGTCTCCAGCAGTGTATGCGCGTGAGCTTGCCAATACATTTCTCACAGAAACGTAGTTTGTCGCCTTTTTTTAGTTCATTACAGTGGTGATAGAAGTGAAAATAATTAAGTGGTGCTGTGCTTTTTACTGTGCCTTTACTGATCGCCGTACAAGGTTAATGTTAAGTAGCTAGCATGATCGGACAGCACTAACCCATAAAAATGTACTTTGAATGATACTTGCTCAATCGAATGGTAAATCTGAAAAACATTTGATTATAGTCAGCGGCACCGAAATTTTCTTTCACACCCTCAATAAATGGCAAAAGTCCCAGTAGAAGATTTAATTAAACCTTTTAAAGTTACATATTTTCTGAAACGTTATCGATTCTGTTTGGCCACAGTGAGTTAATCTAGGCAATCTGAGCGTATAGTTTCTATGTAAATTACGTCAGAAGGATTCAGCCTTGTTTGCTACCTAAACTTCACAGTACACTTGTAGCAGGACGGTGTGTCTGGTCAGATTTCTTTATGGGGCGTGGAAAGGGGAGTGGTTACTGTACTTGGGACGCACTAAGTCGATAACATTCTCAACCGGCTGAAAATCGGACGATAAATTTAAAACGCATATTTCTCCAAAAATAAAGAACGGACATATTTAATACTTTACTCATCGTGTTTCTTCAATGCCTCTCGTGCAAATAGCACATAAAACCGAGAAAGTGTGAAAACCACCATGTTACTCCTTTAACAATAAAAATGCAAAATCTACATAAATGTAAATAACAATGTACCTGGTAAAACAGTGGACCAATATTTAGCCATGAACAGCATGAACAGCCAGCAGATGCACTTGTTAAACCAGCATGTGTGAGAATACAATACGGCATGCATCACATGTAGCTTTCAGCACAATCGCTATAGCTAGCTAGCCAGCTACCCTTCAGTATATAATCAAAGAATATGACAAAAATGCACAGCAATATTACAGAACTCCTCAGATAGCTTCCAGAATGTAATATCAACCTATTAAGATGAACTGTTGATTCCTATCTTCGCTTTTATCATTAATATATCACTTTTAAGTGAGCAGTGCCTTAAAGACCTGAACTACCACTGGTGTGCGTTCATGCGACTGGGATGGTTATAACTGAAAAACTACTCCACATCAACATGACACACACACCGGCCAACAAAGTTCCCTCTTAGTGCATGACAATTTTAGAAAACAATCACTCATTGGTTATCTAGAATGTAAGCGGAATAAATAAGTATAACTGTGTTACACGTGTTCACCATTTGCCCATGGAGCAGAAGGAGGGCACATCTATCAACATAAAGCAAGCAAGAGGCTCCCATATTTGTGAATTTTATTGATATAGAAATTGTTTGTATGTATTTTTGATAAAAATATATAGAGCCTATTGTTTGTTTGGGTTATACTGGGGTTGTACTGACAATATTCAAATAATATGGTATCTCTTTTAGGTCTGTTCAGCATGTGGGCATGAGTGGGTTTGGCAGAACCAGGCAATGCTACACAGAAATATGCCTACCTGCAGCTTATTGCTGAGTGGAGCCATCCACTATTCAGGTTGCATGGTAACCCAGACAATCAGGATGCTGTAACTGTTTGGGCTCCAGTGCATCAGTGCCAGTATCTATTTCCACCATAAGGACCTCTACACCATCCCCCAGTGAGCAGGCAGAAATCATCAGAGCTGAAAGTGATGGAAGAAGGACTCATCCTGTCTGGGGACAGCAGGTCAGACACTGTAGGCCTAGAATTCAGACAGCAAATAACCTGATACCTCTTCCCGATGATATGATTTCAGGTGAACACAGCCATTACAAAGCCCTGACCTCAATCCCATAGAAAATTTGTGAACTGAAAAGCGTGTCCTAGCAAGGAGGCCCACAAACCTGACTGAGTTACACCAGTTCTGTCAGGAGGAATGGGAAAAAATTCCAGCAAAGTATTGTGAGAAACTTGTGGAAGGCTAATCCAAGAATTTAATTCAAGTTAAGCAATTAATAGGCTATGCCACCAAATACTAACAAAGTGTATGTAAACCTTTGGCCCACTGGAATTCTGATGTAGTGAATTAAAGCTGAAATTAATCTGTCTCTAATCGATTGTTTTAAAATTACCACTGATGTGAACAAAGTACATTCCCCAATTGACTTGCCAAAAGAAATGTTTGGTAACATGAAATGTGTGGAGTTGTGAAAAACTGAGTATGAATATCTTTAGCCTAGGTGTATGTAGACTTTTACCTCAACTGTATGAATGCTTACACTACAGCATGTGAAATCAGAAGAAAAACATATTTTCAACATACAAAAATCCCAGGTTACTCAGAAATACTGTTCAGACTTGGGTCAAATACTTTTCTACTCTTTACTGATCTTGTCTGGTGTATTGGAACCAATGAAATGCTCTCAAAAAAAAATCCAAACCCCACCTTCTGGTCATATTGGCACGCTCAATTACACCAGGCAAGATCAATAGAGCACAGAAAAGTATTTGAATCCAAAACAAATACGTGTTTGACCCAGGTTTGATACTGACTATATGTCATTAATTTAAACTGGCAAAATCTAATCCTGACATTTAAATTATTGATATCAAAATTGGGCCAAGTTACAAGAAACAATATTGGCTATCTTAGCTCACACAAATTAAAAAAGCTGTATTCCGAAGCAGTGCTACCCAATGTTTCCTAAATTATTCCAAGCAACTTGGCCCTGTGTTTTTTCATCTTACTATCTGAAGGGAATGTGGTCCTTCAAACTTTTTGACTCCTATTGTATGACTCCTATCCATGATTGCCATTTCCCATAGTGGCAGCCTGTAGATAATGAGGTAAATGGGAGGACTGTTTGGTAAATAACCTATCCACTGTGCTCTACATTACCAGACTGAATCTCGGTAAATAATGAGCATGTGTGGCATGCAACCCTGAAGCTCCCTGCTGTTAAATATTTCAAGGGTGCTCTCCAGAGACGTACTGACGGCCCATTTCTTTTCCCAGCAACTTACCCATAGGGACATTCACAAGCAGCTGGTAATTACAGTGCATATGGCTTAGCCCTTAATTAGCTACACAACTCCATGTTTTTTTTTTTTGGTCTCTGTATTTCATTGCATTCAGAAACATCAGCACACCTGCCAGTATTGGTGAGTATCTTCTGAGTCAGTGGCAAATGACAGATGTGACATGACATGTCAGTTAATAAGAGTGAGAACAAGTGCCTTGAAAATTTACAATAGATTGTCATAAATTATATCTAGAAGCTTATTTCATCTGACTGCTTACTCACTGACCCACAACCCTAATCAAGTTTTCAATATGGAATGATACAGACTGAAAAGAAAACCAATGCTAAAAAACTACTTCATGAGTGTAATTAAATTTATTTTGTCTGGTAATTTGAAGACATATTTACCTATGAATGCACAATCACCCACCAAAAGCATAAGTTCACAAAAGCATAAGTACAAACATATTCAAGCCTACAGACACACATATAAATTAGTACTTGATTAGTCATAGCTGTGGACTATGGTTTAATTACCTAAAAGCAAAATATTCTAGTGTAGTAGCTTGCAAATGCTTCAAAGGAGTTCACTAATCTGCATCTAGTAAAACCTAGACTGGGTCAACTGCTATGCATGAGGAGTTCTATTTCCATTGCTGAACAATATATGGACGTTCAGGCAGAACTTCCGTCAAAGTGGGATAATTCTCAGGACTGCTGATACAAAACAGGAGCTGTCTATCTCTAAGAACTGATCTTTATAGATATTTGTAAATAATGCTCTTAATGCTTCAGGTTGACAGAACTTCAGGTTTTGGTGGCCGTAGCTTGAAGAACATGCATGCGCACATATATGTCCAGGTCACATATGTGTGGCAGTTGTTTTGGCATCCTGTCACAGGGGATTTCCAACAAAATAAGTGACTTCATATCAGTATGTAGGTTACTTGAAATGTCATTTGCATTATAGTAAGAGACTGAAAGCCAGGGAAAATGCTTTGTTTCTTCATTTTTATCTCCTTGTTTTTCTTTTCTTTGGATGGTTTTCAAAAAGCATATAGAATACAAAAATAGATTTTTAAACATGGAGCATTATTAATTTACTAGAAATAAATTTTATACGTGTGTGTGCATGTGTGTGTGTGTGTGTATGTGTTAACCAATAACAACAGCAACAACAACAACAGCAAAACAAGTGTTAATTTGTGTACCATTAACAAAAAATCACATCTGTTGTTGACACAACTGTAGTGAACTCAGTATATGTTAATCAGCTGAGCATGCATCCCAAAAAAAAAGAAAAAGAAAAAAAAAACATTTAAATTGCCTCAGGTGTAGGTGAAAAACTGATTTAACATAATTGGCAAAGTAACAATGCCCAACAAAAAGCAAGAGTAAATTTATGTTCTAAAAACTCATTTAGA
Source organism: Anguilla anguilla (assembly GCF_013347855.1). NCBI lineage: Eukaryota > Metazoa > Chordata > Actinopteri > Anguilliformes > Anguillidae > Anguilla > Anguilla anguilla. The sequence continues at coordinate 36,497,508 of NC_049209.1, forward strand.
ATGAAATTTTTTTTGTGAAACACTTAATAATTTGCTAACAACAAAACAGGCTAGTATACTTATCACTCATTGGACCCTGAAACTAGAAGAGCACTTATTAACAGCACTCAGATTCACTGTTTATATTTAACTGTAGTTCATGAGCAAGCTAGCATGAATTTAATACATTTGGGTTCAATAGACGTTAGTTGTAAAGCAGGGGATTTTTGCTTCTGGAAAGGGCTGTTAGGTCACAATAGAATGAAGATGAACTGCTGTTGTTTATTTTTACACAAAAACCTGTCAGAGTTTTGACATGACATTGCTGATATCTTACCCAAAGTACATACCTCAACGCTCTGTGATGTGCAAACCATCATCACCACGGCATCCCATGTTCATATACCATTCATAAGCATTTGTGAAATAACTCCAGCCATAGAGCAAATCTTGGGATCTATTTTCCATGGCGTGTTGCAAGCCATTGTATTGGCAAAATTGTATTTTTGTCATTAATTTTGACATGCCTGAGCTGTTTTGTAATTTCCTGACTCACCTAGCACTGAAGTGGGAGGACAGTCGCTGCTGGGGGTGTGTCAGTCAAGGTCAAGAAGTGGACTGTAATTTTGGTGCAGCTCATTGCTTTTTTCCAGTTCATCTGTTGTGCAATTTGTACCCTCGCCACCTGTCTGTCAGATCATTTTGCAGCATAAATTGCAGCTCATCACAAGACGAATTGCTTATTCTGGGACTTTCCCATGCAATGTGTGCATGATCACAGCCTATTCAAAAGCCAATGAATGGTTTTCGTGAATCACATGCAACCCAATTTGATTTTGCTATAAATCACAGAAGCAGGAAAATGCATAATTTGCATTTATTGTTCATTGACTTTCATCTTTTTTATCATTTTAATTGCATTTATTTCTATTGCTTGTATTTATTTCTATTTTTATGCTTTACAATAGATTGCCGACCTGTCCAGGGTGTATTCCTGTTGCTCGCCCAATGTACGTAAAGATAGGCTTCATTACCTCCCGCAACCCTGCTCAGGAATAAGCAGGCACAGATAATGGATTGATTTCTATTTTTAATTGTTTATGGCTATTCTTACACTACATTGCGGTACCTGGGGTGCTGTATATATTTTTTCTTTTTCTGACACACGTCTGTAATGAGAAGAATGACAATAAATTCAATTTAAACAATCTTTTCATTTTAACTACTTTGCACAATGCCCCTAGTGGTCACCATGCCGGCATGCCTAGATTGGTCAATTCAGGCTTTCTGTGATCCTGCAACCAATTATTATACTATATTTATTATTGTTGAAAACACAAACTCTGTGTTATAGCTTTATTAGTAGACGTTTCAGCACAACTATGCCGAAGATGGAGTTTCTAAGCACCACCATTGTCGAGCTGGTCGTCCAGCACAGCCTTCAATAAAACGGAGATTGCCGTAGTTTAGCTCTCTATTTTTTTTTAGCTCTCTTATTCATTCCTCTCGGTTCCATTTTCCTCTCCCTGGACTCGCCACCCTTTTCCCGTCTCCCTCTCGTGTGAGTCCACACGCAAGGCCTGCAACGGAGCACGGCCCGAATATCCTTGGCTATCGGCTGTGAGAGGAACGAGGCGCTCCGAAGCACTATTTTTAGAGGTGGTCGAGGAACCAGGAGAGCCACGCACGACCGACGCATCATGCAGAGTGAGTCCCAAGAATCAAGCAACTAGCGGTGGATCCGGTTGCGTGTTTTGGAACAGAAAGGGCGACCAGCTTCGCCTTTCCACCACAACCTCCACAGACTTCACACTGGAAACCAGGAAACATTTTCTAACAACCAACCCAAAGCAAAGGACACACAAATAAGGCTGTAACTCTGGGCTTAGTATAATTAACGACGGGCCGAATGTAGCCACATTTATGATTGGTTGTAACTGACCGTTATTGTGTTTTAATGATAAATGTAAACGTTCCGTTTGTTCGGTTGGCTCTAAGGCTGCATTCACACCAGATCAGCTTGCCGCAGGGGTTGTGCGGCAAAAACGGCAGTCTTCCCATTCATTTGAATCGGGTAGTGCGTTTAGGCTGCGGCAGTGGGGGACCGCATGGGGTGCCGAAAAGAAACGCAGTGGCCTGCGGCAAGAAAGGTGAACCAGAATCAACTTTTGCCGAAACGCAACCCGACGTCACGCTGCAGTGGCCAAAATTACCATGTAGCAGTCCGCTGTTTACCGAGCAACTGTCAGATGAATTACTGAGGCGATTCATTTCCTAAAATTTAATTTTATAATCGTCATCCTGATTTGACAGTACCGGGTAATGGGACGAGTACCGAAACAAGCTAAATATCAATTCTGAACGTCGGAATTAAGCTGTATAAAAGATTTGCTATTTAGCAGTTCTTGCATGTTAGTTTATTGTACCTAGCACTATGGAGTTCATGGACCAAACGATGATGTCCCAGTTGTGTCCTCACTTGGTTTATTTTGTGTACCCAGCTTCGACGTCTGCGTCTGGCTGGTAGTCTACGCTGCAAAATAACGATAGCAAGAAGCTTCCTTTGGTTTGCGTTTTTGTCCATTTTTTTTTGAGTTAGCGGACAGGAAATGGGGGGGGGGGGGGGGGGTTACAGTTCACAACACGACGTCACACAAATGGACCATGTAGTGACACACCCACACCGCCGCACAACCCTGCGGCATGGTGCCGCATTGCCTGATTTGGTGTCAATGCAGCCTAAGCCATCCACCGTGCTGCGTTAGTTTTAATATAGCACAGAACGTATCTTGCATGTGATCTATTTGAATTACTAACCGATCATAACACGGCATGTTGATCTCTATAAAACATACACCGATATCCATATTTTCTGTTACCCTGTATTTGTTTGGTATGCTTCATACGCCATTGTTTCTCACTAGCTTTATCTAGATTCAAAAACCCCTCCATTCATACTCCATCTTGTTCCTTTGTTCTCTGTGAACACGTGTCCGCTGTACACAACCCCCTAGGAGAACATCCAACATTCCTCACTCACATACTCACACGCACATGTACGCACACACAACACCTACTCACACGTGCACTCATAGTTTGTTATACATCATTGTAGAGAATTGTGCTTTGCCTTTTCAGTACTTTGTGTTTAATAAACTTAATTATATTTCCACGGTTGTCTGTATTTATATTGCCCTTGTGTTGAATTGAGTCAGCTTCTGCTAATCCAAAGAACTTAATGGATACCTTCACCCCTTAGCTAAATCATTTATAATAATTTAGTATTAGCTGAATGATATTATGATTTGGTTAAGATGGACTATAATGTGTAATTTTAATAATAATTAATTATTAATTTGAATTGCTAATTTATAGTTTGTACAATTATTATGAGACTGATTATTACATGCTGGTGCCACCTGTGAGGATATTGATGTGTATCTCTAACAGTTTGGTGCCCCACTATGAGAAGTAGCGGCATGTCCCCTATAAGTAAAAATGTGTATTTTGTCGTAGAAACAAAATAAACCCAACAATAGCTGAATGTATGCCTGTACAGCTGTGAAAAATGTTGCTCACTGAACACTGAATTTAAAAAAAAATAATGCCATGTCATTCCACTGTCAATATCTGTGACTAAATATGGAATAAATATGCAACCTTACCATTGGATTTATGCATAGAGATGTCCCTTTCAAGTCTGAGAGGTCATATATTGTCTTGGACAATCCGTTTGTGAAATATACGTGTCACGGTTTCTGTGCAGGGTAGATCATTTTTCCGTGCTGGCTCAGTGGTTAGCATTCAGATGAGCCACTCGGCTAATCGTTATTTTGGTGTTTGGGGACGATTCATTTCGAGCTTTCAAATTAGCCACTCAGCTAATTGTTATATTTGGTTCCTGTGGGATGATTGTTCCTGCTCTAACATTCCTTGCATTCCTGCAGGATTACCACTGATTTGTTTCACCTGTTGGTTGCTCACATCTTCCGTTGATTACCAACCACACCTGTGGCTGGGTATTTAAAGCCTCAGTTGGCAGTGGAACGGTGCTTGAGTGTAACGTGTTTCGCTCTAGCCAGTTCTCTGTCGCTTTATTTGAGCAAGGTATAAGTATTTTAGGAACCAAGGAATTACAACAAATTCAGACTTCAGTTTGTTTTTTTTGGGAAAAAGGTATTAGGACGGTATTTGTCCAGATTCTGAGGTTGGCGGTTTTTAGGCGTTATTGTGTCACCTTCGGGGCACAAATCTTTCCGCCCCTTACTAACCAGTTTTCCCCCTGGTTTTAGTTGGCCTCAGAACGTCTTCTGTTTGTTTGTGAAAAGACATTTTCTTTTTCTCAGCTTTGGTTTGAAGTCGTTTATTGTTCTTTATTTCTCGTTTCCCTGTTCCTTTTTTTTTTTATATACTCCTTCTTCCTCAGTTACCCGTTTAGGGCTTTATTATTCTTTATTTGGGATACGTCCCTTAGGAGTATAGCACCCCCTTATTTCGTCTCTCACGAGACTTAATGGTTACTGGAGTGCCTTTCGGTAACTTATAGATCCCCTGTTTGGTCGTGTCTGGTCTTCACACTTCCCCTCCCTCACAATACGTTCATTTGTGACCCCTGGGTACCTTCCAAAATAGCTGTGCGTAATACTACAAATGTTGTTTACGGTGTTGTCGTACTTTGTAGTACAATGTAGCTTGATCAACAATTAATCGATCCAATATGTGGCAGAATAAGCTTTCTAACAATGTATAATAAGTCTAATTTTACTTTTGGAATAGCGTTTTACAGCTCAGCGTAACTGAAAGTTTTGTTTCATTATAGCTGCATTACACATTCAGTCCGTGGTAGCAGTAAAAGACACTGCACCTGGCGAAATCAATGACTTTTGTCATTTCTTGGAAAATATCATTATTCTTGAGAAATTCTGAGCATGTCTAAGGCATATGTTTGCTGTTAGACCTAGCTGATATATTGTTTTCTGGACTAAGTTAGAACTGGGGAACAACACCATTGATACGGTCTCTGTCTCTATCTACTGAACACAGTTAAGATTACATTGTCCAAATGTAAATGTTATTGCTGAAAATATTTCAGTTATGTTATTTTTGAAATGGAGTGTCTTAAATAGGTTATTGATATTTTATAATGAGGATATTTTACATTGTAACGTAAGTGTTCATTGGTTTGCTAAGTACTGTTTGTGTTTCATGCGCTGGATGTGACCTGGACTGCAACTTTGCCAAAACCTGGCGGACAGTTGAATATTGTTTTAATGTCATCCCATCCCCTAACAAGAAAACATCACATACTGTTGAGTACAGAAAAACATATGAGAGTTAATGATTACACATTTAGGTAATGTACCACATTGTGTGATAATGTTTTTGCATTATTTTTTAATCTGTTATTAATGTTTAATCTTAAACCTTCATAAGGGCCACATGTATATGCTTTATAATGGACAAATCATTTTATTCATTTTTGGATATATTTCAAGATATTTTAGGCCACTGTACTGACGGAAAGCTTGTCATTCCCACTTGAAAATGATGCAAAAGTGAGTTTCTTGAGTCAACAGTTGATTTGTAATGAAGTACATGATTATGTTGTGATTTACAGCAATGCATAATTTAGACATTTGATAGATTTGGAGACACTGGGTACACTTCTCACTTTTTGCTGATCCACCCTTTTTTACGCACTTATGGTCAAGGAGTTTTTGATCCATGTATAATATAACCTGCTGTACATATGCAATTTCTCAGTATTTAATTGCCAAATAAGTAGTACTGTAAATGGTACAAACGTATTGCTTCATTTAAGCCATTTTTCAAGTTGTTGATACTCACATCTGGAGTTATAAAGCTTTAAACAGGGTACCTCCTAAATGGGCAAGGATTGGACAGATTTGGCATGTGTGTAAAGGGGTTAATTGGCTATAGTTAAAATGATAGCTACACAGCAGGCACAAATTATGGATTGACAATTTGCAATATTTTACAACAATCTCTTTGGCATAATAAATGTAATATGCAATAAACGTACATTTTTTGTGTAGATGTTACAACCATGCCACATGGGGATAGATTTTCTGTTTTGTGCTTAGCAATGTCTGAGTAAGCAATAGTTTTGTGATAAAACAACTGATTAGTGTACCTTTATCTTCGTCTTCCATTGCAGTTGTAGACTATGGAAATTGGCAGTATGCCCTGTGCAATGCGCGCGGCTCTTAAAGGGAATGAAAAGAGGTAATTTGATTGCCTATTAATGGATCCAGCTGCACCACACCTACTGATAATATATTCAGTCAGCACATTTTACAGGAGCGCCACACATTTTGAGCTGTACACTCCTTGCCTCTGTTCACGAAAATACCAACATTCACTAGCTATGCCCAGTGTGCCCACATGCACATGCGCAGTGCGACATTGATTCTGGAAAATAGAGCCCGTTACCTCCCTTTCTGCCCCTCCATGCTAAGAGACAATCTCATGGCACTTCTGAAGGATACCATAACCTTGACAAAACCATCTATAAACTATAAAAAGGTGAACATTGGTTGAACTTTGTCATGACCTACAATGATGACTTGAACTATGCCTAGTAATTATTAAATGTGCTATTTCATTCAATTCAATTTATATTTATATAGTACTTTTGATAGAGACCCTGTCACTGCGAAATATTACAGAAATGTAATTATTTCTGGTCATTGTGCAGTGTTATATATCCAAAATGTGACATCCATTAATGCCAGCAATTATGAATCTTCCACTCTCTTCCATGCAGTAATCTTATTACACAAACAAGCCACAAATGACAAATGCACATTTGAGAGTTCAGTGGTGAAAAAACCATGGGCAGTGGTCTACAGAGATGTGGAAAATAATTTCACCATATTCTCGACAAGTGGGTGAGTGCATGTGTGGGATACACCAAGAGAACGGTACATGCCTGAATGCTTGACCCCTACAGTAAGTCTGGTGACTCTGTTATGCTGTGGGGGGGCATTTTCCTGGCATGGTTTGGGTCCACTTGTCCCCTTAGGGGGAACAGTCACTACAAATAAATAAGTTATTCTGAGTGATCACTTATCCTATTATTACGCATTTCTCTCCTGATGGGAGTGCTATCTTCCAGGATGACAATGTCCCCATCTACAGGGCACGAAGGGTCACTGAATGGTTTGATGAGTATGAAGATTATGTAAATCATATGCTATGTCCTTCGCAGTCACCAGATCTCAACCTAATTGAACACCTATGGGAGATTTTGGATCGACATTTTAGACAACGCTCTCCACCACCACCATCAAAGTGCAAAATGAGGGAATATCTCTTGGAAGAATGATGTTCCATCCCTCCAGTAGAGTTTGCATAATCTATGCCAAGGTGCATTGAAGTTGATCTGGTGGCTCGGGTGGCCAAACTCCTTACTAAGACTTTATGTTGGTTATTCCTTTAATTTGTCACCTGTCTGTATATTTTTAATCTCAACATGTATTATCCCAAAAGTGTGGAAAACTGCCCCATGTGCTCCCAATGCACAAATGATTTAAATGATTACAGGCTCATTCCCAGGTTGTCTTGCTTTGCAATGATATTGGAGTCATTGATAAATGACCAACTCAAAAGGTTTTTGTCTTACTCTTACTCTTCAACAGTGAGTCCATTCAGTCTGGGTTTAGAACACAGACACATAACAATCTTTGCAGCCTTGTTTTTAAATGACATTGTCTCTGCTCTTGATATTAGAAAGCACTGTACGGTTCTCTTTGTAGACTTACCTAAAACCTTTGACATGGTCAGTCATCCACTACTGTTACAGTTATCCAGTATCGGTTTAGATCCTATGGCTTGTCTGTGGTTTCAGAATTACCTCTCTGATAAACATCAGTGTGAAAAGGTAGGCAAGACCCGATCACAACTTTTACATATTACCAAAGGTGTTCCCCAAGGTTGAGTCCTAGGGCCAGTTTTATTCAATATTTATATGAACAACATTGTTGAATCCCTGAACACCTGTAATTATCATCTGTATGCTGATGATACTGTATTGTACTGTTCTGAATCTATACAGTCTGTTGTCAATAATCTGCAACTTTCTTATAGCAGTTCACAAACTAATTTACGATCAGACTTAAGTACAGTATGTGTGTGTGTGTGTGTGTGTGTGTCTATATATATATATATATATATATATATATATATATATATATATATCACTCATTGAAAGAGTCCCCCACTACCGATACCTTGGTATTTGGCAACATAGCTCAGGAGGTAAGGGGGTTGCCGGTTCGATCCCCCGCCCTGGGAGTATCGAAGTGTCCCTGAGCACGACACCTAACCCCTAATTGCTCCCAACGAGCTGATTGGTACCTTGCATGGCAGCTTTTCACTGTTGGTGTGTGTGAGTGTGTGTGTGTGAATGGGTGAATGAGAGGCATCAATTGTAAAGCGCTTTAGATAAAAGCGCTATATAAATGCAGTCCATTTACCAGATGGCAAACTCACTTTCAAAGTTCATTGATAATTTAACTAGGAAGTTGTGATTTAAAAATCAGCTACCTGTATAGACACAAACTTGCTTTCCCATATCATGCAGAAAGAGGCAGTGTTTCAATCGGTTTTAAACTATAGAGTCATATTGTATAGACATGCAACTGCTACAAATCTTAAGCCATTAGATGCTGTCAATCCCTCTGCCCTCAGATTTATAACAGGTGACCGCTACAGAACCCATCACTGTAATCTTTATAATAAGGTTGGCTCCTCCTGTTTGTCGAACAGATGTGACCATCACTGGTATATTTTTTTTATTTATAAAGTCAGACTGCTACCTCCTTATTTATTTTCACTTCGGGTCTGGAATACCACCACATATCATACATGTTCCCAAGACTGGCTGGTTCTCAGAGTTCCCACTTAATTCAAATCTAGGTTGATATGCATTCTACTTCAGTGCTCCATACATATAGAATATCTTACACCATACATATCAACAAATATATAAAAATAGAATAGATTAAATTAGAGAAAATTCTCAGTGAAGAGAATCTCTAGGCAAACACCTGACTAGCTGTTTTATATTGGGGAAAACTGTTTGTCTGGGGCTAAAAACTACACGTATAGCTATACTGAGGTTTCATCTTCAAGGATTTTAATTAGTATTTAATGGTACATCAGTCAAACATAACATTGGCAACATTGTATGGTTCTGCTTTTATATGCTTTTATGCTATTTACACTTTTATGCTATTTATAGGGCGAGGTGTCATTGGCAGATCGTAACTATTGTACATTTTGAAATGAATATCTTCCTTGAATGCAAACCCTCGATAACTAAGGCATCCTAAGCATTTGAATATGTGATGTTTGTCATCATAAGTGGTATCACTGGAATAATGCCAAAGAAAAACCATATTCTGGAGTAGAACAAAAATAAAAATAACTATACTCAACATAGTTGTGGATATAAGCCATGGGATATGGTAAAGTGGGGGGCCAGGGATAAGCAGAGATCTGGCAGGGCCAGGATAAGCAATGAACATGTAAAGACCCACTCCACTTTGTTACATACAAACATGGCAAGAAATCCACTAAACTCAATCTCTGGTTTCACTCCTGAGATTAATTAGAGGAAAACAGTGGCTGAAGAGTAAAGGTATAGAGGACAAGTAGACTGGAAAGCATTGCTGTGAGGCCTAACAATCCAATAAATTGGGATGGCAGGTATGCCATCCCGCCAAGTTACGCCCCATACCTATACAGCACCGAGAGTTTGGCACTTTTCAGGGTTCCCCACAGAAATAACCACAACAGCCACAGACACTCAGCCCTTAAGAACATTAAATTCTGTACATTCTCACCCCATTTCAACAGACAGAATTCATAAACAACTTAACATGTCCACACAATAAAGCCCCAAACTAAGGGGATTTTGCGTTTTCTCCTTCTTCTTCTCTTTCTTATTTTTCCTGCCGCCTGTCCCACTAACATGTCTCCCCATTGGACATTTCACTGACACCAGCCAAATCTTCACCTACACGACCCAATCAAAAACGCGCATACACACGCAAAATACCCATACCTTTTTACTCTGAAACATTTCCAGTTTAAACAGCTAGTCTGCCTGTGGCCTAGTGGGCAAGGTTACAGTCTTGGGAACACGGGGTCGTAGGTTCAAGCCCAGCTAGGAACACGTTTCTTTAACCTGCTTCGACTCTCACTAATAATTGTCTACTACTTATCAATTATTGCTTTTGCACCATATCTACCCGCCGTTCACCGTTCAGTTATTAACCGGCTACAATATTGCTAAGCCATATGCATTATGACGTACCGTCTGTACATTCAGTTATTAACCGGCTACAATATTGCTAAGCCATATGGATTCAACGGGAGCTCTTCTGTGCTTACTGGCCTGTGCTCTTCTTTAAAACCACCAGCAGGTTTGCTAATGATATTTCACGCATTGCATAGCTATGGCATGGTGCTGCACTAACGAAGTCACAGACTGGTAAACCTCCGGTTTAAGGCTTGAATCCCGCCTCGCCCTCAGGCAGATCATTTCCTCTTTTACACTAACGTTTTCTTACGCTTATATTTGCTTTACCAAAACTCCCTCACGGCCACCCATATGAATTTCATGACGGCAAATGTATTCCTTTTATTAAAAAGTTACACCAGTTCACCACTGTGCCATTTCTACTAACTATATTTCTTCACTTGGCTACCGTACAAAACCTTCTTATCAGCAAACGCCACGTTTCTATATTCATGTTACCTCGCCCTATTCTCTATCTAGCCACATACAAACAATTACTACGAATGTACGTTCTGCAACTCCGCATTAAAACATTACATTTGAAATCATGATTCACTCAAATATAACTACTAGCACTGAACATGAGAAACACATTAGTGCAATAGATTTCATACGTTATTTAACCCTCCACTTCAACAACTAATGTTTAATACAGACTGTTATATATACCGTTTGATAAGGAAACTAAGCTCGCTCATGGTCACTTCATTTACTTCGCACTATAGTCTGTGGTCATGTAAACCTTCACCAACGTGCCCATTCTGCTAAAAACATATTGTTTCAACTACCCAATTTCATAATTTCGCCTAATTTATCTCACACTGTTGTTATTTTCTCATATGCAAAGCCTGCTGGGACATATGCGTCTGCTCCTATTCTCCACTATCAACTTTTCCGGTTCTAGCTTAACAAAACAGCAAAGAGGATTCCTACCTGCAGATAAGCCTATCAAAATGCTTTATAAACCTTACAAACACTAAAAGTGAATCTTCACAAAATAACAGACAACGGAGCAGGACAGAAGGGTACACAAGTTGCGACCTAGGCAGCTCTAATTCTACGGGCTTGCTGATTCTTTTGTCAATCAAGGCTCGTTGGATGCCCGTAAAATCCGTGAGTAGCCTACATACACTGGGCATATTTCACCTTTTCTGATGCGTTTACTGCACTTACGCCACCGCACCATTTGTCACAGCCACTGTTTTACATATATAGCAAACTGAAACTGCTAAACGTACACGCTCATCAGACTGTACAAATTCACACAAGGATAGCCATAATCCACAACCGTTAAATCCAGGCCTGCCATTAAAAGTATTGATATCAAAATGACGCCAAGTTAGCCTATATTGTTTGTAGTACCCTATCTTGCCTCACCTAAATTTTATAACATGAATTCCAAAGCAATGCTACCCAATATTTCCTCAATTCTTTCAAGTCACTTGGCCCTGTGTGTATATAAGCGTGAAGTACATGGACAGGCCAAACATATGTGTGGATGGCTTTCTCACAGTCAAGATTGATTGAATAGGTGTCTATATGTCCAATTTGGGTTTTGGCAGTCTGAATGAATGAGTTACAGACGGTGTATGTCTTGTATGTGTGAGTAACTTGGCATTTTTGTACGTTGAAAACATGTTTTTTATGAGATATAAGATATACACCACTGGCTTGACCTGTGAGTCAATTGATAAAATAATTAATTGACTCTCACAGGTCATGCTTAGGATACCTTATCGAGGGTTTGCATTCAAGGAAGATATTCATTTAAAATGTACGATATTTACAATCTGCCAATGACACCTCACAGCTTCATTTAACACTAAAGTAAACCACTGGTGCCTTCAGGTTTCAATGAAGCACACACACTACCTATGTCTGAAGATAGCTAACCTAGGTCTTTCTATGTTAGATACACCTGCACATCTGTTGTAATCTTACAAAAAATATGCAATAACCATTCCAACAACTAAGGGAAATATATCAGTACTAGTTTCCTTTAATTTGTATTTACAAAAATGCAGTTTCTAGTTTGCATTAATTTCAGAATTTACAAGCAGCCATTTTCAAGAAAACATGCCCGTGTTGAAATTGCTCAGCTTGTAATATATAACCCACTGCTTTTCAAGACGGCACAGCATTTACAGAAATGTCATGTTGTAAAATAACATGCTTTTGTGTATTGCCAAAGATAATGTCTTACCCCAGGAAATGGATTAGTAGTTTTGATTATATATACAGTACAATGAGGTCAAGAGTCCATGAGCACCTTGGGCATAAAAAGCTGACCTTTGACACCAGTTTCTGTGACCCTAGGATTCTTAATCAAGGCCTTCCGATCAAATCCATTTCAGGTTATTAAATTCTGGCTGGCAAAAAAGCCTCGTTTGGCTGTTCATTGATTGGGAGCTGAGACTTATGAGATTGCAGGCTTCACCAGCACAAACTGCTGTGCTGTGCCTGTGTGTGATGGCAGTGGCCTTGATAGAAGCCATGTTTCAAAAAGGGACAAGACACACAATTCTACTGCTGAAGTATCTGAATTTCCTACCACTTTTTTTTACATCGCTTTATGTATTATGTGTTCAAATTCATAAAATAATCTTTGCTTTTCTGCCTTCAGTGTTGAAAGGTGGGAAAGATTTGCAATTTTGTGCTCTACTATTTATAAACGAGCATGTTTGGTGCTTTGAATAAGAAAGTGTTCGGAAGCATGCTCGCATGCACGCGCACACGCACACCCCTTTTGTTTTCTTTCAAACTGTGTATTATATCTTGATACAGATGGGGACAGCCATATCTCTCATAATAAATAAAGAGCACTGATGACACAGCAATGGGTTTGAGTGAATGCGAATGTGTTTGCCATTTGGGGAGCTACCAAGCCACTCTGGTCCAGTCATAAGGTATTTACCATATGAAGACCAAAATGAAAAATAAATTTGGGCTTTTCTGTAAAATTTCTTTGGTTCCATACCCAGTTTTATTGGACTCTGCAGTGAACTAATTAAGTCTCAAAGCAATTGAGATTCACTAAGTGAGACATGTAGATTTGTCTCCATGTATTCTTTTTTCAAACTGCTTAGACTGTGCCTTTCTTTTTCCAATGATGCACTGTGAAACAAACTTGCTACAACTCAACAAGCTACAGTAGCTGCTCATTTCCTACTTTTACCTTTGTTTTAGGATGTCACCACAAACAGATTGACAAGTATGATGAAAAATGTGCAAAGATAGGAAATGAAAAATCACATCAACCAGTCATCCTTGGTTTCTATGTAACTGTCATGAGGGACTGTTAAATGCCACATTTCCTTAATATACTGTACATCCTGAGTTGCTCAGGTGGGGGCAGGAATAGCCATGTAGAAATTCATGACTTTTGCATATAACCATACTGCATATTTAGTTTAAAGCCTACTTAACAGTTCAACTGAATAATAGATTGGCACATCGACAAATGTAAGCGATAGGAAAATAACTTACCTGGTTAGTGTAACAGTCACCCATATCCATAGAGAAGACATAAAAAGAGAAAAACACAAAATAGAATTAATTTAGAATAACTTTAATAACCCTTCATTTTAATTTTAGGGGCAGTATTTGCCCTGTCTCCCTGGAATTTATTTCAGGGGAACCATACCTGTGTACTGCTTAAATTCCTAAGGAAATATCTTAAAAACACTGGATATCCATTTACTGGTGAATATTTGCCTCTACCTTTCACTGTATTATTTGATAAATTTAAATATTCAATGTTTAATTCTGTACACATGGCAAAATTGTACCTTTGTTTTATTGCAATAGGAACTCTTTTGATTCTTTGGTACCTCTTTAAACTCACTTCTCATGCTTGTTACTGTACCTCCTTATTTTCATCCACCTCTTTTCAGCACTGTTTGATCAGTTGTGCTTTTCATGACCTGACAAACAGGAATTATGACCTATATAATGATATCATCAAGTTCTGATTGCAGTTCACTGACTTCTGTTTGCACTGTTTTTTATGATCTAGAGGCTGTGTACTAGGATATGCTGTGTATGTATCAGTGTGCACAATAAGCTTGACAAACTGTAGAAGTGACCTTGGGTCATGAAATCACTGAATGAATTTATTTCCCTACATTTCAGTCTTGTTCAATTTTATTGCTTAGTTTTGAACAAATAAATTATCCTATCTAGGACAACATCACTTTTTATAAATGTTTACAAAAACTCTAGCTTGAGCGATTAGATAATGAAAATAGAAAGATCAGACCTATGGTACATGAAATGAAACATGCATTCAGTCTATGCCTTCATTAAGCCTCAGACATGAAAGAATTCAGTATATTGGTGACCCAGACTGATGCACATACTACACAATATGAGCTACACTACATGCTTGTAGCCAAATTCTTTTAATGTGTTTCTATGTGAGAGCTATACTTATAATGAGAAGACAACACTGGTTTAATTTTCTGTGGGTAATTTTCTTTATGCATTTTTTCCAAGTATAAATTATTTTTTTCATGCAATTATTGTACCAGTTCTCAGAAAATAGCACTAATAAAAATGTCTTGCTCAGTAAAACAGGCAAAGGAAAACCTGGCATGGTTAAAGCTATTGAAATACAAATTTTTGTTCTTAACCCTATAAAACTGGAGATTTTAATAATCAGGAAAATAAAAATGTGGATTTAATCAGGTAACAAACACAAGGCCAGGATATTTCTGAATGCCATATGTCATTCCTTGCTGCTGCTATCAGTTTAACCATTACCGCACAGAGAGAGGTTATCAATCAAAACGGGTGAGCTCAGCTCTGTGATGAATGCATTGCCCAACTGTCACGTGATGAGCAAGAGAGGGTGGGAATTCTTTTCAGAAGATGTTCATGGGTGTGAGAAAGAAATGGAGCGTACCACACTCTGTATCTTAGTAGTGTGGTTTAAACAAATAGTGACTAGGCTTTAGGCAAAACTAAACAAGATGTGATGCTACACTGAGTTGCTGCACTGAGATCAACTACACTCCCTCCCTTAACATCAAAGCTGTAATGACCATTTGATGTGACATATGAGGCAGGCTTGATACATTTTTCAACCAGATGCTTATTTTTAGACATTTTCTGCTTTGTTGCATCTGAGGGGGAAAATAAATAAATGAGAGAACCTGCATCAGATTCAAGTCTCCTTTCTTACCTCATCCAAGTAGGGAAAAATGAGAGACTGCAATGATGAATCAAATATGATCTATAATTCATACTCGACCAACAGTCGTAATAAAGAATGACAAAAAGTTCCTTCCATTTCATTATTCATGTCTCCTTGCAAGTTTGTCTGCAAGTAGAGGTGCCTCAGGCTAATTGAAGGGAAGGATAAAATGCCAAGACAGATACTTTTGCTCTGAAAAAAGCAATTTTCAGTTTATATGGAAGCACCAGTGGTACTTTATGACTAGAGTCAGAGCTGTGGGAAGAATGGCACACTGGAAAACACAGGAATTATGATTGTACATCTTTGTAGTAGGTTATGCTGTCAATAGAGTAAAAGCATTTGCCAAACTAAGCTGCTTGACATATCAATGTTTTGTGATGAGTGACATAGCATCGCATGAATTGTATTACAACCTCGACAGTATTATCATTTTTCGATTTCTCTTCAGGCATAGTTTCATGCACTTCCTTTAGACTGTAGTCCTGCAATATTCACTGCATTATATGTTTGAGGAATAAAATTGGTGCTTTTTATGCAGAAGATTTTCGACACTGCATGCAGGCATTGCTGAGTGGGGCATGGGAGGTCTAATCTGCCTGACAAAGGCAAAAGGCCTTAACTCACCAGAGTGTAGAACTGAGAAAAATGACTTTAAAGTTGTTTTGTTGTCCTGCCAAATGAACTGTGGGCAGAATATTGGAAATGTGGCAATTCTTTGTTTTTTTTAATGAAGTTATTTATCTACACAAAAATCTTGAGCTCAAACTTGACCTTTGACCCTTATTCGGAAGTTAATGTACTCTGCCTTTGCATTGTCTGCAAAATAATAAGGGGTCATACCAAGGCAAAAGGCATTAACTTCCATTTGATCGCTCACTTGGTTGCTGATCACTATATGTGACGGGTGCTGGAGAAAAGGTCCGCAAGTCGCAAATCTTGAAATCACGCTAGGAGGCAAAAAAGGTTTTAAAAATTTTTTTTTTTTTACTGTTTTCCTTTTTTTCATATTACAAAAGTTAAAGTGTTGAAGAAGTCACTCAATAGAATAAACAACATTTTTAGGGTCACTAAATACTTATAATTTGTCAGCAAAGTCGGCTTGTTTTAGTGATTCTTACAGCCGGGTTTTGGAGGCGTGATGGGGGTGCAGTTTAATTAGCATGTTTGATTTCGTTGGCTATTGTCACTTTGTTTCGGTCAAGCCACCGCCCATAAATAAAGCCGTGTGGTAGTAGCCTATGTTTGTTTACTGTGTGAGGTTGCTAAAATGGCGGACGCTCAATCAGTAGGTGAGAGTATAAGCTTTCTAACGATGTATAACATGTCTAATTTTGCTTTTGGAATAGCGTTTTATAGGTTAGCGTAACCGAACATTTTCTTACCATGGCATTCGCTCTAAATGGTAGCATTAAAAGACGTTGCACCTAACGAAACGTTGTCAACGATTTTTCGTAATTCCTTGGAAAATACCATTATTATTGAGGACTTCTGGGCATAGCTAAGCCATATGTTTGCTGATAGACCTATCTGACATCGTTTTCTGGAGCAAAACAGAAGCGGATATAACTGTCATTGATTTACTGTCCCTGTCTCCATCTACTGAACATAGATAAGATTTCATCATTGCTATGCAAGTATTACTGCTCAAAATATTTCGGTTATTACGTTATTTTAGAAATTGAGTGTCTTTAAATAGGTTAGTGGTATTATGTAATGTGGATATTTCACACTGTAATGTAAGCGTTAGTTAGTAGTGTAATGGTTTTTGTGAGGCATACAACAGTGATGAGGAGAGTGTTGAAACATTGCCAAAACGTGGTGGACGGCTGAAAAATGTTTTTATATCGTCCCATTCCCATACAAGAAAACATAGGAGTGTACAGAGTATAGAAATAGGCTACATACAAGAGTTAATTATTACACATTTAGGTACTGTGCAGCATTGTGTGACTATATGTTTGCATTATGTCTAAATTATATCTATGTTTCATCTTAAACCTTCATAAGGGGCTCATATGCTTTACAATGGACAAAAAGCATTATATTCCTTTTTGGAGAGATTTTGGATTTGTTTCTGGACCCTTAGCTATTTTAGACCAGTGTTAATAATTTAGACATTGTGGGTAGATTTGGAGATGCTGGGTACACTGCTTAGTTTTTGCTTCATTATGAAATCAGTATATGATAATAATGATAACATCTACGTAAAATTAAGTGATCATGGCACAATTAGGCTAAATATAATATAATGTAAATGAGAATTAATTAATGTGTATTTGAAGGTCACGAAGGTGCATTACCAACTCACACATCATTAGGACCGATTTTATAACCCCATTGTTGTGTTGAATTGAAACAAAACAAAACAATTTCTCTTCCTATTCCTTAAATTGCAAGTTGCAACTGATTTTGCAATGCCAATAATAGGTAACAATGCCCTAGGTTAAATATCAGTAAATGTTTTCAGATTTGTACAGGGGATAAAAGTTGTTGTTGATGATGTCGTGTGTAAGTTTTCTAATAGTGAATAAAAGTCACACTGTATAAATAAATTCACTTGGATAGAAAGTAAAATGTATATTATTTAATGCAAAATGCAGATGGGATACAAAATGACAATTCATGTTATCTCCGTAAATTTCTCTCCCATAAATTAGATACAAGATGAAATAAGGAATTTGTATTCAATTATTTCTAAGTTAACAATTAATCTTATCCATACAGTTCTCTCCTACTGTATTCTTTCTTGAGAATTTTTTTGTTCTTCCTCTCATTACTCTTCATCGGTGTTGCTCACAGGCAGGGAGCTCCAGAATAGCCTCCTGGTGGGTGGTATGAGGGGACCCAGCTTCTTGAGGATAATCTCTCTTCTTGGCCTCCTCTATGCCCTTGTCCTGTGGCCTCAAGGTGGTGGGTATCTTTAGCTGAAACTTATTCTGCAGGAAATCCAGCTCTATGAAGTCCTCCTCCTCATGGGACATCTTCACAAACATGCTCCTTGAACCACGTCGCAACTGGACAACTTTAAGGTCTGCCAGTTTGGGTATCTTCTTCCCTTTGACTGCAGAATGGCCATCCGTCCAGTCCCTGATGCCTTCATTTCTGAGCTCCACCACCTCAACTTTATTGGAATTGGAGTTTGCCACCACAGAGAGGAAGTCTTCAAAATCATAAACCATCCCTCCTGGTCTGCTCCTCATCTCCTGCTCCACGCCATGATGGAAACTGTCCGCACTCATAAATGTGTGCCCTGGCTCGAAGAACTTAAGGGTGATGTCTTCAGTCGAGATGGTGTTGGAGTTGATTAAGGACACAAGCGAAGAGAAAAGGCACCAGTTTTTGTTCTGAGCACTACAATTACCCAGTAGACAACATGCTTGATGTCCCGCTCCTTCTCCAATGCCGCTGCATAAGCCAATGTTATCTCCGTAGCACTCCTCCCTGCAATCCCCTCGTGCCAGACAACAGAGATGGTCTTCTTTTTGTTGGTCTTTTTTCCAACTGACGCGAAAGTTGCATGATATGCAATGATCCGTCTTATGAACAAAGCTAATTTGACACCAGGCATTCGTGGGAGCATGATCACCTTCTGCAGGTCTACACTTCTGGTCGATGTATGTTCAGGCCAGTCCCTTTCCGCATCTGACCTGTAGTGTAGCCTGCTCTCTGCTGCTGAATTCTTATGTTTTTGCCACCTCTCACACTGTGGGCAGTTCACTGCAGCCTCCCCCTGGTGGTCAGCCTTCATGTGCTGTTCTTGCAGCAGACAGCTCTCACACTCCTCCTCTCCAAGCTTAGTAAAGCAAATGTTCTTAGACTTTACAGCCTTTCGATAAGACTCATAGGAGCAGTTGTTGCCTTTTTCTATATAGTCAGCATACATAAGTTTGATGCTAATGTCGCTGGGGAGGTAGCGGCGGCATGGGGCATGCTCCCTCCGGTAGTGGCTGACAGTCGGGTGGAAGGACTCAATGTGATCATGCAATGGCTTCAGGTCCAGCTTGTTGGCTGGTGCATGTCTCCCTCTCTGATCTTTCGGTGGAGCAAGAGGAGTTGTAATTTCTTTGCCCATCACTGAGAGGACCAGGCTGTCATTGGTCGGGTTGTACCCTAAAGTTGAAAGGAAGAAATGTTTGCACACCTGCTGTGGGACCTGGCCTTCATCTTTCAGCATGTAGATGAAAGACCTGCCCCGCCGACTTGGTTTTCCATCACCACAGACTTTCGCGGTCGGTACCTGGCTCACAGTGTGAAACATGAAGGAACGTTTCTCAGGGTATGGCATGTCCCAGTACTTGCCCCAGATTTCTCTCCGTCTGTCCTCTGAAAATTTCTCAGAGCATTTTCTCCTGCATTTGGGGCCACATGGTTCTCTTATTGGTGGTTTATGAGTGGGCTCTGGAGGAGGAGCAAGAGTGGGGTCTGGTACTGTGGCTTGAGCAAGGGCGGGCTCTGGTGCAGTAAGTGGAGCAAGGGCGAGCTCTAGTGCAGTCAGTGGCGGAAGGGTGAGGTCTTTTGGGGCTGGAGCAAGGGTGGAGTCTGGTGTGCCCGGAAGAATGGTGGGGTCTGGTACTGTGGCTTGAGCAAGGGCGGGCTCTGGTGCAGTAAGTGGAGCAAGGGCGGGCTCTAGTGCAGTTAGTGGAAGGGTGGGCTCTTCAGGGGCTGGAGCAAGGGTGGAGTCAGGTGTGCTGGTGAAGAGCAGATAATCTGTTCCATAAAACAGCTCATCATCAGGAAAACTGATATCATCCAGACAATTGTCCAGAATTGTCCACTCTTTCTCTTCTAGTTCTTCTGCAGGGGGAATTTTGGCTGAATTTGGCTGCATTTTGCAAGGAATATCCCTACAAGAAACTGAAATGAATAAAGCAAATAATCAGTACAGACATGCATAGGAAATTAATATTGTATAGGCCTTTGTAACACACAGGTAGGTGACTATCACCCATCTGTGTTTTTTTGTAAATACATATATAGAATAATGTAGTGTAGGCTAATAGATAGCTATTCACATTAATTAACCTGCACCCCCTGTTCTTAATCTTATTATTGCTGCTCCCATTTTCATGTTAATGTGTCCCTTAAACTGTCGTCTACATCTTGTATTATTTTATTTCTTTTTATGTGAGTAAAGCACTTTGTAACTTTGTTTTTGAATAGTGCTATACAAATAAAGTTTATTATTATTATTATTGTTGTTGTTGTTGTTGTCTACACTGTTTTGTGACTTTCAATTCATATGCAACTTTTAGATTATGGCTCAGTTTTTTGATGCGCATTACAATTAATCATGATTAATTATTATTATTAAATAATAATGATTTACATTACATTACAGGCATTTGGCAGACGCTCTTATCCAGAGCGACGTACAACAAAGTGTATAACCATAACCAGGAACAAGTATGACGAAACCCCTAGAGAGAAGTACCGGTCCAAGTACAGGGAACAACCGCATAGTTCAACTTGGACCCTGATGGTTAAACTGATTAACACTAACAACGAGAACGGCAACAACGCAATCTATGGAAAAATAAAAATAAAAATACAAGTAGTCGTTAAGACGGTTGATGCGCCTAAGTCACCTATGAAACAGCTGCCTAGTTACAACCCTAAGTTTAGTCATTTACAGGGGGGAAGGGAGGGATGGGGAGAGGTGCAGCCTGAAGAGGTGGGTCTTCAGTCGTCGTTTGAAATGGGTCACAGTCTCAGCTGTTCTGACCTCCACAGGGAGGTCATTCCACCATCGTGGGGCCAGAACAGACAGGAGACGTGTTCTGGAAGTGCAGGTGCGAAGAGGGGGAGGTGCTAGGCGTCCTGAGGTAGCAGAACGGAGGGATCTGGCTGGCATGTAGGGTTTGAATATCTTGTGAAGGTATGCTGGGGCTGATCCCTTGACTGCCTGGTATGCTAGGACCAAAGTTTTGAATTTGATGCGAGCTATAACAGGCAGCCAGTGGAGGGTAGTGAGCAGGGGAGTTACGTGGGAGTGTCTGGGGAGGTTGAAGACCAGACGAGCCGCAGCATTCTGAATGAGCTGCAGGGGTCTGGTGGCAGATGCCGGTAGTCCAGCCAGAAGAGAGTTTGTGAATCATATGTTGCTATCGCGTGATAGCAACATTTGATTCACAAATCATTATTATTTGTTAAGATTGACATTGATGAATGTCGGTCCCTGGAGGACGTCCATTCGCCATACAAAGCATGCGTGCGCTTAACGTGGTATAACGAATTGAAAACGCTGTTATCTTCTGCACGGCCGTCTATTCCACAAATGACACGGAAGTTAGGGCTATGTAGGTTACTCTATTTATCTGACTCGATAGCCATTTCAAAGTCAGGGCCATAAACATGAAACGAATCGACCTAACATTGCTGCCGTTAAATGTGTCAATGTTACATTTTTGTTTGCATTTGTTATTGTGTTGGTGTTACAAGTTCATACGTTGTGTGATGTTATAGGCTACTATGTTGAAATAAATTAACAAAATGTTCAGTCTCCGTGCTGGTTGTTCCGACACATTAAGAAATATTTCCGCTTTTGCCGTTAGCATTGTCGTTAACAGGCGGCTCGCTTTCGTGCGTGCTTATAAAATGAATATTTTAAAGGCTCATTATTACGTTTTTTATATTTTTTTATTTCTCTGTAATGTAGCACAGTGTTAACAATGTTACTTATAACATTCTTTCTCAGCCCTGGAACTCAAACCATTTTCTGATGCCTCAAAAATCGACTTTCCTAGTCGACTAGGAAAATCTTTGGTCGGGGGCAGCCCTATATGACTGTAAATGGAGTAACGTGATTGGATTTATTGTTTTTCTGACATGACAAATGCAGACACAGATGACATCGATCAAACAAAATAGTTTTGCATGTGGGAGGATAACGTTTTGCAACCAATTTATTGAGTGCAATGTTTACTAACGCAACGAATAGTAAAGGATACAAGACTCGTGTTTCGGATTGAATTGGATGAATGCCACAGTAGGATACTCAAGAATGACTCATGTTATGAATTTAACGTGTTGAACGCCAGCGAGTAATGTTCAAAACTCATGTTGTGGATTTAACTTCTCAGAGGACGTTGTTTGCAATGGATTTTTATCAGGTTACAAGAAAAGGTAGGCTATCTATTTAATTAGGGGTCCAAGCAGCGAAGCTGGTGGAACCCTATTGTATCTGTTAGGATTATTAGGGGTCCAAGCAGCGAAGCTGGTGGAACCCTACTGTATCTGTTAGGATTATTATTATTCTTATTATTTTTTTCTGCTAAAAGTGTCTGAGGCTCAGCAACCATAAGTCCTGGAGCAACCAAATTTGGCAGGTGGGTTTCTATGTGCCCCCACTACTCAGGCACTAAAAATCACGTACGTCGGCCAGATGGTGGCGCTATAACAAAGGGTTTTGCGTAAAAGGCCATAACTCCCACACCATAAGTCCGATCAACACAAAACTTCATCAACATATGCATGTGAACGTGCTCTATTCCTTTGCCATTGGGACCACCTGTGTCCACCATATTGTTTGCCCGCCATTTTGACTTTTTAGTTGGGGCGTGGCAGTTTTCTCCGCAAAAATGTCTGAGGCTCAGCAACCATAAGTTGTAGACCAACCAAATTTGGCAGGTGGGTTCCTATGGCCCCACTACTCAGGCACTAAAAATCACCTATGTTGGCCAAATGGTGGCGCTATAACACATGGGTCATACTTTAAAAGGTCATAACTCCCACACCGTAAGTCAGATCAACACAAAACTTCATCGACTGATGCATCTGAATGTGCTCTCCAACTTTCCTATTGGGAGCACCTATGTCCGCCATATGGTTTGCACACCATTTGGACTTTTCCATTAGGTGGGGTGCGGAAAAGCTGGAGCTCCAAATCTAAACGATTACGACAACGAGTAAACTTCTTTACGGCAAGCGACAACCATGGCGACACAAGTAATCCGACACCGTAGGGTCTAGTTTTTAGCAGTGAAAGGACGGTCTGACACTGCCATCTAGCGTGCATGCTAGGATAGGCTACCCAAAGTTTTTCAGTAAAACCTTTCTGAGAGGACGAATAATTACTTTTCTTTGGCATGGATCCATTTGAAGACCGTATCGGGTGAGTTCGTTAAGTCTTTAAATCTGTCATTATGCTGAGAAAAAGCTAAACCATTTTATTGGTAGTTTTTGAGTTTCTGTGCAAACGCGCGAAAACACGCTGGTCTAATGAAACAATGACGGTAGCCTAATACATATATTGTCCGCTTCGTTCCGTTGCTACCATAACATAACAGACTATCTTGTGTCTACAGCTGCAGTTTCTCGCTGCAATTTCTAACATTGAATATTCACAAAAGACGCTATTTATACTGTACTCTGCCAATGTCTACATAAATAATACGCTACGGTAAAGCTTTGAGAGGATGAATCATTACTTTTCTTTGACATGGATCCATTTGAAGACAATAACAGGTGAGTTCGTTTACTCTTTAAATCCGTCATTATGCTGAGAAACAGCTAAACCATTTTATTTATGGGGTCTGAGTTTCTGTGCAAACGCGCGAAAACACGCTGGTATAATGAAATAATAACGGTAGCCTAATACATATATAGTCCGCTTCGTTCCGTTGCTACCATCACATAACGACCTAGAGCTGCAGTTTCTCGCTGCAATTACTAATATTGAATATAAACAAAAGACGCAATTTATGCTGTAGTCTGCCAATGTCTAGATAAATAATACGGTCCGTTTGAAGACAATATCGGGTGAGTTCGTTTAGTCTTTAAATCCGTCATTATGCTGAGAGAAATCGTATTGTCAATTTAATCTCTAAATTGACTGTAAGCTTAGGGTTGTAACTATGTAGTTGTTTCGTAGGTGATTTAACTCGTCTTAACTATTGCTTGCATTTGTGTATGGACTGCGTTGTTGCTGTTCTTGTCTGTGTTAGTGTTAATCAGTGTAACCTACAGGGTTTAAGTTGAACAATGCGGTTGTTCCCTGCACTTAGAACGGTAGGCTACTGCCCTCTAGGGTTTTCGACACACTTGTTCCTGGTTATGGTTATACATTTTGTTGTACATCGCTCTGGATAAGAGCGTCTGCCAAATGCCTGTAATGTAATGCAATATTCCGTAGCAACAAGATGAACCCGACATTAGCCCTAAAATATGCCAATACAGCAGTGAAAACGCTGCTAACTGAATGACGCAATAAGCGAGACTAACTTTTTTTTAAAAATTACCACGTCATTCTACAGTCAATATCTGGGACTACACATTGAATATATATACAATCTTACCTTTGGTTTTACGCGTAGAGATGTCCCTTTTGCGAATGAGTGGCCATATATTGTCTTGGATAATCCGTTTGTGAAATGTCGGATTTTTTCAAAAATAGCTGTGCGTAATACCACACCTGTTGCGTACGGCGTTGTCGTTCTTCTTAGTCCAATTTGGCTTGATTGACAGTTCATTTATTCAGTAGGTGAGATTATAAGCTTTCTAACGATGTATAACATGTCTGATTTTGCTTTTGGCAAAATTCCTGCGGGGATTGCTGGAGCCTATCCCAGCGTGCATTAGGTGAGCAGCAGCTATACACCCTGGACAGGTTGCCAATCTATTGCAGGGCACACACACCATTCACTGACACACTCATACCAATGGGTAATTTAGAGTCATTGTCTTTGGAATGTCGGAGGACACCAACATGGACACGGCCCTTCTTGCTGCGAGGCGACAGTGCTACCCTCTTGGCAATTTGAATCGGCAGCCGTAATTGGCCATAAAAAGTCATGATCTGTGCACCCCTAAAATAAATAAGTAAATCAATACATAAATAAAACTCATGTTGCCAAAATACGCGCATACGTTTTTGATGATTAGGTCTCTGGCAATGTAAATGAGGAAGGGGCGCACCTTCTTCATTTTCTCCAACAGAATGTTGGACTCTGCGTTTTCACGTTCCACATTTATGTCTAAATTACACTTTTTAACTGCAATTCGGCCCACAATTTCCGCAAAAAATTAGGCTCTAAATGTTATTGTTGCTACAGCTATGAAAATTGTCGATTTCACAGGTCCATTTTTACCGAGATCTGGACCTCGTTGTCCTCATATGTAGACATGGCTGCTTTCAGAAGTTTTAGCTAATGAACCAAACCTACCATAGGATCAACTTTGGATCATGATTGCAGTTCTGACAACATACACAGCATACACACCACTTTTTGTTCTGTGATGCTGTGGTGCCCACCATGTCGCAGTGCCATCTGTTGGATGGGGGATACCACTACAAAAGATAGATAATTCTGCCAGGTGCACTCAGAAGAGGAAAAATATAACACAGATTTAGGTTACTGGAGATTGGTATATTTCCAACACTGGTGGGACACAACCCACAAAAGAATGGAGTGTTACTATTTCTAATACTGGGCAGTTCATCATTCCAATGCATTATCAGATATATAGTTTTTAGATTATGAAACATGAGATGAAGGTGAATTCCTTTAGCAATTAAGACATATTGAGGTCATCATAAACCCTTTTCACACATGCAGACTTAACCCAATAAGTTAAGGAACTGATTAGGCGTCATGTGAGAGCTGGATTTGTAAACTGTACTTGCCTGACAGTATTCTAACACGAATGTAACAGATACAAACAAAACGAATCTCTTCTGTGACCCCAAAATGCACTTGCTTACACACTGCCAGAGTTGGGGACTATAATGTGAACAAGCCTTCTTTTCTGAGCCCATGACCCCATTAACAATCTTTGTTAGCATAAATAGTTCAGGAGGTTGAATTACTTTTAAAATGTGTGGTCTGACTGGGGAAGTGCATTAGGGGATTACTTTTAAGTGACTCGCAACTGCCCTGGACACATTTTACAGCTTATTTTGAAGTGGGGTATCTCTGCCTCGCCTACCAAGACAGTCCTTTGTGTAGATGCATCCCCAAAATGCCAAATCTGGCCCCTCATTGGGTAGTAAAGGGATGCCCATTAGACCTACTGTCTGAAACTCTGGGGTTAAGATTATGTTTTTAAGTCTACAAGGACATTAATTGCTACCCTGTCAACAGTTTCATTTAACCCACAAACCGACATTTAGCCACTTGTCTGACTTGTCGTGTCAAATTGAGTTCAGATTGCGTTAAAAAACTTTTCCAAAACAAAATTTATTTGTGGAGTTCATCTGGGACATTAATTCAACATTATCATCAACTCTGTACCATCCCTGCTTTGATCTCTCCTTTACTAAAACCACATAAGGAGCGGATAATGGCTCACCATGCATCATTGCATTAGAATAGAAAAAAAAAATCTGTTCTTTCATCTGGCCTAGTTTATGATATGGCTGCCATTAGCAACTATTGAGACACAGTAAGGGAAGGATTGGTTCTTGTAAATGAAGCTCTGTTGCCTGGCTGTAAATGAAGAGGGGTCATGAGCTCTGTATACTGTAGTGTTACCTTAAAATATTAGAGAATGGCTTATTACATCCTAAACCTCTGTCAGAAATTGATTAAAAAGAAAGTCTGGTGATATCCTGCAAGCTTTTCCTTCTTGTGATATGGACCTCCAGTACTTCAGACAACAGACAATTTATTTCAGCCATGTAGTCTTTCTCATATTCTGAACCTGTTCTACAACTCTGATTACTCTATCATCCATTTGTAGATGTTTGTACATAAATTGAGTTCACTCTGGTTTGAGCCTGCTTGCAAAGAATCACTAAATTGTTTAGAAATATGGAAATGTGACTAAATGCCTGATACAAACATGCAAGGAAACTAAATACAAACAACTGAATACATTACAGAAACACAGAGAGAGGCCTGAAATGCTGGGAAAGCATGTTTGCCCACATAACGCTTCTAATTAAACACTTTACAATGTGTGGCTTCTACATAATGAAATGCTGTCCATTTTTACAGCCATTAATTAAGTGCAACACACTTTTTGCGTGGTGTTCTTTGAAAAGGCCAGGAGGAGGTAGAGGGTGGCCAGGAGGTGTGGGAGGGGGACACACAAAGTTCTGGTACCTTGTCAGAGCAACACCTTTTCACAAGCCACAAATAAAGACAAAGGCTTACTGGTCCAGAAATTTGGGGACACATTTTTCCACAACCTTACTGAAAGTGATGCCTTCGCATGGCTGACAGGTACAACTGCCTATAGCTCTCAAGAGACAATAAAAGACTATGTTCGATACTAATCCTTTTTTCTTGGGAGGGAGTCAAACAACAGACATTCATAACTGCATCCATGTCAAGGATGGCATCAATGCACATTTTCTTTTTTTCCACCTAGATACAGAAGTGAGGGGGAAAAAAACTTCAAATTGAATTATGACAGGAGTTACCTATCAGGGTGTTCCAACTCAAGGGAGGAGAATGTATTAGGCTTCTGGCAGCCATGTCACAGCAGGTTGCTCATGCCTCATATCAATCACTGACGGTCTGATTAATATAGGTATGTTAAGGGGATAACAGTTGGCTTAATCCATAAATGATAGAAGCAATTAGAGCTGAGAGGATTGAACCATGTAATGAGGATCCTGTATGATGAGCAGACCTATTTAAGTTTGAAAACTGGTCAGTCAGATGCCATAAACATAGTCCCTTCCATCTCTTTTAACTGTTCTCTCTAATTTTAGCTCTTATCATAAATGTGATGCCAATACAAAGCTGTGCTTCATTCCTTTTATACTGCTCATTTTGGCTTTGACATCATAGATCATCAGCTTATTGGGCACAACCAATATCTGGACAGTGAAAAAAGGTGTCACATACAAGGCTCATTTGGAATAGCTTCCAACACACTGTGCTGTGGCCACCAGCAAAAAAAAAGGAAATCTGTGCCTTCAGAAGTCTATTTACTGAAAATAACAATTAGGGCTTTATTTTCCAGCTCGCGCATGGCATGTGGCAAGCACTGGAAAAGTGGTATTTTTGCCATGGATTTCTGAGTGCCTGAGCCCGTTTGGTAATTTGGTGACTTGCTGTGCACCGTGAGAGGAGAGGCACCGTTGGGGGTGTGTCAGTGAAGATCAAGCAGTGCACTGTAATTTGGTGCAGCAGATTGTAATTGTGGTGTCAGCGTAGTCTGTGATTCACATTGTTACTGCTTTCAAGGCTTTCCCATTCAATGTAGGCAGGATCATAACATATTCAAAAGCCAGTCAACCATTTTTGTAGATCATATGCTGTCCAATTTGATTCTGATATAAATCCCACAAGCAGGAAAAATGCATACTTCACATTTATTGTTCATTGTCTTTTTTATTTTTTATAATGTTATTTCTGCATTAAAATTGTTTATGGCTGTTCTTATACTGCACTGTGGTCCCTCTGGTACTGTATTCCATTCTTTTTCTCACACCCATCGGTAATTAGAAGAATGACAAAAAGGAACTTTTCATTTAATAGTTCAAATGAACACACGCTACACGCATTAACCCTTTCTCCCGAACCATTTATAAAAGCAATTTTCACCTGGGTGTACTATTCTTAATTAAAGCCTTACAACTTTGTGGCAACACACAGCAGAGAGCCTTTGGCATTGTTTGAAGGGCACAAGTGTTCTCTCAAGACTATCCATCACAATTTAGGAAATATGCAAAGAATTATTAATGACGTTGAAGGATCATGTTCAAATTTTGACTTACATAAAGCTTTATATAAGGAAATGTATAAAATGTAATGACTTGATAAATAAAGTTCACTAAGTGCTGAATGTTTACATTCATAGTCAATGTGTGTAATAGTATGTGGTTTCACCTCATACGATGTATCTGTTGGAATGCAAGTAAAAGGGTATGGACAGCAGCTGCAGTAATTAAGTACATTAAAGGATTAAAGAAGCTCTATTTCTGTTTAACTGGCCCCCATGGTCAGTCTTAGAATGGACTCCCTAACCTACACTTGGCTATAACTGGAAGTTTTCCATATGACAAGTGAATGAATCTCATAGGCTGGACCAATAGGTCTTTGACTCTGAGAACTATATAAACTCATGCATTAGACTTAATATCTTTGAAGACTGTACTTGTACCTCTTCCCGACCGGTCGTATTATTAAATTATATAAAGGAGCTCCTGACTCTGTCATTCGTTATCTTTATCTTCAACACCATCATTTTTGTTAAGAGATTCCTACAATATACACAAAATATACATAAAAATGCAACTATTGTTTATTTCGCAAAATTCACGAGTTAGCAACAAAATTATTACATAAAATTCACCCACAACCTCGTTCCCACCACGGAAAAATAAATTGTGTAGATAACAGACCTGGGTCAAATACATATTTGTTTTGGATTAAAATACTTTTCTACTCTTTACTGATCTTGTCTGCTGTATTGGAACCAATGAAATACTCTCAAAAAGTGCAAACCCCACCTTCTGGTCATATTGGCACACTCAATTACACCAGGAAAGATCAATAGAGCACAGAAAAGTATTTGAATCCAAAACAAATACGTATTTGACCCAGCGCGTAGCCAGAAATGAAATTGCAGGTGGGCCTGAATAAAAGTGGGTGGGCCACACAATTCATTCCATAAATAGCTCAATAGCATTTACAGTACATTACAAGCCGAAAGTGTTCTGCTATGCGACAGCCTGCTGTGTTACACTGCTATTGTTTATCTATTTAGTTTTTCCTACTTATGTGGATGTTTTTTGCCAGGTTTATTTGCAGTAATACTGATTTGTCATTACTATTAGACTTAAAAATCGTGCTAAACAACTAACATGTAACGTAAACTAATCGATGTCCTCAAAACATATCGGCTTGAGAAAGTCTCATAAATCAGCTGCTGAAAATGAATGAAAATTTGAGTCACCTTGGTTGTTCATTTAACACGGGCCCCCTCCCTGCAGCCTCATCTACAACTACACCCCCCACCCATGACATAAAGGACAATATTGTCTATCTTGGCATTCATAAAATTATTCTTTAACCACTAAAAAATCGTATTCCGTCATAGCAACAAGATAAACCCGACAATAGCCCTAAGATATTCCAATACAGCAGTGAAAACACTGCTAACACCACGAAATAAACGAGAAAAAGTTTTACGTCATTCAACAGTCAATATCTGTCAACAACAGTCAACAACCTTACAGCTGGTTTTACGCATAGAGATGTCCCTTTTGAGACTGAGTGGTCATATATGCGCATTTGTGATGCCTTGGTACCTTCCAAAATATCTGTGCGTAATACCACACATGTTGTTTATGCCGTTGTCACCCTTTTTAGTACAGTCTGGCTTGATTGACAATTCATTTATTCAAGCTTTCTTGCTTTTGGAATAGCGTTTTTTAGGTCAGCATAACCAAAAATTTTTCTTATCGCATTCACTTACGCATTCACTCTGTGGTAGCAGTAAAAGACACTGCTCCTAACAAAACGTGGTCAACGATTTTTCCTAATTTCTTTGAAAATACTATTATTATTGAGGACTTCTGGGCATAGCTAAGCCATATGTCTGCTGAGAGACCTAGCTGACATCGTTTTCTGGAGCAAAACAGAAGCGTCTCTGTCTCCATCTAGTGAACATAGAATTCATCATTGCTATGTAAGTAGGCTATTACTGCTCAAAATACTTTGGTTATATACGTTGTTTTTCATTGAGTGTCTTTAATTTGGTTAGTGGTATTATATAATGTGGATATTTCACACTGTAATGTAAGCGTTACTTAGTAGTGTAATAGTTTTTGTGACGCATGCAACAGTGATGACGTGAGAACTGGAACATTGCCAAAAACGTGGTGGACGGTTGAAAATTGTTTTCACGTCGTCCCATCCCCATACAAGAAAACATACGAGAGTACAGAGTTCTAGTGGTCTTTGTATGTTCCCAAATTTCTGCCATTTTAAGACGTTACCATAGCATTTAACATAACGTTTGTTTACCCCAAACCGGAATTTCGGCACATATTTCGCGCAAGGCAGCATGAGACTTTGGAATATTGTGGATAGGCTACCGAAATTGTTACCATAATTCCTTACCTGAAAGTTTGGTTTTTTCTTGGATCAGATAAAAGAACGTTTAAAGCCATGAGAATCAATCAAAGCTTGTTGGCATTTTCATCCCTTTCACTTAGTCTTTCGGCTTCATTCCCTAGTACTGTATTCGTGGAATCCGTGCACTGAATTTGGATGAGCTTGATTGAATAGATGTTGAATAGATGAAAATGCTTTCACTAGGCTAAGTAGGGGGAGGGGTATCGTATCAGCAGGGAAATTACGCTCTCAAAGTAACGACGGTGACACGTCCGCGTGTCTTTTTTTTTTTTGCTGTTATCGCTAAAAGACGAGATGCGAGTTGCACCCTAGGATGGGCCTAGCCAAGAAGTGGGTGGGCCTAGGCCCAGCCAGGCCCACCCGTAGCTACGCCCCTGATTTGACCCAGGTCTGCAGTGCTAAAAGCAGTGACATTTTGCAGGGGTCTTTCCAAGATGTCCCAAAACCTATCCAAATTGCATATTTTGGATAATGTTTTGAACACATAATCTACGCCACAAAAACAAATTTTCTTCAAATATTTTAAATTCAAAATCACATAAGAGAATCCATTCAAACATGTTTTAAGTGTCAATATATTACAAGAATTAACATTATGTTCAATGCTGAAATACATGTTTCAAACCAACAGTGTTTCCCAGCACTGCCGCATCTCCCTCCCAGAGGTGTCATGCTGGCATGTGACACATGCGTTAGCTGTTGCTGAAGTTACTACCACGAACGTCTCCCACTTATTGCCAGAGAATTTTTACATTGGAAGCTTCTCAAAAGAGAGCGAGACGGTCTGTACCTATGGCAGTGGCAGCGACCAATTATAGTTAGCATCTGCAAGTTTGTTGTTCACATTCCGATCGTGTTAATCAATGGGAAATTATCCATTGTGAAATCATAAACATCTTAGTTTATTGTGCTTTTATCAGATATTATTAAGTGAACTACTAGCCAATCTTGGTAGGTCTTGCTGAAAAGCTTTTGGATGAGTGGCATACAAAATGTTGATGTGGAATAAGAAGAAATAATAAGGAGAAAACTAAACTCACTTTTTCAGTGCAACTTAAATGCCATCCAGTGGAGCCATAACTTTGTCTGGGACCCCATCTTTGAGCAAACCTCAACTTTTTCAAGCTCTTCAAATACTTCTGTCACAGCTTAAAACCCTTTTCTCCGATCTGTTATAATCAGAAATACATTTTATAGCACAATGGCAAGTAGCTAGCTTATTGGCTGCGCGCATTCATTCACTATCAGCATGATCTTCATGATGCAGAGCCCCCCCTGGCAGTTTGCAGTTAGATTACTTGGGAATGGTTGTACCCATTGACACCAATAAAGGCTCATTTGAAAGGGTAAAGTCTTGTTTAATTTATTCAGTAACTTAAAAGTAAACCTGTTGGTGTTCAGATAAGCAAACGTCTGCTATAGAAAATACTACTGGACTGAAAGAGGACATGGGATGGTCAGATAAACCAGCCATGTTCTAAATGTATTCTTGTCGGATTAAGATGAAAACAGCACCTGGCCTTGCTAACAGCGTTAGCTTGAATACAAGTAGAGGCATTTTGGATTACAGACATATGCACATAGACAGATGAGCCAGTACTGTATATACTGAAAGTGAATGCAATGCAAGTACATTACATATGGACATTTAAAACTTTTTTCTGAATGATTTGTTTGATGATCTGAGGTACTGTTCTGAAAGTACATGCAAAAATAAATTAGGCCATGTAAGCATAGAAAGTACAAAAAAATGGGGAAGCTCCATTTATTTTACTGCCATGGATTTCCCTGAGCGCTGAGAAGGGAACAAGTGGTGTTGTTGGCCAGAAAGAAGTCTGTTGCAGGTGCTGGCCTCGAATTTGTGGCATGTTTGTGGCCCATTTTTAAATAAATTGTGGATATTTTGCTTTATTACCCAAACCACTAGGAGGCAGGAGGGATAGGGCTACATGGATTAGTTCTCAGAACACCCTTAAGTAGCCTAAAAAAATAATAATTCAAGTGTAGGTAATGCTATAAGCGTAGCCTGTAAGTTACACATTCAAAATGGAGGAAGCAAAACAAAATTGTAACTCCACCACACCTCAGAGTGCCAGTTGGAAATATTACAGTTTCTATGCCATTGGAGACAAAATAATAACCACAGAGAAAGTCACCAGCAACTGCAAGCTGCAAACCCTCCAAAGGCTGACACTTTTTTCTCCCTTCCAAAGGAGATTGGTCAGTAGGCTCATGTAGGCTGACCAGATGTCCTCTTTTTCTCTGGAAATTTCATCTTTTTGATAGAAAATATCTGTCCAGGTGGGATTTCTAAATTCCTAAACTGTCTGTTTAGGTATTGCTTATTCCATAGACCATAAATAAACAAACATATCACCAAGTAATATGTTCATAATGCTCACCTGTCACTGTCCTCTTTCTTTTTTAAATCCAATATATGGTCAGCTGACTCATGCCTTATCAGTTTTTTTAGTTTGTGCATCATTTGATCTACCGAGCCATTTTCTGTGAACTGTATCATTGACATTGTTAAAATCTTCCCTGGTTTTATTTTGTTTAATCAAATGTCAATATACTGTTGTTATCATTTCTTAGGTATAGCATAGCACGTTTAAGCTATTTTACTACAGGATAAATGGGAAATTAAAACTGGTCCATAATAATTATGCATTATACAGGTGCTGTGTGCTGTAAGCTGTGCACCCCTCGCCTCTGGTCACGAACGTACCAGGATTCAGAAGCCAAGGCCATTGTGCCCATGTGCTGCTACACTGACTGCGCTCATGTGCTGCGTGCCATTGATTCTGAAAAATATAGCCCTAATTGTGAAAAGTCCATAAGTAATATCCAAAGCCAAGGTAGCATGATAGTAAAAGCCCTCTGCAGGTCTGCATAGACCTTGATTGGGAAGATGTAAGCAGAGAGGCTCTTTTACAGCTTCAGGCTTCAGTGACTAATGAAACACATAAAGAGACAGGCAGGAGATGATGCCTCAGTGTTATTAACTTCCCAGATGGAAAACTGAGGGCTCAGGTTCAGATTCATTAAGTAAATCTATATGTTCCCAATTTCTTGTTTTTTCTTTTAATTGGCAAAAGCCAATTAAATGTTGTTTGTGCTGTCTGTATCATGTAAAGAGGATCAGAGGTGAATGTTCACCAGATTGCACTTTGAAGTGTTGAATAAAACACATTTAATAAGGCTGTGAAACTCCCTTACTCTCTGGAAGTAATCATAAGATTTGCTGTGGTGGTGTATCTCTTGCTGTTGTTAGGAGTCACAAACAAGGCATTCAGACACAAGTTGGACCACCAAGTTACTCGCATGAAAACTGAATGCTATGAAACTGTGAATAATGTAATTGGTAAGACTGATGCCCAGTATAGATCAGAGGTATGATACTGATGTTCACTGAAAAGTAATGTATAGCTACTGCATGTAAATGAAAAGGTATATTCTCAGTTTTTCAATATTTTGTCAGTAAATGCAGAGCTCATAACCTAGAGTATGAAATACACAATATAATTATCTTTGAATGTGTTGCTTATGAGTACTGTCATTTTTGAAGGTCACTGAAGATGAGCGTCAGGGAACATTTTCAATGCTCATTGATGTTTAGGTTCGGTCTTTGTGTTTCAAAACAGTGGGGGGAAAAAAGGTTTCAGAATTCAAAACTTTTACAAAGAAAGACTGATCTACAGTCTGTCAAAATTTGTGGTGAAAACACAGTGGCTTTAAAATGTATCAGATCCTATAGTAATAACCTTCTGACTAACTTACAGTATGCACCAGTCAGCCTACACTGACATAGAACTCCAAATACTAAAAATGTTAAATATATACTAAAGTTTTCATGCTAGGTCTCGCCTCTCTTATGATTATGAGTAAACAAAAAGATAATCTGGGAAACTAATTCACGGCTAATTTGCAGAATACATGCAAGAGAGTCTACAACAATTCAATATTTTACTTTGTCAGCTGTGAGCTGTGCCCTGAACTGAGGGCAGCTAAGTCACAGATTAAATATTTTACTGCTACTTCTCCATCATGGACCCTTGTGAACATGTTTAGCCCTCCAGTGCTTATTACACCAATTTCCCAGGACATAGTGAGGTGAAGAAATAACATAAATCAACAAGAATACAGAATCAAAACCCAGACCCCAGAAACAGGTGTAATGTGGTTCAAATGCCAAAAAATACAGATTTCATGGGAAATTACATGGGCAACAGCGTGAATGCATACATAAATTCATACTCGGCATGTTGAGATGCAGTTTTGTTTGCTTTCAGATGGCATTAACCATACAAGGAAGCAAATGTAAACCTTTGTGACACAACACAATTAGGCAAAAGAAATGCCATTACCTATAATAGTAATCTCTCTCTCTCTCTCTGTGTGTTTGTAGGGATTATACGGAGCCTTCTAGAGTTTTGCCCCCCCACCACCCCCACCCCCACCCCCATGTTCCTCATCTGACCTCGACTGACAGAGCAGTAGTTATTTTCAAAAGATATATCTCAGTTGCATGGCAACCTGTAATTAACTGTCTTTTAAAAAGGCTGACCTGACCATCCTTAATATTTAATTATCCTCTTCAAATCAACAAGTATATTTTTGGGTTAATATTAAAACATGATACACATTTCACATAAATTAAGAATGAACAAGATGCAGTTACAGCATGATAAGTGCTTCTATACAGATTCATTTTTCAATTTTCATATTTGTGATATGCAACTGGACTACCATTAAAAGGTTAATCACAATTAATGAACAGAAGTGTTTATTAATAGGAGCATGGAGAGCACAGCCTTTTTTCAATCATAAAAAATGGCAATGCAGCATTGCAGGTGCTGGCTCCAGTTCAAGAGGAGAGAGTCTCACAGTTTAATGGGTCCTCTCATGTACAAGAGACCCCTGCCTCTGTGGTTTTTCAAGTTGCAGGTATTCCTTGTAGGCCTCCTTATGCATGCAAGTACACACAGGCGCAAATACAGATATACAGTCATTAAGAATGTTCTGTAAAAAACTAAGGGAAATGATTAAGTATGAATCCAAATAAGAGCAATGACAAGTGCATTTTCTCTCTAGTACATGATGG
The DNA here is from genome assembly GCF_013347855.1 of Anguilla anguilla. Classification (NCBI taxonomy): domain Eukaryota; kingdom Metazoa; phylum Chordata; class Actinopteri; order Anguilliformes; family Anguillidae; genus Anguilla; species Anguilla anguilla. The sequence continues at coordinate 36,534,146 of NC_049209.1, forward strand.
AGGAAGGAATTTGCAGGTTTGTGGTAATGGAATAAGGTGCATTCAGGTTGGTGGATGTACGGTTTATTAAAGGAGGTAAATATTTTCTTTCTTTATAGCATGAACAACTGTTTATGCAATATGCAAGGACTGAGTAAACGTCATTGAAGAAACCTGACTGGGATGAATGCTGCTATTGTTGCTGTCCTCTGATTTAGTGTTCAGCTTCTTCAAAGCTTACTGAGGTGTATTCATTTACAGTATCACCAATAATCTTTTACACTAGATGATGGTCCAATATGTGCATGTTTCATGGTTATTTCTACATTGTCTAGTTTCTGATTTCCAGACAAAATAATAAAAAGGAGCTAAAACTTAAGATCAGTATCAGCCAAAAAATATTTGCTCGTAATTCACAAACCTGTTACAGCAAAACACCAGGAAATTATGCGAGACATAAAAATAAAAACTCTTGTAGTAAAAAATAAGATTAATTGGGTTGTGTGGTGCACTCTAAACCCGAATGAAGACTAGATCAGATTTAAATAAAAACGCAACTCTCATTTTGATACTGCTGTCAAGGAGGCGTTGTCATTTCATAAAAAGCATACAGAGGAACTACCAGACTATCTTTGTTGCTCCAGCATGAATGCTATTGATAACGGTTGTACATACAGACTATTTCCTTTCACAAGCATTAAGGTTGACTTAAGGTATTTTAAAGGGAGCAACATGCAATGTTTCCCATCACTGTCTTTAAAGAATCTACACTCAACTCAACTGAATTTGCTATGAAAAAATGTATTTTTTAATTAAATGCAGACCACCTGCGTAATGTGCCTCTTGGGGGGTAGTGATGCTTTGACCACTCTAATGAAAAATGTTATGCCTGAGTGGTTTATTAAAGAGGACAGGGTTTGCATTTTTATTTTATTGCTCAGCCATTCAGTTACCTGTAGTAGACCACACCAATTAATCTCATTGTATTTTACCTCCAAAATATCTCAGAGACAAGCGGCACGGTGGTGCAGTGCACTGTCACCTCACAGAAGGAAGGTTGTGGGTTTGAATCTTGGGGCCTTTCTGTGTGGAGTTTGCATGTTCTCCCGAGGGATTCCTCCAGGTACTCCGGTTTCCTCCCATAGGTATGAGTGGGTGAGTGAATGGTGTGTGTGCCCTGCGATAGATTGGCAGCCTGTCCAGGGTGTATTCCTGCCTCTCACCCAATGCACGCTGCGATAGGCTCCAGTACCCCCGCAAAGCGGGTATAGATAATGGATGGATGGATGGATATCTCAAAGATGGGAAGAAGCACTGAATGAATACATTTTGAACTGATGCACTTGTTGTACGTCGCTCTGGATAAGAGCGTCTGCTAAATGCCTGTAATGTAAGGTAATGTAATGTAATGTAATAAATTACTAGAGCTAAGCTAAAGCCAAAAATGTCAGAGGGCTATACTGAATAGCCCACTCAAAAATTATGTGACCTGGATCAACTTCTTGTTCAGGAATAGAAAAGACTGCAATGAAAACATTAACAATGTCAACAGCATTACTCAGTGCCTCTTTAAACCTTGAGGACCTTGAGGATGTCAGCCTGGCTACCTGACTCTCTGTAGCAGGTGATTGATAGCAGTGATTCTAACAAGGATGGAGATTGTGGAGCCTTATTCAAAGACACACAAGACTTAGGTCATGGTGCCATTCATTGGGTGATGATTCCGCCTCTATGCTTTACATTTTTTACCATGGGGACATAACCAACTATATTTATTTGACACCCAGTGCTGACGCATAACAAGACATGCATAAGAGTGTAAAAATAGATAAACAAATACTGGCAGAACAGAAGGGGCTGAGGTTAGTTATGAAAACTGTGACTGTGCACTTACAAGAAAGGTCACCCTGTAAGAGCACTCGCATTTATATTCTGTGATGCAGGCATTGCCATATTCACTCCATATCTCATTAAAATACTTTGCAAGGTTTCCAAACTCTATCCATGTAATGTCTAAACTGTCACATTCAAGCATTTCAATCACTGGCACAGATTTTATTATTATTATTTTATGCTACCAGCACCACTAGTGTGCATATACATATTTACATGAGCAAACACATTTACATGTACACACTACGAGAGACACAAGCACCTTGAAAGTGAGACAGCCTTATTACACAATGTGATGCTTTGAACTGAAAACTGAAACACATATCTTGAAATTGTTAAACCTTTAAATAAAATCATAATTGCAATGAAATAGGCCTTGGTTTTCATATTACAGGAGATTCATTGGTGACATTAGTCATTAGCTATTGTGTGGATGAGCAGCACATGTGGGAATACTAATCAACCCATCATCTGTCTCCTGTTCCCAGGTTTTTTCAAGAAATAACACATTGAAAATTCAGAACTAATTACAGCATCTCCTGAAAATAGCTGTTTCAGAATCACACTGAGGGTAATGCAGTAATAGAGTAATTGCCTCCTATTTGTGACTCCCACATGGAGATGCAAAGAATGGTCAAATGAAAGGGACGTTGCTCCAAGAAAAGGTATTGGATATGTGGTTCCATAATTTAAACCCGCTTGCTAGTTAAACTCATTTTTAGTCCCTGCTGGAACCCCCTCCACTGTACCAGCTCTCACTTCCATGAATGGCAATAAACATGTGATTAATAAGTGATTATTCTTACCCCCAAAAGTACACTGAGGGCTGAGTGCTATTTTGGAGCTGTACCTCTGGAATGGAACAGAAAAAAAAATACTGAAATGACAACAAAAATATCTTCATTGGAAATCCTTTACATTTGTTACTCCAAATCCATTAGCTGCAGAGCTTGACTATCAGGGCATTGAAGAGCCAGAAAGTATTTACTGGGCTGTAATCTCTAAATAAGTGTCAAACCTTCAGTTCCATCACAGATACTGTTGCAGAGATTGATAGCATGTGACAGTTTGGGAGTGGGATAAATTTAACATTATCCAACAAATTAATGAGAAAAATTCATGAGACTCACCCAAAGGGCAGTAGTATAAAAGGGAACTACACTGTTGACTTGTAGATCATAATTATTATATAGCAAGTCTCTAAAAAATATGTTAAATAAGTCAGTTTGGATAAAGGCACTTGCAAAATGCTTAAATGGAAATGACAAATATGAAATCTGAAAATGGGCATGAAGAATCATATATTATGGAGCCAACATTAATCTCCTATATCATATAGGGGGGCGACATAGCTCAGGCGGTAAGAGCGGTTGACTGGCAGTCGGATGGTTACCGGTTCGATCCCCCGCCCTGGGCGTGTCGAAGTGTCCCTGAGCAAGACACCTAACCCCTAATTGCTCCCAACGAGCTGATTGGTACCTTGCATGGCAGACTTTCAGTGTTGGTGTGTGAGTGTGTGTGTGAATGGGTGAATGAGAGGCATCAATTGTAAAAGCGCTTCGGATAAAAGCGCTATATAAATGCAGTCCATATCCCTGTAATCTAGAACCAGGTAATATAGGTTATGCCTGCATGGTATGAACAGCATGGAATCAAATAAAAAAATGTTCAGTTCTGATTGATAACACAATAGTATGCAACATTACTTCTGTTACATTCTTCTGTTCCCCTAGGCACAGAACTTCAGTCTGTATGTTTGATCCAGTGACGTGCGGTGAGGTCAGTGGCTGGGGAGGCACTGGCTAGTATCAGAGCCAGATTTACACACATATGAACCCGATAGAGGTAGCTTAAATTCACCATTCAATTGGCAGGTTGCACAATGACTATTGGTTAGGCGACCGTATGTTTCATAGTTCATATCAGCATTCTTTACAACACACGCATACAGGTACGTATTCGATTCACGTTTTATAGGCGAATGCAGTTCCGATATTCATACTCATTCAATACAAATGAAAATATATATTGCATGGTCTTACCTTTACTTGTAAATGAAGTACATTCGCCTATCCTTCTGGACAAAGATGTCAGTGACTTGTAGAAGTCCTCTTTATTTTCCTTTAGTTTTAAAAGTCTCTCTGTCTGAATAGAGATGATTGCCAGGGATGAAAGTTGTCCTTGGTCAGTTCGATTCCGACTGTATGTTTTGAGTCGTTTCAAAGCAGTGAACGACCTTTCAATGGACGCTATTGTAGCAGGTATAGTGAGCACCAGCTGGAGTAACTTTGTCGTCTCGGGAACCGTCTGTATCAGATAATTCTGCGCCAAAAAGTTGAGGAGCTGGCCGGGTGATTTGCATTCGTTCCTCACCATTTGTGAACTATACAATCCGATAAGATCAGCCTTTAGTCTAACAAAGTCAAAGTACCTTGCATATTTTGATAGGCTCTGCAGTTTGGTGTCATTGAAATGTTCTTTTCCTCTTATCTCTGATCAGCTGTTTACTTCGGGCATTGTCTGTCAGGCCAAGTGTGACACATTTCTGCTCGAATCAATCATAGAAACTGTCAAACTCTGGCGTTCCACAACTCCCATTGTGTCGCGGATTCACGCAGAGCAGAATCCAATGCCCATTACTTTATTTTGCAGCACATGAAAGAGTGCTTCAGTTTCATTGTAAATGCTCTCATACACCATTATGAAAAAGCAGGTTGATGCTTTTGACAGCCAGAGATCATATCCGGCGGCCATCATCAGGAGTCATTGTCCCAACCATCGGGATTTGCGCTCATAATCCGGAACACACCACGCAGATCAGATTAGTGCAGACGATCAACACGTACCAGTCTAGAATTTGAGCTCCATTATGTGGGCGCTGCTCTTGGTAAACATCACTTCATAACATCGTCCAGTAGGTAGGTGCGCTTGGTCGACTTATTGAAAAACGTTGCAAGTCCCTCAACTGTTTTAAAAAACATTTTCACTCAGGCGTACTTTTTGCTGAATGCGAGAGCACCAGGTTCAATTTGTGTGCATAACAATGGGTAAACGTGGCTTCAGGTAGCCTACCTTTTCTTTCATCTTGGCCTGCACCCCATTTGGATCTGATGCCATCACAGAGGCTCTGTCGTAAGTCTGAGCTACCAACTTTTCAACGCAATTATATTTCTCCAACACTCCCAAAACTTAATCAGCAATAGCCAGTGCTCGTCTGTCATCACTCACATCATCAAATCCCAAGAACGCCTCCCTCACCTCACTTTTAGCCACATAACGCAAAATCACAGAGACCTGGGCCTTGTTTGTGACATCCGTTGTCTCGTCTACTTCGACTGCAACAAAATGGGGCTGCATTAATCTCCTCTTTGATATCATTTTGGATTAAATCACCGACTGCTTTGATTAAATCGTTCTGTATTCTATTTGATAAGCCAGAAAATACAGTGAATGTCTCCAAATGTCTAGCTAACTTTTCATCTTTCTCAGCAAAAGCATGTAATAGCTCCACATAGTTGCCACAATTAGAAGAGCTTGCACTCTCATCGTTACCACAAAATGCTAATTCCTGTTTGGCTAGGAAGCAGGTTGCATTAATAAGGTATTATAAAATCTCATGGTTTTCCTTTACCTTAGCATTGTGGATGCTGATATTTAATCTCCGCTGTTCATTCAAAGCCAGATCTATCCTTGAGGTTCCAAAAGTTTTTAAAGCAATTTGGCTTTGAATGCAAGTTGTCAATTTTTCATGTTTGTTGAGGCTCCTTGGTAGATTTTTCAAGTCACAAAATCCCGCGTTAGTCCAAAAGTTGTCGGTAGTGGAGAACAGAAGGCAGGGAAAGCAGTAAAGGCGATTCTTCATAACCCAGCCACACAGCCAGTCTTTTCGTTGGTACCACTCCATTTGAAATGACCGTGTTATTTTCTGTCCATCTGTTTGAAGTAGGTCCTTAAGCTCTGGCATTGGTCTTTCATTCTTTATCACTCCCTGTTTTGCTTGAAAGTCCAATTTTTAAACATTTAGCGGTTAGATATAACGTTATCCATTTTTCAGCCGCTGGAAACTTTTTGCTAGCTAGCTAGCTACCTAAACGATCCCAAGATTTGTGTGGCAAACCATCTGGTGCGTCAGGTTAGCTTGAAGTAACGTTACCATGGAGGGAGAGCGTCAATAAAACATGTTTGGAATCATAAAGAAATTACATTTATAACACAGATCAGTATTAAAATCTTTATTTTTTACTTTTTGTAACAGCTATTTTCATTGGAGTATGACAGGTGAGGCTCTGCCTCCCCTGCCTTGCTTGACCGCCCGTCATTGGTTTGATCAGGTTTTGAGTGCATAAGTGATTTGTTGCACATCCCTCTCATTGCTGAGGGTAATAGCATGGCTCAGGAGAATGACATAGCTTGATGATGTAGGGCAATAGCAGCAACAGTGCTGACCTGACTTACTAATTTCACTGTGGGAGGAAGTTCTGTCCAGGTACAGCGGGAGGAAACATTCAGTGATTATCCATATTTGAGGAGTTATCCAATGGTATCATAGGTACACTATGGAAAATAATGTACAGTAGCCTCATATGGAGACCAATCCAAGTCAACTCCGTAATTCCAATTTGGTTTCTTCCTCTAGCCCACTGTCTGTAAGCATTATTTGTTCAGAATATGAAGTGTCAGATCATTTGCAAGTGTGCATCACTTCATAATGCTGCCTCAGTTGATATACAAATATTGGATAAGGATATCAAGTGTGAAGGAGTGTGGATGGCAATAGGATTTAAAAAAAAAAAAAAGGTAATCTGTCCTGACTGCAGTTTAAACATAGCTACAGTGTAATAAATTTGATACAGTGACTGAATAGCTGAATACAAATGGCTGCTGAGAGCAAGGATAATTATCTCACAATTATTTATTTTCAGCCAGCATATCAACAGGAGAATGGTATTTAAAATAAAAAAATCCCCAAACCCTGTCTGTTTACTGTCTATCAACTGTAACAATTGCTCCTTACATTTACAAAATAAAGTGCAGGGAATTCATAAATCCATGGGTTCTTGTTTAAGAAAATATTTGACTGTTCACCTCTTTACGAATAACACTCCAGAGAAAACAGTTTTCCTCTAACATACCAGTCAAGCTGGAGAAGGAATTTAAAATATTTATGTCTTTTGCCTGATCAAGGTCAGCTAAGGTAGGTGAAATTCTTTCTGTTCATCCTCTATTCAGTCAATGTTTTGGCCTCCTTTTTCATTTTGATATAATTAAAGTAAAACATCACACATCTGACAGCTCCAGAGGGTCTAGACTACAGCATTCACTCTCCTCTAGCTGTTAAAGACCCCATCTTGTTCATTCAAGGCAAAAAATAATGTTCACCTGATGACCTGGTGTGAGAGAATGGACCACTCCTGTCTTTTCCAGCCTCAACAGTCACAGAATCAGAAAATAATAAGTTGAATTTTTTACAAAGGAACTATAAAGAACTATCATGTTTTCCTCAGCATATGGACATTTCACCTGTGTGATATTCAGTCATGCTTTTCAGGATAATAAAATCATTATCTTAACATCTATTAAGAAAAGAAATCTTCCTAATTAAAGATGAATAAGCAGGCAGTTGTTTGTTTTGCAGTGCCAGCATGAAGTAGGCCTAATGTTTTTTCAAATAATTTTGCACAGGCAGAGTATTTAATGTAATATTTTAATTGACAGGCTTATTATAATGGGTTGCTGCAAAGCCAATGCAACCCTAAGGTGTAGGGTTAATTTCTGCAGTTACTGTACATCTACATTCACTTGTCATTTTATGTTTTTTTTTTAATGTTTATAAAAAGGCAGCATTTATTTTTTGCAGTGAAGCAGTTGTTGATGATTGCACCAGGATCATAGGTGAGGAGGTGGTACAGTCAAATCACTGTGAAGACAGCAGTGCACTCAAGCATAAGTGTACTGTAAGTGCATGCTCTGGCATGCAGTTACAATTCTCTCTGATTGGAAGTCTGACGACCCCCCTCCCTATTTTTCAGGTGCAACATTATCAAACTAAAAAATCTGAAGATGCGAGAAGGTACCAATAAAACAATCATACTTACACCTATGCTATAAAGACTAGTTTCCACCATGCACTGTAAGGTCTTATCCATTCAAGGTGTTTCCTTCTGCAAAAGCTAATAAAGTATGCAGCTCTTTGCATCATTACATATGCTTGTGCACTTTTGCACATCAAAAAGATTTTTCCATTTTTATTTCATTAGTTCAATCACTTTGTTTTCTGGTAGTATTCAGTTCTTCTGTTAAAATGTGAGCAAGGCTTACTTTCGATGAACATGGGCTGTATATTGGACATATTATTTATACTTCCCTCAAAGTGAAATTTGTTGTTTTTGTCAAACACATAAGGAGTTTGGATTTGAGATCAAAAGATGAATACAAGACAAAAGTACAGAGTGAGCTTTTATTTCATGGTAATCATTTTTACAGCTGGTTTGTGTGTTGAGTCCCCCCTACACAGCTTTTGGTGAGCACTGTACTTGAAAAGTAGTACAAATGAAGTCATTCCATAAATATTTAGGTTACACCCCATTCTCTGTAACCTTCAGGTCATAAGTCCAGTTCCCTAACCTAATCTAACCACTGCCTCTAATTATAGTGGGCACAGGGAACTTTACCTGTGATTCTGTTTTGTTCTATGAGCACAAATATGGTTACAGATCTCTTTAATTCACTAGCTTTAACATGGCATTAATAGCACAGCCTCTTTTTAAGGCAGTAGAAGCCTGATTTACTCAGCAACTTACATTATGCCGAAAACAAGCATGCCACAAATTAAAGACAGTCATGGAGTGCAAAGGCAAAAAAGCTGTTTACTGTTCAATAAGAATTGTACCACTGAAGTCACATTTTGGCCAGCAGGAACACTGAGGCAGAATTTATGCACAGACACACATCACGTGTTTGCAGCAAAACTGTTTGTCGACTGCTCTCAATCAATAAGCATCACCCGCAACATCAAATAATAAATTGCTGATTCATGGTATTAATTCCCACTTTGGTATGGTCAATCATATAAGCAGGACTGTCCTGTTAGTACAAAATAATTGTCAGGTTGAGGAGAGGGCACATGCTGTTCAGCCAGCCCCCAACTACACCAAGTAAGGGTTATATTTCTTTCATAGCCACATGGCATCTGCAATGTCCAAAAGAGTTCTCACTCCTGCACTTAAAACCCTGCATCCCTAAGCAACATCAAGGTTAACTGTATGCTACCCAGTGGGGCTACAAGCCAGTTGGGGCAGTCACTGCCAAAATTTGATTTCAGACCCTGGGGAGCATCAATTCACACAGAACTTGGGTTTTAGCTGGATGTACCACCCCATAGCCCACCGTTATAAAGCCTTCTCATTTTTTCAGAATATTGATCCATTGCATGTCAGACCCGTTCAAACTACCACAAATCCTTGGCTGTTTGTTATTTAAGCTTCTCTCTAGTCAAGTATCTTTTGTACAAAAAAGAAATTTGGAGATACCAAAATCGCCATAATCAGCACAGGATATCAGCACAGGATATCTCTTTGAGAGTCATTATTTCCCAAAATCCCAGGAGCCACTGTCCATGTCCGCACATGAAGCATCTGATATAATGTCTCCCCAGGTCTTGGTGTAATCATCCTCTAATTCTTTGATATGTACACTACTGCAGCCCCGCATAATACACAAAGCTAGGCAGGTAATGCAAAACAACTCCTGTGTTTTCATCTGAATGCTATGAACTCAGTACACAGTGTCATCAACACATATTGAATTATACATAAAATATGTTACAACTTATATAAGAGAATAGAAGAAGGTGAAAAAACTGCAGATTCTGTCATTGAAGAAGAGTTTGAGGCTCAGTGTACAGCTTAAGCAGATCAAAATAAAAACAATGGACCACAAAACACTACATTTTATGTAAAATGTTTGTGTTTGCCAAAAGCCTCAAAAGACAGGATATTAAATAGATCAGCCCTAACATTAACATCAGCCAGTTCTCCATCAAGGCATATCAGGACAGAGCTTTGACAACTGTTAAAGCCTTGTACATGCCTACAGAAATTTATGTAATGACTATCAGAAGCTTCTGACTGGCTAATTGTCATAATCAGGAGTTAATTGGGAGTTCATTGGCACGTGTGGCTGTATTTAAGGGCCTACCTTTAGAGCCACTACTGTTTTACCCTTGATACCATGGGAAAATCCAAGAAACTCAGCCAATACCTCAGAAAGAAAAATTGTGGACCTCCACAAGTCCGGTTCCTCATTAGGAAAAATTTCCAAACAACTGAAGGCACCACGAGCATCTGTACAAACAATTGTATGAAAATATAAAAATCTTGGGACCACACAGACACTGCATCGTTCAGAAAGGAGGTACAAATGAACTCCCAGGCCTGAACAAACTTTGATCCGAAAGGTTCAACTGAACCCCAAGACAACAACAAAGGAACTGGTGAAGGAGTGGAGGCATCAGGTACCAAAGTATCTACATCCGCTATTAAGAAAATCCTATATCGCCATGGCCTGAAAGGCTGTCGCGCAAGAAATAAGCCCCTACTCCAAGATCACCAGAATGAAGTCCTAGCCTTTTGGAGGAGTGTTCACTAGTCAGATGAAACAAAAATTGAACTGTTTGGCCATAATGATCAGCTCTATGTATGCAAGTAAAAGGGTGTGGCACACCATCCCAACTGTGAAGCATGGGGGTGGCAGCATCATGTTGTGGGGGGTGTTTTTCTGGAAAAGGGACTGGTGCACTTCAGAAAATAGATGGCATCATAAGGAAGGAGGATACTCTAGAAATACTGAAGCAACACCTCAAGACATCAGCTAGAAAGTTAAAACTTGGTCGCAACTGGGTATTCCAGCAGGACAATTATCCTAAGCATACCTCCAAAGTTGAAACAAAATGGCTTAAAGACAACAAAGTGAAAGTATTGGAGTGGCAATTACAAAACCTTGACCTGAATCTAATAGAAAATTTGTGGACTGAACTGAAAAAGCGTGTCCGAGCAAGGAGGCCCAAAAACCTGATCGAGTTACAAGAGTTCTGTCAGGAGGAATGGGCCAAAATTCCAGAAGCTTATTGTGAGAAGCTTGTGGAAGGCTACCCGAAACATTTGATCCAAGTTAAACAATTTAAAGGCAATGCTTCCAAATACTAACAGAGTGTATGTAAACTTCTGACCCACTGGGAATGTGATGAAAGTAGGGCTGTCAAAGTTAACGAGATGACAACGCGGTAACGCAAATTCGTTTGAACACCACTCATTTTTTTGACGCATTAGTGCACGTTCTGTTATGATGACTGTATGCCCGACTCTTATGCTGCGTTCAAGACAACTCAGAACTAGTAAAAAACGAGGTCCGACTTGTGAAAAAAGCAACTGAACGGTCGTAGAACTCGGATTTACAGGTTGGAAATTCGAACATCATTTCTGAGCTCCGACTTTTCTGACTTCCGGATTGATGATGTCACATTAAGATAAATGGCAGAATTTGTAGTTCGTGGTAAGAAAGGAAAATGGCGTATTTAGGCTTTTCATGCATTTTCATTTGGGCGTGTGATTATGTGATATGCGTTAGTATCGTTTATGTTTCCCATTCATTATAGCAATATGTGAAATTTAAAAGTTATGATATCCATCAGCAACTTTTTTCACTAGCCAGCTTAGCTAGAAAACGTTGTTTTGCTCAGAAATAAATGCTGCAAATGACATAACGAAACACCGGTGATACCATATTTACATTTCATACTACTGCAGCCTAACTAGTTTTGCGGTTTCCCTCCATTTACTAATTTAATATACTCCTTAACAATAAAATAAAGCAGCGTTTTCTGTGGGAATCCATGTTTTCCCAAGTAAAACAGCGTGAACGTAGTTTTTCATTGTCTGGGCATATTGTTCATAAGAGGCGAGCTGCCCTGTCGTCCGACAAGGTAAACAGGCTTGTCTGTTTAAGCAACCGGCTCGGTGTAAAGAAATAGAAGTATAGCCTAACTGTTGTATCCAAAGAAATGGAAGTATAGCCTAACTGCAAAATCCTAGTTCGAGTCCTAGTTCTGTATTATACTCCCTTTCCACTGTTTCCTGCTCACTTTATTTATTGTTTGTTTTATTTTGTATCATCCTGTTTTGATCCCACATAGTTTAAGAGGATGTTTTTGTGAGCCTTCATTTTCCCCATATGAGGTTGGACACAATTACATTGTGTGATTTGCTTTAGAAGTGCGAGGGATGCAGGGAATGATCTTTGAGTAATGGAAAATTTAGCTGACCAATGTACCTGTTGTACAATGTGTCTGTTGTTGCGATGCATTGAGGTCCATCGTTTTGTGTTAATGCTTTAAAAAACGGGATGTTTTAATGAACCTTTATAAGCGTAAAGTTGAACACACTACATTGTGTGAGTACTCATATTACTAAGTAATGTTAAATTTAGCAGGTCAGTATGGCAATCTGTTGTTGCCTGTTGGGCAGGGATTAAATTGGGGGTGGACGCGGGTGGACAGCGTCCACCCACCTTTGGTAAATAAATAAATAATTTTGACCGGCAGTTTTACAAATAACTATAACAATCCACTTTTCGTATGCTCCAGTCCATGTGTTCCCTCTAGCCAGTTACTCGCTCAACCAATCAAAAATCCGAAGAAAAAAAAATACTCAGGAGGAACAGTCGTTTATATAGACAGACAGGCTCAGAAATAAAAATATTGTTGATTGTCTTGATTGTTTGGAAGCGGACGCGGTAGGTAATTTCATTAAGATGTCATTTAATCTATGCAACATTTTAAAGAGAGATGAATAAACAGCCCCCACGAACGCTGGACATTATTAACGGCAACTCTGATTGCTTGAGCAAAATCAGCAGGTTGCTGGTCAGAAGCTAAGCTAGGATTGAATATTTCCCACGACTGGTTAGTTGAAAATTGGTGGGGCGCAAAACTTTCCTTTAAACTAATCATTGATCTCAACCTGTTTTCATTAGTAATTTTCCTTTATTATCAAGTGTGCCAACGATCGGACTAATCAAATGGAAAGTAGCCTAACACACAGCGTCTTCATACAGTGTTAGGGGGATTAAATCATAAATTCAATTTATCTGTTAAATATCCATTTTAATCACCAAGTAGTCTACACTTAAAAAACAAGATACACCAGTCTGTTATATACCGTGATAGCTTTCAGAATAACCAGCAAAAAACAAAATCTGCACTTCAATTTTGTTTACAATCTACGTATGCAATTGGACTCAGCTGTGCAGGACCCGCAGAAGTTCTCCTAGAGCGGGCTAAGTATCTGTTTTTTGCCATTAGTGTAGCTAGATTAGACTTCTACCTGTTTTGTAGTTTGCCCAGCATTAGTTTTGGTGTTTGTTTGTTCGTGAAGTGTAGTATCTTATTAGCCTCATTTGCTCTAACTGCATCAGGCAGGTATTGTGTGGAGCTAGTTAGCTGCTTGGCTTGTGGGGTAATTGCTCAGTCATCAGCTGCTATTCATTTGGTAATTAGGGCTTGTAGTCTGGCTTAGGCCGCGACGCTAGCGTCGCTCCCTCCCAGTTTGTGTTATTGCATCTCTATCCTTCTACCATCACCCTTCCTCTCTCTACTCCCTGTCCTCACTGCTATGCTATGTGTCAACCCCATTCCAACCTGTTCTCTCCCCTACAGAACTCGCTTCTGCAGGCAAGGCCCCCCGCGGCGACGGAACCTCTCCAACCTTCGCTATCCCTCATTGACCCCCTGTGACAACTTCACGGTCGCAGGAAGGCTATGGAACTGCCAGTCTGCTACGCGGAAGGCTGACTTCATTTCAGCCTACGCGTCCCTCCTCTCTTTACAGAAGATGGCACCCCACTGATTCTCCTGGGAGACTTCAACATCCACCTTGATGCCTCCCACTCCGCAGCCTTCCTGCCCCTACTCCACTCATTCGATCTCTCCCTGATGCACTCCCCACCAACACACAAAGCTGGCAACCTCCTAGACCTGGTCATCCTGAGGAATTGCTCCTCCTCCGATCCCACAGTGACCCCTCTGCACCAGTCCGACCACCACTTCATTTCCTTCTCCCTCCCTCCCCTCCATCCACTCCTACTGTCATGGTCCGCCGTAACCTCCGCTCCCTCTCTCCCTCCTCTCTCGCTTCCAGTGTCACTGCTTCACTCCCCACTCTTGAATCCTTCTCCAACCTTCCCACTGACTCTGCATCCTCCGCTCTGTCTTCATCGCTCTCCTCAGCACTTGACTCTCTCTGTCCTCTAGTCTCCAGGCCGGCACGCTCGTCCCCTCCCAGTCCGTGGATGTCTGACCCCCTCCGAACCAACCGGGCCAGCCTACATGCAGCGGAGAGGAAATGGAGGAAATCCATGGCTCAATCCGACCTGTCTGCCTACCAGTCTATGCTAGCTACATTTTCTACTGCTGTAACCTCTGCCAAAATTAATTATTATCAAACAAAAATTCATAAATCTGCCTCTAACCCTCATCAACTGTTCTCCATTTTCTCCTCTCTCCTCAGCACTCCTCCTTCCCCACCTCAGTCCTCCCTCGCTGCAGATGACTTTGCAGTTTTCTTCGATGAGAAAATTGCAGACATCCGCAGCTCCTTCACGTCCACCGCCACCCTTCCCCACTCCCCCATCTCTGTTCCCTCCCCTTGTTTCTCCACTTTCTCTCCCCTCACTGACTCTGATGTTTCCCAGCTCCTACTCTCCCACCGCCCTACCACCTGTGCTCTTGACCCCATCCCTTCCTCTCTCCTCCAGACTATCACACCTGACATCCTCCCGTTTGTCACCTCCCCTGTGAACTCCTCCTTGTCTTCTGGATGTTTCCCCTCTTCCTTCAAGCTGGCCCACATCACCCCACTGCTGAAAAAGCCCACTCTGGATCCCTTTGTCATCCAGAACTACCGTCCTGTTTCCCTTCTCCCTTTCCTATCCAAAACAATTGAACGAGCTGCTTCTAACCAACTCTCCTCTTTTCTCTTACTAAACAACCTCCTGGACCCCCACCAGTTCGGCTTCAGACCTGGCCACTCGACAGAGACCGCACTCCTCTCGGTCAGTGAGTCGCTTCACGCCGCACAAGCAGCCTCCCATTCATCTGTCCTGATCCTCCTAGACCTTTCTGCTGCCTTTGACACAGTCAACCACCCCATCCTCCTGTCCTCCCTGGCAGCTATGGGGATCTGTGGCACAGCACTAGACTGGATCGAGTCCTACCTCTCCGGTCGCTCCTTCCAAGTCCCCTGGGCTGGTGCAGTATCGGCACCTCGCCCCCTTGCCACAGGAGTTCCCCAGGGCTCAGTCCTTGGTCCCCTCCTATTCTCCCTGTACACCCAATCTCTTGGTCCTGTAATCTCTGCCCATGGGTTGTCCTATCATTGTTATGCCGATGACACCCAACTCTTTCTCTCCTTCCCCCCCTCTGACACACAGGTCTCTGCTCGCATCTCTGCTTGCCTGAGGGACATCCAGAGCTGGATGGATAACCACCATCTTAAGCTGAACCCAGGTAAGACAGAGATGATCTTCATCCCTGCTCCATCCTCTAACCTTCTTGACTTTTACATTTCCCTAGGGGACACCGTGGTGTCATCATCACCCACCGCAAAAAACCTTGGAGTGGTGATGGACAACAGACTGTCCCTCTCCCAGAACATCACGGCGGTGAGTCGAACGTGCAGGTTCTTCCTGTACAACATCCGGAGAATCCGCCCCTTCCTCACCACCTACGCAACCCAGCTCCTGGTTCAAGCGATGGTCCTGTCCCGCCTGGACTACTGCAACTCGCTGCTGGCTGGTCTGCCAGCATCTGCCATCAGACCCCTGCAGCTCATCCAGAATGCTGCAGCGCGTCTGGTCTACAACCTCCCCAGACATTCCCATGTCACCCCCCTGCTCACTGACCTCCACTGGCTGCCTGTTATGGCTTGCATCAAATTTAAGACCTTGGTGCTTGCATACCAGGCAGCTAAGGGGTCAGCACCAGGGTACATCCAGAGGATCATCAGACCCTACACACCAGCCAGACCTCTTCGTTCTGCCACCTCTGGACGCTTGGCACCTCCCCCTCTTCGCGTCTGTACTTCCCGCTCCCGTCTGCTGTCTGTCCTGGCCCCTCGCTGGAGGAATGACCTCCCCGTGGCGGTCAGAACAGCAGAGAATCTTACTACCTTCAAACGCAGACTAAAGACTCATCTCTTCAGGCTGCACCTCTCCCCACCCCTCCCTAGCCTATAGTTTAGCTCAATGTACCTAGTTAGGATAATACGATTACGTTAGTTTATTTGGCAGGATTGTTTTTGTCTGATTAGGCAAATGTGATTCCAGTGCTAGTTTGTACTCGGTAGGATTGTTGTTTGCTGAACAGGTTACTCTACAGGGTTGGAGTCCTGATCGATGTGGTCACTTCTGGCACTACGATCTTTACTTCACTCTAGTGTGTTTCTTTTGCACCTCTGCACCTTGACCTAATGCACTTGTTGTACGTCGCTCTGGATAAGAGCGTCTGCTAAATGCCTGTAATGTAATGTAATGTACTGTAATTGCAGATATTTGCCATGAATATGAGTGCGGGGAAAGTGCACGTAACCGCAAATAATGTTGATTAAAAATGTGCACAATTTCGTACTGCAAATGAAAATAAATGTAGGCTATAAGGCCTAGGCTACTCGCTAAAACTGCCTATTTGGGGAGAGCTGGATATATATGATAGTATTGAGTAGTCTATTTTGTGAATTAATTGTATTGATACTCAAGGAAAATCAGGGGAAGATTCCGCTACTACTTAGTGATTAAGACGGATTTTTCTAAATCTCATTTATCATTTAATCTCCCTAACACAATACAAAGAAGCTGTGTGTCCCTTTCCAATTGATTAGTCAGATCGTTTGCATGCTTGTTTATCACTGAAAATTAATTAAAACAGTCTGAGATCAATGATTAGTTTAAAGGAAAGTTTTGCGCCCCACCAATTTTCAGCTCACAAGTTTCCGCTTATTTTGTTTCAATTTGACAGTTTAAGAAAGATGGACAAAGGAGGAAGAAAGGGAGGACAAAAGAGGAGGATGGACGATTATTTTTGTGGGTAAAAAAAATTCTCAGCATTAATGACATTCAATAAACTTGAAATATTTTATGTAAAAGCTTACATCAATAGTATACATTCTTTTAAAACATTGTTTTCCTTATTCACAATTATGTGCACAATACATTAAAGATACAACCATTTAGAGCTGAGAAATTCATTGGTTTGTACCTTTTTTCACCCACCTCCCACCGGATCTCAGGGTCCACCCACCTCCCAAATCCCAATTTAACCCCTACTGTTGGGCTTGAGTTTGCTATGTTATGATTTGAGCATATTTTGTTATGCTAAATGCAGTACCTTTGAGGGTTTCTGGACAATATTTGTCATTGTTTTGGGTTGTTAATTGATGTCCAATAATAAATATACATTTGCATAGCACATTTGTCCACTCCCATGTTGATATTAAACACTTATATCCCTTTAAGGTACATTTTGAACAGATAAAAAATGTGCGATTAATTTGCGATTAAATATTTTAATCGCTTGACAGCCCTAGATGATAGAAATAAAAGCTGAAATAAATCATTCTCTCTACTATCATTCTGACATTTCACATTCTTAACCTCTTAGCGCAAAACCCCTAGTGGTCGGCACGCCGGCATGCCCAGATTACTGAACTGACACATTCAGTGCTACTGCAACCAAAGTACGAGTTAAAAACAGAAATGCGTTGTTTTAGTTTCATAAGTAGACGATACATGACAACTATGCCAAATACAGAGTTTTGCAGCGCCACCATTGTCGCTCTGGTCATTCATTTAACACGCACCACTCCCTGCAGTCTCATCTACAACTATACCCCCCACCCATGACATAATGGACAATATTGTCTATCTTGGCATTCATAAAAACATTCTTTCACCACTAAAAAATCGTATTCCGTCATCTCAACAAGATAAACCCGACAATAGCCTTAAGATATGCCAATACAGCAGTGAAAACGCTGCTCACTGAATAATGAAATAAAGGAGAAAAAGTTTCTAAAAATGATACCATGTCATTCTACTGTCAATATCTGGGACTGAATGTTGAATAAATGTACAACCTTACCGTTGGTTTTACGCGTAGATATGTCCCTTTTGAGACTGAGTGGTCATACATTGTGTTGGATAATCCATTTGTGAAATATATGCGCATTTGTGATGCCTGGGTACCTTCCAAAATAGCCACACGTGTTGTTTACGGCGTTGTCGCCATTTTTAGTACAGTTTGGTTTGATTGACAATTCATTTATTCAGTAGGTGAGAGTATAAGCTTTCTAACGATGTATGTCTAATCTTGCTTTTGGAATAGCGTTTTTTAGGTCAGCGTAACCAAACATTTTCTTATCATCGCATTCACTTACGCATTCACTCTGTGGTAGCAGTAAAAGACGCTACTTCTAACTAAACGTGGTCAACGATTTTTTGTAATTTCTCGGAAAATACTATTATTATTGAGGACTTCTGGGCATAGCTAAGCCATATGTTGGCTGATAGACCTAGCTGACATCATTTTCTGGAGCAAAACAGAAGCGAATAGAACAGTATCATTTATTTACTGTCTCTGAACATAGATAATATTTCATCATTGGCTATGTAAGTATTACTGCTCAAAATACTATGGTTATATACGTTATTTTTGAAATTGAGTGTCTTTAAATAGGTTAGTGGTATTATATAATGTGGATATTTCCCACTGTAATATAAGCGTTAATTAGTAGTGTAATAGTTTTTGTGAAGCATGCAACAGTGATGACGAGATTTGGAACATTGCCAAAACGTGGTGGTCGGTTGAAAATTGTTTTCATGTCGTCCCATCCCCATACAAAAAACATACGGGAGTACAGAGTATAGAAATACATACAAGAGTTAATTGTTACACATTTAGGTACTGTACCGCATTGTGTGAAAATATTTTTGCATTATTTTTTAATCTAATAGCAATGTTCCATCTTAAACCTTCATAAGGGGCTCATTCATATGCTTTATAATGGACAAAAAGCATTTATTTATTTTTGGAGAGATTTTGGATATGTTTCTGGACCCATAGATAGTGTAGACCACTATACTGACGAAAGCTTGTAATTCTCACTTGAAAATGATGCAACAGTGAGTTTCTTAAGACAAAACAGTTGATTTGCAGTGAAATACGTGAATATGTTGTAATTTACAGCAAAGCATAATTTAGACATTTTGGATAAATTTGGAGACGTTGGGTGCACTGCTTAGTTTTTGCTTCATAAATCTATAGTAGTTCTACATATCCACCCTTAGATTTTATGAACTTGTGGAACTTCAAGTTTTTGACCCAGCACATGTATAGTTTAACCTGCTGTATATATGCAATCTCTCAGTATTTCATTGCAAACTGAAAAAGTGCAAATTCATTTTTGATTTTTTTGTCTAGACAATTGCATTTGCGGCACTTTATTTCTTCCAAAATTATGAATGTAAACTAATTTGCATTAGTATTGTAAATTGTACAAATGTCTTGCTTCATTTAAGCCATTTTTCAAGTCTCTGTGGTGTTCACGTCTGGAGTTATAAGGCTTTAAATAGGGTACCCCCTAAATGGGCAAGGATTGGCAAGATTTGGCACGTGCGCTAAGAGGTTAAAATAAAGTTGTGATTCTAACTGACCTAAGACAGGGAATGTTTACTAGGATTAAATGTCAGGAATTGTGAAAAACTTTAATGGATTTGGCTACGGTGTATGTAAACTTTCGACTTCAACTGTATATGTGTGTATATATATATATATATATATATATATATTTACCATCATTGTTTTATTATACCAGCGTGTTTTCGCGCATTTGCAGAGAAACTCAAATACTATCAATAAAAATGGTTTAGCTATTTCTCAGCATAATGACAGATTCAAAGACTAAACGAACTCACCCGATATTGTCTTCAATTGGATCCATGCCAAAGAAAAGTAATTATTCATCCTCTCAAAAAGCTTTTACTAACAAACTTTTAGTAGCATGCACTCTGGCTTCCCTGCTTCCCCGACCCTCCCCTAAAACCTAGTGCATGGCTGGACCTAACACACGTGATCCGGCCGGCCAATGGTGTAACTTCATCACTCAGTCAGATCGCTCAGTCACTCAGTAACAGACATTCGCGTTTGTAGGGTTGGCCCCGCTGTTGCGGTCCAGCCAAAAATCTGGTACAACCCCAGACACTATCAAGATCAGGCCATCCTACAAAACTCAGCAAGCAGGCTCAGGCTCAGGCCAAAAATAGGGAAGTTACAAAGTTTGCCAATTGCAAAGCTAGCAGAGTTGCATAGCGCATTGGCAGAAATTGGAAGAAACTGACCACAGATTGACAGTCTCTTCTGGACTTCACACTGGTTGTGACTGCGACTACATGGAAAGGCCAACATTAATTCACATCTAGATTTTGCTAGAAGCCATATGACAGACCCTGAGAGCTTCTGGAAGAAGACTGCATGGACTGATGAGTTTAGTTCTTTGGCCTGAAAGCAAAATGCTATGTTTAGCACAAACTGAACACAGATCATCACCCAGGTAACAACGTCATAGTGTCATACTATTAGGCTGCTTTTCAGCAGGAGGGAATAGGACACTTGTTGGCGTAAAGTGCAAGACTTAAATCTGTTGTCCATTAACACTCTCCATCTAACCTGACAGAATACTTTTTTAAATGAGTCTTTCTGAAAAAAATTGTTGAATGAAAATGTATGTTTTGCATCGTAAATATCACAATGACTCATTTGTGTTGGTTTAGAGAGAAACATATTTCAATCTGTATTACAGGACAAAATGTGAAGTTCAAGGGAGGTGAACAGTTTCTGAAGGCAATGTCAGGTGACGCTGCAGCAGACCAAAACCTTTTTAATACCTCCGTCACCACAGCACTACATCTCATTGCTGCGAACCAACAAGGTTTGCAGTGGCTAAGCGAAATTGCTGTGACCCTTTTCTGGGAGCTTTAAACAAGCCTTTTTCAAATAAAGGAAATGAAAAAGCCCCTCCAGCAAATTTTACATTCTGTAAGAGCTGCACCAGCTAGAAAAAGGGTGAATTAATTAGCGCAATAATATGAATTTCATTGCATTTCAGACCTCATCTTCATTTAAAAAATGTAATATCCTATTGAAGACTAAGCTGTAAGCATAATACGGGTTCCAATAACTCAAAACATTTTAACCAAAAAATTCTCAAACTTTCATTTTCAACTCTTTTCCCTACATCCCACTGGGTGCAGATGTCATAAATAGACATCTATATAAATCCACATCAATATGTACGTGTTGGGGATGTAAAAGCCACACGTCTGAAATGGATTATTCTGAAATGTTAAAATAATAACTAGGATGTTTAGAAGTGCTTATGCAGTTATAGAGTGGACAAATGACCCAACTCAGTGGCCTGAGGCATCATTCCCGTCAAGTACGCTATGATCCATGACTATGAAAAGTAGAACAAGTTTAGCAAGCTGACCATAATCTAACAGTTTTGCTTTGAACATTCAATTGCAAAAGTAATTTCAACAATGTCATTCCAATGTGTCATTAGTTGTTGCTAGCCGAAGGTTATTGGCAAAAAATAAAAGTCCAAATCCGCATTGTTAAATCTGTTTGCAGTGCAGTAAGCCACACAGCAGCTTTTTTTTGGCATTTTCAAAACTGCTATGTTTTTAATGTTTTATATATTTTTCCAATACTACATTTTGTCCTAATTTAAGGACCTATAGTTGCCTGCTTCATTGATATCTTATGGAAACTGCCGATCCACCTCAGGGATTAGTCCTGGAGAGTGTATGACTTTTTTGTGAGCGTGCCCTCTCTTGCCTGCTGAATCTATGAAAAGTGCTGTTGTGGTGATAGTAACTAGCAATTATTCCCCATCACACAGATAGCATATATTTTGTTAGCTACATACCAATAAATAAAATAAAAAATAAAGGAAGATATTACTATTCAATTATAGTCAGGGACATTTTAATTTTAATGTTTACTAAAATGAGCAAATTATTAACCCTCGTGGTTATATAAAGTTAGATGAATGTTGTGGCATTTTTAGGAAGCTTTGTCTCTCTATAAACCTTGGGAAGTCTGTCCATACAGGACACGGAGGACCGTCCTCCTCAAGAATTTGAAAGGAAGAAAAATCAATAAAAAATAATTCTAGAAAAATAAAGATGTCAACCAATCACGTTCATATCCATTTCTATGAATCTAGGATATACAAAACCCATATTGAATGTTAAAATCCCAACAGGGGCCTCTAGTGCTAAGGAAAAATGGAACATGAAGGACAGTAGACTGTTGTCCTACCCTAGTCTCAATATATGGAGGACTAAACGTACTAAAAGGAAAATAAATAAATTGGTCAGTAATTAAATAAATACATTAAATAATTATCACCACGTGATTGTCCTTTTCACAATAACATGATTATATTTTATTTCAAAATCACATGTTGTAATTCCGAATGGCTTTTTTCACTTTGTAATGAGACTTTTCAAATGGTAAGACCTCCTGTCAACATGAGCAGGTAGTGATCATTCCCGGTCATTGGTTGCTCACGCATTCAGGCAAAAGCAGTGAATATCAAATCTGCATATTAAAATTATGGCTAGCTATTGCTATTGATGTTCTAGTCGCTCCATGCACATCCATTCACAACTACGGTTGCAAAATTCCGGGAATATTCAAGGATGGAAACTTTCCATGGGAATTCACCGGAATTTATGGGAATTTATGGGAATTAACGGGAATAAAATGGAAATGTAGCCCTATTTGCTCAGGCTGCATTTACCATGTCATATGCAGATAGAAACAAACATTTTACCATATCATAAGCAGACATAATTGCAAACATTCCCTATGACCCCCCTCCAAAAAAACCCCCTAAAAACAGTCAACCGAGTGTTGTTTTAGAATTCCATTTACATAGATAGTAGAAGCGAGAGTTTTTAGAAAAAGTCAAGGAATGACAGACATGTGGAATAAACATTAACAAAATACATTCCATTTTACTCTGCAAGGGGTCAGTTGACTCCGCGGTTCTAGTGACGAGCAGTATACCGTGAGTAGTGCCAAGTGACGTCAGCAGCACACTACGCGACCAAAGACGGAAAGTTTTGAAGAGAAGCTAACTGCTTGTCCAAAATTACCAATATTTATACAACGTCTCCATGCCGTTTCACAGCGATAAAAATATCCTACTTATCAGACGGCGTTAATTTCGTCAACAAAAAATATTCGTTACGACCCCTTTTTCCATGACGAAAACAAGACATAACGAAATAACAATTCAGAGTAGGCCTTAGGGTTTAAAGTGAACAACTAATTTATAAAATAAATGTTTTACAATAAAGAATGAATGGAAATGGATTAATTAAAACTCCTCAATTAGCATGGTCAATCAATCTGCATCACATGGTAACAGCTAGCTAGCAGAAGGTGTTAACAAGGTATAAACTGTGTACTTTGTATTAGGCTACTATCTGCCCGTTAACTGAAATATCATAAAAAATATAAGATATTCACTCCAGTAATATAATCAATACTTACCTGAAAGCATGTAGTCCTTTGGCTCAAACAATGCGGTAGTGTTGGCAGTAATGTGGGCTGCACACGTGATGGGAGAATGCACTGTGCATGCAGAAGGTTGTAATTTTACTGAATTCCTATTTAAAGGTGCAGTGTGTAGAATTTAGTTGCATCTAGCAGTAAGGTTTCAGATTGCAACCAAATGAATACCCCCCTCACCTCCCCTCACCCCTCCCTTTCCAACAACGTAGGAGAAGCTATGGTGGCCTGTAAGTTCCAAAAATGATGTCATCGTCTATGACAGCATCGAGTAGCCAAGTGTCAAGTGATGAGGTTCCTTGATAGACTTATAAATTGCATTTAGTTACTTAGTCTGTAAAACTATAGACCATAGCTTACAAGATAGCGATTATGATTGTTAATTGTTCCGCATGGTGGTAGCGTTTTATTGCTAATGTTAGCTAACGTTAGCTGCTTTGCATGGTAAATCATAGAAAGACATGATGCGTCACAAAAGCTATTATACTACTAACTAACGCTTACATTACAGTGTGAAAAATCCTCATTATAAAACACCACTAACCTATTTAAAGACACTCAATTTCAAAAATAACTTATTGTGGTAGGGTGGGCGTGGTTTTGCGTTGGCTGCAGAGAGAGAGTGGGCGGGGCGGCTCTCGGAACTCTGCGCCACGGCTGTTGGGGTTTATTAATCAGCACTGAGGGTTAATTGTGTGATTGATTGACAATGTGCTGATTACCTCGACAGTGAGCCTGGACGTTTAAAACCTGCTCGACCGAGAGAGAAGCGGGAGAACGGGAGAAGGAAGGAGAGCTGACGGGCTGTCAGCCGTGAATTAAGAAGTAAAAACTCGGTTATTGTGTATTGTAACCAGAAAGCCGCGTGGCGGCCGAAAATAAAAGCAAGACGCAGTCGCGTCCTGAAAGAATTAACGTGTCTGTCTCCTCTCTCAAACGAGCGGTAGCACTCGACCTGCTACACTTATATAACCTAAATATTTTTAACAGGAATACTTACATAGCAATGATGAAATCTTATCTGTTTTCAATAGATAGAGACAAAGACAGAGTAAATCAATGATATATTTCTATCCGCTTCTGTCTTACACCAGAAAACGATGTCAGCTAGGTCTATCAGCAAAAATATGGCTTAGCTTATGCCCAGAAGTCCTCAATAATAATAGTATTTTCCAAGATATTACGAAAAATCGTTAACAATATTTCGTTAGGTGCAGCGTCTTTTACTGCTACCACAGAGTGAATGCGTAAGCGAATGCGATGATAACAAGACTTTTGATTATGCTGACCAATGAAACGCTATTCCAAAAGAAAAATTAGACATGTTATACATTGTTAGAAAACTTATACTCTCACCTACTGAATAAATGGATTGTCAATTAGGCCAGACTGTACTAAAAAGGATGACAACACCGTAAACAACACGTGTGGTATTACGCACAGCTATTTTGGAAGGTACCCAGGCAAATGTACCCCCTCTAGAGCCGTTTGTCCATTCTGGGCTACTGTAGAAACATGGCGGCCTCCGTGGAAGAGGACCCTCTCCCTATGTAGATATAAAGGGCTCATTCTAATGAAAACACAATGATTCTTATTTTCATGGGATTATACACTAATTAAAACATACTTATGAATATTATATTCCATTTCTGTCAGGTCTGATGCCACTACATTCTACACACTGCACCTTTAAAGGGATGCTGGCAAATTATCAGTACATGTGGAAGAGTGCGCTGCTGAATGCAGTGCATGTTTACAATTCAATTAAATGGGAATCCTTTTAACCAAAACATGCCATAAGACCTAGTATTGGTTTTTTATATGTATTCCTCCCCAAATAAGTTCACTATTAAAAGGTAAAATTTTTATATTGAAATTGTGCAAAATTCACAAAATTCCCGAGCTTAACTTCCCTTCCAAAATTTCCGGAAATTTACCAGAAATATTCCGACCCTTTGCAACCCTATTCCCAACATAGGGTGCAAATAAAGAAATAATCCATCCATCCATTATCAATACCCGCTTATCCTGAGCAGGGTTGCGGAGGGTGCTGGAGCCTATCCCAGCATGCAATGGGCGAGGGGCAAGAATACACCCTGGACAGGCCGCCAATCTATCGCAGGACTAAATAAATAATGCATACACAAAAATTATTGAATTAGTGCAAATCCTTTATTAGAATAAAAGCAAGTTGCACAAGCACAAAACGCATAGGTTAAGTTTCATCATGATAATACTACGTCATTCTAACCAATTTTAACATTCCTGTGATTAAGAACATTGCTTGCTAGCTAAGTATCTAGTGGGGCTAATGCGGCTGGCCGTCCCACTCATTGTAACTGTCTAGCTGTGTTGGTAAAGTGTCCTCATGCCTGTCTCCCAGAACACAGACAGAGGCTAGTTTTAACTATCGACTAGAAAACGAAAGTGCCTTTATTTAGATCCAGTTCTCAAATGTTTCCTTAATTGTTTTTTTATTATTATTATCATTAGCACTTTAACTAGATAACACTAGCTAGGAACATCTCTGATTAAGAACCTAATGTTCTTATAAGTGCTCCCTTATTACTGTCTCTTCGCATGCTGACAGAAACTAAAAAGCTACTTAGCACATGCCAGTGCCATTATTTTGATCCAGCATTAAAACGTTTCCTTAACTATCGTGCTCTTACCCACAGTAAGGCACTTTCCCTAACTTGGACATGCTCCCTTGTGGTTGCTCTGTTGGTTTTTGTTTTTCACCTTAAAATCAGCATCCAATTCGACCCCTAGTACCTAGGTGAAGTGAGTTAACCATGTAATCAATTGAAACTAATTGATTCATTAAGTGCAGAATAACAGCAAAGTGTAACAATCAGAGGTACTTCAGAGAATTATTAAAAAGTTGAAAATGTTAGATCTCTAAGGCAGCAAAACAACGCATAACGGATGTGAATCCTCTCACACCCTGTTTCACACTAAGCTGAAACATCACAAGCTTAAAGGCTTGCAATCGTGTGCCACACTGAGCCTTCAATCAGAGATACTGTGCTTTAATGACTTCAGCACTTCAGTGCTTTCTTTTGCCTTCATATAGCCCTGCCTCCTGCCTTCTGCATGCTCAGCCACTGGGAAAGGCATTCAATAAAGACATTGTTGCTTAAGGGTGCAGCTGAGAAAATAGAAGCCCCTCATTTATGCAGACCCAGGTAGAAAAAATGGAAGATTAGTTTGATGAAAAAAGAAAAAAAAAAAAAGTAATCACTCAGGGTTTAAAAACCTTTCACATCAAACTGTTTTTATCTGTGTTTTAATGGGTCCCTCAAAGGGAAAGTGCAGTCACAGTCACTTAAGAGGGCTACCAAGCCACATAAAGTCAGGTGAATGGATAAAGTGTACGAGGATCAGGTTTTGCGAAGGTATGTCATATTTGTTTTCTCATACTCTCTTAGCTTTCAAGCTGGTCCAAACATCTTGAAGAAGACCTTGTGACAGGTGAAGCAGGCTGTAGCACTTATAACTTTCTGTCCGGCTGGTTGGTGTGAGTGTGGGGGAATTAAAAAAGAGCCAGCATGTTTTTGGCTTGTTTATGTTCGCCCTGTGAAATAATTCCACAGGAAAGGCTCCACAAACGCATGCTCACCTTAGACAGTCAAACTGCAACGCACTACAGCAGCATTCCTAATTACTGAAAACATTGACTAAAACAGTTCCATTGATCTTGCTTCAGAAACAATTAAGTGCCTTGTCTTTTTTCCCCTTGGTGAAGATGATATAGTCCTGTGCTGTGGAATGCACAGTTTATCCACTTCAGAGGCTTAAAATTATACTTAACAAGCTCAATCTTAATGTTGTATGAATTTCCCTGCCTTTGAATTAAACAAACAAGATCATGTACCTATACAAAACTATGCAAAAAAAAAAAAATTAAAAAGAAAGAAAAAAAAGTTTTTACAGAGGTTTCCTGGCTATTGTACATTGATTGTTCATCTCACAGCAGATGTACATTCATATTGCAAGCAACACAAGAAGTCCTATTTTTGTGGCTGTTCTCTGGTACAGCAGCACAACCTGTAACTCAGTATGCAGCAGCGCTGAGGTGCTTTTTTATTTCTGAGAAAACCGTCAGGACTATATCCTAGTAATCCATTGCCTCGCCACATGTGTGTTCAACTCTGCCCCTCAACTACAGGCATTTAGCAACTGATGCAGCTAGAGACCTCCCCGCTGGGAATTTATTGGGATACGGTTAAGAGAATGTCCGTTCATCGTTGTGGAGCAGCTGCGATTCTAATATGCACACATTTATACGTTCAGCCTATGGTATAAAATTTGGGGCACACGTTTCAAGAGACATGTCAGAACTAATTATTACATTTAAAAAAAATAAAAAATAATGGAGTTATTTGGAAAAATATCAGGGTCTGAAATACTGAACAATGAATAATAATTGAGAACTGAACTACAGACTCTCTGCAGAACTAATTGGAACTAAGGGTTCTGTTACTGCTGTATGCAGTGTTTGGCAAACTGCTGCTAAACTAATCTAGGAAATTAACTCTATCCCTCTTCTGGTCTATGCGCCAAATCTCAACAATGTTGGCCTTCTGATGCTTTCTGTGTCCCCAAATTGATTTATGATGGGATTACAAATTACAAACAAATTCTCTGTTTGTGTCCTGCTATTGAGTTTCATGAGCTTGACTGAGTCCTAAGGTGTCCAGGGAAATATTCAGATCTTTACTGCACTTCTGCTTCCATGATAGGAGCTTAATATCTACAACACACAGGATCCAATGTTCACACTGGGATTTTTACTGCTCACAAATCATAGTTTTGTTGATATTTCAAAGCCATCTCTCTCATAGCTTTTTCACTAAACAGCACTGCCTCTATGACATCAATCTACTGTATACAGGCAATAAGGGAATCATAATCGCTCCTTTAGAGGAAAGAGCATTTAATTCTGATCTTTGTTTCCATCCACAAATCCCAGTCCTTCAATGCAAAGTTGCCTGCAAGGAGATGTGATTGGATGAACAGAAGATCCCCTTGTTTTCATGCTGTTGACATCTAAGTACTCATAAATTAGCATAATATACCCATAGCATGGTTTCTTATGTAACTTTACAGGGTTTCCCCCAGAAAAGTTGTTAGGCCCGGTGGCAAGTATATTTTGATGGGGGCCCGGCAAGGGCCAGCGACAGACTGATGGCAGCATTAAGGTAGGGCCCTATAGTTTCTGTGATAACAGAATCACGGACGGAATCGCGGAATTGAGAATTTAAAAAAGTTATAGCACAGATTCCATAAGGCCCTACTTTAAGTCAGTGCTAAAAGCTGACAGGAGATTTGAAATTATAACTACGTAATGTGAATGTTGTTATAAATAAGTCATTTATTCAACACACATTTTAAAAAATCAACAACTATTTACAGCATAGCATAGTCTTACAAAGAATCTGACAACAATGTACAGACTTGGAATGCTGTGTTTTCAACAACAACAAAAGAAATTAAATTAAAATAAACAATATCAAAGTTTTTGCACTCTACAAAAAACTTTGTATTCAAGTCCTGATTGGCTACTGAATCTTACAACAAAGCCTTGGGCACATTTAAATAGGGATGGGAATCGAGAACCGGTTCCAAGTTGTCCTATTCATTGGAATCGTATGCCTCCGAGCTTATCGATGTTTTTACGACAGCTGCGCATTGCAAAACAATGACGTAACGCCTTGGGGGAGGCACGCACGCAGGCAGCCTCTCTCAGGTGTTTGTTTTCGCAACTCTCTTCTGGCTGGACTACCGGCATCTGCCACCAGACCCCTGCAACTCATTCAGAATGCTGCGGCTCGTCTGGTCTTCAACCTCCCCAGACACTCCCACGTCACTCCCCTGCTCACTACCCTCTACTGGCTGCCTGTTATAGCTCGCATCAAATTTAAAACATTGGTCCTAGCATACGAGGCAGTCAAGGGATCAGCCCCAGCATACCTCCACAAGATATTCAAACCCTACATGCCAGCCAGATCCCTCCGTTCTGCTACCTAAGGACGCCTAGCACCTCCCCCTCTTCGCACCTGCACTTCCAGAACACATCTCCTGTCTGTTCTGGCCCCACGATGGTGGAATGACTTCCCTGTGGAGGTCAGAACAGCTGAGACACTGACCCATTTCAAACGACGACTGAAGACTCACCTCTTCAGGCTGCACCTCTCCCCATCCCTCCCTACCCCCCTGTAAATGACTTCCAAGTTGAACTATGCGGTTGTTCCCTGCACTTGGACCGGTACTTCTCTCTAGGGGTTTCGTCATACTTGTTCCTGGTTATGGTTATGCACTTTGTTGTACGTCGCTCTGGATAAGAGCGTCTGCCAAATGCCTGTAATGAAATGTAATGTAATGTTTTGGATGGCAGCTGTCACAACAAATTTGATCCGGGCTGCCAGCCTTGATACATTCTGTTGTGATAAAGATTCTAAGACAACTCAGCAATTTCTCTGGATTAACGGGTTATTTTCTAGCGATCGTATTACTAAATGGCTACACATGTCATGTAACGTGAAAGTAGTTGGCTATCTCCCTGGATATGAAGTAAATGTTTTTATCAATAAATGATAATAATAAATGCGATTTTATCCATGGAAATAGCTATACAAAAAGGCAAAATAAATGTTGTGGTTGCGATTGCCGTCGTAGATGTCAGAAGGAAATGTCACTGACAAAAAAAAAGTTTGCTCTCTTTGCAGTGGTTTGGGCTGGAGACGAGCTGTAAGAGCGGGATATGCACAACACTGCCTACTCATTTACTACTGAATCTTACAACAATGTACAGCCTTGGAATGCTGGGCACATTTCAACAACAACAAAATATCTATGTATCTGTGTTACTGACTGTTTGGCTAGCTAGCTAAGTTAGCTAAACGACCACGTTGTCATGCACATCAATGTCACCAAGCTAACGTTATTAATAAACAAGTGAAGTCGTTATTTCGATGGCGATTAATAAATCACGTAATGTTACAATGTATCAAACATTACATTCATGATACTAGTTTAAAGTTACCTACACACTGCTTAAGTTAATATAAAAAGAATGTACTTACCGACAAGATAAAGTGATAACACAGTTTGTAACAAGGTTAGTTAGCCTACTAAAGAAATGGTGCCTTGCTTGGTACCGTTAGCTTGTGATAGTTGGAAGCATCAAGTGTTGAACATCACTCTATGCATAATGAGGGTAAAAAACACTGATCTCAGACCTGCTGTTTTCCTATAGTACGTTCACGTTTTAACCAACAGATGTCGCTGGTGAGCTTTCCAACCGAGCTGCCCCACTGTAACTGTATTTTTAAAAAAAAAAGGCATCTTAAAAATACATTTTAAAAAAAATCCCAGATGCTTAGGCCTGGTCGGGGGGTCAATTTAGGCCCAGCGGCCCGCCGGGCTTGCAATACACTGGCAGAAACCCTGCTTTATAACTATAATATGATTTAAGATAAAACTCTCTTGTTTTGGTCTCAGAGCTATTTTCAGATGTCCTGAAACATTACTGACATGCATCTCTATTGTGTTGAATTTTGCATTTGTATCAGTGTTGCCATTTTCTCCCCAATTTAGTCGTTATACCAATTCCCCGTGTGTATCAAGGTCCTGGTTGATGCGCTATCCTCTCTCGGTTTGGGGAGGGTGTAGACT
This sequence comes from Anguilla anguilla, assembly GCF_013347855.1. Taxonomy (NCBI): domain Eukaryota; kingdom Metazoa; phylum Chordata; class Actinopteri; order Anguilliformes; family Anguillidae; genus Anguilla; species Anguilla anguilla. The sequence continues at coordinate 36,565,383 of NC_049209.1, forward strand.
GCCACATGCCTCCTCCGATACCTGTGGAGTCGCCAGCCGCTTCTTTTCTGACAGCGAGGAGTTTCACTGGGAGAGCATAACGCATGCAGAGGTTCACGCTATCCCCCCCAGATCCCCTCCCTGCTGAACAAGCGCCTCGACCAACCAGTAAGAGTCGTTAATGCAACGATCAGGACTCATACCCCCACCGGCTTCCCACACTGTAACAGCTGTGCAGTGACCGGTAATGTATATTTTTGTGGGCCAGAATATTCAATCATAAATCAAATTTAATTCCTCACTGGAAACAGAGTAGCAATGAACCATGTATTTTGTGGTACTTTTGTGGTGGTACGTTTACTTAAAATAAGGGATTAAACTAAAGGCTTGTAAACAGCATTTGTTTTGGTTTGTATTGGCCTAGCTTAGCATGGAAGTCGACCAAAAATGTTCCAGTTCCAAAAGGCACTAGCTAGCTAGCTGGCCAACATACTCAAATGCTAACTAGCTGATTGACGATAACAGTAAAACCAACAAGGGAGGTCACTGTAACGTGAATCTAAAACAGATTTATTGGTTATCTCATACATACATCGAGCAAGCTAGTTACTGAGAATCATTTTTTTGCCAGCAACCATACCATCATGTACCCTGCTTCTGCTGAATGGCTGAAGCTAAGCAAGTGTGGGCTTGGTTAGTACTTGGCTGAGAGATTCCTGGAAAACTGAGTTTCTGCTGGATGTGGTGTTTGTGGGCCAATAGGGGTTGATCTTCCCTTTTTTCAAAATAAACCAAAAAAATGTCCCAGTGCTGTGATGGGGACACTGTGCTGTAGGAGATGCTCTCTTTTGGATGAGCCATTTTACCTTGGTCCTGACTCACTGTGGTCATAAAAGATCCCATTACAATCATGGCGAAGAACAGGCAATTCACCAATGTCATGGCAAAATTCCCAAGCTGGCTCCCTCAACGTGCCATCTAATCATCCCCTGATTTATTTGGCTAAAAAATGTTCTCTCCCTTTCCTCCTCAGCTAATGTGTGTCTGGCTGCTGTGCATCACCCATGTGAGTGCTATACATTGGTGGTTGAGGTGAGTTCCCCCCCTCCTTCCCCATCATCACTGTAAAGTGCTGTGAGTTGCCTGTTAGTGAGAAAAGCACAATATAAGTGCAAGGAATGATTATTATTATTATGATTATTATTAAGATTATTATTATTATTACTTTATTATAATAATAATAATAATAATTATTATTATTATTATTAATTACCAAATAACAGACCATTTGAATCACAGCATCCAGCCAGTTATCCATTGCAAAATATAACATAAGGTCGCAAATCTATTGGCAATCCCACAAATTTGTTGTGCAGCAGCTAGCTAGTATTACTGAACTTCGTAAGCTAACACTGTAGCTAACCGGTATGAATTCAGTAAAGTTCTCCATCAGACAGGGCTTTCAGTGCTGGTGGTAATGGAAAGACATGCAAGCGGTCAGCACTTAAACCTGAAGCTATAAACAGACTGGTGTTCTTTGCATGTAACCTTTGAATAGTGAGAGTAAACTACATGCAAACTGGTTTATTAACCTTGAGAAAATTTACAGAGCTTTAAATTCATTGCACTTATACAATTTATATTTCTGCTGCAAATATATATACAGTGGGCTCCAGAATTATTGGCACCCTTGATAAATATGCACAAAAAAATGCTAAATTAAAAAATAATAGTTATTGACATAAGCTTTATTTTCCAACATGTGTAAACGATGTATGATAACGCATATCACACCCTGCTGGCAACTTTCACATCTGCCCTCACGTCAGCTAAAGCCTCCAATCTAAGATCAGTGCATGTGTCTCTAACCCACGCAAACTATTCTCCACCTACTCTTCCCTCCTCATTCCTCCTCCACCCCCATGTCCCTCTTTCCTTTCCACAGATGACTTTCTGGCTGCCTTTGAAGGAAAGCTGGCTACAATCCGGAACTCCTTTGCCCTTCCAGTGAGCCCCCCAACCCCCCGGGACAAACCCACAGCCGCACTGACCTCCTTTGAGATTCTGGAGGACTCTGATGTACTACAACTCATCACCTCTCATCGTGCAACCACCTGTCCACTTGACCCCATCCCATCTACAGTTCTCCAATCCATTTCCAGCGAGATCCTCCCCTATCTGTCCTTCATTGTTAATTCCTCTCTTGCCTCTGGTCATGTCCCCTCTGATTTTAAGATGACTCGTGTTACCCCACTCCTCAAGAAACCCACCTCAGACCCCTCTGATGTAATGAACTATCGACCCGTATCGCTTCTACCCTTTCTGTCCAAAACCCTTGAACGAGCAGTTCTTAAACAACTAACCTCTTTCCTCCATCAGAACAACCTGCTAGACCCTCATCAGTCTGGCTTCCGATCCGGGCACTGAACAGAGACTACGCTCCTGGCTGTGACGGAGGCACTTGCCACTGCAAGAGCCTCACGCCTCTCCTCTGTCCTGATCCTTCTTGACCTGTCTGCAGCTTTTGACACGGTCAACCATAAAATACTCCTCTCCACCTTGGCTGAGATGGGCATTGCTGGGACTGCCCTGTCTTGGTTCGCTTCCTATCTTGCAGATAGGTCCTACCAGGTCACCTGGAAGGGCTCTGCCTCTGCTTCTCATCCCCTTGTTACGGGAGTACCACAGGGATCTCTACTGAGTCCTCTGCTGTTCTCCATATACACCAAATCTCTTGGTTCAGTTATTAATTCACATGCGCGTCATCTGCATAACAATGATAGGAGAAGCCAACTCTTCTTTTCTTTCCCCCCCTCGACCACACAGGTCGATGATAAGATATCTTCCTGCCTGGCTGACATCTCCACCTGGATGGCCAGCCACCACCTGGAGCTCAACCTCAACAAAACTGAGCTGCTCTTCTTCCCATACCAGACCTCCTTACTTCGTGAGCTCTCAATCATGGTTGATGGCACCACAGTGACTGCCTCTCACTCTGCCAAGAGCTTGGGGGTGGTCCTGGATGACTAACTGGACCTCAAGGAGCACATCAAGGCAACAACTTCTGTACAACATCAGAAGGATTTGACCATACCTGACGATGCACTCTACCTAGCTGCTCGTCCAGGCTACGGTGACCTCTTGCCTCGATTACTGCAACTCTCTCCTTGCAAGCCTGCCAGCTTGTGCCATTCAGCCACTACAGATGATTCAGAATGCCGCTGCCTGACTCATCTACAACTTCTCCCACGTCACTCCTCTGCTGCGATCGGCTTATGGTGGAGAAATTAACACCCATTACTCTGGCAACAGCTCTATTGGACATTCCTGCAGTCAGCATGCCAATTGCATGATCACTTAACTCTTGCGGCATCTGTGACATGGTGTTGAACAACAAAAAACTCAACATTTTAGGGTGGTCTTTTATTGGCCCCATCATAAGTAACACATGTGCAGGAGATGGATTATCTTGACAAAGGAAAAAATGCTAGCTAACAGTGATATAAACAAATTTGTGGGTAAAATTTGATAGAAATAAGATCTTTGTGCACATAGAAAAATCTTTGAGGTATTATTTAAACGCATTTAAAATGGCTGCAAAAATAAGTGTTGCGTTTATATTTTGGTTCAGTGTATTTCTTCTTTAGTATATTTCTTGCAACTTTAGTGCCTATTTTGCTTTAACTACAGACTGAAGGTATTAGAATACCTGGGGTTAAAAAATAAGATTTCATTCAATTTAATTAACGATCCACCTCCTGCATTGCAAAATGACTGAAACATAATTGGCATCGCAGTCTCGGAAGACCATAGATTTCTTGTGCCCGGGAGTTTTAGTGCAGCGTCTGCTATGGCTGTGGAGTCCAATCCGTGAGAGGCAGACTTGGCCGCAGATGTTACATGTGTAGACCGGCCCCTATGATGTTGATGGTGTGGTGGTGTCCTGTTGTTGTTGCTTCCTCTTTGTTCTTTTTGCTTCATGGTGTTGAGCCCACTGCGGAGTGTCTGCTGCCACTGAAGACGGTCCAGAGTGGCATCTTCCCAGGTGACAGGGTTGATGTTGAAGGACTTGAGGTCTTGCTTGCAAACATCCTCATAGCGTAGCTGTGGATGGCCAGTTGGCCTCTTGCCAGATGATAGTTCTGCATAAAGAATGTCCTGCAGGATTTGTCCGTCGTCCATCCCATCCGTCCATCCATTTCCCATACTCTGGCTTTGAGCTTCCCAAAATTAGAGGCTGCTTTTCCAATGCGGCTGCTGAGTTCAGCATCGAGTGACAGGTTGTTGGTGATGGTGGACCCAAGGTAAGTGGAAATTCTGACAGGGTCCAGTGTGTAGTTGTTGATGGTGATGGAGGGGGGGTTGTCAGTGCCCTGTCCCATCGACTTGGTTTTGTTCAGGCTGATGGTCAGGCTGAAGTCCTGGCATGCTTGGGTGAACCGGTCTATGAGGGTTCGCAGGTGCTTCTGTGAGTGTGCTGCCACTGCTGCATCATCAGCGAACAGCACGTCCCAGATGATGAGTGATCTGACCTTTGACAGGAAAACTGCTACCTCCCGTGTTATGCCTCCACTGCACAGTGGAGCTGGAGCTGAAGAGGCCTGGGCAAGGTGTATGGAGGGCTTTTGTTGCCCAGGCAACAGGGCTCCCCTCTCGGCCTCCCTGGTGTGATCCAAAGGAAAGGTGAACCGATACATTTGGCGTCAGTTTGGCTGCATGAAAATGATTGAATAGACTTTCAATAATTCATTTAATTGTAATTAAAGCCAAAGGAGGTTATTTCGAGGAAAGTTGTGTCTATGGAAAGTCATGTTTTAATGTAAAACTAATCTTTTGTGTTATTGTAGGTAAAAATAAAAATGTTTGTACTTTGATTTGATATTCAATAAATGTGCATATATTAATTGAACCCTTCTCTACCTATTTTTTTTTTTACTACAGGTGGTCAAATATGTTTGGCCTGTACTGTATATACATTTTCCTTTAAACAATACAAAAATATATAATACACTACCTGTTTTAAAGTTAAACCCCCCTTTGTGTGGGTTCCCTCTGATCCCATATCCTACCCATCGACCCCACTACATATACCCCACCCTAAACGTACTCAAATATAAACACAAAAGCCGCATTTCCACCCAAAGTACCCGGAACTTTTAGTCCCAGGAACTACTTTTCAAGGAACTAAAGGTTCCTTCAGCCCATTGTTGTCTGCGTTTCCACCATGGTCTAAAGACCCACGAAGATTAGGCGTCATCGTCGGTCCATCTGTCCTATGATTTCTTCTGTAACCCCATACTACCACCGAAGTACATTATTTTCCAATAACCGGGACAGCCGGAGGGGTTTATTCCACTTATACAATGGATTACCAACAATGACTATCTATGGTTACTTTAGTATTTATTGATTTTTATCGACTTAATCACCTGAAATTGAAATATTCTTCCGCGGCCTTTTGGGCATATTATTTTACCGTTGTCAACCAAAACTCTCATTGGTAGTTCGACTTGGACCGTTGTTATGCAACAAACAGGATATAACAGGTCAATATACAGATTGTAACTGTTTTATATATCCTCTCAAACACATTCATTATGTTTTTATGCGAACATTCACTTTCATGTCTTGACATCCGAGACGACAGAATGCACTCACATTCTACAAATAACTGGTAACAACAGCAGAAAACATGCACACATCGTAAACAATTTTCTGTTGAATTGATTAATTTGACTCTTATCGTCATTTCCAATATAGGTTAATCGCAAAATGGCAAGAATAAATAGAATGACAACTTGGACTTGCGTGAAAATTTAAATGAATATTGCAGTGGTACAGCCACCGTTTGCTTTCCTTCAAAGTTACTGCTAGCGGAGCAGCGAAGTGTGCCCTCCAGATGCGAACCATGCACCATAAATTAGTCCGTAGTCTGGTCTTTTTGTGGAATTGAAGAATCGCAGAGTAAAACTGTGGCAGTCTGAAAAAGCAAAAGGGACGATTACTAGAATTAACCTGTTATTTTACCCAGACAAAAAGTGCGGAAGGTGATTTCTAGTTTGCTTTTACTGTATCCCCAATGTCAATTACGCAGAACTACCGCATACATCACATAACTGTGTCAAACATTTTGAGTCAATTATAACGGACTAACAAAGAAAATCCAGAAGAAAATATTCAGCAACCAAATTAAACCGTTTGAATGTTTTGGTACATAATGCTGTCCCAGCAGGAATGCTTAACATTTTATAAAACAAATACTAAAGCAAGAAAAGAACAGAAAAGCACACGTTATAATCCTCAATCTTAATTTCTCATCTGTTCCAAGACGTTGGCAGGCTATAACCAAAAGTAGGCTACTGCGCCGCATAACATACAAGTTTGAATTCAAGTTATTCTTATGAAAATAAATCGGTTTTCGGCCGCAGATTTTAAAAAATGGCGGTTGAAATAAAATACTGCGAGTAGTCGACCAATCAGAAATATTCAGCTCTTGCGCCCCCACCCCAAAAGTTCCGGTACTTTTGGAAAGTACTACCCCCCGAGCAGGGACTTTTTTGGGGGTAAAATAAAGTCCCCGAAACTTAATTTAGACCCTGGTTCCTCAAAAGCTTCCTAGTTCCTGGGGAAAGTTCCCGCGGTGGAAACGCGGCTAAAGACAAAAACAGACAGCAGACTTATGACAGGACATACAACATAACAGAACTGATACAACATGTTCAACAACTTCTAATGATCAAATAACCTAATTAAAACATTTTATGATAAACATAATAAAGGATATTGAATGGATTTTTATTCCCTTTAGGGGCAAAACCCGCGAATTTAGCCCAATAACAAATTATTTTTAGTGCTGTCAATCGATTAAAATTTTAAATCAAATTAATTACATAATATGCTGATTAATTAATCAAATGAATCGCATATATCAATATTTGCTTGGAAAAGCCCACAAATGAAGATATTTCAACTCAAAAACATTACATTATTGTGGCACATGAGTAAAGCATTGAATAGAAATATAAAAAGGGGGCATTAGAAATCAATGAATTGTTTTATTTCCAATCATTTTTTTTATTATTTCACATAAGCTTATCACTTAAGCACCAATGTGGCCATAACAGTCTTTTGTTATGCATGGCAAATTGTGGTCACTCACTCACTCACGGACGACCTGAGAGGGACGTTTGGTGGGACGCATGTGCAGGTGGTGCTTTGTTTATTAGGATGCATGCACAGGTGCATCTCCCAAAATCACACTTCGAACGGCACAAGATTTTTAAGCACACTATCACCTAACGTTACTTTAGCTAACCCTAACATGTTAGCGTTTTGCCTAGTTTAGTTAACTTACTTAGTGCGTACCACCGATACAGATGTATGGACACACGGAGGAAAACAAATACCGTTATAGAGGTAAGGACATGCCATAGCTAGCTAGCTATATAGTTAGCCAAGTTTTACTCATGACACTTTGTACAGGTGCACTGTGGGTCTGCATGGTTTCGTCCTTGTTTAACTATTTAACATACTATTTACATGCGCAACTAACGCACCACTGGTTGGAATTGTGCGACGCACACTGAGGGTGCATTCGTAAATTCATTCCGGTGGTGTCAGTGGCACCCTGAGTGCTCTCTTGTCATTTAGAAATTAGCGCTGCTCTCAGAGGCTCAGAGCCACACCAATCGCTCCAGCTGAAGGGCTGGTTTGTCTGAGTGTCTTTACCCCATAATGGCTGACAGTGTGGCAAGATGTGACAGTTGGGTTATTTGTCAATATAGGTAGTGTTATTCAACATGCAGCAACTTACAGTAACATCGGTACATAAATTAATTAACATAAACATTAAATAATATTATATGCGTTAATTTGCATTATTATTTAACACGTTATTTTATAATTAATTAATGAATCAAAATGAATGTGTTAATTTCACAGCCCTAATTATTTTATATCCTATTCTTGATTTCTATTGGGCCGCTCCTCCTTAACATTGACCAAAGCTTTCCACACTTTCCCCCATACATGTTCAAATTGCCCAATTTTATTATTTTCAAAGTAAATACTTTTTTATATGTTTAAATAATATGCCATATAATATTTCCATAATTGAAATCCTGCACATTTGGCGGCTTTCCCATTTAAAAATAATATATATATTTTTTATCATCCTTTTTCAAAAGAAAGTGCAGGTCTTTCTGGCTCATCCTGGTTTCCCACAGTAATGTCTGGCTTGAGTTTCAGGATATATGATAAATCCATACTTGTCTCCATCCATTAAACTGCTCTATTTCTTGGTTATCCATACCTTGTGTATAAAACAAGGCACTCACTTGATATAACAGCTAATGTAATCTAGCATAATACACCTGCAAATGCAAATCAACACTAATCCAGTATTTTTATTATAGTAAATATACAGCTATTTATTAAAGTACAGAACTAAGACAGCTTGTCCCATTGTCAGTATTACCATGTAATGAACCCTGTGCAACAGGCTGAGCATGACATTTAATCACTTGCACGTTATTTGGTATTATGCACCCTTGCACTTGTACATGTTCCTGTGACATGTTTTTCCCTGTACATCCTTACCATAAGGCTTTGTTTATTTAGTTCAATCCTCTGTTTTTCTTGCCACAAGACGTCAACAGATGGCTGGAACAAATGAAACATTATTGTATCATAATTAAACAATATCTTATCGTACTGTCTTAAACAGGTACTATAATTTAGAAGGCCAAGGAAGAGCCCAGCTTGCCAGTGTCAATGAACCTTCCAATATGTGCACCCAGGCATAGAAAAAATATATTAATTAAAGCAGCAACCGGTGTTGGGATGGGTCCAAGCATTGGCACTATCGCGCCCCCTATGGAGCAATTTTTAACCCTCCTATTATGTTCAAATTAACTAACAACTTTTATGTTTGGGGTCAATTTGACCCCAGCAATATAAACCTGCAGAAAATAATTGTGTTAAAGTGTTAACAAAGTTTCTCTCTCAGCTACTTTAGGCCTTTCTACTGACCATCTTAATAGCCCAGTAAATAAAACATGACTCCTCCCATCCTCCCCTTATACATTAAGTATTGACTTTATATGACTATTGTGAAATATGCAAATGACTGTAAAATCTCATTCATTGACCTAAAATGGAAAACAATTTAGAGTGAAATATACAGCGTGGTGGTGGTTAGTCTAGGTATAGTCTGAAGAGATGAGTCTTCAGGCCACGGCGGAAGATGGGTAGTGAGGGGGAGGTTCGGAGAGGGACGGGGAGTTCGTTCCACCACTGGGGAGCTAGGGTGGAGAAGCTCTGTGATCCCTTTGGTCGGGTGGGAGGGGTTACAAGGCGCCCTGCTGCCGCAGAGCGGAGTGGTCGAGCAGGGACATAGGATCGAATCATGTCCTGCAAGTAGATGGGGGCTGTCCTGTTGGCTGCAGTGTAGGCAAGGGTCAGGGCTTTGAACCGGATCCTGGCAGCAACCGGTAGCCAGTGGAGTGATCGCAGCAGAGGAGTGACTTGGGAGAATTTGGGAAGGTTGTAGATGAGTCGGGCAGCGGCATTCTGAATCATCTGTAGTGGCTGTATGGCACAAGCTGGCAGGCTTGCAAGGAGAGAGTTGCAGTAATCAAGGCGAGAGGTCACCGTAGCCTGGACGAGCAGCTGGGTGGAGTGCGTCGTCAGGTATGGTCGAATCCTTCTGATGTTGTACAGAAGGAATCTGCAGGACCGTGATGTTGCCTTGATGTGCTCCTTGAGGTCCAGTTGGTTATCCAGGACCACCCCCAAGCTCTTGGCAGAGTGAGAGGCAGTCACTGTGGTGCCATCAACCGTGATTGAGAGCTCACGTAGTAAGGAGGTCTGGTATGGGAAGAAGAACAGCTCAGTTTTGTTGAGGTTGAGCTTCAGATGGTGGCTGGCCATCCAGGTAGAGATGTCAGCCAGGCAGGACGATATCTTATCATCAACCTGTGTGGCCGAGGTGGGGGGGGGGGGGGGTTATATACGTTATTTTTGAAATAGAGTGTCTTTAAATAGGTTAGTGGTATTATATAATGTGGATATTTCACACTGTAATGTAAGCGTTAGATAGTAGTGTAATAGTTTTTGTGAAGCATGTGGCAGTGATGACGTGAGAGTTGGAGCATTGCCAAAACATGGTGGACGGTTGAAAATTCTTTTCATGTCGTCTTCCCATCCCCATACAAGAAAACATAAGAGAATACAGAGTATAGAAATACATACAAGAGTTAATTACACATTTAGGAACTGTACCACATTGTGAGACAATATTTTTGCATTATTTTTTAACCTGATAGCAATGTTCCATCTTAAAACTTCATAAGGGGCTCATTTATATGCTTTATAACGGACAAAAAGCATTTTATTTAATTTTGGAGAGATTTTGGATATGTTTCTGGACCGCTAGATATTTTAGACCACTGTACTGACTGAAAGAAAATATGTTATGATTCACAGCAATGCATAATTTAGACATTTTGGATAAATTTGGAGACGCTGGGTACACTGCTTAGTTTTTGCTTCATAAATCTATAGTAGTTCTACATATCCACCCTTAGATTTTATGAACTTGTGGTCAAGAAGTTTTTGATCCAGCACATGTATAGTTTAACCTGCTGTATATATGCAATCTCTCAGTATTTCATTGCAAACTAAAAAACGTACACACTTCGAAAATGTTCATGGCAAAGGTCTGGAATACGTAGATTTTGTCATTTGAACGAGCACAGGTTAGATGCCATTTTTGAGTTTATAATTTATTTTGAATTTATTTGATCTTCATAGAATGGCGTGAAAAGGAAACTGTGTTTACCTACAATTAAATTATTCAGATCGTGGGCAGACTTCAGGTTTTAGGTTTATTTTAGGTTTAGAGGTTTATTCACTGTTTTTTTGGTTTTTATGGTAGGGGGTACGAGTTTGCGCCGAGTGGGAAATGGCGTCTCCCTTAGGGGACCCGTCGATCTCCCTTAGCAAGTGCGTACCGGCACCGAATATTACCGCTGAGGATGTTCTCCACACTGTTGGATTGCAGATTGGGTATGAGAATATTAACTCTGCATCGCGAATGAACAAGGTGGTAGTGGTGTTTGTGAAAACAGAGAATGTGATGAGTAGTTTAATTGAGATGGGGATTTTCGTCAAAGAAATCTATGTTCCCGTCCTATTGCTGACTGCACCTGCAAGTAGGGTTACGATTTCTAATGTACCGTCGTTCGTCACAAACAAGGCCATAGCGAAAGAGCTTGTTTGTTTTGGGAAGTTTGCGGGACGATTCTAATGGGTACTGCTTGGGTGCAAGATCGCTTGGGTGCAAGACTCGACATAACATGTTCATAACATGAAACATGTTATGTCGAGTCGAGCGAGTGAGGCGGTGGCGGGGCAGGGAGGTTATGTTGGGGCTTCAGTCTCGGGGGAGGGAGGCTGAAGGGAATGGGGACAGAGAGACACAGATACCGACGGAGGACGAAATTGATTTTGACGATGCGATGTTGGATATATCTGATATCTCGAAGGGTGCATTGTACTCCGTAGACGACATTCGTAATTTTCTTGATGAGACGAAGGGTAAGGCAGTAAATCTGTCGGATTATTTTCCGGACCTAGACAAATTCATACTGTCGGCATTAGCTAGGCAGAAGCTGCTGGTTACAACTTACTGTCAGAGCAGCAGCGATATCGATTGAAAAAGCACATCACTATGGCAAGACGTGTTGGAAAGTCAGCACAGGTAGTAACGAGGAAGGAGGTAGGGAAACCGAAAGGGAAGAGAACAAGAAAATAAAAGCTAAATGTGAATGGCCTAAGGGATGGAGGGAAACGGGCGCTAGTAGCTGAGTTGCTACAGTTAAAAAATAGAGATTTGACTTTTCTACAGGAGTTGTATAGCGATCGCAGCAATGAGGTTGATTGGGGTTTGTGGTGGGAGGGGCTGTGTGTCCTCAGCCATGGGAGTAATGTTAGTGCAGGGGTGGCAGTGCTGTTCTCTCCAGCACTGGGGGTGAATATTTTATCTAAATGGGAGGCCGAAGAGGGGCATCTTTTGGTAGTGAGAGCTGAAATTCATAGTTTTGTGTTTGTTTTTATGAATGTGTATGCTCCAAATAGGGGGGCGCAGAGAATTGAGCTGTTCAAGAAAATATCAGTTTCTGCAGACATTTGATTCTGGGGATATTTTGGTTGTTGGGGGGATTGGAACTGTACTTTAGATTTTACACAGGATAGGAATAGGGGGAACCGCATCTGCAATCTGCAGAGCCCTTAGCAAGAGTCATAAAAAACTTTAATGGTTTAATGGATGTGTGGAGGGATAAGAACCCAAGGGTACAGCAGTACACATGGGTGAAGAATGGGGTGGGGGGGAGTGTATTCAGCTTGACTGGATAGGCTGTATTTCTCTAAGAGTGTGAGGAATAGAGTCATAAGTGCTGCTATATGGCCAAGTGCTGTTTCTGACCATGAGCTCATTACTGTTGATTTTATCATGGTTGGGCAACAGCATAGGAGCACTTAATGCTAAGTTACTGCACGATGTAGGTTTCCAGGAGAAGTTTGTTTTGTTTTGGGGACATTGGAGGGGGCTCTAAGGGCAGTATGCAAGTTTAACGCAATGGTGGGAGGTGGGGAAGGTGTAAATACAGGTGTTTTGTCGACAGTACGCAGCACAGACGGCAGCACAGGTCAAGCAAGCTGTTTGCACACTGGAACAGGACATTTTACGGTTGCAGCAGGACTTAGCCAGTAATAATGCATCTGGCTCCTATGAGGAGCTGACCGCCAAGCGGCGGGAGCTGAGCTGTATCCCGCAGGAAAAGGCTAAGGGGGCCATGATTAGGAGCAGGTTTATTTCCATAAGGGACATGGATGCTCCGACTGCATTTTTCTTTAATTTGGAATGCAAAACGGGGCAGTACACACAAATGCACTGTTTGAGGTCTCCTGATGGATGAGAGACGTCAGATCTGACGGAGATGTGGAGGCTGGCTGTTGGGTTCTACAGTGAGCTGTATGCGGCGGAAGGGTCGGACCAGCAGTGCGCAGCTGAACTCTTACAGCATCTCCCTTCACTCTCAGCGCAGAAGAGGGAGACGTTGAACATGGCGTTCGCGTTTGAAGAGGTGACCAGGGCAGTGCAGCAGTTGTCCTCAGGGTGGGCCCCAGGGATTGATGGGATCCCATATGATTTTTATAAAACTTTTTGGGGGACTGTGGGGCCGGATTTCTTTGAGGTTCTTCAGCACTGGTTGTGGGACAAGGTACTTCCCAGGAGTTGTCGGCGAACAGTGCTGTCACTCCTTCCAATGAAGGGTGATCTCTGCCTGTTAAAAAACTGGAGGCCGGTGGCCATTTTGTGTGCAGATTGTATCGAGATTGTATCGATATGTCTGGCGAACAGACTGAGGGTCTATATGGGGTCAATTATACAGCCTGATCAGACGTATTGTGTACCAGACAGGTCTATCAGGGACAATCTGTTTTTAATGAGGGATGTTATTGATGGGGTTAACCTTGGTGAGGAGGGGGTAGGGTTGGTGTCACTGGACCAGGAGAAGGCGTTTGATCGGGTTGATCACGGGTACCTTTTTAATGCACTTCAGGCTTTTGGTGTGGGGGAGCGGTCAGTGTCATGGGTGCAACTACTGTATAAGGAGGTTGTGTGTATGGTCAAGGTGGGGGGAGGATTGAGTGTCCCAATTACAGTGGGGAGGGGGATTAGGCAGGTCTGCTCTATTCATTGGCGATAGAGCCGCTGTTATGCCACTTAAGGTGTGGGTTGCAAATGGGGTAATGGGGTACCCTGCAATAAAACTGTCAACATATGCCCACGACGTCACTGTGCTAGTGAGGGATGCTGGGGATGTGGACACGGTGCATAGGGGCCTGACTCTGTATGCAAAAGCATTCTCTGCGAAGGTGAACTGGGCAAAGTGTGAGGCGTTATGGTGTGGGCCGGGAGGGGGGACACGGTGTCGGGTCTGCCACGGCTTCCAGGGGGGGTGCAGTGGGGTAGGGAGGGTTTTATGTGTTTGGGGGTTTTTCTGGGCACATAGGGGTTTAAAAGGAAGAATTGGGAGGGTTTAGAGGAGACAGTGTGCGCCAGGTTGTCCTCATGGATATAGTTGCTACTGCAGCTATCGTATAGGGGAAGGGTCCTGATCATCAATAATTTAGTTGCCTCAGCCCTGTGGCATCGGATGGCAGTGCTGGACCCACTGCGACAGCTGGTTAGGGACATTCAGCGGAAGCTGGTGGACTTTGTTTGGTCAGGGCAACACTGGATTAAGGCAGCAGCCCTGTACTTGCCTCTGGTGGAGGGCGGACAAGGCCTGGTGGACATAGTGAGCAGGGTGGCGGCTTTTAGGCTCTATGCCGCCCAGAAGCTGCTGTATACCAGAGAGTTGAGCTGGGCAGGAGCGGGCACAATATTTTACGGAGAGCTGGCAGGATGGGGCTTGACCGGCACCTTTTTCTAATGAACCTTAGGGATGTCGATGTAGCAGGGTTGACCCCCTTCTATATGTCGATGCTACGGGCGCGGGAAGCTTTTCACTTCTCTCGGGTTGTGGGAGGTGGTGTGCCTCACTGGGGAGCTGAAGAGCTGCTGTTTCATAACCCGTACATGAAGGTGGACAGCACCAGCGCCGCCTCATCCAAATCCCTTTGTGGCGGCAGGGTTCACAAAAGTGAAACATTTGAGGTCTGCCAGAGAATGGAGGACGGTGGAGGACATTGCGGTTGGAGCCGGGGTCAGGTCAGTCCGGCTGGTCCAGAGGTTCATGGGGGAGGTCCGGGCTGCTCTGCCGGCTGCTCTGGAAGCTGGGCTGGGAAGTCAGGCTGGCTGAAATAGAGAGGAAGAGGCAGAGGCCTTTCCCGACTTGGAGATCAAGGCAGCAGTGGGTGAGTGGCGGGAAGGTGTGGGGAAGCTCCTAACTTTCCAGACGCTGCAGCTGAAAATCTTCCGGTCCACATTGAAGAAGGCCCTGTAACTGGTGTGTGTGAAGGTGCTGCATTTCCGAACACTGGGGGAGGTGAAGGAGTCAAAGGCAATGGACGAAGTAGGGTCGGACCTTTCCTCGAAAGGTAGTTGGCGGGCCCTGTACAAGAGACCCATTGAGAAGCGCGTGGGCGACTTTCAGTGAAAGATTGTGCATGGGGTAATAGCCACGTACAGGTACAAGGTGCACCTGGATCCGGCAGTGGGGGAGGGCTGCCTTTTTTGTGGGGTTACGGAGAGTGTTTTTCACATTTTTGTGAAGTGTTCACGGTTGGGGTTGTTGTCTAGGTTAGTAAGGGAGTGGTGTGGGAGGTTGGGGGAGGAATACTCAGATGGGGTTTTCATGCACGGGCCAATATACAGGGTGGTAAATAAGCGGAGGATCACGTTTGTGAATTTTTTGTTTGGGCAGGCGGCTGACACGCCGGGACACAATTTAAGGTATTGGGGGAAGGGACCCAGTGCAGGTGTGTAAGGGGTTAGTGGCAAGGCGGTTAATGATAGAGCATGCTTATTACAAAGTGGTGGGGGATTTGGAGGGGTTTTTTGGGTTTTGGGGGTTGGAGGGGTGTCTTTGCACGCCAGGGGAGGGTGGAGGGGTACAGTTGGAGTTTTGAGAGGTGATGGGGTGGGGGGGGGAGTATTTGTGGGTTTGTTCTTTGTATGTTTCGAGAGTGTAATGGGACTGGTTGAGTGGGGGGAGGGAGGTGGGTTGGTGGGCGGGTTTTTATTTTTACTTATTCATGGTTTTGTGCAGGTTATGGGTTTGTGGTTCTTTGTTTTTATTTATTTATTTATTTATTATCCTTTATTTAACCAGGAAGGTCCCATTGAGATACAATATCTCTTCTGCCAGGGAGTCCTGGTCAAGATGGCAGCAGGAAAATAAAAGTTTCATATTAAAAACATACCAAAGAAAATAAAAATAAAAAAAATAAAAAATAAAAATATATAATAATAAAAAAACAGACATACAAGGATCAGGAGCTAAAAGGCACTTGTTGCTAAAAGCAATAACATTGTTCAGTAAAAACAGATTTTAACATATTTTTATACATGTCAAGAGAGGGTAAGGATTTTAGATTAAGAATGCCTTGTAACTCATTCCAGACATGCAGGGCATGAAAGGAAAAGGCTGATTTACCCAGTTCTGTTCGAATACTTGGGACCATGAGGAGAATTTTCTCTGAGGATCTAGTGTTATGGCTACTGGAGTAATATTTCAGTAAGCCGGATATGTACTGCGGTAGTTTACCCAGTAAAGCTTTAAAAATAAAAATTAACATATGGGTTTTTCTCCTTGTATACAATGAAGTCCATTGAACCATTTCATATAAGTTACAATGGTGCATATGTATACTTGCACAAGTTACAAACCGCAGGGCAGCATGATAGACTACATCCAGTTTTTTCAACAGAGATGAAGATGCATGCATATAAATTTCATCACCATAGTCTAATACTGACAAAAATGTACATTGAACCAATCTTTTTCTAGCAGTAAAAGGAAAACATTTTTTTAAACGAAAATAAAAACCTAACTTTGGTCGAAGTTTTTTTAGAAGGCTATCAATATGGACGCTAAAGGTCATCTTGTCATCAATCCAGATGCCGAGATATTTGTAAGAGCTAACCCTCTCTAGCTGAGTACCATCTAGTGTTAGAACTGTACAGTCAGTGGGTGATGAACGGGAACGTGAAAAAATCATAAATTTAGTCTTTTTAGAATTTAAAACCAATTTTAAATTAACAAGTGACATCTGCAATAAATTAAAAGCAGTCTGTAGGGAATCCATTGCCACTTTTAAAGATGGCGCTATAGTATAAATAATTGTGTCATCTGCATAAAGATGTACCTTTGCTGGATTTAACCCTACCCCAAGATCATTTATATAAATAGAAAATAAAATCGGTCCCAAAATAGATCCTTGCGGAACACCTGCCTTTACAGTTAGAGGTACAGAATTATAATTGTCAATAGACACACACTGAGTCCTCCCTGTCAGATAATTTGAGAACCAACTTAGCACAGGGTTACTAAATCCTATACAATTGAGTCTTTGCAGGAGAAGACCATGATCCACTGAGTCAAACGCTTTGGATAGATCAATAAAAAGTGCAGCACATGATTTTTTATCATCCAGAGCAGTAATAATATAATTTGTAACTGATATGGCTGCAGTTATAGTGCTATGCCCTTGTCTAAAACCTGACTGAGTTTGACTTAAAATTTTATTATCAGACAAAAAATGTTTTAGCTGTTCGTTTACTAGGGATTCAAATACTTTAGCTATAACGGATAGTCTGGGAAAAATGGCTTTGAGGTCTTATGAAGGTTGGTGGAATGGTGAATAAAGCAGACCTTAAAAGTGAAAAAAGAATCTCTCTCTCTCCCTCTCTCTACCAAAATATAACATAAGCTATGTTTTCCATTTGATTTGTCAGTTGTTGTGCATATTGTGTTTTTGTTTTGTTTGATGAACTTTATTTTATAGTGGATGCAATGCACTTTAATACAATTTTGGACTCAGCTCTGCACTCTTTTGACTGTTTTTGTGCCCTCAACTGATGTCCCCCTTACATTACTTTTGTAGCAGTAAGATTACATGAATTCCCTATATCCTCATGCTAAAATCAACTGTAAATCCACATTTTAAAGCTGATATTTTAAAAAATTCCTTTGCATCTTTGTCACCTTTTTCACCCCTGATGAGTTTGCATCCCTGGACATTGAGCATATTGCTGGACTATGTTAGTAGGACTCAGAAATAACAGTTCAATTTTGGAGTTCAAAGACTGCGGTCATAACTAAGAAAATGGATATGAAGGTTGAGCGGTTATTACAATACAATACTCCCTGAATCTCTAAACTAACTTTTTTGCACTATCACTGAAGGTTGAGTTCAACAGTGTTTGAGGGATGGACACCCTAAACTGATGCACATCTCAAAGGCTAAAAATGTAGTACAAACTCTGCTGTTCCCAAAATTCAGTAATAAAGACTTTCTGAAAGGATGCAGAGGATCAATGAACTCCCTGGGAGTGCAGATAATCAGTGTCAAATCACCTCCCCACATTTATCATAATTTTAGTCAAGTGTCCTCTTCTGGACCACAACTAATGTGAGAAATAAACATAGGGTATAAACTCACCTGGGTCATTCTATTTGTACGTATTTGTATTTTAAAATGTAGATAAATACACATTTGAAGTATTTTCAAATACATTTACACATTAAATACTTTGTATTTGATTTATTTAAATTATTTTAATGGAAAACCAAACACTTTCCCCCAAAAATACATTCCTTTAAATAAATACTTTCCTGGGAAACCAAATACTTTAGTATATAGAGTCTTTTAAAAATACATTAAAATACAAATACAATTTAAAAATATTTTAAAATATTTCTGTGATAGACAACAGAAATGACTGAGCCAGCAACAATGTAGGCTTCATACTGAAGGGGGTATCCCAGAGTTCTTTGTAAAATATTTGTGAGTGGCCCTCGATGTGATGTCAGCAAGTTATACTGAGGGCACTCCAGGGGAACTACTACAGGGTAGGGGTTGAATTTGAATTATGGGCAAGGGTAGCCAATGCTGGCAATTTTAAACAACCCATGCACTGCCTCTAAAAGGCAGTAGCCTAAATTCCCGTACATCACTTTGCGTGGGGGTGATGGCAAACTCAGACTTCTTGATAAGCTACTTGTCAGTTTATTTCTACCCATGCAATCTTCTTAAAGTTAGTGGCCTTTTACTGTATTTTCTTTTTTTTTTTTTGTTATCAGAGTGTTCAACAGCCATATGGACATTCTGTAAGGTTAGACACTGATAAAATTGAATTCAGCTGTGCATATTCTCTAATAATTAACCCCTTCGCGCACATGCCAAATCTGGTAAATTCTTTCCCATTTATGGGGTACCCTATTTAAAGCTTTATAACTACAGATGTGAACACCAGAGACTTGAAAAATGGCTTAGATGAAACCATTTGTACCATTTACAATACTAATTTAGATTAGTTTATATTCAAAAGTTTGGAAGAAATGAAATGCCACAAATGAAAATTTCTAGGCAAAAAATCAAAAATGAATCTGCTTTTTTTTTGTTTCCAATGAAATACTGAGAGATTGCATACATACAGCAGGTTAAACTATACATGTCCTGGATCAAAAACCTCTTGACCACAAGTTCATAAAATCTAAGGGTGAATATGTAGAACTACTAAATATCTATGAAGCAAAAACTAAGCAGTCAACTGAACATACAACAATACACAGAGACAGCTATTCAGTCTTGAGGAAAACATAGCATCTCAAAAACATTTACATTCCTCAGTTGAAGTATTTTGTATGAGACTTTTAAAATCACCCAGAGGTATGGGATTAACTAAATTCAGCTCTTCCTGTAGCTTATTCCACGCCCACGGTGCATAATAGGAAAACGCTGCTTTTCCCAGTTCTGTACGAACCATGGGAACTTTACAGCCATGGAAACTTTGCAAGGCTTTAAAAGGCTTCCATCATCAAGACAGGCCCTGATGACAAAAAACGCTTCACGAGTTGTGACTCTCATTTGTAACTTCACGTGCCACTCTCTTTCAAGCCCAAACCCTGACCCCTTCTTATCCAGCGCATTCACCTCCACTACTACTTCTGGGGTCAGGCTTCATGCAAATAAAGATTAAACTTGCATGCTGTACACACATTAAACAACCAAGACAGTCATGGGACCACTAAAAGGATATGAAATTTAATTAAATCATAACAATGATGAAAAGAATACAACCTAGAGGGTGTCATGTCATGTGCACACCGGCCCAGTAAATGGACCATAACACATTGCTCAGGGAAACCTTCAAATTGAAGTGGGCATGGATAAATATCAAATTAGAGAATTAAATAGAGAAGATTCATAGCTCTGCACTACTCTGGCAATATTTCATCGTAGGTTTTTCTCCCAACTAGAGTCATATATTTTTATGCTACCCCAGATTACACCATACAACCCCACACTACAGCAACTGTCCCAAATAGTTACCTCAAACTAAGGCTTGGCAATATTGCCAAATATGATTGCCAAATATGATGCCAGAATATTGATGTTGATAATTATCATAATATGGCTTTCATAATGCTCCATTTAAAGTCTGAATTGGTATGGCAAAACATCACTTTTTTATTATTACAGTATACATTTAAGAAAGCTTTGTTTAATTAGATGAAAAGAGCACCCAGTACAGGACTGAATCAATAGTTTGGTTGTCTAAAATAGTCTACAAAGAAATAAGGGTTAGCTAAATATGTCAATGTGTATGCCTCATTTTTGGTCATTAGACTCTAAAAATGGGTTTTTATCGCAACTCAGGGAACTACCTTCCCTGCTGAAGGACACGAAAGACCTGAAAAATGAAGGTAGTTTTTGGCTTTAATCATTATATTAGGTTCCACCAGTAGAATGTTCATATACTGATTTGCCACCACAGGTTTTTACAAACATATTGTTTGACTATAAAATTGATGCATCCTTCCAATAGGAGAGGTGAGTGAAGTAGCCATTTCCTTCCTTTAAGGACAAAATATAAAGAAAAGCATGTGCATAATGTGAAATTCTTTAGGAATAATGAATATATCTGTTAATGCTGAAGCAATAACACTGTATAATACATTAACTTTGTTCTGTAACTTTAATTTTCATATTGTAGCTCAGCTTATTTTTGTTTATCTATTTAGAACTTCCTACCTTGCTGAAAGAGGTACAGGTCAGACACGTGTACCCTCTAAAATACAGGTAATTATTCATGGGATTTAGGCTGTGTTTAATACCGGCAGGTAAAAGTGACCCAATTCCAATTTTGCTCACGTGGCACAGATCAGATACATATTATGGACCTGTAAACAGGATTGTGATTCATATGTCATTCAAAATGCACTTTTTTCATACTTTTTTCTCATAATATGAATTAACATCAAACATTGGCCATCTATACAGTAGGTATGTAGTTCATTTTTGCTCTTATATCTTGTAACCATTTGGTGTAACTGCACTGTCTATGAAATATCTTTTTCCTAAATTAACCATTCTATATATCGCTCTGTATTTATACTACTAAAATTATCAAAGCTGTCTCTAGGACTTTGGTAGCCCTAACCAAGAATGAACTAGGGGGGACTGATGAAGGGCCTTGCATAGTAGAAATGCTGGCTAAGCAATTACAATATTGTGTGTCCTTGTATTCTTCAATTCTAGGATGAGCTCAAGGAAGCTTCTGGGATATCCGTCCATAAAAGAATAATGGAAAAAAGAATTCAGACCACATTACCCTGACAAGCAACAAACAAGACAAGTAGATGAGATGAAAATAAATACAATTTATAAAATTTTATTAAAATTCACAAATGTAATAATATGATTAAAAAATAAATACATAAGGAAATAATGTATTAAATATATTATTAATGTACTGAATAACTTGCAATGATTTAAAAATTAACTGAAGAAATGTTTGAACAGACACACACACATATACACACACACTTATGTGCAGCTTTCATAAGTTTTGCCTCATTGTTCAGTTATACCCTGTTCACAGTGCGGCAATCCTTGGTTTTAAAACATTATGCCCCAAATTCTGACATGTTGGTTGAGATTTGCGTGGATATACACAGTTGGTGTACTTCGGTAGAAAGTAGTCTTCGATGAAACTGTGCACAAATTAAGGTCTGTGTTCATGAGTAACCATGGGATTTGGAAAGATACATAAGTGTGTGTCATCTGCTTTAATAGTTAAGAGCATTTAAGCTTGAAATTTTGCATGGTAAAATATAAAGTGTTGCTCCCAAATAAACATTGGCATAAATTAAAATACATGTTAATGGGTTACGTTATCTATATCCAAAAACAAGATCATAAATTTGTCAATCAATTTGTAAATTACTGCTAGTTATTATTTGTAATTGCAGTGCCATGGCTATTGGTCAGATGAAAAATGTTTATTGAATACAGAGAACTGGCTAATCAGTTATCCCTGATATTTTAAAGGGAAATTAAATGCATTTCTGGTGCCCTCAGGAAGACTTCCAATGGATGAGCCGCAACACTGTCGTCTTTTGAATAGGCTGTAAAGAAATAGCTGTAATACGTGCCAGATAGGGTGGGAGGCACTGTTTGGGGATCTAACAGGCAATATTAATGTTTTTTAAAATGTTTATTTTTAACAAGGTGTCCATACTTTTAAATTAGTGTGTTAGTGTGTTATAACAGTGTTAAAATGTTAAATGTGTTAGCTGCAGAATAATTTAGGGCCAGATCTGAGTCTGCCTGTATTACCAGTTACCCCAGATAAACCCCATTTGGGTTTTATGTACATACGTTTGACCTTCAAGCCCATGCATACTGTTCCCATATCCCTGCAAATCAATTGCACACGATTCAGATTTTTTTTTTTTTTTGCCTGTTCATTTTAGATGTTGCTTGGTGCTCCCTCTTGCACTGGTATTGTTGGCTGCTTTCTCTCTGGAAGTAGGCCCCAAGAGAAATTTCATTCTGACTGTGTGCGAGAACCATTAAAGTGATTTCTGTTTAATGCACAATTGATAAATGCAGCCCCAGGGCTTTGACACTGACAGCCTGAAGCTGAGCCTAAAGCTGCGTGACTGACACACTGGGAGCCAAAAGACCAAAACACTGCTACTCGGACTCCAATATGAGACAAGTGCTAGTGAAAATTTGCTCAGTGATTCATATTCGAAACAACATAAGAGAATTATGCAGAATTGCCAGGCTTCATTTAATCAAACTCGATTTGTTCTGATGTCTTTCCAACAAATTCATTCCACATTTCTTGTTCCTGTGTTGTTGGGATTTGGAGGGTAGGCTATTCATTGGTTATAAAGAGGATTTCACCAGCTCCAGTAATGCCTCTCCTGTTCTGTGATACTTCAACAGCAATCTCAAACAGCTGTAAGAAAATAAATGAATAAATAAATAACATCACAATGCTTGAAATTGATTTGCTTAATAGTGTAGCCATTCCTCCTTCAACATAACACATAATTGGCCTGCAGCTATCCCATGTTGCCAAAAAAGGTGTTTGTCTTGAAAATAAATACTACAGTAAAACCAACTGCTATGTGTGCCCAGAAAATATGTCATTTTTGTCATGCGACATTTGTCGCAAGGGTCACGGGCAAAGTATAAATCAGACTTTTGGGTGACATTGCTCTGACTGAATGCCAAATGCCATAACTGTCTGAACAACACCAAAGGAAAAGAATGCTTTAATTGGCCATGTAACTCCGTATTAAAAAGCAAGCATTATCAGTAATCAGTCCAGGAAAGCCTCACCTGTAGGGTACACTGTAAACATGCACACAAACCACAACAGGTATTGAAAAACATGCACAGCCACCTTCAGTCCAGTAATTGGCTGCATAATTGCATTTCTTTTGACTAACCCTACCAATTTCTTGGATCAGCTCTGCTGGAATTTTAATTTCTTCTTTCCACATATTCCAATAAAAAGCTTATCCCTCAGTGCATAATCCTATTTCAGCTAATTTCACTGTGTAACACAGCTGATCACTTTTGGCACACATATATAGGTCTGTACAACCTTAGCTTAATCCATATGCAGTATAGAAGTAGGTATGGTAATGAACCTAGACTGTGCCATTATTTGTATATTGAGCCATGAGAACAAAATTCAATTGCTTAGGCAAGGGCTTGTTAATCAACAGCACAAGATAAAAATAAAAAACATACGTTTGTCCCATCTACATCCATGTCAAGAAAGTATAACCAAGCACAGCATAACCAGTATTTCATTCAGGTTATTCAATTTCTTCCCAGTGAATTAAGAGCTCTTCAGAACTTGAGATCTTTAAAGGGGTAATAAACACTAAATCATATTTTCTTTGTTCTAAAGCTGAGCGTACCATCTTCATCTGACATCACACTAGTCTTATAGTAAAGAAAAACAAAAATCTAATTAAGCCATGCCACTGCATTTTTTATTTTTTGCAAAAAAAAAGCTATACACTGCCACCCAAAGGGGGAAAGTTTCGTTGAATTTCACCCAGAGCCCAGCCTATACCTGTAAAATAGAAGTAGCTAAAACTTCTATTATGTATGTTAGTCAAAGCCGCATCTCTGCCCCTGTTCTTGATTGATGTGTATAATAGTATTTTGTTTTCAAACCACCTGCTCATTACAAACCACCTGCGGTCAAGTTGTAACAGCCTAGGGAGTGTTTTCTCTAGTTTAGCCAGAAATCCTTTTTAGTATTTCTTTATTCCGTTCCAGTTCCATTTTCTATATTTTTAGCAGTTCATTTAGTAGCTAGTAGCTAGTAGTAATGTTAGTATTCGTTTGTTGGTTTTCAGCTAGTTAGACTAGTTTTGATATTTGTACATAGTTTTTAGAATTGTAATGTTAGTCTTTTTTATAGTAGTATTTAGTTTCCATTGCAGCAAGTAGGCTAAGTCTAGTGGTTTTCTAATTTTAGCTGAGATCCCTAGCATGGGTTTCACTTGTCTATGGCTGGCAGACCACCACCAAAATTACATTGTTAAGAAAAAGATTGCTTCTGCAATAGAAGTGAAACCATTCCGCTAATCTAATTTTCATGGACATGTATCATGAAACCTTCATCCCCCAACCCCTCGGTGCTTTCACTCTCAACCCAAATTTGCATCTTTTAAAACTGTGAAATGGGCAGAGACAGGCCAAAAGCTTGTGCTAATTTAGAAACAAGGCATTTGCAGGTAACGTTAGCTACAGTAGTCTCGTAAAAAAAACAGTAGAAACACCACACCATTTAAGGAAATCAATAAATCTGTCGTCATGAAATGCATATGGCTCCCTGTTCATGACTTTTACTAAACATGTACATTGAATATTTTGATATAATTTGAATGTCAATATTGTATAAGGGAATGAGGTTATAAAAACCTACTTATTTAAATGTGCATGAACAGCTTTGCAATAAGAAGACTTTCTTTAATGCCATAATTTGCTTGTGTTTTTAAAGAAGGTAGCCCAGTAAGCACAAGACTGAACATACATGGAATGCAGATGTTTAAAGGGGTGGAAATCTAGGTTGACATGTTTTGATAAAAAGGACTCAATTCAACCCTAATTCAGCTCAGGTTTTACTTCCATATGGCCTGGCTGTATCCTAGCCAGCTAGAAAACTTTCCCATTGCAACCAAAACCAAATGTCTAGATGGTATGACATAATACAGTCTATACGTTCGGTGAAAGACTAGGTTAAGTAAAGATTAGGTTGAACTGTGATCATTTTCTAAGCGGAAAGGACATTTGCAGGCTATATCAGAGTAAAACATGAGCGAATTAGTAGTAAATACAGCTAACCTAGGGTGTTTATGTCAAAACATCTGCCAATCTAGATTATTATCCCTTCAGAAATGCACCATCTGTATGCAGTCTTGTGCTCACAGAGAGACGAACGATACTGATCCATAGTCATGAAACAATACTATGTAAAGTTTGGATTTCAGGAATATAAATGAGTTCCCACAAGGATTATACAGTTGCAAAAGCAATATTTTAAAAGTAATAGGCAATTATTAGTTAGCAAATAAGCTTGCATAACGAATTAGAGATTTGCCTGAGCCTTAGGTGGGATTCAGTCCCTCAACGGCCCCATAGGCAAGCGGGTTACCAGCAAGCCGCCAGTGAAGTAGTGCAGCGGTCGCAATCTATTTTGGTTAAAAATATATATGTCCATTTTGTATGTGTATGTGATGTTTTGATTGGCTGGTATAGCTAAATGTCCAATGGGGAGACATATTGTTTGTGGGACTGAAGCATTTGTGATTATGTAATGGGCAAGAAAAAGAAGAAGGAAAAAATGCTAAATACCCTAAGTTTGGGGCTTTATTGTGCGGACGTGTAAAGTTGTTTGTGAATTATGCCTGTTGACATGAGGTCAGAAGGTACAGAAATGAAAGAGCTGAGATTCTGTGGTCATTGTGGTTATTTCTGTTGGAAACCTTGAAAAGTTCCAACCTCTCAAGGTGTAACTTGGCTGGACAACATACCAGCCATCCCATTTAATGCTTCTATGTGAAATGGCAAATTATAGTCGCCAAGAATGGTAACTGAGACTTAAAAGATGTGATCCTAAACTTATGATGCCAACCCCCCCTACATATACCAGTACTCACCCTCCTCACAAATCCAAATTTAAACCCTGAATGCAACCCCTGTTCAAGCTGAATGTTTGATTATATAATTACATTGGGTGAAAGCTCTTGTTACAAATATCAAGTGAATGGCACTGACAGTAGTTTTAAATTAAAGCATGTTCCATTAGTATAGTAATTGTAAATTTAAATATAAATTTACAGTATTGCACACAATCAAACACATGACTGACATTCCTACTGACATGCCTGTTCACAGTTATTCCATTCCTTCACCACCTATTTAATGTGATTTTCAGGGTCTCGTGGCATGTTATAAAAAGAAAATTAAAACCGACACTCTTGCACAAGCACATCACCTTTAACATCAAATTTATTCTGGTCTTGGGCTTGTATGTGACCTGCAAATCTGATCCTTCACCTCTCAACTAACAGCAATTTTAAACATTCTCATAAATAAAAGTAGAGAAATAGAGAACAGTGAGAAACATTTTTAAATCAAGCTAGTCACTGTGATTGATACATAACACTCCTTAGGGACATAGGTACATTTGACCATTTGATTCTGCTCTTCAATGAAACCTGTCTTTTCACTGGTAGCCACAATTATAACTGGTGAACTGTTTGGATAAAGGGGGCTATGCCCTTAAGTATCTGACACACCGTGACATGCAGCCCCAGCTGTCATTTTTTATTCCACCACTGACATGACAGTGTTTGTTTCCATGGGTAGGCAATGGACACTTTTTTAATCACTCATGAAGCAGCAGAGTGCACAGGTTCCATCAGTCCCTTGCCTCCACAGTTGGGAAAGAAAATAAGGCTTTGCCAGTCCTTTGGATTACAGTATACTCTCATGCCTGTCACTCTCTTGCCCCTTTCTCTCTAGCTGCTTGTCTGACCTACAGTGGTGAGGGTAAAGCAATAATCCCTGACACAATAGGGAGTCTGTCTATGAAGCATCTTTCTCCTCCCACAGCACACAAATTCTGACAGTACTGCAAGTAGACGTTCACAGGCAAAATGCTCTGTACAGAAAAATTCCCAAGATGAGGCAGAGACAGACAGTAAAAAAATTCCTCGTTTTTTCATTCATAACTTCTTTTGAGGGTGTTGTTTTGGCTTTTACACATGAGGTCACATCCAATAAACTAATTGCCCCCAAACAGAAGTTCATAAATAAATAAATAATCTGAAAACTAATTAACAGCACAGCTCCAAAGTAAACATCTGATCTTTCCACAATTCAGACTTCATCAATCTCTTACAACAGACCTGTATAGGCATTACCATCATCATTTTAGAACTTACAGTGGTTTAGGCTTTCATTTGATGCATTTGCCTCCACAGCAGAGGTTCTATCGGCCAGAGGGAAATACTTGCAGGTATTATTTGGGAAAAATAATGCCCCAGCTAATATTGGGCTGGTATCAGCTGCCATGTTTTAAGATTGTGGTCAGCATAGCCGCCATTCAAATATTTTTTATGGATCGGGTGGCTCTTATAACAGTCTTTGATTTTAAAACCTGTGTAAGACCCTAATAGGGAGGTCAAACCCATTTTGGCGTTTTTTCAGAAAACATTTTTACAGCTTGTTTTTCATGTATAATATCATACATGCTATAGTATCATATGTAAATCGCTAACTTGTCAAAAACGGCTGTTTGCTTTAATACAATTTTTTAAATGACCTCTTCCTTGTAATCACACTCATTTGAGGGCTATTCATCATTGTAAACTGGCAGCAGATTGGGAACTCGGAATCTAAAAGGCACATGTCTCCTTTTCACCGTAATTTTAAAAAACAATCCTTTGGAAAATTAAAATGCTTTATACCGCACTGTAAACAAGATCTTAGTGAAGATATGCATGTTGTTGTTCAAACTAGGTTTTAAGTGTTTTAAAATATACGAAAGTATGAATAAATTATCTGACTAACATACAAAACATTGTGAGTGAGTTTATCTTGTGATAAAATGTGTAATGATGTATTCAATGCGATTACATATTTTATAATGAACCCATTGATTTTGATGCAGTGTTAAGTGCAGGCACAAACGCTTGTAAACAGTCAATTTAGCATACTATTTTCTTTCTTGAAAAAGTAAAAATGTAACATCACTGAACTGTCAGTGCACAAACAGAATTAGAAAAGATAAAGCTATTCAATTATTTCCTTGTTAAATTACCTGCTAAAGTGAACCCAGTGCCAATTTAGTTTTATATTTGTGTGTGGAACGCCCATTGTGATTGCATTGCGGGCAGAATATTCTGTTAAAAATGGCAATCCTTTTTAAAACCAAAAGGTTCAGAGAAGCACCAAGACAGCCAAGTCTACTATCCCAGACAGGCTATTTCAACAGAGAAGTCAGTTGCAAGATTTAGTCACTGGTTTATAGTTTTTTGGCTTTAAAGTAATAATCTCGAAGATTTTCATTAAAATAAATGTCTGTTAAGTCACTATCTATCGCCGAATTAGGTAACACAACGGTGATTGAGCCTATTATTATATTAATTAATATTATTATTATTATTATTATTTATGATTAAAGAACTGGGTGTCTGTGGCGACATTCCCGGGAAAAAATCACAAGCGGCGCATAGTTAGTGATGCGTTTTCCATCACCCATCAGTGGCTGGTCCACGAGAGAGGGTAGGTGGAGCTAACGCAACAGGCTCGCTCTTCAACTCACTTGTGCGTGAGCGGCGTACTGTTTTTTCCCAGTGTCTACTAGCGTTACAATAACAGAGAATGGAGGGGGGGGGGGGGGGTTATGGAACCCTAAAATGTTTTTGTGTAACATGAGAGGTCATATTATTTGTTGATGTATGTTTCGTATTACATTTCATGACAATGTAACGTTACTAAATTACATAGCTATTTTCACAGCTAACGCTAGCTACCGGACCATGTCAAGAAAGGCAACATTAGTTTAGACAATGTTGCGCACAGTATCCATCTCTCATATCAGGTAATGTGGCGTTAGCTAGCTAGCTAATGTAATTAACACAATCTAATGTCAGCTAACAGTTAGAAAAAACGCTAGCTAATGCTACCGACCGGTACCGACCTCGCAAACCGTCTCTCGAATGCAATGCTACCTTGTTGCAACGTTGCAATGTAGCTAACTAAAGGCCAGTTCAGATCAATGATTCGCAACGAGACTGGACGCAACTTGAAAAATTCCAAGACGTCTGATTGTAAACGTTCTAAAACTGCACTTGGCGATTGGAAAAGGTGGGTCTTTTGAGACCCAAGGCAACGGCTTCAGACGCTCTGCAAGTTCACACCGCTGCAATTTTCTCTGCAACATTCTAAAACCGTTTCGTCTCGTTGTGAATCATTGATCTGAACTGGCCTTAACGTTACCATTATTTACATTGCCATCAAGTTCATCAGTATATTATAATAATCGGAATAAAGCCAGGGTATAGGTGGAGCAGAGCCGGGTCTGATTCCTGTGTAAAGATGTCAAGCCGGAGAAAACTAAATAAAAGAATACGGAAGTATGGATTAGCATTGTTATTATTTCATTATGCTTCCTCATATGTTCCTTCAGCCTTGATGCCCTTTTTTGATGAAATCTCCTTTGTTTTTGTTTTATTCTTCTTGTTCTGATTGCTAATTTAACACCCAGCTCAGCTTTATCCTCGAACAGTTTAGCTAGCAAAACCAGAAACACCAGGGGTAACATTTTGCAAGGCAGTTGTTTCAAAAATATCACACAACAATCATTCACGAAAAAGAATGTTTATTGTGCATGAGATAAATAATTGCACGAGCCACAGCGAATCCCACAAAATCTTCTCTGCAGTGTAAAGATGTTCATACCGGGCAAAAGGTGGATAAAGAACGTTTGTGGAAATTGATCATCACTAATTCTACCCCAGGTCTGCTACAGCATTTTAACCCGGCTCGGCAGTGTAAAGACAGCTCAAGTTAGCCTAATGTTAGACAATGAATGAGTATGTACATAACGTTACTTTTATAACAACCATTTTTTATTCAGTAATAAGTAAATGTTATTGGCGTGGCCCAGGTGCCAACTGACTGACGTCACACAGGCGACACTGGTTGGATCTGATTGGATCTATGGGAAGTGAGGTCCAAAAACACACCTGCAATTACTGCTTCTCGCCATTGGTACTGCCAAAGAGAACGAAACGGGAAACTTCGAGATTGTAACTTTAAATGAAAGCAGTGCTGAACTTTTTTTACCAAAGAGAAGCGACTGGGCAATAACGTTATTCTAGCGACTTATTTTGTCATTATTATTGTTATTATTGTTGTTATTATATATATTTTGTTACTATGTAGTTATATTATTTTCTGTATGTTTGTGTTCTCTATAACATAGTGAAATTTTAACATTATTTAGGTGGAGGCTTCAAATAAGCCCACTGGGTTTTCTGCCTCTCCCTGCACTGTATATTATTTGTTATCTTTGCCATTTTTGTGTATTTTTTAAATTGTGCAAAAATAAAACTAAACTAAACTAAACAGTGAAGTGGAGACTGATAAAGAGCTACTGTAGTTGTTTGAGAGACATAAGGAAAATGAAGGTGGCCATAAAACAAATGAGCTGCTACTTGTTAGTGATAGTTAATACCTGCCGGCTAGCTAACTAATAAAAATGTTTTTGTATCATTTTTTTGAGTGTAAAACAAACTCAATAATATAGGCTATGTCTGACAGAATGACTTAAAATGTAGGACAGTTTACTGAATTTGACTCAGTAAATAAATACAGGCCATTTGTGCCGTTTTTCCACATACCCACTGCCAGATTATAGTCAGGTGTTGATACCTAGTGCAAACGTATCTGTCGCTCCTCTGGCCAGGTATTTAGCAACTGAATGATGGGGAGGAGGGATATTATAACATCATAACAAATTAAAATGCAATATATACAACATGATATACAAAAATCCACAATAATACAGAAGAACAGCTATTCAAACACAGTGGCCTCTCAAGAAAAACAACCACATGCCTCACTCACTACATTCTTTATGATGCATTTAAATTCATCAAAGGATATAAATGTGTCTAATTTTAGATCTTTTTGCAGATTGTTCCATGCCCAAGGTGCATAGTAGGAAGATGCCGTTTTCCCCAGAATTGTCAAAGCCCGGGGAACATTAGATAATGAGCACTACAGTACATACCTGATTGTCTATATCTCTTTAAGCAATAGATAGCCTAATATAACACTCTTCATCAATTTATTTGATGACAGACTGTCTGATTTATGCCTCCAATTGCTCATTTGTGAAACAAAAGGAACATGCCTGGTGCAGTGTGAATGGAGATCTCCACATTTAGTTAAGTCATTAAATCATTTCACTTGCTTTCTTGCTAATTTTGGAGCAAATAGAACATTTAAAAAATTGTTTCTATGGGTTGTTACCTAAATGTTTAGCACTAGAAAGGCCATGTTTTTATTACTTCCTATTACCGTTCAACATGATTGCATCGATTTCAGAACCCATAGCGGCCTAATCTCAAAAATATTACAAAACCATATGTTGCAAAACAATTTTCTATTAAAGATAAAGGACACAACTGAATCAATTCCAACAGTCGTTCTTCTAAATTATAGGCTAGCGGTTTTGTTACATAGACTTGTATCAAGGCATATTACCAGCACACTGGGAAAAGCACAAAAATGTGCAAAACACAAAATCAAAAAATACAAAGTGCTGAATGTTTCATTAAAAAAATAATCAGGGACCAAAACACAAATCAGTTACATTTCAGCAGTTGTCATGTAGTCTATTCAGTTTATTCATATTCTCAATTTCAGTGAAAAACTGAAAATATGTTGGAGGCGTTATCACCGCAGAGTTCTATACCTAGCATTTCTATAAATGCAATGCCCACAATTATTCATCCCTGCCCTAAACTCTTTACCAACCTCATCACACGATTGCAATGAATTTATTTTGTGTGATTACATGTGCAAAACAATTCAAACAATTCTTATCAAAGCGACAGTCATTCAGTAGCTAAATATACCAGAGGAGAGAGTGACACATCCGCACGTCGCCAAGTATCAAATTCTGCTGCCTATTGTCTGGCGAGGAAATTAACACTATGAAATTTTACTTCAAACAGCTCTGCCATGTCAACAGTCATTACCCATTTCAGTTATGTTCATAACTTAATCACATAAATTATGCTGGATTTTTACAATTTGCGGGGGGTGACTGAGATTGCGACTGGGTCGTGATTGAGATTGTTGATGAGGAGGGGGGGTGCTATTGAGATTGTTGTTTCATTTGGCATGAGATTTGTTGGGGTGGCATGAGAGCATGAGACAGAGGCTGCTGGCGTGACTGCTGGCAACCGTGATTTACACACAGTGCTGCGCAAAATTAAGAGACTGCCCTTTTGTTTATTCAATTTCCAGTCAAATAAGCCTTTCTGTGCAAATTTTTTTTTTCCAGTCTGTCTTCCATCCTTCCAATCAACAAACTCATTTTAGCTATGTCCTCCCAAAAAAGTTGTTACCAAAAGTGTCAATGACTTGACTTGAGAAGTGACTCTAACATTCAAACTACCCAAACATACCTTAGCTGCCTTGCAGATTTGTTTGTCATGTGCATCTGAAATGGCTAAAGCAAATATTTCTGATGACATTGGATATAAGATAAGTCAACTGCATAAGGATGGTGAAAGTCAAAGCTCCACTGTTGTCATAAGGTTGACAGAACTTA
The DNA here is from genome assembly GCF_013347855.1 of Anguilla anguilla. Taxonomy (NCBI): domain Eukaryota; kingdom Metazoa; phylum Chordata; class Actinopteri; order Anguilliformes; family Anguillidae; genus Anguilla; species Anguilla anguilla. The sequence continues at coordinate 36,598,279 of NC_049209.1, forward strand.
GTTGAGTTATTAAATTAAATTTAATGTGTATTATTTTATTATTTCAAATTTAATTAGGGGGTCACCCTCAGCTACCCTGTTGATGGCACAGCACTCTGAATACTGAACCCAGAATAAGTGGGAAGATTAAGAACACTTAAAATTATTTAGAGGGAATTGACCCTTGGCACTTAATTCAAATGTCTCTATTTGACTTTGTTGGTGGATCATTCCATCAGCATGAGAGAGGAAACACAAACACACATATAAAAAATTATATGCTTTAATGACCAATAATTGTTATTATAAGTTAAGCAGTTTGGTTGTAGTATGGGATAGGATACTGGCACAGTACAGCACGATACAATTTAGTACATAATGTAGAATGTAGTGACTAGTCAGACGTTATAGTATTAGTATTAGAGTTCATAAGCAATACGCTCTCTGAACAAGGTTGCTGGGTATCGCTACACAGAAACTCACTATGAATGAACTAATACCATTTTACGCATGTAGCCTATGATTAGTATGAGACAGACAACCAGTTACACTCGACTCATAGCACAAAGTTCTTTAACCATACAATTTGGATGGCAGGTATGCCATCTCGCCAAGTTACGCCTTGGCGGGGGCATGCCCCATACCTATACAGCACCGAGAGTTTGGCACTTTTCAGGGTTCCCCACAGAAATAACCACAACAGCCACAGACACTCAGCCCTCACCCCATTTCAACAGACAGAATTCATAAACAACTTCACATGTCCACACAATAAAGCCCCAAACTAAGGGGATTTTGCGTTTTCTCCTTCTTCTTCTTCTCATTCTTCTTCTTCTTCTTATTTTTCCTGCCGCCAATCCCACTAACAACATGTCTCCCCATTGGACATTTTATCGACACCAGCCAAATCTTCACCTACACGACCCAATCAAAAACTCGTATACACACGCAAAATACCCATACCTTTTTATTCTGAAACATTTCCAGTTTAAACAGCTAGTCCGCTGTGGCTTAGTGGGCAAGGTTACAGTCTTGGGAACACGGGGTCCTAGGCTCAAGCCCAGCTAGGAACACGTTTCTTTAACCTGCTTTTACCCTCACTAATAATTGTCTACTACTTCTCAATTATTGCTTTTGCACCATATCTACCCGCCATTCACCGAACGTATACACTGCATTATGACGTACCGTCTGCACGTTCAGTTATTAACCAGCTACAATATTGCAAAGCCATATGGATTCAACGGGAGCTCTTCTGTGCTTACTGGCCTGTGTTCTTCTTTAAAACCACGGACAGGTTTGCTAATGATATTTCACGCTTGCATAGCTATGTCATGGTGCTACACTAACAAAGTCACAGACTGGTTAACCTCCGGTTGAAGGATTGAATCCCGCCTCGCCCTCAGGCAGATAATTTCCTCTTTTACACCAACGTTTTCTTACGCTTATATTTGCTTTACCAAAACTCACTCACGGCCACCCATGTGCATTTCATGACGGCAAATGTATTCTTTTTATTAAAAAGTTATACCAGTTCACCACTCTACCATTTCTACTAACTATATTTCTTTACTTGGCTACCGTACAAAACCTTCTTATCAGCAAATGCCACGTTTCTACATTCATGTCACCTCGCCCTGTTCTCTATCTAGCCACATACAAACAATTACTGCATATGCACGTTCTGCAACTCCCCATTAAAACATTACTTTTAAAATCATGACTCACTCATAATTATAACTACTAGTACTGAACATGAGAAAAGCACATCAGTGCAATAGATTTCACGTTACTTAACCCTCCACTTTAACAGCTAATACTTTATACCGACTGTTATATATACCGTTCGATAAGGATACTAAGCTCGCTCATGGTCACTTAATTTACTTCGCACTATAGTCTGTGATCATGTCAACCTTCACCTACATGCCCATTCTGCTAAAAACATATTGTTTCAACTATGCAATTTCATCATTTCATCCTAATTTCTCTCACACTGTTGTTATTTTCTCATATGCAAAGCCTGCTGGGACATATGCGTCTGCTCCTATTCTCCACTATCAAGTTTTCCCGTTCTAGCTTAGCAAAACAGCGAAGAGGATTCCCACCTGCAGATAAGCCTATCAAAATGCCTTATAAACCTTACAAACACTAAAAGTGCATCTCCACGAAATAACAGACAACGGAGCAGGACAGAAGGGTACACAAGTTGCGACCTAGGGAGCTCTAATTCTACGGGCTTGCTGATTCTTTTGTCAATCAAGGCTCGTTGGATGGCTGTCAAATCCGTGAGTACATACACTGGCCATATTTCACCTGCGTTTCTGATGCATTTACACTTACGCCACCGCACCCTTTGTCACAGCCAGTGTTTTACATATATAGCAAACCAAAACTGCCAAACGGTACACGCTCATCTGATTGTACAAATTCACACAAGGATAGCCATAATCCACAACCGTTTCTTACAGGGTCACTTCGCATTTCTCACTCTCATAATAAAACGCTTTGCAAAAAGAAGTGATGTCTCATAAAAAACACGTTTTCAACGTACAAAATGCCAAGTTACTCACACATACAAGACATACCCCGTCTATAACTCATTCATTCAGACTGCCAAAATCCAGGCCTGCCATTAAAAGTATTGATATCAAAATGACGCCAAGTTACGGTACTACAAACAATATAGGCTATCTTGCCTCACCAAAATTACATAAGATGTATTCCAAAGCAATGCTACCCAATATTTCCTCAATTCTTTCAAGTCACCTGACCCTGTGTTTTCTAATCTTACCATTTTACAATGTCATGCAAACTTTGTGTCAGATCAAAGTGTCAAATATTTCGAATTGCCTCGTGGAACACATTGAAATTCATGTAGAAAACTGCTGGTGAGTAACTACAGGAAGCATATTTCTCCAGAAAACATATGTTTATACTTGCTTCTGAACTGAATTTCAGTAAATGTACAAGTTATTGTATATTTGCTACGTACAAGAAGTACTGCATGTAAAATACATATTGTACATACATACATAGAGAACTTCTTTATCCCCATGGGGACATTTCCCTGGCAGCATGTTACATTCACATTTCCGAACACACACTTATACCAAGAAACATCCACACATCCACAAGCCATCCACACATATGTTTGGCCTGCCCACGTAGTGCATGCTTATACACACAGGGCCAAGTGACTTGAAAGAATTGAGGAAATATTGGGTAGCATTGCTTTGGAATACATCTTATGTAATTTCGGTGAGGCAAGATAGCCTATATTGTTTGTAGTACCGTAACTTGGCGTCATTTTGATATCAATACTTTTAATGGCAGGCCTGGATTTTGGCAGTCTGAATGAATGAGTTATAGACGGGGTATGTCTTGTATGTGTGAGTAACTTGGCATTTTTGTACGTTGAAAACGTGTTTTTTATGAGATTAAAATATACCCATGCCAAATATGATTACTTTAGGTTCAGGTTACAAGAAGATGAATGATTATTTCTAAGTCGTGCAGGCTAGGGAACGTGATACTGTAATATTCTAATAGCCTGCACTCACTTTGAGTTTTTTAGACCTGTTGGATATTGTAATTGTATTTGCTAATTATGAAATTAGACTTTCTTCCATTCGCTGGTGTGAATGGAGCGGCCTTGAAATACTGACGGTGCGCGCTAGTCGGCGGTGGTGCTCTATAGGGATACGCAGCAGTTATCTAGGCGCCGAGTTGGCGCAGTCCAGAGATATCACACTGTGGGGGGTTCACACTGTGAGCGTGGTTAACAGCGAATGAACATTTGTTACTATGCCTCCTCTACGTGCAAGGATGTTGTTAATCCCCCCCAGTGTCATCTATAGCTTTGATCTTAGAATTATGAGTATCTGGCATGAGGGGTCTGGCGATCCTGAAGGGAAGTGGAAGATAGTGTTGGAATGTTGAAAGTAACAGACACAGGCTCATTTGGGAACTTATGCAGAAATAAAGCATTTGAGCCCTCAGAGAGAGGACTACAGAGAAACAACTTACAACTGCCCTTCAGGTTGTATAACAACATCTGGAGTTGGTTATTTGGTTTTTATTGAGGGCATCATGAATGCTAATAAATACAAACTAATCTTAACATATCATGCAATACCCTCTGGACAGTGTTTGTTGGGAGCAAATTCATTCTACAAGAAGATGGCGATCGAGAGAAGAAGAAAATGCAACCAAGTTCTAAGACTAAACATTGTAGGTATTTACAAGAAGCATGGAAAATATCCCTGGCTCATCTCTTCCAAAAACCCAAACCAAGTCTCCCGAAAAAAATGGAAACTGTGATAAGGCAAAGGGTGGACACAACAAAAGATGGAAATAACTTGCACTTACTGGCTGGTTTCACTGGAAAGTAAATAAAAGAAAGGGTGGTCTCTGACTTTTCCAGAGTGATTTACAAGTGCATACGCAAAGGTTACATAAGCAGGGCCGATACCAAATCACAGGGGTCACAACAACAATAGTAGTTAACAGGTTTGAAGACACAGCATAGATGAGACTAGTGAACTAATTACAAGAGAGTTCAGTGTTAGCTCAGCCAAGATGCAGGTACATTCTAAGTGTTTAATGGAATACAGACAGTGACTTTGCTGTGCTGATTATAGTGAGGAACAGATTCCACCACTGCTGGGCTAGAGCAGTAAAAAATGTGAAGGATGGGAACCATATTTGCCAAGTGATAACAAAAAGGATGGATTTATTTCAAGAATTTACTTCACAGACAAATACATAGCAAGCATTCCTGCTCTGTTGTGGTTAACTGGTGCAAGTCATGTCATGTCACTTAATACCGTATATCAGATAACACAATTTCCTTTTCCAATTCAATAACCACCTTCAAATAACTTGAGGGGTTTCTGAACATGTTCTATATTGACATTTGAGCAATAACTGTAGGTGAAAACCACAAGACAGGTATTCCACCATATACAAAGCATGGGCCCTGCAGGTGACATGTCGGCCCTGACAGTTTGAAGACTTTGACAAAAACAAAGAGGGAACAATGATCCACTGTATGCTGCAGGGCTTCTCCTGAAATTAGTTACTTTGGTTACATTTTAAACCATGTTGGGTCACCAGGGATATACTAATCTAATATCAAATCCACTTCTCGTGCAGAGTAATCACTTCTTCTTTTTAATTTTATTATTCCACAAAGCTTCCCAGCTAGAAAGATAGAATGCATTTATCTCCAGCTAATCACCCTGTGTTTTCAGAAAAAAACTAATCCCAGGAAAAAAGGATTTATTCCACAAGGAAGCAAATTTAAGAATTTTCCTTAGATCAGACTAAGATTACCTTACATAGCATCTCAGCTATGAGATGCAATCAACATCCATCCATCCATCAATTATCTATACCCACTTATCCTGAGCAGGGTCACTGGGGGTGCTGGAGCCTATCCCAGTAGGTGAGAAGCAGGAATACACCCTGGACAAGCCGCCAATCTATCGCAGGGCACACACACCATTCACTCACACACTCCTACCTAGGGGCAATTTAGAGTCTCCAATTAGCCTACCTGCATGTCTTTGGACTGTGAGAGGAAACCGGAGTACCCAGAGGAAATCCACGCAGACATGGAGAGAACATGCAAACTCCACACAGAAAGCCCCCAAGCCGAGATTCGTACTCACAACCTTCTTGTTGTGAGGCGACAGTGCTACCCACTGCACCACCATGCTGCCCCTGTAATCAACAAATTTTAAAAAGTAGGATCATTTAGATTTTTTTCTTATTTTATTCAAGTTTTAACAGTGAAACAGTCAAACCATATGAGCTTTTTTCATGTTTGGCTTAAAATGTTTTGAAAGAAATATTGGGGCATTGCTTGAATCTCAGGTATGTTCAAATAATGCATTAATAATCTTATTAACAATATAAAATATATATTTTTAGGTGTCCTATCATTACCATTTATGTTTGATGTCTGGGAATATAAAAAGCCGATTTTACATCAACAACTCACATGCAATTACTGTGATTTTATATTGCCAATTTTACTGTCAGCAGGTGACAAAGACAACACGAAATGATGTCATGGCTGCTGTAAGTTGTATATAAATGTGTGTGTGTGTGGGCATTTATTACTATCTTTGTGAGAACCAAATGTCCCCACAAGGATAGAAAGATGAGGAAAATTACGCTAGGTGGGGACCTTTTGCTGGTCCTCACAAGTTCAAGAGGCTGTTTTAGGGTTAAGACTTAGCGTTAGGGTTACAATTAGGTTAAGGTTAGGGTTAAGGTTAGGCATGTAGTGGTTGGGGTTAGGGTTAGGGTTAGAGGTTACGGAATGAATGGAAGTCGATGGGAAGTCCTCACAAGTATAGCAATACAAACATGTGTGTGTGTATGTGCGTGTGTTTAAAAACCTTTCCTGATGCAGATTTAGCATTGTTATATGCATAAATACAGAATCAAAGGACCGCCTGCCAATTAACCAGCATTCCAGTCCTGTCCATTAATATAAAAAACACAGCCATTTATTTGAACATAAAAACATAAAAAAACAGGGGTTTGAGTCTGTTGTTGGTGATACAGGTGCTTTTTCAATATGACATTTAGTATCAGTACTGGATTTTACAGGGGAATGTGGGTAGTCCTCACTCAATAATATTGTATTTGTAAGCAGTTTGTTTTGTTTGTTAATAACCATCCCAAACCTAATACCCACACAAACCTTGATAACACTATACATGTATATAAAAATTATAAAAATGAATTGGCAAAGAGTTCTAAAAACACAATGTTTCCATCAAACAGACAAACAGATTAACCTGAAGAGGGTATTAAATGTATTCCTCTACAAAGAGGTGTGAAGTTAGAAGTATAAGCACACGTACAGTACAACTACTTGACTTATTATAATAATTCTGGGTACTTATTAGCATGCCATGGCAGTTTATCAGCTCAGGCCAGGGCATCACACATTCATCAATTGACTTTCCAATTGATTCTCCTGATTTGGCACCCAAACTAAAGAATGTTATGCTTCCGTTATTGAATCTATAGTAACAGACTTGTCGCTTAGCTTGAGGATCCATTTGGTAAAGCCTCAAGCCTACATGATATCTCCACCAGACTGCACACATTAATTAAGGTAGCACACATTAAACAAGCCTCCACCGCAGTGGATGGTAAGTACATACATTTCATTTCCAAAAACTTGAAGGACTTTAGACTGTTAAGAAGTAACATTGCTACACACTATCTTGCAAATTAGAAAATTTGCTCTTTTTATGCATTTGCTTCAGTTTAATTAGTTTTTCTATTTCAATAAGGGATTCCACAAATATTACAACATATTAATGTTATGTAAATACAAGTAGTCATGCTTTGCTGCATATCCCTTGCACGCAATGACTGCTTGAAGTCTGTGACCCACGTACATCACCATGTGCTATGTGGGTATCTTCTCTGCTGATGCTCTGCCAGGCCTGTACTGCAGCCATCTTCAGCTCCTGTTTTGGGGGCTAGTTGCCTTAAGTTTTCTTTTCAGTACATGAAATGCATATTTCGTTGGATTCAGATTGGGTGAATGACTTGGACGGTCAAGAATTTTCTGGGTTTTGGCCTTGAAAAACCCTTTTGTTGCTTTAGTGGTATGTTTGGGATCATTGTCTTGCTGTAGAAAGAATTTCTGTCCAATGAATTTGCTTTTGCTTCTGGCATTTGCTTAAACTTCAGCAGATAAGATGCTTCTGTACACTTCTGAATTTATTTTTCTGATGCTATCAGCAATTACATCATCAAGTGAGCCAGTACCTGTCGGAACCAGTGGCATCTGTTACACAGGAAGCCCAATAGTTACCACCACTGTCACTGCTTAAGAAATCTTTTTATTTATTGAGCTGGGAAAACTTAAAAAAATTCACAGATGCCTGTCTTGTATTCAAGATTTGCATGGCTTGGCTCCTCCCCCCTTTAAGCAGAGAACAATTGATAGCAGATCAACTAGATCTGTTGTCAAGGGGGATTGTATAATTCCTATGAGGAGGACTTCTTTTGGACAGTCAGCTTTTTCAGTGAGGGAAGCTCACACATGGAATAAACTTCCCACACACATAAGAAACTGCAACACATATCGTTCATTCACAACTTACCTGAAAGTGTGGTTATAAGACAACCAGATGTGTGACCATGCTCTGTAAAATCCCAACATATGTGCTGTCTATTTTATGCATAACAATTTTTGTTTTAACATATTTGTATTATGCATGAAATGCTGGCTAAACAGGCACATTTACAGAAATGTTTATCAATGTGCACTGTCCCTGTAAAAATAAACAGAATAAAGTAAAGTAAAGTAAATGAGAGGGGTGCTTTGGATTTTTATCAGTTCCTTTTGATCTCCACACTTAGCTCTTGCCATCAAATGTAATCTGTCCACAAGACCGTTTTCCAGAACTCTGCAGGCTCCTTTAGGTACTTAGCAAACTGCAAACTGGAAATCCTGTTTTTGCAGCTAACTAGTGGTTTGCATCTTGTAGTGTAGCCACAGTCGTTTTGTTTGTGAAGTCTTCTGCAGACAGTAGTCACTGACATTTCCACAGCTGCCTCCTGAAGAGTGCTTCAGACATATGTATTGGGGTTTTTCTTCGTTATGGTTGATAGTTCTTCGGTTATCAACTGTAGAGGTCTTCCTTGGTTTATCAAGCCATTTGTGATTAGGGAGCTCACCAGTGCTCTCTTTCTTCTTAATGCAGTTCCATACAGTTGATTCTGGGAAGCCTAAAGTCTGGCCTATGTCTCCAACTAAGACCAATAACAGACTCCAAAAGCAATCAAAAGCTTAGAATCAAGATACTGAAGGTACGGAAAGCTCTGTTATACCTGTACTAAGGAAGCAATTGAACACACCTGATTAATCACAGACACCTGTGAAGCCATTTTCCCCAAACATTATAGTGCCCTGAAATTGGGGAACTATTTAAACTTTAGCCAGTTCAGCAGTCGTTATCGCTTAAGCTCCTGCCATCCATGCCCCAATAATGAACCGTCTTTCTAAGTTCCTTACATCTTTTCCTCTTGCCATCTTAATCCAAAATCAGGATCAACTGAGCCTGACCAGTATTTTAATACATGCCAGAGAGCATGATAGGATGTCAATTGCCTAACTGTATCATGTAGTGCACCTGTATTTGTTATGTTTTTACACTCATTTATTCAGGTTCGTCCCGCCATTTGTCACCCATCTGTGTGTATGTATGTGTGTGTATATATATATATACACTCACTGGCCACTTCATTAGGTACACCTGTTCAACTGCAAACTGCACCCGTTAACACAAATATCTAATCAGCCAATCACATGGTAGCAACTCAATGCATTTAGGCATTTAGGCATGTAGGCATGGTCAAGACAATCTGCTGAAGTTCAAACCAAGCATCAGAATGGGGAAGAAAGGTGATTTATGTTACTTTGAATGTGGCATGGTTGTTGGTGCCAGATGGGCTGGTTTGAGTATTTCAGAAACTGCTGATCTACTGGGATTTTCACGCACAACCATCTCTAGAGTTTACAGAGAATGGTCCGAAAAATATCCAGTGAGCGGCAGTTCTCTGGGCGAAAATGCCTTTTTGATGGCAGAGGTCAGAGGAGAATGGCCAGACTGGTTCGAATTGATAGAAAGGCAACAGTAACTCAAATAACCACTCGTTACAACCAAGGTATGCAGAAGAGCATCTCTGCCCGCACACCACGTCAAACCTTGAACCTTGAGACTACCTTAAAAAGACTGAGAAAGAGCTCATGACATTTAAAAAAATAATTTGGGGGGAACGCCGACGCACACACTCTCAACAAACACACACACACTATCCTCCATCCAAGTGATGCTTAATCAGTGCCCGCAGCAATCAGTGTCCATCTGACTGAGTATAAAGCTGAACTACTTCCTAAGCCTGCATAGCCAACCACTCAGGAAAGAGCATTCAATGAAACAAACATGACCTTCCATTTAGCAGATTAATCTTATCTCAGACCAAAGTCTTATATCATCCACGAATCAAAACAAATGCCTGTGAAAACATAATTCAATAAGCACTCCCTGTTAAGACATGCTTCCCACTGAAATGAGCCCAGAGCACTCCGTCAACTGCAAGCTTCTGTCTCTTCACATGTTCTTTAAGCTACTGCCCTGTCCACATTGTTTTCAATGTTACACACATTTTCTCCTCGTTTAATCACTTTTTTGGGCCTGGCCTGGACCCTTTTCCAAGAAGGTCTAATTTCAGTCAATTCTGTGAACCTTCTCCAGCTGTCCTGTGTTTTGTTTCCCTTCAAGTGTGTTTCACTGGCAGAAACTGTATGGTTAGTTTCCTGCATGTGTGCTTAGTTCAGGGTTGTACTTTATGGTTTCCTGTCATGTACTCCTCTGCCCTTTCCATAATGTTAATAAAACTGAAAATAGACTACAATTACCTTTTTTAAACACCAAATTCCACTTAACAGAACATTAGTGAAATTCATTGCTAAAATAAGAATCAATCCTTTACACATCAATAAAAACAACACACTAAGTGGATTACATTACAGTACTGCATTTGGTCAGCCACCTCTAATAGAATAAATCATTTAAACATGAACAATAGTTGAGGGACATATGGAATCAAATTCAAATACAAAATCCAGTTGAACATTTTCTGTCTTAAATGACCCAAAAATGAGTAATCTAGTCTTTTTAGCTGCCTGATTTTATTCTCTCCTTTAAGCTTCTTGTGTGCAAAGACATCATCTTACAGCACAGATTTGGTTCTTTGTTACATAATAGTGCATAGCCGTAAATTTGGCATAATTATGATTCACGTCTTTACAAATTTTAGGTAATATTGTAAGTAGTGTGGTTTGAAAACAAAGGTCTGTAACTGCTTTAAAAAACACATAATTTCACGCTCAAAATACAGAATGACACCACACAACCAAATAGGATTAACTAATGCAAGTGTTTTGTGGGAAATAAAACACCAGTCATAGCTGATTTTTAAAAGTGTATTCAATGAAAGTTGAAATAATGAAATTATTTACAACTGAGATATAGGTTACACCAGGGCCGGCCCTAGGATTTTGATTCTGTTGGGGGGGGGGGGGGGGGTGGTGCTGTTTGATTCTGTCGTGTGGGGGGCGGGGGCCGGGTGGCAGGTTGTGGGGGGCACTGTTGGTTTCTGTCAAGTGAGGGGGGGGGGGGTGAAATCACTTCGTAAAATCCTTCTTACATTACATTGTTATGAAATGTCCTGTTTCCATTCCAACTTTCCATTTATACTGCTATTTCCACGATATGAGGATGAATAACGTAATTACGAAAATAACGTTATTTATCTTAGATAAACATTGCATCGTGTGGCTCCCCCTCGTGGTCGTGTGGCCCCCCCTAGCGGCTGTGGCCCTAAACCACCGCATAGACTGTTTATGCCACGGACCGTTTATTCCCTACCTCCCTGTAATCTCTAAATTGACTGTAAGCTTAGGGTTGTAACTAGGTAGCTGTTTCGTAGTTGACTTAGTTAATGTACTCGTCTTAACTACTGCTTGTATTTTTGCATAGACACGTTGTTGCTGTTCTTGTTTGTGTTAGTGTTAATCAGTTTAACCTACAGTGTCCAAGTTGAACTATGCGGTTGTTCCCTGCACTTGGAACGGTACTTCTCTCTAGGGTTTTCGACACACTTGTTCCTGGTTATGGTTATACACTTTGTTGTACGTCGCTCTGGATAAAAGCGTCTGCCAAATTCCTGTAATGTAATGGGCCATCCCTGACACCGATGAAGGAAAGCAAATCAGAAAAAAAATATTTTAGCGTGTAACATAAAACAAGGTTGCCAATTCTCACGCTTCTGGCGTGTGACACACGCTTTCACCTTCAGTCTCACGCTCACATGCTGCCCAAACAATTCTCACGGCAAAACACTGCGACAGCAACAGAGGTGAACAGGTGAACGTATTATGGTCAAAGTCTTTCTGGTATAGTAATAAACCAAGCGAACGACTTTGACTCTAGAAGATAACTGAGTATTCGAAAACCGGGTGTTTCATGTGGGTGTTTCCATGGAGCTGCATCTTATATTACTCTCTGATTAGTGCGCGATGCATATCTCCGTGTTGATTGGACAGCTGCTCAAGTTCACAGCCGGGAGCTCAGAAGGCATTCAAGCAAGCCAGCCACACTACAACTAATCTGGCATGAACCAAGGTAAGTGACTAGGACAGCCAGTGGTGTAGGTTTCATTTGAACTATTGGGGGGGGGACATTAAGCGGTGGGGTCTGGGGGTCCTCCCCCAGGAAATTTTGAGCGTCAAACACTTCATTTCCTGCATTCTGGTGAATTTTTAATGCACCAATTTGTGCCTTTTCTGCATCAATTTATGGTGGAAATGTAAAGGAAAACACAAAATTCAGGGGGACAAATCAGATATCATAGTTCATTCATTGACAACTAGCTAGCTAACATTGACGTTAGCTGGCATATTGATAGGTAACATTACAAATATAAGATTACCGTAACCATTCTTTCCAAGCACTGTGAGTCACTGACTTTAGCTGATGTTGTCATAAAAGTTTTCCCGACCGTGAGAACTGCCTGGCTTGTTTACATTTTGGACAGATGCTAGTGGATAAATCTATTGCTGTTTCCATCGCAGAACTTTTGACACAAGCAAAATCGGAAGCGATGTCCTACAATTTCTTCTTACCATTTTTATTTCTATAAGGGTTATGGGAAGTGAAGTCCATAGTATGATCGGCTTGAACAATCACCTCTAATTGTTGACTACATATCCCATTTGTGCTTTCGTAAGCTCAAACTTTTCGTGGCCATGGGGCTAAACCATTGCTGTGTGAAGAGGGGAGTCAATAATTCACGTTATGTTTAGAGGCGTTACAGACCTCTCCGCATAATTTTGAAGTCATCTTTTATTGCTGTTGCAGCCTTTATTGTATGAAAGCTTTACATGGGAGAGGGATCAGTTATGGTTGGGGGGGACAATTCGATTCTTTACAAACATTGGGGGGGACACATCCCACTTGGTTCCTACGCCAATGAGGACAGCTTTCAATCATGGATTAATTAATTAACGAACCCAGAGTGTCTGTTATAAACTAACTATATAATATTTGTTTTGAATAAATGCTCTGTAAGTTACAGAGTAAGTTTAAGATAGCTTAAGCTATGTAAACAACTAGCTAGCTTACGTTAGCTGTCTAACGTTAAGTGCACGGCTGAGAGAAGAATGAAAGCAACGCTAAACAATGGTATTCGGTTTTTCTATGCAACTAGTTAGCTAGCTACTATGTATGTTTTCAAGAAAGACCTATCAACTCTGTTATTCCAGATGAGCTTATTGAGATATTTTAAGAAGGCAAAAGAGAGAGAAGTAGATATGATAACAAAGGGAAGCTAAGCCAGAGAAACAAGGGCAGGGCTAGGATGGGGGACCAGTAGTTCTTTGGCCACCAGGAGCCAATATAATGCAGATATGAAAGAAAAATTGTGACCTCAATATCAGTGAAAGTTTTTGTTCAAAAATTGTCAGAGAGCTGCAGCTCTCATATGGTATCTAAAGGGATTCATTGTTTATTTATTTATTCATTTTTTTAATCATTTATTTCAAACGTAATTCATTTGCAGCTCTGACCCTTAATTAGGGTGACATGGCCTACCTTACATCCATTTATACAGCATAACATTTATAAAAGCAACTCTATGCTACATAAATATATTTGTAGCCATTAGCTCTTCACCAGGCACAGAACATGCAATCTTCTGGACACCACCCCAGTGTCCCTAACACTAGCAGCTATATTTCTTTTGAACAGACGCGTCATGCCCATTCAAGCTGGGGAGGCATGTGCCCCACCAGATTTTTGATGTCTGGATTTTTAAATATTTTTATTTTATTATTATTATTTTTTATAATATGTAGTTATGATCATTTTATATTATGAGTCAAACGTATTCTTCTAATTATGTCATAGATCATACCTCAAAAAGTCACTCACCCCCTTTCCCTATGGTATTGTTTTCTTCCAAAAGTTGCAGGATAAAATCGGTTCGCAACAGTAGGTACGCACGCACACAGCACTCTGTTGGAGACTCAAAGCTCTGTTGCGCATCAATGCTGGAGGAGATGTAGGCTACAGCTTAACGGTGTGTTGCTGAAGTGGTTAGTAGAGCATCAATCCCTTTTTCAAACGTGTGAAAATGAAATACAATTAGTTATACATACTTAATTGCATTTGAGAAATATAGGCATAGTTTGCTTTGGAAGATAGTTGGCTAGTACCAGCTAAAGTTAGTAGCCATCCCTCAATCCGGTTGTTTAGCCTTCTGGCTCACTAGCTAGTCGTGACTTGTGATAGCATAGCATCCTATTTAATATTGGTAAAGGAGAGCTGTGTGAATCTTATGGCAGTGAGCTGATTGTTTTTATCACCGCTATCACAGGTCATAGTTAGCAAAACACTGAATTCCATTTGATATCTCAACAAAACAAAAAAAACGACAGAAAGCCCCAGCCCTGTCCTCAGTCAGGAGGTTGATAGTGCAAGAGGTATGTTATCTTAGGTGAGATTTATAGCAATGGGCTATTTTTCCTTCATGGAAATGTATGCATATTTAATTGAAAGATTTGTTCCCTCTTTCATATGACCATTTCAGACCAATCAAGGGATGATGATGATGATGATGATCAGGCAGTTAAAGTTGCTGTGTGAAGCAGGTAAAGATAAGTGAACAGCCTAATGATGATTTTCACAACAACATGACGATGATGATAATAATAATAATTGTGTCATTATTTTCTTTTTTTTCTTGGGAAGGACCCCCATGCCCCCCGCTCTAATTGTGCCCCCCCCCCCCCAGAATTTTGGCTTGCATGACACCCCTGCTATTCAATGTATAAATGTCCCACCCAACATAAATGTTTGTTGTTGGGTCCTGTTCCCTGTTCCCTGTTCCCTGGCATGTTAAACGTTGAGAACGCAATTAATCACATTATTTCATTTAGGCTACGGTGGTCCCCAAAATGCAGATCTATTGCCAGATTCCCCATATACAATCCTATCTTTAATAATTGTAGCCTACTGTGATTAATAATTGCTTTCAGGCTCTTCCATCTGTGTTTACTTTGTTCTGTGGCTCGACTGAACTTATTGACCTCATATTGTGTTTTCATGGTTTTCACTTTTTATTATCAGCATATGCAACCTATGGGTACATTTGCATACACACTAATAACCCCCCCCCCCCCCCCCCCCCCCCAAGTCTGCGATTGTAATGTCGTGGTTGTCCGCCCCCCTCCCCGTCTGCAAAATCTCACTCCAGCCAGCTGACAAAAGTTGGCAACTCTGCATAAAAAGATTCATGTATTTTGTGAAAATGTCAATTTAAATGCCATAAATGGCTATCAGTATCAGGATGCCTTCTTATAAATCATAACAGATGTTAAAAACATGGGCTTATGGCATCCTGGCAAGGGTCTTACTTACTTACTACCATAACTTATTAAGAAAGGTTCCTTCAAGTCGCATCTGACTAAGTCAAGCATAGGGAGGCATCTTATAATCCAGTTCAAATACATTCCATAGCTTCCCAGTGAGAACTGTGTTCAGTCCCACACACTAATGCTGCACTGCCACCACAGGGAACCAACGAGGCCAGGAGGGTTATAGTCAGCAGCGTACAGCACCCCTCATCGCCCATTAGAAATTAGTTTCACCACCTGCGATGCACCAGCCCCTGCTGCTGTCCCCAGTGTGCAGTAGCCACAGTATCTCACAATGGGTTACTGAGCTGAAAAGATGCAGTCTCAGACATTTATTCAGTGGACAAAGGAGATATAGCAGAAAGTTTATTAGATGGGCATATAAAATGTAGCATTATCTTAAAAGGACCATTTAAGCCGCTTAACACTTGTTTTATTAGTTTTTTGCATACACACAGTATCCAAGTATAAAATATAAATAAATTAAAAATACAAAAAAGACAAAAGTAATAGCCTGCTTCCAGACATTTTGGGTACCTCATTTTATGTTTTTTCTAGATAAAATACAAGTTGGAATCAAAAACAATAACAGTACAAATAAATAAAAAATCCAACAAAAAATAGGTATCAATACATCTATAACCACTTCCATTGCCAGCCAATCAAATTCCTTACAACTCCCTAACATAAATGTATTTGTACTACACTAGACTCACTCAGACGCTCACAGACATTCATAGCCAAACATGGCTCGACAAAACACAAAAAGGGGGCAAGGTTTATTTTCTTGAATTGAACACCTCAATAAATGCAAGCATCACACAGGATATTTAATACATGTGCTAAAATTGTTCTTCTCCAGATCAAATATCAATTTAAGTTAATGGTCAACCGATCACCTTTTCCATGTGATTTGGCCAAACATCCATGTGTCTACTAGCAGATGAACTTCACAAAACCGGATGATTTAGGATATTTACAAGGGTGATATATCCTCGTTCACTCTCCGTGGCAGACTGCTTTCAATCACATCCTGATCCAAGCAATATCCTAACAGTTGTTAATAATAATTCCATGCAATGATTTTTTTGTTTAACCTCTTTAGCACAATGCCCCTAGTGGTCGGCACGCCGGCGTGCCTAGATTACTGAACTCAGACATTCAGTGCTACTGCAATCAAAGTATGAGTTAAAAACAGAAACGCTTTGTTTTAGTTTCATTAGTAGACGATACATGACAACTATACTGAATACGAAGTTTCGCAGCGCCCCCATTGTCGCTCTGGTCGTTCATTTAACACGCAGTCCCTGCAGTCTCTCATCTGCAATACCCCCCACCCCATGACATAATGGACAATATTGTCTATCTGGGCATTCATAAAAATATTTTTTCACCACTCAAAAACCAGATTCTGTCATAGCAACAAATAAACCCGACAATAGCCCTAAGATATGCCAATACAGCAGTGAAAACGCTGCTCACTGAATAACGAAATAAATGAGGCAAAGTTTTAAAAAATGATGTCATTCTACAGTCAATGTCTGGGACTAAATATTGAACAAATACACAACCTTACCATTGGTTTTATGCATAGAGATGTCCCTTTTGAGACTGAGTGGTCATATATTGTCTTGGACAATCCGTTTGCATTTGTGGCACCTGGGTATCTTTCAAAATAGCTGTGCGTAATACCACACCTGTTGTTTATGGTGTTGTCACCCTTTTTAATACAGTCTGGCTTGACTGTATTAAAAAATGTATAACATGTCTAATTTTGCATTTGGAATAGCGTTTTATAGGTCAGCGTAACCAAAGATTTTCTCATGATCGCATTCACTTACGAATTCACTCTGTGGTAGCAGTAAAAGACACTGCACCTAACGAAATGTTGTCAATGATTTTACGTAATTTCTTGTAAAATACTATTATTATTGAGGACTTCTGGGCATAGCTAAGCCATATGTTTGCTGATAGACCTATCTGACATCGTTTTCTGGTGTAAGACAGAAGAGGATTGAACTGTATCATTGATTTACTATCTCTGTCTCCATCTACTGAACACAGATAAAATTTCACCATTGCTATGTAAGTAATACTGCTCAAAATATTTCAGTTATACACGTTATTTTTTAAATTAAGTGTCTTTAAATAGGTTAGTGGTATTATATAATGTGGATATTTCACACTGTAATGTAAGCGTTAGTTAGTAGTGTAATAGTTTTTGTGATGCGTGCAACAGTGATGATGAGAGTGTTGGAACATTGCCAAACCATGGTGGATTGTTGAAAATTGTTTTCATATCATCCCATCCCCATACAACACGTGTCAAACTCAAGGCCCGCGGGCCAGATGTGGCCCGCCACGGCATTTTATGTGGCCCGCGAGTGCTTAATTGGTCTTAAAATCTGAATTAAAATAGGTCTATGCTGCTTTAAAGCATGCATTGACCATAAACTACATTTCCCACAATGCATGGTGATTGTTACCCACGAAGTGACGGCATCCCGCCACTAGATCGCAGGTGTTTAATTAATGCTACAAGTGAAATTGAGAATATCCACAAATGATCCCGAAATGTCCAGGAAGAGAAAAATTGATGCAGATGGAAGGCAGTTTCAAGAAAGATGGGAAGGCGAATACATGTTTGTGCTTCAAGGAGAAAAACCGGTATGTCTTTTGTGTTATGAGGCGGTGTCGGTCATCAAAGAGTACAATCTACGTCGACGCTTTGACACCAAACACGGAGCCAAGTATGCCAAAGTTAGCCTTCATGAAAAACAACAAATTGTCAAAGAACTAAAAGGCAAACTGCGATCGCAGCAGAATTTGTTCACCAAAGCCACAACCAAAAACGATGCAGCAGTGAAAGCTAGCTTTATGGTGGCTGAAGAAATCGCCCGCGCTTCAAAGTCTTTTTCAGAGGGTGCGTTTTTGAAGCAGTGCATGCTGAAGGTGTGTGAGCAGGTGTGCCCCGACCAGATACAGACTTTTAAAAATGTCAGTTTGTCAAGAAACACCATTGCGGACCGAGTCAAGGAGCTAGCAGCAAACCTGTCAACACAGCTGGCCGAAGAGTCACGCAGTTACACCGCTTTTTCATTAGCGGTTGATGAAAGCACAGACAACACGGATATGGCACAGCTATCCATTTTTATTAGAGGCGTGAAGTCAGACCTCTCTGTCACCGAGGAGCTCTTGGATGTAGCTGCCATGCATGGGACCACAACGGGACGGGACATTTATGATGCGGTGGAGAAGTCCGTAAGTAAAACTGGATTGCCCTGGGAAAATTTGGTGGGATTAACTACAGATGGTGCACCTGCAATGTGTGGAGGAAAAGCGGGCTTGGTTGGACTAATGAAGGAGAAAATGCAAAAAAGTAACTGTCACACGCCTCTGATAACGTATCATTGCATTATCCATCAAGAAGCTTTGTGTGGAAAGTTGCTGGGGATGGATGATACCACGGTCATGAAAACAGTGAACTTCATTCGGGCGCGTGGCCTGAATCACCGCCAGTTCCAGCTGTTCTTGCAGGAGATGGGCTCGGAGTACGGAGACGTGCCGTACCATACAGAAGTGAGGTGGCTGAGTAGGAGCAAAATCCTCAAACGATTTTTTGAGCTTAGGGAAGATATTGCTCTTTTCATGCAGAGTAAAGGAAAACCCTTGTCCGAACTGTCAGATCCAAACTGGCTGTGTGATTTTGCTATGTTATGTGACATAACTGAGCATCTCGCCCAACTGAATCAGAAGCTGCAGGGACGCAAACAAGTCATCACGCAGATGTCCGACATGATCACATGTTTCCAGCGTAAACTTGACCTATGGAAGTGCCAAGTGGAACAGGACAATCTTGCCCACTTTTCTGTTTGTCAGAGCATCTCAGCCTCAGTTCCCGATGCTTTTTCATGTGCCCGGTTGGCTACCAAACTGAGCCGGTTAATGAATGAGTTTGATCGGCGCTTCTCTGACTTCAAAGCACAGCACTCGGGCTTTGCCATCTTTGCCAGTCCTTTCACCACCGACGTCAGCAGTGCACCCCAACACCTTCAGCTGGAGTCAATCGAGCTTCAAAGCGACAGTGGCCTGAGAGCAAAGTTCCAGGATGCTGCAATTGAGGACTTTTACCGTCTACTGCCCCCTGGTGTGATGCCACAGCTTCGACTTCATGCTGCCCGTGTTCTGTCTATGTTTGGGAGCACCTATCTGTGCGAACAGATGTTTTCAATAATGAATCTAAACAAAACCAAGCACAGATCACGCATCACTGATGACAACCTCCACGCTGTTTTACGGATTGCCACAGCACAAGAGCTAAAACCAGACATTGACACACTGGCCAAAGGAAAACGGTGTCAGACATCTGGCCAGAAAACACATAGGTAAGTATTTTTAAAAACCTAATTAAAATATGATAAAATGTATTTCAACCAAAAATAAGAATAGTTAAACTGAGTGCAATTTAGTGATTGTTCTTGCATTTTGTTTTGTGTTTGTTGTTTTCAGAACATGATCAATGGATGAGGATGGTGGAGGGGATCCACTTGGTGTGTTCAAGGACAGGGAGCATATCCTCATCATTTTCAACTCATAGTTGTGAACTGAGACAACCCTATTTTATTATTTTGAGTTTATTACATATACTGCTTTTTGTGTAGTAATGTATTTGTTGTTTACAGGTTTATGCAGACAAATGTTTACTCCTGCAAGGCTGTGTGCAGCCATTTGTTTTTGTAAAATGCTACATCTGTCACACATGTTCTTAGCAGCTCACTATAGTTGGTTGTACGTTATTCTGACCCTCTCGACTGTGACAAAATTTTTTTGAAGAAAGTTAATGTCTTAACTTGTGTTTTAATATTTTTCTGTGAATAGTTTGATCATTGATAAATAAAGTAATGTGGGTTTCTTAACCTGATAAATTAAAAGGATTTATGTTATAGTAACAGAGCAACAAGCAAACACTTTTTTTTACATCTATGCAAATGCATATGTAATATTTGTAACTTTAAGTAATAAATACAGAAAGTTATTTAACAATATATTACGGAGTAGTTACATTTATTTTACATTATATTTGGTGACATTTAGTTACATTTATACTGTCTTACAGTTACATCTGGCCCTTTGAGGGCAACCATTATGCTGATGTGGCCCTCGGTAAAAATGAGTTTGACACCCCTGCCATACAAGAAAACATACGAGAGTACAGAGTACAGTCAGAAATACATTCAAGGGTTAATTATTACACATTTAGGTACTATACAGCATTGTGACAATATTTTTTGCATTATTTTTAAATCTTATATCAATGCTTCATGTTAAACCTTCATAAGGGGCTCATTTATATTCTTTACAATGGACAAAAAGCATTATATTCCTTTTTGGAGAGATTTTGGATATGTTTCTGGACCGCTAGCTATTTTAGACCACCGTACTGACAGAAAGCTTGTAATTACCACTTGAAAATGATGCAACAGTGAGTTTCTTGAGTAAAAACAGTTGATTTGTTTTGAAATACGTGAATTTGTTGTGATTTACAGCAATTAATAATTTAGACATTTCTCTGTGTTGTTCACATCTGGAGTTATAAAGCTTTAAATAGGGCAAGGGCAAAATGGGCAAGGATTGGCCAGAGTTGGCATGTGCACTAAGGGAAAGAAAGTATACATGGACATCGAAAACAAATGGAGACAACATAAAAAACTGTTTTTATTTCTAATTTGGCGAACTGATGCACATGGCTCAAATACATAAAGCATATGTTTTTCCACATATTCAAATCAGCATAGGTGTCAAGCCAGTCTTGATACATATTTGGCATATTTCTTAATATTGCTTTTATCAAACATATATTGACTGTACATAGCCTAATTCCAGTGTTCCAATTGTTCATATACAAAAACAAGCTCAAACACATTTTGTAGATCACTGATGTAGAATAATATGATAGTAACTTTGAATTATGATCATGGACTATGAACGAAACAGTGACAGAAAATGTTAAAGTTGCCCAGTAACCCAGAGTCCAGTACTGCTGGTTAATTTTCTTCTCACCACGCATCAGCCTGTAGTCTGGTCACAATGCTGACCAATACAATTTGCTACAGCTGGTTTATCAACTCAAAATTCACTTCAGGAAGGCCACTTGACTCTGGGAGTTGCGTGTGACAAATCCTCATTTTGACACTCTCTCCAAACATCATGTACGTTACCAACTGCCAAGCTCCAGCAGTTGTACTCAAGATTACAAATCTCTTGATCTCTGGCATCCAAATTGCTTTCTAGTTTGATGCTCATCTTGCATCTTTTCTTTATGAAACAGTTTATCTGCTGTCACGAATCCCACTAACTCATAATTTCTTCATCTGGGTTTTTTTTTCTCATGCCATGTCACTAACTCTCCTGTCATTCCAGATACTGCCACTCCCTCTTGCCATGCAATCGCCTCATTCTCCTAGCAGGGATGGTGAGTTTATATTTTGTTTTCTGTTTCGTTTTTTTTTTCTTCAATTTCGTATTTATTATTT
This sequence comes from Anguilla anguilla, assembly GCF_013347855.1. Lineage (NCBI taxonomy): Eukaryota > Metazoa > Chordata > Actinopteri > Anguilliformes > Anguillidae > Anguilla > Anguilla anguilla. The sequence goes on from NC_049209.1 coordinate 36,620,311, forward strand.
GAAATATGTATTATTATTCTATCTGTCTCTGAGGCGCTCTGAAATGTGCATTCTCTGCTAAGCTGAGCAATGGTTTGGAATGTGTCTGACACCTTTTTTTTCTCAGGGAACTGCTATCAGCACATCAATGCACTGCCCCGCCTCCAATCCCCTCAGCTTTGCCATCATCCCTTGTAACTCCAACAGCAGTTAAAATAATATAGTAATAATAAAGTAAAAATAAAGTAATATTTTTGTTTTCTTTGTAGTTTACTATGGGATATATCAGAGGACAAAGAGGAAGTTCAAAAACAAAGAAAATTTTTTATTTATTTTTATTTATGGTATATAGTTCTTGGGTGTTAGTTATATATATATATATACACACACACACACACACACACACACACACACTGTATATAAATGATGTGCGGTCAGGGGAGGCAGGGGAGGCAGAGCCTCACCTGTCATACTCCAATGATAATAGCTGTCATGAAAAGTAAAAATAAATAAATAAATAATAATAAAATAAATATTAAGATTTTTCCACTGATCTGTGTTACAAATATAATTTCTGCATGATTCCAATCGTTTTTTATTGTCGAAATCGCCTAATTTTCGGAGCTCCACTGCAAATACAGGGAGAGACGAGAGGTGAGGCAGCGACGAGCTCAGCCTACCCTCTGATTGCGCAACCCCTCAGAAACTGGATGGAGCGCGAGCAATAAGCGTGTGCCTGTTACTATCTTTAGTCTCTATATGTCACCAATGTTTCTAGACCCCTTCATTACATGTCCTTGCCTTCCATAGTCCATTGCAGGTAACTGCAATGAAAAAGCACCAGGGGAGGCAGCTATCACATCTGCCTCACTGAGGGGGGCATGTCTTGAGCCCATGTAATTGACGCTGTCCCTCCACGTTAATGTTACTTCAAGCTAACCTGACGCGCCAGATGGTTTGCTACACAAATCTCAGGATCGTTTAGCTAGCTAGCTAGCAAAAAGTTTCCAGTGGCTGTAAAATGGATAACGTTATATCTAACCTTAAAAAACAGGAAGCATGGCTGGATTATGGACCGGGCCAGTGGGGCCAGTGCCCCGGGGCCTCGGACTGCCAGGGGACCTCCAAGCCCCAGGCCGCGCGCGGTGGCCCAAGACTTCCGAAGGAAGCTGAACGCCAGGGCCCTCAGTGCGCACAGCGCAAGCTGACCACTAGGCCCCTGGGTGCTTATAACGTGAGCTAACCACTAGGGCCCCCCAGAATCCTCAGCGCTTACAATGTAAGGGTCCCCGGGCTCCTTGGTGTTTAAAATGTGAGCTCACCACTAGGGCCCTCCAGAACCCTCAGTGCTTACAATGTGAGGCCCCCAGACCCCTTGGTGGTTAAAACGTGAGCTGACCACTACTACCCCCCAGACCCCTCGCCGCTTACAATGTGAGGGCCCCCAGACCCCTTGGTGTTTAACCCTCTGGGGTCGAGAGCTCCGCCGGCGGAGCTCGACAAGATGAAATTAACTTTTGTTTCTATTTGGATGATTAATTTCACGTGCTGTTATTATACAGACGCAACAAAAACATTGACAGAAACCTTAGAATCGCGACTTTCCAATGCGCCCATTGGCAAATAATATACATTGTTTTAAATGTTCCAAATTTGATTAATTAGATCATGTATGCTTCGCTAAACTTTACTCATTACTATGTGAATTTCGCTCAGCAGGAAGTCCGCCCAAATCGCATTCACATGTTAACAACATTATAATTACTCTCCATAGAAGGAGACTAAAGGAGGGGCAATGCGAGATCCATGTGAGAAATGTCTGCGAAAGCGGGATAGAATGTCACAGAGTGTCGCCTAATTCACTTCTTTTGAGGTGAACATTTCGTTTAATTTTGGTAAATTGTCCGTCCGGAAGCCGACACTGATGAAGAGCGGTGTCATTTCGAACAGCGAACTGATCCAGCTGAGGATCAACTTCATGCGTAAGTATATTTCTTATGATCATATTGGTAAATATGTGTACTGTATTGCAACGTATCTGTGTATTTGTAGGAATATCCAGCAATGTGCGCGTTTGTAAATTCCCACACTACGAACGATTCGAACTATTGCATCTCAAAATTATAGGCTAGGCTCTCTGCGTCTGGTTGTGTTAGAAGTATCAGGTAGACTGTATGTTTTTCGATCATATTCGTAATAAATAGCTCATGCCTGGCGTGTAGTGGCGTGGCTAGGATTCTAAAACTGATGTCCTTGCACAATCGATATTAGCATACTCTAAGTAAGTTCGGGAAATAGCAATAAAATAACCACTTAGCTAAACAGACCTAGCCTAGTTCAGATTGAGGCATTGTTATTGATGAGTTGCGTGTAGTTTAGTTGGAATATCAATGTTTATTTAGTTTAGCTAATGTTTTTTCGTTGATAGCTTGCATTATTTGTAAATGTGTGCTGTATTACATTCTCTGTGTGTTTGTAGGAATATTCACTAATATGCGCGCTTGTAAATTCCCACACTACGAATGATTCTAACCATTGCTTCTCAAAATTATAGGCTACCTCTCTGCCTCTGGTTGTGTTTGTTTGGTTCTTTGTTTGTATATGAAAAATTTGTTTGTTGAAAAATAGTTGTCACAACACTAACTTTTAGCAATTTATTTTATATTTCTCATTGGATTTGCTAAAATATTTTGTCATCTTTTGATACCCAAGACCTTGAAGAACACATTTCAGTGACCAAAAGTCTTATTCACAATTGTTTAGTGTGTTTTATTACAACATTCCTGTGCATGTTCAAAACTACTGTTTACAGTTTGTGTGTTTATAGAGCAGTTTACAATCCACACATTATTATGACCTACTTACTGCTGCCATATTGTTGTAGCTGAGTTTGTGCTGAAAACAAAGATATGAAACACTTTGGAATCACTGTATATAAAGTTGATGAAATTTACACAAATGTCAGAGCATCGCACAATCACCAGTGTGCCTCATTTTACCCTTAGACCCCAGAGAGTTAAAATGTAAGCTGACCACTAGGGCCCCTGGGCCCTTCGGTGCTTACCATGTGAGGGCCCCTGGGCCCCTCATCGCTTACAGTGTGTTAACAGAAATTAGTTAGCCCATAGGCGTAGATTTCGGGGGGATGCAGGGGATACGTCCCCCTCAATATTTAGAACACATGCATTTGTCCCCCCCAATAAAAACATGAAAGAAGCATTTCCACCATAAATTGATGCAGAAAAGGCACAAATTGGTGCATAAAAATTCACCAGAATGCAGGAAATTAAGTGTTTGACACTCAGAATTTTGTGGGGGAGTACCCCCAGACCCCCCGCTTAATGTCCCCCCCTAATGTTCAAACAAAACCTACGCCACTGAGTTAACGACCTGCCATTTTTGCCAGCCAGCTGCCCTTACAACCAAATTAACTGCACTAAAAAGCCAGCGAGTTCACTATCAGCCTAAAACTCAGCTGTCTAACTAGTTAGGTGGCACACAACTTAACAAGTTAGTTAGGTGGCATTTGTTTGCGGGTCATCTGTGTGAAAGGGGTAGCTAGCTACTGTGGGTTGAATAAATGTTAAAACAGCATGCCAGTCATGATGCTTAAATCAAAGCTACTAGCTAGCTAACTATTAGTGCTATTAGTTCAAAACTATTATTTGTTCAAAACATAGGATGCTGTGGCCTTGGGAATAAAAACCTCATTAAGAGCTTATTAGCTAGCCAAAATGAACACGTATGCTAAATGCACATTGTGGTGTTGTTACACACTAGCACACTGTTTAGTGGTTATCATTTAATGTTGTTGGGGGGGGGGGGCCTTCAAAAGACATGTGTCCAGGGGCCTCACGGGACCATGATCCGGCCCTGACAGGGAGTGATAAAGAATGGAAGACCAATGTCTGAGCTTAAGGACCTACTTCAAACGAAGGGACAGAAAATAACACGGTTGTTTCAAATGGAGTGGTACCAACGAAAAGACTGGCTGTGTGGCTGTGCTAAGAAGAATCACCTTTACTGCTTTCCCTGCCTTCTGTTCTCCATTACCGACAACGTTTGGACTAACACGGGATTTTGTGACTTGAAAAATCTACCAAGGAGCCTCAACAAACATGAAAAATCGACAACTCACATTCAAAGCCAAATTGCTTTAAAAACTTTTGGAACCTCAAGGATAGATCTGGCTTTGAATGAACAGCGGCGATTAAATATCAGCATCCACAATGCTAAGGTAAAGGAGACCTTATTAATGCAACCTGCTTCCTAGCCAAACAGGAATTAGCATTTCATGGTAACGATCAGAGTGCAAGCTCTTCTAATCGTGTCAACTATGTGGAGCTATTACATGCTTTTGCTGAGAAAGATGAAAAGTTAGCTAGACATTTGGAGACATTCACTGTGTTGTCTGGCTTATCAAACAGAATACAGAACGATTTAATCGAAGCAGTCTGTGATGTAATCCGAAATGATATCAAAGGGGAAATTAATGCAGCCCAGTTTGTTGCAGTCGAAGTAGACGAGACAATGGATGTCACAAACGAAGCCCAGGTCTCTGTGATTTTGCGTTATGGGGCTAAAAGTGAGGTGAGGGAGGCATTCTTGGGATTTGATGATGTGAGTGATGACAGACGAGCACTGGCTATTGCTGATTAAGTTTTGGGAGTGTTGGAGAAATACAATTGCGTTGAAATTCTGGTATCTCAGACTTACGACAGAGCATCTGTGATGGCATCATATCCAAATGGGGTGCAGGCCAAGTTAAAGAAAAGGTACCTGAAGTCACGTTTACCCATTGTTATGCACACAAATTGAACCTAGTGCTTTCGCATTCAGCTAAAAGTATGCCTGAGTGTAAAACGTTTTTTTAAAACAGTTGAGGGACTTGCGACGTTTATCAATAAGCCGACCAAGCGCACCCACCTACTGGACAATGTTGTGAAGCAACGTTTACCAAGAGCAGCACCCACGAGATGGAGCTCAAATTCTAGACTAGTGCAGACGATGAGCATGTACCAATCTGATCTACGTGCTGTGTTCCAAATTATGAGCGAAAATCCCAATGGTTGGGACAATGACACCCTGATGATGGCCGCCGGATATGATCTCTGGCTGTCAAAAGCATCAACCTGCTTTTTCATGATGGCATATGAGGGCATTTTTAATGAAACTGAAGCACTCTTTCGTGTGCTGCAAAATAAAGTAATGGACATTGGATTCTGCTGTGCGCAAATCCGTGACACAAGGAGAGTTGTGGAACGCCAGAGACAAGAGTTTGACCGTTTCTATGATCGTTTCAAGCAGAAATGTGTCCCACTTGGCCTGACAGACAATGCCCGAAGTAAACAGCCGATCAGAGATGAGAGGAAAGGAATGTTTTATAACATTCTGGACAATATCAGTGTTCAAATGAAAGCTAGGTTTGATCATTTTAGTTAGCTAACTTTCCTTGGTTTGGTCGATTGCACAAAATTTTATGAAATGTCACAACATTTCGATGACACCAAACTGCAGAGCCTATCAAAATATGCAAGGTACTTTGACTTTGTTAGACTAAAGGCTGATCTTATCGGATTGTATAGTTCACAAATGGTGAGGAACGAATGCAAATCACCCAGACAGCTCCTCAGCTTTTTGGCCCACAATGATCTGCTGCAGATCGTTCCTGAGGCGACAAAGTTACTCCAGCTGGTGCTCAATATACCAGCTACAACAGCGCCCATTGAAAATCGTTCTCTGCTTTGAAACGACTCAAAACTTACAGTCGGAATCAGACTGACCAAGGACAACTTTCATCCCCGGCAATCATCTCTATTGAGACGGAGAGACTTTTAAAACTAAAAGAAAATAAAGAGGACTTCTACAACAAAGTTACTGACATCTTTGTCCAGAAGGATAGGCAAATGGACTTCATTTACAAGTAAAGGTAAGACCATGCAATATATATTTTCATTTGTGTTGAATGAGTATGAATAGTGGAACTGCATTTGCCTATAAAATGTGAATTGAATACGTACCTGTATGCGTGTGTTGTAAAGAATGCTGATATGAAATATGAAACATACGGTTGCCTAACCAATAGTCATTGTGCAACCTGCCAATTGAATGGTGAATTTAAGCTACCTCTATCAGGTTCATATGTGTGTAAATCTGGCTCTGATACTAGCCAGTGCCTCCCCAGCCATTGACCTCACCGCACGTCACTGGTGTGTGTATATATACACTCACCGGCCACTTTATAAGGTACACCTTGCTAGTACCGGGTTGTCTTCTGCTGCTGTAGTCCATCTGCTTCAAGGTTCGACATGTTGTGCGTTCAGAGATGCTCTTCTGCATACCTCAGTTGTAACAAGTGGTTATTTGAGTTACTGTTGCCTTTCTATCAGCTCGAATCACTCTGGTCATTCTCCTCTGACCTCTGCCATCAACAAGGCATTTTTGCCTAGAGAACTGCCGCTCACTGGATATTTTCTCTTTTTCGGACCATTCTCTGTAAACCCTAGAGATGGTTGTGCGTGAAAATCCCAGTAGCCTAGAGCAGCAGTTTCTGAAATACTCAAACCAGCCCGTCTGGCACCAACAACCATGCCACGTTCAAAGTCACTTAAATCACCTTTCTTCCCCATTCTGATGCTTGGTTTGAACTTCAGCAGATTGTCTTGACCATGTCTACATGCCTAATGCATTGAGTTTCTGCCACGTGATTGGCTGATTAGATATTTGCGTTAAAGAGCAGTCAAACAGGTGTACCTAATAAAGTGGCCGGTGAGTGTATATGTATATATATTGTATTTCAATTGTGCTTTTGGAATAAATAAAAATTTCTATCAACATTTTTAGGTTTAGTGTCCTTTCTGGTGCAAGACTCAGGTGCCAGGCACTTCATGTTCATAATGCCACATTGTAAAGCAATGGCAAGTTAAATTGACATGATATTTGGTGTGGGTATTACATACACCCTAGACTTACATTGCAGGGTGTTCTCATTGTGGTGAGACATGTACTTTTGGAAATACATTACAAGAAATACTTTTTTTCATAAAATGTAAATTGTTTTTGATTTGAACTGCTATTTCTGATTATCTAACTCTTAGAACTAGAATTGTTTGGTAGATTGGGTTGCTGAAAGGCTTCTGATAAAACTGGTATGTAATACTTGGGGCTTCTTCTTAAGTCACAGACACATCCATTGATGTGATTTCCTTAGAGCGCATAACGCTCTGGACATTTTTTTTCAAGGCTGAAACGCAATATCTTGGTTCTATTGTGTGCTGAGAGCTGTATGTGCCACCCAGCCTTTACCTGAACTGAGATTAGAGGCTGTGGATTGCCAGCAATGCTTCCAATGTGTAAAAGCTCACTTTCCCAATGCATTTTCCCCTCTTAAAATGCTTCCTTTCTATGACACCTGCTTCACTTACAGCTTATTAATTCATTCCTGAGGCACCAGAGCAATCCTGACTGTCTGTCTGCATCTCAGAGGCAAAAAGACATTTTCGCATCTTGTTTAAAAAGATATACAAACCAAACTCCTGTTTCAGTTACAGTTAAGGCTACCTCCTTGAGGAAAAGTATTTTATTCCTCAGTGCAGAATGGCCACTCACAAATGAAAGCCCATCATTGCAACAATTCCTGTCACACTGAGAGGGTACTGGCTAGCACGTATATATCCACCTGGGGCTTGTTTGAACTCTGCAATTTACCATCTGATCTGCAATGACTGCATTGGAGGACTACACATCTTCTGCAGCTGGAACTAATAAACTGCAGGCATCCAGTTGACCAGAGGATTCAATACAGCCTGATAAACCAAAGAATACTCTTCAAACTGAAACCCTTCATCCCTGGGCCATGACACTATGACTAATCATAATTCACACTGCTGGTGTCGCAACCACAGCCAGCACTCACAGGATCGTGATTTGATTGTGGACCATGGGGCACAACACTGCAGAGACTTGATATAGCACATGCCTAACAACATCTAATTTGTTTTAAAATTAGATGAGCGTATCCCTTCTGTGTTTAGCTTCAACATACAGTTGAGGCCAAACCTTTACATACACCTAGGCTAAAAATATTCAAACTCAGTTTTTCACAACTCTGCACATTCCATGTTACCATACATTTATTTTGGCAAGTCAATTAGGGCATCTACTTTGTTCACATCACAGGTAATTTTAAAACAATCGATTAGAGACAGATTTATTTCAGCTTTAATTCATATATCAGAATTTCAGTGGGTCAAAAGTTTACATACACCAAGTTGACTGCCTCTTTAAACAGTCTGGAAGATTCCATAAATTGATGTAATGGCTTTTTAGAAGCTTCTGACTGGCCAATTGTCATAATTAGGAGTCAATTGGCACCTGTGGCTGTATTTAAGGGCCTACCTTTAGAACCACTGCCTTTTTGCCCATGATACCATGGGAAAATCCAAGCAACTCAGCCAAGACCTCAGAAAAAAAATTGTGGACCTGCACAATTTCCTCCTAAGAGTAATTTCCAAACAACTGAAGGTACCACAAGCATCTGTACAAACAATTGTATGCAAATATAAAAATCTTGGGACCACACAGACAGTGCATCATTCAGGAAGAAACTAACTTTGGTCTGAAAGGTTCAACTGAACCCCAAGACAACAATAAAGGAACCAGTGAAGGAGTTGGAGGCATCAGGTACTAGAGTATCTACATCCACCATTAAGAAAATCCTACATCGCCATGGCCCGAAAGGCTGTCGCGCAAAGAAGAAGCCCCTACTCCAAGACCGGCATAAAAAAGCCAGAAGTTTGCAGGTGATCACCAGGACGAAGACCTAGCCTTTTGGAGGATTGTTCTCTGGTCAGATGAAACAAAATTTGAACTGTTTGGCCATAATGAGCTGCGCTATGTATGGAGGAAAAAGGGTGAGACTTTTAATCCGAAGCACACCATCCCAACTGTGAAGCATGGGAGTGGCAGCATCATGTTGTGGGTCTGTTTTGCTGGAGAAGGGACTGGTGCACTTCAGAAAATAGGAAGGAGGATTACCTAGAAATACTGAAGTAACACCTCAAGACATCAGCTAGAATATTCAAACTTGGTCGTAACTGGGTCTTCCAGCAGGACAATGATCCTAAGCATACCTCCAAAGTTGTAACAAAATGGCTTAAAGACAACAAAATGAAAGTGCTGGAGTGGCCATCGCAAAGCCCTGACCTGCATCCGATAGAACATTTGTGGACTGAACTGGAAAAGCATGTCCGAGCAAGGAGGCCCACACACCTGACTGAGTTACACCAGTTCTGTCAGGAGGAATGGGCAAAAATTCCAGCAGAGTACTGTGAGAAGTTTGTGGAAGGCTACCCCAAGCATTTGATTCAAGGTAAGCAATTAAAAGGCAATGCCACCAAATACTAACAAAGTGTATGTAAACGTTTGATCCACTGAAAATATGAAATAGTACATAAAAGCTAAACTAAATCTGTCTCTTAGCTGTTATTTTGAAATTACCTCTTATGGAGATAAAGTAGATACCCTAATTGACTTAACACAGGAAGTATGGTAACATGAAATGTGTGGAGTTGTGAAAAATTGAGTTTGAATGTCTTTAGGTTTATGTAAACTTTTGGTCTCAACTGTAAGCAAAACAGTTAGCAAAGCAGTTTGCCAATTGTTTGCTTACAATTAAAGACACCAGCTGGCTGAACTGACCAAATTATTAATAACTAACAAGATTATGAAAAACCACCCAGAATTAGCAATAAATGAGAGGAAACATGGATCAGCTTTAAAATGGAACAAATCTTAAGTGACATCCAATATACTACTTTCTCCATCCACACAAAAATGTACACCACACTGTTACAACTGTAAGAGACCAAAACTGTACCTGTTGAAACATTCTTTGGGTCCATGCCATAGACTCCGCTCTCGATTCTTATACAGTACAGGATTTTCCACTTTTTCCCAACTGGCAGTTCCTACTGGCATCTACCAATGCTTCTGACACAAAGCTAACAGATCACACTGGAGGTTACAGTGCCTTTGGAAAGTATTCAGACCCTTGCACTTTTTCCACATTTTTTTTTACGTTGATATTTCAGTTTTTTATTTTTAATAAATTTGCACAAATTTCTGAAAACTTGTTTTCACTTTGTCATTATGGGGTATTGTGTGCAGACTGATAAGAATAAAAATTATTTTAATCCATTTTATAATAAGGCTGCAATGTAACATAATGTGGAAAAAGTGAAGGGGTCTGAATACTTTCTGAAGGCACTGTAACCTCCAGTGTGATCTGTTAGCTTTGTGTCAGATGCATTGGTAGATGCCAGTAGGAACATAGTATCACTGCACTGCTCTGATGTTGGCATTCACTGCATTTTGAAAATGGCTCTTGACATTCTTGCAAAAAGCTGCAATGGGGTCTTGGGGGAGGGGAATACACTTGTATTGTGAGGTGTACTGTTACTCTGCTGTCCTGAAGCCTTTCTGTTGCGTGCATGTAAAATTCATTTTTACATGCACGCTGTTCAACTCGCTGTCAAAACAGTCGGAACTGTCAAGATCTCCTCAGCTACCTCGCTCCCCCCAGACATGTTGTAAATTAATTCTAAGTTGGGCAACTCCCTTCGTGAGTGCAGAGGCACTGGAGTTAGACAGCAAAAAAAAATGTTCTACAACTTAATCTTTCCCCAGAGAGAAAATGAATATCACAAATTACTGAATATTGTAGTGGGGAAGGGGAGCTTGTTCTGAACATGGGATGCTTTCACTTATTTTTGATATTCCATAGAATGAAAACTGTTCCATTGGATGTGATTTGTATACTGCTTGCAGGCTGTTTTAACAGAGATTAATATATAGCAAATGTGCCAAGTCACCATTAATTTTAAGTGATGTACACTAGTTCAAACAGCACACTGCTCTCAGAAGAAAGGTAATGGAATTGGAAGACAGACAGACACACACACACACACACACATACACAAACAAACACTTTATACAGTAGCATGCAATCTCATACAGCCTAAAAACTGTCCACATGATCCTTGGCACAGGCTCTGCCCTACATTAAGTAATTGGCCACTTTTTCTCATTCCATTCTCAATGCTGCTGAAAGGTTAGTACTGAAATCACTCTTACCCTAAGTACCACTTTCACAGGTGTAGTGGAGGCTTGGGCCATGAAAATAGCACTGTAAATGAGCAAGGAATGGGGAATGATGTTCCCAGACCTAAATAATTCATCAATTCCAATCAGAGGAATGTGCATAAAGAAAGAAAGGGAAAATCACAGAAACCTGTCATGAATGCATTCTCATACTTTTCATTTTGTTGAGGAAATTCTAAATTAATCATTTTGTCTTCAATTCATGAAGTGTTCAATCCTCGCTTAGATTTAGGAAATTAGTCACTGTGAATCCATATTAGTATGAAAAATTAATACTTAATTGCAAGGCAACAGAAGGAGGCTACATTTTGCATTAAGTCCACACTTAGCAAGAAACACAGAAATTTTCACCTCCACAACAAAGTAAGATTTTGCATTTTTTTGCAGCTGAGATGGACAGAAAAATCTGCCTTAAATGCCCAGCCAGTATTGAAAGTAGCCTCTGATTTTAATTTGTATAGTAAAGCATGTTCTTATTTCAACCAGGATCTATCAGTGCTCAATGAATGTATCATGCTGGTTGTCATTTCAAGTAGCTGCACATGCACCAAAACCAACTCATTTTAATACTGCTGTCCTAATTTTCAAACAAGAATGCATATATACATCTGTTCAGCATTTTATTTCATGTAATTACCTTTGTTGTACATTAGGCTAAGGCTCTGTGGTATGACTGATCAGTATTAGGAACGTAAACAGGGACAAATCCTTCTTTCCATTTTCAAAATACTATCAGCATTTAGGAAAGAAGGGATATGTCAGGCAGAGCTTTCAATATGATGAATGACAGCTCACCCCATTATATTTACAATATACTAAAATGGCTTGGAGATGCTGCTATGGTGATGCCACTCAAGCCTTCCAAGCTAAATTAAAGAAGTCATCCTTTAAAGGTGCCATTACTCATCCTCACTGGTAATGTCCCTGACAAAACAAGAAGATGTTTGATGTGATTAGCAAAAGACAGAGCTGGGGGGGTTGGAGGAGTCTGGTTATGAAGAGTATTTTCATGGGCATGCAGGATTTACTTTGCATGTCAATGCAAATAACAACATTGCAATAACAACTTTGGCTTCCAAGCTAATCTTAACATTGTACAGTACGGTAGTGTACAGACTTTGCTTTCTCTGTTAAGAAAACTTAAGGATTTGCTCCCACTTCTCCCCCCATTTTCAACAAAAGAAAATTGAGAACATATTACGACCCAAAGGAATGGCTCATAGGACCTCTCCTCAAAAGTGTGGGAGGAATAAACTATTGTGGTTCACATCAGAGCTGACCAATAGCTTTGAAGGTGGGATGGACTTGGCATGGGTTGACAGAATTAATACAGTATATGTAGGAGTCCAACATACACAGTAGCTGATTTTCTCTCCTATTCAAATTATTAGCTTCCCTTTGACAGAGTGCCAAGGAGCTCTCTTTGTTCCTGACATCAAGGCCCTGGACTACATCTGGCCTGCCCTTGTGATGAGACATAAGAGACAATGTCAAACATCTGGACTGGAGTCTTCACTCCATTACTCGCAAGGGAAGATTCAGAGTAAACCTGAGGTTGCCTAGCGGGAACCTCAGCCCAGTTAACCCAGTAAAAACCTAACATGTTGAGAGACTTGAGTATATTAGATAATTGTTGTATTTGAGTGAAATACATATGATCATTTTCTATTAATTACTTTATTTCTGTCTTTTGTTAATCATTTGTAAATAAATGTTTTGCGATACAAATAGTGTTGTCTCTACATTTTAATAAGTAAGCTCAACTGATTTACCAAATAAAATGAAAGGTATTGCTAAGCTTCTCCTAAATTACTAATCACTGTTAAAGTGAAAAATACTGTAAAAGGAGTTAAACCTTGATCCAGCTCTGAGGTAGATAACTCACTCAGGTGAAGCAATAAGATATACCCAACACCGCTACATAATTGCTGCCCCATGTGAGGACAGTCAAGATTGAAATGACCTGGTTTTTCAATAAACCAGGTTCTACTGGCTAAAAGAAACATAAATGTGTATGGAATAAATACACATTTTATTTCCTCCATTCTCAGCATATCAAAGTACATTAGAGCAGCTGGCTCTCAAACATCATTATGTCTATTGCTTGCTATTGTTTTCTCACTGAATTTCTTTTTCACGACTACATGCACCTCATGAGTGGCAATGTATCTGCAGCATGAGATGAAGCATGTCAATCATCGAAAAAACATCACAGCAATATTGTGATGCAGTAAAAAGTGAATAACAGATGCTGGACATTTCAAACAATTTTATTTGTGGCTTAAATGACAAGAAATAAACCTCTGACTCGCAAGTGCAAGAGACCCCCCCATACACACACACCCAAGATATATCTTAAGATCCAAATGTGTGTTTACGCAAGGTATCCTTTAAAGAGGCATGTCTCAGCAGGGTTTATTTTCAACTACTCTGTGTCAAAACAATCATCTTCCATAAAAAGACAGGCCTTGCAGCTAGCCATTGGAGAGCAGATTCAATCCACTACTCTCCCAATCTGTAGCTCAGTGGACCCTTGTGTGGTTAATTAAAATGGTGGGTGAAAAATTGTCACATGCATGAGCATCAATTCCTGCAGGGAACTGGAAGAATGTAAATAAAATGTACTGAAGAAGTAATTGCCAAGAGGTGAAATGCAGCATCGTTACCAAAGTCATTCATTCCATCAACCAGCTATGAATGGGTCCTAACCTTACACAAGCCTGATATGTCCATTTTATTTGCCTCTGTACATCCATAAGATTTATCTCTGTAAGGTGTCCATCAGACATGTCTCCATTATGTAGAAAGACATATTTTGTCTTGATATGGTTCTCTACTCCACAAATTTAGATTTGCAATCAAACACTTCACACATGGTCTAAGAGGACATTCTCAGCTTTTATTTAAGTACTTTTATACACTCTGATTAAACCATGTAGAAATTACAGAACTTTTTAAGTTGTAGTTTTGTTGTTTTAGCAGTATGTTTAGGTATGTTTAGGATCATTGTCTTCCTTGCAATGCTTGAATTTGGATGCCTTTTCTAGAATGTGAGCAGATAAGTTGCTTCTGAACGCATAAACTCTGCTGCTGCTATCAACAGTAACATCCTCAATAAAGACAAGTGAGCTAGTACCTGTGGCAGCTATACACACCACATTTCACAGATGAGGGGGTTGCTTTGGATCTTGAGCAATTCCATTTGGCCTCCACACTTTGCTCTTCCCATCACTCTGATACAAGGGAATACTGGCCTCATCAGTCCACAAGACTTTTTGCCAACACTCTGCAGGCTCTTTTAGTACTTCTTAGCAAACTGTAACCTGGCCATCCTGTTTTTGTGACTAACTACTGGTTTGCATCTCGCAGTGTAGTAGTAGTCAGTAGTTATTGACACATGCACGTCTGCCTCCTGAGGAGTGTTTCTGTTCTGTCGGACAGGTGTTTGGGGGTTTTTCTTCATTACGATGAGAATTATTCAATCATTACTGAGGCTCACCAGTGCTCTCTTTCTTCTTAATGATGAACTGTTGATTTTGGTAAGCCTAATGTTTGGTCTATATCTCTGACTGCTTTGTGCTTATTTCTCACCATTATAATGGCTTTCTTGACTTTGATTGGCACAACTCTGGTCCTCATGATGACTAATGACAATAACAGACTCCAAAGGCAATCAAAATCATAGAGTCAAGACTAGATACTGAAAGGCCTTTTATACCTGCACTAAAGAAGCAATTGAACACACCTGAGTAATCAGAAAACCCTGTGAAGCCATTTGTCCCAAACATTATGGTGCCCTGAAATGGGGGGACTATATTAAAACACTTGCCAGTTGAGCAGTCTTGTAACTAAAGCTCCTACCATCCGTGCCCCAATAATTAACCTTCTTTCAAAATCCCTTCTTTTCCTCTTACCATGTTAATCCAAAATCTATGTCAACTGTGCCTGCCCAGCATTTTTATAATTAATTATATCATTGCTTGTATCATGCAGTACACCTGTATTTCTTATGTTTCTCCACTCATTTATTCAGGCTTTTCCTTATCACCCATCTGTATGTGTACAGTTGAGGCCAAAAGTTTACATACACCTAGGCTAAAAATATTCAAACTCAGTTTTTCACGACTCCGCACATTTCATGTTACCATATATTTCTTTTGACAAGTCAATTAGGGCATCTACTTTGTTCACACGGGTAATTTTAAAACAATTGATTAGAGACAGATTTATTTCAGCTTTAATTCACTGTATCAGAATTCCAGTGGGTCAAAAGTTTACAAACACCAAGTTGACTGTCTCTTTAAACAGTATGGAAGATTCCAGAAATTGATGTAATGACTTTTTAGAAACTTTTGATTGGCCAGTTGCCATAATTAGGAGTCAATTGGGAGTTAATTGGCACCTGTGGAAGTATTTAAGGGCCTACCTTTAGAGCCACTGCCTTTTTGCCCTTGATACCATGAGAAAATCCAAGCAACTCAGCCAAGACCTCAGAAAAAAAAAATTGCGGACCTCCACACGTCTGTTTCCTCCTCAGGAGAAATTTCCAAACAACTGAAGGTACCACGAGCATCTGTACATTTGTATGCAAATATAAAAATCTTGGGACCACAGAGACACGGCATCGTTCGGGAAGGAGGCACAAATTAACTCGCAGGGCTGAACAAATTTTGGTCCGAAAGGTTCAACAGAACCCCAAGACAACAACAAAGGAACTGGTGAAGCATTTGGAAGTATCAGGTACCAAAGTATCTACATCCACCATTAAGAGAATCCTTCATTGCTATGGCCTGAAAAAACCAGAATGAAGTTTGCAGGTGATCATCAAGACGAAAACCTAGCTTTTGGAGGAGGTGTTCTCTGGTCAGATGAAACAAAAGTTGAACTGTTCGGCCATAATTATCAGTGCTATGTATGGAGGAACAAAATCTGATATAGTACATAAAAGCTGAAATAAATCTGTCTCTTTGCTATTATTTTGAAATGACCTTGGAAGGCTACCCCAAGCATTTGATTAAAGTTAAGCAATTAAAAGGCAATGCCACCAAATACTAACTATTATTTTGAAATGACCTCTTATGAAAATAAAGTAAGTACCCTAATTGACTTAACACAGGAAATGTATGGTAACGTGTGTGGAGTTGTGAATGTCTTTAGCCTAGGTGTATGTAAACTTTTGTATATATATATACATGCACACACAGACGGGTGACAAATTAAAGAAACCAACATAAACTGTCTTAGTAAGGTGTTTGGCCACCAAGAGCCACCAGAACAGCTTCAATCACCTTGGCATAGATTCTATAAGTCTCTGGTACTCTACTGGAGGGATGGAGCAACCTTCTGGATGGTTTGATGAGTATGAAAATTATATGAATCATTTGATGAATCATCAATGCTATGGCCTTCGCAGTCACGAGATCTCAACCCAATTGGTAAAATGGGGGGACTATGTATGAAAAGTTCTGTAAATTTCCACATGGCGAAACCAAAATGTATAAAAATACTTCAATAAAAGCTGAGAATCTGCACTTTAATCTGCACTTGAATTTTCACACTTGAAAGTTCAGTGGTGCAAAAACCATAGACACTGGTGTACAGAGATGAGAAAAAAATTGATATGGTCAGATGTGTCATCCTTCACCATATTCTCGACAAGTGCGAGTTCATGGGTGGCGTACACCAAGAAAACAGAACGGGCCTGCATGCTTGACCCCTACAGTGAGGGGGTCCAGGTCTGTTATGCTGTGGGGGAATTTTCCTGGCATAGTTTGTGTCCACATGTCCCCTTAGAGGGAACGGTCACTGCAAATCAATAGAAAGTGATACTAAGTGATCATTTTTATCCTATGATAAAACATTTCTATCCTGATGGGAGTGGTCTCTTCCCGGATGACAATGCACCCATACACAGAGCACAAGAGTTCACAGAATGGTTTGATGAGTATGAAAATTATGCTAATCATATGCTATGGCCTTCGCAGTGACCAGATCTGAACCTAATTGAAATCCTATGGGAGATTTTGGACCAACGTGTTGCTGCCAGATATGCAGTAGATACTTCAAGCATTGTTTCTCCTGATTAATTTTCCTGTTGAACTCAATGTAAAAAATATTCAGGAGAAACAATGCTTGTAGTATCTAGCCTACTGCATATCTGGCAGCAGCACGGTGGTTTGAGGCTCATTTGACACCTTGGACCCTTGATGACTTTACGCCATTTAGCCAACAAATGTGTTCCATACTGTATCAGCATAATTTACAGCTGAGTCTAGTCCCACCCCCCAATTCCCATAGAGATCCATTCAAATGCAAAGAGTTTTTTTATCGCTTGTAGGACAACCTGAAAATACGACATCCAGACTCTGATGATGTATATAGCTCACAGACATCAGGAAGTCATGGCATACAAATGATATGCAACCAAATACAAAACATGACTCTTTTATTTGACATTATGTTAATTTGTCTACTGTATAAGTGAATTTCCCTGTTGCTAGCTTTTCCCCAAACAGTTCACTGCAGCAAAAGGAAACAAGGAAATGGTGGCACAGGAGTGCATTTGTTTAATTCTTGCTAATTTTCTGACCAATGATTTGTTGTTAAGACCACTAAAAGCTTAATATTTTGCCATTTTAGGTAGAAAACAGAATCTTTCGATTTATAAAACTTTTTTTTTCAGTTTCTGATTGTTCAATGTCCCACAGTTAAAGGGGGGGGGGTGGTGGTGGGGTTCAGACAGTTCATAAAACTTAGTTTAGTAAAAAATAAAAAAAGAGCGAGAGAGATGAAAAATACAGCATGAGGATGTGGAAATATATTTCATAATTAATTATATGCCAATATTAAATCAATTTGATGCTTTGAAGGCACAAAAATTGCATTGCCAATGAGTATTAGGTTAGAAAATACAACATTTGCCCAATTTAACGTGACTTCCGGTATAAACCACGCCCACTTTCAGTCTTCCATCCGAATACAGATAGAGACAGATAATTTTGTTGGTTGAACACATACAGATACAGATAATTACGTCTCTGCACACCCCTAATATATATATATGTGTGTGTGTGTGTGTGTTTGTCTCATGTCAGGATGCATCTGATGTGTCTCCTTGTGTTTACCTGTAAGTCCTCCATCTGACCTTTCACCTGGCATCTGCCTGATATGTCTCTGTAATGTGGCTGACATATCTCCATGTGTCCATCTGGCTTGTTCACCTGATGCATCCCACTGTTTTTCGATCTTGCATCCATCTAACACATTTCCTGCATGCATACATCTATTGCCTCTAACCTACATCAGCAATGGCAGATATTGGACTGAGTGGTGTACCTGGGGACCAGACCCATAAACAGCACCTGCTTTGTTTTGCGTGCATGCATGTGTGTCTCAACACTGTAGCTACAGGATGAAACACCATGAGTTTTAAGTAACATATAATCCACATGCACTAGTAATCAGCATGCGTAATGCATGGAAATTCTGAATGAGCCTTCGATATCTCTTAGTCATGTGATGGTAAGTAAAACAGTAAATGAAGTAAAGGCTATGCATACAGTACAACAAGGATTTACTTGAAATGTAGCAACTGACACTGAACATGGAGAAGAGATGAACAAAATGTATTGAAAGCTTTTTAATTTCAGCAATGTGACAGATGTGTGGGGACCAGGCAATAGATAACATTGTGCAGTATTTATTCCTAGGTTTGTAATCAAACTTTTCCAAACAGTCTAGGCTCCTGAGTACCACTTGTCATAATGCTGATTATATCTGAACCTTTCAAACATCAAAAGTTTCATGGAAGCCCTTTTGCTCTGTTCTCTAAGCATCTGCAATTTAAAATGAAGCTTTGATGGCACTTCAGTGGATGACTTTTACTCCTGTAAAATTCTCGCAACTAACTACAGCCACTTGAAGTTATGATCACTTCAAAGAGATCTTACAGCTACAATACTTCATTGCAGTTTCAAGTGGAAAAATGGATTTTGGTAATACCACAGCTCTATTAAAGTGTTGTGCATATTCCCATATAACTGCATACACATATGCTCAATGTACAGTAAATGTAAACAAAATGAAAATGTTTTATATAAAATATAGGCCTAAATCTATTTAGTAGCTGTAGGCCGACCCAACATTTGGTCCAGGAGGTAAAGTATGTTTTTAAAGTATACAATAATAGCAATTTTTAGCAGTTAATGAATATATAAAATTAAATTTGGGATGATAAAGATGCACTCTGAAGCCATTAAGACCAAAATAAAGTGCAATGGGCCTGCTAAAAGCAGGTTCACTTTGATTTTTGCACCTTCGGAAAATGCTTGGATAAGCATGGAACAGCTATATCTATCAATTTGCAAAATCACTTTTGAGCTTTATTCATGCATCGGAAAAATTTAGTAATAGCCCAGTTATAAGAATATGTGTGATTCAGTCAATCTTTTTGCCCTTTTTTTACCCCAGGATCGGTGTCCTGAGCCAGTTTTTTTGTGGAGATCACATCAAATCGGCTGTCCTGGCCTGTACTCCAGATGGCAAGGAAGGTAGACTCTTAAGCCTGTGTATCAGCATATGTGTATTTGTGTGTGCATGCACATGTGAATGTGTAGTAGGTAACCATCTTAACAGTTTCATTACTCTTAACAACATACACTTCCTAAACATCTGTCAACCTATCTGTGCCCCAGCAAAGAAAAATCATCTCAGAATAAAACTAGGTAACATACACGATACATTTCAAGAATAGACCACTTACCACTTAAAATTCCCATCAACACTATGAACCTGAAATAAAGCAATTTGTAAAATGCACACAAGCCTTCATTAAGCTCTGAATGGTTTGTATAACCCTGTTGTCCAACCTTCATTTTTTTGAATATATCTTTCCCACTTTGCTCACAGCATGAGAATGTTTTCACTTAGAATAATACAAAATATGGAATGCTTGTTCAATCCAATTTAGAAGCAGTGCAACACTCCTGGATTAGAAAACATTCACATATGCATGCTTTCCAGTCATACACATAGCAGAAATTGCGTGCTATCCTTTTATGGCCTCAGCAACCCTAAGTGAAATTGTCCACAAGCCCCTTCTTCTAAACAATTAATTATGTTTATGAGCTTCCAATGAAGTGAACAGATTCATCAGCTAACATATCAGAGAAATAATTTTGAAAATGCAAAAAATAGCCACCCAAGTTTAAAATAGTTAATTAGGCAGGAGCTGTATGGGCAATATAGTACAACCTCCACATGACTACTGTGAGAGTGTTTACACTTAGAGCTCTGTAGACTCCTGATGCTCTCACATTGGCTATATGCTGCACATGGTAGCACATATTAAACATGTTATTTTTTCCAAAACCAAAATGGCCGTGCTGCAAGTAAATAAAAACAATACATTAAGTCGCAACTAAGTAAACCCTCCATTCTACCTGGCACCACATCAATACTTTAAAATGTGTATACAGTATACGGTAGTATGGTTTTATAAAACACCACCAAAGAATTTAGAGTTAAATGTCCACAGTGCTGACACAAATGATGGATAACTGAGTTCCCAGATGGTTGTATCAAAAATTCTCCTTTAACTTTTGTGCAAGACTGAGTATTTTTCTTTCACCTTCCATCCATACCACAGACCACATTAATGTTACTGCAGTTTCAAGCAGATCATTTCTTTTCACATAACACTTAATCCCCCACCTTCTAATCCCCCTCCCACTAGAGTGCTGCTGGGCTGCAGCTCCAAATCTCATTAGTGTCATACTTTACTCAACACATGCAGTGTGAATCTGCACCTGAATGAAAGGCACAGTACACTGATATAAGCTTTTCATTTCATGCACACATCTTGGTTTCATTCTTCTAAATAATGCATCTCCCATTATAAGCAACCCTCTCTTCAACAGCTGGAATGAAAAGGTCTTTTTGGGAAAGTGCACATAGATCTGTGCAAATTTAAATGTAAAAAATGTAGTGAGAAGCACTGCAATTTATTTATTTTATTTATTTTTTGCTGGTGTAACAATGGCTAATGTAATAACTTTTGCTGGTTAATGTAATAACGATTAACCAGGGGTTATAACTTTGATAAATAATGAAATTATTCAACCATTAATGTAATAACATGCCACAACTCACAGTCTATATGATTAGATATATGATATGATTTGATTTCATATCTAATTAATGCCTGTGTCATGTCTGTGGTGGCCAAGGATGGTCTGCATCCGAAGGTTTGAACTGCAGTTGAAATGGCAGGCAATATGGCACTTTAAAAGTTAATTAGGTCAAATCTAGTGCACCTGATCAAAGAGTGCCAAAATTATCAAACTTCTCTGCTTCCACTAAAACTCACTAACCTTCCACAATTTTTCAATAATGAGTTGCTCTCCACAAAGATGTGTGAAACAAATGTGATTTCTTTCTACATTTTCATCACTGCTGGCAGAACCCTACTAAAAATGCTGATTAAACCAGGATTCAGGTAAATGTTTGTTTATCTAATTACATACATGATGCTACAGCAATTTCATTGTTGCTTTTGCTAGGTGTACAATATTTAATGAAAAAAATAAAAAAACAAAAAACTGGGTATGCACACACTGTTCCCTTTGGTGAATTCTCCATAATTTCTTTTAAGTTTTAGTGTAAGAAAGTAACCAAAAAATGAATTTCATATCATCCAACATTATTAATACCGCCAGTCTTTACTTTTTGTTACATTAATCTTAGTTATCCTTCCCAACATGTTAAGTTTTTGTTTGGATGGGATAATATCTCACAACCACTCACATGTACATCTAATGCAGAACAGTATCTGATAGCAGATGCATTAAAGCACTATTTCAGTTCAGTAGCCATCTGTGTTCTTCACATTACAAAAGAATATAAAAATGTATGTAATTTATATTCATTCAATATAAAAATGCAAATGACATAAATAGGTTTGATTTTCTTTTGCATCATAAATTCATCAATGCATCCATGCCGTTTTCAGACTGTAAAACCTCAATGGTTTGAAAGCTGTGGAAAACGGATGTCTATGATAGCATTAAAATAACTCACCTAATCAGGTATTCGAAACAGGTCCATCAGCAAAGCAGGACATGAAAAAGAGAACAGGCAAAGAAAAACAAATTTATTTTGTAGTTAAGGTCAGCAATTTTCACATTTATGTTCTGCACACATAATGAACATTCACCAGAACACCCAATCGTGATCTTGCCAGGAACCTACAGATGAATTTTATCATCGGTATCCATCATTTTTTAATTAATCAAACTCTGTCAATATCTTGCTCTTCTGTTGCTGTGCACTTCAAATACAATAGATAAATACATTGATGGGGGCTATTTTAAGGAATTCTACATATATCTTGAAGCAAAGTGAAGTCTCTGAAAAATATAGGTAATTAAATCTTAATAGATGCTGCCTTATTACTAATTACTAATCAAGAATATTTAATTTTTCACCTACGTAGTACTGTTATATTTGCTCATTAAGGCAAAGCTGGAGTAAAATCTCTTTGGACCAATCAGAATCGAGTATTCAGCCAAGCCATTGTATATATATATATATATATATATATATATATATATATATATATATATATAAAACGGCTCGGCTAAATACTCAATTCTGATTGGTCCAAGGGTGGGTATTAATTCTCAGTAAAGGGACACCTCGGCCTTTCAACAGTTCTAAAATCAATGCGCTACAAAATCCAGCATTCTAAAGCAGTTACAACAGCAACATTTTTCTTTCGTTTTTGAATTGTAGTTACGTCCCCTCCCTTTTCAATGTCCAATTTTGCAATTGATGGCAATGTTGAATCACGGTTCTAGTTACTGGCTTTATTTAGGGTTGCCAATCATCCCGCAAAATACTGAATCGTCCCTTATTTGGACAGTAGAATAGGTGTTCCGTATTTAACTCATGGCTATGGGACACATTTTCTTCTGTATCTTTGTTATTGATTGCGTTTATTGTAACCGCTGTTTTGAATATAATTCAGTAGTTAGCTAGCTAGCCAGCCGGGATAAAAAAGTATGCCTTGAGACTATTTTGACCTAAACCCAGCTGAATTTTACTATTGGCTAGGTGACAAGTGACGGCGAACTTGTCATAAAGCTAGCTGGTATTCAAACCCGGTTTCAGAGGGTCTTGGAAAAACAGATGGTCTTGGTCATTATGTGACCGAACAATTTTAAAAAGCAAGACAGGGCTAGGGAGAGTAATTTGATTGAGTTATGGTTTCATGCAGTTTTCTTAAATAATGTAATGACAAAAATGACCAAAATTGGTGCTAATTGTATGGTATAAAATGAAAACTATTTTTTCTTGATGGAATCATTGTTTTCATAGAATTACCAACCAGAGTTTTTGCTTAACAACGGTGAAAATAGAACTACCAACCAGTTTTGCTTGACAACGGTAAAATAATATGCCCAAGCAGCCGCAGAAGAATATTTCACTTTCAGCTGATTTAGTCGATAAAAATCAATAAATATTAAAGTAACCATATATAGTTATTGTTTGTAACCCATTGTATTAGTGGAATAAACCCCTCCGGGCTGTCCCGTTATTGGAAAATAATTTACTTCAGTGGGTCGTGGTTTATTCCTTACACACACACACACACATATATATATATATAATAAATAGGCTATATTATGGGAATGTAGTTTGTAATGTCTGCATCAGGTGCATTAGGTGGTTCTTCTGGTGAAAGGCATTCAAGGTGGCACGATCTCATGGAGGACACATCCAAGGTATGTGACCCAAAATGTAAGTATGCATTTCAGCAGCCTGGTTTGGATATGATTTGGATGCATCGGTTCATCTTGGAAGAGCTGTGACTAATGATAGGAGCTGTACCACTGAGTGTCAGTTTGGTTGGTGTAGGCTGTGAGGGAGTCACAGAAATATACAGCTGAAATGGATTTTAACACATCATACAGGGAGCCAAACTAAATTTGTAAATAAAACCTGTTATGTCTTTTAATCTGCAAAGATTTATTTTTCTTCACTAAACACAACCATTTTCACAAGATCATAAATTCCCTGTATTCGATACAATGAGATTGTCTCATGATTTGCATATACATAAATTTAATTTAAAAACTATTTCTGAATCAGTAGTTTTCACATGGGTGCACCCCACTGGGAAATGCCAGTCATTTTCAGAGAGGGGGAAAATCACAAAACAAGTTGTTTCTGACCTGTACTGGACCTATGTATTTCCCACCTAAAACCAATGTCAATAAATCAATTTTCAAATGGCTGAGACAAAAACCTAAACAGACTTTCTGATAACCAGACCTGAACCCCAACGGACCTGCTGATAGCCAGACCTGCTTCCATATGGATTTGGTGGGGTAAAGACATTCAGACCAAATTGAGGTAGAATTTATGTCAAATTCTCACCATAATTTGGAATATCCAATTAACCATTTGTAGTACTGCCAATTCTGAAGTGTAGATATTCTGGGTTCTGCTCCAAAACGTGGTGTAACCAGCTTACTTTTTCACACTACAGCCCACAGCTAAGCTCATATAAAGCTGAGTCAAAGAAGTACATCTCAAACGGTTTTGTCATGCAGTCCACAGGCGCTCAATCGACCAGCAAAGGTCACTAGAAACACAGCCCCTGGGCGACACAAACACAAATGACGCATTAGCTAACAGGGCTACCAGTCTCACAATCAACATTGGCATAGTCTGGATTTAATCCCAGACTGCGGGGCTCATCCATGCACCACAGTGTGGTGCCTTAACTGACTGAGCAGCTGGCCCAGACTGAATTTTATTTCACAAAGGAAAGATTCCACCTTCACTGCATTCAGCACTCTCTTAAATTCACTTAAAAGGACTGTGTGATCAGCATGGTAGTTTGCTGCATTGATTACTGAATGATTGGCTGACAGATACCAAGCACTACATATGCTGTTCTCATGGCCATGATGAAGCTCAGACTCACTAAATTTATAAGCAGAGTGTTAAATGCACAAATCGCAAACGTTTTCTTTTTGCAAACTAAAACAGGAAGATGTCAAGTCCTCATGGGTATATCAGCTGTAATTGTGCAAACCTGTGACAATTATAATGGACCTGTATCTACAGAGATCTTCACAGGTCCCACAAAACTCCAATACTCAGGACAAGATCCAAAACCTTACTGGGTCCAAGTCTTAAAACTGAAAGACTGCAACCCCCTCGGGTCTTGAATCTAGTCATGAGTATTCAGATCTCAGGGGACCTGTGAGAACCTCTGCATTTTGAATCTGAATAACATTCTGTGATCCACAACTTAATCAGTCATTACCACCCACCTTAATTAAAAATGCAGGTTTGCACTAGACTGCACACGTGACAGGCTGGCTTTGAAAATCAAGTGGTTATTAAAGTGATACAATAAAATATAAAAAATAGCTACATGTAATTTTGTTTTCCCAAATATAAGGGCATTTTATTTAATATTATTCAAAGTGTGTGAAGCGTTTATGTTTTACAAAGGCAGGGGCCACATACCCTGTAAAACATACCATCACACATCCTCACAAAGGAATCCCATATAAGTAATGCTTTCAAATCATATTCTTCAGAGCATGACATGTCTAGAATATTCAGGAGACAAGACAACAGACCTTTTTTTAAATCGAAAGGATGGAGCATTTTGTCACTTGGGATAAAGACCTATGACATCATTAACAGTTGGGCATAAAAGCCTCTACTGAGTAAAAGATTAATTAAGTGCTAAAAGTGGCCCGGTTCTGGAAAAGCTCAAAGATACAAATACGAACACAGCCTGTTTAAATGACAAGTTTATAAGCCCGGGAATTAATAAATCAGAGCCAAAAGAAATCAAAATTACTCCCAGGGTAAAATTTAATTATCCAACATGCTCTCATTAGACGGTCTCCAAAATGACCATCTGCTGGGCTGCTCAGATTTCCATATGCAGATCCTGTCACGGTTGTGCCTTTTCGGTTATGGCTTTTCTGGTCGCCAGATGGCAACTCTTCACTTCTTTGTACCTTGTGTTCGTTTATTTGATTGCTTTCTCCTGGTTTTATTCAATTATTTGTGTCTCGTTATTCTATCCTTGTGTTCACCTGTGTCTCATAGTCCCTCTCGTTATCCCTCTCCTCTCTGTTGATTGTGCATTAGGTTCTCCTGTGTCTTGTTAGCCCCCTGTGTATATAAGTTACAATACCAAGTTTCAAGTTCTCTATTGTCATATACACAACAATTACAGTGAAGCAGTCGTTGGCAATGAAATTCTTAGGTCTCAGGACCCCTCGTACAATGCACAATGAAAATTAAAATAAATAAAAATATATATAATATAAAAGTAAAAATAGCAAAAAGTACAAATAGTGCAGTAATGGGTGAGGTTGGAATAAAATAAATATAGAATAAAAATAATGGAAGTGTGTAACAGTAGTGGCGGTACCATGGCAATAAGTAAAGTGACAACAGTATTAGTGACAGTAAGTAAAGTGACATCAGTAAGTAAAGTGTCAGTGTACCGTGTGCAACAGAACAGAGCAGACGGGGTGTGCAAATAGTATGTGTGTGTGTGTGTGTGTGTTCAGTGTGTCGAAAGAGAGAGAGAGTGAGAGAGAGAGATGAATGTGTGTGTGTGTGTGTGTGTGAAAGAGAGCGAGAGGTAAGTGTGTGTGTGGGGGGGGGGGGGTGATGGTGTTGGAGCCGTGGGTGGCCCCGCAGTCGTGCGTGAACAGGGAGTATTGGAGGGGGCTAAACACGCGGGTGCTGTCCCGTCCAAGTCCTGTTCCCGAGTCCTGTCTCATCCGAGTCCTGTTCCCGAGTCCTGTCTCATCCGAGTCCTGGCCCTGAGTCCTGTTCCCATCTGAGTCCTGTCCCCGGGTGCTGTCCCATTCGAGTCCTGTTCCGGAGTCCAGTCGCGTCTTCCTGAGTCCAGTCCCGAGTCCTGTTCCTGTCCCGTCCAAGTCCTGTTCCTGTTCCCGTCTCATCCGAGTTTTGCTCCTGAGTCCGGTTCTGTTCTGTCTTGTCTAGTTCAGTCCGGTGTTCTGGTTCTGTCCTCCTGTGTCCCCGTTTTATAGTCTCGAGTTCCCACCCTCTGTTTTACCCCTACCAGGTCCGTCTTCTGGGATGTCCGGAGCCGTCCCTTGTGGGGGGGGGGGGGGGGGGGGGGGAGCTGTCACGGTTGTGCTTTTCTGGATGTTCTCCTACGTAGGGGTTGTGTACCGCGGACACGTGTTCAAGGAGAACAAAGGAATAAGATGGAGTATGAATGGAGGGGTTTTTGAATCTAGACGAAGCTAGTGAAAAGCAATGGTGTATGAAGGGTATTAAACAGATACAGGGTAACTGAATAGCTATCTATGTGTGTTTGATAGAGATCAATATGCCGTGTTATGAAGGGTTAGTAATTAAAATAGATCACATGCAAGACATGTTCTGTGAGTGACATATATTAAAACTAACGCAGCGCGGTGGATTGCTTAGAGCCAACCGAACATACAGAACGTTTACATTAATATTAAAACACAATAACAGTCACAGTTACGTACATCCAATAATAAACATAGCTACATTCCGTCCGTCGCTAATTATACTAAGCCCAGTTACAGCCTTACTTGAGTGTCCTTTGCTTTGGGTTGGTTGTTAGAAATGTTTCCTGGTTTCCAGTGTTAAGTCTGTGGGAGTTGTGGAAAAGGGGAAGCCGTTCGCCCTTTACTGGACCCAAAAACACGCAGCCTGATCCTTGTCACTTGCTTTGTGGGACTCGCCCTGCAGGATGCGTCGGTCGTGTGTGATTCTCCTGGTTCTTCGACCACTGCTAATCATAGGAGCGCTTCGGACCACCTCGTTCCTCCTGCAGCCGGTAGCCGAGGGTATACGGGCCTTGCTCCGTTGCAAGCCTTGCAAAATCTTCCTAGCATGTGGACTCACACAAGAGGGAGACCGGAGAAGGGTGGCGAGTCCAGTGAGAGGAAAATGGAGCAGAGAGAGTGGAACAACGGCAACCTCCGTTTTATTGAAGGTTGCGTGTTTTGAATTTACATTAAGCCAATACTGTTTCCAAACAGGAAAGCGATGGTAGGGGGCGTGGTTAAATGAGTCACTCTGAGGTGGACGTATGGGCTTTGTAGTTTAGTGTCTTTTGCAGGCCATGGTACCTACACTGTTTACGCCAATTGCTTGCATGTGAGGGCACTCTCATGAACAAGCACTATGAGGCTGTTGTTTATGTTGTTTAAGAGATGGTACTATCTGCTACAATGTCTGTCGTGTGGAACGTATACATGTATACAGCCCTAAAATCACGTGCAGAATTTGCAATGCCAGTGTTCCAGAGGGCGGCATTAGCAGTAGCTTCTTAAAAATGCAACTAATTTGATAAAGCATCTGAAGAAATACCACTTAGGAGTATTCGGACTTATCGCAGTAATTTAAAAATATGTGTTAGCCCCTACTGGCAGCAATAAAACAAGGAAAATCTATTTAATGAAAATACTGACCATAAACTGCAAAAACCAACAAACAGAATCTGCCCAATACAAGCACACTGAGGTTGCAGTTAACTTAAAACTCACAAGTACTGGTGAAATCAAAACCAAGTTGCACTAAAAACTTTCCTCTTAACCCTGACACCTGGTGCCATTGTATATACAATCTCATAAAAAACATGTTTTCAACGTACAAAAATGCAAAGTAACTCACACATACAAAGCACTGTCTGATTCATTCAAACTGGCTAAATCTAGGCCTGCCATTAAACATATTGATATCAAAATGACACCAAGTTACTGTACTACAAACTACATAGGCTATCTTGCCTCACTGAAATTAAAGAAGCTGTATTCCAAAGCAATGCTACCTAATGTTTTCTAAATTGTTTCAAGTCACTTGGCCCTGTGTGTATAAGCATATAGTACATGAACAGGCAAAATATATGTGTGGATGGGTTTGTAAGCCATTTTGAAACGTGCTCCAGCAACCAAATTATGAGTTGAAAACACAAACTCTAGATTTTTTAGTAGATGATTCCAGACAACTACACCAAAGACGGAGTATCTAAGTGCCACCATTGTCACGCTGGTCATCCATTTACCAAGCACCCCCTCCCCGCAGTCTCATCTGTAACTACACCCCCCACGCATGACACACTGGACAATAGTGTCTATCTGGGCATACATGAAAACATTCTTTTACCACTAAAAATTTGTATTCTATCATAGCAACAAGATAAAGCCAACAATATCCGAAAATATGCCAGTACAGCTGTGAAAAACACTGCTCACTGAACACTGAAATTAACAAATGGAATTTTTCACAAATTATACCATGTCATTCTACTGTCAAAATCTGTGACTAGAAATGGAATAAAAATACAACCTTATCTTTGGTTTTACTCATAGAGATGTCCCTTTCAAGACTGAGTGGTCATATATCGTCTTGGACAATCCTTTTTTTTTAAAAATATATGCTCATTTGTGATGCCTGGGTACCTTCCAAAATAGCTGTGCATAATACCACACGTTGTTTACAGTGTTGTCGCCCTTTGTAGTACAATCTGGCTTGATCAACAATTAATAGATCCAATAGGTGACAGAATAAGCTTTCTAACAATGTATATGTACAATATTACTTTTTGAATAGCATTTCATAGCTCAGCATAACCGAAATGTTGTCTCATTATGACTTTCGGCATTTTTTATAAAAAATATTATTGTTCTTAAGAAATTCTGAGCATGGCTAAATTAGAACTGGGGAATGACAGCATTGATTTACTTTCTCTGTCTTTATCTACTGAACAGAGATAAGATTGCCAAAATGTGGTGGATGGTTAAATACTGTTTTAATGCCATCCCATCCCCATACAAGAAAACATCACATACTGCAGAGTACAGAAAAATATACAAGAGTTAATGATTACAAATTTAGGTTCTGTACCACATTGTGTGATAATGTTTTTGCATTATTTTTCTTATCTGATATCAATGCTTCATCTTACACCTTCATAAGGGGCATTATCATGCACAAAAAGTATTTTATTCATTTTGGAGAGATTTTGGATGCTTTAGGACCTCTAGATATTTCAGGCCACTGTACTGATGGAAAGCTTGTAATTCCCACTTGGAAATGATGCAAGGTAGTTTCTTGAGTCAAAACAGTTGATGTGTAATGATTATGTTGAGATTGACAGCAATGCATAATTTAGACATTTTTAATAGATTTGGAGACACGGGGTACACTGCTTACTTCTTGCTTAATAGATCTTCAGTAGTTCTGAATATCCACCCTTAGATTTTACGCACTTGTGGTCAAGGAATTTTTGATCCAGGACATGCATAGTTTAACCTGCTGTACATATACAATCTCTCAGTATTTCATTGCAAACTAAAAAAGAGCAAATTCATTTTTTATTTTTTGCCTAAACAGTTCCATTTGTGGCACTTTATTTCATCCTAAATTATGAATGTAAACTAATCTACGTTAATATTGTAAATGGTCTTGCTTCATTTAAGCCATTCTACAAGTCTCTGTGATGCTCACATCTGGAGTTACAAAGCTTTAGATAATGTACCCCCTAAATGGGCAAGGATTGGCCTGATTGGCATGTGCGGAAAGGGGTTAAGTATGCACTTATATTATTTACATATTTATTCCCATCATACCCTCTCCTTGGGCCATGGGTTTTAACTGAACACGACCTGGGAAACATTTAGCCTAGTTCAGTCGTAATCCTAAAAGCTTCACTGTAGGCAATGTGATTAGAGTACTCTGCAGTCAAATGACATTTACACAATTAAGAAACAATTGAACAGTTTGTGGGCAGAAAGGTGCAAGTTACTAAAACAAAGATGTCCAATCGAATCCAAAAATGGCTGGTGTGGTTGCAGGTTTCTTGTTCTAGCCCAGCACTAAAACAACCAATTAAACTAATCAAGGTTTTCACTGAAGACCATAATTAGTGCATTATTCTTGTTCACAATGCTGAACTAGAACAAAAGTCTGTACCCACACCAGACCTTCTCAGACAAGACTGAACACAACTGCAGAAAATCAATGACTAATTGAGATGATTAAGGTGCTTCAATGTGTTGACTGTAAAAACAAAAGGCTTCAGAAAGTCTTGTGCCGACCTCTTGGTGTGGAGGATGGAAATACAGGTTTTTAAAAAGTCTCCAAATGTCACGTCTAATGCTAATCTTAAATTTTGTATATTGCATATTCTTTTATGATAACATTTAGAAACAATCAATGGTCACTATTGCAAATCGTTTTGTCTATGTGAGATGGCTGACTGTTAATAGCATAACTGCATACAACTCTGTGGAATGAGAAGTGGCCCGGTTAAAAAAAACTGACAGCCAGCACACCACTTTAAATGTGCAAGGGCAGCAGAAATGGAATGTCATTTTTTGTAATTGTGAGATGAAGACCCTTATTCTTGTATACTCCCAAAGTCAATTGTGAAACAATGAATATTTTAAGGTAATTTGGTTAAAAAACTATTTCCTGTACTAGGCCAGCACTTGCAAAAAATAATTAACACATCCCTAGTAACACTTAAAGTGGAAGTTATTAAGAATTACTGAAGAAACCAAATCTCAAACTTGAAAAAATGGAAAACTATAGACCAATTTCAAACCTTCCATTTTTATCAAAATTATTGGAGAAAGCTGTTGCTAAGCAACTTGGGTTTAGACCCTACCACAGCACTGAAACTGCACTTGTTAAGGTTACTAATGATTTACTATTGTCAGCCTACCATAACTCTGTGTATGTTCTTGTACTTCTTAATGCTCTCTATCAATCTCTTCACTGGCTGCCTGTCAAATGTAGGATTGACAATAATAAGATATTGTTGTTAACATATAAAGCTTTAAATGGTTTAGCCCCTGACTATCTTTGTGAGTTCCTTATTCCTTACTATCCTCTAAGATTACGTCGTTCACAAGATGCTGGTTATGTGAAAATTCCATGTGTATGTTAAATTACAATGGATGTTAGAGCCTTCTCTCATAAAGCTCCTGTTTTATGGAACAATCTCCCTATGTATGCATGGGCTTCAGACACACTCTCTGTCTTTAAGCTTGTAGGCTTAAAACTTTAATTAACTATCTCTTTAGTCAGTCCTAGAGTTAGCCATATCTATAGTCCTATAGTCTTGTTAAATGGGCAAGCATAATCACAGATTTTATGAAATGAAACACGGATGTCTGGCCTGGGTAGAGAGATTAGCGTTAAGTGTCAAGCTCGCTTTTACGTAGCGGAAATGCTATTTAGCTTAGCCTCAATAAGCTGGCCTTAACCTTGTCTTCTCTGTTTCTCTTTCCACGGGGCTCCCACCCCTTGCCTCACCCAAAGAGTCCAAAGACTACTCCAGCCTGTTTCCACAGCCTGAGTCCACGGGAGCACTCCAACCATGTCCCTTGCTCCATAGTCATGAACTGCTTCAGCCTTGTTCCTCCCCTGTCCATCCCTTGACACAGCTTGGAGCTCCAGATCCATCACCTGGCTGCTCTAAACTGCACTATACTGAACTATACCATTTGGTCTTCTATTATTCCTGTTAGCTTTCACCTCAGCTGCAACCTGCTTAACCCATTCTATTTGCTGTGATAGATCCTTTCTACTGCTAATTTACACCAGGCTGGCCAGTGGAGGATGGGCTCCCTCTCTATTGCTGGGCTCCTCTCTAGATTTCTCCCTATTGGGGAGTTTTTTTTAACTCACATACTTGCTATTTGGGGGTTCAGGTCTGGAGTTTGCTCTGTTTCTTGCCTTTCGTTGTAAAGCGTCTTTGTGACAGTTCTCTGTAAAAAGCGCAAAAGAAATAAAACTGAATTGAATTGACCTGTGCAGCTTTTGATACAATAGATCATGAAATACACCATCGCCACCAGGCCCGGCCCATCATGAGCCGCCACCACAGGATTGCCACTTAGCTATCACTAATTTGATCAATGTGAACATTGACTGACTGACCATGTTGCTCACAAAGCTACACCCTGATCCCGACCAGAGGAGGATGGGTTCCACCCTTGAGCCTGGTTCTTTCTGAGGTTTCTTCCTATCTGTTACATGGAGCTTTTCCTTGCCACTGTTGCCTTAGGCCTGCTCCCGGGGGGGTATAGGCCAGGGCTGTCTGTGAAGCGTATAGTGACAATTGTTTGTGAAATGTGCTATATAAATACATTTTTATTTCATTTGATTATATTTAGCTTTGGCATTGTATTGGAATTTTAAAATGCAAATGCTACTAAACAAGCCTGCCTTTACATCTAAATGCATTTTCTGCAAATGGTGTCTGCTTCCACAATATATTGGACTCCACAAAAAAATCCTTGAGAATTATATGTGAGGGTTGAAATCAACTCAAAAATATTATACTACTGCAGCATAATTCATCATATGGTGATGAAAATATAACTACAGCTCAAACCTACAGATCAATCTATACAACTGGCACAGGCCCACCCTGCTTCCACCAAATATTGCCTCGTATATCAACCTGTTTGAAGACACTCAAATCAGGGAAAGCTCCAGCTTATTGCTGTCCAACACTTTGCTTCTTAATTTTTTACATTTTTCTTTTTAGTAATGAAACAAATTTTTCAAAGCCCTCATCCCAGTGGCATCCAAATATGATGAAAAAACACAATAGGACTACTTTGTGAATCTACACCTCTAGAATCTCCACTTTGTATTAGCAATCACTCTGAAGGCTTTGGCAGGCAAACTGTAATGATACATCAAATAAGCAGTCCCCTGCACTGCCTGATCTCATTAGCAAACTCACAGTGGCATATGCCAGGGATAGATGACACAGTGTTCAATAATCACAAGCCATTATGCCACATGAGTAATCAAACACATGCTGCTGTATATGGATGACCAAACAGCTATATTTTTTCTTTTCATGAATTTTCCACAGCTTCCAATGGATCAATATTCAAAGCCATGCTTGGACATGTTGCCAAATTTTCTGATGACCAGATGTTTTGTTTTATTTCTTTCTTTTTTTGGGGGGGGGGGGGGAGGGGGGGTTGGTTGAGCTTGGGAGTTTAGCAGTGTTTTCCCCCAGGGAACACATTAAAAAACACATGCTGGATCTGACCCAAAATCATTCTTGAAATAATTCAAATTCTAATAAACAATACACCTTTACCTGGATGGCATATAGCCATAAGCTATTTCCCAGACAAACATGGCATTGACCATTCTGAAAGCCATACAAGTAAAATTAACATTCAGTTATATGACAGCCTTACTACTTAAAGGGGCAGAATATAAGTTTGCTGTAAGAACACTTTCTTGGTTAGATTTTTTATTTGTTACATTTCCTTCACATCTCAACAGATATTAATAAACTAAGAGGCCTAAGAAAAAACTACGGTCTCGCTGACAATTCCAGGGTCTGAAATCAGCTACTCCAATTTGCCCCATCCCTGAACCTTAACCAATCAGGAAAGCTTTCTTCCCTGACTTCTGTTGCATGTTCACAGTGCTGCCAGACCAAACAGGGCAGATGGAAACTCAGGTACGACCTTACTGTATCATCTTATGTCAAAACTATACTCTGAATTTGGCATTAAGACATACAGATTATGAAAGCCAAGATATTGTCCTGCTAAAATAAAATGAAATCCTAAAACACCCAAATATTAACATTTTTGACATGAACAACGATCTATATGGAATTGGCCATATAGCGACTTCTGTCACATATAGTTTTAATTTATGACCTGTATGTCTTAATGTCAAATGTGTCAATATAGTTTTAAGCATAAGATGAACAAAAGTACCAGAGTTTTGCATTGTTTGGGGGTCGAGGTAATGTTACCTCTGATCTGCTCTCATCTGTGTAGCCCTAGCCCTGCCTACCCTGTTTGCTCTGGCAGCGCTGTGAACGCACAACAGGAGACAAGGTAGACAGCTGATTAGTTGTTAAGATTCAGGCATGGTGAAATATGAAGTGGCTGATTCAAAAGTCTGGGGCAATCAGAGAGACTGGATATTTTTCTTAGACCTTTAAATTTATTGATATATTTTGGGATGTGAAAGAAATGAACCAAATATGAACGAAATTATTCCTATAACAAACTTACATACTGCATCTTTAAGGGCTGAAATTAATTTCAACTGAAGCTCTGAAACATCAATACAAAGCTTGCTAAACCAATGGAAAACAGGATGCAACCTGGATAGGCAAAGTAGAATTCAACTTGAGTGCTAAATTACTTAAAAATCTGTGACACCATAGTTTGGTGAAACTAGCCCACAATTATTTGAATTTAGAATAATAATTAAATTTGATCTCTCAAGTACAAATTGACAAGAATATTCCTTTTACTTTTTTACTTGCATTCAGAACCTTTTGATAGCACTTGATTTCCCCACACAAGTCTAATTGAAATTAATTTAAGTAAATAATATGCATAAGACTTCAAAAGTTAGCAATCCAAGTTCTCAAAATTGAATAATAGCCTACTATTAAACACCTTCAGTAAGTACTGGTGATAATGATTGAATTCTGCCAGCCATAAATATGAATCATGATGGCCCTGCCAGGTAATTAAATATTTTATTAGTCTGGTTTAGTTTGCTGGTTATGAAACCTACAGAATAATAAAAAAATTTGGATGCTTTTGGATCAGATTTACTACATTAATTTCTTAAATTTGGTCCACATGCAATTAACAACATAATTATACAATATTATATAATTTCAAACATTCAGAATAACATAATAGTGTTTGAGAACTTTAAGAATGTTGTTCTGGGCAAGACACCCTTCTTCAGCTTTCCAAAAGTGGCATGTATGCTCCTTTTACTTTTGTACTTTCATGGCCCACACAATGAATAATGTTGAAATGGACTAAAATAGACTATTGTTTATTAACAAACCACATCCCTGGGAGCCGGGCACTTATCTCACAGCAGAATCACCCTGGTCATAGTACCATAAGAGTATTGTAAGTGAGACCATCACAACCTACAGAAAACATTGACCATGATGTACTGTATGCCCAGATTATTTTAAGATTGGATCTTAAAAAATGCCATTATGAATAAACATGGTTCTACAATTAAATTGCAACTATGCCAGACATGCTCGGCCCAAACCTTGCCTACGTTCCCCATTTTTTACATTTATTATTTAAATTATGCCCTTATCTTTGGACACAGCAACCTGCGTGATACAATTAGGAGAATTCAATGTCCATGCTTCATTCCATAATTCAAAAAAGTGGAGTGGAGAACTTATAGACTAAAACAAATGAGTAAACAATTGATTTGAATAATTAAAAAAACATTTCAAAGACAACAGCTGATAATGAGCTCACAAGGCACTGTTTTATTTTAGGCAGGGATAAATACATTACATTTAGTATTGCATGCCATCATGTCAGCAATGTTCTATATTTTGGTTTTATGTCATAGGTATACTGACAGCACATATGCATGCATGCAAAAATATTCAGATTTGACAATTGTGGCCTGTTTAAGTTCTTTTCATACACAGAGTCATCATTTGCACACTACCAAACTTATGTCAGAAGGTTGCATTCATTACCTATAAATTTACCTCCATGACAGCTTCATACTTTAGTAGTAATTTATCTGAACCCTCCAAACTTCATTCCAAATATTTCCTTAAACACTTCTTCCCACTGTATAGTGATGTACACATGTACGCATTGATCAAAAAATTGAAATTAAGATGAGAAAAGAAAGCATGCAATCTATATTTACACAAATAAAAGAAAATTAGTAACACTGACACTGACTGAGCAACAAAATTTTTTGCAAAACTACAAAGACAATATAGGCTACAATGTACAGCACGGTTTCCGCCAATGTACTGCAAGCCCGGCAGCCCGGCAGCCCGCCGGGCCTAAATTGACCCCCCACCGGGCCTAATCATCGGGGAATTTTTTTTATAATGTATTTTTAAGATGTTTTTTAAACTACAGTTACAGTGGGGCGGCTTGGTTGGAAAGCTCCCCAGCGACATCTGTTGGTGCGTGAATGCACTATAGGAAAACAGCAGGTGTGAGATCAGTGTTCTTTACCCTCACTGCTCTTTACCAACACTTGACGCTTCCAACTATCACAAGCTAACGTTACCTAGCAAGTCACCATTTCTTATTTAGTAATAATAATAATAATAATAATAATAATAATAATAATAATACTACATTTAATTTGTAATGCACTTTTCATTAGTAATAAATCCCAAAGTGCTACAGAGTAAAAAAACAGAAGCATAAAAAATGAACCAACAGCAGAGAACATTAAAAGCCACACAAAGGAAGAAGGCCTGAATTAAAAAGGAAAAATGACCTGATTAAAAAGCAAACGTTTAAAGACAATGCATAAAAACAAAGATAAAAAACCAGCACAAAGCTAAGGAAAGGCTCTGTTAAAAAGGAAGGTTTTTAGGCCCCTTTTAAAAGCATCAATAGTCTGTGGTGCCTTCAGGTGGTCAGGGAGAGTATTCCACTGACGAGGTGCAACCGAGCAGAAGGCCCGATCCCCCATGGTGCGGAGCTTAGTCCTGTGGGGATGGAGAAGGTTGTTATTTCTGGTTCGCAGGTTAGGGTGGAGGTTTGTGGTGTAAGAAGTTCCTTGAGGTAGGGAGGGGCATTTCCGTGGATGCACTGTGTTAGCAGAGATATCTTGTATTCCATCCTGAAGGAGACAGGGAGCTGCACTGTTCTGGATGTATTGGAGCTTCTGGAGGCTCTTGCTAGGAGTCCTGATGAGAAGTGCGTTGCAATAGTCCAGCCTTGAGGAGACAAAGGCGTGGACGAGTTTCTCCGTGTCTGACAGGCTGAGAGTGGGACGGAGTTTGAAGATGTTCCTGAGGTGGTAGAAGGAGGTTATGCACAGTTGTTTGATGTGGGCGTCAAAGGTCAAGGTGAGGGTCGAACCTAACGCCCAGGTTGGAGACTGATGCGGAGAGGGGAATGTCTTGGCCAGAAAAGGTGATGCGAGTTATGGGAGATAACTGGACCTGGTGTGGGGTGCCAACTAAAATAGCCTCAGTTTTGGAGCTATTTAGCTGCAGGAAGTTGTATTTCATCCAGGCCCTTATCTCCTCAAGGCAGGTGGTTAGTGATAATGATGGTGATGATGATGATGATGATGATGATGACGACAATGACTACGACAGAGCTGCAGAGGGGGTTGGGACAGTTTTTATGTATAGTTGCGTGTTATCAGCGTAGCAGTGGAATGATATTCCATGCCGGCTAATGACACGGCCGAGGGGGAGTATATACAGGGAGAACAGGGTGGGACCGAGAACCGACCCTTGAGGGACACCACAGATGACAGTGTGTGTCCGGGACTTTACACCTCCCAAGGAGACATACTCAGTTCTTCCAGACAGGTAGGACTGAAACCAGTTCAGGACAGAGTCAGAGAGTCTGATGGTGCAATGGAGGCGTTTAGGAGGATGTCGTGATCGACAGTGTTGAACACTGCCGTCAGATCAAGGAGGATCAGGAGAGATGGGGAGCCAGCATCACCCGCCATCAGCAGGTCGTTGTTTCAGTGCTGTGTGCGGAACGGGAGCCAGACTGGAACTTCTCAAAGAGGTTGTTGAATTTTAGATGGTCCTGAAGCTGAGCTTGGACAGAAATGGGATATTGGAAATGGGCCTGTAATTGGCAAGGACTTCTGGGTCTAGGGTGGGTTTCTTGAGAAGAAGGTCTGATGACAGAAGTTTTTAGAGCTGATGGAAGATGACCAGCTTGGAGGGAGTGGTTTATGACTTGGGTGATCAGGTGGCATAGAGCACAGATGTTTGATTTAACCAGGGCCGTGGGAAAAGGATCCAGGGCACAGGTGGAAGGTTTCATCTTGCGGATGATGTCCTCAACCTCTTGCTGTGTGACTTCAGAGAAGCAACTGAGATGCTGGGAAATCCCAGGCTGTTGGTCAACAGTTGGGACAGGCAGAGAGGAGGAGCTGGAGAGAAGAGAGCGGATGGTATTGACCTTTGTCCTGAAAAAGTCAATAAAACTGTTGCACTGTTCCTCTGTGGTTTTGGTGTGTGAAAGAGCTTGCGGCTTAAGGAGATGATTTAAGGTGGAGAAAAGCTGCTTGGAGTTGCCAGGACTTTTGTTGATAATGCTGGAGTAAAACTGTGACCGTGCTTCTCTGAGGGACTTTGAGTAGGCCTTTTGGTGTTCTTGATAAGCTAATCTGTGAACAGTGAGCCCAACAATTTGAGATGCCACTCAAGTACACGCCCAGTTGCCTTCATTTTCTGTAGTTCGCAGGTGAACCAGGGGGCTGAGCGTGAGAAGGTAACTGCTCGAGTTACACAGGGGCATGGAAATCCAGGACACTGCTCAGGGTTTTATTATAGAAATCCACCGATTCACTAGCTGAAGAAAAGTTTGCAGAGGAGATTTGCTGGAGGTCCCGGGTCATGATGTCTGGGTTGATGTTTTTCAGGTTTCTGAAACTCATTTGGCACTTGAGCTTGGTATGGTGAGAGAAAGATTGCAGCTCCATTGAAATGACCTTGTGATCAGACACACCCAGATCATACACCAGCAGATTGCTAATGGGGGCAGAGTCAGTGAT
Organism: Anguilla anguilla; assembly: GCF_013347855.1. NCBI lineage: Eukaryota > Metazoa > Chordata > Actinopteri > Anguilliformes > Anguillidae > Anguilla > Anguilla anguilla. Next base: position 36,660,064 of record NC_049209.1, read on the forward strand.
GAACAGGTTGAGCGTGTGCCCCCTGTTGTGTGTAGGGACATCAACATGCTGTTTTAGGTTGAGATATTACAATACTTGTAGAAACTCAGCTGTAGAGTGGCAAGAGGGGGTGCATATTGAAATCTCAAAGTATGATAGTATTGGCAGATGTGGTACAGAGTGAAGTGAAAAGTTCGTGCATCTCTGAGATGAAGCCTGAGTTTGGTTTAGGTGGCCGCTAGATAAGAAGTATTGTCATGGGGTAGGGGGGTTTGCATCTGAGGGCAAGGCATTCAAAGGAGGACAGCTCAGGTAGAGGTAGGGGGCACAATTTCAAGTCATTTCGGTGTATAACAACTAAACCACCACCACGACCAGTGCTGTGGGCTTTCTCCAGGTAACTGTAGCCAGGGGGACAGGCCTCATTTAACACAGAGTAAACCGCTGGCTGATGCCAGGTTTCAGTAAGGCACATGAAGTCAATCCCCTTGTCCAAGATGTGGTTATGTATAAGACATGATTTATTTGTGAGGGATTGTGTGTTAAAAATTTCTATTTTGAAGTTTGATGGAACAGTGGGCAGGAGTCTCTGTAGAGGTCGCAGTAGACTGAAATCCACTCCACGTTTTCTGTCTTGCTTAGTGTGTAGAGGTCTCACGGTGTTTCCAATAATGACGTGCAGATTTGTTTTGCTTCCGCCATTGAGCTCAAAACCACAGCCTGGTCCTCTGTGAATGTAATAGAATCTATTCCTTATAGCTTTAATCCCAAGTAGATCACAGCAGGTCAGAGCTTCTTTACTAATGGTAACGGCAGAGTTCCAAAGTCTCCGTAGTTGAAAAGCTGTGTATGAGATCATGGCTGGGGCAGCAAAACCAAAAACTCTGCAGTGTGTGTATGCTAAGCGATAGTGTCAGCCACAGGCTGGCTAGCGTTGGCTAATGTCACTTCACAAGATCGAAAGAAGTTCCAAGGCGCACAGAGTCACAGCAACGAAAAATTAATCAATGAACAAACCCAAAGTCAATGGATGAACAACCACAGATGAAGGGGGGAAGACCATTGAATCCAGGGCGCGGAGACGGGACCGGAGAACCTCCGTATTGAGAAGCTGGAGAAATCTGGGAGACAGACGATCGAAGTAAGATTAACACACACTCGTCTTAAAAGGAAAAAAAACATGAAAGCGTAAAAACTTCAAATAACTGCAGCGTGTATCACAGTGGTAATCACAGAGAGTATATACCACAAAATTGCTAAAAAATATCTTAGAAAGGAGAGGAGGAGCGGCTGCCAGTATGCGCCAGTGTTCCCTCCGCCATTGAACATTGTGTTGTGTCATGCACACATACCCACCCTTCAACCACCCCCCTGCCCTCCAAACACCAACAAAGCTAGGCTAACAAACCTTGTTACAACCTGCGTTATCACTTCATCTTGTCGGTAAGTACATTCTTTTTATATTAACTTAAGCAGTGTGTAGGTAACGTTAAACTAGTAGCATGAATGTAACGTTCGATACATTGTAACATTACAAGGCTTATTAATCGCCATTGAAATAATGACTTCACTTGTTTATTAATAATGTTAGCTTGATGACACTGATGTGCACGACAACGTGGTCATTTAGCTAACTTAGCTAGCTAGCCAAACAGTCAGTAACACAGATACAACATTTTGTTGTTGTTGAAATGTGCCCAGCATTCCAAGGCTGTACATTGTTGTACGATTCAGTAGCCAATCAGTAGGTAGTGTTGTGCATATCCAGCTCTTACAGCTAGTTTCCAGCCCAAACCACTGCAAAGAGAGCAAACTTTTTTTTTTGTCAGTGACATTTCCTTCTGACATCTATGACGGCAATCGCAACCACAACATTTATTTTGCCTTTTTGTATAGCTATTTCCATGGATAAAATCGCATTTATTATTATTATTTATTGGTGAAAACATTTACTTCATATCCAGGGAGATAGCCAACGACTTGCACGTTACATGACATGTGTAGCCATTTAGTAATACGATCGCATTTCAGGCTAGAAAATAACCCGTTAATCCAGAGAAATTGCTGAGTTGTCTTAGAATCTTTATTGCAACAGAATGTATCAAGGCTGGCCGTGTCTGCATAGCAACGGACGCTGTAGTGAAACTTTAAGTACGTCACAATGGGTATAACAGCTGTTTTAGAATGTCAGTACGTCACCTGGATCATTTTTGCAGCCCGGATCAAATTTGTTGTGACAGCTACCGTCCAAAACACACACCTGAGAGAGCCAGCATGCTGTCTGCGTGCGTGCCTCCCCCAAGGAGTTACGTCATTGTTTTGCATTGCGCAGCTGTCGTAAAAACATGCTGGCATCGATAAGCTCGGAGGCATACGATTCCAATGAATAGAACAACTTGGAACCGGTTCTCGACTGGAACTGGTTCTCGATTCCCATCCCTATTTAAATGTGCTCAGCATTCCAAGGCTTGTTGTAAGAATCAGTAGCCAATCAGGACTTTTTTCAAGTTTTTTGTATTGTGCAAAAACTTATTATTTATAAATATTATTTATTTTATTTTAATTTAATTTATTTTGTTGTTGTTGAAAACACAGCAAGACTGTACATTGTTGTCAGATTCTTTGTAAGACTCTGGGCTCCCTTGCCCCACCTGTGAACGAGTGTGTGGCTCACGCATTGGCCTCCACAGCCACATGAAGTCACACCAGCATCAAAGGCGCTGAACCCCCCCCATCCCCGTCAACCGAAGCAAGCGCCATCATCAGTCACGATGAACAGCTAAGAAGGCCCTTAAATAATAATTAGGAGTTAATAATAAATTAAATTAATTATGACAACTGGCCAATCAGGCGCTTCTAAAAAGTCATTATATCAATTCCTGAAATCTTCCAGATTGTTTAAAGGGACAGTCTTTGGTGTATGTAAACATTTCACTGGCATTCTGATATAGTGAATTAAAGCTGAAATAAATCTGTCTCTAATCGATTGTTTTAACGTTACCTGTGATGTGAACAAAGTAGATGCCCTAATTGACTTGCCAAAAGAAATGTATGGGAACATGAAATGTGCAAAGTTGTGAAAAAACTTGAATATCTTTATCCTAGGTACATGTAAACTTTTGGCCTCAACTGTAAATTAAATTAACCCATATTGGAAAAATGATCACCTTCAATGGGAGATGTATTTTCCCAGATTGTAATACCTTGTCATGGAAGTTATTACACCCCCTGTGGGGCCATCTGAGCCCCCAAGAATGAGAACGAGTCAAGGGCATATCTTATCTTGGTTTCAGTCCTTTCAAACAGAACTGTATGAGAAGCAGTGCTTAAGCTGAGTTGCAGTGTGTGCATGTCTGCATGTTGGGTGGTCATAATAATACAAAGGAAAAAGAAAACTTCTGTTTCAATAGCCCAAGAAACTTGCTGCATCCAGAATCAACTAAGAACATTTTAGAACATTTCCTCTGACATTTCCTCATGAATTTTCTACTGATATAATTAGACTTTATTAAGTCAACAAGGCTTGGGCAAATATACCTTTATCTGCTATTGTTATTGTTATGTTATTGCCCACAGTGAAGACAGTCTGACAGCTGTTGATTAGGGCATCTGCTGTCCATGCTAAGCACACTGTGGTGCTCATTGAAATAGAACAGCACAGTTCACTTGGCCAACTGGCATGACAACTGCACTGTACAATTGAACAGACCCTGGAATGGTTCAGAGGGTTTCCTTTGTTTACATAAATGACAGCATTACCATTCAGAGAAGATGGCTCCAGTGAGGTTTAGACATAGTGTGCCTGAATTCAATAAAGAATGTATGATTTCAATTCATTAATCTAACTGATTGCTTCGTATTGAATTCAATTATTTAATCTTAAAACCTTATATACAGCTTGTTTTGACTTGCTCGTTGATTCCACCAGTGCACTGCAGACTGACCTATCAATGAATTCGATTTAATTGATAATTCTCATTTTCAATAATAAGTAACTTAAATCACATAAAATATAGTTTACATGTAGGTTAAGTGAGGGGTTCTAGCACGCAACATCGCTTGTGTTCAGTACTCAGAGCGCTGAACATTTTAACAAGGCCACTGATCGTTGGAACCGCTGGATTCAGAAAATGAACATATTTTGAATCCTTGATTGTCCCACAACACGCACAAAAAACAAAACAACAACAAACAGCAGTAAAATAACAAACAGGTATTTCAAATTTTACTCTATGCTATAATTTGATGTTAGTGTTGAATAAAATGTGTTTCAATACTTAAAGGTGCAGTGTGTAGTGGCATCTAGTGGTGAGGTTGCAGATTGCAACCAACTGAATACCCTTCCCCTCACCCCTCCCTTTCCAACAACGTAGGAGAAGCTACGGAGGCCTGTAAGTTCCAAAAATTATGCCATCGTCTACGACAGCATCGAGTAGCTAAGTGTCAAATGATGAGGTTCCTTGATAGATTTATAAATTGTATTTAGTTATTTAGTCTGTAAAACTATAGGTCATAGCTTACAAGTAAGATAGCGATTATGATTGTTAATTGTTCTGCATTGTGGTAGTGTTTTATTGCTAACGTTAGCTGCTTTGCATGGTAAATCATAGAAAAACATGATGTGTCACAAAAACTACTACACTACTAACTAACGCTTACATTACAGTGTGAAATATCTTCATTATAAAATACCACTAACCTATTTAAAGACACTCAATTTCAAAAATAACGTATATAACCAAAATATTTTGATCAGTAATACTTACATAGCAGTGATGAAATCTTATCTGTTTTCAATAGACAGAGACAGTAAATCAATTATATATTTCCATCCTCTTCTGTCTTACACCAGAAAACGATGTCAGATAGGTCTATCAGCAAACATATGGCTTAGCTATGCCCAGAAGTCCTCAATAATAATAGTATTTTCCAAAAAATTACAAAAAATCGTTGATAACGTTTCGTTATTTGCAGAGTCTTTTACTGCTACCACAGAGTAAATGCGTAAGTGAATGCAATGATAACAAAACTTTCGATTCCAATAAAACGCTATTCCAAAAGCAAAATTAGACATGTTATACATCGTTAGAAAGCTTATACTGTCCCCTACCTAATAAATGAATTGTCAATCAAGCCAGACTGTAGTAAAAAGAGCGACAATGCCGTAAACAACACGTGTGGTATTACACACAGCTATTTTGGAAGGTACCGAGGCATCACAAATGCGAGTATATTTCACAAACGGAGTGTCCAAGACAACACATGACTACTCAGTCTTTTCTCGCCGTTTGTCTGTTCTGGGCTACTGTAGACACATGGCGGTGCAACATGGCGGCCTCTGTGGAAGAGGACCCGCTCCCTATGTATATATAAAGGGCTCATTCTAAGGTAACGAAAACACAATGATTCTTATTTTCATGGGAGTATACACTAATTAAAACATACTTATGAATATTATATTCCATTTCTGCCAAGTCCGTTCCGCTAGATGCCACTAAATTCTACACACTGCACCCTTAACGGTGATAATAAGGGAGGCCAGTCCTTAATTTGGTGATGCTCTTTCAGCTCATCAGCTGGTCCCAGGGGTTCGTGGCAGGTGAGACTTGGGAAACGTCTTCTGTGAAGTCGGGGTCGCGACGGGTTCCAGTCAAGACGACAGATGTGCACAAATATTCCACTTGGGCCCGGCCACAAGGGAGATACGGAGGAAAAGTATAAACCAGTTTGGTTTATTTCACGGACAGTGGCAGGCCAACTCAGGCAGGTCTCCAGCGAGGTGCGAGTTGGGAAGCTCAGCAAAGTCCAGCAATGTCCTTAAGGAGATGCGCATCAGGTCGGTTAAGCAATGCCTTACTTCAAAGCAAAGTTGTTCCATTTTTTGATGACTTTTATGCTCAAAAGCATTGGCGTCGGAACCGGGTGGGACGTGTCCCCCCCCCCCCCCCCAATGTTTGTAAAGAATCGAATTGTCCCCCCCAACCACAACTGATCCCTCTCCCATGTAAAGCTTTAATTCAATAAAGGCTTCAACAGCAATAGAAGATGACTTCAAAATTATGCGGAAAGGTCTGTAATGCCTGTAAACATAACATGAATTATTGACTCCCCTCTTCACACAGTAGAAATGGTTTACCCCCATGGCCACAAAAAGTTTGAGCTTACGAAAGCACAAATGGGATAAGTAGTCAACAGTTAGAGGTAATTGCTCAAGCCAATCATACTATGGACTTCACTCCCCATAATCCTTATATAAATAAAAATGGTAAGAAGAAATTTTAGGATAGCGCTACTGATTTTGCTTGTGTCTAAAGTTCTGCGACAGAAACAGCGATAGATTCACCCACTAGCATCTGTCCAAAATGTAAACAAGCCAGGCAGTTTTCACTATAGACATATACATATATATATGTCTATGGTTTTCATGGTTGGGAAAACTTTTATGACAACCTCAGCTAAAGTCAGTTACTCACAGTGGTTGGAAAGAACGGTAATGGTAATCTTATATTTGTAACGTTACCTATCAATATGCCAGCTAACGTCAATGTTAGCTAGCTAGTTGTCAATGAATGAACTATGATATTTGATAGTATGATACGTAGCTAGCTAGTTAATAGCTGTCGGTACACTGTCTGAATGTGATGTTCACAGAACTTAGAAAACTACCTGGCGATAGCTGTACTTGGTTGCTAAGCAGGGAATTAACGTGACTCCATGTTGCAGTGTTAGTATTTTAGCCAATGTTTTGTGTAACGTTATGGACACGTCTTGTAAAATTACAAGTTTGTTTTAGCTATCAATATCTCTTTTTAACATTAGCTCTCCCTCAATATTTAGAACATGTGCATTTGTCCCCCTGAATTTTGTGTTTTACTTTACATTTCCACCATAAATTGATGCAGAAAAGGCACAAATTGGTGCATAAAAATTCACCAGAATGCAGGAAATGAAATGTTTGACGCTCAAAATTTCCTGGGGTAGGACCCCCGGACCCCCGGCTTAATGTGTCCCCCCCAATGTTCAAACGAAACCTATGCCACTGCTCAAAAGTCATCAAAAAACTCATGTGACAGAACCCCATGTGTGATGTAATGTGATTTTGTTTATTATTTTAACCACACAAACATTTGATTGGCTTGTGCTGTTGGAGTGGTCAATGAAACATGGATAGATAGACCATTGATGACTTAATGTTTAAGCTTGTTAAATTGGGCTTCCCTTTCCCCCAAAAAGGGGGTGTTCCTTGCCCCAAGCTGATGCTTAATTGATCACACAGAGAGTTTATTGCAGGATCACAAGAGGAAATGGATAGGCACTTGGTTGACCAAAAAAGTTAACAATAAATGTGACTCAGCAGAAAGTCAGTCCCGTGGTCAGGGAGTCAGTGGCCCCAAAGTTCCTGTGTATATTTAAACATTTGTACAGTGTTAATAAAAAAAACAAGAGCTTCATCCTGAAAATGGGAATAAAAATACCTGTAAACAATGCAGGTAGACAGCATGGTCCTTGTCCCTTAAGTCTCCCAATGAGGCTCTTAATTTCTACATCAGACGAGGAATCCTGGGATTTAACAGGTTTTTTTTCCCTTTTTCTCTTGATATAAAATCTCATTTAATGAAAAAGAAAATCACAAAAGAAAAACCTTTGGGGCCAACAAATCAAACCAAACAGGTAATGCTTCTTCACTAGGAGACAGAGGAACACAACCAGGGTGGCTGGATTTACAAGTATGGAAAGTCATTAACACAATATAAGGCCTCTGTAAAATTTACAAAGAAGACCTGAGGAAGTATAGTCTATAGCAATCTTGCTGAGCCCACCACACATCTGCTCCGAACAGAAGCAACATGAGGCCTTTAAAAGCAACACGCAAACTATAAATTCAGAGAACTGATGTAATTTCACTGCATCTCCTCCCCATGTTCCCAGGGCAGATGCAAAGAGACCGAGTTTCAATCAGTGTTGCTGGCTTACTCCCAGGGCCCAGCACAGGAGCAGTAACTCAGTCTCCAGTTAGAGCAGAAAACTGATTGGATCTCCTGCTCAGTTGCACTCTGCAACCAAGACTGAAAAATCATGTCCCATACATTGCTTTAGTGATTACTAAGCCCAGAGGGAATCCGTGGACTTCTCAGGTTTTCTGCGTTTCAGAAGGAAATCTGCGGTTGATTTAAAAAAAATCTTTGCTCCGGTAGTGTTACAGTCATTCAGTACTTTAATCAATGTGTTTTCAGCAAAATATGGCTATGCTAAATGTGTTCATTCAAGCTGAGAGTACCAGTTTTACAGGAGTTTAAAAGAAAAATCACTTTAGTTTCACTTGACATTTTAATTAAATTACCAAGAATTCAAAACTCTGACAGTGAACATTTAAAATATTAGGAAATACCAAAACATAGATGGCAAAACAATAAATTATCATAGTGAGGTGCCACCACGAGCTTCCATAACATCTTCTGCCCAGGTCATTTTGACCCCAAGCTCAATAGTTATATAAAACCTGAGAAGACTTTTTACACAGCTTTTTTATTTTGATCTTGTTTTTGTTGTTTTGGCTGATATTGAGGGCACTCACTCACATTCATTTTCATGATCTTCAAAAAATATTTTCCTTGCTTTAAACCCCTAACCTAAGACATTTCCTGCAGCTTCCCTGGGAACTATACCAGCAGCAGTGTGAGAGCTCTGATATTTCACACAACATGGGGGAGCGGCAAACATACAATAGTTGTTGTGAGAGCTCTGATAGTTCATGCAACTTGGGGGTGGGACAAACATAATTCATGCAACATGGGCACGGGGGCAAACTTATAATAAGGGCTCCACACACAGCCCTCTAAACCATTTCTCCTTGCATTTGTGCCTCAGCTAAAGATTTTGAAAATGACCACCAGACAGAGGCCTAGATTTTCTGCCACTGAGGTTCCGTCACAGCTCTTGGAGAGTGAAAGTGATTTAGAGGAGGATGTGTCCGAGACTGAGAATAATGTTGAGGAGGACCCTGATTATGAGGCATCCATCTCTGATGAAAATGAGGCCCTTAGGATACCACAGGTTAACCCTCCTGTCATCCATGACACGTTCACTTCCAAAAATGGAAAGCTGCTATGGTCCCGCTCCCCAGTTGAAAGACAAGGTAGACTTAGGGCAGGCGTACATTATACGATTGTCTCATGGGTTATGACATCGGGAGATCGGATGCCCTCGCACATTTAACGAAGTTCAGATTGTGACAACAGGTCGGATGATAGCATAGACTGTACGAGCTCCCGACCAGATCAGATGACATTACAGTCGGCAAAGCACAGCCGGCAAAACGTCATGCACGAAGCCACCTCCTGATTGGTCGACGGGAATGAAAACACAGAATCAGTTTGCATGACCTCTCACACCTAACAAATTCAAGCCAATTATGCCTGGAAGTCCATAAGCCAGTCGGAACGGATCAGAACGGTATCTCATACCTTGCGAGTCGCAACGTTATGACACTTTTCTTATGATTTTTGGTCCCGATCAGAAAAAAACCAATCAGGAGCCTGCAACTTGTATAATGTACATGCATGCTTAGTGCTGCTAATGTTATCAAAATGGTTCCAGGCCACAACAGATATGCTAACAGTCATGTACAAGACATAAAATCTACATTTTGACTGCATTTGGACCATAGCGTTATGGACTTTTGACTCCTCTGAATGACTGCACTTGCCTTGAAGTGAAGCGTAATGAACGTTTGACTCATCTGAATGAAGAATTGATGCCCACAAACTAGGGCTGGGCGATATATCGCAGTGATAATTATCGCATGCAATAACGGTCACCACCGTATGGCTTATCGCCTTTCTTTTGTCTTCTTCTTTATAATTATACCTGAAGCATTACTAAACAACTAAAAAGGCTGTGTAAAATGCTTCCGGAGAGAAACGTAACCGCTGTTACCTACTGGGTGTTGACAGCCAAGACAGCCATTCAGCAGCAAGGTCGCACAGCTTCCGTGTGATCATGTGATGTGTTTCTGCCAATCGCGCGGAAGCTGCAAGGCCTTGCTGGCTGTCTTACGGTCAAGCAATAGGTGACGTTTTTTCCCGGAAAGCGTTTCACGCATCCTCCAAAAGCGTGGTTGTTTGCTATCGCGTCAGGTATAATTAAAGAGAAAAAGACAAAAAGAAAGGCGGTACGCCACACGACCGTTATCGCACGCGATAATTATCACTGCGATAACATCTACTTCAACCATTATGTTAATTTTCTCTCAGAACTAAACTCTGGTGATTAATTTATTTTTTATTGGTGTTGCTTCATTATTGAATAGCTGTTATGTATTACTTAGTGACGTTCTGATGTGTTTTCTGAACCTAAACATTTGAAATGTTAGAAATTTTGTTTGTTTTTTCCTGGGGTCAAATTGACCCCAAACATAATAAATGTTGCTATGCTTGATAACAAAAGGTGTGTTTCTTTCCAAATGTTTATTTTTAATTATTTTTTTATGAGCACTTCAAATCAATAGAAAGCCCTGAAAACATCAAAACATCATTTTTTTCTATTGTAGGTCAATCAATGAGATTTTATGTTGATTCGCGTATTTCTCAATAGTCATGTAATATCAATACTTGATATATAAGGGGAGGATGGGGGGAGTCATGTTTTACGTACTGGGCTATTAAGACAGTCAGTAGAAAGTCCTAAAGTAGCTGAGAGAGAAACTTGGGTAACATTTTGTTACGGTCATTTTCTGTAGGTTTACATTGCTGGGGTCAATTTGGCCCCAACAATAAAAGTCATTAGTTCATTTGAGCATAAAAGGAGGGTTAAATGAAATATGTAATAATGAAACAAGACCAGGTTAAAACCTAGTATATGGTTGGACCTAACACACGTAATCCGGCCAACCAATGGTGTAACTTCATCACTCACTCAGTCACTCAGTCAGAGACATTACCGTTTGTAGGGCTGGCCCCGCTGTTGTGGTCCAGCCAAAAATACAAGTACAGCACCGCCTGTTTGTTAGAGTAGCATAGACAATTGGCATATAACCTGGCACATAAACTGAAAGGTGCCAGCTCTCTAATAACCACATAACAGAACCCATTATTAGCCAAGCAAATGATCCTTATGGTGAACTAGCTAAGCAGCAAAGATGGGTTTTTTTCGGCCAAACAAAATGATCTCCAGCCCGCAGCAATTTAAAGCAGTCTGCATGCACATTTTTCGGTATGTAATCTTGCACTATGTGCAACATCTTGAACTTTCCAACTTTTAGCCACACAATGATCTGTGCATCACCATGCTACCATTAAATAAATACATAGAGGACTCTAGCAGCATTCCTATTGTAAGGAAAAACACCTCTATGAATTGTAGATCGGTAAGGACAAATCATTAAATCATATCAATTTTCCTCACAAAGTATAATCAGTCTCATAATTAATCACTCTCATAAAATTAATGATTATGAATTTCAATACTAATTAAAGCCGCAAGCGGCGTTGGGAGGGGTCCAAGCATTGGCACCATCGCGCCCCCTATGGAGCGATTTTAAAAAGGCTTAGTCCTCATGATCATATGCCTTCACCCAACATATCTACTGAATATCATGATGATCGTATGAAATATTGATGATTTATGGCCAATTTTGTGCTAAGAGACGCTGTCGGATGACTTAGTTACGTCGCCATGGATGTGTCCTGGCCGCTTCCCGTAAAGGCTTTTACTATGTCGTAACACTTAGATGGCATGTCGTAACACTTAGATGGTACGGCGTGTATGCACAGCTGCAGTGTTTCTGCGCTGCAACTAAAAAAGGCGTCACACTAGTGTTGTCACGATACCAAAATTTTGACTTTGATACCGATACCAGGTGTAGTATCACGATAATTGATACTGAAACGATACTGATTCAATACTCGGTACCTAACGATACTGAAATTACCTTAATAGATCAGAAACATAATGTCCACAAGGGATGACCTCATTTTAGAATTCACTGTTTATTAAAAACCTGGTTTATTAACAACCTTTAAGTTGAAGCCTGTTCAACATATCAATAAGCATAGGACTATAGTGTTACAGCACTAAACCATAGAAAACTATATAAAATATATTTCAAAAATTAAACAGTTGTAAAGTAAATTATCTGTAAACAGGTCTTTCACTTTAAAATATATCTAAAAACAGCACATTTCAATAACAATACAGCATCTTCCTATAATAAAATATTTACAAATTAGAACAGCTATTGCTACTGAAGTGAACTGAGTCTAAGCTTGCGCTGTATCAACCACGAAAAAATGCACAAGCACGGGTCACCTCACTTGCCAACCTTAGTTGCTACTGCCATCTAGCGAAGATTCTGACAAATCATAACTTTTCATCCTCTCAATCGGTAATGCGGGAGACACATGTCCCTGGCTTTTACATTTGATGCAAAACTACCGAACGTCGGAAAATTCTAATATCGAACCGTTTCTTTTTTTTGTTGTTTTTTTTAAGTACCGAAAAAGTGCTGAAGCGTCGGTGTACTGTGCAACACTACGTCAGACACATATACCAATCCATAGCTCAGCTTAGCAGAGAATGCACATTTCAGAGCGCCTCAGAGACAGATAGGATAATAATACATATTGCATATAGCCTAATAAATACGACATTTAAAAAAAAACGAAACGAAAAATCAACTGGACATTCCTGCTAGCATGCGTGATGCGCGAAGAATCCCTTATTATTTATTTAGACATTGACAGACTACAGCATTTGCGTCTTTTGTTTATATTCAATAGTAATTGCAGCGAAAAACTGCAGCTGTAGACACAATAAAGTTTGTTATATTATGGTAACAACGGAATGAGGCAGACTACATATATAGGCTATATTTACCGTCATTGTTTTATTATACCAGCGTGTTTTCGCACGTTTGCAGAGAAACTCAATTACTATCAATAAAAATGGTTTAGCTATTTCTCAGCATAGCCTAATGACGGATGGAGATGGGACGAAAATAATTTTCAACCGTCCACCACATTTTAGCAACGTTCCAACACTCTCGTCATCACTGTTCCATGGGTCACAAAAACTATTACACTAACGCTTACGTTGCAGTGTGAAAAATCCACATTATATAATACCACTAACCTATTTAAAGACACTCAATTTCAAAAAGAACGTATATAACGAAAAGAACGTATATAACCGAAATATTTTGAGCAGTAATACTTACATAGCAACATGACATTTTATCTGTGTTTAGTAGCCTAGTATAGAGACAGAAAATCAATGACAAAGTCCTATCCGCTTCTGCTTTGCGTCAGAAAACGATTTCAGATAGGTCTATCAGCAAAGAAATGGCTTAGCTAAGCCCTGAAGTCCTCAATAATAATAGTACTCTACAAGAAATTATGAAAATCGTTGACAACGTTTAGTTAGGTGAATCGTCTTTCATGCTACGCCACAGTGAAAGCGCAAGTGAATGCGATAAGAAAATATTCCGTTGCGCTGAACTATAAAACGCTATTCCAAATGCAAAATCATACATGTTATACATCGTTAGAAAGCTTATACTCTCCCCTACTGAATAAATGAACTGTCAATGGAGCCAAATTGTACGAAAAACGGCGACAACGCCGTAAGCAACAGGAATCACAAACGGATTGTCCAAGACAATATATGACCACTCAGTCGCAAAAGGGACATCTCTACGCGTGAAACCAGTGGTAAGATTGTATAATTATTCAAAGTTTAGTCCCAGATATTGAATGTAGAATGACATGGTATAATTAAAGAAAAATTGTCTCGTTTATGTCGTTATTCAGTGAACAGCGTTGTCACTGCTGTATTGGCATATTTTAGGGCTAATGTCGGGTTTATCTTGTTGCTACGAAATATTACATTACATTACATTACAGGCATTTGGCTGTCGCTCTTATCCAGAGCGACGTACAACAAAGTGTATAACCATAACCAGGAACAAGTGTGTCGAAAACCCTAGAGGGCAGTAGCCTACCGTTCCACGTGCAGGGAACAGCCGCATAGTTCAACTTGGACCCAGTTGGTTAAACTGATTAAAGCTAACACAAACAAGAACAGCAACAACGCAGTCTATGAGAACATTCAAGCAATAGTTAAGACGAGTTAAGACTAAGTCACCTACGGAACAACTACCTAGTTACAACCCTAAGCTTACAGTCAATGTAGAGATTAAATTGAGAATACGATTTCTCTCAGCACAATGACGGATTTAAAGACTAAACGAACTCACCCGATATTGTCTTCAAATGGACCGTATTTTATTTAGACACTGGCAGACTACAGCATGAATTGCGTCTTTTGTTTATATTCAATATTAGTAATTGCAGCGAGAAACTGCAGCTGTAGGTCGTTATGTTATGGTAGCAACGGAACGAAGCGGACTATGAGGCTACCGTCATTGTTGCATTATACCAGCGTGTTTTCGCGCGTTTGCACAGAAACTCAGAACCTATCAATAAAATGGTTTAGCTATTTCTCAGCATAATGACAGATTTAAAAATTAAACGAACTCACCCGACCCTGTCTTCCAATGCTTCCCGACGGTCAGACCGTCCCCTCACTGATAAAAACTAGACCCTACGGCAATATTTAAGACAAGTTAAGTCACCTACGAAACAACTACGTAGTTACAACCCTAAGCTTACAGTCGATTTAGAGATTAAATTGAGAGTACGATTTACAGCATAAATTGCGTCTTTTGTTTATATTCAATATTAGTAAATGCAGCGAGAAACTGCAGCTGTAGGTCATTATGTTATGGTAGCAACGGAACGAAGCGGACAAAATATGTATTAGGCTACCGTCATTGTTTCATTAGACCAGCGTGTTTTCGCGCGTTTGCACAGAAACTCAGAACCTATCAATGAAATGGTTTAGCTATTTCTCAGCATAATGACAGATTTAAAGACTTAACGAACTCACCCGATACTGTCTTCAAATGGATCCATGACAAAGAAAAGTAATTATTCATCCTCTCAGAAAGCTTTTACTAAGAAGCTTTGGGTAGCCTATCCTATCATGCACGCTAGGTGGCACTGTCAGACCGTCTCCTCACTGCTAAAAACTAGACCTACGGTGTGGAATTACTTGCGTCGCCATGGTTGTCGCTTGCCGTAAAGAAGTTTACTCGATGTCGTAACCGTTTAGATTTGGAGCCACAGCTCTTCCGCACCCCACCTAATAGAAACGGCCAAATGGCGGGCAAACCATATGGCGGACATAGGTGGTCCCAAAAGCAAAGTTGTAGAGCACATTCAGATGCATCGGTCGATGAAGTTTTGTGTTGATCAGACTTACGGTGTGGGAGTTATGACCTTTTAAAGTATGACCCTTTGTTATAGCGCCACCATCTGGCTGACATGGGTGATTTTTCGTGCTTGAGTAGTGGGGGGCCATAGGAACCCACCTGCCAAATTTGATTGCTCTAGGACTTATGGTTGCTGAGCCTCAGACATTTTAGCGGAGAAAGCTGCCACGCCCCAACGATAAAGTTAAAATGGCGGGAAAACAATATGGCGGACACAGGTGGTCCCAATGGCAAAAGTATAGAGCACGTTCAGAGGCATAGGTCGATGAAGTTTTGCGTTGATCTAACTTATGGTGTGGGAGTTATGGCCTTTTATTTGGTTGCTCCAGGACCTATGGTTGCTGAGCCTCAGACACTTTTAGCGGAGAAAAATAAGAATAATAATAATAATAATAATAATAATCCTAACAGATACAATAGGGTTCCACCAGCTTCGCTGCTTGGACCCCTAATAATAATCCTAACAGATACAATAGGGTTCCACCAGCTTCGCTGCTTGGACCCCTAATAATAATCCTAACAGATACAATAGGGTTCCACCAGCTTCGCTGCTTGGACCCCTAAATATTAAAACAATAGCCAATGATATAACTTGCGTAAGTTCTTTTAGACAGTAGGCTCAAGGATTTATCCGAATAATAATCAGACTGATGGTTTAATAAAATAGAATTTATTAAACAAACAACAAACAATCAAATTAAAATCATTAAAGGCTAAATAGGAAGTGAAATAAAAGCGGAACTAGACTGTTCTGCATGCAGACACATGCAGCCTCTGCTGCATCTGGCTGAACTTTTAAATTATTATTAGGTAAATTATTAAGGATCACCTGGAAAGAGGGTAGGAATAGGAACAGACCTGGGTCAAATACAAATATGTAATTGTATTTGTATTGAAAATGTAGTTAAATACACATTTGAAGTATTTTAAAATACATTTACAAATGAAATACTTTGTATTTCATTTATTTAAATTAAATAAAATTCCTTTAAATAAATACTTTCCTGGGAAACCAAATACTTTAGTATTTAGAGCCTTTTAAAAATACATTAAAATACAAATACAATTTTAAAATATTTATGTGGTAGACAACAGAAATGACTGAGCCAGCAACAATATAGGCTTCATACTGAAGGGGGTATCCCAGAGTTCTTCATACAATCTTTCTGAGTGGCCCTCGATGTGATGTCAGCAAGTTATAATACTGAGGGCACTCCAGGAGAACCAGTAGGGGTTGAATTTGGATTATGCAAATGCCCGTACACAGGAGTTAAATTGGGATTTGGGAGGTGGGTGGAGGTGGGTGAAAAAAGGTACAAACCAATGAATGTCTCAGCTCAAAATAGTTGTATCTTTAATGTATTGTGCACATAATTGTAATTAAAGAAAAAAATGTTTTAAAAAGAATGTATACTATTGATGCAAGCTTTTACATTAAATATTTCCAGTTTATTGAGTGTCATTAATGCTGAGAATTTTTTTTACCCACAAAAATAATTGGTCATCCTCCTCTTTTGTCCTCCCTTTCTTCCACCTTTATCCATCTTTCTTAAACTGTCGTATTGAAACGGCGACTGGTGAGCTGAAAATTGGTGGGGTGCAAAACTTTCCTTTAAACTAATCATTGATCTCAAACTGTTTTAATTAATTTCCAGTGATTAACAAGCATGCAAACGATCTGACTAAGCAATTGGAAAGGGACACACAGCTTCTTCGCATTGTGTTAGGGAGATTAAATGATAAATGTGATTTAGAAAAATCAGTTTTAATCACTAAGCAGTGGCGGAATCTTCCCCTGATTTGAGTATCAATACAATTAATCCACAAAATAGGCTACTCAATACTATCATATATAGCCAGCTCTCCCCAAATAGGCAGTTTTAGCGAGTAGCCTAGGCCTTATAGCCTAAATTTATTTTCAATCGCAGCACATTTTTAATCAACATTATTTGCGGATACATGCATTTCTTTCTCCGCACTCGTATTCATAGCAAATATCTGCAATGCGTAGACTAAACAAAATCGAAGTGCAGGTTTCGTTTTTGCTGGTTATTCTGAAAGCTAACACGGTAGAAAACAGATTGGTGTATCTTGTTTGTTAATCGTAGAATACTTGGTGATTAAAACAGATTTTTAACGGATAAATTGAATCTATGATTTAATCCCCCTAACACGGTATGAAGACGCTGTGTGTTAGTCTACTTGCCACCTGATTAGTCCGATCGTTGGCACGCTTGATAATAAAGTAAAATTACTAATGGAAACAGGTTGAGATCAATGATTAGTTTAAAGGAAAGTTTTGCGCCCCACCAATTTTCAGCTCACCAGTCGCCAAAACGTTTTGTATGTGGGAAATATACAATCCTAGCTTAGCTGCTGACCAGCAACCTGCTGATTTTGCTCAAGCAATCAAAATTGCCATTAATAAAAGCTGGCATTCGTGGGTGCTGTTTATTCATCTCTCTTTAAAATGTTGCATAGATGAAATTACATGTTAATGAAATAACCTACCGCGTCCACTTTCAAACAATCAAGACAATCAACAATATTTTTCTTTCTGTGGCAGTCTATATAAACGACTGAGTTTTTTTTTCTTCGGATTTTTGATTAGTTGAGTGAGTAACTGGCTAGAGGGAACACATGGACTGGAACATACAAAAATGGACTGGATTGTCATAGTTATTTGTAAAATGGTCAAAATTATTTATTTACCAAAGGTGGGTGGATGCCATCCACCCGCGTCCACCCCCAATTTAACCCTGGCCTGTACATGTCTTTGTATGGAGAGGATAGCAAACTCAGATGTCTTGCCAGTTTATTTATACCCAATCTTCTTAAAGTTAGTGGCGTACTGTATTTACTTTTTTTCTGTTGTCAGAGTGATCAACAGCCATATGTATAGTTCCATCTTTTACATTTTCTAAGGTTAGACACTGATAAAATAGAATTCAGCCGTGCATATTCACCACCAATTAACCCTTTCACGCACATGCAAAATCTGGCCAGTCCTTGCCCATTTAGGGGGTACCCTATTTAAAGCTTTATAACTCCAGATGGGAGCATCACAGAGACTTGAAAAATAGCTTGAATGAAACACGACATTTGTACCATTTACAATACTAACTAATTTAGATTAAGTTCATATTCATTATTTAGGAAGAAATAAAGTTCCACAGAAATGGAAGTGTAGTATAATGAGTAAGGGGGTTTGATTCCCCGCCGGACACTGCCATTGTACCCTTGAGCAAGATGCTTAACTTCAGTATACGGCCAAAATTTGCTGGTCACCGATCGCATGTTATGCAGCGAAAATCAACCAGTTCCAATCCAAGGTCAATTGTTTGGAGCACCACTAATATATATATATATATATATATATTAGTGGTGCTCAACTATTTTTGTATATATATAACAAAAATATATAGGGTAGCCTTCCACAAGCTTCTCACCAGTTTCTGTAATTTTGGCCCATTCCTCCTGACAGAACTGGTGTAACTGAGTTAGGTTTGTAGGCCTCCTTGCTCGCACACGCTTTTGCAGTTCTGCCCACAAATTTTTGATTGGATTGAGGTCAGGAGTTTGTGATAGCCACTCTAATACCTTGACTTTGTTGTCCTTAAGCCATTTTTCCACAAATTTGGAAGTATGCTTTGGGTCATTGTCCATTTGGAAGAGCCATTTGCGACCAAGCTTTAACTTCCTGGCTGATGTCTTGAGATGTTGCTTCAATATATCAACATAATTTTCCTTCCTCATGATGCCATCTATTTTGTGCACCAGTCCCTCCTGCAGCAAAGCACCCCCACAACATGATGCTGCCACCCCCGTGCTTCACGGTTGGGATGGTGTTCTTCAGCTTGCAAGCCTCACCCTTTTTCCTCCAAACATAATGATGGTCATTATGGCCAAACAGTTCAATTTTTTTTTCATCAGACCAGAGGGCATTTCTCCAAAAAGTAAGATCTTTGTCCCCATGTGCAGTTGCAAACTGTAGTCTGGCTTTCTTATGGCGGTTTTGGAGTAGTGGCTTCTTTCTTGCTGAGCAGCCTTTCAAGTCATATCGATATAGGACTTGTTTTACTGTGGATATAGACACTTTTGTACCTGTTCCCTCCAGCATCTTCACAAGGTCCTTTGCTGTTGTTCTGGGATTGATTTGCACTTTTCGCACCAAAGCAAAGCATCTCTAGGAGACAGAACGCGTCTCCTTCCTGAGCAGTATAACAGCTGCGTGGTCCCATGGTGTTTATACTTGCGTACTGTTGTTTGTACAGACGGACGTGGTACCTTTAGGCATTTGGAAATTGCTCCCAAGGATGAACCAGACTTGTGGAGGTCCACAATTTTCTTTCTGAGGTCTTGGCTGATTTATTTTGAATTTCCCATGATGTCAAGCAAACAGGCACTGAGTTTGAAGGTAGGCCTTAAAATACATCCACAGGTACACCTCCAATTGACTCAAATAATGTCAATTAGCCTATCAGAAGTTTCTAAAGCAATGACATCATTTTTTGGAATTTTAAAAACACAGTCAACTTGGTGTATGTAAACTTCTGACCCACTGGAATTGTGATATAGTGAATTAAAAGTGAAATAACCTGTCTGTAAGCAATTGTTGGCAAAATTACTTGTGTCATGCACAAAGTAGATGTCCTAACTGACTTGCCATCTCTATAGTTTGCTAACATCAAATCTGTGGAGTGGGTTTTAATGACTTCAACCTAAGTGTATGTAAACTTCTGACATCAACTGTACACACACATACACAAACATAGATATATAGATATATAGTGTTTTTTCAAGCCACCTATAGGAGCAATCATGCAAAAAAACAACAACAAAAAAAAGTTTATGTGCAACCTTAAAGTAATAATCTCAAAGATTTTCATTAAAATAAATGTCTGTTAAGTCACTATCTATCACCGAATTAGGTAACAAAATGGTGATTGAGCCTATTATTATATTAATTTATATTATTATTATTATAAAAATTTATGATTAAAGAACTGGGTGTCTGTGGCGACATTCCCGGGAAAGATTCACAAGCGGCGCATAGTTAGTGACGCGTTTTCCATCACCCATCAGTGGTTGTTCCGCCAGAGAGGGTAGGCGGGGCTAAGGCAACAGGCTTGCTCTTCAACTCATTTCTGTGGGAGCGGTGTACTGTTTTTTTTTTACGGTGTCTGCTAGTGTTACAATAACGGGGGGGGGGGGGTTATGGAACCCTAAAAAGTTTTTGTGTAACATGAGAGGTCATATTATTTGTTGTAGATTTCGTATTACATTTGATGACAATGTAACGTTACTAAATTACATGGCTATTTGCACAGCTAACGCTAGCTACCGGACCATGTCAGGAAAGGCAACATTAGTTTAGACAACGTAGCGCACAGTATCCATCTCTCATATTAGGTAATGTTGCGTTAGCTACCTAGCTAATGTAATTAACACAATCTAATGTCAGCTAACGATTCGAAAAAACGCTAGCTAACGCTACCGACCGGTACCGACCTCGCAAACCGTCTCTCGAATGCAATGCTACCTTGTTGCAACGTTGCAATGTAGCTAACTAAAGGCCAGTTCAGATAAATGATTCGCAACAAGACTGGATGCAACTTGCAAAATTCCAAGACGTCTGATTGTAAACGTTCTAAAACTGCACTTGGCGATTTGACAAGGTGGGTCTTTTGAGATCCCAGGCAACGGCTTCAGACGCTCTGCAACTAACCAGTTCACACCGCAGCAATTTTCTCTGCAGCATTCTAAAACCATTTTGTCTCGTTGTGAATCATTGATCTGAACTGGCCTTAGCGTTACCGTTATTTACATTGCCATCAAGTTCATCAATATATTGATCGGAATAAAGCTGGGGTATAGGTGGAGCAGAGCCGGGTCTGATTTCTGTGTAAAGATGTGAAGTCGGAAAAAACAAAATAAAAGAATACGGCAGTATGGATTAGCATTGTTATTTTATTACGCTTCCTCATATGTTCCTTCAGCCTTGATGCCCTTTTTTGATGAAATCTCCTTTGTTTTTGTTTTTTGTTTTATTCTTCTTGTTCTGATTGCTAATTTAACACCAAGCTCAGCTTTATTCTCGAACAGTTTAGCTAGCAAAACCAGAAACACCAGGGGTAACATTTTGCAAGGCAGTTGTTTCAAAAATATCACACAACAATCATTCACGAAAAAGACTGTTTATTGTGCACGAGATGCTAATTGCACGAGCCACAGCGAATGTCGCGAATTCTTCTCTGCAGTGTAAAGATGTTCAGGTGGGCTGAGAGTAAATGTACAGTCCTGCCCTACAGAGCCCTGCACATATGCTGATGTATAAACTGGCCTTAGCCTTAGGCAGTCTTTGCTTGGAAAATGAGAAAGGAAATAATAGTTTTTGTCAGTCAAGTTGGTAACTGAAGTCAAACAATGAGTTCTGTAGTCACACCACACCTATCCCAACGCAGCTCCTGTGACTAACAGATTAGAACAAGGGGACTTTGCATAGGTAAACCACAAAAAAATGTAATGTGCAGTAATAGCAGAACATCTAATAGCTCCTCACAGAGTACCGAGCAGAACGCGAGGACCCAGTCAGGACCTTTGGAGCAAACTTGCATGTTTGCTGGTTGGCCCTCTTATCAACAGAAACCACCAGGTTACTCCTCATTCAGGGGTGGGGGGTAAGGCTTTGAAAGTAAATATCCACAAGGCAAAATGTGGCACAGTACCTCAGAAAATAAATGGACAGACACAACACAGGCACAATTTTTAAAGCAGTCGGTCTGTAGGAAACACAAGTTATCTGAGCCTCAGGGAGAGAACCTTTGTGGTACCATTTACAAAGGGAGATCTACTTTAGTGCTCCATAAACATAAACAAGCCAGCATTATCAAAATCAAGCCTCCAATACCAATGCTTCATGCTGGACCCGAGGGGGGCAGAGATGCTGGAGCTGACCTTAAAAGCATGAAATCAAATAACTTCTGCCCTAACTCTTTCATTTCCAAGCTTCCTGGTAGGGGATTAATGCATTCATATAAAAACACAAAAAGATAGATATTTTTTAGAATCTTTTATTTCTTTATTTAAAGCTTAGATTTTAAGTTTATGTCTCTGATTCCGTTCTAAAATCCATAGTTCTTGATTGCAAAGCCAAAGAATGACTGCCATTTGTGAAATACAACCAGTAGGCCAACGTGAATAATGTTCAGTCTAGGCTGTTATGCAACACAGTATTGATGAAAGAAGCCACTGAAAGTAGGGTGTAGCAGTGGCACTGTTCACTATATATAAGGAAAAAAATGACAGAGAGAGAAATTAGTTGGATAAAATTAATTGGAAATGCTGGCAGGTTTCACATTGCTCTTAGACACACAATGCAGGTAGACACACAATCTGTCATTTGCTTCCATAGACCTTTCTTTACATAGGAGCTCTGCATTTCTCAACCACAGGGGAAGTGAAGACAACAGACAATCATATGCCTTCTCTGAAAATATCTGAGATACTCACAGTCATTTGCTTTCAGAGACAGTTAAAACTATCTTCAGGTTGTGGCAAATGGAATGTTTAAATTCCCAATAAATTGTCTCACTGCAGGTTTTCTTCTTTTTTCTCTCTGAGTTTGAATGTCTCAGCCAAGCCAGCTTTGACAGTTGTAAGTGGCTTGGGAATGAAGCGTGATGAGGTATGGTTTTCTGGGTGGCTGTCAGATATATGAGCCACCTGGCCCATGTGGAATATAACCCTATAGAGATCTTCCTTGGAGTTTCTGCAAGGGGGTTTACATTATTATCCCCTTAGCGCACATGCCAAATCTTGCCAATTCTTGCCCATTTAGGGGGTACCCTAGTTAAAACTTTATAACTCCAGATGTGAACACCACAGAGACTTGAAAAATGGCTTAAATGAAGCAAGACATTTGTACAATTTACAATACTAATGCAGATATATTCATAATTTTGGAAGAAATAAACTGCCATAAATGCAATTGTCTAGACAAAAAATCAACAATGAATTTGCACTTTTTTAGTTTGCAGAGAGAAATACTGTGAGATTGCATATATACAGCATGTTAAACTATACATGTGCTGGATCAAAAACTTCTTGACCACAAGTTCATAAAATCTAAGGGTGGATATGTAGAACTACTATAGATGTATGAAGCAAAAACTAAGCATTGTCTCCAAATCTATCCAAAATGTCTAAATTATGCATTGCTGTAAATCACAAAATATTCACGTACACTACTAATTCACTACAAATCAACTGTTTTGACTCAAGAAACTCACTGTTGCACCATTTTCAAGTGGGAATTACAAGCTTTCCATTAGTACAGTGGTCTAAAATGTCTAGGGGTCCGGAAACATATCCAAAATCTCTCCAAAAATGACTAAAATGATTTTTGTCCATTATAACGCATTTAAATGAGACCCTTATGAAGGTCTAAGATGGAACATCGCTGTCATATTAAAAAATAATGTTAAAATATTGTCACACAATGCTGTACAGTACCTAAATGTATAATAATTAATTCTTGTATGTATTTCTATACTCCGTACTCTCGTTTGTTTTCTTGTATGGGATGGGACGACATGAAAACAATTTTCAACCGTCCACTGCGTTTTGGCAATGTTCCAACTCTCAGGTCATCACTGTTGCGTGCTTCACAAAAACTATTACACTACTAACTAAGACTTACATTACAGTGTGAAATATCCGTATTATATAATACCACTAACCGATTTAAAAACACTCAATTTCAAAAATAAGGTATAAAACCGAACAGTTTTGCTCCAGAAAACGATGTCAGCTAGGTCTATTAGCAAACATATGGCTTAGCTATGCCCAGAAGTCCTCAATAATAATAGTATTTTCCAAGAAATTATGAAAAATCTTTGACCACGCTTCATTAGGTGCAGCATCTATTACTGCTATCACAGAGTGAATGTGTAAGTGAATGCGATGATAAGAAAGTTTTCGGTTACGCTGACCTAAAAAACGATATTTCAAAAGCAAAATTATACATGTTAGCCTATACATCATTAGAATGATTATACTCTCACCTACAGAATAAATGAATTGTCAATCAAGCCAGACTGTACTAAAAAGGGCGACAACGCCGTAAACAACACGTGTGGTATTACGCACAGCTATTTTGGAAGATACCCAGGCATCACAAATGCGCATATATTTCACAAACGATTGTCCAAGACAATACATGACCACTCGATCTCAAAAGGGACATCTCTACGCGTAAAAGCAAAGGAAAGGTTGTATATTTATTGAATATTTAGTCCCAGATATTGACATGGTATCATTTTTAAAAACTTTTTCTCATTTATTTTGTTGTTCAGTGAGCAGTGTTTTCACTGCTGCATTGGCGTATCTTACGGCTATTGTCAGGTTTATCTTGTTGCTATGACGAAATACGATTTTTGAGTGGTGAAAGAATATTTTTATGAATGCCAAGATAGATAATATTGTCCATTATGTCATGGGTGGGGGGTGTAGTTGTAGATGAGGCTGCAGGGAGGGGGTGCGTGTTAAATGAACGACCAGAGCGTAAATGGTGGAGCTGCAAAACTTCGTATTAGGAATAGTTGTCGTGTATCATCTACTAATGAAACTAAAACAAAGCGTTTCTGTTTTTAACTCATACTTTGGTTGTAGTAGCACTGAATGTCTGAGTTCAGTAATCTCGGCGCGCCGGCGTGCCGACCACTAGGGGCTTTGCGCTAAGAGGTTAACACCTGCTGTGTCAGTTACAGACAGTTATGGACTTCCAGACAAAAACCCACCCCCACAAAAGGCACCTGACATAGGTTGGCCACTGCTGCAGAGCAAGATGTCAATAGTCCACAGTCAGTAAGTGAGTCCCTGAGCATGCTGGGGGAAAAAACATTCTCCTTTCATAAATAGTTTTAATTACAACCAGACCACTTTATCTGATCTTTCAATAAAATAATGTGGCTTTTGAAGAGACAGTTACCTTCCTGGGTTTAAATGTAAGGCTTGAACTAAAGCAATGAAAGCAGAAATTGAATAATAAGGTTTTCACAAGGTTAACCTTGAAATGTGCAGCAACAACACAAAGAAAATAATGGCTAATTAGAATCATATTTTTTAATAGCTATCTTTTAAATTATTAATTAGAATTATCACCATTACTCAATGATCATTATCAGGATATGTGCAGAAATTCCACTGATACAAATCCAATCTCACAGTGCTGCATGGCTTCCAAGTCATCGTTAAAATACATGGCAGTGGGCTGTCTGGAAAGCCACAACCCTTAATTATCAGCACAAAGAATTTTGATCAGTGCCACCAAGAACATAGCCGAATGTATTTCAGCCAGGGCATGAGCAACAACATCCTCTTAGACATGTATGCAGGATGTATAAGTATACAGAGTTTGTACATTGTCTGATTAGGATGAAATAATAAATCAATACCGACTCCGAGGTTTATCAAAAGAATAAGCACAAAACATGCTTTAATTCTGTTCACAGTCTGGGTTACCCCATAGTTTATAGTACTTCAGAATAATGCTGCCAGTGAAGAATGTACTTGATGTAATATTGGGTTTTAAAGTAAATAATGCCCTGATTACATTAAGGGAGGTGGTCAGATCATGGATTCTATTGTTTATAATTTCCTTTGCTTCAGTTTTCACGGTGAATTGAATTAACTGAACTAATGCATTTGGACATTGGAGAACAGATAATTTGCTCCCAAATTACTCATTGTTATTGTGAAGGATCATACAAGATAATTTGTGTGTCATTCGGTTCTGGCTTGCTAGATTAGCAACAAAAGTTCAATGGCAAGAAAGTTTTTGGACCCCTAGAGATAAGCCACAGAGAGCTGGACCTGAGGAGGGGTTAGAGGTGTAAATATGTGTATTTGTTCATGGGTATGGGTGTGGATGTGTATGTATGGCCAGGGATTCCTCATACCCATAGGATTCCATTCCTTAGAAAATTGCTTAATACACCTCCAGATACTATGTTGGAGATTCTGGTTCAAACCGTACCAGAATAAAGTGGAAGTCCAAGAGTCATTACTGGCTTCATTTGGTTTATCTTCTCTGCACAAGGCCCCAAATGGCCAGAATGCTTGCAACTCAGACATGCAGTGCTCCAGCAACCATACTATGAGTGGAGACACAAAACTCTGTGTGCTAGCTTCATTAGTAGACAATACATGACAACTACGGCAAGCGGTAGCTATGGGCAGGGGTGAGCTCAGCCCACCCAAACGGGCATCTTGCCCGCCCAATCAAAAGTTAAGAAAAAAAATGTTTAAAAAAATTTTTTTTGTTCAGCCAATGTAAAAATAGCACAGAAAATAACAGTACCGTTTCTAACTTCTGATCAGGTGGGCAGCCACAGGTTGAAACAGCTACTTTCTCTGATGCAGTGTACTGCCAGTTGATTTAGGCTAATTAGCGGTATTAAAGAGCATATTGCAGGTTGGAGACCCCAGTGAATCAATGTGTAGGAAAATGATGTAGGAACTAGATGTTCATAAAATATACTTATATATACACACTAGTGACTTCTGGAGTCTTTTTTTTGTGAGAGAATTTTACTTCGGCATCTAAAAAACACCAACCCGGAAGTGACGTAACAGAAGGGAGAGCGGTCAAGTTGAACAAGAAGAATGGATCTCAACGCTAGTTTTGACACAAGAGGTTGTAAATGTTTATGCAAACGCATATGACGGACCACAGCCTTACCATTATGAGCCTGCTAGGCGTCCAAGAGACCAGGCACAGACCAGGGTTACAAGGAATAACGGTCAGAGGAGAGAAATTGAGTTGTGGTGTGAGGAGAACCAGTGGAGAACTGGGCAGGTGTCTTGGTGAGTGACCAGCGTTAGCTTATAGATATATCCACATTATATAGCCTAATACCACTAACCTATTTAAAGACACTCAATTTCAAAAATAACGTATATAACCGAAATATTTTGAGCAGAAATACTTACATAGCAATATAACATTTTATCTGTGTTCGTAGATAGAGACAGAGACAGTAAATCAATGACACAGTCCTATCCGCTTCTGTTTCGCTCCAGAAAACAATGTGAGCTAGGCTATCAGCAAACAAATGGATTAGCTATGCCCAGACGTCCTCAATAATAATAGTATTTTCCAAGAAATTACGAAAAATCATTGACAACGTTTCTTTAGGTGCAGCGTCTTTTAATGCTACCACAGAGTGTGCGTAAATGAATGCGATGATGAGAAAAAAATTGGTTACGCTGACCTATAAAACGCTATTCCAAAGCAAAAACAGACATTTTGTACATCGTTAGAAAGCTTATACTCTCACCTACTGAATAAATGAATTGTCAATCAAGCCAGACCGTACTAAAAAGGGCGACAACGCCGTAATCAACACGTGTGGTATTACACATAGCTATTTTGGAAGGCACCCAGGCGTCTCAAATGCGCGTATATTTCACAAGCGGATTGTCCAAGACAATATATGACCACTCAGTCTCAAAAGCGACATCTCTACGCGTAAAACCAATGGTAAGGTTGTATGTTTATTCAATATTTAGTCACAGATATTGACTGTCGAATGAACAAGTATCTATATTAACTTAACTTATATTAATAAATAATAGCTAACGATATTAACGCTGTGTTCACATCACAACATTGTAAAGTTTGCTATCATGTATCAACAAAACTAGTATTGGTTGTCTAATACCGGCAGGAGTATTTTGTAACAAATGCAGCAGTGAAGTCCCGTCTCTTCACCTGCACAAAACGCACCCAGGCATGAAAGCTAGCACCGTTCCTTTTCCTGTTAGGAAAATTGTGTGCTCGATGTCCTGACAGGCTGGAGTTTGTGCAAACTGCACAAACACAATAATTTACCATGATGATACATGGTGAAATGCAATATAAAACTACTGAAAAAAAACCAACTCACTATATCACGACTGCTAAGACTCACTACTACTGCACATTGGGCTAATAAGACGCAATGTTGAGAAAAAAAGGCGTTTTTAGGAGCTTTGCTCAAAACGGCCACTAGTTCCTCTGAATTTGTGCCCTTATGTCTTGTAAAAATTATTCAAGCCTGCATTAACTTTTCAAATGGTCATTTACAGACAAGATTAAGTATAGGCTACATTTCGTAAAAAATTTAACCTGCAAGATGGTAAATGGTAAATGGACTGCATTTATATAGCGCTTTTATCCAAAGCGCTTTACAATTGATGCCTCTCATTCGCCAGAGCAGTTAGGGGTTAGGGATTAGGTGTCTTGCTCAAGGACACTTCGACATGCCCAGGGTGGGGTTTGAACCGGCAACCCTCCGACTGCCAGACAAGCGGTCTTACCTCCTGAGCCATGTCGCATGGTCTTTAATGTGACGGAAAGTGCTATATCAAAGTTTTTGATATAGCAAAATATCAAAGCAACAAGATAAGGACAACAATAGCCTGAAGGTATGTCAATACAGTGGTGAATAATGCAGCTCACTGGATAGGGAAACAAATAAGGAATCTTTGTGGAATTATACCATGTCATCTACTATCAGTATCTGTGACTAAATATGGAATAAATATGCAATCTCACCATTGGTTTTACACATAAAGATTCATTTGTCATTTATTGTCTTGAAAAATCAATTAGAAAAATAAACAAGCAAACAGAAAGCAGGGATAGGCATTTACAACAGTCATGTGCAAATCCCCACTCGCAATTTAGACCAGTGCAACTCTGTTCAGTTTGTTTTGGTTTGACTGGTATCTTGTTTATTTAGTAGAGAACAGTATAAGATTTCTAATGCCACATTGCATGTCTAATTCTAAAAAATTTTGAAGGACTGAGAGCTGTGCGCCACAGCCTAAACTGTTACTTCACCACAGCATTGTGCCGTAACATTACACAATAATATACAAGGATTCATTGAAACAATAGATTTTTTCTTTGGTTTTTTGGAAGATTTTAGTCATTTTTCCAACTCATCAGCATGGCTGCAGCAAATTCTCTGGGGAGTGAGTCAGAATAGGAGGAGCATGTAGTTTATAAAGACTATCTGTTTGTATAGGAGCACTGTTAACGTACCCTAGGCAATGTCAGTGTAGTGTAGTGGCTCCTAGTAGCCTGCTTTGATAGAATTCATACCACTCTCACTCAGTGGGTTTACATGATGTTTGAAAAACTTGATTTATTGTTTTAGTCCGACTAGAACTGGACTTTCAAAAACCATGTAAACATTGTAGTCCAACTGAAATCGTACAAAGTGGATTTTTTCAGAGTCGGACTAACATACCTAGATAATGCAGTTGGGGGTCGATTTACTACGGCATGTGTATGCTTCAGTAGGCCAAGAATTTTCCGAGGCATTCTGCGCATGTTCCGTAATTTACATAGTAACTATACGCTCACGGTGGCCAAGCGGAATCGATAACGTTTCAGAAAATATATGACATTAAAAGATTTAATTCAATCTTTTACTGGGACTTTTTCCGTTGAAAATTTCTGTGCCACTGACTATAATTGAATGTTTTTCACATTTACCGTTCGATTGAGCAAGTACCATTCAAAGTACATTTTTATGGGTTAGTGCTGCCCGATTATGCTAGTACTTCACATTAACCTTGTACGGCAATCAATAAAGGCTAACAGCACAGTACCACTTAATTATTGTCACTTCTATCACCACTGTAATGAACTAAAAAAAGGCGACAAACAACCTGTTCTGTGAGAAATGTATTGTCGAGCTCACGCGCGTACACTGCTGGCGACTTTCTAAAACTCTGTTTTACCCTCCCTAGTACCATGGCGAAAAAAAACACATTTCTGGACGGACGAGGAGACAAACTTCATGCTATCGTAACTAAAGGAGATAAATATCCTAAAATACATGGATGGAAGAAAAACCCGAAATGGCGAACTATTCAAAAAAGTTGCAACAAAATTGGAGGAAGCAGGATTTAAAAGAATCCTTCGTCAGACACACCTCGGTCAATAAATCTATTCTTTCCGAGTCATATATATTGAGACAACGACAATAATCCAATTAAATCTCATCTTTGGCCAAATCGAGCTATTAATATAGATCGATTTCAACTGTGTATGTAAACGCACTGACTGAACTTCAAGTGACTTTCAAGAGATTTGCTCTGTTCTTTAATGTGGGTATTTCACATATTAGTGGATGCATTCATGGGTGGCTCAGTCATGTGTTATATTTGATTCACCCATTTATCGTGAACATCACCAACATTTTTCTGATGGTGGAAAATTATTTTATTGTAATCTTATTGTACATAATGTGGGGAATATTAGTATCATCGTGGGCTATACTTGTCACTTAGGGCATGGGAAATACTCATTCAGATTTACTGTGTGCAGATAGAGCTGGATGGATGTGACATTTCCCTTGGAGTGATCAAAATAGTAACATTAGTAAAAGTTTGTCCCATCCCCTTGCAACAAAAGATTACACACTGTAGAGTGCATAAAACAAACAAAAAGATTGAATGACTAAATATTTAGGTACGTGTATCACAGTGTTTAATAATGGATGTTTTTGCATGTGATATCAATATGATATCAATGTTTCATTTTAAATAATCATATGGGGCAAATTTATATGCATGGACAAAAAGAAGTTTTGGATAGGTTTTTGGACCCCTAGATATCTTAGACCCACATACTAATGAAAAGACAGTAATTCCCTCTTGGAAATGATGCAAAAGTGAGTTTCATGAGTAAAAATAGTTGATTTGTTATGAAATATGATTATATTATGATTTACATCAGCGTTGAATTTAGACATTTTGGATAAATTTGGAGACACTAAGGGATACCAGGGTACACAGCCTACTTTTTGCCTCAAAGATCTTTAGTAGTTCCACATATCACCCACTGACTCTCTTGGGTTCTAGCCACAACCAGCAGTTTATAACACAAAGTAAGTGCATTGGCTATACTGCAAGTAAGCTGAAGAAACCAATCCATCAAGATTTACTAACTTTACACTTGCTATCATTCCACGACATAATACACGTAGTCTATGTACTTTCCTGCGACAGCAAGTGAAACAGCTGCCAGATACAGCAAGGACAAAAGCAAACCAGGATGAAGACCAGCAAGGCTTTTTCTATGGACATCGTAACAAAAATCAATTTCTGGTGACCAAGTCAGAGTTCCCTTGGACAAGCCAGCAATACACCTACACTCCCGCAGTGAGACTGACAAACATCCAGGCATTTACTAGCTTAGGAAACTTTGTTCTTTGTTTTCAAAAAATTGTGTTATTGATTGTATGTAATGAGTTTAGATTATATCACATCGTTTGTTAGTTAGCTACAGCTGCCTACCCCGCATAGCTAATGTATCCATATAAATTATCTTACAATCAGCCTGCCTTTTAACCGAGATCTGAGCATACGATCTCTCCTGCATTAATATATACTCAGTCAATGTATGGTCTTGTATATTTAGCTTGCTAAAATGCACTGAGATCAGCTAAATGTAGCCAACTTCAGTCGCCCTTTATACACACAACCTTCCTGATTTCCAGGCCATATTTAGCAGCACACGCTAAAAGCTGATTCATATTTCGCTCCATAAAAGAGCGAAAAACCAAGAGTCCAAAAAAAGAGTCCAAAAATCACCAGAGGTGTGGTGCATTGGGTTGCAGTGTCGCCTCACAGCAAGAAGGCTGTGGGCTTGAATCTCGGCTTGGGGTCTTCCTGTGTCGAGTTTGCATGTTCAACCTGTGTTTGCGTGGGTTTCCTCCGGGTAGTCTGGTTTCATCCCACAGTCCAAAGACACGTAGGTAGGCTAATTGGAGACTGAAAATTGCCCATAGGTACAGTATGAGTGTGTGAGTTAATGGTGTGTGTGCCCTGTGATAGACTGGCGGCCTGTCCAGGGTGTATTCTCGCCCAATGCACGCTGGGATAGGCTGATAGTCTGATAAGTCACAAACGCCACAATTTGCTTACTCTGCAGCCTCATATTTACACTTAACCTATTTCACAGTGACTAAATCCTTCCCTAGAAGGTTAGGTTCCATGATAAAATAAAACCCAGAGAGCAAGGAGCACGGATTTGGTGTGTGTTGAGCACATACTTATCTATTCTTCTGATTTAAAACAAGGGAAGTCAAAAGGTCAGGTGCTTCTCACTTTGATTCAGCCTTGACCTCTTGTAGTAGCATCTCCATAGCACCCACTGAGGCAATCACACAGGACAAGCAGAATATGACAAGTGCAAAGCCCTCGAAACAAGGGTAACTAATTTGGGGTATGTACTGAGTTTTGCCTGAACGTGGTTCTAAATTTTACAATCTCTCAATAACCAACAGTTTTTCCAAATTTAAGGCATCTGCCTTTTACCTGTTTGTCATGTCAAAAAACAACTGCTCTTTCACTCCCCTGACAAACAGAGAAGGAAAAAAAAACATTAATGTGCAGTCCTCCAACTGCCTACAGACAAAAACAACCATGAAAACATGAACAGCGTTACATCTATATTGAGTGCTATTGCTAGGAGCTTCTTTGTTATATGCTGCAGCTTTGAGGGAGTCTAGGAAGAAATCAGAGTAGTACTGAGATTGCTGGGATGGGAGAAGGTATGCAGTAAACAACTCCAGGCTCCCCAAATTTTATACAATGTAGAAAGGGACATACTCCTACCAATCTGTAATGACAAATTGAGGGTGAGCCCTTTGGAAACATGTGGCTGAAAGGCTGGTTATAAATGAAAAGAAACAAAATAAAAATAAATTTTCCTGTTTTTGGTTGAAACATGAAAGGCTCTATTACAAAAACAGGAAAAATTATTATTTTCTTGGAAACAGCACAAGATTTAGTACATTTAGTAAATTTGTATATACTTATCTGAACAGGTAAATGAGGTGGATTGAAAAAATGTCCACCATCTCCAGCTCCAAAATGAAAGATGACCATAAGTTTCACTCACGCTTCCCTGCATGGAATTAAAATATCAAGATGGAGGCAGGGACCTGCCGGGACCCCTGGTAGCAATGCATAGTGAACAATGTTCCTCATTTTCTGTACTAGTCTAGACGGTCCATATTTCTGCACAAACAGAGAGCAGCCCATTTTCTTTTTTTCTCTCTCTTTGCATTTTTCAATGCAGTCACAGGAGGGCTGGGGAGGGGTCACATGGCCTGGCTTCTTTTCCATTTCAAACTGAACATGATGTCTGGCCTTCTCAGATTGGTACCAACTGCTTTGTCTTGGCCTGGCTTTACTGAAGCCAATCCGTTTTCACCCAAACAGCTGAAAACACGCTTAAGATGAGCCGGCTAGTTGACAGAGTTTCTTGAACACTCACCCTGTGGGGCTGCCAAGCCTAGATAATTACCCTACACTCTGTTAACTACCACTAATTCACACCAATTTTCCCATTACACATGATATTAATTCACTTGTCGGAATGCCTAACTAAAGACAAATAAAGCAGCAGGCCCTGATGGCATATACCCAAGGGTACTAAAGGAGTTACTAAAAAGGTACTACAGTTAGATCATTTTTAAACCACTGGCAATTATTTTTAGACAGTCTTTAGAGACTGGAGAAATACCGAATGACTGGAAACAGGGTATTGTAATACCAATATTAGGGCGGAAACGATTCCTCGAAACTGAAACTCAAGGAACTCGATTACTAAAAATGATCGATGCAAATTCTTTGCATCAAAGCTTCGTTTAATCCATATAACTATATCAGCTCACTGTGTTTCGTATGGATGTTTATTACTGTGGCACAACGTGCTTACGCTGGGGACACATGACGTGAAGGAGACTAAGCCGGACGTGATTTGATGGCTTGGATTGCAAAATGGAGAAAGAGAGAGAAAACAGTGAGGATCGAAGAGAAGAGGACTGTGTTCTGTGACGTTGTGCCTGACAAAAGTGAGAGTGAAATGCGTAGTAAGGAATTAACCACGACGGGCTGTCCCGTATTATTTTACCGTTGTCAAGCAAAACTCTCGTTGGTACTGCTATTTGGACCGTTGTTATGCAAAAACTCTGGTTGGTCGTTCTTTAAACCGTTGTTAAGCAAAAACCTCTGGTTGTTAATTCTATGAAAACAACAATTCCATCGAGAAAAATAGTTCCTTCTCGTTTTATACCATATAGTTAGCACCAATTTTTGCCATTTTTGAATTACATTATTTAAGAAAACTGCATGAAACCATAACTCAATCAAATTAATCTCCCTAGCCGTCTTGCTTTTTAAAAGGTTGCGGTCTCGCAGTGTAGACAGCGTTTCTTCAAGACCCTCTGAAACCGGGTTTGAATGCAAGATATCTATAGGTTCATCGTCACTTGTCAGTGTTGTCACCTAGCCTACATTAAAATTCTGGGTTTTAGGTCAGAATGGTCTCACGGCATGCTTGTTATCTATTGAATAGCTAGCTAACTATTGAATTGTATTCAAAACAGCGGTTAATATAAACACAATCGTTTACAAAGATACGGATGAAAATGCGTTCCGTAGCCATGACTTAAATACGGAACGCCTATATTCTACTGTCAAAATAAGGGATGATTCCGTATTTTGTGGTATGGTTGGCATTCCTAAATGAAGCCAGTAACTAGAACCGTGATTTAACATCAGTTGCGAAATTGGACATTGAAAAGGGGAGGGTAACAAAAAGTGTTCCTTTATAATTAATTAATCACGGTCTGAAGTGAGCTATTGCTTTCATAAAACGGTCACCAAGTAGCCTATGGCAATATGAAAGTAATAGACACACTCCAGACTCCTCAGACGCAGAGTGATACTGAATTGTGCAAAGGAATTAGACGTCATAGCGGTGGTATATGGTTAACATACCACAGCTATGAACCAATCAGATTGCTTTATTTGAGCTACTCGTTTTATAATGCTTAATTATTACGTCTGATAAACGCCAACGGGCAACTGTGTTTATAAACTGCAGCTCAGAAAAAATAACTGGTAAGCGCGAGTTTCATTTCGTGCATGCGCATATGAACGCATGTTCACCCGCGACGCAACCTCTGTGTGGTCCAGTCCAGACAGTATATGGGTGTGATGGCACTCCTCATAGGCGCACATAATTTTAAAACAAGACAATGGTTATCTAGTCTCTCAGTCAAGGTTTAGTTACAACTCTGGACTAATGCAAGATGGAAAGCAATGGATTGACATTGACTACTGATTAAATATTCTTATTCTTAGACCGACAGATAGAGCAAACTGTTTTAAAGGAGGGAGGACTGTAGTGGCAGCACTGGGGTGACAGTGTGGCAATGGCAAATGGTTTACATGGCTCACGGGTCAGGTAGGAGGGCCCCTTAGCAGAATTTTGCTTAGGGCCCCAGGGAGGTCAGGAACGGCTCTGCTTCCAGAAGATGATTTCCACTTCCAATCCCAGATACACACTTCCTTCAAGAACCTACTTCATGAAAATGATGGAGAAAAAATATGAAGAAATCAAAGGCAAGTTGAAGAAGAGGCTTAAGGAGACTGACAACATTGCACTCACAACTGACATTTGGACAAGCATTGCTACAGAGGCGTATCTGGGGGTGACGTGTCACTTTCTTGGGGAGGACTGGGAAATGGAGTCCCACAGCCTGACAACGATGCCCCTTGAAGAGAGACACACGGCTGCAAATATTGCAGAGTGGATTGAGGATGTTTTTGCCAAATTCGACATTCCACTAGAGAAAATGAAAGCTGTTGTCCATGACAATGGTGCTAATGTCCTAGCAGCGGTGAAGATTTTGGCAGAAAACCATAGATGGGTATCAGTGAGATGTGCAGGTCACACCCTAAACTTTGTTGTGCAGATCGCTCTGAAGAACCACCGAGCTACCTCCAAGTGTGTGGCTGCTGCAAGATGCCTTGTCGAACATTTTAAGAAGAGTGAACTGGCATGCACCAAAGGACAAGCAGCAGCAAATGAGCACACCGCAACACATGCTGGTGCAAGATGTAAGTACCCGCTGGAATAGTACTTATCACGTTATCCAGGCTTCTGGAACAAAGATGGCCAGTGACTGCTGCACCCTCGGACCCAGCAGTGACTCAGAGAGGGAAACACTACCTTGACCTCAAGCCTGAACAGTAGAACCTGATTGAGGAGCTGAGCCAGACCCTTGAGCCATTTGAAGGAGCTATGGTGTTTCTGAGTGGGCAACAATATGTTACCCTCTCTGCACTTCCACCGCTAGTGGAAAGCCTTAAGAAGTCCATACAGAGTTCAGCTTTTGAGACTGCACCAGTAAGGTCATACCAGGCTCATGTGGCAGAACAGATCACATCCAGATGGCAAGGACTAACTGTGTTTCAATCTGACTCTCCAAACACCGTCCTAATTGCTGCTGCTCTGGATCCCAGGTTCAGAAAACTTAAGTTCTTGCCTGCTGACGAAGCATTCAAGGTCCATAGCACAGTACAAACCACGGCACTTGCTGTCAAAAAGGAAGCGAGGCGTGAAATGGAGCCTCCAGCACAGCACAAGACAACCCAGTAACGCATGCCAAGGGTGCAACATCGTTCCTCGATAACATACTAGGATCAACAGACTCCAGCACCAGTGATGAAGAGGATGAGGAGCAGCAGTTAAACCAAACTGTGTAGAAGGAGGTCTTGATGTATTTCGGAGAACATCCCCAGTCCAAGAAGGAGAATCCACTGTCATGGTGGAAAACAAATGCAGTGCGCTATCCAACGCTGGCAAAGCTGGCAAAGTCCTTACTGTGTATTCCGGCAACATCCACGCCATCAGAGCACCTGTATTCTGCAGCAGGAAACATTGCATCAAAGCGCAGGGCAAGCCTCAGTTCTGAGCATGTTGATATGCTCACTTTTCTTCATTGCAACCACATGCTCCTTTAAAGGCTTACACACGCACACGCACACGCACACACACACCAGTATTTAGAGAGAGAGACATTTAAGGAGGTGTATTCTCATGAATATTACATGTTGGCTTTGTAAATGCACTCAGAAGAAAAATGTGTGTACAGTACAAGTACCGAGAAACAACGGGTAAACTATGGGATTATTGTATGCAATAAGAAATAAAAATGTGAGTTTTCTAAAAAGAAAACCAATGAGTTGTTCATTTTAAAAGACTTGTGAATATGCAAGAGAAAATAAGACTATTGCTCTTTAATAAAGCAAAAGTATTTCTTATCCGATTACTCGATTAATCAATGGAATAATCGGTAGAATACTTGATTACTAAAATAATCGATATCTGCAGCCCTAACCAATATATAAGATAGGGGACCGTACTGATCCAGGAAACTACAGGCCAGTCAGTTTAACTTGCATCACATGTAAAATACTTGAATCTATCATTTGAGACAAACTAGAATAATTTCTTGGAAATAATAACATCCTAAGGGATAGCCAACATGGTTTTTGCAAGGGAAAGTCATACCTGACAAACCTTTTGACATAGCCAGGAGTATTAAGTATAAATCTAAGGAGATCATACTCACCCTATACAATACCCTTGTCAGACCACAATTCTGGGGACCGTACTACAAGAAAGATATAGAGGCGCTGGAAAAGGTCCAAAGACGGGCAACCAGATTGATTCCAGGTATAAAAGATAAGTGTTATGAGGAAAGGCTTGAGATGCTTGGACTTTTCAAGCTTAGTAAAAGAAGACTTAGGCGAGATTTGATTGAGGCTTTTAAATTTATTAAAGGGATTAACAAAGTGAACTACGGGAAATTATTCAAGTTGAGTTTGGTTAGCAGAACGAGGGGGCATAAATGGAAACTGGCAAAGGGTAAATTTCACACAGACATTAGGAATTATTTTTTCACACAGAGAGTGGTCAATGTGTGGAATGCCTGGACATGTAGTGGAGGCAGAAACACTGAGGGTATTCAAGGCCTGGCTTAATACAGTGTTAGATACTATCTAGCTTTTAGGTAAACTAAGCATTAAGTACAGTTTAGTGGTAGGAATAGACGAGCAGTGTTGGGCTGAATGGCCTGTTCTCGTCTTAAGTTATGTTATGTTATGTTATGTTATGCCAGGCAGTTTTGGTATCAGTGAAATAACGAACCTTGCCCTTGGGCAACGGAGCAGGGTTAAAACCTAAAACCATTTGGCATAAAACATAACAGGATTTTTCCTATTCCCTTACTTCATCGATGTCAGTTTTTTATTTTCTTCAACAAAAAAACATACACCTGCATCATGAATAAACTGAATCAATCCTTGCGAATCATTGTGCCTTCCTTGTGGAATTGAATAAGCAGGGATCATTGCCTCTTTCCTGGTCAGGCATCAGCCTCGGTTAGGCCTGATCGAAAGCCAAATTGGCACATCACTCCACACGACATTTACCACATAGGTATGTCCGGGCATCATACCCACAGTCATTACACAAACAGTTACAAAAGCAACTCCCATTCTGCCTTGTCTGCATCTGCTTTCCAGTTCACAAAGTAGGCAATAAAGCACAGCAAATACAGAGAGGGGCAATATTCAAGCTGGAGGAAAGGCAATGTGAAGGCAGGTGTAGCCTTAAATCAAACAGGACCTTTTTTGGCTGCAGTGATGACTCAGCAATTTTTGAGAGCACAAGAGGCTGATTACCCCTCTGTCTTTGTGTCTCCTTTAACGGAAGAGCTTCTGAAAAACCTGGCAGAGGCTCAAAAGTGACATAATACTAACTTAGCAGCTTCTTAAACTGTCACTCAGAAATATATCAATAAGTCACAAATATAGCTATTCCCACAGCCATCTATCATGTTTTTTAATACTTATTTTCAAGTTATTGCCAAATGAACAGGTTATGGTTTGTTCTTCTAGGTTGTCATGCATCTTGCTTACACAAGCCAGCAGACTTTGTTTTATTTTGGAGGAAAAAGTTACATTTGTGCTGCTGAAAGGTTATTCTGTCAGAAACAAATCTTTTCAAATTATGTTTGAAGACCGTCATATCACCAACAAAATATTTTAAAACACTGCTCAAGTTGCTTAACAATTGCCATGCCAGTCAAACAGAGGTATGGGCAGGATGCTGGTTAAGTAAGCATACTTACTGTACTGAAATGCACCATAGCAAGGCTTTTATACTAACCCATGGCAAACAGTCTAAGTCAAAGGTACTAACATTGGGTGACGTGACAGATAAAGGCAGTTCTGGTGTAAGTGAAATAACGAACCTTGCCCTTGTGAAAGGGAGCAGGGTTCAAACCTAAAACCATTTGCATAAAACATAACAGGATTTCTCCTATTCCCTTACTTCATCGATCTCAGTTTTTATATTTTCTTTAACAAAAAAACATATAGCCTACCTGCATCAAGAATAAACGGAATCAATCCTTGCCAATCATTGTGCCTTCCTTGTAG
This sequence comes from Anguilla anguilla, assembly GCF_013347855.1. Lineage (NCBI taxonomy): Eukaryota > Metazoa > Chordata > Actinopteri > Anguilliformes > Anguillidae > Anguilla > Anguilla anguilla. The sequence goes on from NC_049209.1 coordinate 36,699,737, forward strand.
AATTGAACCAGCAGGGATCATTGCCTCTTTCCTGGTCAGGAAACAGCCTCGGTTTTACCCATGTTTTGTCTTAGCGGGCAACATGCCCCATACATATACAGCACAGAGTTTGGCACTTTTCATGGTTTCCTACAGAAATAACCACAATGGCCACAGACACTCAGCCTTTAAAAACATAAATTTCTGTACCTTCTGACCTCATGTCAACAGGCAAAATTCGCAAACAACTTCACATGTTGACACAATTTAGGGGATTTAGCATTTTTCCTTCTTCTTTCCTGCCCATTACAACATCACAAATGCTCCAGGTACGCAAACAAATTCTCCCAATTGGACATTTAGGTAAACCAGCCAATCGCATACACATGTAAAATGAACATATATATTCTTAACCAAAAAATTTGCAACCACTGCAGCTACTTTGTTGGTGACTCACAGGTAACATGCTTTCCTATGGGACCTTCAAGGCCCAGGTCGAATCCCACCTAAAGCCCAGGCAAATTTGTAATTTGTTATGCAAGCTTATTTGATAACTAATAATAATGGGCACTGAAATGGACAGTTTGGAGGTAGTAGGAGAGAGAAGGATGAAGAGGAAGATCAGTGCCATCCTGAGCAATCCCTCCCACCCCCTACATGAGGAGTTGTGGCGAATGGGGAGCTCCTTCAGCAATAGGCTCATCCACCCCAGGGGCAAGACGGAGCGCCTAAGGCGTTCCTTTGTGCCAACCCCCATCAGACTGCATAACGACAGCCATGCTGACTTTGCTGCTGCACTAAAAAAAAGCACTTTTTTATTTTTATCTTTATTTTTAAAGCAAATTACTACAAGCACTTTTTATGTCTATGTGTGATATGTTGTTTTTATCTGCTGCTGTAAAACCCAAATTTCCCCACCTGGGGATTAATAAAGTCTATCTTATCTTACCTTATCTTATCTTAATAATAATAATTGTCTATTACTTTAAAAATAGCCTATTGCTTTTGCAACTATAAAATCCTTATGGAAACCCATTTATATTCCTGAAATTCATTCTCTATCATTTCACGTCAACTCCACATAGTATCGTTTCATGACTATAGATGTGTCTTTTTCGTCTCCTAGTGAGCACCAGACTGAATACAGACAGTACAGACTGAATCTAAACAGATGTAAATAGGTTGGCAGGTTTTGCCAAAAATGCACTAAGTTAGGTGAATTTACCACTAATTTGTTCATGTTTTACGCTGATATAGCCTGCCGATGTCCTAGCCAGTTAGAAAACACAATTTACATTTCACATCACAATTCAACAAAACCTAGCCAGTCTTTCACTGTATTATGTCATACCATCTAGACATTTGGTTAACCAGCTTGACTTGGTTGCAATGTGAAAGTTTTCTAGCTTGCTAGGATATAGCCATGCCATATGGAAGTAAAACCTGAGCTGAAATAGGGTTGAACTGACCCAACCTATTCCTTTATGTCGACATGTCAACCTAGATTTCCACCACTTTAGACATCCACATTCCATCTATACTCATATATTCATTAATTTTATCAATTGTTTATAGTTTTGTTGTTGTTGTTTTACTTTGTCCCTTTTTATATATTTGTATGTATTTTGTTCTGTGTGGACCCCAGGAAGAGTAGCTGTTGCGATGGTAACAGCTAATTGGGATCCTAATAAACTAAACTAAACTAAACTATATTCAGCTTGTGCTTACTGGGCTACCTTCTATAACTCCTTCGTGCAATGTCCTTAGTGGTCAACATGCTGGTATGTCTAGATTGCTCAATTCAGACATTCTGTGCTCCTGTAACCAAATTATGAGTTGCAACTATGCCGAAGATAGAGTTTCTAAGCACTACTATTGTCGCACTGGTCGTCCATTTAACAAGCACCCCCTCCTTGCAGTCTCATCTGTAACTACACCCCCCACGCATGACACACTGGAAAACAGTGTCTATCTGGGCATACATGAAAACATTATTTTACCACTAAAATTCATATTCTGTCGTAGCAACGGGATAAAGCCAACAATAGCCGAAGGTAAGCCATTACGGCTGTGAAAAACGCTGCTGACTGAACACTGAAATAAACAAGAGGAATTATAGTAGAATTATATTACGGCTATTATCTATTATTAATATCTGTATCTGTGACTAAATATGGAATAAATATTCAGCCTTACCAATGGATTTACTCGTAGAGATGTCCATTTCAAGACTGAGTGGTCATATATTGTCTTGGACAATCCTTTTGTGAAATATACGCACATTTGTCATGCCTGAGTACCTTCCAAAATAGCTGGGCATAATAACAATATGGTGTTGTCACCCTTTGTCATACGATCTGGCTTGATCGACAATTAATATATCCAATAGGTGACAGAATAAGCTTTCTATGTATAGCCTAATACATCTAATTTAACTTTTGGAATAGCATTTTGCAGCTCAGCGTAACCGAACATTTTGTCTCATTATTGGTGCATTACGTATTCAGTCTGTGGTAGCAATAAAAGTCACTGCACCTGCTGAAATTTTATCGATGACTTTCGTCATTTTCTGGAAAATATTATTATTCTTGAGAACTTCTGAGCGTGGCTACGGCATATGTTTGCTGACAGTCCAGAAAACAGTATATCAGCTAAGTCAGAACTGGGGAACGACAGCATTGATTCTGTCTCTGTCTCTATCCATTGAACACAGATAAGATTTCATTGTCCACATGTAAGTGTTACTGCGGAAAATATTTCAGTTATACGTTATTTTTGAAATTGAGTGTCTTTATAAAATACCCATAACCTATTTAATGAGGATATTTCACACTGTAACGTAAGTATTCGTTGATAACTAAGTCGTGTCTGTGTTTAATGCACCGGATATGACCTGAACTAGGAATATTGCTAATACATGGTGGACAGTTGATTACTGTTTTAATGTCATCCCATTCACATACAAGAAAACATTACATACTGTAGAGTACAGAAAAACATAGGAGAGTTAATGATTACACATTTAGGTACTGTACCACATTGTGTGATAATGTTTTTGCTTAATTGTTTTTATCCGTTCCATAAGCAAGGAGGCACATGTTGTTCTGGTCACATAAAAAATCAACGAATTCAGTTATTTTTTTTTTTACGTCCATGAAAAAAGCCAACAACTCTCAGTTCGAAAAATCTCTGCAGGACTCTCCTCCTTGACAATGACAGTGCCAAATTGTCATGCTCGGAGCCCATATCACTGCAAAGCTTTGTAAATAGGCGTGCACGCAGTGGATGTGGCTTTATATAGTTGACTATGGCAGTTACCTGGTGTAATACATCTGCAAGGGCCACGCTCAGTTCCTTTGCTGCCAGTTGCTCACGGTGTATCATACAATGCATCCATATAGCAGAGGGGTACACTCCATGATTAGCATGCGTAGGCCTGCCCACCGGCCGGCCAGAGCTCTGTCTGTGCAAAAGCCCACCATTCACTCCCACGCAGGGGTGTAGCTATGGGTGGCTGGGCCTAGTGTGCAACTTGCATCTCGTCTTTTAGCGATAACAGCAAAAAAAAAAAAAAGACACGCAGACTTGTCACCGTTGTTACTTTGAAAGCGTAATTTCCCTATTGATACGATACCCCTCCCCCTACTTAGCCAAGTGAAAGCATTTTCATCTATTCAACATCTATTCAATCGAGCTCATCCAAATTCAGTGTGCAGATTCCACAAATACAGTACTACGGAATGAAGCCGAAAGACAAAGTGAAAGGGATGAAAATGGCAACGAGCTTTGATTGATTGTTGTGGCTTTAAACATTCTTTTATCTGATCCAAGAAAAAAACAAACTTTCAGGTAAGGAATTCTGGTAACAATTCCGGTAGCCTATCCACAATATTCCCATGATACCTTGCGCGGAATACGTGCAGAACGTCCGGTTCGGCGTAAACAAACATTATGTTAAATGCTATGGTAACGTCTTAAAATGGCATAAATTTGGGAACATACAAAGACAAGACTAAAACTGTTCCCTCGTATGTTTTCTTGTATGGGGATGAAAACAATTTTCAACCGTCCACCACGTTTTGGCAATGTTCCAGCTCTCACGTCATCACTGTCGCATGCTTCACAAAAACTTTTACACTACTAACCAACGCTTACATTACAGTGTGAAATATCCACATTATATAATACCACTAACCTATTTAAAGACACTAAATTTCAAAAATTACGTATATAACCTAGTATTTTGAGCAGTAATAGACTACATACATAGCAATGATGAAATCTATGTTCAGTAGATGGAGACAGAGACAGTGAATCAAAGATACAGTTCAATCCGCTTCTGTTTTGCTCCAGGAAACGATTTCAGCTAGGTCTATCAGCAAACATATGGCTTAGCTATGCCCAGAAGTCCTCAATAATAATAGTATTTTCCAAGAAATTACGAAAAATCGATGACCACGTTTCGTTAGGTGTAGCGTCTTTTATCGCTACCACGTAAGTGAATGCGATAAGAAAAGTTTTGGTTACGCTGACCTAAAAAACGCTATTCCAAAAGCAAAATTAGACATGTTATACATTGTTAGAAAGCTTATACTCTCACCTACTGAATAAATGAATTGTCAATCAAGCCAGACTGTACTAAAAAGGGCGACAACCCAGCTGGAAATTCCAGCAAAACTTTAAGCTGGTTTAAGATGTTTTAAGATGTGTTTTCGACACCTCTAACTGTTCATAGCTGGTCTGTGGCTGGTCAAAGCTGGTCTCTAGCTTGACGAAGTTTGTCAAAGCTGGTTAAGCTGGTACAGTAAGACGGTGGTCAAACTGGTGGACCTGCTAACCATATAGGCAGGTCAGCTGGTGAACAGCTGGCTGACCAGCTGAAAGTGTCAAAAACACGGCTTAGACCAGCTTGACCAGTTTAGGCCGGTTTAAGCTGGATTTTTCAGCAGGGAAAGCCGTAAACAACACGTGTGGTATTACGCACAGCTATTTTGGAAGGTACGAGGCATCACAAATGCGCATATTTCACAAACAGATTGTCCAAGACAATATATGACCACTCAATCTCAAAAGGGACATCTCTACGCATAAAACCAATGGTAAGATTGTATATTTATTCAATACTTAGTCCAGATATTGATTGTATCATTGGTATCATTTTAAAAAACTTTTTCTCGTTTATTTCATTATGTGAGCAGCGTTTTCACTGCTGTATTGGCATACCTTAGGGCTATTGTCGGGCTTATCTTGTTGGTATGACGGAATACGATTTTTTTAGTGGTGAAAGAATATTTTTATGAAAATGATAGAAAATATTGTCCATTATGTCATGGGTGGGGGGTGTAGTTGTAGATGAGACTGCAGGGAGGGGGCGCGTGTTAAATGAACGACCAGAGCGACAATGGTGGCGCTGCGAAACTCCGTATTCAGCACAGTTGTCGTGTATCGTCTACTAATGAAACTAAAACAAAGTGTTTCTGTTTTTAACTCATACTTTGGTTGCAGTAGCACTGAATGTCTGTGTTCAGTAATCTCGTCACGCCGGCGTGCCGACCACTAGGGGCTTTGCGCTAAGAGGTTAAACAAGCTAGCTAGCTAGCTATCTAACTTTCATCGGCTTCCCTAAAAACAATGAACAACGACACTTCCGTTTCCCAACCGGAAGATCCGCACACATCTCGCCATACAGAGGCTTTGTCAGAAATATTGTGGATATAGATATATATCAAATAGCAACATGTACTTTTATATTTCGACTCAAATTTTCATTCATTTTCAGCAGCTGATTTATGAGACTCTCAAGCCGATATGTTTTGAGGACATCGATTAATTTTACGTTACCTGTAATGTTAGTTGTTTAACACAATCTTTAAGTCTAATAGTCATGACAAATCAGTATTACTGCAAATAAACCTGGCGAAAAAACATCCACATAAGTAGGAAAAACGAAATAGATAAACAACAGCAGTGTAACACAGCAGGCCATTGCATAGCAGAACACTTTTGCGCTTGTAATGTAAATGCGATTGACCTATTTATGGAATGAATTGTGCGGCCCACCCACTTTCATTCAGGCCCACCTGCAATTTCATTTCTGGCTACGCCACTGCTCCCATGGAATTTGTCTCTCCTCCAAAAACTTTTTCAAGACAGCAAACATTTTCTGTGCTCTGGAAGTTGGAGGCTGTACAAAATATCCTCATGAATTGCATCTTTGTGCATGTAACGAACAAAAGTCAAAGCATGGGTGCTTTTTCCTTCTGTGCTAATGTCCATCTGTACAGCATAGACAGGGGGATTCTTAAGTCGCTCAGTAAGAGTGCTCTCTTGGTTCTTAGCTATTGTCTCAATTCTACGCTTCACTGTATGATTAGATAAAGGTATTTTCTTTAGTTTCTCCGCTTCTCCTTCGCCACACATTGTTTTGACCATATCAATGGCTGCGGGTAATATATCAAAGTCTCAACAATTCTGTGTGGCTTCATTGCCTTAGCTACGCAAAAGCTCACCTCAAAAGAGTGTATTCCCTGTCTGCTCAGCTCAACACATTTTCTTTCAAAATATGATTTTGGCTTGCCCATGTATTCTTTGTGTGTTGTTTCAAAGTGTGTTTTAAGTCTGTTTGGTTTCATACTCTCCATAGACATCACATTACCACACAAGAGGCATTTGGGCTTTTCCTCCTTGTTCTCAATGAAGCTCGTAAATCCATACTGAAGAAATGATTCATCGTATTTTCAAGACCATTTTGAAGGTATATGTTCAGTATCAGGTTCACTTGATGATGTGGATGGGGGAGTTTGATTAAGAAATCGGTCCATTTTGTTAACTTGCTAAGTCAGCTACCCGTGCTGCACAGAACAACTCGCTATGCGCTGAATGTCAGTTTGCGTCAACGTACGTGAAGTTAAAGGTTCATGCAGCATACCGGTAATTCAAGCAATTTATTTTTAACACGTTTTTCACAGGCCACGACATTACTAGTGACCCACAAACTTACTAGTTGTCTTGACTGGAAATTTTCTTGGGGGGAAAGATATAAGTCCATTTTGCATGTATATTTGCATTTTGATTGGCTAGTGCAGGTAAATGATTGGCTGGTGTAGGTAAATGTCCAATGGGGAGACACATTGTCTGTGGGTTTACAGAATTGTGATGATGACCTAGATTTTGCAAGTCTTAATGAGTTAGGCCACATGTGTCAAATTCAAGGCCCGCGGGCCAGAAAAACTACATTTCCCACAATGCATGGTGATTGTTACCCGCGAAGTGACGGGTAACAATCAGGTCGCAGGTGTATCCAGTGTTTAATTAATGCTACAAGTGAAATTGAGAATATCCACAAATGATCCCGAAATGTCCAGGAAGAGAAAGATTGATGCAGATGGAAGGCAGTTTCAAGAAAGATGGGAAGGCGAATACATGTTTGTGCTTCAAGGAGAAAAACCGGTATGTCTTTTGTGTTATGAGGCGGTGTCGGTCGTCAAAGAGTACAATCTACGTCGCCACTTTGACACCAAACACGGAGCCAAGTATGCCAAAGTTAGCCTTCAAGAAAAACAACAAATTGTCAAAGAACTAAAAGGCAAACTGCGATCGCAGCAGAATGTGTTCACCAAAGCCACAACCAAAAACGATGCAGCAGTGAAAGCTAGCTTTATGGTGGCTGAAGAAATCGCCCGCGCTTCAAAGTCTTTTTCAGAGGGTGTGTTTTTGAAGCAGTGCATGCTGAAGGTGTGTGAGCAGGTGTGCCCCGACCAGATACAGACTTTTAAAAATGTCAGTTTGTCAAGAAACACCATCGCGGACCGAGTCAAGGAGCTAGCAGCAAACCTGTCAACACAGCTGGCCGAAGAGTCACGCAGTTACAGCTTTTTCATTAGCTGTTGATGAAAGCACAGACAACACGGATACGGCACAGCTATCCATTTTTATTAGAGGCGTGAAGTCGGACCTCTCTGTCACCGAGGAGCTCTTGGATGTAGCTGCCATGCATGGGACCACAACGGGACGGGACATTTATGATGCGGTGGAGAAGTCCGTAAGTAAAACTGGATTGCCGTGGGAAAAGTTGGTGGGATTAACTACAGATGGTGCACCTGCAGTGGGTGGAGGAAAAGCGGGCTTGGTTGGATTAATGAAGGAGAAAATGCAAAAAAGTAACTGTCACACGCCTCTGATAACGTATCATTGCATTATCTATCAAGAAGCTTTGTGTGGAAAGTTGCTGGGGATGGATGATACCACGGTCATGAAAACAGTGAACTTCATTCGGGCGCGTGGCCTGAATCACCGCCAGTTCCAGCTGTTCTTGCAGGAGATGGGCTCGGAGTACGGAGACGTGCCGTACCATACAGAAGTGAGGTGGCTGAGTAGGAGCAAAATCCTCAAACGATTTTTTGAGCTTAGGGAAGATATTGCTTTTCATGCAGAGTAAAGGAAAACCCTTGTCCGAACTGTCAGATCCAAACTGGCTGTGTGATTTTGCTATGTTATGTGACATAACTGAGCATCTCGCCCAACTGAATCAGAAGCTGCAGGGATGCAAACAAGTCATCACGCAGATGTCCGACATGATCACGTTTCCAGCGTAAACTTGACCTATGGAAGTGCCAAGTGGAACAGGAAAATCTTGCCCACTTTTCTGTTTGTCAGAGCATCTCAGCCTCAGTTCCCGATGCTTTTTCATGTGCCCGGTTGGCTACCAAACTGAGCCGGTTAATGAATGAGTTTGATCGGCGCTTCTCTGACTTCAAAGCACAGCACTCGGGCTTTGCTATCTTTGCCAGTCCTTTCACCACCGACGTCAGCAGTGCACCCCATCACCTTCAGCTGGAGTTAATCGAGCTTCAAAGCGACAGTGGCCTGAGAGCAAAGTTCCAGGATGCTGCAATCGAGGACTTTTACCGTCTACTGCCCCCTGGTGTGATGCCACAGCTTCGACTTCATGCTGCCCGTGTTCTGTCTATGTTTGGGAGCACCTATCTGTGCGAACAGATGTTTTCAATAATGAATCTAAACAAAACCAAGCACAGATCACGCATCACTGATGACAACCTCCACGCTGTTTTACAGATTGCCACAGCACAAGAGCTAAAACCAGACATTGACACACTGGCCAAAGGAAAACGGTGTCAGACATCTGGCCAGAAAACACATAGGTAAGTATTTTTTAAAACCTAATTAAAATATGATAAAATGTATTTCAACCAAAAATAAGAATAGTTAAACTGAGTGCAATTTAGTGATTGTTCTTGCATTTTGTTTTGTGTTTGTTGTTTTCAGAACATGATCAATGGATGAGGATGGTGGAGGGGATCCACTTGGTGTGTTCAAGGACAGGCAGCATATCCTCATCATTTTCAACTCATAGTTGTGAACTGAGACAACCCTATTTTATTATTTTGAGTTTATTACATATACTGCTTTTTGTGTAGTAATGTATTTGTTGTTTACAGGTTTATGCAGACAAATGTTTACTCCTGCAAGGCTGTGTGCAGCCATTTGTTTTTGTAAAATGCTACATCTGTCACACGTTCTTAGCAGCTCACTATAGTTGGTTGTACGTTATTCTGACCCTCTCGACTGTGACAAAATTTTTTTGAAGAAAGTTAATGTCTTAACTTGTGTTTTAATATTTTTCTTTGAATAGTTTGATCATTGATAAATAGAGTAATGTGGGTTTCTTAACCTGACAAATTAAAAGGATTTATGTTATAGTAACAGAGCAACAAGCAAACACTTTTTTTTACATCTATGCAAATGCATATGTAATATTTGTAACTTTAAGTAATAAATACAGAAAGTTATTTAACAATATATTACGGAGTAGTTACATTTATTTTACATTATATTTGGTGACATTTAGTTACATTTATAGTGTCTTACAGTTACATCTGGCCCTTTGAGGGCAACCATTATGCTGATGTGGCCCTCGGTAAAAATGAGTTTGACACCCCTGAGTTAGGCTATAAACAGGGCTTTGTATGTCTGAGTAAAATGCCATTTTTGTACATTGAAAACGTGTTTTTCTTCAGATTCTAATTACATCTCTTGGGCCTGCAGTGTGGTTGCTTAGTTCACAGTCAGGCATACAAACCACCATCACCGCCATTCAGCAGATTAAAAATACTTTCACTCGCTTTGCTGATGCTCTGCTGAGGTAGCTTCTGCCTCAGAGACCTGGCATTGACAGAGAGGTTCATGCTTCTTTAGACCATATACTTCCTAGGGCCTTTCAGAAGGAGTCAGTATGGAATTTCAGATCTTGGCTGCCTCAGTCCACCTCAGTGCTAAATCTCCACTCATATCACTGCAAGGTCAGCACTGGGGCATTGAATCAATTATAAAATAATAAAACATTCAGGGCTAATATAGTCCTAACCCCAGTCCAAAGAAGGACTTCTCTGTCTCAGAGCAATGCAGGTCATACCATATTGGTATCACTTCAGTTAATGTCCACTTGTAAAATCAGAGGAACCCTGTGGCCAAAATCCGAGTCAAGCCAAAATGTGGCTTTGTAACCTTTCTGCAAGGCTTGTAATGCCATCAACTGCAGCAAAATAAAAACTTGCTCATCATTTAATGTTCAAAAAAAAATTCTTCATTTCCCTGGTGAACCCATGGCACATGAAATTAATTAAAATTAGGTTTCTTTGATGAAAAGAATAACGTTTCAGCAATTTTTCTTTAGTAATGGTATAAAAATGAAATTGGATTTATGTCACTGTTGCAAAGAGAGGTAGATTTAATTAATAATCCTGAATTGCATCCATGTCAAGCTGAGCTGTCTCTGAAGTAAAAAGTATGGTGAGGCGCAGGGTTACTGAGGGTTCTGAAGACAGTGGCAGGCCATAATTTCTGAACCTGCACAATAACTCTGGGGCAGTGAATGTTCCAATGGAAGCAGTTCCAGAGGAAGCAGCAGGATGAAGAAAGAGCTTTTTTCTTTTGGAGACGGTTTTTCATTCCTTTAAAAATAACTCAGAGTATTTAACATAGGCCCATGTTCAGAGAACAGAGGGCAAATGACATGAGAATCCACGCAAGACTTCTGAATACTGAGGTCAAGTCAGTTATTACAAGGTCATATATTTTAGGCCACAGAACCGGAGTGCAAGGTCTCCTGATGTTCCTGGCGAACAATTCAAAAATCCATTTGACAAATCCATTTGACATCTGTGCACTAATCCTGGCTGGCCTTGCTCTGTGGCAGTTGTGCATAATCTAAACATCTGTTGTTAGACAAACGCATGATAAAATGCAAATATTTTCATTGTTAAAAGTTGCAACACTGTCACAAATGCACACAAAAGCAAGCACATTACTTTTGAGGATGCCACTGGGTGGAGAACTAATAAAATGGATCATTCAACACTGCCATTACACATGACCTTCTTGGTGGAATTTTAAAAAACAGATTTTAATGTAAATATGGAAGTAGCGTGCATGACAGAGACAGAGCGAGGTAGAGAAAGAGTCACTTTACAATAAATCTAGGGCAATCTCTGACTACAGGGTAAGTATTGTGAGTATTGTGAGAGAAAGGGGAAAAAATAAGATTGGATTCCCAAACACAGGTAATTGTGAGATGCCAAACAAGGGATTTGATTTTAACATTTACTCATGCAGAGAGGCAGGGGGCTGGCAGGTCCAGGCGCTTGAATTTCAGATGGGGCCCAGCTCCCCTCCTGGCTAAGCTATGGGCCCCTGGAGGTCCACAGTCAGCTCTTGAGAATTCTGCGGCCACGTATCAGCACCCCAGGTAAATTACTTGTGAGGAGAAGCAGCAGAAAAAATATAAAGGACTAAAATAGAGCTCGACAAATCCTCTGAGCCACCATCCCTATTTCCCTCTGATCTCTCCTGCCAAAGTGTGAATCTGACCGCATGATTGACAGGACAAACAGAACACGTTTCACACTTCAGAAACGGCCATGACAATTTCATTTGAAGCTTTATTCCTATTTTCAATTGTGAACTTCCCATGCCCCAAAAATTCCCCCAGCTCATCCTCAATGAACTGATTGAACTCAGTCTTCCTACTCCTTTGTCAAAAGCAATGTACAAATCACATTACAGTGCTTTAAAAAAATTAGATGGACAGTTTTCCCTACCCAAACCAAGCTCCTCAAAATCTATGCCACATTGGCCACTGAAACTGCATTAGCGGAGCTTAAGCTGGTAAAAACCAAGCTCCGTAACAGTTTTTGTGAAGACAGGCTCTCGGATCCGCTCTTACAATCCACTGAGAGGGACATCAGCATTGACCACACAGAGGTCATTAACATTTGCAAAAAGACTATGGGAGGATCTTGCTTTGAATCTCGTCTGATAGAGGAAAATGGAATACATTTTTTGGGGCCAAATGTTTTTCCCCATTTTTTTCTATTTTTCTCCAAATTCCCCAAAAGGAGGGAGAATACATTTTGTTCATTAAATGGAGTGAGGAGAGTACCTTCAAAGAAATACATTTGTCTTCGGGTTGTTGTTTTATTACAGAGTAGCCTATATAAAGTCATAGGTGAGCCCTTGGATGCTACACAAGTAACAACACTATAGCAAAGGAAAAATGAAAACATACCTTCTCTGCATGCCACTGAGAGACTAGTGTGTGTGTGTGTGTCCTAATGCACATCCACCTTCCCCAATCCAGGAGGGGCCCAAAATTGGTGGATGTGAAGGAGGCGCCCTTATATCATTTTTCACCCCTGCCCCTTAGAGAATCTGTGCACACAGGTGATCATTGTGTTCTGTACTATTTCACTAAATCACTCTAGGGAAATATGAACTTTGAGAATCCATAGCATTTCCCCCATATTTCAAAGTAAACCCTTACCAAGACAATTAAATAACTTTTTTGCGGATTAATCAATCAATCTTACAAAAGACTTAGCATCATCTTTTTACATAAAGACATCACTGACAACCAAAACTAAATCTACCGAAAGCCTGATCTTCAAGCATTCTATACACAAGGTTGTGTACAAAAAAAAGAGTTTCACAGCAATGTAAAACTGATTTAGCATTTATATGGCTTTGTTAGGCCAAACAACAACATCTAAAGCAAAGCTGCATGTTTGTGGAAAGAGGAGTGCTCATTAATTGCAAAGACACTGGCATGATAGGAAGAGAAAAATGCCTGGCCTTCCACAGGAAAAACAGCCTCCCCCAGCCAGCAAATGACAAAAGTGACTTCACCAAAAAGAGGGATGTCATTAGCATTTCAATAGAGAATGTAATGGACAGAGAATTTGATTAAAGTTCCCAACGAAACACAGTGCAAAGTAATTAAAAGCAACAGAATTGACTGCAATATTTATTTGTGCATCCTAAGACATGTAGCCAGTTATGCAAAAGGAGACATCTACAGCATACCAAATCACAACCTTTCCTGGATTTGCCCTCTACACACTTGAGCTTTTTACTTTTAATACCAGCAATAGCTTTGGAAATTTTCTTTCACTGTTATTAAAGTCTATGAACACTCTGCATTAGGGCTGCCGTGATTAGTCGATGTAATCGATGACGTCCACGCTGAAAATGCGTCGACATCAATATTTTAAACCGATGTTTTAAAAAAAAATTTTTAATGAATTTACGTTTTTGATTTCTAAAACGCTTAAATTCATTATAACAAATGTTTTTCTTCAATATCACTATGTAATTGCTACGTAATGTCAGTTGTTTTTGGCTCCAGTCAACGCTACAGTTTTGAAAAAATTATGGCAGCTACAGCAGAGTCCGACTTGGTTGGGAAAGAGGTTCAGAGATTCCAAAAATAGCTGTGTGTAATACCACACATGTTGTTTACGGCATTGTCTCCCTTTTTAGTACAGTCTGGCTTGATTGACAATTAATTTATTCAGTAGGTGAAAGTATAAGCTTTCTAACAATGTAGGCCTATAACTAATTTTTCTTTTGGAATAGCGTTTTATAGGTCATTGTAAACCATTTTCTTATCGCATTCACTCACAACGAAAAATCGTTGACAACGTTTCGTTAGGTGCAGCGTCTTTTTACTGCAATGACAGAGGGAATCTCTGTCATTGCAGTAAAAAGACGCTGCACCTAACGAAACGTTGTCAACGATTTTTCGTAATTTCTTGGAAAATACCCAGAAGCCCTCCATAATAATCATTATGGAGGGCTTCTGGGCATAGCTAAGCCATCTCGTTTTCTCAAGCAAAACAGAAGCGGATAGAACGGTCATTGATTTAGCCTGCTGTCTCTGTCTCTATCAACTGAAAAAAGATAAAATTATCATTTCAATGTAAGTATTACTACTCAAAATATTTCGGTTATATACATTATTTTTGAAATTGAGTCTCTTTAAATAGGTTAGTGGTATTATATAATGTGGATATTTCACACTGTAATACAAGCGTTAGTTAGTAGTAAAAAGTTTCCAAGAAAAGAGCTAGTCTACTGTAAGTCCAGAACATGTGGATATGTTGACATTCTTACATTACAAACAGACATTTGATTCCAATATTTGAGTTGGACTTTGAGCTGGACACCATTGTCTCTTACACTCTAAACATGTTGCACCTTGTTTAATATGCAGACTTAACTTTTTACTTTGATATGGGGGTTTAATAGAAACTTGGATTTATTTTGGAGTTGCACTACTGACTTAAATAATAAGCCCTCTTTTTTATAACCGGTGGGTAAATGTGCGTAACTGGTGGCGCCCTACCCCTCTCTCTCTCTGCCCATGTAACATTACGTTAGATAGAGGCTAGAGGCTAACGTTAGATAGAACTCAACATGGAGCCCCCCCCCCCCAAATCCAAATAATAACAAGCAACTTCAGGTAGAAGAACTATCTGTTTCCATTGCATTATTCATGCATTCCCGAATACAGTATTCGGATTTGGATACATCCCTACTGGCATTCATAGAAATATTCTTTTACAACTTAAAAATCGTATTCCATCATTGCAACAAGATAAACCCAACAATAGCCCTAAGATATACCAGTACAGCAGTTAAAACACTGCTCATTGAATAATGAAATAAACAAAGTTTTAAAAAATTATACCATACCAATTCTACAGTCAATATCTGGGACTAAATATTGAATAAATATACAACCTTATTGGTTTTACGTGTAGAGACGTCCCTTTTGAGACTGAGTGGTCATATCTTGTCTTGGATAATCGGTTTGTGAAATACACACGCATTTGTGACAAAACCTTCCAAAATAGCTGTGTGTAATACCACACATGTCGTTTACGGTATTGTCGGCCTTTTTAGTACAGTCTGATCGACAATTAATCGATCCAATAGGTGACAGAATAAGCTTTCTAACGATGTATAACATGTCTAAGTCTGCGTTTGGAAAGCGTTTTATAGCTGAGCGTAACCGTAAGTTTTCTCATAATCGTATTCATTCTGTGGTAGCAGTAAAAGACACTGCACCCGACAATACTTTATCAATGATTTTCGTAATTTCTTGGAAAATTAGACGAGCAGTGTTGGGCTGAATGGCCTGTTCTCGTCTTACGTTATGTTATCATCATCATCATAACCTTTATTTAATTCTCGGAGGTACAATTGAGGGCCAGGCCCTCATTTTCAATGTAGCCGAGATTACAAAAACATTTAAGACACAATAAGTATAATAAAAGATCACATAACACAGCAACAGTAAAACCAACATAGTATGTAATAAATAACTAGAATAAAATAAATAAAATCAAGCACAGATAAGATCAGAAACAGATACAATCAGAGACAGGAATGTTCAAAACCAGCGATCTAAACTGCCCATAAGTTGGTAGAGAACTGATTTGTTGAAGCTCATTCCAGGAGGATGGGGCACTAAAATGGAATGCTGACTTTCCCATTTCTGACCGAGCCAGAGGGACCTTAAGCATAAGCAAGACATTTGACCGGGTTAGGTAGGGTCCAGAGCGCCACTCCAACATAATTGTAATATAAGGTGGAAGCATTAGACAATGGCCCTAAAGATAAACATATACCAGTGTTTATCACACCTCTCTGCCAGAGAAGACAGACCCACCTTGGCATAGAGGACACAGTGGTGGGTACTATCACCAGTGATAAATCTGAGGGCAGAGTGATACACTGTGTCCAAGCGCTTAAAAGTAGAAGGAGCAGCAATTCTATAAATAATATCACCATAGTCCAACACTGAAAGGAAAACTGCTTCAACAATCATTTTTCTACTGAGCATAGGGAAGCAAGATCTGTTTTTATAAAGGAAGCCAATTTTTTGTCTCAGTTTGCTGACAAGATCATCTAGCCTATATGGAATTTGTCGAGCCAGGTGCCAAGATATTTGTATTCAGAAACTCTCTCAATTTTAGATCTATTTGCAGTAGATATAAAAATACTATCATAATCAGTGTTTCTGGCCCTAGTAAACAACATGAATTTTGTTTTGCTTGCATTAAGGACCAGCTTAAGCTTAACAAGAGCCTCCTGAAGAGCATTAAAAGCAAGCTGCAGTTTCTCAATGGCAAGCTGAGCAGAATCAACAATACAATATACAATAGTATCATCTGCATATAGATGGACTTGACAATCATTCAGTGAGGAAACAATATCATTGATGTAAATAGTAAAAAGGATAGGGCCCAGAACTGATCCCTGCGGAACCCCCTTCGACACCAGCAGGAACCCAGACTGGTTGCTCCCAGACTTCACATACTGAAGTCTCCCATACAGATAATTTTGAAACCAATCACAAGCCTTACCATCTAAACCAGTGCTGCACAGCTTCTGTAAAAGCAAAGTGTGATCAACTGTGTCGAAGGCTTTTGACAAATTTCCAAAAAGGATAGCACAATGTTTCTTACTGTCTAGAGCAGACATAATATTGTTTGTAACTAGAGTAACAGCTGAGATAGTGCTATGATTGGCTCTGAATCCAGACTGATGTGGGCTTATAACTGAAAGACTAGAAAGAAATACCTTGAGTTGATTATTTGTTAGATTCCAGGATTTTAGCAAGGCATGTTAATTTGGAGATTGGTCTATAATTGTTTAGATCATTTCTATCACCTCCTTTGTGCAGTGGAAATACATGTGCCAATTTCCAGATACTCTGGAATATGCCTGTTGAAATAGAAAGATTGAATATGTGTTAACTGCTCTGTGATAAATGGAGCAGCCATTTTTAGAAAAAAAGGATCTAATTTATCCTCTCCAGTAGAGCTCCTGGGATCAATGGTTTGCAAGGCCTCAAAAACAACACTAGCAGAGAAGGGGTGAAAGGAAAACTGAAAGGCCTGGTTCATGGTACATATACAATCATCAATAATAAGAGGGGGTCCTGTATATTCCTTTTCGAATAAATAAATCAGAGATCAAACAGTCACCAGAATCAATGTGTGAAGTGGGTCTGTTGGAATTCACTGCCTTCCAGAATTTAGCCGAGTTAGCATAGGAGCAGGTAATTAGATCTAGGTAATATTTGGATTTGGCTACTCTGACCAAAGATGTGCATTTATTCCTGATTTGTCTGAAAGCTGCCCGATGTGAAGGGTCACCAGAGTGTCTGGCAAGTGACCAGGCTCTATTCCTTTCTTAAAAAATAAAGCTGCTAGCTCAGGTGAAAACCAGGGGGTGACTATCTTTAATCCTATTTTTTTTAGTGGAGCATGTCTATCAATAACAGAAAGAAGAGTCTTTGTGTAGAAATCCACAGCCAAATCGACATCAGTAATCTCAGATGTGTAGTGTATATTACTATGGGAAACGTCAGATAAAAAGGCTTGGTCATTAACCTCTTAGCGCACAGCCCCTAGTGGTGGTCACGCCCGCGTGCCTAAATTACTAAACTCAAACATTCGGTGCTACTGCAACCAAAGTGTGAGATGAAAACAGAAACGCGTTGTTTCCGTTTCATTAGTAGACGATACATGACAACTATGCCGAAAACGGAGTTTCGCAGCCCCACCATTGTCGCTCCCGTCGTTCATTTAACACACACCCCCTCCCTGCAGTCTCATCTAAAAAACACCCCCCACCCTTGACATAATGGACAATATTGTCTATCTTGGCATTCATAAAAATATTCTTTCACCACTAAAAAATCGTATTCCGTCATAGCAACAAGATAAACCCGACAATAGCCCTAAGATATGCCTATACAGCAGTGAAAACGCTGCTCACTGAATAACGAAATAAACGAGAAAAAGTTTTTAAAAATGATACCATGTCATTCTACAGTCAATATCTGGGACTAAATATTGAATAAATATAAAACCTTACTGTTGGTTTTACGTGTAGAGATGTCCCTTTTGAGACTGCGTGGTCATATATTGTCTTGGACAATCCGTTTGGGAAATATAGGCGCATCTGTGACGCCTGGGTATCTTCCAAAATAGCTGTGCGTAACACCACACCTGTTGTTTACGGCGTCGTCGCCCTTTTTAGTACAGTCTGACTAGATTTACAATTCATTTATTCGGTAGGCGAGAGTATAAGCTTTCTAACGATGTATAACATGTCTAATTCTGCTTTCGGAATAGCGTTTTATAGGTCAGCGTAACAGAAAATATTCTTAGCATAGCATTCACTTACGCAATCACACTCTGTTAGCAGACAAATACGATGCACCTAACGAAACATGTTCAAGGATATTTCGTAATTTCTTGGAAAATACTATTATTATTGAGGACTTCTGAACATAGCTAAGCCATATGTTTGCTGATAGACCTAGCTGACATCGTTTTCTGGAGAAAAACAGAAGCGAATAGAACAATATAATTGATACTGTCTCTCTGTCTCTATCTACTGAACATAGAGGAGATTTCACCATTGCTATGTAAGTATTATCGTTCAAAATATTTCGGTTATATACGTTCTTTTTGAAATTGAGTATTTTTAAATAGGTTAGTGGTGTTATATAATGTAAATATTTCACACTGTAATGTAAGCGTTAGACGGAAGTGTAATAGTTTTTGTGAAGCATGCAACAGTGATGACGTCAGAGCTGGAACATTGCCAAAACGTGGTGGACGGGTGAAAATTGTTTTCATGTTGTCTCATCCCCATACAATAAAACATACGAGAGTACAGAGTATAGAAATACACACGAGTTAATTATTACACATTTAGGTACTGTACCGCATTGTGTGACAATGTTTTTGCATTATTTTTTTAATCTGATAGCAATGTTTCATCTTAAACCCTCATAAGGGGCTCATTTATATGCTTTATAATGGACAAAAAACATTTTATTCAATTTTGGAGAGATTTTGGATATGTTTCTGGACACCTAGCTATTTTAGACCACTGTACTGACTGAAAGCTTGTAATTCCCATTTGAAAATTATGCAACAGTGATTTTCTTGAGTCAAAACAGTTGATTTGTAGTGAAATACATGGATATGTTATGATTTACAGCAATGCATAATTTAGACATTTTGGATAGATTTGGAGATGCTGGGTACACTGCTTAGTTTTTGCTTCATACATCTATAGTAGTTCTACATATCCACCCTTAGATTTTATGAACTTGTGGTCAAGAAGTTTTTGACCTAGCACATGTATAGTTTAACCTCCTGCATATATTCAATCTCGCAGTATTTCATTGCGAACTTAAAAAGTGCAAATTTATTTTGGATTTTTTGTCAAAACAATTGCATTTGTGGCACTTTATTTCTTCCAAAATTATGAATATAAACTAATCTGTGTTAGTATTGTAAATTGTACAAATGTCTTGCTTCATTTAAGCCATTTTTCAAGTCTCTGTGGTGTTCACGTCTGGAGTTATAAAGCTTTAAATAGGGTACCCCCTAAATGGGCAAGGATTGGCAAAATTTGGCTTGTGCCTTAAGAGGTTAAAATGTCTTAGATTTCTCCTTATAACCTTGTGAGATTTTGTTTTCATTAGCTGAGTACTTCTAATGCATGCAACAGGGCAATGATCACTGATTCCAAGCTCAAAGACACCCCAGGCAGTGATATTATCAACCATATTAGAAAAAATAAGGTCAATTAGGGTATACTTTGAGCTGTCTTTCAGATTTGGCCTAGTAGGTTCTGTTATTAGCTGGAATAAGGCCACCACTAACCTCCTTGAAATGATTGGAAGTATCATTCAGCCAGTTCAAATTAAAATCACCCATAACAATCAATTCAACATCGGAATAATGAGACAGTAGATCCACTATTGCATCAATGGAGCCTAACTCAGCAGATGGGGGTCGAAAGACCCCAACCACAATTACTGAGTTAGGCCCCAGCTGAACCTTCAGTGCAAGGAATTCAAAATTTCTTGGAATTGTGACAGCTTTTAAAATTGTTACTGAGAAACCTGTTTTAACATATTGGGATGGCAAGTATGCCATCCCGCCAAGTTACGCCTTGGCGGGGGCATGCTCCATACCTATACAGCACCGAAAGTTCGGCACTTTTCAGGGTTCCCCGCAGAAATAACCACAACAGCCACAGACACTCAGCCCTTAAAAACATTATATTCTGTACATTCTGACCCCATTTCAAAAGACAGATTTCATAAACAACTTCACATGTCCACACAATAAAGCCCCAAACTAAGGGGATTTTGCATTTTCTCCTTCTTCTACTTCTTCTCTTTCTTCTTCCTCTTCTTCTTCTCATTCTTATTTTTCCTGCCGCCTATCCCACTAACAACATGTCTCCCCATTGGACATTTTACCGACACTAGTCAAATCTTCACCTACACGACCCAATCAAAAACTTGCATACACACGCAAAATACCCATACCTTTTTACTCTGAAACATTTCCAGTTTGAACAGCTAGTCCGCGTGTGGCCTAGCGGGCAAGGTTACAGTCTTGGGAACATGGGGTCCTAGGTTTAAGCCCATCTAGCAACACATTTCTTTAACCTGCTTTTACCCTCACTAATAATTGTCTACTACTTCTCAATTATTGCTTTTGCACCATATCTACCCGCCATTCACTGAACGTATACACTGCATTATGACGTACCGTCTGCACGTTCACTTATTAACCGGCTACAATATTGCAAAGCCATATGGATTCAACGGGAGCTCTTCTGTGCTTACTGGACTGTGTTCTTCTTTAAAACCACGGACAGGTTTGCTAATGATATTTCACGCATTGCATAGCTATGTCATGGTGCTGCACTAACAAACTCACAGACTGGTAAACCTCCGGTTGAAGGATTGAATCCTGCCTTGCCCTCAGGCAGATAATTTCCTCTTTTACACTAACGTTTTCTTACGCTTATATTTGCTTTACCGAATCTCACTCACGGCCACCCATATGCATTTCATGACGGCAAATGTATTCCTTTTATTAAAAAGTTACACCAGTTCACCACCGTGCCATTTCTACTAACTATATTTCTTCACTTGGCTACCGTACAAAACCTTCTTATCAGCAAACTCCACGTTTCTACATTCATGTTACCTCGCCCTGTTCTCTATCTAGCCACATACAAACAATTAGCCTACTACATATGTACATTCTGAAACTCCCCATTAAAACATTACATTTAAAATCATGACTCACTCATAATTATTACTACTACTGAACATGAGAAAAGCACATCGGTGCAATAGATTTCACACGTTACTTAACCCTCCACTTCCACGACTAATGCTTTATACAGACTGTTATATATACCATTAGATAAGGAAACTAAGCTCGCTCGTGGTCACTTCATTTACTTCGCACTATAGTCTGTGATCATGTCAACCTTCACCTACATGCCATTGAAATGGCGACACAGTGGAGCGATGAGCCGCCCGAACACTGCCAGCCCCCAGCGGTGGGAAAGCTGCAGAGTCGGCAGGCGCCATTTCTGGAGAGGGGTCCGGATCGGGACGGGTCGGAGCCGCAGGAGCCACAGCTGGTTGGACCGGGGCATCAGCTGAGCGGTCCTGAACATCACCGTCAGGTTTAGGCGAGGGGATAAGGCGGTCCTATTCGTAACCCCCCTGGGACCGCGGACCACCACCTCAGCCCAGGACGACCGGTGGTTCGGTGTCGAGCAGGATGAAGGCCGGGGACAAGTGGAGGGGTCCCACAGAGCTGTATCCTGCATGGCTAAACCAAGGGAAGAGATCTGCTTGGACTGTTCGGAAGCCAGGTCCATGAAGCTGGTTAAAAGCAAATTCTTCCTTTGTAACTCATCTGAAAGCCAACGAATATCCTCGTTCAGGTCAGCAATCTCTTTATTCGCTTTTTTAAGTAGTGGATCGACCTTACAGGGCATGTTTAATTATGTTGGTTCGCTAGGCCACCAGGCTAAAGACGAGCCAGGCCAAGCAGCATTATCACTGCTATGAAATAGTTCATAAAAACAACTTAAAATTCACGTCCGATGACTTTAAGCCTTTGTCAGGTTAAAAAATATGTCAAATAATAAAGCACCTGGAACAGATGGTTTCCCCGCTGAATTTTACAAGCACTTTTGGACCACAATATCACCACTATTCATTAAGATGACAACAGAAATTTACAAATCCTCCAACATCCCACCACATATGAATTCGGCACTCATATCAGTTCTCCTCAAACCTAACAAGGATCCTACTCTCTGCTAAAGCTATTGCCCCTTATCACTCATCAACACAGATATCAAAATTATTAGTAAAGCACTATCTATGAGATTGGAAAAAGTCATTCATATTTTAATTCACCCGGACCAAACTGGTTTCATCACAGGTAGACTTCAAATGATATGCGCCGCCGATTCAACCTAATAAATATATCCAAAAATCAAAATACTAACACATCCATCATATCATTAGATGCAGAGAAAGCATTTGACTGTGTAAACTGGACTTTTTTATTTGCAACACTAGACAGGTTTGGTTTTGGAGAGTCATTTATTAAATGGATCAAAATTTTTTACAACTCACCCACAGCATCAGTAATAACCAATGGAATAACCTCACGTTTCACATTAAACCACGGCACTAGGCAAGGATGTCCACTCTCTCCATTATAATTCGCACTATTTATAGAACCCCTAGCAGCCGCCATTCGCCAAGACACTCAAATCACTGGAATCACCACCACCAACACAACCCATAAGGTCAGTCTATATGCCGACGATTTATTATTATATATATAAAAATCTCCTTTTACTCTTTTGAGCGACTCTATCAATCCCTGCTGTATTGTAAAGAGGACATCCTGGGCTTTCCAGTGATACGTCATGTGATAGGCTGGGATGCTGGGAACTTCCTCTTCCTTTTCATCCAAAATGGACGGCATAGCAGCTAGCACATTTTATGGAAAGAGGAGAGGTACAAATATTGTTATCTATTTTTTTTTTACTATGATAATCATATATGTTCTTGTTTATTAACATGTCAGGAATGATATATTTAGTTCTGAAAGCAATTAAATTATTTGTGTTTTGAAATAATAGCCGTTTTATGAATGTCAATTATAGTGGACACCAAGATCATCTTAATGTACTTAATGACTCAACATTGTTGTAGGAGACAGAAGTGAAGCAGAGAGTATTCTTTACCGGATAGTTGAGGGAGATTCAGATTTGGAGCTGTCAGATGATGAGAGACACGATGATGAGTTTGAACCTGGGATAGAAGAAGATGCAGGAGGCTCAGATGAGCAGACAGATACAGACACAGAGACAGACAGGGACGAGCAGGAAAGACATCGTCCTCTGTGGACCAGGAGTTGCACGTATGTTTTATTTAGTTCCTGGATAATATATTCAGTTCCAGTAATTAGCCACTATTGATATTCATGGTAACAAAATACTATAAATTCTATTTTTACAGTAAATGGGTCATTCCATGTAATGTAACACCCATAATGCAGACATATTACTATGTATCAGTGATATTTATCAGTGATCCTTGAGGTTTGAAGATTTCCAAAGTGGTGTCATGAAATATATGCAAATTGCCTCAAGAATGCAAAGTTTGTGCTTATGAGTATGGTCAATAGGAGACCTGACTGCATTTAATCTAAATAGATTTCTGTGAGGTTTAATTATTATTCCTGTTATTACTTTTCCCAGTACATTGACAGCAACATCTTCAAAGATTTGGCAGTATTCACAAATCAAAGAGAGCTGCAAACTAGAGGAGTGTCTCTGAATACTACTCCACAAGAAATTAAGATATTTGGCATATCAGTCCACATGGCCTGCCTTGGCTATCCCAGAATTAAAATGTTTTGGGCAAAAAAAACAAAAGTGCCAGTTATAAGCAGCAAAATGGAAAGGGATAGGTTCTTCAAGCTGAAAAGCTCACTCAAGATTGTCGATGACCTGGATGTAATGGAGGAAACAAAGGAGGCAGACATTCTTTGGAGAGTCAAGCCATTACTTGACCACGTGAGGCAAGGCTGTCTCAGCCTTCCGAAGTCTGAGAAGCTCTGCATTGATGAGCAAATCACCCCTTTCACAGGTCACTGTCCAGTCAGGCAATATGTTCCAGGCAAGCCAAACCCTACTGGCCTAAAGGTCTTTATCCTTGCTTCTCCAAATGGTATGATGCTGGATTTTGAAGTGTACCAAGGAAAGAATACATTCAGGGACCAAATATTAGGTGTTGGAGCAGCAGCAGTCCTACGCATGGTTGAATCTGTTCCCACAGGAAGTCACCTATTCTTCGACCGATACTTACACAACAATCGATCTCATGGATGCATTGCTGTCAAAGGGCCTTCCAGCAACTGGAACCATAATGACGAACCGAGTCCCAAAGCCATGCCAGCTGCCAGGAGACAAACAGTTGCGAAAAGAGGGGAGAGGAGCATCAGTGTCAGTGGTCAGAAAGAGTCCTGAGCTGGCAATAACGAAATGGTTCGACAACAAACCAGTGCTGATGGCTTCCACTGTACATGGGAAAGATCCTGAAGATATCTGCACCAGATGGTCCAACAAAGAAAAAGTCCATGTCCAGATGAGAAGACCAGCAGTGATCAGACAGTACAATGACAACATGGGTGGCGTGGACCTATGTGACTGTATGCTGAGCTTTTATCGCGTTTCAAACAGGACCAAGAAATGGACATCACGTGTGATTACTCACTTCTTTGATGTTGCCATCACAAACTCCTGGATCCAATAAAAGTCTGACAGCAAAGCGCTTAACCGACCAGCGAAGAGCACCTAACAGTACCTGGACTTCAAATTGCACCTGGCTGAAGAGCTGTTGGATAGTCCAGAACTTGATGACAGCAGTGAAGACAGTGAAGAAGAGTATGAGCCACCAACCAAAATGAGGATCCCACAACCAGAGCCATCTGTGCGCAGACTAGGAGCCACGCACATGCCAGAGATGATGGATGTCAAGCATGCAGAAAGATGCAGAAATAAGGGCTGCAAAAGCAAGACGTACATGAGGTATACCAAATGCAACATGTTTCTCTGCATTACCAAAAAGAGAAAATGCTTCCAGGATTATCACAGCTAAAAAATAAAAAAAAACATGCAAAAGAAGAAATGAAGAACAATGAAGAATGAAGAACAAAACTAGATTGGTTTAGGTTTCACAAATAACTAAATCACAATAAAAATAAATAGGTCTGTTCTACTTTAGTTCTACTGTTCACTGTTCAAATAAATACACTCAAAGGATTCAGGGGACCCATCAAACGGTATGGACATATAACGACAATGCGTTCAGTTTTAATATAAAATATACTACCATCCTTGCAACCAACAAGCAAGTGAAACAATCCAGAACAATAAATAATTTTGTTTTTGAATGTAGTTGAATCAAGTTGAATGTATTCTTGGTTTAATATCACTCTACAGCCATAATCTGTTCAATTTTTTATCTTCTAAGTTTGGCTGTCTTTTCACACTAAAATGGTCCTGTGGTCCAGTACAGTGGACATGCTGTAAAATTAAAAATTAAAATAAATTTTAAAATGTTTAAATTGTAAGATTTTTTTTTTAACTCTAAATGTGACAGGTGCTTGTGTTTTGGTCCTCAAGTAGAGCAAGGTCATTTTTCAGTTTTTTACAGATTATGAAAATTCAGATTATAAGCTTTCAAATGTTGTGTCATGCATTGAAATCTGAAAATAGTTGAAGAAGATATGCTTATTTGAATGTTGGTACTCCTAAAATCAAGTAGCAGAGAAAATCCCCTTGAAAGATCTTGAACTTTTCACACTTCTCACAGGGAGATAATGGGTGGGAACAATAGCTAGTTAACTCCACCCCAACCACTCCCCCACTAGAGTACCTGTCAATCCTTGCCCATTTAGGGGTTACCCTATTTAACCCTCTGGGGTCGAGAGCTCCGCCGGCGAAGCTCGACAAGATGAAATTAACTTTCGTTTCTATTTGGATGATTAACTTCACGAGCTGTTATCATACAGACGCAACAAAAACATTGACAGAAACCTTAGAATCGCGACTGTCCAATGCGCCCATTGGCAAATAATATGAATTGTTTTAAAAGTTTTAAATTTGATTAATTAGACCATGTATGCTTCGTTAAACTTTACTCATTACTATGTGAATTTCGCTCAGCAGGAAGTCCGCCCAAATCGCATTCACATGTTAACGACATTATAATTACTCTCCATAGAAGGAGGCTAAAGGAGGGGCGATGCAAGATACATGTGAGAAATGCCACGTCTGCGAAAGCGGGATAGAATGTCAAAGTGTAGCCTAATTCACTTCTTTTGAGGTGAACATTTCGTTTAATTTTGGAAAATGGTCCGTCCGGAAGCCGACACTGATGAAGAGCGGTGTCATTTCGAACAGCGAACTGATCTAGCTGAGGATCAACTTCATGCGTAAGTATATTTCTTATGATCATATTGGTAAATATGTGTACTGTATTGCAACGTATCTGTGTGTTTGTAGGAATATCCAGCAATATGCGCGTTTGTAAATTCCCACACTTTGAACGATTCGAACTATTGCATCTCAAAATTATAGGCTAGGCTCTCTGCGTCTGGTTGTGTTAGAAGTATCAGGTAGACTGTATGTTTTTCGATCATATTCGTAATAAATAGCTCATGCCTGGCGTGTAGTGGCGTGGCTAGGATTCTAAAACTGATGTCCTTGCACAATCGATATTAGCATACTCTAAGTAAGTTCGGGAAATAGCAATAAAATAACCACTTAGCTAAACAGACCTAGCCTAGTTCAGATTGAGGCACTGTTATTGATGAGTTGCGTGTAGTTGAGTTGGAATATCAGTGTTTATTTAGTTTAGCTAATGTTTTTTCATTGATAGCTTGCATTATTTGTAAATGTGTGCTGTATTACATTCTCTGTGTGTTTGTAGGAATATTCACTAATATGCGCGCTTGTAAATTCCCACACTACGAACGATTCTAACCATTGCTTCTCAAAATTATAGGCTACCTCTCTGCGTCTGGTTGTGTTTGTTTGGTTCTTTGTTTGTATATGATGTCACATTTCATAAATTTTGTTTTCATTAGTTAGTGGTTTGTCCCTTTTTTGTAAAGCACATTTAATTTTCACCTGTTGAAGGAAATGTGCTATATAAATAAAGTTTGATTTCATATCACATTTCCTAACAATTTTGTTTTTATTATATTTACAGAGATGTTGATCAGGAAACATGGCCTAGTTCACCACTAGCTAAGAGGCCAGGCAGGCATTGCAAGAGTACACCAGTCTCATCTCATCTTCCATGCAGTTTACTTCAATAAATGTTCTAAAATCAAAAGATGTCTTTGTTTCTGTCTTCTAAATGGCTCACTGAGTCTTTGTTTCTGTCTTCTAAATGGCTCACTGAGTCTTTGTCTTAGTGGTGGGGAGGCATGCGGCCAGGTGTGAATAGCCAACTTAGCTGGCAAGTCCTTCTTCCCAATGCATATTCATTACAGAAAGGCCATTTGCCCTCCCATTCTCACCTGGTGTTGAAAAATAGTAGTCACACTACTAACTTTTAGCAATTTATTTTATATTTCTCATTGGATTTGCTAAAATATTTTGTCATATTTTGATACCCAAGACCTTGATGAACACATTTCAGTGACCAAAAGTCTCAGTCACAATTGTTTAGTGTGTTTTATTACAACATTCCTGTGCATGTTCAAAACTACTGTTTACAGTTTACAGTGTTTACAGTGTGTTTTTAGAGCAGTTTACAATCCACACATGATTATGACCTACTTACTGCTGTAAGCTGAGTTTGTGCTGAAAACAAAGATATGAAACACTTTGGAATCACTGTATATAAAGTTGATGAAATTTACACAATAGTCAGAGCATCGCACAATCACCAGTGTGCCTCATTTTACCCTTAGACCCCAGAGGGTTAAAGCTTTATAACTCCAGATGTGAACACCACAGAGACTAGAAAAATGTCTTAAATGAAGCAATACATTTATACCATTTACAATACTAGCTTAGATTATTTCTTACAAAATTATGAATATAAAGTAAAGTGCCACAAATGCAATGGTCAAGGCAAAAAATCTAAAATGAATTTGCTCCTTTTTTAGTTCACAATGAAATACTGGGAGATTGCGGATTAAAGTATACATGTCCTGGATCAAAAACTTCTTGACCACAAGTTCATAAAATCTAAGGGTGGATATGTAGAACTACTAAAGATCTATGAAGCAAAAACTAAGCAGTGTACCCAGCATCTCCAAATCTACCCAAAATGTCTAAATTATTAACAGTGGCCTAAAATAGCTAAGGGTCCAGAGACAAATCCAAAATCTCTCCAAAAAGGAATATAATGCTTTTTGTCCATTGTAAAGCATATGAGCCCTTTACAAAGGTTTAAGATGAAACATAGCTATCAGATTTAAACATAATGCAAAAATATAGTCACACAATGCTTCACAGTACCTAAATGTGTAATAATGAACTCTTGTATGTAGGCCTATTTCTATACTCTGTACACTCCTATGTTTTCTTGTATGGGAATGGGACGATATGAAAACAATTTTCAACCGTCCACCACATTTTGGCAATGTTTCAACACTCTCCTCATCACTGTTGTATGTGTCACAAAAACTATTACACTACTAACTAACGCTTACATTACAGTGTGAAATATCCACATTACATAATACCACTAACCTATTTAAAGACACTCAATTTCTAAAATAACATATATAACCGAAATATTTTGAGCAGTAATACTTACATATCAATGATGAAATCTCATCTCTGTTCAGTAGATGGGGACAGAGACAGTATCAATGATACTGTTCTATTCGCTTATTTTGCTCCAGACAACGATGTCAGCTAGATTTATCAGCAAACATATGGCTTAGCTATGTCCAGAAGTACTCAATAATAATAGTATTTTCCAAGAAATTACAAAAAATTGTTGACCACGTTTCGTTAGGCATTCACTCTGTGGTAGCTGCACCTAAGTGAATGCGATGCTAAGACTATTTTCGGTTACGCTGACCTATAAAATGCTATTCCAAAAGCAGAATTAGACATGTTATACATCGTTAGAAAGCTTATACTCTCACCTACTGAATAAATGAATTTTCAATCAAGCCGGATTGTACTAAAAAGGGCGAAGACGCCGTAAACAACAGGTGTGGTATTATGCACAGCTAATTTGGAAGGTACCCACGCATCACACATGCACGTATACTTCCCAAACGGATTGTCCAAGACAATATATGACTCAGTCTCATGACGGAATACGATTTTTTAGTGGTGAAAAAATATTTTTATGAATGCCAAGATAGACAATATTGTCCATTATGTCAAGGGTGGGGGGTGATTTCTAGATGAGACTGAAGGGAGGGGGTGCGTGTTAAATGAACGACCAGAGCGACAATGGTGGCACTGCGAAACTCCGTATTCGGCATAGTTGTCATGTATCGTCTACTAATGAAACTGAAACAATGCGTTTCTGTTTTTAAGTCATACTTTGGTTGCAGTAGCACCGAATGTCTGAGTTCAGTAATCTCGGCATGCCGGGGTGCCGACCACTAGGGTCTTTGCACTAAGAGGTTAATATATTCAACAAAATACATAATCAGCCACACTTATATTTCTGCCCGGTATTTGTGTGATCCTCCCTTAACCCTTTCACACAGATACCAAATCTTACATCTACCTTGCCCATTCTTTGGAGTGATGAATCACGGTTCACCATCTGGCAGTCTGAGAGATGAATCTGGGGTTGGCAGTGCCTGTTGTAAAGTTTGATGGAGGAGGAACAATGATCTGGGGCTGTTTTTCATGGTTTGGACTTGGCCCTTTATTTGCAGTGATGGGAGCAGCATACAATGACATTCTGGAGAATTGTGTGCTTCCAACTTTGTGGCAGCAGTTTGGGGAAGGCCTTTTTCAGTTTCAGCATGACAATGCCCCCATGCACAAAGCAAGGTCCATAAGACTTCCCAGAAGAGTGGAGGCTGTTACAGCTGCACAGGGGGTCCTACTCTATATTAATGCCCATGGTTTTGGAAGGAGATATTCAAAAATACATATGGGTGTGATGTTCAGGTGTCTACATACTTTTGGAAATATAGTGTTAAAACAGTTAAAACTATACATGTCCTGGATCATAAACTCCTTGACCACAAGATGCAAAATCTGAGGGTGGTATGCAGAACTAGTGAAGATCTATGAAGCAAAATGAAGAATGCTGGCGGTTCCAAACTTCTTCCATTTAAGAATGATGGAGGCCACTGTGTTCTTCGGGACCTTCGATGCTGCAGAATTTTTTTGTACCCTTCCCCAGATCTGTATCTTGACACAAGCCTGTCTCGGAGGTCTATTCCTTCGACTTCATGTTTTTTTTTGTTTTTTGTTTTTTTTTTGCCTGAGGAAGACCCTGTTGGTTTGAAACTTGCTTTGCTTTTTTTAGTCAATAAAGTATTTGGAGCTGTAATCCAGTGTGCAGATATCCATTTTCTTTCAATATATAAAGACTCACAATTGTTTATTTGCTGCTTTTGGATTACTTGGCTTATCATGACTTGGGAAGAGACAGCATCTTTAGGGACCACACAGATGTGTGGAGACCAATGAATTGGATTTCTAGGGTGTTCCTCGTGCTAATCATGTGAGCAGGCATGCACATCAAATTTACAAACAACTGACATTCATCATCTGATACACCAAATTGGTTTTTCATAGGAACATAGGAACAAACAAAAGCAAGAACAGTTTTAGAAAAGTTTAGTGAACCAGGCTCAATATGTCTGTGAGCAAATAGCTTTTCAGAAGGAAAAAACATCAGGCCAAAAAGGCTTTAGTTTTAACCTCTTACTGGCACATGAGGCTTGTCACGATGTTCTGTTTAGCCAAATTTCTAGGTTATCAAGCATGAACTGCCAATTTCAGGACCTGTCACAGCATCTCTATTGGGTTCAAATTAGGACTTTGACTATGCCACTCCAAAACGTTAATTTGTTTTTTTACCCATTCAGATGTGGACTTGCTTTTGTGTTTTGGATCATTGCCTTGCTGCATAACCCAATTACGCTTTAGCTTCAGCTCACGGACAGCTGACCGGATATTCTCCTTAAGAATTTTTTGGAACAGAGCAAAATTCATGGTTCCATCAATAATGGCAAGTCATCCAGGTCCCGAGGCAGCAAAGCATCCCCACACCATCACTCTACGACCACCATGTTTTACTGCTGGTATGATGTTCGAATTGTGAAATGCTTTATTTGCTGTATGCCTGTAAGCTTTGGGATCATCCATGTGCTTTTTTGAGATGAGCATTGATGCTTATCTTGGTCAGCAGCGGTTTACACCTTGCTACTTTCCCATGAATCCCATTCTCTGCACAGTCACTTTCTTATTGTGGAGTCATGAACACTAACATTAGCTGATACTAGAGAGACCTGCAGTTCTTTGGATGTTCTTCTGGGATCTTTTGTGACTTTTGTGTCACTACACCCTTGGAAAAACTTTGGCCGGCCATTCCTGGGAAGATTCGCCACTGTTCCAAGTGTTCTCCATTAATGGCTCTCACTGTGGTGTCATAAAGCCTTTGAAATAGCTTTGTAATCCTTTTCAGAGTGATATATTCCAACAACGTTTTTCCCCCTCATCTCTTCTGGAGTTTAATTTGATCTTGCCTGTAAAAACTTTGATGGTAAGGTTCAAGATGAGTGAGGTTCAGATTCAGCAGGGCTGACTGCAATCAAGACTGGCTGTGTTCAATCAGCTGAATCTATCAATTAAATTAAATTTGGTTAATTGGTCGACTGAGTACCTAAGGAGGCAATTCGTTTTTCACATGCGCAATATAGGTGTTTGAGAACATTTTTCATTAAATAAATAAAATAATACCTTGAGTTTACTGTTTCCCCTTGTCTAATATTATAATTTTTATAATTTTCTCTAACAATCTGAAACCATTAAGTGTGCCAAAAATGCAACAATAGAGGAAATCAGGAAGGGGGCAAATACTTTCATGGCACTGTACAAAATACACTACATTTTCAAAAGTATGTGGACACCTGAACATCACACCCATATGTACTTGTTGAACATCTCATTCCAAAACCATGGACATTAATATAGAGTATGAACACCCTATGCTGCTAAGAAGGATTTCCAGCAGATTGCGGCATTCCAATTCATCCCAAAGGTGTTTGATGGGGTAGAAGTCAGGGCTCTGTGCAGGCCAGTCAAGTTCTTCTCCACCAATCTTAGCAAACTATTTATTTAATGATATTCCTTTGTGCATGGGGTTATGCTGAAACATGTAAAGGCCTTCCCCAAACTGTTGCCACAAAGTTAACGTGCACCAAAACCAATGGGGTCTTTATTAAAAAAATCTAACCACATTGAAGGCATTAATACATATTTCATTACGAGAAAATCTCACTGTGAAATGTTTTAGATGTTTATCATATGTGTTAGATGTTAGCCATATTTATTCATACTCTCATCTATTTAAGTGTCCTAAAAGTGCTCAAGCTGCTATAGTGTCCTGAGGGAAATGTTGGTGCTTGCTACATTATTAAAAATAACCTTAGAAGGGATTTTGTATTGGTAAAAAGAAATGTTATTCAAATCGTGGCCAAGCCCTGTCTTGACATAATCCCAACTGTTCAATTTCAATTCGTTGAAATGGCAAAGAGGTGCACGAAAATGTTTTCTGGCAGGCTGGAGAAGTAAACCTAGTATGAACAACGAGATTGTTATATGTAGATCTTTACCAAGATCTTTTGTAAAATGAGGTATAAAATGTTTTAATTTTGTGAATGGGTGTTTTTTTTAATTACCAAGTGCCAAGTGTGATGTCCTGCCCTGCTCTTTTATTTTGAAATGTTCTCCTCATTGTTTCATGTCATTTATTTCCTGTCTCGTTCAGATACTTCACTTCCTGCCATTGTGTGTTTCCCACCTGTGTGACTGTCTACCCTGCCCAAGGAGCAACAATTCGCCTCTATCAGTGAAGTCTTTTACCCCAGTGGCTACTGCGTGAACTGCAATGCATGGTTGCAAAAAAAAACTTGAAACCCCACCCACCCAATGTTAAGTCAATGGGGAAAGCCTGAAAAGAGGCCAATTTTTTCAGAGGAAATATAAAGTCAATACATTTTTCACACAAGAAATGATGGTTTAACTAGTTAATCCCATCCCTTGTAATGTCTCCCCTGGGTCTGATTTTTAAAAAATAATTCTGCCAAAATCCCCAAATCTGGGTTAATTTCAATGTGTGCAATGTGGCTTGTCCTACTACTGTATGAACATATCAGGATTTCCCCATCCTCACAGGCAGGCAGAGTGCTTCAGCGGCAGGTATGATGCTGTATCGTTTTATTCTGATTAGCTAGCTACATATGATCTCACCATTTAAAAGTCCAAGGTCCAAAAATGTTGTGTGCTCCGTTCTACTGTACTAACCGCTATTCTAAGGATTCTTCTCTCCAGTTCTTTCGGTTAATACATTTGAGACATTTTCAGATAAACAAGGTTCTATGTCAAAACGCGATTTCTGACCATTTCGGGGTTTCAGTTGATTCTCATAAAGTCTCGTCTTTTATAATTTGTATATGTTGTTGGTGAAATCAGATTTGTACGCAGTTCTGAAGCTTCTTTAAGAAGACATGCTAGGGGGATTTACTTAGCTAGCTATCTATCTGTCTATATAGCCAGCGATATATTTAATCTATTTTTCTATGTAAATATATCTTGCACAATTAACTTTTTTGAAATGTTATGACAGTACGGTTCTG
This sequence comes from Anguilla anguilla, assembly GCF_013347855.1. Lineage (NCBI taxonomy): Eukaryota > Metazoa > Chordata > Actinopteri > Anguilliformes > Anguillidae > Anguilla > Anguilla anguilla. The sequence continues at coordinate 36,733,816 of NC_049209.1, forward strand.
TGGTTGCAAGGCCACTCTTGTTGTCCAGACATGGGCGTGTCTAATTACCATGTAAGGTAGTCAGGGTAGATTTTCCTGTAGTAGTGGACTCCACTCTTTCGCTCCATTGCGCTTGCATTGGTTGCAACGGGCAATGTGGCTGCGCCCTAGTTTGGGCTTCATGTGCCAGTGAGCATTAACTATAGCAAATCAGTGGGTGACGTCATGAAGCACTTGATCCATATTTTTAAACGGTCTATGACCCTGCCCCAATTAGTTTCACCTGTCCGTCATTATCTTCCTAGTGTTAGTCTGTGTGTTCCCCTCTCTCAGTGCCAGTTCATCTTTGTTCTTTGTATCAAGCATTCCCACATTTTTCCTAGTGTTTAAATCTCCTGGTGTTTTTGATCTCTGCTTTGTTTTCCTGGACCTCGCCTTTGTCTTCTCCCTGTCAGATTTGTTTGCCTGATCTTCTGCCTGACTTCCCATGTAACGAACCTTTTGCAAGTAAAGACCGTTTTTATCAAGATTCTTGTCTCTGAGTCGTGCGTTTGAGTCCTCTTGCCAGTGTTTCCACCAGTGGTTACACCAAGGGGACATGCACCTTGTCAAATCCAAGCCCAACACCTGCTAGAATGGTGCTGCTAGTTACCGGCTGACAGTGCTTTTCTCAGGGCTCAGACGTTTTCTGCTGGCTAGCCAGTAAACCTAGTAGTGACAACAGGATTTTTACATGTACATCTTCACAGAGATCTCATCTATTCCCGTGTTGTGAATATACAGGAATTCTGAAGCTGAGGGGCCGCTAGGTTTTTAAAACGTTTGCCACATACAGCGTTTTGAGAGTACGCACTTTTTATTAAATGTTGTATCCCATAACGTATGAGTAAATGCATACAGTAATATTAGTTTTACTGTATGAATACCATTAAATATTGGATTATGTTGAATAAAAAAAGATGACCCCATCCTAAAAACAGCACAGATGATGATGTGTTTCCATCCAAGTGATTACAAGGAAACTGAAAGGGACTCATTGTTAAAATCACATTAAAGAAAACAGTTATTTTCTGAAAAGCTAGCAATTTAATATGTTGCTATTTGATTATACTGTAGAATTTATGACATTATGCATGAAAAATAAGCTGTCAAATATGCTGTTCCCTGAAGAATCTTCAAAATGGGATTGACCTACCTACCAGAAGGGAATAAAGTAATAAAACTGCTTAAAGTAGAGAAACTCCAAGGCACCCCAAGTTATGTATACAATTGCAAGTCCCTCAGCGTGACTATAATTGCCCCAAGAATGTTTTGTTTGATGTTTGTGGAGGGGGAAGAAGACAAAGCGAGGATACAACATTCAAATAGTCACAAAGCAAATTTGTCTGTTTCTCAAAGGCAGTCATCTCAAAACTAGATATATATCTACGACAGCGAGTAATGAAATAATTTTTATTTGCATGGCAAAATTGTGTACATTTAATTCACATTATTTAAAATTGGGGATACATTATCACTTGGAAAATATTCACAGCAAAAACCTGCAATGTGCATATTTTGAAATTTAAACAACCTTGAAGCACAGGTTTTATTTTTGTGAAGTGCATTCTTACTTAATGATCAAAACAAGATTTTTCTGAATTGAATTTATCATATTCTCCCAAACATGATGTCAGGAAAGAAGCTGTGTGTTTACCCGCCAAAGGATTATTTGGATTATTGGCACACTTTTTGATAAATAAAAATTTAAACAGGTTGAGACCAGTGATGAGTTTAAAGGGAAGTTTGATAGTGGTAATAGTGGTAATACCTGTATCAATGGTATTTTTAAGGTTAGTAACACTGGTGTCAAAATAGTGACACTGTGAAGCCCAGCAAGTATGCGGTGCAATTAGAAGAGCTCCTTCAGTTTTCCTTCCTTTCTCCTCTACCCACAAGAAAGAAAGAAACTCCCTGTTGAACAAGGGTTTTTGAAACACATCTTATCATAAACTCTGGAATGTATAATCTACTGCATTTTAGGGTTGTAGGCACGTTGTATTCCCAATTGTCTCACAGGTTAATTTCCCAGGGGTATGGGTGCTTATTTCAGGGAATTGGGAGGTCTCATCTCACATTCCCCAATGCACTTGTCTTGATGTTAGAATCCCTGCATCTCCACATATTCACCCCGCAATACAAATGGCTCATGATGTGGGCTGTTCTTCCCAAAATCTATTTCGTTCTGAAGTAGTCCATCTTTGGTCTGCCACTTCACTGATGCAGTCACGCAACTGCAGGCTGCTTTTGCTTTCATTCTCCATTTTCATTTTGTTTCAATAAAGTATATGGAGACAATTTTCCTCGTCATAGCTTCCCACATACTGTAGGTCTGGAGATTAAAATGAGATATTCTAATGATCATCTCATGTGCAGTGTATATGGTAATGACATTGGAAGTATTTTTTTAATTTTTTAAAAAATCTCCCTCCCTCAGCACATAAAAGTTGACCCCAAGTCATTTTTGAGATGCATCTCTGCTGGATCAATGGCCTTATCAGAACAGTGACTCTCATTGCCTGCAGGCTTTTGGTGTGGAGCAGAAGGCTTGCTCTGATTCTGGAACAAAATCAAAATGCAAGGATAATGTTGGGCCAATGGCTGCAACTTCATCAGATTGATGTGTGCTTTGAAAAACAAACTGACAGATAATGCACAAAGGGGGGTCGGCTTGGTTGATTTTTTCATTTAATCTGCAGGCCAGGTGTTGAATTCATCTGCCATTGAGGCAATTTGTCCTAAGCTGTCAAATTAGATTGCACATCGTCTTTGACATCAACATGTGTCAACCATCACTGATGCCCATATATTTCAGGTGATAGATGATGGTTCAGCTCAAACCTACTGCAGGATGGGTTTTTTTTACCTTTAAAGAGCACCAGGAGTTTGATTTGAGAACAGAAAGTATAGCAAGTAGAGTCATAACTTGGTACAGCAGGTGTTTTCTAATCAATTAGCAAATGTTAACATCACATTTGTTCAAAGAAAAAAACTAATTGGATCCCAATTATGAATCACTTGAGAGATGACACCCACACTGTTTGTGTGAGGCCAATATCTTCACCATTATCCTACACTGCCACCAATACTCTATGGCTGTTCTTTCATATATTTATGCAAAGATAGTTGAGGGAAGGATAAAGCAAAAATAACCTTTAATATTTACTTGTCTCACTGGGATCTATTGATTTATTTCTTCAGATAGTCTCTCTTGTTGCAAAGACTCTGATCTAATTTGAAATCTGAGATTTTCACAATCATTTCACTTTGTAACATCCCCACCGTCTGTCTGAACTGCACTAAAATGAAGGTATCAAATCTCAAGAAACTAACTGCTTTGAGGAACACAGTAACTTATCTTTAATTAAGTCATGAAAACATTTGAGGCAATAAGAATGGTAACCTGATGTCTGCCAGAAGGCTCAAAAGACCGGGAGTAAAAGCATTTCATTTTCAGACTTTCTAACCATTCGGCAACATAGCTTCCTTCTCTTTTTAGTCTTTTTCAGAGTCCATTCATAGCAGGCTTGACAGCCAGGTGTGTTTAATTTACTAATTAAAGTTGTTGCCCGTCATCATGGCAAGAGACTCCTGCAGCGGCACCAGCATGCTGGCACTAAATTTAAACTGCCACTGCCCACACAACTCAAAACTCTAATTCAGGAGTTGTTTAAGGATTCAGAAGATTCAATCAGCAAACAAAACAATGGATAAATACTTAATTCTCTCAGGAGTGTAAGCTGTGCACCATTCTTCACATTGTTCCTCAACTTTTTCCGCGGTTGTGCAGATGGCGAAAGACTCATTGTGATTTGCACACAGCTGTTCACATAGAAATGGATGAACAAATAAATAGCTGCATCTTAAACAGGTGCCATTTTCATTGATGGATTGACTCCAAAACCAGCTGCAGCACAAATGACAGAACAACGTTCCTGATTGGCTCAACGCTCCTCAAAAGTTCAAATATGATGCAGGTCGCAATATTCCCTTGAGATGGGACACCTTGTTTGAAAGCTTTACAAAAATCTGATTTTTGATTCATATGATCTCGCCAAACTAGCACAAACAGGCTAAAACTAGGCACCAAAATATATGTGTCAGAGAAATGCACTGCGTATATGAAGCATTCAATTGAAAATAAAAGAATGAAAATTAATGTGTTTTTGTTCCAACAAATAACCTACCCAAAAGGATATGGCAGTCTTTCAGTTTCTCCAGATAGGTACATAAGACAAGTGTCAGCCAAAACCAACAATGCTCATTTAAGCTACAAGAAAAGGCCAAAAAAGCCTCATTGTATTGAGGGATTTTTCTCTCTCTCATTTTCCACAACCAATTGTGAGAGAAATGTGGACTTCCTTTTTCTTTTTTTAATTCTCTCCCTTATTTGGAATGTCCAATTATTTACAGCAGTGGTCCCCGCTGCCAATTTGGGAGCGTGAAGACATCCAAGGTTCTCTTCCGAAACAAGTACTGTCCCCAGCCTGCTTCTTTTCAGAGCACAGCCCACAGAAAAGAACGCACAGAGTCAGAATCGGAGGATCAAATACATTTCATGTGCGGCTTTAGCAAGCAGTCCCTGGGCACCAGACCGACCAACAGGGGTCACTATAGAGCAATGAAACACAGACCCCTAACTAACTGAATCCTCCCATCCCTGGGCAATGCAATCAGCAGTTGCATGTCACCTTGTGAGCTTACCAGCCACAATTGCACAAAGGCACCATTCGGATTTGATAAAGAAAGATTTTGCTTGCTATTGCTCATATAGACAGTGATTGGCACCTTACTCACTGATTCATACGTAAAATACCATGTATTCACAAAAACATCCAATCAATATCTTGACTTACATTGCAGAAGAATAATAACATGGCCATTGTTTTGCATTTATCACTAAACGTTTTTTGCAGAGAGAAAATAGATACCGGATTTCAATACATAAAGGAATCTGAAGGTGTGAAAATGAGATGCAAACATAAAACCAATCTATTTCTTTAAATCTGCCTTTTTAAAAAAGGCAAAGGTAGTGGTCCCACAAGCAGATAGGATTTTTAATAATGTTCATACCTTGCATTGAATAGCACAAGTTTAGAAAGGTAAAGCAAAATAGGTTTAAAACTCACAGAATGATTCCCTAAATTGCAAACATTTTCCACTGTCAGCTTTTTTTTCTTTTTTTTTTGCCACTGCATGTGTAATTTAGAGTATGTCCACTGGGCAGATCTTTACACAGAATGAACACAATAATATAATTTGTTGTATTAACACAGTGGTAACCCACTCTGTTCCTGGAAATCCAATATTCTGTCTATTTTCATTTCAAACTAAAATCATTGTCCATGTTGGCTGCAATGACACCGCCCGTAGGCAGTCTGTGTTGACGACAGCTGATTTTAAAGACCTCTTTAGCTACTTGCGCACCACAGGATTAGCGGTGTTCGTGTATGGCCCGATCCCAACACTGGCTCGTGGAGCTGAGCGGTTCAGCCGAATCCTCAGTCTCCACACCTGGCTGCTTTCCGCCTGCAGAGACTTTGACCTGGGTTTTATTGACAATTTTAACCTATTTTGGAACCGTTATTCTTTTTATAAGCCCGACGGAATACATCCCAACAAACTGGGCAGCAGGATGCTAGCTGCTAATTTTCAGCATGCTGTGCAAACTGCCACATGGGACTGACGGTTGTTTACACCACACACCCTCCTCCCGGCCTCTTCTTCCCCACCCTCAGTGGTAGCTCAAAATCCCATCTCACTCACCAATGCCCCCGTTGGGCTCCAGCGGTCATTGATTTCTCGACTACACCGCACAAGACAGCCCAACTACAGGCTATGTCCTCGTTGGCGCGGAGTGAATCACCGCAACCTGCGGCCTCTGGGGCGGGCTCCTCGGTCAGCTGATGCCGCGGACCTGCCGATCCCCACCAGGATTGGCCTGGTGAATGCCAGATCGCTAGTGAACAAGACCTTCATCCTGAAGGATTTCTTCTCATCACGAGGATTGGATTTTCTCTGTGTGACAGACGTGGCTGGGTGTTGGTGAGTCCAGCGCTTTCACTGAACTTTTACCTGATGATTGCTGCTATTTTAACTCCCCACGGTCCTCTGGCCGGGGAGGAGGAATAGCCACGGTCTACAAAAGTCGCTATAAATGCAAGCAGCTATCACCTCCAACTTCATTCAGCAGCTTTGAACTGTGTTTATTTGAGCTGGGTCGCCCTCACATCGTATTGTGCGCTGTGATCTACCGGCCTCCTAAATACAATAAGGACTTTTTAAATGACTTTTCGGAGTTCCTGGGTGAAATCATGCCCAAATACGACGTGTCCTTATTGTTGGTGATTTTAATGTTCATGTGTGTTGTCCTGATAAGCCAATGGCGAAGGCCTTTTTAAACCTCATTGACTCTTTTAATCTTGTGCAGTCTGTGTCTGGACCCACACAAGAGCGTGGACACACACTTGATCTTGTTTTATCATATGGTCTGCCTGTTTTTAACCTAGAACTTTGTTCAGCAGTATTCTCTGATCATATGCCTGTATTGTTTGAGGTTGCTCTTGCCTGTAATACAGTTAAACCTGCCGCTGTTACTCGGCGCTGTCGCATCATTAACCCCTCCACTGCTGCTCAGTTTTCTGCCGTTTTCAGTCATAACACCGTCATTCCTGAGTCTGTGTGCAGTACAGAGGAGCTTAGCTCATGGCTTCACTCCACCTGCCAGACCGTTTTAGATAATGTGGCTCCATTAAAAACCAGGCAGCCTAAAAGTAGATCTGAGCCCTGGTTAAATGATACTACTCGTGCTGTCCGACGTGAGTGCCGTAAATCTGAGCGCAAGTGGAAAAAGGACAAACTACAGGTGTCCTTTCAAATGTTAAGGGACTGCTTGGCGTCATTATCAGACAACTGTGAAAAATGCCAAAAGGGAACATTTGTCTAGTATCATCATGTCTAACTGTCACAAACCACGTGTTTTGTTTAAAACCATTGACTCAGCTCTTAATGCTCGGCAGACTGTCAGTACAGAGGCGTCCCCTGCTGCTTGTGAAAAATGTCTTCACTTTTTTACTGATAAGGTCTCTTCTGTGAGAGCTCTCATCACACCTGCTGATTATGACCCTTCAATCTCTGTCACCTGCTCTGCTGTTTTGGACCAGTTTGAGCCTGTGACTCTGTTTTTCTTACAGGAGATTGTTGGTCAGTTGAGGCCCTCAGGTTCTCCAAATGATGCTGTACCTCCTCGACTATTTAAAGAGGTTTTCCCCACTGTTGGAACCTCTGTTCTTACTGTTTAATAGCAGTTTGTCCTCGGGTGTGGTCCCTGTATATTTTAAACATGCAGTTGTTCAACCCCTGATTAAAAAACCTGGGCTAGATCCTGCTGCTCTTAACAATTTCAGGCCGATCTCCAAACTGCCTTTTATTTCAAAAATCCTCGAGAAGATTGTTTACAGTCAGTTAATGGCCTTTTTGAAAGACAACAATATTCTCGAGGTTTTCCAATCCGGTTTTAAATCTCTGCACAGCACCGAGTCAGCTCTTTTAAGAGTTTTTAATGATATCTTTTTAGCCACAGACTCTGGTGATTGTGTTATTCTTTTGCTTTTAGACTTAACGGCTGCATTCGATACAGTGGACCATGAAGTCCTGATCTCTCGCTTGGAGCAGTGGGTGGGCATCAGGGGCGTGGCACTGGAGTGGTTCAGGTCGTACCTAGCAGACCGAACCTTCTGTGTCAGCCTTGGCGACTCTGTGTCCTCCTCTGCTCCTCTCTCGTGTGGGGTCCCGCAGGGTTCGGTCCTGGTCCCTCTTTTGTTTTCTTTGTATTTGCTCCCACTCGGCTCCATACTTAGGAAGCATGGGATTTCCTTCCACTTTTATGCGGATGACAGTCAAATCTATGTCCCTCTTAAAAAGAAAGACGCTTACTCAATCACTGCCTTAGTTAAGTGTCTTGACGACATAAAGGCCTGGATGTCTCTGAACTTTTTAAATTTTAATGAGAAGAAGACTGAAGTGATGGTTTTTGGTGGCACCGCTGGGACAGCCCTTCCAGATCTGGGCTCTTTGGCCCAGTATGTCAATCCAACCATCACAAACATTATATTATTACATTACATTACAGGCATTTGGCAGACGCTCTTATCCAGAGCGACGTACAACAAAGTGTATAACCATAACCAGGAACAAGTATGACGAAACCCCTAGAGAGAAGTACCGGTCCAAGTACAGGGAACAACCGCATAGTTCAACTTGGACCCTGATGGTTAAACTGATTAACACTAACAACGAGAGCGGCAACAACGCAATCTATGGAAAAATAAAAATAAAAATACAAGTAGTCGTTAAGACAGTTGATGCGCCTAAGTCACCTATGAAACAGCTGCCTAGTTACAACCCTAAGTTTAGTCATTTACAGGGGGGAAGGGAGGGATGGGGAGAGGTGCAGCCTGAAGAGGTGGGTCTTCAGTCGTCGTTTTAAACCTCGGGGTAAAAGTGGATGCTGACCTCAAGCTTGACAGCCAAGTCAGGGCGGTTGTTAAATCAAGTTTTTATCATTTGAGGCAGCTGGCCAAAATAAAGCCAATTCTTTCAAGGCAACAGTTCGAGATTGTAATCCATGCCTTTATCACCACTCGGCTGGATTATTGCAATGCCCTCTATGTGGGGGTTAGTGCTTCCTCCATCTCCCGTCTCCAGATGGTTCAGAATGCTGCGGCACGTCTTTTAACCGGCACACGCAAGCATGAGCACATTTCCCCCATTTTAGCCTCACTCCACTGGCTGCCCATACACTTCAGGATTCATTTTAAAATTATTTTATTTGCTTTTAAATCCCTGAGTGGTCTTGCCCCGCCGTACCTCTCTGAGCTTCTACACCCCTACACACCTACTCGCTCTCTCCGGTCAGCTGATCAGCTGCTCCTGAGAGTGCCTAAAACTAAGCTGAAGCTCAGAGGGGACCGCGCCTTCGCTGTTGCAGCTCCAACACTATGGAACGACCTGCCTCAGCACATCAGACAGGCCTCCTCTCTGTCTGTTTTTAAATCCCTCGTAAAAACCCACCTCTTCTCCTTGGCTTTTGACTCTTAGTAAGACAGTGACTTTATTTTATTTTATTATTTTATTTTATCCTTTATTTTATTCCTCATTTTATCCTATTTATTTTATTTTATTTTTTTCCTATTTATTTCTCCGATTGTATGACTGTTACCTATATGACTATAGCTATGATGTGTTTCAGAAAGCTATGATGTGTTTATTTTGCAATGTATTTATTTTTTCTGTACAGCACTTTGGTCAGCCATGGCTGTTTTAAAGTGCTTAACAAATAAAATTGGATTGGATTGGATTGAAACTCTGCATAGACTACAGCACGGTAAAATCACCCCTTGGTCTGGGGCAGTTTCTCATGGTTGGGCTAGGCCCCTTTAATTCCAGTGAATATTCATATAGAAATGGTTTTGTTGAGAATGGTGTGGAAGAACCTGACTGGCCTGCACAGAGCCCTGACCTCAACCCTATCCAAAACCTTTGAGATCACTTGGAAAAGCCAACTTCCAGGCCTAATCGCCCAATCAGTGCCCGACCACACTAATGCGCTTCTGGCAGAATGGAAGAAAATCAATGCAGCAATGCTGCAAACTCTAGTATAAACCTTCCCAGAACAGTGGAGGTTCTTACAGCAGCAAAGAGTGGGCCAACTCCACATTAAGGTCCATAATTTTGGATGTCAGGTGTCCATATACTTTTGGCCACATAATTACAAATCAATCGAAAATGTCTAAATTGTGCATTGCCGTAAATTAAAACATTTCACTTAAAATCAACTGTTTTGACTCATGAAACTCACTTTTGCATCATTTTTCAAGTTAGAATTACGATGAAAAATTAAGTGATAATACATATTGTGCAGCTGAAAATAGACTGTGATATCAAATAGCCTAAATCTCTTCCAATTATGCCACTAAATACACTCTTTAGCCAAATTCACACAGGACCAGTTTTACCCCAGAATGTCCGGCAATGTCGTTTTTACACATTTATGATGGTAACTGCAGCAGAGAATATGGGATACAAGAATGATACAACTTTTTTACCCATCAGTGCAATGTTTTGCCAAACCTTTGATGGAAGCCTGTATCTCAACCTTGCAAACAGGAACCAAACACTCAAATGCATCTGCATAGAAGCTACTTGTACAAGACACTTCTTCCAATTATTCAGAATCTTTTAATTCTACCAGCAACTGTTCTGGACGCAACTCATTTTTTCTTCCCTCTTTTGTTTTTGGTGAAGTCGCACACAGATTCAAAACACTTGAGATTGTGCAGTGGCTGGAAAATAACAAATGATGCTGGTCATTAAACCAGGGTGCGTTAATTGAGTCTTTTAAGTACTATCATATAGATAGCAGGAATGCGATATTTCCTGTTTTCAATCTGTCCACTGAAGAAGTGGGAAAGACATGTTTATTAATTCAATGCTTGCCCCTCTAGCAACAGCATACCTAGCAGTGCTAGCTACTTCAGATCCAATCGTGAGCATGTTTGTTTCGACTGCAGGAGACAATGTGAATTCTCAAAGTTCTCAATTGCTGCCTGATATCCACATGCTGATTTTCTTGAAAAAAGCATGTTCTTATCCCAAGCTAGAAACAGAAAATCAGTCTAGTGATTGAAGATTCTTAAGATTTTTATTTTTATTTTAAAGGCCCAGGAAACTGGCTTCAAATTGTGGTTACATTCCCCAGAAGTGACGATTGATTGTCTTCTTAATATTTCTTTCAAGTTTTTAACCAAATTATTACCATTAAAATGTATGGTACGAATATATAATAAGAAATAATGAGGCTGTGTCAATAGCTAATGGGTTATTGCAAGCGAGTGTGTCATCTAATCACGCGTCAGAGCGCATTGTAGTTATTTTCACCACCGAATTCTTATGGACAGGCAACCTCGCTAGATAAAGTCTTGTAGTAGGAATAAAATAAGAAAATGTAATTAATTTACTGAGAATAGATACTAAGAAATAATAATAAATTAATAACAACAATAATAATAATATTCATAAAAATACATGTTTGAAACTGGAAAACTGATTTTTTTTTAATTAATTTTTAATTAATTAAAAAAGAAATGAAATGAGATGGCTGGAAAAGAAATGAGTAAAAGCAAGGTGTGGAGTTATTTTGATTTCACACACTTAAAGATGGTGTTAATATATTTATTTAATTTAATATCATCTTTTACTTTTTTTATCTAAAAAGTTTTTTGTGTGTTTATTTTTATTTGTTTGCTTATAAGTTAAATGTTCTTAAATATAGAAACTTTAATAAAATGTAAGTTTTTCAAATTGATTTGAAAATGTTGCATTTTTTGAAAAATATCGGTCAAAAAATCGGTAATCGGTGGGCTAGGACGTTCCAAAATCGGGATCGGCATCGGACCCAAAAATCTGGCATCGGTCAGGCTCTAATTTCAAGTCCACCTCACAAAAATGGGCACTACAAATATTAACTGCTGGTATTACTGCAATATTGCAGTGCCCAATGTCTTCCAGAAATTAAATCCATTTCTTGTGGGTCTCTTCATTTTTTGGAAAAGAACAAAGCATATTGGGATGGCAGGTATGCCATCTCACCAAGTTATGCCTTGACAGGGCAGCATGCCTCATACCTATACAGCACCGAGAATGTGTCACTTTTCAGGGTTTCCTACGGTTTCCTGCCGGGCGTTCCCTCTCCCTCTCGCTCGCTCGCTCGCTCGGCATCTTCCTCCCCCTCCCCCTCCCCCTCCCCCTCCGCGGTGCGCCCCCCCCCCCCCCCTCCGGCGCACCCTGCTCAGGGCTGATTGCGAACTCGGGGGAGATCTACCTGAAGATCGAAAGAGAGCCCCAGATTTTCCCCGTTGATCTCCCCAGACTCCCCGCCCGACCTTCCGGGGACCCGGTTTCACCCAGGCCCCCATGACTCCCTGCTCAACCTTTGGGGGACCCGGCCACACCCATGCTCCCGTGACTCCCCACCTGACCTTTGGGGGACCCTGCCACAACCACGCTCCCGTGACTCCCCACATGACCTTTGGGGGACCCTGCTACACCCAGACTACCTCGTCTCCCCGCCCGACCTTAGGGGGACCCGACTACACACAGGCTCCCGTGACTCCCTGCTTGACCTTTGGGGGACCCGGCTACACCCAGGCTCCTGTGAAGCCCTGCCCAACCCCTGGGAAGACAGGAATTACTCAGGCTCCCGTGACACCCCACCCGACCACTGGGGGACCCGGCTACACCCAGGCTCCTGTGAAGGCCCGCCCGACCCTTGGGAAGCCAGAAATCACACAGGCTCCAGTGACTCTAGGCTCCCAGTCTCCAGGGTCCCCCCCATAGCAACTTGAGAATACTCCAGGCAATGAAGCCCAAGCAGCTGGAGGTGGTGGAGTTGGAGGCGGGTTCGCGATCGGCTCTGGTGGTGTTGTGTTGGGGGGGGGGGGGGGTGGTGTTTGTGCTGTGGGGTGGGGGGGTGGGTGGTGAGGGGTGAGGGGTTGTCCGGTGTGTGTGCATTATTATAATAATGATAATAATAATAGGGTTCCTACTTCGTAATCGTAATCCACAAGTTTTTCTTACAGGGTTACTTTGCATTTTTACACACAGGTCCGCTACACTACTTATCACAAATTAGGTGCTAAACTTGGCCCCCCCCAAAATTTTGCTCTGCCTCCCAATCACACCAGTCTACATCTGGGACTGACTACGAAGTATGAATGTATATTTATTTTTTGCTTTATCTAAGAATCATTTAAAAATATTTTCTGGTGAATGCAAAGGAATTCTGATCATTTGATAATTTGCAAAAAAGGATTAAAACAACACACAAGCAAAGAATTCATTAATTTCAATTTCCTGGACCTTTAAATTAGGTTTTGGTGACACTGGCCAAATAGGGTGTTAAGAGAATATTAGTCCAACCAAGTTCAGATATTTGAACTTTATTGTAATGAGGCCATTTCTGTTGAGAATTTGAATTGTTATTTTATTTTCATTATATTGCTGTTTACTTTTATTTAGACATTGTATCTGTTTTAAAAGCTTTTTTATTTCATTCAAGAGATTCTATTTGCATTTGCACTGAAAACTATACATTTTCTTAACAAAATAAAAAAGAAATGGTTAAATGTTTAAGCATTGTTTTTGTACACTTGACTCAGGAATAAATGACTCTTCAACAGTCTTTTGAAAAAACATTGTGAGTATCAAATCGTGAATGTATTGTGTATCAAAACAAATTGTGAGCAGAGTGTATTGTTAATACACTCTAATGGTGAGAACGAGTGCAGCAGAGGGGGTGCAGTGTTCACAGGCACTGTCAGGGAACCCAAAACCATCCTGCACTCTGCACTTTGAAAAGGATCAAGCTTGCCAGGCAACTTGATGAGTGTGAAAATCAACTGCAGAGTGCATATGTTACATCTGTAGTTGCTATTGCAGGCAAAGTAATTAGACTAATACTTGAAAAACAACATACAAAAATGCAAGCTGATTCGAAAACCAGTGCTACCCAATGTTTCCTAAATTGTTTCAAGTAACTTGGCGCTGTGTGTACAAGTATACAGTACATTAATTGGGCAAATACATGTGTGGATAGGTTTTCAAGAGTCAAGATTGATTTAGGCTAATAGGCCTCAATATGTCTATTTTTATCTGTATACATGTGTTTATCCACCCAGCCTTTCTGTAGCGTGAATGATTGTATGTTTCTTGGCGCTTCCGTGCCGCAACTAAAAAAGGCGTCAGACACATTCCAATCCATTGCTCAGCTTAGCAGAGAATCCACATTTCAGAGCACCTCAGAGACAGGTAGAATAATAATACATATTTCAAATAATAAATACGACATTGAAAAAAACAAAACAAAAAATGAAATATCAACTCGCCATCCCTGCTACCTGCATACTGCATGCAGAGTACCGTATTATTTATTTAGACATTGGCAGACAACAGCATAAATTGCATCTTTTGTTTATATTCAATATTAGTAATTGCAGTGAGAAACTGCAGCTGTAGACACAAGAAGTTTGTTATATTATGGTAGCAACAGAACAAAACGGACTAGGCTATATATATATATATATATATATATATTTACCGTCATTGTTTTATTATACCAGCATGTTTTTGCGCGTTTGCAGAGAAACTGAAATACTACCAATAACAATGGTTTGGCTATTTCTCAGCATAATGAGGGATTCAAAGACTAAACAAACTCACCCGATATTGTCTTCAAATGGATCCATGCTAAAGAAAAGTAATTATTCATCCTCTCAAAAAGCTTTTACTAACAGACTTTTAGCAGCAAAAAAATGAAATATCAACTCGCCATCCCTGCTACCTGCATACTGCGTGCAGAGTACCGTATTTATTTAGACATTGGCAGACTACAGCATAAATTGCGTCTTTTGTTTATATTCAATATTAGTAATTGCAGCGAGAAACTGCAGCTGTAGACACAAGAAAGTTTGTTATATTATGGTAGCAACAGAACGAAGCGGACTATATATTTACCGTCATTGTTTTATTATACCAGTGTGTTTTCGCGCATTTGCAGATGTAGGAGCCATTAATTGTTGGTTTATAATAAGAACCCCAAAAAGGTATTATGAAGTTTATTTATTCTGTTCTACATTTAAATAGAAATTATAATGGAATTTATCATGCATTTGTTATTTATTGTTTAGTGCGCATTCATTATTGCATGAGTGTGTCCCTCTATAGGAGAAGTGAGAATAAATTCTATTTTAGACGGTGCGGTGACGCGGGCCAGCAAGAGTAGACAGTGCGAGCAGAAACAGTCATTGACCGGGTTTGCACAACCGAACTGGACGAGTGGAATCTGTGAAACTTTGGATGGACTTTAACTTTAAGTTCATTTTTAAAGTTTTATGTTCATTTATTTTGTAAATAAATTCAACAAAAGGAACAAAAACAATGTATTTTTATTTTCATTACAACACGCGTCAGACAATTGCACGCAACTCCGAATGAAGTGGATAGAAGTGGGGAAAGTCTAATGGAACACAGGAAACAAAAGGACAGAAACTTAACCTGTTTTTACCACTACAGCAGAGAAACTAAAACACTGTCAATAAAAATGGTTTAGCTATTTCTCAGCATAATGACGGATTCAAAGACTAAACAAACTCACCCGATATTGTCTTCAAATGGATCCATGCCAAAGGAAAGTAATTATTCATCTTCTCAAAAAGCTTTTACTAACAAACTTGTAGTAGCATGCACTCCATTGCTTCCTCGACGCGAAAATTTGGCTGTGTTTTGTTGACATAGTTAAAGCACCATAGATTCACCTGAATGACTAAAGATACATGCCACTCAAAGTTCAGACCCTCCCCTCACTGATAGAAACTAGACCCGAAGGTGTCGGATTACTTATTTGCGTCGCCATGGATGTCTCCTAGCCGCTTGCCTTTACTATGTCGTAACACTTAGATGGCATGTCATAACAATTAGATGGCCCGGCGCCGGCGCATATGTAAAGCTGAAGCGCTTCCGTGCCACAACTAAAAAGTCAAAATGGCGGGCAAACAATATGGCGGACATAGGTGGTCCCAGTAGCAAAGTTGCAGAGAGGTTTTGTGTTGATCTGACTTATGGTGTGGGAGTTATGGCCTTTTAAGCATGAACCTATATAGGCCTAGGTGATTTGTAGTGCCTGAGTAGTAGGGGGCCATAAGAACCCACCTACTAAATTTGGTTGGTCTAGGACTTATGGTTGCTGAGCCTCAGACACTTTTAGCAGAGAAAAATAAGAATAAGAAGAAATAATAATAATAATAATAATAATAATAATAATAACAGATACAATAGGGTTCCACCAGCTTCGCTGCTTGGACCCCTAATAATAATAATAATAACAATAATAATAATAATGCAAAAACATTGACACACACTGTCGTATGCATACCTAAATATATAATAATTCACTCTTTTATGTTTTTCTGTACTCTACAGTATGTAATCTTTTGTGACATGGGGATGGGACAACATTTTTACAAATGATACTGTTTATGATCACTCCAAGGGAAATCTTACATTCATAACACAGGATTGAGCAACCTATGACCATTTACACTATAGTGTGTGAAATGCCCACATAAGAGAATAGCACAAACCTCCAGAAAGACAATCCATTTCATTGTGAGTGGCATGAATTCTAGTAAAGCAGGCTAATACAAGCCACTATGCTAACTCTGCCAATGGTGCGCTAGAAATGACCCAATACTCACATCTATCACTTGGCCCCCAATACAAATATGCTGAGAATTATTAGTAAAGGTTAACAGTTGTCTATTATGACCAATGCAAAGATAACAATATCAAAAATAAAACACAGCACGAATCATTGAAATTCTACAAACAGTAATATATCTTCACCATGTTCGTATGTATCCTTGCTTCCACCTCCTATTCTGACCCACTCCCCAAATCCATGTCAGCAAGGTGAGATTTTTTTTTTAGCCATGCTGAAGAGTTGGCAAAATGAGTAAAATCTTCCAAAAACCAAAAAACAATTAGACCCCAATGAGAGCTTGTATATTACTATGTGACATTACGGTTGACTACGCAATGCCGTGCTCAGCCAACCATTCATGCCGTTACACCTGGCACTCAATTGTTGTCATAAATTTCAAATGAGACATGCCATACACCATTGGGAAGCTTATACTGTCCTCAACTGGATGAAAGTTGTTACCAATCAACCATAATCAACTGAAAAGAGTTATTATGGCGTAAAAAGCAAGCAGAGTTTTTGGCGTGGCCGAAGTAAATACCTACTTTACACCCGTGGGTAGGTATTTATTTGCGTGTATCTATTTGCGTGTTTATTTCTTAGATTGTTCAAGACAATAAAGAACCACTGAATCTTGAAAGGGACACACCTACCGTATATGAAAAAACAATATTAAGCTTTATTCCAAATTCAGTCACAGTTATTAGAATGACGTGAAAAAATTACAAGAATTCCTTGTTTATTTTGATATTCAGTGAGCAGCCTTTTTCATGGCAGTATTGGCATACCTTCAGGCTGTTGTTGGCTCTATCTTGTGGCTATGATAGAATATAAATTTTTGGTTGTGAAAGAATATTTTTATGAACTCCCAGATAGATAGTCCAGTGTATTATGTACAAATTTGTTTCCAGGAGCACTGAATGTCTGAGTTGAGCAATCTCAGGCCACCGGCATCCTGCCCACTACGACGCAAAGGCCACTAGTGCACAAAGGGGAAAATTACTGAAGATGCTGAGGAGTAGGCCTACGTATCACCAATTATGTTTTTATCAAGATACTAATCCCACACAGCTGGAGGGCATGCAACAGTGTGGTACAAAATTTTTTTTTTTTTTTTTACCTCTAAACAGACTCAAATACAACTTGGGTAATATAAATATGATGATGATTTGATTTCTCGCCCTCATACCCATTTCTGGCTAAAAGCACCTTTTCAGTGTTGTCAGCAGCTGTGTACCTGAATGGTCAGTGTTCTCTAGAACAAGAAATATCATTGATACTCTGCAAATGATTTCCCCTTTTGAAATTTTCATTATTTTGAATTATGAATTCAAGGAGGTCTCATGTTTTAGACTGGGTGGCCCATGCAAGTCTACTTTCAATTACAGCTCTTTTATACCCAAGTGTATGGAGGCCACAGCAAAGAACTTTACTGGTAAGTAGGTAAAATACTATAAGTAGTAGGGATGGTTGATTTTCAACTTTTTCACAGATTGAAGGATCACGTAATGTGCTTGATTCCAAATTGATACCTAGCATGGGGAAGAATAGATTTTAGAACGCATATTGGCCAGGCAGCACCACAAGTTGTATAGAAAATGCATGCCTGCATAAGAACGCACATCGGCCCCCAAGTTTTTCCATCATAATCAAGTCTTAATGGTCAGTTCATTGTGTCAATAAATAGTGTGAGACATGACACAAAGAATTTTATTTTCAATACACAAATGTTGCACACCCACAAAACCAATACACACTGGCTTGGCTGAATATTCAATTCTGATTGGCGGGGACATTGTATTATTGTGTATTATTTTGCCATATGCGCCCTATGGAGTAGCGCCTGAAAAAGTTCAATCACCTTTATAAATGAATGGACATCGGACTGACTTGATAAATAAAGCAAGCAAACAGCTACAATACCATACTTGCAACAGTCTCATCTTGGTGTCCATGAATAACTGTATAGAAGGCAGCTAGTCTAGTCACAGCTTGACTACATTTATAGTAGGGATGAGCGAGTACATCATTATCTGTATCTGTATCTGTTCAACCAACAAAATTATCTGTATACGTATCCGTACTCGGAATGGGTGGGGCTTAAACCGGAAGTGGACAAGGCATAACCGGAAGTTGGTATTTTAACATCTTAGCAAAGCCCCTAGCGGTCGGCAGGCCAGCATGCCGAGATTACTGAACTCAGACATTCAGTGCTACTGCAACCAAAGTATGAGTTAAAAACAGAAACGCTTTGTTTTAGTTTCATTAGTAGACGATACATGACAACTAAGCCGAATACCGAATTTCGCCACGCACCCCCTCCCTGCAGTCTCATCTGCAACTACACCCCCACCCATGACATAATGGACAATACTGTCTATCTGGGCATTCATAAAAATATTCTTTCACCACTCAAAAATCGTACTCCGTCATAGCAACAAGATAAACCCGACAATAGCCCTAAGATATGCCAATACAGCAGTGAAAACGCTGCTCACTGAATAACGAAATAAACGAGACAAATTTTTAAAAAATGATAACATGTCATTCTACAGTCAATATCTGGGGCTAAATATTGAATAAATACACAACCTTACCATTGGTTTTACGCGTAGAGATGTCCCTTTTGAGTCTGAGTGGTCATATATTGTCTTGGACAATCCGTTTGTGAAATATACGCGCATTTGTGATGCTTGGGTACCTTCCAAAATAAGCTGTGCGTAATACCACACGTGTCGTTTACGGCATTGTCGCCCTTTTTAGTACAGACTGGCTTGATTGACAATTCATTTATTCAGTAGGTGAGAGATAAGCTTTCTAACAATGTATAACATGTCTAATTTTGCTTTTGGAATAGCGTTTTATAAGTCAGCATAACCGAAAATTTTCTTATCATCGCATTCACTCTGTGGTAGCAGTAAAATACACTTATGCTGGTTTTATTAGTTTTTTAAATGAACTGACTGTGTGAAGACAGTAGTAGACAGAGCGTGCCAGGTTACAGTTGGCTAACCACGATGTACTGTATGTCTTGTGATTTCAGGTGAGCGACGACGTCTAAATTTGCACAAAAGTGATCTTGCATTAGTACAGTGGATGTATAAGAATGATAGGATGTCAATGATTGTAGTACAGTGTGTGTATGAGATTGCTAAATGTTAGGAAATACAAGTACATGCTTATATCATGTAGTCGCTAGCTAACTGGCTTGTTAGCCTCACTGTAGCAGTTAGTTAACTGGTTAGTTAGCCCCACTGTAGCAAGCTAGAAATGTCCGTTTGTAATCAGTAATATGTGCTTACGTGTGAATGTCCAGTAAATGTGTGTCTTTAGCTATGGTGAGAATATTGTGTTGATCCGAATCTGAGAATTGCAAATTTTATTTTATTGAGAATATATAACAATAGATAATAGATCGCTGTGGACAGAGTGGCTGTGACAATGGCAAGATTGTGTTGTGTGGCGCAGCAGCAGTGAACTTTGTATAGGCTCTCTGTAGAGGAGGAGCTCTGTGTGTGGCTGGCCTATCACGATTACGGATATTGACACATTTTACTCGGATGGTACTCATGCTCATAAAAAGTACATTATCTGTACCGGATACTAGTTTCATCGGAGTATTCGCTCAACCCTAGTTTATAGTTTAGCCTGTTTCGAATGAAGCCTAATTCAGTAGTTGGCTAGCAAGCCATCAGTCATAAAAAAAATTTAAAAGCAGGCTTCAAAACCATTCTGACTTAAAATCAAAGTCAATTTTAATATTAGGTAACCTAGTTGAGGTAGTCTACAAGAAAGAGGCGTCCATTGTTAAACAATAGCCTATAGGGCATGAGATATTTGCTAGAATACTTAAGTAGGCTAACTTTCCTTTGCAATGGAATCGCGTATTTTGAAACGCATATTTTCATTACAAATATTTTCATTGAAAGAGGTAGCATAATCGCCCCAGCTTAGGGCATTCAAACTACATAAGCTCAGCTGCTTGGATATTGCTTATACAACAGCTCACCAACAAAACATGCATTTCAAAATATATTTTCTTTATTCTGTTCAAATTAGATGAAAACATTTAATGCTTCAAATTTAATGTTTTTTTCTTTTTCTTCTGTATGATAAATTAAGAAATGGAGCCAAATTCCAAAACATAGTTGTACACACATAGCCTTAATGAGAAAATAAAAGATTAGACACGTATCCAAGTAATCAATCAATTCATTACTCATACTCATCCCTAATAGGTAGGAATGTGTGATGAGCTGGATGCATGAGCTTAATGGGTTGACAGTTGGGTTTGATATATTGCAGAGGGACAACAGTTTGTTTTGCATGGCATACAACCAAACTGAATACAAAGCGGACCTTACCAGCGTAGGGGACACTCCCTTCTTTAATGTATTTTACTCCTCAACATAAAGGAAAACTTTGCAAAAGGTAGGGCACAATTTATTCCTAATGCACTAAAGAACTTGAAGATGGAGACAATACTGATCGGGGTGTCTCTCATAAAAAAGGACAATGTGCAACGCTTGTATAAACAATTGTTGCACTTCTTTCAGAAAGCACCTTTGACTTCCGGTTTCATGATGAACGAGGTAGCAGCTTGAGTCTCCTGCTCTGCAGAACCCTCGAGACAATTTTCCAACAACTACAGAACTATTCAGCAGCGCTTAACGAGAGTGTGATGGTAAGAAGTCTAAAGATGTCGGGAAGAGCCGGTAAAAATGCATCCAAAACCGATTCTGGATGAGAAAAGAAAGAATCCACACTAGCGGCTCAGACTAATCAAGCTAGCTCTACCCACCCCAACAAAGAAGGCGAGAGAGAGGATTCCGCGATTCTAAAAGAGTTAAAAGATCTAAGGAGAGAGAATCAAGAAGCACATAATGCCACTCAGTCATCAGTGAACAAACTTGAAAAGTCCATGTCCCAGGTAAAGGAATGGATTGAGAAAACAGAAGGAAGGAATTAAGGAAATTGAGTCAGAAATCAACAAAATTGATGACAGAGACACGAGAGGGCGCTCCGATACCTTGTAAAAAGAGATGCACAGCAAGATGCGAGGATTTGCAAAATAGACTCAGACACAACAATATCCGGATTTACCAAGCGCCTGAAGGTAGTGAGGCTAAGGATACTTTGAGTTTGTGAAAGAGTTGGCTAAACCGAGAGACCCTAGCGCCCCCCCATGCTCTATCATTGTGCGATTTCTGGACTTCAATGTCAAAGAATAGCCTATGTGCTGCAGCTTGCATGGGGACAACAAGTCCCATTTCAGGGGGAACAGATCTACTTTGACCATGACTACTCCCCACACCTGCAAAAGAAGAGGGGACAGGTGCGTCAGGTCATTAAACAGCTGAAGGGAAAGGGGATACGTGCCAAGTGTCCCTACCCGGCACAACTCAGAATGACTACGGATTCAGGAGAGGAGGAGTTTTAAACCCTGATGGATGCAATTCCCACACTAAAATAACTGGGAATTAATGTCCAAATCGACGAGAGAGAGAGACTACAGAGAGAACTGACAAGAGATAGATGGCGAATACAAGGAAGCGGGCGTGACCAGCGAAAGAAAAAAACCATGATGTCACTATCCGGTGCGGATTTGAGAACACTCATGAATGACAAAGATGAGTAAACCAGTTAAGGACAGACTCACTTAATGTTTACAGCATGATGAACATGAGAATTAGCCTAATTGTTACGCTGCTGATTATGCTTTATTTTGAGTAACATATTGAGTTGTTGGTAAACTGAAATATTTAGAATCTATTTGATTGTATATGCAGGGGGTTTAGTGGTCAGAGATTGGGCCATAGGTGGATCACACATAGCCTGTGTTTTAAGGCAAAGGCTTTCCCTAAAGGCGATGATACTTTTGTGGTTAGCTTCAATTGTACTTAGTGCAATGCTCCCTGAGAGTGACAGCTACACCTCTCTGCCCATAAAACTCTGGGAGCAGGTTGCAATGGTAATTTATGTTAGACAGCCTGCTGGAGTGTTGGAAGTTCTATGTTCTCCCTTACAAGTGAATAGGGAACTGTTCAGGTTTGTTCTGTATGTGTTTTATATTCCTTGACAAATGTTCCAAGCTCATAGTATGGAAGGTAGATCTATGTTTTATATGAGACTTACACAAACCAGGATCAATATATCAACAATGACAATATGACAAGCTTAAACTGTATTAGTTATAATATAAATGGTCTTAATAATACAATTAAGAGGAAAAAAATATTTGGACAATTTAAGAAAATGCAATGTTCCATAGCATTTAATCAAGACACTCACTTATCAATAATTGAACACAGGAAACTGAAAAGGGAATAGGTGGACCACGTATGTAGTGCTTCTTGTCAAAAGGGAAAGAAGAGAGTAGTGGATATTTTATTTAGGCTAATAAATCCGTATATTTTACCAAAGAAAAGGAAATTGCAGATGACCAAGGCAAATATGTCATGGTCGTGGGGTCAATAGGAGGAATAGATTGAACTTTTCTAAATATATATGCACCAAATGAAGACTGCCCTATCTTCTTTAAACGCATAGCCTCACTTTTGGCTGATAATGCCAAAGGAATTATTATTACGGCTGGAGATTTTAACTGTGTACTAAATTCAAAATGAGATAAACTCCCTGCAGATAGTGGACCCATTTCTAAAAAATCTAGATCACTGAATGCAATGATAAAAGAATTTGGACTTATAGATGCGTGGCGTTTCCATCACCCCAGGCAGAAAGACTTTACTTTTAGGTCAGGGGTCCATGGTAGGTATTCTCGGATAGATTTAATTTTGTATTTCCAAGCAAGATATTGACAAGGTTGAATCCTGTAATATTGAATCACTGACCATCTCAGATCATGGACCCGTAACTCTTCAACTTAACCTTGGAACTAATAGCCTAAGACTTTTAAATATTGGCAGCTCAATGTATCCATGCTGTCTGATTCTCTCATACGGGAGAGGATAAGTCGAGAGCTGAAGAGTTATTTTGATTCTAACAATAATGGGAATGTTTCACCATCAATTTTATGGGATGCGGCAAAGGCTGTAATGAGAGGTAAAATTATTTCAATGTCAACTGCCTTAAAGAAACAGCGACTTGAAAAACAGCAGAATCTAGAAAATGAGATTAAAATGCTAGAAAGGAAACATAAACACTTTAGAGATGAGGAAGACCTAAAAAGCTCTACAAAAATGTAGACAAAAACTAGATGAGCTGTTGACATATAAAGTGGAAGGGGCCCTTACATTTACTGGTCGGACTTACTATGAGATGGGAAACAGGGCAAGCAAGCTTTTGGCATTCCAGCTCCGCAAAATACAGTCAAGTCGGGTAGTTCCAAAGATTAAACATCCAGTTACAAATTCAGTGGTAATGCAACCACATGAAATTACTAATGCCTTTGCAGCCTATTATAGTGACCTATATAAAGCACAAGAATTGGAAAACAAGGAAGAAAAAATTTAAAACTTTCTAGATAATCTTAAAATCCCTAAACTGTCTATCGATGAGGCTGAGGAATTGTCCTCTCCTATTACTGAGAATGAGATATCAGAAACTATTCGGCTGGGTACAAACAACATTAGAAGAACATTAAATCTGCAATCAGTGGCTGGATCCAGAAAGGAACTGTCAATGCTTCTCGGCCTAGATGCCGAGAAAGCATTTGACAGAGTTGATTGGCTGTATCTGGAACTAACATTGAAATGTATGCGATTTAACAACATATTTATTGATTGGATAAAATATTATATATAAAAATCCTAAATCTCGAGTCAGGGTCAATGGCCACTGCTCTCAATTTTTTGAGATACAGAGAGGGACACGCCAAGGGGAAGTTTTGTCTCCATCACTATTTGCGATTAGCATAGAGCCGCTAGCGGAGATGATTAGATCAAACCCTCAGATACAGGGAATAGATGACCAAAAGGGTATTACACACAAGATTTCGTTATTCGCAGATGACATCTTACTTCGTCGTCAGGCTGTAAGGTAAATGGGAATAAATCAGAAGCTATGATGATAGTGGGAACCTCATTTGAACAGTATAGCACCCTTCCATTGGGCTAGAGAGGGATTTAGGTATTTAGGAATTATTCTGACTCCCAGGATTAATCAGTTATATCAAGCAAACTACGAGAAGCTGATTTTACAAAACAAATCAAACATTGCTAGATGGGAAATTTTACCTCTCTCTTTATTGGGAAGAATAGAATCAATTCGAATGAATGTGCTACCCAGATTTCTTTTTCAGTCTGTGCCCATACCAGTACCTGCTACTACCTTCAAGATGTTAGATAAACTTTTATCAAAATATATCTGGCAGAAGAAAAGACCCAGAGTAAGGCTCAAAACACTCCTTTTACAAAAACACAAGGGTGGTCTTGGCCTGCCAAATCTTAAAAACTAGGCCTACTATTGGGCAGCCCAACTACGGATATTAGTGCATTGGATTAAAAATGACTAGGATACAGGATGGGTACAGATTGAACAAAATTCAATTCCAGAGGCTCCTCTCCGATCAATAATATTCTTGGGTAAAGCACATTGGAAAAAAATGAAAATTGGAAACAAGTGAATGTGTGGGGAAATGTATGGAAAAATGGGGTGGGGGGCAAGTTCAATATCAAGGGCCATGCCAATAGCATATAATACAGATTTTCGTCCATCTTTGTGTGATGGTGGCTTTAAAAGGTGGGTGGACTCGGGCCTGGTTACCATTAATCAATTAATGGAAGGAGATCGTTTGAAATCTTTTGCACAACTACAGCAATGTTTTGGGATGCCTTCGAAAGACCTATTTAGATACTTTCAAATAAGGCATTATGTAATGACTCACATCGAGTGGGAAGCAATTAAGGGACCTCCATCAAGCATGGAACGATACTTTATTAACATGATAGAAAATAATTTGATGGAAAGAAAACATATATCTATTTAGAAAATGTTACAATTAGATGATTCAGGAGATACCTCTTATATTAAAGAAAAATGGGAATTGGAAGCTAATGTGATAATAGATGATAAAGAATGGGAGGAAAGTCACTTAAGTAGCCATAAGATCACAAATAAGCCTATGTGGAGGGAGTTTGACTGGAAAGTTAAGGTTTTTTAAGATCCCTCAAGTGATGTCTGGGTTTGTTGGAGGGTCCTCACCATCATGCTGGAGAGGCTGTGGAATGATTGGGGATCATACACATATTTTTGGGATTGTCCAAAACTGCAGAAATTTTGAGAGAATATTAAAAGTGAGATAACAGTCATTTTAGATGTTGATTTAATTTGAATCCACTGTTTTATAAGCTGGGATGTATACTGAGAGGTATACTCTATGGGGATCATTTTGCATAACTTAAGGGTATTATTGTTATTTGCCAGGAAAATGATAACTATTTCTTGGTTGCAAAAATCAACCCCCTACAGTGGAACAATGGACTAAGAGACTGAGACAGGTGTACATAATGGAAGAAATGACTGCACAATTGCAAATGAAAAAGGATATTTTTGTGCGGAGATGGACACCTGTAATTCTGTATCTGGCTGAATAGAAAAAAAAATAATATATATATATATATATATATATATATCTTTTTTTTTTTTTGTTTTTTGCTTGTGTTATTTTCTGGAAATAATGTTTTTTCCTTCTTAGGAACTTTGATTGGTAATTGAAAATGTTGGATGAGCTTTTTGTCAACGAACGTTCGAGATTGTATGTGATCAATGTATTATCTTGACACTAAATAAAATTAGTTCAAAAACAAAGAAAGCACCATTAAGCCCTCTGTGGGGCATCTGACAGTCACGGCACATCTGCATCCAGTGTTCCACAATGAACTCTTTCACTGTAAATCAAGGAGAACCTCTTCAGAATTGTAGTTAATGGCTGTTCGTGCTCTCAAAATTTTCTTTTGTGACACCACTTCTGAATGTCACTGCATGTGGCATAGCTGTACCAAGAAAAGCATGCAAGACCCAACATGCAGGCTTGAACACATTGTTTGCTCAATACTATAAAATCAAGAGACAGTATATTGAAAACCATGATAGAACCATCAGTACATGCTTAGTGATTTTCAAAAAAATACATTTTAATGAGGTTCTAGGCCATTAAGCTCAAAACTACTCTCTCTACCTTACCTACCTCATTGGTCATACAAATGCCAGTGTACTGAGGCAAAAAAAATTCTTAAAACATCAAAAAGATAAGCAAATTAATGGTTCAATGGCTGCACACACCAATGTACTGTATATCAGAATACCAATAAAGGAGCACTGATAGCAACCAAGTCAGGCTACCCTGAAAACTTATTACTATACATATGATTCTCCATACAACTTCTTAAGAGAACGTTACAAGATCACTGTGAAAGCTACTGCCCACGATTGGAAAATCAACACACACTGCCTCAAATAGAGTCATTTTTTAACTGCAAGCCAAGAATTTACTAAGTAAAAGACAAAATGCTGAAGATAAACAATCATCAAACATCACAGCAAACAAGCTCTACATATTTGGGAGCACATATGTGAATACTGGAAAGGGCTTGCCTTCCTCCTTGTAGGAGAGGGTTTATTGTGGCAAAATACCATGGACAAATTATGTAATGCTTTAATATTTTAGCTTTTCCAACTATACCTTACTGAGTGTACCAAGCACTGGCAGTGACTAATTTTTGGGGAAAAAACAATGAAATTGCTACATTTTTTCCACAGAAGGTATAGGAATTAGTTGCTAGGCAATGGTACAAAAACAAGGCCATTCGGAGCAAACAGAAATATCAAGTACTAGGCCTATATCTGCAGGAGTTAGCAGCATGATGCAAAACAAAAAACAAATACTCCCACATCCACAAAAGATGAAGTGTAGGTTGTTTTTCTTAGAATTAGGAAACTTCTGTAAACCACTGCAAATGCGGTTGTTTTCATGACACTCAGTAAAAATGGTTTGAAATATGAAATCACAGAATAATACATAAAAGCCAGAGCTGTGATTAACAAACAAACACGTCCCTGGAGAGTACAACTGATCACAGATTTAATGGCAGGTGTTCCGCTGTTTCACTATTTATCTAGTGTCGTGATCCTCCGTCTGCTGTCTGACTGCACTGTCACAAAGGAACGGAGTACATCTCAAATATACTTCTAAAGTAGGGGTGTACAATCATACCTGAAAGGCCTGGTGTGTGTGCCGGTTTTTGTTTTGTAGAAAGCCCATATGAACAAATGTCATATAGAGAATGTAAGTTGTCATCACAACGTCCATTTACATGCCTATTTTCTGTTCAGGCACAGTGCCGTGAAAAAATAATAGATTTCCTCTATTATTGCGTATTTGTCAGATCTTTTCACAAAATGTAATATGAGACAAAGGAAATCTGAGTAAACACAAAACAGTTAGTTATCAAATACCCATATCACCCATGTGAAAAAGTAAGTGACCCCTTAAACATAATAACTGGTTTCACCACCTTAAGCAGCAAAAACTGCAATTGAATGCTTCCTGTAATTTGACATCAGTCTATTACATCGCTGTGGGGAAATTTTAGCCCACTTTGTAAAAACTGGTAGGTTTTTGAGCATGAACTGATCATTTCAGGTCCTGTAACAGCATCTCTATTGGTCACTAGGCCATTCCAAAAACGAATGTGTTTCTTTTCAGCCATTTAGATGTGAACTTGCTTTTGTGTTTTGGATCATTGCTGCATAACCCAATTACAGTTCAGCTTCAGCTCATGGACAGGTGATAAAACATTCTCCTTAAGAATTTTCAGTTACTGGGCAGAACATACATATTGATCCTTCAATAAAGGCAAGTCGTCCATGTCCCGAGACAGCAAAACATCCCAACACCATCACACTACTGCCACCATGTTTGACTGCTGGCAAGATGTTCTTACTGTGAAATGCTGCATTTGCTTTATGCCAGACATAATGGGACACATTTACTCCACAAAGTTCCACTTTTGACTCATATTTCCATAGAGCATTATCCCAAAACGCTTGAGGATTATTCAGGTGCTTTTTTGCAAATATGACTTTCACTTTGTGTTTTCACTTACGTTATGAGTGTTAGTTTAGCACACACTTTATCAACTGTGCATTAGAGATTTGTTTGTTTATCAGCATAAAAGAAACTGCGATAGTGATGAAAGGCATTATATTATTGTAAATCATTTTTGATTTGATTTATATTTTTGTAATTTTCCTCCTTGTGGGCTCACACCCTGATCAGGTTTGTGTACCTCCTTGACGCTATGAGCTTTGCCAGTTGGAGGAAACCCCCGATAGTTGTTCACCACACTCAACAAGTCTAAGCTGAGAGGTCAGCACAGTAAAATCAACTGATTATTTAGAGAGCACTGCCTGCTCACATATGTGTGTGTGTGTGTGTGTGTGTGTGTGTGTGTGTGTGTGTGTGTGTGTGTGTGTGTGTGTGTGTGTGTGTGTGCGCATGTGTCTGCATGTCAGGCTGTTTAGCAGCAGTGTAGCACAGTGGGTAAGGAACTGCGCTTGTAACCGAAAGGTCATAGGTTCGATCTGGGTAGGACACTGCCGTTGTACTCTTGAGCAAGGTACTTAACCTGAATCGCTTCAGTACATATCTAGCTGTATAAATGGATATAATGTAAAAATGCTATGTAAAAGTTGTGTAAGTCGCCCTGGATAAGAGCATCTGCTAAATGCCTGTAATGTAATGTAGCCATCGCAATTCATCCTTTCCTCGTATAATCTTATTCATCACATTATACAAATTATTGTTTTCAATTAGCCTGTTACCAACTCATTATCATTGAAATAAAAAAATATACATTTGTTGTTAAAGCTGTTGTCGTGTCCAAGTTGAGCTCTACTGACGTCTCAAATTCTGATTGGTCGTAGAAACTCCATTCATTCGAGTAAACCTCACTACATATAGGCTACATTTTGCAGTATGATTGGAAAAAGCAATTTGGTTTTGTCCAGTATATATAATCACTACATAAAGAAAATACAAAACATTTTTTAAATTTCTTTGCTGATTTTCAGAATATGTCCTGTAGGTTTATAGAATGAGACTCCCGTATGACCAGGGGATTTTGGTGCAAATGTGCTCTTTATTTCAAGCTTTTAACCATGTCTTTATCATATATAATTTTGAAGATAAGGGGTTTTTCTTCTTCTTTTTAAGATGGGGGATCATAGAAAAGACCTAGGCTTTAAGTAGGGTTTAAGGGGTTAACACAAATAGAGGTTCAAAGAGGTTAATATATAGCTCCCAATTTTCTTAATTTCTTGTTCAACAAGGGACTTATCTATTCAACAATACAGTTAAACCATTTCCTGATGCATTTTATATAATTCTTTTTAACCTAAAGGTGAGAATCAGGGTGGTAAAAGAGGGTGTGTGTAAAACATGTGATTCAGTGTTCATGGTTGAGTTGACACTGTACTCAAGAGTACAGTATTTTAATATTTCTAACAGGGAAAGAATGCACTCCAGCAAACATGGCTTGTGTGCCATTAGTGATTGGCTATTACCCAGCCTTCACTAATTGTGCCTCCTAAAATGGAGCTCAACTTGTTTTCATTATACAGGCTAGATAAGTTAACACTTATTTTTATTGCTAGCAACAGTGACATTACTCTTTGAGGTGCACTACAGTGTACTATTACACTACATCAGTGCACTGTAAAAATGACCAGGTAAGCTATTAACCTGTTGAAGCTGAGAGACGTCAAAAAGCACTCCCTTTAATCTCCGTCAAATAACTCACTTATTTCTGAACGATTTTATGAACATATTTTCACCATGTACTCTGCTGATATGTTTACCCATCATAAAGCAATGGTATGTTGTATTGAAATGCCTGTATGGTGTCACTTTATAAAACCTATTCTTGTAATGTAAGGTGATATACCTGAGCTGACACTTTTGGTTTAGGTGACATTCAAATGAATGCATTTTTTTAACAAGTGAAAAAGATTTTTTCTCTCAAATAATAGGGCCTACCAACTAATTCATATCATATCCAGGCCAAAACCTGACATTTCCTGAGAGGGACAGGTCTTGTGAAAGAAATGAGGGGTAATCTATTAATTAGTTAATCTTCATAAAACTGAGGATAGTGAAAAAATGTCAAAATCACCCTAGGTCTCAAAGGGTTTTAAGGCCATTTTAGACATTGTATCAATTGTAGGCAAGCAAGACTTGGGAGGAAAGTAATGCATGTTCTATACATGCAAATACATGAACTAATAAGTATTAAAGATACATAATAAAACAATAAATGACTGTTCATCATAACTTACGAACTTACAAACATTAAGGGTAACTAGAAAGGTTACAATTCCTGAAGGAATTGTGTGGGCCTGCTTCAAATTCCAACTGGCACTGTCCTCAAGCCTCAATGCATTTCAATGAGGGCACATAGCTCAGAAGAAGCACGAAACCGTCCAGACCCACGGCACACCACAGCGTTACATATACAGCCAGGGATCAGCAAGTAGCGATTATGTTCCAGGGATTAGTCATATCCTAAAGGTGTCATGAGTAAAACTTGGCTAACTATATAGCTAGCTAGCTATGGCATGTCCTCATCTGTAACGTTATTTGTTGTTCTCCCTGTGTCCATACATCTGTATCGGTGGTTGTAAATTCTGTGTCCATATATCTGTATCGGTGGTTGTAGCTGTGTGTCATTAGCTCCTACTCATGCATGTAGGATAGTATCGTACGCGGGTTGTAGCTGTGTGTCCGTAGCTCCTACTCATGCGTGCAGGATAACATAGTTGGCGCGTACGGATGCTAACTGAAGTAAGCGAAACACAATCATGTTAGGGTTAGCTAAAGTAACGTTAGGCGATAAAGCTGTGCTTAAAAATCTTGTGCCATTGGAAATGCGTCCTACGAAACGTCCATGAGTAAGTCAGTGACCACCTGCGCATGCATCCTACTAAACTGTGAGTCAGTGCATGGGCGCCGGAATAGGTGGGACACCGGGATTTTTTGTCCCCCCACTTTCAGGAATGCCATGCTAAAAACTTGCCATTGGAAAATACTTTTTGGCGAGAACGTCTAAGACAGGTATTACGGTAATAGAACGTTGGCATTGGTGGTCACGATCAACCAGTCTCTGCTATCAGCACGTCTAGGAATCCGTACATATTCACAGTTGTAACCCAAGTCGCAGGACGCAAAATAGCCGTTAGGAAAGCAGTTTGAAATTATGAAGCAACGTCTGCGCCATTGGATTTAATGGGTCACGATGAGATAATTCCTAGCGTGTTGCTTGTCTTAAAGTTGATATAGTAAATAAGGTTGTATTAATATAACTAAATGTATATGTGTGTAGTTGTTTTTTTTTTACATTTAGACAGTTTATTATGTGTATTTTTACAGGACTCACATTTGAATAGGTAACAATGTCCAGTTCTCTCTAATAAATACGAAATAAATACACTAGCGGTTTGGGTGATCGATACACGTCCCACCCCCTTGGGTGGTCGATAATAGGTGCCCTCACTCTAACATGAGCCAGTAACTGCGGGCAAGAGAGTTTACGGTGTTGCGAAAACTGAAAACAGAGTGGTCAACTGCACGCGAGGCTGAACAATGAATTTCTTCTACTTAAGGGTAACGGATACTCATAATTTGGCAATCAAATCTAAATAAAGTTGTTAGGCTAACAACGTTGGCTATTTTCCAAACTGGCCAGCTAGCTAGATCAAAACTATTAATCTATAGGCTAGCCTTCTAAAACGTGAGCCGAGGCAGAGAACAAGCCTATTCAGAGATCGCAGAAGCGAAACAATGTTGCTAATCACGTGTCAGTGTTTAGTTAATGTGTTGCAATTTCCACCTGGCTACATCGTTACAATGTTGCAGTCGCTCAATGTTGCTTGTCTGAAGCAGGTGGCTTACAGCTAGACGAGAGGATCAATGTCACGACATTTCAGTTCAAATAAAAAAAATAATTGTAGGCACACAATTAATCTCAAAATACACTGTAAATAAAGTGCTGTGTTTTTTGAAACACAATGTTGCATGGAGTTCTTCTAACTTTCATTAGAGTAAACTTGATTTTCCATTTGTGTCCCCCCACTAAGTGGTACAATCCAGCGCCATTGAGTCAGTGACCACCTGCGCATGCGTCCTACTAAAGCGTTCCACTAAACATCCATGAATGAGCCTCTATGGAGTGACCACAAAAAAAGTTCAATATTTCAAAAAGTTTTGAATATTTAAAAAATCTGAATACAGGCAACAATGTCTGGAACTAGCCGGTCATTTTGGTGTAAAAAGTTGAATGTAGTGCAAAAACTGTAGGACTAGTTAGACCTAGAAAAATGGGTGGAAAGTGCAGATAATAAATATGAAAGATATATAAAGAGTGGGCTTGCCCGAAGCAATAACTAATAACTGTCCCTAAGGCTGTGGCAGGTAGCTACAAATTGTGCGGCCAAATTTTGGCAGCACCGTTCCTCTCCCAGGAGAATTTGAATTTTATGTAATTCAGGTATTGTAGGTTTGGGACTTGTTTTGGGAGTATGGGGAAGAAATGTTCTCTAATTTTTCTGTATTTCTCACAATTAATGAGGAAGTGCAGCTCTCTCTCTCTATCTGCTCTTTGTTGCAGTGAGAGCACAGCCTCTCCTCCCTGGGCAGTCAAGTCTGCCTGTGTTGACCGGTCGCTATCACCAGGCTTTGCTTGCTGAGTCTGACTTTTCTTCTCTAGCTTGTGGTTTTTCCACTGTAAGCACTGTCTGCCACAGTGTATTCTTGGTTTAGGGCCAAATAACATACCAATTTGCTTAGATTTTTTGTTCCCAATAGGTAATGCAATATTGTATTTGTGTTATGTTTTGGTTGATTCCAATGGATCATTTGTAATGGGGCTGTCCTGAGGCTGAATGGTGTTAGAGGGGGTTAGTGAACCAAACCTCAGGACCTAGCCAACTGGTTGAGGGGACTCTTCACTGGGCTCAGCTCTCCGCATTTCAGGGCGTCGTAATGGTATGAGTAGGGGGTTGTTGTTTTTTTCGGTGCATCTAGAATAACGGCTCTTTTTTTGGTTGTTAATGAGTATCAGATATTGGCCTAATTCTGCACGAATGCATTGTTTGGTGTTTTTCTCTGCACAGGAGAATGTTTTTACAGAACTGTGCATGCAAAGTTTCAGGTGGGTGTTTATCCCAACTAGCAAAATCTTGCTTAAGTGCACCCCACACTTTGCTACCATATAGTGCAATTGGTTCACATATGATCTTACATATTTTGAGCCTGCACGTTCTCCCCATGTCCACATGGGTTTCCTCTGGGTACTCCGGTTTCCTTCCACAGTCAAAAGACATGCAGGTAGCCTAACAGGAGACTATAAATTGCCCACAGGTATAAGTGTGTGAGTGAATGGTGAGTGAATGGTGTGTGTCCTGCAACAGACAGTATTTATTTCTGCCTCTTTCCCAGTGCACACTTGATAGGCTCCAGCACCCCCTGCGACCCTGTCCAGGATGAGTGAGTATCGATAATGGATGGATGGATTGATATTTTGAGCCAAATCCTAACTGGTATCTGTTTTAATGTGTTTCTTAATTGAATAAATTCTCTGTGTGCTTTCTGTTTCAGTACGTTCACAACCAGGTTGAAACTCTTTGTCGAGTAAGTCTTTAAACCTAGGTATGTGTCATTTGTTATTCTCTCTTGTTGTAATTTGTAATTCTCTCTCTCTCTCGGATACATACACATTTAATATTTTAATTAATGGTATAAAAGGTAATTGTTTCTTTAACAAAATAAAATAAAATAAAAATAAATATATACATTTGCAGTGCCTCCTCTAACATATGTCCGGGCACAGAAAAATTCAATTCGACAGAAATGCGGTCAGATAATTTATCCTGAAATGGCTTTCGTTTTGTGATCCAGATATAGTTTGGGAAATTAGTTACAGTAACCCAAGAGTAAAATACTGCAAACTGCTAAATATTAAATGATTTATATCCATGTTTAAAAATATCAAAATGCACATTCCAGCAAAAACAGATTCCACTTTTGTAAACTAAATCTATCCATCCAGCTATTCATCCATATGTCCAGACAGCATAGACGGACAATGGAACAAAACTCCTTTTTACCTGTCTCCACTCCAGGATATTTACAATGAGTTTTCTGTAAGCATCCATAATTCACAAGTAGAAAAAGAAAGAACCGTTGGTGTCAGAGACAATGTCACATCAATTGTTTTACTTTGATGGAGAATCACGCTGTCATCGTTTAGGTGTTTGGTTTTACATGTTTTATGAGACAAAAAGCCAGAGTGAGAGGTTGAAGTTAGCCCTTTTTTGGCTGGACCGCAACAGCGGGGCCAGCCCTACAAACACAAATGTCTGTGACTGACTGAGTGACTGAGTGATGAAGTTACACCATTGGTTGGCCGAGTTATGAAGTTACACCATTGGTCTGCTGGATCACGTGTGTTAGGTCCAGCCATATACTAGGTTTCCTAGTCTTGTAATAGAAGAAATGCAACTAGGCTACAGCACAGGCCCGCTCGGAGTTCAAAAAAAAGCGTGCGTTTGCATTATATCGATATTTAAATTACCAGTGTTTGTGCCTTCAGACATGGAAGATTCACTGGGCCACTTGAGCGATAAATGTAGGCTACGGTTGGCGTGCCATCACAAAACCCGTGTAATTAAACATGGCTTATAAAAAAGAATCCAGTGCCCAATAAGGTCTTGAGAAAGAATAAATAATGAGGGTATCATTATTAATTAGTATTCATTACTTACAGTCCCACTTTGTTAATGTTTGGATTAATAATAACTGTAAACACAAACACAATGTCTGAGCTGTATAGCCACATAAATAAAGGCCATGGTATACTGCATTATGGTCTTATTTTCGAATAATTCATATACTTTAAAATAATGTTATTCTAAGCACAACTTTCAAGTTGGAGAAACTGTTGTATTCAGTTGTTCTTTATGTATCTATAAATGTCAAAACAGTTTAAATTATTTTAACTTAATAGGAGTGTCACGCAATTATTTGTTATATCGCATAAAACAGGAAATTAGCTCACGCTGGATAAAATGGCACTGTCCTAATATCCAAAGTAGCAACGCAACCACAACACGGCCGTGCTCCCACCTTGTGGAGAGATGCTGACTGCGACGAAGTAGGATACCCTACGTCAACCACTTTCATACTGGAAAGAAAAGCCTGTTCAGAGCTTAGTCATATGGTGTTTCCTAATAAAAGAATATAGCACACAATATAAGGCCTAATCTGTCACTCCGCTTCTGTTATGTCGCATATGCTATAACAGGTAGCCTACTCTGATGAGAGTGAATGCTTTCTGAAAATAAAATATTGGCTACAGTTACCTACTGCATATCAAGAATTGGTATCAGGATTTTGATATCATGATTCTCTTGATAGTCGACTACCGTAAAGTAAAATAGCCTTCCTTCTCACTTGAGATTGGTATGTCCACTGCATTTACGTATCCTTGGCTATTCCATATGCGTGCCCTCGCGTTGTGTACGTGTGTGTGTGTGCGTGTCTGTGTTCATGATGAGAATCGCCAATGAGCATATAGACAACGAAGGAAAGCACTGCAGCTGCAGCCGAACGTTTGTCTTTAAATATATCCTAAAATCGCACGACGACACAAAGGACACGGTACACAAATATGACGTTGCAAAATCAATACAATAGCTTATATTTCATAGATCACTTACCATTTGAAATGATGACTACGACGCACAGAAGTGTTCCGCTCCAAATTCGTGCAAATGACATCGTAGAGACGCCAGTAAATCCACTTAGCTGGATATAAATACAGTCTTTCCTCGAATGCGAATGCCGCCGAGCAGTTCCTATATTTGTATTGACTGTATTTTATAATGAAGTAGTTTATTTACGTGAGGTGGTGCTGAACTTCATCCGTGGACGTAACGCCAACTCTATTTTTCCAAAATCAAGTCAAATAACAGACAAGCTATTTGTCTACCACATACAAGGCACATATACTGCAGGGGTCTTCTTCCACGACCAAGAACATCTAATATACGCGTGGGAAAACTTCCAGATATCCGGGTCAGATGCCGCACAGGCTCCCACGCGTTCGAATTTAAACACTCGCCCTCGACCAAATATTCCACAGGCAACGGCGGCCACACTCACGGTTGATATTCAAACTATAATCCAGAGCAAAAATAATTCGCACCAATAAACAGGTCGACGTCTAAAACCGCAGCGATGCAAAGAACATTATTTCATGCGGTTTAACAGTCCACAGCCCCGATGTTGAGGTGGAGGCTTACAAAGCAAACTGCAGCTTACTGGCTCGTTCAGTATTTACTCGCAGATTCAGGTCCTGGTGTTAACCTAAACAAGACCGCCGACTGACTGTAAAGACAAATGTCCATGTGTAACAGTTCGATTGTATGGACGTTCTAAACACGGAAAACAACTTTCATTCGTCGACGTCCGGTGACCAAGAAGAGGTTCCGTGACGCGTGTCTTCCTCTTGTAGAACCAAGTCTTTCATTAAAGTTCAGCAGTGCGAGTAGACATCAATTTATCGACGCGTGAAATGCAATGTCCGAGCTGCTTTCCAGTCATCTCAGGGCAGTCAACCAGATACCTTCCACAAATCTGTGAACGTATCCGATGTAGGAAAATATAACTTCACATTCCAAAGGAAAGCCGCTGCGTTATTTTCATGTGCTGGACTGAGCTCTGCAAATCCACAGCATGCAGACAGACTAGGGTATGTGCTTACGAAGCAAACTCGCCCACATCATCGGTGTCCCCAGAAATAAAAATCTAAGATTCTGTAACTAATGCTGTTAAATCGCCGGGATAAAAAGTACAGTTGGATTCCATTCTGGAGCGTCACATTTTAATTTAAATGGCCGTTTGTTTTAAAATTAGGCTATTAGCCTATTATTTCTTTGCTCATTAGTTAGAAAGAAGACTGAAATAAGTTCCCAACCGCTTTAGTCAAATTCCCTTCCGAAAAATCGTATTCCAAAATTCACGCAAATACTTTCATAACAATAGTTGCAACAGAAATCCAGCAATCTGCACGACCCACTCTCAACAGTGCAGCCTACCTCCCAACCATGGGTGGCATGAACTAAAGCTTGGTCACCTGATACGGGCTCGCCTTATACACGCCTACTTAGAGTCTGGCAGAGCGTGCGTGTATCCGATAATGGACTACTGAATAAATTTAGCAGAGTCCCTGGTTTCAATTATTGCAGTTAAAGCAGGGGGGGGAAGCAATTCGGCTACTGGGGTTGCGTAGGGGTGCGAGTGCTGGCCTATTTATTATAAAACGTAAAACGTATTTATTCTTTACACCAACATTTTTCACAAAATCTCTAAGCTAAATAGACGTGTTAATTGTTTTGCTACAAGCAGTAGATCTATTTGCTGTTGCTTTAATTTATTGTTGCGGCTTAAAGTTGCATGATGTTGTCTTTTAGACAAAATTTAATGTTGCATAGATGTACTAGTTAATTAATTTGTTTATTTATTTATTTCTGTTTGTTTGCTTGTTAGTTATGCCGGCTCTTCCAATACAGCAGTGACCATTCCAAATGGCTAATTAAGACAGAGGTCAATTAACAACTCATTACACAAAGAAATTTGCAATTTTTAGTGAAATTAAGTGGTTTTGGAAACTTTGATGGAGATGGCAAATGATTGTATCATCAAGGTCAAAATAGGAATTATGTCGCATGGCATGGCTGACATGACATTTGCACAGTTATTAGTACTGCAAATGAAAGAGTGGAAAACAAAAGAGCAAGGCTCCAAATCTGCAGCTGTTTCTGTTAATGCACACATTAGTGCTAAAAGCATATTTAATGCATACATGACTGTATTCTCTATTTTGTTTAAATCTGTAAATAATGTCCACATGTATTTCGTATGAATATTCAATCATTTAATGTACAGTGAAACATGTTTAGCATGTTTCATGCGTGAAAACATTCACAACTCTGTGTGGTTTAAATATACTAAATCTGCATTGAAACAATTTTATGAATGTTTAATGGCAGCATTCATTACATTAATGACAATTACAATATATAGTCATAATGTAAAATCTTTTTTTCACATTGTATTTCATGGTTTAATAAAATGAAGGCTCTGTGGTTAGCAAATATTTCTTAATGGCAAAAACATGCAATGAGTTCTGTGACCATTTCCGAATGATTGCATCAGTGTTGACTTTAATGGAAATAGCACTATATAAATGTCCTTTCCTTTGTTCAAAACCATCACTATTTGACTATGCAAGAACCTATCTTCTTAATTATTACTGACTCCATAGGCATTAAATGAAATAAACATTTAATATCTGGTCAGTCACTTTATAATAAAGATTTTAGATATCCATATCAGCAGAAACTGTGACGAAAACATTTAAAACGGAATGATTTGTGATTTAAACGTGGCCCTTCGCTAAAATGTTGCTTTGTTTAAATTTGTTTATGAACACTTGTAATCACAACAGAAA
The DNA here is from genome assembly GCF_013347855.1 of Anguilla anguilla. Lineage (NCBI taxonomy): Eukaryota > Metazoa > Chordata > Actinopteri > Anguilliformes > Anguillidae > Anguilla > Anguilla anguilla. Next base: position 36,772,675 of record NC_049209.1, read on the forward strand.
TCTATAGGTATTAAAGTCAGCTTCACAAGATTTGTGTTACCATGTGCGGAAAATCTAGACCTTGCATGGAGCTGTCACTGAAACATTTTTAAAATGGATTGTTCTTCACATTGAATGCCAAGAACCATAGTATAGAAGTAGCCTCTATAATAATGAATACAGAATTATAATGGGAGTCATACACTTTTAAATATAAGAGGTCCACATCATAGTGCAGGAAACTAATTTACCTGGTTTTGCAAGAAAATCATTACAATTTCAGCTTTTGTTTAAGAAATGATTCTCATTAAGAAAACAAACGAAAGAGCACAGTAATTCTCGAATGGCAGACAGTATCTAAAAGATCATCATAATCATCCTAATCACTTGTTGGGATGACAACTCCTCTGCAAGGAAAAAGCTTGATCTTAATGCATAAAGATTCTCTCCCTGTATTCACACACCTCTTATTTGAGATATATTTCTTTTTCATTCTCAGGATCAATCATAATCTGCAAATTGGTTGTGATTTGGAAGAAAGGCTGGAACTGTGTTGTGTGTGGGTGTGCTTGCATGTTTCTGTTTCTATACGTGTGTCTCTTTGTTTGCCTATGTGTGGAGAGAAAATGGGATTCAGCACTGATAATCCTCTTAGCATGAAATTATCACACCCGTGCACCCCAGCCCATTCCCAATGCAGCATAAAGCACAAATAACAGTTTGAGAGTTTAATTGATTTCACTGTGTTGGAAGGTCTCATTCTTCTTACTGAAGGCTCAGAAATCCCTTTTGTGTCATCTCTCCGACATTTCAGACTGCACCATCCCCTAAGGTCTGCCAGTTACCAGGAGCTGACGGACGAAACAGAGGCCCAGTTTCATAATCAAATTTGAACTCTGCTAAATTTCCCTCTCTGCAGATGACTCTCTGGCCGCCTTTGAAGGAAAGGTGGCTACAATCCGGAACTCCTTCACCCATCCAGTGAGCCCCCCAACCCCCTGGGACAAACCCACAGCCACACTGACCTCCTTTGAGATGCTGAAGGATTCCGATGTACTACAACTCATCACCTCTCATCCTGCAACCACCTGTCCACTTGACCCCATCCCATCTACAGTTCTCCAATCCATTTCCAGCAAGATCCTGCCCTATCTGTCCTCCATTGTTAATTCCTCTCTTTCCTCTGGTCTTGTTCCCTCTGATTTTAAGATGGCTCGTGTTACCCCACTTCTCAAAAAACCCACCTCAGACCCCTCCGATGTAATGAATTATTGACCCGTATCGCTTCTACTCTTTCTGTCCAAAACCCTTGAACGAGCAGTTCTTAAACAACTAACCTCTTTTCTCCATAAGAACAACCTGCTAGACCAGGGGTGGGCAAACTTTTTGACTCGCGGGCCACAATGGGTTTTCAAATTTGACAGAGGGGCCGGGCCAGGTGCATTTGGAGGGAGTGTTTGGGCCGGATATACTAAAGCATTAAATGTAGTGTGTGCAAACCTCATAGCACAGTAAGAACACTACAACCCAATTTATTAACTGTCTTTCAAATGTGAAAAATAGCCCTTATCAATTAATAAATTTGTCTCAAGGAATATGCAAGATATGACATTTACATACTATTTCGCAGATACTGGGATGAGGAAATGTAAATAGATTCAAATAACACACGCACTGTGATTTATCAAGATTGCGTCTGTTTTTAATAAGTTTCAATTTAAGGTGCAAAGTTAAAGAAATCAACATTTATTGAAAAATGGAATCACTTTCAACATTCAAAACATATTATTACACAACGAAATACTCAAGCTCAATAATATCTACTTGTGTTAAACTCCGCAAAATCATAAATGGATTGTCTTGACCGCGCGCTCTACAAACTCGCTACGGAAGACCTCGCCTTCATGCGCAAACAGTACACGTGTATTGTTGCCAAGCACACAGACATGGGCTGTATTAAATATCCTACCTGTAGCTGAAAATTTAAATTAAGAGCGATGTGCGGCGTGTTAATTGAGCTACTGTACCGGTGCTGTGCGTAAATACGCATTGCTCTTAATTAAAAGACGCACTTCCAAACTTTCCAAATGCATTTTTTCAAAACACAGAAGAAAAACTCACCATTTCAGTGGGAACAGTGTTGTTGGTCTCCCTTTTTTGCCAGTGCATCAAAGTCTGGAGTTAGTTTTGTTGTGGCAATTCTCAGGACAGATCTGAGGTGTTGGTCAGTTAACTTGGATCTGTGATGGGCTTTGTTGATTTTCATGACGCTAAACGTCTGTTCACACACGTAAGTCGAGCCAAACAACACCAGCATCTTCTGCGCCGTCCTCCGGAGGTTTGGAAACGCGGTCTCGTTAAGTGAAGCGTAAAAGTCATTCAGTTTAAGAGACTTGAACTTCTCCTTTGAGACGGAGTCAGACTGAAGATCGATCAGTTCTAATTGCAGCTCCTGCGGTGCTAATTCGGGGTCTTGTGACAGGGGACAGGACACCAGTTGAAGTGACTTGTCAATTTTTTCAAAATCACAGAACCGACGGCAAAATTCTCTGTGCAGATCGTCCAGCGATTTGCAGTATTTCTTCGCATTTCGGGCGGCCTCTTTCTGCACGGCTAGTGTGGGGAAATGTGCGAAAGATTTGTTTGACATTTGCCTGGAGAATAAAACCAGCTTGGATTTGAAGGCTCTCACATTTGTGTACATGTCGTGCGCAAACTGATCTTTACCCTGTAGCTTCACGTTCAGCTCATTCATGTGTGAAAATATGTCCACAGCAAACGCAAAGTCACAAAGCCAGTTTGTGTCGCTCAGCTCGGGAAATTCTTCGGATTTCCCCATTAAATTAAAAAATGAGCGAATCTCGTCTTTGAGCTCCCAGACTCGTTGAAACACTTTCCCCAAACTTAACCAGCGAACGCGAGAGTGGTAAAGTAGGTCCTGGTGATCCGCATTAGTTTCTTCCAGAAACGTAATGAACTGACGATGATTAAGTCCCTTTGCTCGTATGAAGTTAACAAGTTTTACAACTGGATCCACGACGTGATTAAGCTGCAATACAGACTTACACAGAGACTCCTGATGAATGATGCAGTGAAGTAAAATAACATTCTGGTCAGGGTTTTCTTCTTTCACTTTATCCTGGATTCTTTTCAGCAGCCCGATGTTTTTTCCAGTTAAATTTGGCGATCCATCCGTGGTGACATTGGCAAGTTTACTCCAAGGTAGCTTCATTCTCTCGATGACAGCAGACACCTGTTCATATAAGTCCTCTCCTCGCGTTTTCCCTTTCAGTGATTCCATGCTCAAAAGCTCTTCCGTTATCTCAAAACTGTCGTTAATCCCTCGGATAAAAATTAGGAGCTGAGCAGTGTCTTTTATGTCGTTACTTTCATCCAGTGCTAGTGAATATAACTTAAAGGACTCCGCCTTTTTGTTTAACTCGCTGACTATATCTTCGTCAATCAGTTCCACGCGACGAGTCACTGTCCTGCGTGCTAAACTAATTTTTTCAAACTTGGCTTTGCTCTCCGGACACAAGAGACCTGCTGTCTCTACCATGCACTCTTTCAAAAACTCGCCTTCGGAGAAAGGCTTGCTAGCCTTTGCTAATTTGAATGCCAGCAAATAACTTGCCTTGGTACTTGACTCTTGAATTGCAGTTTGTCGGTGAAAAAAGTTCTGTTGATTCTGTAAATTAGCTGCCAACCTCTGAGCAGTAGCCGCCCGTTCTTGTGTTGACTGCTTGCTAGCATAGTTTGCATGTTTCGTGGCAAAGTGACGGCTGATATTGTACTCTTTGAAAACCGCAACAGCTTCTTGGCATATCAGACATACAGCCTTTGATCGGACTTCAGTGAAGAAGTATTTTGTTGTCCACTCCTTATTAAACACTCGGCATTCGCTGTCCACTTTCCTTCTCTTTGGTCCGCTCATTTTTACAGAAGGGCTTAATGGTGACGTGAAACGAAGTGAAAATTAAAGTGAAATAAAGAGAAATACGCGCCACTCCAACAACGGTCAATGTGTTTCGAGTGCGCCATCTATTGGGGAAAGGTGGGCATTGCAGGGAAAGGGGAAAAAAGAAGGTTTTTACTATAATTTGGACAAGTTCGGCGGGCCGGATTAAAAAGCCTAACGGGCCGTACGTGGCCCGCGGGCCGTAGTTTGCCCATGTCTGTGCTAGACCCTCACCAGTCTGGCTTCCGTTCCGGGCACTCAACAGAGACTGCGCTCCTAGCTGTCACGGAGCTACTTGCCACTGCAAGAGCCTCACGCCTCTCCTCTGTCCTGATCCTTCTTGACCTCTCTGCAGCTTTCGACACGGTCAACCATAAAATACTCCTCTCCACCTTGGCTGGGATGGGCATCGCCGGGACTGCCCTGTCTTGGTTCGCTTCCTATCTTGCAGATAGGTCCTACCAGGTCACCTGGAAGGGGTCTGCCTCTGCTTCTCATCCCCTTGTTACGGGAGTGCCGTAACAAGGGGATGAGATGCGTCCTCTGAGCAGCGTCCTCTGCTGTTCTCCTTATACACCAGATCTCTTGGTTCAGTTATTAATTCACATGGCTTCTCCTACCATTGTCATGCAGATGACACACAACTCTTCTTTTTTTTTCCCCCCTCAGCCACACAGGTCAATGATAAGATATCTTCCTGCCTGGCTGACATCTCCACCTGGATGGCCAGCCACCATCTGAAGCTCAACCTCAACAAAACTGAGCTGCTCTTCTTCCCGTGCAAGACCTCCTTACTTCGTGAGCTCTCAATCACGGTTGATGGCACCACAGTGACTGCCTCTCACTCTGCCAAGAGCTTGGGGGTGGTCCTGGATGACTAACTGAACCTCAAGGAGCACATCAAGGCAACATCACGGTCCTGCAGATTCCTTCTGTACAACATCAGAAGGATTCAACCTTACCTGACAACGCACTCCACCCAGCTGCTCGTCCAGGCTACGGTGATCTCTCGCCTTGATTACTGCAACTCTCTCCTTGCAAGCCTGCCAGCTTGTGCCATACAGCCACTACAGATGATTCAGAACGCCGCTGCCCGACTCATCTACAACCTTCCCAAATTCTCCCACGTCACTCCTTTGCTGCGATCACTCCACTGGCTACCGGTCGCTGCCAGGATCCGTTTCAAAGCCCTGACCCTTGCCTACACTGCTGCCAACAGGACAGCCCCCATCTACTTGCAGGACATGACTCGATTCTATGTGCCTGCTCGACCACTCCGCTCTGCGGCAGCAGGGTGCCTTGTAACCCCTCCCACCCGCCCAAAGGGATCACAGAGCTTCTCCACCCTAGCTCCCCAGCGGTGGAACGAACTCCCCGTCCCTCTTCGAACCTCCCCCTCACTACCCATCTTCCGCTGTGGCCTGAAGACTCATCTCTTCAGACTATACCTAGACTAACCACCACCATGCTGTATATTTCACCCTAAATCCCCCCCCCCCTTTTTTTTCATGACACTTTTTTCATGACACTTGATACATGTTGCCCCATCCCAGCACTTTTTGGTAATTTGTATTTGTCCTAATACTGTAGCTTATTCTTCTGCCTAGTTGGCTTTGCAGAGGTTAGGTCTGAATAGTGTTCACTGTGTGAACTAAACTGTGTTCTTGGCTAGAAATAGCTGCACAAAATAAGTATTGTACCTTACTGAACCTGTGTTTAGCAGTTGTCTATGACCATGAAATGCCTCCCTGGCTCAGCATGTGTTTCACACCTGCTAAATCAGTTGGGTGGGAAAAAACAAAACCCAAAAACAGTACATAGTGGTGCTGGGATGGAGGAATGAATGAAGAAAAGCAACTGCAAGTGTGTAAAAGTCTGTCAGGAATATCGATTAACACATTTTATATGAATAGAAACTGTGTTGGGTGGGCAAAACCTCATAAAATATGAAGGTTTAATCTGCACTTAGAACAGTGTTGAGAGACTTGAGGACGGCATTCTGTTTTGTACGAATTCAAATTTTCAAAATGTGGGTGCTCAACAAGGACCTAAAGCCAATACTTTCTGAGGTAGTGCTGTAAATTATTATATTGTAGCATTTTCTTGTTTTTACTTAAGCTTTAACCATGCCTTGCAGCTATGCCTACATTTGAAGTGCTTAAAGGCAAATTGGAGGGAGGAAGAGAATTCTTGGAGAAAAACTGGACTAGTGGGTTACAAAGAAGAGCAAAATAGGAGTATTGTAATCCAAAATAAATGTCAGCAGGGAAATTTATGGCTTGAGGTAGTTTTGTAGTGGGGGCATATATATACACAATTGGTTCCTCATACCATCTGTTTTATCTACCATTCAATAAGGAAACTGATCTCGTTCATGGTCAATATATTTTCTTTGCACTATAGTCTGTGATCATGTCAGACTTCACCTAAATGCCCATTCTGCTGAAAACATTTTTTAAATCATTTTTTGTCATTACTCTCGTAATAACTCTCTTATTTTCTCATATGCAAAGATTGTTGGGAAATATGTGTCTGTCTATTGTCCACTATTTCTCACAATTTTTACCTAGTTCTCCATCTCAATTCCACATAAGGTCAGTGATCTAATTAGGAAAACAGCAAAGAGCAGTCCTACCTACAGCTAAGCATATCAAAATGCCTTATAAACCTTATAAACACAAAAAGTGGATCTCAGACTGTTACGACCCCATGGGTCTAGGGGTGCATGGGGTATGTAAAATAAACCCAGAGTCTCCCTGCAAGTGTGTGTGTCTAAATGAGAAACTTGGTCCTGACTTCTGAGCAAATCGCATCAAAGAGATGTGAAAAAAAGATCCAAATCAAACTAATATTGGACAAATTCGGAAGGAGAAACGTTTGGGGAGAAGGCATTATTAAAGTTTTGCCATATGGTATTTGTATTTTGCACCATCCTTAGCAGGTACCACTATATAGTAAACTGCGAAAGGGCAGAATAAGATGACATTAGACAAAAGTCAAAAACAACTTAATAATAATAAATAATAAAATGCAAAACTGTAAAGTTGTAATTTTTTATAAGATGATCTTTCATAATTAAACATGCCGTGACTTTTTTCTAATGTCATCTCATTCTGTCCTTTTACAGTTTACTATGTAGAGCAGGGATGGGCAACTTTGATGATAGAGAGGGCCACAAAAAGTTTATCCTCACTACCAGAGGGCCAGATTGTGACCCTGCACTTCCACCAGTAGAATACTGTAACCCCATCACTCAATTAGCCAATTATAGCTACTAACTTAATGAAAAGAACAAAATATATACCGGAAATCAAAGTTTATTATACCAACATTTCTATTTTTCATATTCAAATGCATTTAGTAATGCTTCTATTAATTTAATGAGCTTAACACAGAAACAAAACGTCCACATTCCTATATACCATTATTTCAGTGCAATGGGGTCTCAAAAATCATCAATTCAATAATGGCACAAAAGTTAACTCCAACACTAAGTGCAACAACTAATATTCATGTTTGTAGTGCATTTCTACTCTGCCCTCCCATTCCATGACGTTTCAAATAAGCATGCATTTATCTCAAAAGCCATTGACCCTCACCCACAGGTGGATCAGTATAAAGTTCTGTCTGAATGAGATACTTGCGGCCTCTCCTGCTGGCGTACAATAGTCTCAATGTCAATGTCAATGTTTGTGCATCCAATCTGCATGAGCTGGAACAGAGTTTCATCTGTCAGTCTGTTTCTCTCTTTTGACTTGATGTGCTTCATTGTTGAGAAGCTGCTCTCGCAGATGTAAGTGCTCCCAAACATGCTGGCCATTGAGAGTACAAAATCCCTGAGGAGTGGAAAGCGGGACTCGGGTAGTAGTCTCCAAAATGAAATTCCCCTCTCATTGCGCTTTGCTTGAAAGAAGGGGTCTGACTGAGGTTCGCACAGTTCAAGCTGCAACTCTGGGGGTTGCGCACTGACAGCAGCAGACAGGGGGTCAGTGAATAACGCAATTCGTGGCTGCATTGCGTAGAAATCTTGAAAGCGGTCCTTGAACTGCTACTGCAGCGTTTCTATGTCGGCTCTGTACTTGAGAAATGTTTTCTTGCATTCGGGGACATCTGTGTGCCAAATTTGGATGAAAATGCTTCTTTGAACAGGGCTAGTTTACGCTGAAATGCGTTCATGTGTGCATAGAGATCCGACATAGTTTGGCCTCTTCCCTGCAACTGCATATTCAGGTGATTAAGATGCGAGGTAATATCCGCAAGGCCATGTTGCAGAGAAAATCTGTATCCCTGAGTTTACTGCAGTAAGCACTTGTATCACATCGAATGCTGTCCTCCAAGAACACTGGGATTTCAGTGTGCAGCGCAAAAAACCTCTCCAAGCACTTCCCGCGGCTCATCCATCTGATCTCAGTGTGCATCTGTAAATCCCCATAAGCGGCGCTCACTTCATCCAAAAAGGCTACACACTTCCTATAATTGAGAGACCTGTTCCCCCCTCGAATGAGATTGGTAACCTTGGTCACTAAATCCATGACATGGCTGAAGTTCATTGTCTTGGCACAGAGGGCCTCCTGTAAGATCAGAATGAAATAGGATTTAGCCTATGATAAAAACTCTCACAAAGAATACCCACATTCATAACCATATATTTGTAAACACCTCACAGCTAGACCAATGAGGGTTTGTAGCTGGAGGGGAAGGTATCGCGTGTTCTCCCTTAGCTGGTGTGATTCAAAACCGAGATGTTAGTTAGTTTTCATCTGTTCGCAAGAACAGGGCACAATTAGAATTAAGAATGCACTGGTTCCATTGCCACGGGTTAGATATGAAGGCGTTGCTTCATATCCCGCTTAAAACTGGCCTGAAACGGATCAGTAGCATTCTGGTTACTCTCCGTTTGTAAACGGGGCTATGCTGTCATCAGAGATATATCCGATCTGTCGCCGGACTGTAAATATTCCAATGAGAGCATCAGAATATTCACATATGCGCGGAACAACATAACAGATATATCCCTGACCACAGCAAGGAAGCGTAACAGTTACTATGTTTACTCTCGTGTTAAATCTGACTCCATTTTATATGATAATTTAAAATTAGGGTTTAACTATACGTGGAACTTGGGAGTGGTTACACTCGACTCTATCCTGTGCCATCATTCCTCAATATATGCTCCCGGGTTTAGCATTATTGTTAAATCTCAGTTCGGCGAGGAATCCAGAGGGTAGGAGGCTGACCACCATAATACATGCCTTCCATGCCTGGCTTACATGGATAGTGCATCGACAGTTATGAGCCCAGGACGGTGCGTATCTATCGGGCTCCTTCAGGCGAATTTGACAAGAACCGGCGTACTACGCCCATGGGTTCTCTTAAGCCAAAACACCAGAACCAATACCACCAATCCCTTAACAGGCAGATCGTGGTCACCTATCTAACTTGAAGACCCCACTAAAGACGTTTACTGTACTAGACCCCTGATCAGGAGGTCCCCGTCAGAATTGCCCCCCTGAGTATTTAAACGGAATTTCGGCTGAAAAGAAGATAAAATGGATTAGAGTCATGAAGACCACGCAAGTTAAAAATAAGAATTTATTGAACAGGCAGGTAGGTTATTATCTTCAATTCCAAAATCAATTATAAAGGTTAAAAACATAAATACAGAGTGAAAGAGTTCTTACCCAGCCTGTTTAGCTACACACAGAACACAGAGTATGCGCAGTGCGGGAAGTCGATTGCGATCTTCCTTGGCTATCTACACAGAACCCATAGTAGGTGCACTGTGGGAAGTCGGTTACGATCTTCCTTCTGAATCTACGCACACCACACAGATTATGTGTAACGTGGGGAAGTCGTTTACGATCTTCCTTGTCTGTCTACACACAGCGCACAGAGTATGTGCACGGTGGGAAGTCGATTACGATCTTCCCCGATTGCTTTGTCTCCCTTCCTTTTAAGCCAAATCCCGCGTTTGGTCTAGGCGGCATTGCCATAAATTAACCTGTCCGAATCATAAATCTCTAATTCCGGCCCCCACCATTTGGAGGAGGTTGTTAAAACAATTGGTGGGGAAATGGGGAAAAGGAGATGATTACTGAATTTTAATATTGGCTAGGTGATAAGTGACAGCAAACCTATTATAAAGCTAGCTGGCATTCAAACTCGGTTTCAGAGTGTCTTGGAAAAACGTTATGCCTACACTGCGTGACCGCACCATTTTAAAAAGCAAGACAGAGCTAGGGAGATTAATTTGATTGAGTTATGGTTTCATGTAGTTTTCTTAAATAATGTAATGACAAAAATGACCAAAATTGGTGCTAATTGTATGATATAAAATCAGAAGAAACTATTTTTTCTTGATCGAATCGTTGGTTTCATAGAATTAACGACCAGAGGTTTTTGCTTAACAACGGTGCAAATAGAACTACCAACCAGAGTTTTTGAATAACAATGGTCCAAATAGAACTACCAACTAGAGTTTTGCTTAACAACGGTAAAATAATATGCCCAAACAGCCGCGGCAGAATATTTCACTTTCAGCTGATTAAGTCGATAAAAATCAATAAATATTAAAGTAACCATTTATAGGCATTTGCTAGTGATAACGTTACCCACCTGATGTATGATGCAGTGCAGTATTGGACAGTCAATGCCGCTCTGTTGGAGGAGCCCGGCGAATCCGGTGTGTCTTCCTTGCATTGATGGTGCACCATTGGTAACAACAGCTGAAAGCTTGTCAAAGCCCCCATTCTCACTTAGAACACTTTTAACGACGTTGAAAACATTCTTGCCCTTGGTAGTGTCATGCAAAGACACCAATTTCAATAACTCCTCGTGCACTTCAAATTAACTTTCAATGGCTCTTGTGTAAATGAGAAGCTGGCTAACATCCATCACATCTGTACTCTCATCCAACGCTAAGGAGAAGTACTTGCAGTCATGCATGACTTGTTTTAGCTTTCCCTCAACATGATTTTGAATGTCAAAAATTCTTCGCATCACTGTGCGACGGGACAGAGAGACCGTTTCAAAGTTCTTAGCAATATTATCATCTCCAAAAGCTTTAGCCATCTCTACTGCACATCGCTTCACTGTTTTGCCATCTGACAAGGGCTTCTTTGCTTTAGCAAGCTCAAGGGAAACAGCATAAGACGCCTTGAGAGAGGACTCCTGTGTAGTCGTGGCTTTGGTAAAAAGGCTCTGCTGTCTGTGTATTTTTCCTTTGGCCAGCGATGATAGCGGCTCAGGTAGCTCCGGTGTACATATCATATTGGTGTTTCTGCGTGGTGTTGTAGTGGCGACTCAAGTTGAAATCCTTCATGGCTGATTTTTTTTTTTGGACGCTCATGTCTCTCTTCGTTGTGCGTCGTTGCGGAAGAGGCCTGGCGAGACCAAGACGAGTCCTCGTGCAAGCAGTTGCTTGGCTACAGGCCTCTTGCGTTTCGAGGGAGCGCCCTCTATCAGTGGACAGTATAATTACAATTGGGATCCGGTTCAAATGTGGTCAAATGGCCCGCTTGCTTCCAACGCCTGTGAAACCAACAATTTATTGATATTTGGAAATTGACCCGCGGGCCGCACTGAGAGAGGACGGGGGCCGCCAGTTTCCCATCCCTGATGTAGAGGTACCTGCACTTACTAAAATGGTATAATCTGATGAAAAACATGTTTTCAATACACAGAAGTGGCAAGTTACTTACACATACAAAGAACTGTCTATGTCATTAATTCAAATCTAGGCCTGCCATTAAAATATTTTTATTATTAATCCTTTATTTAAATAGGAGATCACATTGAGATTGGAATCTCTTTTTCAAGTGAGACCTATATACATACGTAAGAAACACATACAGGCATAGAAACAGACAGATACAGTTCAGGCACATGTTACAATTAACAAACAGACAGCATACAATCAATCAAAACATTTACATACAGAATTTTAAAAATCGGTATAAAAATCTTTAAAATTATTGAACAGGACAAGGGATGTTAGTTTATGCGCTTGTGCGTCTTGAAAATAATTCCAAATAAAAGGGGCAAAGAATTTAAAACAGGACTGACCAAACTTGGTTCACACGTGGTGTGTCTAAAATCAAATAATCAGATCTTGTGGAATAGTTCTTGACCTTCAGTGTGATTAATGTCGAGAGGTAAGAGGGAAGTTTCATGATAAAGGCCTTATATAAACAAAATGCAGTGCCACTGACTTCTTTTTGTTAAGGAGGGCCATCCAACTTTATCATTAAGTAAATAGTGGTGAGTACGACAACCATCCCTAGTAATAAAACACAAGGCACTGTGATAGACAGCATCAAGAGGTTTTAAAGTGGTAGCAGTAGCATGCCCATAGATAATATCCCCATAATGAAATACAGTTGATTGTATAATAATTTTCCTATTAGCAGGAGAAAGGCATGCTTTGTTTCTATAAAGGAATCCCAATTTAAGTCTAAGTTTCTGAGCAAAGTTGTCCACGTGTCTTAAAGGACAGTGTACCATCCAGCCAAAAGCATAAATATTTGTAAGAATCAACAGTCTCAATTTGCGCACCATGGAGAGTGTGAATACCAACATAGGAGGAAACTTTTTGTTCAGTCTTTGAGAAATAGATACACTTTTTTATTAGAGTTTAAAACAAGTTTATGATCTATGAGGGACATCTGAAAACCATCAAAAGCAGACTGCAAATTGGCGATGGCCACATTGAGCTTAGAGCCAGTGGCATATAGGATTGTATCGTCTGCATAAAAGTGGACATTACAATGCAATGTTGGAAACACTATGTTATTTATATAAAGAGTGAACAGAAGTGGACCAAGAATAGACCCTTGAGGTACACCTTTACTAATTTCTAGAGAGGTAGATTTAATACCATCAGTAACAATAGCTTGAGTTCTCCCTGTGAGATATGCATGAAACCAGTTTAGAGAAAGGTCATCCATTACATTACATTACAGGCATTTGGCAGACGCTCTTATCCAGAGCGACGTACAACAAAGTGTATAACCATAACTAGGAACAAGTGTGACGAAAACCCTAGAGAGAAGTACCGTTCCAAGTGCAGGGAACAACTGCATAGTTCGACTTGAACCCTGAAGGATAAACTGGTTAATACAAACACAAACGAGAACAGCAACAACGCAGTCTACGCAAAAATACAAGCAGTAGATAAGACCAGTGCATTAACTAAGTCACCTGCGAAACAGTTACCTAGTTACAACCCTAAGCGTACAGTTAATTTAGAGATTACAGGGAGATAGGGAGGGATGGGGAGAGGTGCAGCCTGAAGAGGTGAGTCTTCAGTTGTCGCTTGAAGTGGGTCAGTGTCTCAGCTGTTCTGACCTCCACAGGGAGGTCATTCCACCATCGTGGGGCCAGGACAGACAGGAGACGTGTTCGGGAAGCGCAGGTGCGAAGAGGGGGAGGTGCCAGGCGTCCTGAGGTAGCGGAACGAAGGGGTCTGGCTGGCATGTAGGGTTTGAAGATCTTGTGGAGGTATGCTGGGGCTGATCCCTTGACTGCCTGGTATGCTAGGACCAATGTTTTAAATTTGATGCGAGCCATAACAGGCAGCTAGTGGAGGGTAGTGAGCAGGGGAATGACGTGGGAGTGTCTGGGGAGGTTGAAGACCAGACGAGCTGCAGCATTCTGAATGAGTTGCAGGGGTCTGATGGCAGATGCTGGTAGTCCAGCCAGGAGAGAGTTGCAGTAGTCCAGACGGGATAGTACCATTGCTTGGACCAGGAGCTAGGTAGAGTAGGTGGTGAGAAAAGGGCAGATTCTCCGGATGTTATACAGGAAAAATCTGCACGCCCTTCTTGGAGAGGGACAACCTGTTGTCCATCACCACTCTGAGATTCTTGGCACAGGGTGATGTTGTCACTAAGGTGTCCCCTAGGGAAATGGAAAAATCGAGGAGTGGAGAGGTTAGAGCAGGAATAAAGATTAGCTCCGTCTTACCCGGGTTGAGCTTCAGGTGGTGATTGTCCATCCAGCTCTGGATGTCCCTCAGGCAAGCGGAGATGCAGGCAGGGACCTGTGTGTCCGATGGGGAGAAGGAGAGAAAGAGTTACGTGTCGTCGGCATAACAGTGATAGGACAAGCCATGGGCAGAGATTACATGGCCAAGGGATCTGGTGTATAAGGAGAAGAGAAGGGGACCGAGGACTGAGCCCTGGGGAACTCCGGGTTATAATTATTTAAATCGCTCGTATCACCTCCTTTATGCAAGGGAATAACTTGAGCTGCCTTCCAAACAGCAGGGATATCGCCAGAGGTAAATGTTAGATTAAAAATGTAAGCAAGCGGCCTAGCAATTATATGGGCACTGAGACGTAAAAGGCTAGGAACAAGATTATCCTCTCCCACTGACTTTCTTGTGTCAATGCTAGCCAGAGCTTTATAAACTTCACTATAGCCTACTGGCCTAAAAGAGAAATTATGTCCAGGACGGTAGAATGGATTAGATGGGGTTTCACTATCAAGGCAAGGGGTGAAACTATCTGGGGCAGTGTCAGCAGATACCCTATCAAATAAATGACCTGATATGATAAAATTACAATTAAAAGTCTCACCCATGTCAATTTTGTTTGTAATAAAATCATTATTATAGCTAATCCTAGAAGGGAGAGAAGTTGTAGAGTTATTATTTAAAGATTTCATCGTTTTGCAAAAACTAGAGGCATTTTTATTACAGTTAGAAAGAGAGGTCAGGTAATAATCAGACTTCGCTTTTCTAATCATACTAATGCATCTATTTCTCAGTTGCCTAAAGCCCAGCCAATCAGCTGGAGAGTCAGTTTTCCTAGCATTTGACCAAGCTTTATCTCTGAGATGAATAGCTGCAGAGAGATCTGCAGAGAACCAGGGATTTGATCATTTTTTTATTCTGAATTGTTTAAGGGGGGCATGTTTGTCAGCAAGGGAATTAAAAACTTGAGAGAAATGATCCAAGGCTTGGTCAGGCTCAGGGATGGAACAAGTTCTTTCTATGTCTGAATAAAATAAATCCTGTAGAAAACCCTGTTCTACCAAATTTTTAAAATTCATTTTTGTGATGACACTGGCATTGTATTCTTGGCATTTGGCGTTTCTAACACATGCAATTGGACTGTGATCGCTAATATCCTGTGCAAAAACGCCACAAGCTGAGTATTTATGTGGCCTATTAGTCAAAACGACATCAATTAATGTAGATTTAGAGCGTTTTTTTTGTATTTCATCTTGTGGGTTTAGAGATCAACTTAGTCCAATTGAGTTATTAGAAGGCCAGTCCAGATTGAGGTCACCCATTGCAATTAGTTCAGATGAGGCATAAGATGACATTAGTTTTGCAATATCCTCCAATGCCTCACTGATAGCTGAGGGAGGCCTATAAACACCAATAACATTAAAATGTACCCCACCACCAAGGGAGATTTGTACTGCAATATATTCAAACGTCTTTGGGGCTGATGAAGCGGCTAGTTCACGAGCCGTATAACAATCTTTTACATAAATCAGTACCCCACCTCCTTTGACTTTCCTGTCACATCTGAATAAATTATAACCAGTTAAAATAATGTCAGAATTTGAAACATTTTTTGAGAACCACGTTTCAGTTAGAATAAAAATATCCGGTGAAGATTCATTAATCATAATATGAATGAAGTCTAACTTAGGTAGTAAACCTTCTGATATTTAGATGTAGAAGTCCAAGACCACTACAAATTGAGATAATGAAGAGATTCAAGTTCAGACTTATGACAATAAGTAGATGCACTAATATCAGGAGGGTGGGCATTGATAAGAACAAGATTGCTTGCTGTTATACCAGTAGGCCTACGTTTTTGACGAGGCAGATGATTAATGCTTGAAACAGTAGTTATGAAGTGTACATATGCAGTAGGAGTCAGAGACACAGCTGGACGGGTTGAGCATCCAAAGTAACAACATTTCTAGCGACATTCTGTCTGGTTTCAGCAGCTGCGCGGGCACCCTGGCACATTTGAGCTCAACACTTGTCAGCACTGGGCTGGCACGGATAGCATAGCAAGTTCAATATTATAGGCCCAGGTGCCAACTGACTGACGTCACAGGCGACACTGGTTGGATCCATGGGAAGTGAGGTCCAAAAACACACCTGCAATTACCACTTCGCCATTGGTACCGCCAAAGAGAACGAAACGGAAATCTTTGAGATTGTAACTTTAAATTAAATCTAATAAAATACATTTTACATGTAGGCAAGTTAATGAGGGGTTCTAGCAGGCAATATCGCTTGAGTTCAGTAATCAGAGTGCTGAACAGCTTAACAAGGACGTTGATTGTTGGAACCGCTGGATTCACGATATAAATATTCTTAATTAATCCTCACTTGTCCGACAAAGGCCATGGCGATATAAGATATTCTTAATGGTGAATGTAGATACTTTGGTACCTGATGCCTCAAACTCCTTCACCAGTTCTTTTGTTGCTGTCTTGGGGTTCAGTTGAACCTTTCAGACCAAAGTTTGTTCAGCCCTGAGAGTTAATTTGTGCCTCCGTCCTGAACGATGCAGTGTCTCTGTGGTCCCAAGATTTTTAAATTTGCATACAATTGTTTGTACAGATGCTCATGGTACCTTCAGTTGTCTGGAAATTTCTCTTAAGAGGAAACCAGACTTATTTTCTGAGATCTTGGCTAAATTGCTTGGATTTTCCCATGGCATCAAGGGCAAAAATGCAGTGGCTCTAAACGTAGGCCTTAAATACAACCACAGGTGCCAATTAACTCCCAATTAACTCCTAATTATGACAATTTGCCATTCAGAAGCTTCGAAAAAGTCATTACATCAATTTCTTACAGCCTGTTTAAAGAGACAGTCAACTTGGTGTAATGTAAACTTTTGACCCACTGGAATTCTGATATAGTGAATTAAAGGTGAAATAAATCTGTCTCTAATCGATTGTTTTAAAATGACCTCTGATGTGAACAAAGTAGATGCCCTAATTGACTTGAAAGAAATGTATGGTAACATGAAATGTGCACAGTTGTGAAAAACTGAGCCAAGGTGAATATGTATAAAAATATCTTTAGCCTAGGTGTATACTTTTGTCCTCTGTACTCTGTAACTGTACTGTACATACACACAAATATGAAATACTTCATTATCCCCATGGGCACATTTCCCTAGCACCATGTAACATTCATATTTATAAACAGACATTTATACCAAGAAACCTATTATCATTCATACTGCAGAAAATGGGGGGCTACATAAATACAGATAAAAATTTGACATATTGAGACCTGTTAAATCTTACAAACCTATCCACACGTTTGCCCCATTAATGTACTGTATGCTTGAACACACAGGGCCACGCCACTTGAAACAATTTTGAAAATATTGGGTTGCATTTCTTTGGAATACAATTTGTTAAATTTGTGTGAGCTAAGATAGTCAATATTGTTACATGTAACTTGCGACAATTTTGATATCAATACTTTTAATGGCAGGTCTAGAATTTGCCAGTTTGAATTAATGATTTATAGACAGTGCTTTGTATATGTGTGTTATGTTCCTGCTGTCACTTCACTTTCTAGTTTGTTATCTGTTTCTCTCCTGCACAATCTTTGCTTCGGTTTGTAGTATGGGCGTAGTTTCCTCTAACTCTCTCTCCCCTCAGCTGATCATTCTCACCTGTTCTGGTCGAATTGTCATGCACTGGTTAATCACTCGCATTTAATTCACCTGTTCCCTGTTTGCATTCTCATGCTCTGTTCAATTATCTCTCAATTCACTCACCTGGTTCACGTAGTATATATTCTCAGTTCCCGCTGCTCTTCAGTGCTAGATTGTGCCTCTGTTTACAGTGCCTTGTCAATGTTTACGCCTGTCAGTTTGCCTCGTGCTTGATCGTGTCTGTTTTCCAACCACTGTTTTCTACCTGCTTTCTTTGCTTTGTTGATTTCCTGTTTTTGACCTTTGCCTGTTTTTTGAGTTTGATTTTGCCTGATGTTTTGTATTTTTGCCCTGGTGGAAGAGTGCCTGCTGTATTGTGTGCTGTTGCATTAAACATTTCCTACGAGAGCTTCGCCACCCTGTTGTCTGAGTCTGCATTTGGGTTCTCCAAACTTTGACTTGTGAGTAACTTTCCATTTTAGTACATTGAAAATGTCATCAGGGTTTTTTTTTTTTTTTTTTTACTGTGTCTAAGTGAATTCATTTGCAAACCTGTTTTCACTGTCATTTATGGGGCATTGTGTGTAGACTGAGAATAAAAAATTTAATTTTATAATAAGGTAGTAATGTAACTCAATGTGAAAAGTGAAGGGGTCTGAATACTTTCTGACGGCACTGTACATGTTGTCATTCTAGACCTTCACTGCAGACTTTCAATTGTTTCAGGGGTTTCTGTCTTCAAGCATGCATTTCAGTTTCTGAAAACAAGACTGATTAGATTTACAACCAGTGACTGACTGGGCCAGTCCAAAACTTTCCATTGTCTTCCCATTCATGAATGCTTTGGTTGTGTAGATAATGTGTTCTGGGTCATTGTGTCATTAGCTGGGTTTACATGGAGCCTAATTCTGATTAAAATCAGTTTAAAAGCCCAAGCAGAATGAAATGCTCCATACAAACACCTTAATCAGAATAAATGGGCCCAAACGGGTTGCAGAGGGATAGTTTAAACCTTTCCATAAACTGATCAATGTAAATGATGAAACTGTATTTTCTGTCTGCGCATGCCCCCGTCTTCATGTAAATGCATGGTGACGTGTTTCTCTCCACTGATCAAACGTGTGATGTTGCCACCTTCCGTTCACTTTGATAGAGACAAGTGAGGCTAGTCCAGAAGCAACATGCATGTGCAAGCCATGACAACCTGATCATGGGCTGTTCCTTCCATTCACCATGCCATCAGCTTTCCATTGTTTTGGTTAAGATTTATAAGGTTTGGGGGCTGAGGCGTGATGGAAGAACGGGGAGTTAATCATTGGGAACTTCCTTGGTGGACGCTAAATGACGTCCATCTCTTTGTGTCCATGGGTGCTGGTGGATTGCTTAAGTGGTTGTCTTGGACTTTCTTCCCTATTTTAAAAAAATAAATAAAAATAAAAATAAATAGCTGCAAGCAGCAATGCGGGGCCCTATGAATATGTCCAATCCGGGTAAATACAAGGCGAAGTAGAAGAGTCCAAGCAGCATAGATTTCAGGATTTTGGACAATCTACATATCTGTGTGTGAGTTGATCCAACTTTCGGTTCATGAGAAACATTACTTTGAAATATGAATGTGTATTAGCATAAAGTGCTAACTGTCAGGCCACAAATTGCACAATTTAACGAAATGACTTGGGTATTCTCTCGATCAAGGGAGAGAAGGACAAGAGTACACTTGTGCCATAGTGACGGAATCAGGTACTGCGTTCATGAGAAGATGAGTTTGAAAGCGTTATATTAACATTAGCTTCCCGCAAAAATCTCAAATGCCTGTAATTTCCTTGTTTTTTGAGATCTGCAACTGCTTCGACATGGTACAACATGGTAGTGTCCTCTTCATGCCCAGTCTGTTTCAAGTCCCTAGATTATTGCTGTAAAAAGTTAAGCATTTGAAATTTGTGGCCAAATTTAGTTTTTTTAAAATGAGTTTCTCCGCCATCTTGGAATGGATCTCTTAGCTGTTAACACCCTATAGGGAGACATGCACCATACACGTACACGGGTAATTTCGGACCAATTGGACTTAGTTTATTAGAAGAAACTTTTTATAGGTTGCCAAATTTTCAATCTGCAGGAAAATCCATCATGGCTGACTTTATGGGTTCTTGAGGCATATGTTCCTCATGAGAAATGACACGTACACCTGGTTTCATGAATTTTCATCAAACAGGGTGGAAATGCCAGCATTTTGTAATTTGGTTTTTGAATTGGTTACTATAGCGCCACCTATGGACGAATCATGGTCATTCTTTCTGGCATAGTTACTCATGGTCTCTAGTTTCGACCTGGAAATGTATATCATTTTTGGTAATGGACGTTTTGAGTGTTGACCATTTCCAGGAAAATAAAAACAATAGGGTTCCTACTTCGTAGGACCCCTAATAATAAATATAGCTGCAAGCAGCAATGCGGGGCTCTACGAACATGTCCAATCCAAGTAAACACAAGGAGAAGTAGAAAAGAGTCCAAGCGGCATAGATTTCATGATTTTGGACAATATACATACCCGTGCGTGAGACGATCCAACTTCTGGTTCATGAGAAACATTACTTCGAAATATGAATGTGCATTAGCATTAAGTGCTAACTTTGTCACAAATCACACAGTTTTTAAACGAAACGACTTTCCCTTTTCACCCTTGATGGAGAGAATACCCAAGAGTACACGTGCGATGGTGACGGAATCAGGTAAAGCGTTTATGAGAAGATGAGTTTTAACACTAGAACTCCCACGGGGTAAAATTTACCTGTTTCTGTTTTTCAAGTGTATGTAACTCTGTTTCAACAAAAAAAAACTCATGTCTCCCAGTCCTTGACTTTTCCTAAAATTGAGTTAAGTACCTCCTAACATAAAGTTATAGATAAAAACAGAAAAATGTTTGAGGCATTTATACCTAAAAGCGCAAGCAGGTAAAATTTACCCACTATAGAAAGCATTTATTTTCAGCGTATAACCATAAGCATTTATTTTCGGTTTGTGTTACATACTCATACAATGTACAATACATACTCATCTATGGGCATATGTACAGTACTTGCGCAAAGTAGGCATAAACTTGGTACATTCACTCTCAGTGTAGCTTTTTATCGATAAGGTAAATCTCAGTAACTAAATTGCATTGATGTCTGTCTTACCGGCACCAGACCAAGGCGAAATCTGGACTGGCAGCAAGGGTTACACAGGCTAGGAAGCAGGCTAGGTTACACAGGCTATGATGCACCGTGTAGCCTATATACTTAAGCAGTAGCTCACGACATAGGCTTGGTTATTATATTACAGCTAAGTGGCGTTGTTTGGCCCGACGCGAATTGATTGAGCTACCCGTTTTATAAAAACAGTTTATAAAACTACTGTGTGAAGCAGAAGTTCATGGAAAAAACTACTCTTGACGACGCTCGTCAGAATAATTAGCTACAAAACGAAGCTTGCTACACACAACACACATCTCAAAATCATGTTAAACCATTACAAAACAATTAATACTGCATTCACATTAGATCCTGAACCAAGCTAAAAGGTAGAAAAACAAGTTTTGCAGTACCTGTGGATTGACAGAGAGAGGACCAAAGCTAGCGCCCTGCTCAAATCAGAGCTTGTTTATTTCTGAGCTGTGCATGAGCTGAGCTTGCAGCTACGGTCTCCTAGTGGATCCACAGCAGCACCAAACCACCATCTACTGACATGAAAGTGTATTACCTTGATGTAAAGACTGCTTGAAGTATTAGAATACGACTTAGTTCATATGCACGTTTTAATGCTTGATTAGGTCAAAATGTTTGAGTATAAATATCAATGCATCTAATGTTGCAAGGTGAAATCCTTCATTAACGCGGTTGTTTATATGGTCATTTAAATATACAAATAGACCAGTTTCTTCATGGACTATTTCAGTATATGATGGATTCGGTTTCGTTATATCATACCACACAAATACACACATTTTTCTTCAGTATTCTGCATTTTTTGTGACAACTTGTAGGCTTTACTGACTTACGCAATCCGACCATCGCTGCACATAAATATAGCCTAAAACAATAGGACTAAAACACAACGGATGATTAAGCCTAGTTATTTCGTGATATTAGACATCCTCTTGTGAAACAAATGCTTTATTACAGTGATAGAATACAGTTGTTAGCAATATCAATGCAAAATATATGTGCGGGTAAATTTCACCCGTTGGTGGTTATACGAATCCTGGCGGTTCTAGTGTTAAAGCGTTATATTAGCATTAGCTTCATGCCAAAATTTCAAATGCCTGTAATTTCCTTGATTTCTGAAATATCTGCAACTGCGCCGACATTGTACAACATGGTAGTGTCCTCTTCATGCCCAGTCCATTTCAAGTCCCTAGATTATTGTTGTAAAAAGTTATAAGCACTTGGAATTTGCATTATATTAGCATTAGCTTCATGCCAAAATTTCAAATGCCTGTAATTTCCTTGTTTTTTGAGAAATCTGCGACTGCTTCAACATGGTACAACATGGTAGTGCCCTCTTCAAGCCCAGTCCGTTTCAAGTCCCTAGATTATAGTTGTAAAAAGTTGTAAGCACTTGAAATTTGTGGCCAAATTTTGTTTTTTTTAAATACCAGTTTCTCCGCCATCTTGGAATGGATCTCTTAGCGGTTAACACCCTATAGAGCTTTTAAGTGTAAATGTCACCAAGCCACTCCCCTCGTTTTCCCACAAATTTGTCAATGGGAAAATGAATGGGGCAGTTTTCAATAAGCGATATTTTTAGTTACAAGTCGGGAACCAGTTAGCTATTGGTATGCGGTACTCATGACATATATGACTCATGAAATATAATATCAGCAGCACGATTGACCCATGACAAGGTACAACGTTGTGTACGTTTAGTACGCTTAGGAACTACACATACCGGTACTGTGCTCACGACGCACGCTTATATCGTCACGGCTCAGCTGGAACACGCTTGCGCCCTTCTACTTCTAGTGTCACTTTGATATCGTATTTCAATTTAAAATTACTGGAAATAACAGATTTGTTACTATTAAGTTATATTGTTTATTTCACATCATAATTGTACGATCGTGATGACAACAGGATTTCCTTTCAGGGATCTATAAAGTACAACCATAGACCGTATAAAAGAGTACAACCTAACCTAACTAACTTAAGACGTAATTTCAAATGGAATATAACGTCATATATATTTTTATCACAACACAACAACAATATAGCTAGCCAGCATGGTTTTCGATAAATTACCGACAATATATTTACGACTTACTATGTTTTAATAAAACTATTTATTAGAAATTGTCTATCTCTTGCCTACTGCACCTGTCTTGTCTAAGTGCACTGTGATTCTGATTTTCACAATGTGTGTATTCCTTTAAGCGCTGTGAGCAGACTGAAAGTCTGTTACAACGAAGCCTTGCGAAACGAAGTTTCGTTACATCGTGGACTGTACAGCATATGGTTTGTAATGACAAATAAACCTACCTGCTGATCCAGCCATTCCTAACGTTAACGTTAGCTAACTGAAACTTTATAAACGATATCTTTCATGCTGGCGCTAACAGACCTGCTAATCTACTCTGGCTGTATATGACCTGCTCTACATGGTTGGATTTGGAATGATTTTCTCCCTTAACATTATTGTCCTGACCTTTGAAAAAATGCATTAAGCTGACCAGTGACACCGCATTTGTTGTGGGTATAGCTAGATAGCCACCGGTGTTGGGTGCAGTTGGCCCTATCAGCTGGTCCAGAGTCAGTTATTTTCTTCTCCTACTAATGGTTAAAGTTAGGACCTGGGAAGGGAAATCTGATCCCAGACCAGCAGTTAGGGGCAGCCAAAGCACCGTACTTGGCGGGTAGACATACAAGCACACGTGGTTGTGATGTATATCGTGCAACTTTGATTTTAGTGTAGTTCAGGACCACCAACACATCGTAAATCGACATAAATCTGTTATTTTTCCCTCCAGAGATTGAAATAAATAGAACCAAGCACATGCTACGGCAGAGAATGACGGTCCTAAAAAGACGTGAGAAATCTTTTATTTTTAATCGCTATAGATATTTTACAATCAATGATTTTTAAAAAGTCAATAGGATTTTAACATTGGGCTGTGACATCACGAACCAGACGCCCCCTGGAGGCAATTTGACTTACAAGCTCAATAGGGAGACATGCACCATACACGTACATGGTCAATTTCGGATGAATCGGATTTACGGTTTATTAGAAGAAACTTTTTATAGATTTTGTCAAATGTTCAATCTGCAGAAAAATCCATCATGGCAGACTTTATGGGTTCTTGAGGCATATTTGTTCCTCATGAGGAATGACAGAAGTACACCTGGTTTCAGGAATTTTCATCAAACGGGGTGGAAATGCCAGCATTTTGAAATTTGTGTTTTGAATCGGTTACTATAGCGCCACCTTTGGACGAATCATGGTCATTCTCTTTGGCATAGTTACTCATGGTCTCTAGGTGTCGACCTGGTAATTTATATCATTTTTGGTCAAGGACTTTTTGAGTTATTTGACCATTTCCAGGAAAAGAATAATAATAATAATAATAATAATACTAACAAAAACAATAGAATTCCTACTTCGTAGGACCCCTAATAATACCAACGAAAACAACAGGGTTCCTACTTCGTAGGACCCCTAATAATACCAGCAAAAACAATAGGGTTCCTACTTCGTAGGACCCCTAAAAATCCTTGTCATTGTGCCTGTTGACTACATAAATGCAGAGGTGGATTTACCGTACACTAAAAATCAGAATGCCTAATTCATGAGTGTCTCAGGGGCTCCCCCCTCAGTCCCCACTACATTGGACTATTCCATGAGCTTACTGCGCATCTGCAGAAATGATTCAGGAAGACAGTTTTTATGGGGGCTCTAGGCTGGTGTGCAAGGCACAGAGGCAGGGAGACCGAATTAAGGTAAAGCAGAGTATTTATTAGGGGTAGAGGGAACAGACAATGGACAGCCAGGGAGTGGGCGGAGCTGGGAAGATAGCTGGGTGAATGGGGCTAGCAGCAGGCCGTGGAGGCAGGGGTAAATGCAGAGGGAGAGCTGGGGGGCCGAGCCGAACAGATCTGGAGCGGAATCCAAGGAGGAGCTGAGCAGAGTGGAACACAGAGCTGGGGAACCGAGCTGAGCAGATCCAAGGGGGACGTGAGCCGAGCGGGGTCCAGCACAGGGGAGCAGGGCTGACGAAGCGGGGGCGGAAGACAGGGACTGGAGAAAGAGCAAACGGAACTGCAAGGGAAAAAACACAGGTTTCGTTTTACAAACAGGCTATCAGAGTAGCTAGGCCTAACGATGGGAAAAATGGCTAGAAGCATAGACTGACTGAGCAGAGGCTACGATCTGGCAGCGTGGATGTGGCAGAGCTGAGTATTTGTAGGAGTCTTCATTATGAGATGCAGCTGGTGGCGCTTCTGCTCTGACTCCAGTACACCTGTCTCCACTCAGACTATCACACGCAGACACACAGGGAGAGAGAGAGGGCGGGAGCTACCGGGAAGGTGACAGATTAGGGAGCCACCGAATGGGAAGTGGAGGGCGTGTCCGGGGCAGTAGCAGAGGCGGATGTAACAACAGTAGCGAACTCGTGTAAACTGCTCGGCGTGGTGTACAGACTGTTGAAAAATGAAGTGAAGCTACCCCAGCGGTGCTGAAAAAAGGAGGAAGCGGGAGGAAAGCAGAAAGTTTTTAGCAAAACTGCCAAAGGTAACAACCTTTTTCACGGCGGCTACTGACGACACTAAAGCAGTCTTTACACTGCCAAGCCGGGTTAATGCTGTAGCAGACCCTGGGTAGAATTAGTGATGATCAATTTCGACAGACGTTCTTTATACACCTTTTGCCCGGTATGAACATTTTTACACTGCAGAGAAGAATCCGTGGGATTCGCTGTGGCGCATGCAATTATGTATCTCGTGCACAATAAACATTGTCGTTCTCGTGAATGATTGTTGTTTGATATTTTTTGAAACAACCACCTTGCAAAATGTTACCGCTGGTGTTTCTGGTTTTGCTAGCTAAACTGTTCGAGAATAAAGCTGAGCTGGGTGTTAAATTAGCAATCAGAACAAGAATAATAAAACAAAAACAAAGGAGATTTCATCAAAAAAGGGCATCAAGGCTGAAGGAACATGAGGAAGCGTAATTGTTTTTTTTATTTTGTTTTCGTTTCTAATTATCAACAGCTCCCTCACCTGCCCCTCTCGCTGCTGGCCATCAAAGCCTATTAACTTAACAATATTATTAGCAAGCTAGCTCCAATTTATTACGGTTCTCCGTCACTTGAATTAATAATTGATGCAATTCCAGATATCTGGACAATATTGCTGTGTGAAGACTGAAGAGAAGAAGTTACAAGTAGGTCTTTCTTAGATAAATAAGTATTGAAAAGTGGGAGAACAAGGGATATGGAGGGCCCCATGCCTGTGTTTGCCTTAGGCCCCAAAATGACTAAATCCGCCCCTGCATAAATACGGGGAGGGGGATCAGAATTGAACCGACACAAGTAAAGCCAGTTTCAGCTTTAATTAAAGACTTGCGTGTCATCCGTTGCAGGCGTCCTTGAGGAGCATCCACCTGCTGGGCCAATTTTAGTGGAAGGAGGTGGGGCTTTTCGATCGGTGCACTCTTTTACTCTTTTAAATGCACCATTTACCATTTACCACTCTTAAAAAGATCTGCATTACCATTTACTGGAGGACTGCGAGTTGTTGGTACTGTAGCTGTTGGCTGTTTTTATGTCAACTGTTACTGCTGTTAGGAATTACGGCTGGGAATCCCAGCAGTCTTGGCTGCAAAAAGAACTGATTCTGGCTTGCCACATGTTGTAATTGTATATTTATGAACATTGTTTCACCTGATATCTTGCATGTTATCATTGAACTGAATTCTATGTGCATGGAATGAGTTCTGCCATTTCAGTTTGTGCTTGTGGGGGAATATGGGTACTCCACAGGTGTAAGCTTAATTGATATTTGCTCGATTGAATGCATACTGTTTTTTCACTGTAATCGTGTGCTATTGTTATCAACAGGCTGTTCATTTTGCAGTCTGTTGATAACAAGTCTGTTCACAC
The DNA here is from genome assembly GCF_013347855.1 of Anguilla anguilla. Taxonomy (NCBI): domain Eukaryota; kingdom Metazoa; phylum Chordata; class Actinopteri; order Anguilliformes; family Anguillidae; genus Anguilla; species Anguilla anguilla. Next base: position 36,799,391 of record NC_049209.1, read on the forward strand.
AGCCCCCTAGGTGACAGTATATCCCACACTCTAGCCTTCATAATAAATCATGCAAGCCTGTTGCTAATGCTTAACCTTTTTTCCCATCTGTATTGGGCTAGCAAGACCACACCTGTCTGTTTTTCAGTTTTATTGTATTTCCCAGTTTGCAGTGGATCAGACCGACAATCATTGTTCCTGTAAATTTACATGTTGCCAATGGAAGTGACATGATTGGCATTTTTTCTGAGACCTACGTGATAAATGACTTTTTCTGTGTAAATGTGTAATGCTGATCTGAACCGAAATTGAATTTAATGTTGCACTTTCCTCTCAATGGAAACAATTTTTAAATCTGAACCTGGGGTTGGCCAGCCTACTGGGCTATAAACATGTTTTGTGGCTGGTGCTCAATGGCTGAAAGTCAATATTTATGTTGAACTAATAAACTGTGGATTTGGAAAAATCTTGGTCACCTGTGTTGTGGATTGGTCTCTGTTGTTGGCTCCCCTCCAGCGTCAAAAACTTTCTTGTGTATCTGACATTCTGTGTCTGGTCATGGATGGGAGCAACTTGCTCTCTTGCTCCTGTTTCATCACTCTACTTTTTCCAGACTTTTAGAGGGTACTCTGCTTTCTCTGATTTCAGTTCCTGCCACGGGCCATGTGAATCTCAGTGAGCGGGGGACATTTTAACTCCACACCTGATCTGATGTTCAAACATAGAAACAGGAAGTTGCCAGTGACAGGTTTTGGCTTTATGTGTCTGTCTTTCTAGACAACACAGAGGCACTTTAGCTAAAGCTTTGTGCAAATTCTTATGACACACAAATCACTTGTGGAAATGTATAGTATGCTGTAATGTTTGCTTGCAGAGTTATAATAAATCAAGAATAAAATCCATCAAGCTTTCTCTGAATTCAAAATGAATATTTTGGATTAAAGGGTGCAATATAAAACTTAATTTCCCCATGTAATCATGTTTATATACAATCATCATGCCAATGGGAGGTTTCTGAGTGACAAAATCAATTTATGATTACTAGGAACTGCAGAATAAGGACAGCCTCGAGAGTATTTAATTTTTAAAAAGGCATTGAAACTCATGGTTTTGGGAGACTACAATTTAGTTCTTATTCTTTTACAGTATAGTTATTCCAGCATGGAATGCTTTATATTGTCAAGAAACCATGTGGACAGTGGTTTATTGAGAATGAGTCGACAAAACAAACGAATTGATCGCTCAATAAATATACAGTATCCCATTATCTATGGTGCATTGCTACTTCTTGCCCTCTGGGTCCTTTCGTTCTGCTTTTTTTCCACATATGTGATGACTAATTGGAAAACATTCCTAAAGTTGTAGCTATGTGTTATTTCAAGAGCTTGTCAATGGAAGGTTCCTGGTGGTCTCAACCACTGTATTATTGGGAAGTTGGGCGTGGGAGCATCCTTTGCATTTAAAAGTGGTTTTAGATTGAATCCCATACAATTGGAATGTCACATCATTGCATCTGTAGTTATTCAAACTGAGTTTCAGCAAATTCCACTGGTGACATATATATTTGGTAACTTTCATTGTTTTCATTATACTGTTTCAACAAATTGTGGCACATAACACTCATTTTGTGGTATATTGTGAGTGCTTGGAACAAATCTCCTTTCGGACAAATTTTCAAACAGCACATTTCAATAAATTTATTTTCCTTGTATTTATCACTACAATTCATGACCATAATAGTAATTCCTAACAAATGAAACGGAACAGTAAGATTTATAAACCTATTCATTCTTGATGTCCTTGCTTGGGGTGTCTTACCACTTTATGCACACCCATAACTCATTTAGACAGCTAGTGTGTTACAAGAGCAGTTGAAGTAAACTTCATACTAGAGGTTTTAACAGCTACGCCTTGGGGTTTGAACACATAATTTTCAGAACCAGAGTAAAGTAAAATAACCACAGGTCTACACAACTGCCACATTTTTCCAGTAGGGACCAATCACCCTTTTTGAAAGCCTTACTACAAAGGAAAGGTTATCTCATTTTACCTGAATTGCCTGCATATTCAAGGAGAGTGAGAGGATCACCTAGAAAATACAGGCAGTATATTCTCTCCAGTCATTTGGAGAATACACTTAAAGCATACAGGGCTCCAGTTTCTTTTACGAAAAGATGTCATGAATGTAGAAAAAAACCCTTCTCCTGCTCTCATTCATTTCATTTAACCTTTATTTAAGATTCTCGGTGACAGTTGAGGGTAAGAACCCTCTTTCTCAATGCACCGAGATTACAAGAGGTATAAAAAGTAAAGGAAATAAAGGAGCATAAAAGAGATAATAACAAGCATCAATTAAAAACAGTTACAATCAAAAGTGATCAAATCTGTGATCAGGGATGTAAAATGGCCCAATGACACTATGAAATTCAATTTGAGTCTTTTTTGCAGTTCATTCCAGGTGTGAGGGGCACAGAATTTAAAAGCAATCTTACCTTGTTCTGACTTAGTTCGAGGAACGTGGAATGTTAGCCAGTCCTGAGATCAAGTGTAGTGATTTCCATTTTTCCAGTCCAGGAGTGATGACAAATAAAGGGGTAGTTTACACAGAAGGGCTTTAGAAATAAATAGAAACCAATGCTGATCTCTCCTTATGTAAAGAGAGGGCCAGCGAACTTTTTCATATAAAATACAGTGATGTGTACCATAGTTGTCGCCAGTAATAAATTTTAGAGCCGTATGGTAAACAGCATCTATAGGCTTAAGAATGGTGGCAGCAGCGTGTCTATAAATTATATCACCATAATCGAGGGAAGAAAAATTGACTCGACTATCCTCTTTCTGGTGAACATGGGAAAGCAGGCTTTGTTTCTAAATAGGTAGTCAATTTTCATAATTAGCTTTTTAACAAGGTTGTCAATGTGCGCCTTAAAAGTGAGTTTTTCATCAAGCCAGATACCTAAATATTTATAGTGGGGGACACTCTCAATAAGAGTACCATTTAGAGAGTGAATCTGGAGGTTGTCAAATTCTCACACCCCCATGCATGTATATACGCATGTGTTTGAGGCAAGTGTCAAATCCTGTATATAAATGGGATGCGGTAACTGTCAAAAAGTTTGATGGATTTAAACCCTGCCCCTTGTCCCGCCCCCTGTGGTTTATAATTTTTATAATCATTGTTTAATTTTTTAAAAATTAAATTAAAATTTTTTTTTTTTTTTTATATAGTCATTGTTTAATATTGTTTTTATTTTCGGGGGAGTCGTTTTTATTTAGGTTTGTTGGTTTTTAGCGTAGCACATGCGTTGATTTGGCTTATATTTTATTTTAATGCAAATGTTCATTTTTAAAAGTAAAATAATCCATGAGGGAAAATGTTGAAAATCTTTGTGCTTTTTAAACGTGTTTGAAAAGGGTAGTTTTGCGTAAAAATGCTTTAGCAACTTAAAACATTTTATTGTTTTGAAACACCATTCGCCACCAAATACCCAAAAAGGCCAGTGAATGCGTTAATAGGGTTACATGCGTTAAAATGTTTAAAACAAGTAGAAATTATGTTAGAAAAGTTTGGCAGTTGGTTCGTAAAGTAGATTAGTTTATTAGTTAGATGAGGAGACAGCATTGTGTGTATGAGCGTTAGTTTTGTGTCAAATAGAATTTAAGAAATGCGAAAGCGTGTTAAAATTGTAAAACAATTGGAAATAGCATATAGTTACATCTTAGAATTGTTTGTAAAGCAAATGCAAAGCGTGAGTTGTAAGTTATCAGGCTATGTGTGAAAAGAATTTCTTTTTAAAAAACTATGACAGAAGAGACATTTAGAGAAAGAAACGAGCAAAACTTAGGTTATTTTCTCTGCGGAAAGCCTTCAAAGCAACGTTGCAGGCCAAAGTATACAGAAAAAAGCAGAATCATGTGTGGGTTGTACAGAGTTACAACATCGCAACCCAGCACCTCCCCCGTATGCAAATCCAGGATTCACGATTCGCATAAAATGGGGGTCATCTACACAGATGTCAGAATCAGACATCAGCTCTGTGTAGTCTATACAAAATTTGGTTTCTCCTTAGCCTACAGAACATGTCTACCGCTGAAATTTCGACACCTACCTCTGAAGACATGAAGACCGGGGCGCAGACAGCGAGGCTTATGACTGGGGTGATTTTAGAAGATGCTACGAGGAGGTAGCTGGTGGTTCAAAAGACAAAAGTAAATTTTTAAGCCAGACCAGCGATGTCACGCGTAAACTTGTACCCCTGCTACGAAATGCACATATATCTGGAACAAACAACGACATCATCACAATCTCGTATGAGAAGCCACACTACGTACCTGTGAGCAAGAAGCACATTGACAACATTACAATTGAACTGAATCGGATCAGAACCAGAAAGTATATTTCCGTTACGGTAAAGTCATAGCAAAGCTGCACTTTAGACCGGTGAAACACCATTATCACGAGTAAAAGATGGCTAGGTCGGGCCTGCACATAGATCCACACAGATACGTTGATTATTATAAGGCCCAAGCGGGTAATGGGTTGCCGGGATTTAGTGGTGGGAGTGTTATGTATGGTGGGGGTCTTGGCGGTATTTTTCGAGGCTTATTCCGAATGGGAAACACGCGATTGGAAATGAGATTCAGAAACGCGCTACCCAGAACCGTACATTTGGTTGTTTATCCGTGTTTCGACGATATCACTGAAGTGAACCAGAGGAGGAACGTACTGTACGACTATTATTAATCATGAACACCAGAGAACTTGCCGCAGTTTTGAGTAACAACCCATATACAGGAAAAGAGTTTAAAGGGGTGGTGGCCTGCAACGAGCTACCAGATAATAAACTGCATAATTTCCCCACTTTGTACATTGTGAATACACACCCCAGAAATAAACCTGGAGAACACTGGCTAGCACTGTATATGTGTGCGGATAAAACAGGTGAATTCTTTGACTCCTACAGAAACCCTCCAGACTATGGTTATTTCCCAGACAGTATCAATACGTTTCTGCAAAAGAACTGCGATCAGATTGTTTACAACACTGTACAAGTGCAAGACCCGCTCAGCGTGACGTGTGGCCAGCATTATGTATTTTACTTACACCACAGGGCCAAAGGAATCCCTTTTAGCAGAATTATGTCATTATATTCAGATAATTTTAAAATGAATGATGCAATGGTTTCAAAATATGTTGATAAAATATACCTGGATAAATGTGTGAAAAATATGCTATCATGTATACAGACTGTAAACTCTTTAAAAACCTTTAAAAAATATCATGCTTGTAAGTAAAGAGACAAAAGATCCAATGTAAAATTGAATGTCATTTTATTAGAACAAATAAATATGAATCAAGATAACATTTTTTGTCACAGTGTATCATGTATACTAAACATGTTAAAAATCTAACCATGTTGAATGGTCCAAAACTGGGGATGAAAAAACAGGCTCTGGGATTTCATAGTCTTCTAGACTGTGTCTTCTTTCTTGAGCTTTCAATGGCGTCCTGCTTGCTATGGAGGCCTTTGGTCATTTTTTGTGCGAGCTTATCGTGCGGCGTACACCATTATTAGGTATGACAGAAAGAGGCATATTAATTGTAGCTAAAGCTTCAATAAATGTTTGCCACCCCAGGGGTTGTCTATCATCAGCAACCTTGTGAGGCGCTGTAATGTTCTTTATTAGATCCAGCATATGCGAACCAGTTACAGCTTTACTCTTGAAAACAAACTCCCCTTTGTCGTTCCAACATTTCCAGATTTAGACATTTTGTCTAAGACATAGGTGACAATTTTTTTGCTTCTAGATGGTACGCTTTGACTCTTTATACCCTGAAAAGAATGGTTTTGTACTAAATATATAATGCTCAAATTTCTGTGGTGCGTATACTTGGTAAAAGCTTTTTCCACCTCTGAGCTCTCACTGGCTGCTTCCATTAGGTTGTCAACGATGATCAAATTGGTTTTGTGTAGAGGAAGCAACGCTTCATCGGTCAAAGATTCAGGAAGTCCTTCTACAAATTGTACATTCTTTATTTTACAAAGCAGTTCATCATACATTGGTTGCCAGCATGAATAAAACCAGACAATATTCTGTAGTACGGTGGACAAAACATGAGATGCGTTTTCCAATATCATTTTCACAAAGACACTTTTACCACAATTTGATGGTCCTGAGATGATGCATGAAAACGGATGTTGAAGACGGCTGTCTCATCCCCAAACACTGATTTAGAAGCCCTATGGTAATGTTGTGAAATCGGGGAGCAGGACCCTTTTGTTGTACACTACTCTAAATTTTTTAGAAACTGAGTTGCTAAGTGAGAAGCCTTTCTTACACCTAACAATTTTCTGTGTGCTTGTGACAATTTCGCGGGCTGCAGCCTTTGGTTTACGTACATGATGATGCACCAAATCTGTGAGGGATGAAAGATTGACAAACTGTGTGTTAGTACAATGCAGTGTCATACCTTTAGCTTTCATGCAAGATTTACCTAGCAGTGTTCTATAGCGGTATGTCTTGGGACCCCCCTGACACAAATTCAACAATGTGGTCACCTGGGTCCAGCTCGCTTGTCAGCTCCCCCAAAAAGTCCCTGAGAGGAGGTACCCAGTCACCCGGCCGACTCACAAAGATGACAGAATCTGTATCGTGGTACAGAACCCTGTCAGGCAATTTATCCATGACGGAATAAAGCTTGAGCCGGGCATAAGCGGTGGTGAATGTCGCTATGAACACATTGCTGTATTTAGGCGGTTCTGGGAAATCCTTTGCATGTTTCCACTGGACCAGAGCCACATCTTCTGTAAGAAATGAAAAATGTGAGACATCATACTCATTTGAAAACATGCATTGCAGGAACTGTTCAGGATCCCGGATCAAGGTAGTGTTTAGCTGATTGGTTCTCTGGCATAATTTACCCCAAAGACTATTTAAAAACAGTTTTGATATCCGTCTTTTGACTTTGTTGACCAAAATATTGTTTGGGTCTATACGGATGCCCTCCTTCTCCCAGTAACTTTCGACATATTCCGCCTTGTCAGTGTCATTAGACACCGAAGAGGGGTACCCAGAAGCTTCTTGTTTCCCCTTTAAATGCATCTTAATGTAGTCACTAAAGAGAGAATCAGACCTTTCTGGAAAATGCCAAACTTCAAAAATTTTGTCAATTTTGTCATTTTGTTTTCTCAACAGCCTTAGCCAATTCGACGGTACACCATACACCTGTGAGAGAACGCAACTCATCAGAATGTTCACACCTACCTTGATGCTCAGATTCCGCATAAGTCCTGCAAAGTGGAAACATTAATTTCCCCAAAACCCTGTACGGTAACACTGGTAGGTGAAGCTGTCTAGGGGGGTGCACCCTGGCTTTGACCAGGCTAAAATAGTCTTCGATTTGATCAAAGTCCCGGAGGGGTGACCTGTAGGGTAAACATTAGTCTTGTTCACAAAAGGTTATAGACTGGTGAAATCAAAATAATGTATTTGCTCATCTTCTTGAGCTTTGTAATGAAGCATTAGTTTGACCGCTAAACAGAGCATCACGTGGTTCCAGACATTCCGAATAATCAAGATATTGTAGGAATGTCTGTACCTCCGCGCTCTCCTACTTAAGTCTTACCCATTCGTGCTCCCACATTACAACCACATGCAGATTGTAGGTGTTACGCAGAGTATCAACCTTTTCTTGAAATTTGTTATACATTGCGCCAAAATCCATTTTTGTCAGAGGGTTAACATGTTTGGGTCGAAGCATTCCGAACACTCGTGAAAAAAACAGCTGGCCATTTCATATGCTGTACGCACCCCTTCTGACTGAATACCAATCTAGATAATAAGCACCCATCTTAACCTCACCCCGGTTCAGAGCATGCTGAATGAATACATTGTCACGGTGACTCAGATATTCTAACCATTGAATGCCCGGTGTGGAAAATGACTTTTCCTGTTGAATGTAGTTATCGGGCGATGTTACAGCAATGGTGGCTTTTGGTAAGAAACTCGTGCAGTACTGTTTCATACAAACCGAGGCTATACTTACGCACTGGAAAGGGTCTAGACCTGTGCTCCCAAGAACCTCGGTATGGAACCTTAAACACGCGTCACGTAAAATTACCACGTCGTTCTGACAGTACTCAGCCATTTCTTTTCTAAAGTCAAACACCCCTCCAGACACATTATTATACCACCGCATAAATTCCTCCCTCTCCTTTTCCATCATTGTATCAATCCCATAGTACAAGGGTGGTGGGTATGAGCCAATGTAATTCTGGTTACCGATTGTATTCCAGAAATTGGGAAAGTAGCCTTTTTTTGAATTTTCAAAACCTAGAGCAGCCGGCATTGCACTCAGTTTCATTGTTAGAAAACAAAGGGAGTCAACATACCTCTGCTCAAAATCCTCGTCAGCAATGTACATGAGTTACTGCCCTGTACAATTAGATGTGGTGTTACACCTTGGTCAATTAAATACTGCATCAGCAGGTAGCTGTCGTACCCCTTTCAATTGTGTGCAATGAATGTGTAGCCCTTGTACTTTGGAGTCCGATACCTTTGGTAAAAAGCCTTGATGCATTTATCGCCAGACGCCACCCAACACTCGCCATTAAAATCAATACAGCATATGAAATTTGCTATATGTTGGCCTTGATCTTGCCGACACTCAAAATCATAAAACGTAACGCTGGCTGGGGCTTTCAGGTTCCACCCCTTGTATGAAACACTCGTGGCTACTCTCAGGAGTCAACGCCCCCTTGCAGGTGTTGCAACGCTGTGGACTACAACTGTGTGGTTTAGGGGACCCGTCACTGCTGCTGACAACATACTTTGTACAACATTTGGGACAAAACTTGGTAGTATCGCATGAGCTGAGCATTTTGCCACTGACACCCTGTGGTTTCACAACTTTATGCTCTTTGTAGCAAAATTCTGACCGACAGATGCGCAAACAATCCTTACACTGTATTGATCTTGCACTGTTCATAAAACATTCGGCGCAGTAACACACGTTGCAGTGATACTGACAGCTTTGGTTACTCTTTGCGCTAAAGGGCGTATAGCAATAGCCGCAAACATATGCACTGCCCAAGAAGCATTTCATGGACTTTATGCCATAATAGTGGTCACCATCGAGGTAAAGAAACAACGTCTTGGGGTGTGGTCTGGAGGACGTTTGAAACTTTGTAAAGACACCATTAGCGGCACCATGACACCACACAACTATCTTGATGCTTAACAGCCGCTCAAACATTTCAATGTTCGAAAAGTTGACCTTATGGTGGACACTCAGGCCTACAGACCGCAGTAAATGTTCGGCCTCTCTCTCAGCCTCACATGTTGTAAATGCTGGATTTAACAGATGCGCTAAACAAGTGGCAAAACAGAGGTTATTGCCCCTATTGTAGCTGACAATTAAATGGCGTAATTTCTTGCGAATTATTTGATTTTTGAGACTCGCTGACAATTTTCGACGGGCTCCAACACCACCATTAGGGTTTTTAATAATGTGAGCCACCAGCTCCAAAGTATTGTAATGAATGCCGATGACGTTGGCGGTTGGTTGCGTAGCCTAGGCGCTGCCTAATTAAGGCAAATTAATGTCACCTGGGGGAGTCCTTGGAGGTATTTGATAAAACTGAGAGATGGCCCGGCCTTTGGTCTCTTGGTGCTCCTGTCCTGCGTTTCTGGCAGCGAGCCGGTCCGTTTGAGCGATGGCTCTGTGATAAGTGTCTATGACTCCCTCTCTTGCTCTCCCTTTTAGAATGTGTTTCTTAATTATTTGAATTCAAGTTTTTATTATTGTCTGGGCTCCATCTATATTGTGTTCTCCCCGGTTGACCTATAGTCTATTCACGTGTGCTGTGTATTCGTGTGCTGTATTTATGCCAGCTAATTATTATTGTAGTGCTGTCATCCTCACTTGTGTACTACTTATATTGCAACTATTTATGATTGTAGTGCCGTAATCCTCACTTGTGTATTTGTAGTGCAATCTCACTTGTGTGCGTGCCCACACGTAGTGTTACTGGGGAGATACCAATCCACTATATCCCGTGACTAGCTCTTTTTAATAATAGCCTAAATAAAATATATTAATTGCCATACGTTTTTCTTCAGTCATTGTTTTCCCCCCCTCCGGACCTTACCAGATAAACAAAGGTAATGGCAGCAAACGTGTCAGTACTCCCTCATGGACTTTGTGTTTTTGTTCTCCCCCTACCTGTCAGTGTGTGTTGTCACATGTGGGTTGGCTTTTGTTTTCATCACCATGTGCTCTGGACTCCACCCCTCACCTGTTACCCCTTATCCCACTCATCTGTTCCTTGTCCCCTCATTATCCTCTGCCAATTTAAGACTGCATGCCTTACTTTAGTTTGTCAGTTCGTCCCAGATTGCTCCTGTGTGTCGTTCCAGCCTGTTTTCTATGATAGTTTTTGTGTGTGTATGACTTCTGCCTGATTATTCTGACTTTGGTGTTGCCTCACTGATTTTGGATTGTTTGCCGGCCTGCTTTGTCTGTACCCGTGCTCGATCTCTGCCTGTCCCTGGATTTTGTCTCTGCCTGCTGTCTGGATTATCTGCCTGCCTCTGACTGTTTTTTGGTTACGACCCCTGCCTGTACCCGAATTATTCACTTTTCCTGCTGTCTTGGACTGATCTTTAATAAACTGATTTGAACAGAGAATTCTGCTGAGTCTGCTGAGTCCCTACCCATGTCGGGACAGTACGAACTGACCAACTATGGACTCAGCAGATCTGGACCAGGTCAGGACCATCCTAGACCACCAGGGAACACTGCTCGGCAGGCAGCAAGGCCAACTGGACTCTGTCAACCAGTCCCTGGGGGCTTTTGCAGCCAGTTTAACTGAAATGGCAGCACAGCTGCAACAACTCCAGTTGGTTCATGGAAGCCCGGCTCTTCCGACTGCACCCCCCAACCCGTCCAGCCAGCTTTGCCTGTCCAAGAACCTCGTCTACCTCCTCCCGAACCATACGCAGGAGAACCGGGAACCTGCAGATCTTTTCTCTCCCAGTACTCCTTGGCGTTTGAGCTCCAGCCCGCCACCTTTCCCACTGACCGGGCCCGGGTCGCCTACGTCATAACCCTGTTGACGGGTCGTGCGAGAGAGTGGGGAACCACTATCTGGGATGCAAGTTCTCCGGTCTGCAGTACATATGCTACCTTCACTGCGGAGATGAGGACAGTCTTTGACCGCTCTGTGCACGGGAGATAGGCTGCCCGGGAGATGTTGCAGACCCGCCAGGGGAGTTGGTCTGTCTCGGACTTCGCCATAGACTTCCGCACCCTCGCCACCACCAGTGGCTGGAATCAGGAGGCTCAGTATGACGCCTTCCTCAACGGGCTGTCTGAGTCCATCAAGGATGAGCTCTCCACCTGCGATCTACCTGCCACTTTTGACGCTCTGGTGGATCTAGCCATTCGTATAGACAGACGTCGGACACAGCGTCACCGAGAGCGAGGTCTCAGCAGACAACCACGGTTCCCCAATGAGACTCCCCTTCTGGCCCTGCCAGCACCTGCATCTGCCAGCACTCCTGAGCCTAGGCAAGTTAACTGTGCCCATCTGTCCATCGCAGAGAGACAAAGAAGGAGAGACACCAACTCCTGCCTGTATTGTGATCAGCTTGGCCATTACATTGCCAAGTGCCCAGTAAAAGGCAGCGCTCACCTGTGAAAGGGGGATTACTGGTGAGCGTCACTCCTCTTTGTCATTCCCCCACTGTCCGCACCCTTGTCCCAGCTACCCTCATTACCAACAATCGCCATCATACAGTGTCGGTTCTCGTCGACTCGGGAGTCGATGGGAAGTTCATGGACATTCATCTAGCCTCCAAACTGCATCTTTCCCCCACCTTGTTGCAGCATCCCCTAGAGGCCAACGCTCTAACTGGAGCGAAGCTTGCCCGCATCACACACGCCACCCCACCGTTGATTCTACTTATTTCTGGTAACCACCAGCAGACCATAGTGTTTCATCTGTTAGAGTCACCCCAAGCCCCGATCGTTCTGGGGCACCCCTGGCTGGTTAAGCATAACCCCCACATAGATTGGACTAAGAACAGCATTCTAGGCTGGAGTCCATTCTGCCTGACCTACTGCCTCCGCGACGCCCTGGTGGCTCTGTCTACAGGCCCTTCCACTCCAGAGGAGCCTCTGGATCTGCCTGGTGTTCCCCCTGACTACCTGGATCTCAAGGCGGTGTTCAGCAAGTCACGGGCCACCTCCCTGCCTCCGCACCGCCCCTATGACTGCGCCATAGACCTTCTGCCTGGCACATCGCCGCCTCGAGGTCGCCTTTTCTCCCTGTCTCCTCCTGAAACTGAGGCCATGAATAAATACATTCAGGAGTCACTGGCGGCAGGTATCATTCGTCCCTCCTCTTCACCGGCCGGCGCAGGGTTCTTCTTTGTGGCCAAGAAGGACGGATCCCTTCGTCCCTGCATAGACTATCGGGGTCTCAACGACATCACGGTAAAGAACCGCTACCCTCTTCCTCTGAGGTCCTCTGCCTTTGAACTACTGCAGGGGGCCAAGGTGTTTACCAAACTCGATCTCCGCAATGACTACCATCTAGTCCGTATGAGAGAAGGGGATGAGTGGAAGACGGCCTTTAACACCCCCTCTGGCCACTACGAATACTTGATCATGCCTTTCGGCCTTACTAACAGCTCAGCCGTGTTTCAAGGCTTGATTAATGATGTCCTGAGAGATAAGCTGAATAAGTTTGTATTTGTCTACCTTGACGACATTTTAATCTTCTCTCCTTCTGTTTCTGAGCACACTCAGCAGGTCCACAGAGTCCTCCAGCGCCTCCTGGAGAACCAGCTCTTCGTGAAGGCAGAGAAATGTGAGTTTCACAGAAAAACCGTATCTTTCCTGGGTTATGTCATCACGACGGGGGACATACAAATGGACAATCAGAAAGTTAAGGCAGTTGCTGATTGGCCCCCGCCTACCTCTCGCCGTGAACTGCAACGGTTCCTTGGCTTTGCTAATTTCTACCGGCGCTTCATTCGCAATTATGGTACTGTGGCTGCTCCCCTCACCTCTCTGACCTCTGCTAAGGTGAAGTTTTCCTGGTCGTCTGCTGCTGAAGAGGCATTCACGGATTTGAAGAGACGCTTCACCTCAGCCCCTATCCTGAGCCAGCCTGACCCTGCACGCCAGTTCGTCGTCGAAGTGGATGCCTCAGATGTAGGGGTGGGCGCAGTTCTTTCCCAGCGCTCGTCTGAAGATGAGAAAATCCATCCCTGCGCCTTTTTCTCTCACAGATTCACTCCCACCGAACGCAATTATGATATTGGTGACAGGGAGCTGCTCGCGGTTAAACTAGCGCTTGAGGAGTGGAGACATTGGCTGGAGGGGGCTAATATACCAATTGGATGGATCACAAGAATTTGGAGTACATCCGCTCAGCTAAACGTCTAAACTCCAGACAGGCTCGCTGGTCTCTGTAATTTCACCCTGTCCTACCGCCCTCGTCTCTGTTTCTCTGTTTCTGATCCTGCTTCGGCACCTAGCACCATCCTGCCCACACAGTGTCTTGTTGCAGTTGCTAGATGGGAAATTGAGTCCATCGTCCGCACTGCTCAATCTGAGGAGGCAGGTCCCAGTGCCTGCCCCACTAACTTTTTGTGCCCCAGTCAGTACGTCCACAGGTCCTGCAGTGGGGCCATTCCTCCAAGCTGTCCTGTCACCCTGGCGCCAGACGCACGAGTGCACTCATCAGGCAATAGTTCTGGTGGCCCTCCATGAATGAGGATGTCCGCAGCTTTGTGATGGCCTGCCTGGTGTGTGCCCAAAATAAGACCTCCAGTCAACCTCCTGCTGGCCTGTTACGACCACTACCTGTTCCCAAGAGGTTGTGGTCCCACATAGCTCTGGACTTTGTGACGGGTCTGCCTCCCTCTCATGGTAACACCACTATTCTCACTATTGTTGACCGTTTTTCTAATTCTGTTCACCTGGTTCCACTACCCAAGTTACCCCCTGCTAAGGAGACTGCCGAATTACTTGTCCAACATGTCTTCAGGTTACATGGACTACCTGTGGACGTAGTGTCTGACAGGGGTCCTCAATTCACCTCTCATTTTTCTCTCCTCAGGCTTTCACCCGCAGTCCAATGGTCAGTCAGAACGGGCCAACCAACAGATGGAGACAGTCCTGCATTGTCTGACATCTCAGGACCCCTCCTCCTGGAGTCAGCAGTTGCCCTGGGTGGAGTACTCCATGAACTCCCTGCCATCCTCCTCCACTGGCCTGTCACCGTTCCAGTGCTGCCTCAGCTACCAGCCTCCTCTGTTCCCAGCCCAGGAAGAGGAGGTTGGTGTTCCCTCAGCACAGACCTTCATCTGCCACTGCCGTCGGACTTGGAGGCATACCAGGTCTGCTCTTCTTCATTCCCGGGTGAAGATAAAACAGCAGGCGGATCGCCACCGTTCCAAGGACCCTTGCTACATTCAGGGGCAGCGGGTGTGGCTCTCCACCCGTGACATCCCTCTCAAAGTGACTTCCCCCAAGATGGCTCCACGCTTCATTGGTCCCTTTCCCATCTCCCAGGTCGTCAACCCCTCTGCAGTCCGTCTGAGGCTTATACTGTGCATCGCCTGCTTGATGTCCACCATCGGGGTCATGGTCTCCAGTACCTGGTGGACTGGGAGAGCTACGGCCCCGAGGAGAGGTGCTGGGTTCCTGCCTGGGACATTCTGGATCCCTCCCTCATCACTGACTTTCGCCGTCAACATCCTGTGCCGCCTACAGTTGACGCCAGGAGGCGTCTGTAGAGGGGGGGGGGCTACTGTCAGTACTCCTTCATGGACTTTGTGTTTTTGTTCTCCCCCTACCTGTCAGTGTGTGTTGTCACATGTGGGTTGGCTTTTGTTTTCATCACCATGTGCTCTGGACTTCGCCCCTCACCTGTTACCCCTTATCCCACTCACCTGTTCCTTGTCTCCTCATTATCCTCTGCCTATTTAAGACTGCATGCCTTACCTTAGTTTGTCAGTTCGTCCCAGATTGCTCCTGTGTGTCGTTCCAGCCTGTTTTCTATGATAGTTTTTTGTGTGTATGACTTCTGCCTGATTATTCTGACCTTGGTGTTGCCTCACTGATTTTGGATTGTTTGCCAGCCTGCTTTGTCTGTACCCGTGCTTGATCTCTGCCTGTCCCTGGATTTTGTCTCTGCCTGCTGTCTGGATTATCTGTCTGCCAGTTTTTTGGTTACGACCCCTGCCTATATCCGAATTATTCACTTTGCCTGCTGTCTTGGACTGATCTTTAATAAACTGATTTGAACAGAGAATTCTGCTGTGGTCTGCGATTGAGTCCCTACCCGTGTCGGGACAAAACGTTACCCGTTGTATGTTGTAAATCTGAGGTCCGCTACAGTATCATCAGACGGCACCTCAAAATTGCTCTGAACAAGATTTTCAATCATGCTTACAAAAACATCAAAATCAATTTCATCCCATCGGTTAACTGCACAGTTACACCCTCAGACAGAGAATCCCCCTGAAACTCTAACTGTACAACATCGTCGGGGGCCGCCAGCTCGTGAACTTTGTTCATTAAATGCTCTAGGGTGTTTAAAACATGAACATAAAACTCTGCGTAGTTGTCCACATCGTACAAAGATGCAAAGTTAAACCGTAACCTAATTTCTGTATTGTTGAAACGTGGTCTGCGTATCACCTGCATATCTGTATCGTTAAGGCCCCCACCATTTTGGTAATCATTAGTACGATCTGTAGCCGCATGCACGTTATTGTCGACAATGTTAGGTCTTATCTCTGGTTCTACGTAACTACCTATCACACGGTTTACAGCGTCCAAAGCGCGTAGCAGCCCCCCAAACACATCATCACCCCTATGCTCTACAGGTTCAACCTCTGCATGTGTGTTAATTGTGCCTCGATTAAGATCATTAATAATGTGTAACAGGTGAGGGTTAACCGCTGCTTGCTGCTGTTGCAAGTTTAACCTGTTAGTGTCATGGTTAGTACCATGATTAGCATCCAACATCCGGTTTTCATCATTGGGTCTTTCATTACTCTGCGATTCAGAGCGTGTATCTCATGGGCGTTTCAGTGCCATTTGATATTTTTTCTAAAATATTCAAACGTTGTCTGGAAGCCTCCAACTCACGGTTCAACAGCGACAAAATTTGCATACACAGTTCTGATTTTTCAGTTTCTTGGACATCTACGTTTATCGGGGGTGTTGCAGCTTGAGTGGCTCCCTCTGATGGTGTCGCGGATCCGGGCCTCAGTGTAGCCTCTGAAGGTTGAAGCAGCGTTTCTCGATCCAATTCCACGTCTAGAAAATCTGTGTCGGTGTCTGAAATGCTATCCTCTGAAAGAAAGAAAATTCATAATTATGATTTGAACACATTTGTTTCTGCAGGGTCACAAATTACAAAATCACAAAAAATCTCACAGCGTTTTCTCTTCAGACTTGGAAAGAGTACCGAAACGGTATCCGTCGAAGTCGGTGCCTCAGTGACCCCTTCTGGTTGACTTTCAGGGGCTTTTAAAAATAAATAAATAACACAACTCAGATGACAGAAAAATAAATGTTAAAAAGTGAACATAAATTTTAAAGTTTCATACTCTGTAGAAAGTTGTATATTTCGGTGTCCAC
This sequence comes from Anguilla anguilla, assembly GCF_013347855.1. Taxonomy (NCBI): domain Eukaryota; kingdom Metazoa; phylum Chordata; class Actinopteri; order Anguilliformes; family Anguillidae; genus Anguilla; species Anguilla anguilla. Next base: position 36,816,036 of record NC_049209.1, read on the forward strand.
TGATGCGTAAACTTGTGCTTCTACCAATTGCGTTGGCCGTTCCAAATCCGCGACTACGGGTGTAGATTCTATCTGATTGTCAGCTAAAAGTGGATAAATAAACATTTTAAAAGTATACAGAGAGAGAGAGGGAATTGACAAACATACTCTGACGAATAGACCCTTCTTGGCTGTACGCAAGCTGAAAGTTTGACGGGTCAAACACGTGAAGCGTCAAATCGGGTGAGTCTGTCGGGAGCAGGAACTCTTCTAAATCTGTGAAATAAATCAAGACGTCGAGCCTGAATTTTCTTATATATGTAGTTATAGATGCAAAATTAAACTATAGGCCTAGCAAGTTACATACCTGATAGGCTGCTTAGTTCTTTGAGCGTTTCCTGACCTAATTTATACCCTGTGGATTGGGTTAAATTGTAACTCTGCACCCCGACAGCGACACCCCCACCAACATGTTTTCGGCTTTTTGCTGTTATTTTTGCGTAATTCAAAGAGACCATTGTTCCACAACGTTGCTTTGTTAATGGTTTGACATATTATTTCGATGACTTGTGGAAATAAGAATTATTTACTTAATAAACTATTTATTTAGATAGCGATTGATACATAAACATAGAGTAGCTTTGTTTAACAAATAGTCTGATGTCTGTAGGCAATCATAACCTTGTCGCAGGAAATTGGCTAAGTGACTAACGCGTGTACTTATTCTACTTTAGCTTTCTTAATAAACTCTCTTATAACACTTTAAAACTTCACGAAACTTAATATAGCCTTTCCTTGCTTTCAACTCTTGCAAATCCTTGCTTTTAAACCTCATTGCTTTTATAACCGTTTATGTTGTATCATAGCAAGCTTACTTGCTTGCTTTTATACATTTAAAATCGGCACCCTATCGGCTTGTTAAGACTTGGCATACTTGCATGGGCTTCTTTTCTTTAAACGAACGTAGGCTACAAACCACAGCCTTAAAGCTTAGTTACTTACATATTCTCACATATTGGTTGATTTACTGGTAGGCCTAAAGATTGAATAAAATGTTTCACCTTGCTCAAGCACTGATGACTGTAGGCAATCTTAACCTTTATAGAACAAGCTAATTTGCAATGTTTATTGGATCTACTGATCAATAAGCTCGTTAGTTCTGCTCCATCATAGCTTAGTCGTGTTTTTAAAACAAAGTGTTTATTACGGCTGAAGGCTAGCTAAATATTAGACAAAAGCTTACCAATGTAAAAGGCGTCCCAAAACATTCGTTTTGCGCATATAATTCATCCTACCTTAGGCTACTTTAAAAAGGGTCGTGGGCTATAGCCTACGTAAAAATAAGAATTAGGCCTACTATTATATTGCAGCTCTATTCTGCAGGCCTATTGTTTTGTTAACATCTGGAGACATAATGATAAAAGAGTTTCAGCTTTGCGCTACTAGCTTATATAAATATATGTTAGGCTCTTTGGCGATTCAAAGAGACCGTTGTCCCACAACGTTGCTTTGAAGTAGATGCACATTTATGAAAAGTCAGCCCCCCCCTCAAAGCAAACCTCCTACTCACAAGACAAACCACTGCCTATGTTTTCGTCACATGACAAAAACTTGTCACAGCCTACGCCACTCCCACAAAACTTTCGCGAGCCTGAATGACCTGACTGTGATTCCAGTCGGACCTAGACATCAGACATAGCTGGTCTTTTTGCGGTCTCTCTCGACAATTATGGACATCAATCCGAAGAAGGCTTTCCGCAGAGAAAATAACCTAAGTTTTGCTCGTTTCTGTCTCTAAATGTCTTCTTTCTCTAAAGGTCTCTTCTGTTATAGTTCTTTTAAAAAGAAACTCTCTTTTCACACATAGCCTGATAACTTACAACTGCCACGCTTTACATTTTCTTTACCAACAATTCTAAGATGTAACTATTTGCTATTTTCATTGTTTGACAATTTTAACAGGCTTTCACTTTTCTTAAATTCTATTTGACACAAAACTAACGCTAATACACACAACGCTGTCTCCTCATCTAACTAATAAACTAATCTACTTTACGAACCAACTACCAAACTTTTCTAACATAATTTCTACTTGTTTTAAACATTTTAACGCATGTGACCCTATTAACGCATTCATTTGCCTTTTTCAGGTATTTAGTGGAAGATGGTGTTTCAAAACAATAAAATGTTTTAAGTTGCTAAAGCATTTTTACACAAAACTACCCTTTTCAAACACGTTTAAAAAGCACAAAGATATTCAACACTTTCTCTCATGGATTATTTTACTTTTAAAAATGAACAGATTCCATTAAAATACAATATAAGCCAAATCAACATGTGCTACGCTAAAAACCAACAAACCTAAATAAAAACGACTCCCCCAAAAATAAAAAACATTATTAAACAATATATATTTTAAAAAATCATTTAAAAAATTAAAAATTAAACAATGATTATAAAAAATTATAAACCACAGGGGAAGGACAAGCGGGGTTTCAATCCATCAAACTTTTTGACAGAAGGGGCATGCCATATATATATCACAGGGTCAAATCCTGCCTGAAGCAAATTTTTCATTTCTTACACATGCTCATTTGCTCACTAACAATTGTCTATTACTTCTTAACTATTGCTTTTGCACCACATCTACCCCCGTCTTTCACCGAACATATAGACTGCATTATGACATACCATATACATGTTCAGTTAACCGGCTACAATATAGCCGGGACATATGTATAAAAGCTTAGCTGTGCTTACTGGCCTGTCTTCTTCTTCAAAACCACGGACACATTTGACCAAGAAAATTCACACCTGAAATGGTGGCGTACTGCTAAAGTCACTGAGGTCGGAGATCGAATCCCGCCTCGCCCCCAGGCATATCTTTTTATATCTGACACTAACATTTTCTAACACTTATATTTGCTAAATAATGATTGTCTATTGCTTTTCAACTATTGCTTTGCACTTTATCATAATATCAGAATGTTCAATGCATATGTTTACCAAAACTCACTCACAGGCAGCCACATGCATTTCATGATGGCACATTTATTGATTTTCTTTAAAAGTTACACCAGCTGACCACTGTGGTGTTTCCACTAACTATATTTCTTCACTTGGCTACTGCAGAACATGTTCTTATCAGCAAACGCCATGTTTCTACATTCATGTTACCTTGCCCTGTTCTCTATCTACCCACATACAAACAATTACTACGTATATACTGTCTGCAACACCCCATTAAAACTTTCCATTTAAAAACATGACTCATTCATAATTATAACTACTAGGGTAGTGAACGTGAGAAAAGTACAAATGCACAACAGTTTTCCCATGCAATTTCACATGTTACTTCAACAACTAGCGTACATAAACGAGTAATTAGCAATACCGTCTGTTTTACATACCGTTCAATAAGGAAACTCACCTCGCTCATGGTTACTATATATTTTTGCGCTTTAGTCTGAAATCATGTCAAACTTCACCTTCATGCCCATTCTGCTAAAAACATATTGTTTCAACCATATGTGCCATAATCCACAACCGTTTTTTACAGGGTTACTTCGCATTTTTACACCCAGGTCCGCTCCGTTGCGCATCACAAATCATGTCCTCAACTTGGCACCCCCAAAATCTCGCTCTGCCTCCTAATCAAACCAGTCTACATCCGGGACTGCCTACACTGTATGCCTGTTTGCATGAATGTACGTGTCCGCATACTTTTCATAGTCCACATTTATATGCATTACTATTCTCATTTTCTCATAACAAACTCTTTTCAACAAGAAATGATATCTCAGAAAAAAACACATTTCAACATACAAAAATGCCAAGTTACTCACACATACAAAGCAATGTCTATAACTCATTCATTCAAACTGGCAAAATCTTGGCCTGCCATTAAAAGTATTGATATCAAAATGACGCCAAGTTACTGTACTACAAACAATATAGGCTATCTTGCCTCACCGAAATTAAAGAAGCTGTATTCCAAAGCAATCCTACCCAATGTTTCCTAAATCGTTTCATTCTTAGATTTGTAAGCAAACAATTCACATCTGGTTAATGTGCACATTACCAGCTTTTATTTTATACATTTTTGTTTCACCCTGCAAAAATTTCAGCACTTTTTATGAAGAGTCCCCCCATTTCAAGGCGTAATAATGTTTGGGACAAATGTCTTAGGGTTTCTGATTAGTCGAGTGTGTTCAATTGCTTCCTTGGTGCAGGTATAAAAGAGATTTCAACATTATAATGGTTTGACTTAAAGTTGCTGAGGTGCCAGTCAGGTCGGGGCCTGACAATTTTAATAGTCAGAGTCTTGTCAAACCATACAAAGGGTGCATGTATCAGAATACACCGTATAAATCTCATGAACCCTTTTAAAACATTGCAAGGCGTCTCAAATAAACCAGTTTGATTTCTACACTCTTAAACAAATCACACAACCACATCTCTTTAAACGCTACAAGAAGTATATTGAAAGTTCAAATAATCAGTGAATCAGTAGTGTGGGAGTGTGGGAGCATGTGAGTGAGTGAAACAGTTCAAGTAGGAAAACAATCCAAAAGAAACAATCTACAATAACTCCATTCCAGTATTTCCCAGTACCAACAGGAAAGAGTCCCATCCACAACACAGTCAATTATTCATAGTAGTTCAGTTCCACATCAAAAGAAATCTTCACTCCAAATAATATAACCCCCACAAGCAAAAATATTATATTCCACGTACTCACGGATCTTCATATCAGTGTTACCTTATCAGTCAAGTCATGTCAAAGTAAGACAAAGTAAGCCGGGGTTTTCCACCCGCCTGTCCTGTCTCCACTCCCGACCAGGAACTATCAGTCACGCTGGTGATCTACAGTTGTATGCGGCGATCAGAGCCCCGTATACGGCGAAACTTCCCTCCATAAGACTTCCGAAGGAAGAGCACAAAGGGCGGCGGGGAGCTAACGTTTACAATGCAGGTTGGAATTAGAACATTCCCCATCGCGACTCTCAGGCGGACTTGCAAACTCCCTACTAGCCGGCGCCATGTTGGTAAGGAGGGTCTTTAAAAGTTGTAGAGGGGTCGGTCAATGCGAAAATCTGAACATGTGGTTTTATGAATGGATTGGGGAGAAGAGGGCGTGTATGTGAAGCATGACAAGCTGAGCCGTCACATTCCTCCCCCCTTGGAAAAAACCGACCATGAGGAGGCGTCCATTTTACACAACTCATCAAAATCTTGGGAAGTCCTCCTCCTCACTCTCTTCAGCAAATATATCCAGGATTCGCTGCAGTTAGGCTTTCTCCTCCCTTTGTTGGACACTGGTGTTGTTAGTCAGATTTTGTGTAGAGGATGGAAAGCCTAAAAACTCCTCCTCATCACTTGCCTCCTGGAAATATTTGCTGAGGAGTTGTCGCTCCCTTTCTTCCACCTCCTCTGCAGTGGGGTAGCAGGGCTTTATTTTTTTTGTCTTCTCTTGTGTCCTCCAGCACCACATCGTAATTGACAGGTCCAACCTGGGCCACTATTCGATAGGGGCCCAGCCATTTTGGTGCAAGTTTGGCAGCAAAAGACTTTTCTGTTTTGGAGAGAGGATGAGAGCACAGCCATACTCTGGCCCTTTCCTGTTGCTGTAAGTCTCTGTGTTTTTTGTCATAATTTTTGTCTTTTTTTAGACTGTCTTGTACAAATGCCTTGAGTTCACTGAGCTCAGCAACCTTATGCAGTTGTGTCTCGTGGGGATTGTCTGGGTAGCTGCAGAATATCAAGGGGTCCTTGGAGAGGTCTGGTCAGATTCAGTTCTGCCAGAGTGATTCCATTGGACTCATGGACTGCTCAGTTGAGAGAGAAATGAAACTCTGGTAGATGTTTGTCCCAGTGTGTGTGATTTTCCCCAACATATGAAGCGATCATGGTTTTGAGTGTCCTGTTTATTCTCTCGGTGAGATTGGTTTATGGATGGTATGCCGTGGTCATCCTGTGTTTCAGGTTCCAGGAGTTATGGGTTACCTTAAAAACAGAGGAGACAAACTGTGACCCTTAGTCTGAGAGGATGAAATTGGGGACCCCCCATCGAGTGATGACTTCCTGGGTGAGTACCTGTGATATAGTCTGGGGAGTGGCTTTTCTCAGTGGAAAAAGTTCCACCAACCTAGAAGAGTAATCCAAGAATACTAACAGGTACACATTCCTTTTCAAACTCCTAGGGAAGGGCCCCATCAGATCCACCCCAACCATCTCCCAAGGCTGATTCACGATGGTTTGCTGAAGTTTACCAGCCACCTTGCGACTCTCAGGTTTGTACTTCTGGTAAACCTGGCAATTCTGTAAAAACTCCTTGACCTGGAGGCTCAGTTTTGGCCCGTAAACTAAAGCCTGTAGTCTCTTATAGGTTTTAAACCTGCCAAGGTGACCAGCTAAGGGATCCTCATGGGCCAACTGCAACAGTTCATGCTGTAGAGACTCAGGTATGTAGACTTGGTAGATCTCTGAGTCCTCCTGTTGGGCCTTCCATATATATCTCATCAGAGATGGGTAGTTCCTTAACCGGCTCTCCCTGGACAGGCAGCATGGTGGCACATATTGGGGGAAATGCATCTGTCTCACCTGGTACGCTATGCATCAGGAACAGTGTTGTATTTCCCCTTTCTGTATTTGACAGTGCAGGTGAACTCCTGCAGCCGAAGAGCTCACCAGGTGAGGTGCATGCTTGGCTTCTGAGTTTTGAAGACCCACACCAGAGAGGAATAGTTTGTCACCACTGTGAAGGACCTCCCCTCCAGGTAGTATCTCCACCTCTCCAGTGCCTAGACCATCGCCAAGCATTCTTTTTCTGTGGTGGCATAATTCCTCTGTTTTGTTTAGGCTCCTGCTGGCATAAGCTATGGCTTCCTCGGTTCCGAGCCCAGTCTGTTGGACCAGCACTGCCCCAAGCCTGACGTCACTGGCATCCATATACACCACAAAGGGAAGCTCAAAACACGGATGGCCCAAGATGGGTGGAGACATCAGGTGTTGTTTTAGGGCATCAAAGGCAGCTTGGTACTCAGGGGTCTGCCTAAACTTGACTCCCTTCCTTTTGAGGGCATTCAGTGGTTCAGTCAGCTGGGAGAAGTTAGGTATAAACCTGTGGTACCAACCAGCTATGCCCAAGAATCTCTGGAGGGTCTTCAGGTTGACTGGCACTGGACAATGTGTGACAGCTTTGGTTTTCTCCGGGTCCACCTCAACTCCAGCTGCCGAAACCATGTGTCCCAGGAATATGAGGGAGGTCTGGAAAAAGTGACATTTTTCATGTTCACAGTGAGTTTAGCCTCTCTCAATTTATTCAGGACTGCCTGGATGTCCCAGAAGCGGTCCCCCCATGATGGTGACTAGATGATGATGTCATCAAGATAGACAAAACAGATGCTGCCTTGTAGCTCTCCCATGGTCACTTCCATAAGCCACTGGAAGGTGGCTGGTGCATTTTTAAGGCCAAAGGGCATGGCCTTAAACTGGAAGAGCCCATAAGCGCAAACAAACGTTGTTTTGTCCTGGCTCTCTGGTTCCATCCGACATTGCCAGTATCCGCTGTTAAGGTCAATGCTGGAGAAGACCATTGAACCTGAGAGGGACTCCAGGATCTCCTGGATTGTGGGCAGACGGTAGGCATTTGTGAATGTGACTGCATTCAGCTTGATGTAACTGACACAGAATTGAGGCTTTCTACCTTTCTTCAGTATCAGAACCACAGGTGAAGCCCAAGGCGATGAGGATGGTTCAATGACGTCGGCTGCCAGCATGTCGTCAATGAGCTCCTTCATGACCTTCAGCTTGGGTGGGGAGACACGGTAGGGTTTCTGTTTAATTGGAACATCATGTGTTACAAAGATCTTGTAGTTTAGTATGTCTGTACGACCAAGGCTGGAGGTACACACATCCTCATTATCTGTCAGCTGTCTGAGGAACCTTGCTTTCCCACACTCATCCAGCTGAGCATTTTTCACTGCAGTGATGAGCATGTCCTGGTCACTTTTAACATTCGGACAAGATAGACCAGAGGGGGCCACAGCTGAAAAGAACGAGATGCTGGCCTTTTTAGACCATTCTGTCTGGTGCACTGGCTCCGGGAGGAAGAAATACTTCAGTGTGTCATCCGATTTAAACCAGTAGGAGTTATCCACAACATGTATCTGAAGTCCACTGAAGCAAAGGAAGTCCAGCCCCAAAACTGAAGGAAACACCAGTGTCTGAGTAGACAGGACAACTGAAGATAAGGTGCAAGTGTGATTATGCAAAGTGATTCCCACCTCACACCATCCTAATGGCTGTCTAGCTCCTCCATCTGCTAAGTACAGGGGTCCATAAGTGCAGGGATTTAAGCTTTCCCTTTTTTCATTTACTCTTAACCAGAGTCCCTCATTCAACAAGGTGTAAGTGGAGCCGGTATCTACTATAGCATATATATAAATGGCATGTGGTTTCTGTCAAAAAGTTTGATGGATTGAAACCCCGCCCCTTGCCCCGCCCCCTGTAGTAACTGTCAAAAAGTTTGATGGATTGAAACCCCGCCCCCTGTCCCACCCCCTGTGGTTTATTATTTTTTATAATCATTATTTAATTTTTTTTTATATAATCATGGTTTAATATCGTTTTATTTTCGGTTTGTTGATTTTTAGCGTAGCACATGCGTGATTTGGCATATATTTTATTTTAATGGAAATGTTCATTTTTAAAAGTAATCCATGAGGGAAAGTGTTGTTTATCTTTGTGCTTTTTAAACGTGTTTGAAAGGGTAGTTTTGTGTAAAAATGCTTTAGCAACTTAAAACATTTTATTGTTTTGAAACACCATCTTCCACTAAATACCCCAAAAGGCAAATGAATGCGTTAATAGGGTCACATGCGTTAAAATGTTTAAAACAAGTAGAAATTATGTTAGAAAAGTTTGGTAGTTGGTTCGTAAAGTAGATTAGTTTATTAGTTAGATGAGGAGACAGCGTTGTGTGTATTAGCGTTAGTTTTGTGTCAAATAGAATTTAAGAAAAGTGAAAGCCTGTTAAAATTGTCAAACAATGAAAATAGCAAATAGTTACATCTTAGAATTGTATAAAAAGCAAAGGCAAAACGTGACAGTTGTAAGTTATCAGGGTATGTGTGAAAAGAGTTTCTTTTTAAAATACTATGACAGAAGAGACATTTAGAGAAAGAAGACATTTAGAGACAGAAACGAGCAAACCTAGGTTATTTTCTCTGCGGAAATCCTTCTTCGGATTGATGTCCGTAATTGTGGAGAGAGAGCGCAAAAAGAGCAGCTATGTCCAATAGCGAAAGTTTTGTGGGTGTGGCGTAAGCTGTGACGGGTTTTTGTCATGTGACAGCATAGGCTGTGGTATGTATTGTGATGGGTTTTTGTAATGTGACAGCATAGTCTGTGGCTTGTCTTGTGAGGCAGAGGTTTGCTTTGAGGGGGGCAGACTTTTCATAAATGTGCACCTATTTCAGAGTAACGTTGTGAGACAACGGTCTCTTTGAAGTGTGCAAAGATCCTATATAACATATATTTATATGAACTAGTAGCGCAACTTGGAACCCCTTTTATCTTTATGTCTCCAGACGTTAACAAAAAATGGTTCAATGGTAAAATGGTCGGCATTTATATAGCAATTTACAATTGATGCCTTTCATTCATCAGAGCAGTTAGGGGTTAAGTGTCTTGCTCAGGGGACACTTCGACACGCCTGAACCAGCAACCCTCCGACCGACAGACAGCCGCTCTTACCTCATGAGCTAAGTCACCCCTAGTAGAGCTTTTGGTTATTAAATAACACAAGGAGCTAACATAGCCTATATTTATATGAACTAGTAGCGTAAAGCGGAAACCCTTTTATCATTATGTCTCCAGACATTAACAAAACAATAGTCTACTATGGCCTGCAGAATGGAGTTGCAATATAATAGTAGACTAGGTCTAATTCTTATTTTTAAGTTTCAAAACGAATGTTTTGGGTCGCCTTTTACATTGGTAAGCTTTTGTCTAATATTTAGCTAGCCTACAGCCGTGATAAACACTTTGTTTTAAAAACACAACTAAGCTATGATAGAGCAGAACTAACGAGCTTATTGATCATTAGATCTAATAAACATTACAAATCAGCTTTTTCTATAAAGGTTATTATTGCCTGCAGTGCTTGTGCAACGTGAAACTTTTTTTCATTCTTTAGGCCTACCAGCAAATTAAGCAATAAGCGAGAATATGTAGCCTAAGTAACTAATTTAAAGCTTAGTTTAGTTAGTTTAAAGAAAAGAAGTCCATGCAAGTATGCACAGTTTAACAAGCGGTTTTATTTTCATTTTTTTACTCCTGCTATGGACCTCTTTTTAAGCAGAGTCTTGAATAAAATAAAGTTGAGTTGATAGGGTGCCAATTTTAAATGTATAAAAAGCAAGCAAGCTTGCCATGATACAACGTGAACATTTATAAAAACAATGAGGTTTAAAACCAAGGATTTGCAAGAGTTGAAAAAAAGAAAAAGTTAAGTTTTGCGAAGTTTTGTTAAGTTTTAAAGTGTTAAGAGTTTCTCTCGAACTTGAATTTATGGCAATCCGTAAAATGTACGAGTAAAAGACTAAAAAGGCTAAGAAAATAAAATGGAATAAAATGATAAAATGAAAAAAAATAAGTAAAATAGAATAGGTAAAATAGGTAAAATAAATAAAACCGCGGGAAACCGCAGGAGCTCACAGTGACACGTCTCACCTTCTCACAATTGTCTGTTGTCAAGAGAGTGACTTTTACAGATGTGTGTTAATTATTTGTTTTGATTTTATGTGTTATTTTGTCAATCATTGCAGTTAGATTTGTGCTGCATCCCATATTATGGCACCAAAAGGACAGTTGCCAAAGGCTCTTTAGTTACATTTGGATAAGCGATTATTATCAAGGAAAATTAATTTTTCTATAATTATGTGCATTTTTCCCTCTCTCTTTCTCTCTCCCTCTCTCTCAATTTCATATTGCCAAAGCAACACATGTAAGACACAGAAACATGGAAACCACATAAACGACATGTAACAAGTATGACCCACAACACAATAACAATAATACTAATAATAATAATAATAATAATAATATTTACATAGTGTAAAAAATAAATAAATAACATTAAGATGTAAAGAACATAAACAAAATAAAAAGCAATAAATAAACGATATTACATTTATTTTAATATAAACAAATATGTATAGTAGGTTAACATAATAACATAATAATAATAATAATAATAATAATAATAATACATTAATAAATAAATAATACTAATTAAATAAAAACAATTCTAAACTATTTGTTAAACATAATATATACTTGATGCAGACAGTGTTATATTTTTATGTCCCTCATTTTATGGCATGTGGCTACATATCTGTGGCTGCTTGTGGGGCTGTAGTGCCCTTCTCCTAATATTGCTGATAATTTTTCATTGTCACTTATATTTTGGATGTTGGAGAAAATTGTGTTTATATTTTTAAAGAATTCCTCCCTTTGTTGATCATAATTGTCGAATCTTTAAGAGTTTAATTTATTCCGCTGTACTTTTGTAAGTAGAAAAATGTAGGCACGTCTTCGTCTTAAAATATGTTGTTTAATGTAGTAAAGGAACTAGTGGGTCTGTTACCCAAGTACTGATAAACAAAAAAACAAAAAACAACATACTTATACCCTTTAAAGGAAACCAAGGCCAAATGGTCATTGCCTTAAATGAATACACATCACAGGAAAGGGGGGGGGGGGGTGGGCGGGGGCGTAATCAGACATTGGGGGAAGAAACAAGATGTGGGGGAATTGGACTGAATATGGGGTAGAGGATATCACTCAAAGGTACTATAACAAAGGGAGTGAATTTAACTGGATTATGTGGTAGACAAGCAAGGTTATCTGTAACTGGCCCACTAAAAGGTACGACACCTCAGGAGAACTGTGGCTCCCATGTTTTCCAACATTCATATGTACAATATAAAAAGAAATTAATTTCTGTCACTACTTGTTTGCTTGTGCACTGATCACACAGTCTGTCCTCCCTGGTTAGCCAGGTTTTCCAGTGCCAGCCCTTCTCAATGGCCAGGCTGTGGTCACTGACACAATATTTGGTCAGGATCTCCCTCTGTTTTTAATTTTTAACAGTGACTAGATACTCCGCAAATTTATATTTTTTGTTCAGGTGCCAGTAGCATTTAAGTTTTTCTGAGTTTTAATAGTTGTATGTCAATGGTCCATTGCCTCTCTCCCTGCCTCTCATATTTTGCATACACACACAGTTGAAGTTTCAAAATACTAATATATACCACACTGGAATGAAAGTTGTTTAGAAGCACATTATCAAAACAGTAAACATTCAATATCTGGACTATTACAAATTTAAAAATATTTTCAACATGGGTGCAGCTATTCTGTTATCAGAGATTAATGGAGGCATGACTATGACTCACAAAAATATCACATACATTGAATACAATACAGATAATCTGTATACAAGACTGGTTTTATTTAAAAGATGACTACTCACAATTTTCACTGCTGATAGGTGATGATTAATTATACCTTTTCTATAATATTAATGGATTCAAAGTTTTTATTGCTAATCAAATCAATTTACACCCCACCCTCTTCACTGACATGGAAACAATTTAATAGTTTAACCCCTTAGCGCACATGCTAAATCTTGCCAATCCTTGCCCATTTAGGGGGTACCCTGTTTAAAGCTTTATAACTCCAGATGTGAACACCACAGAGACTTGAAAAATGGCTTAAATGAAGCAAGACATTTGTACAATTTACAACACTAACACAGATTAGTTTATATTCATTATTTTGGAAAAGATAAAGTGCCACAAATGCAATTGTCTAGACAAAAAATCAAAAATGAATTTTTTTAGTTTTCAATGAAATACTAATCGAGATTGCATATACACAGCAGGTTAAAGTATACATGTGCTGGATCAAAAACTTGACCACAAGTTCATAAAATCTAAGGTTGGATATGTAGAACTACTAAAGATCAATGAAGCAAAAACTAAGCAGTGTACCCAGTGTCTCCAAATCAAATCCAAAATGTCTTAATTATGCATTGCTGTAAATCACAACATTCACGTATTTCACAACAATTCAACTGTTTTGACTCAAGAAACTCACAGTTGCATCGTTTTCAAGTGGGAAACTTTCCGTCAGTACAGTGGTCTAAAATATCTAGGGGTCCTGAAACATATCCAAAATCTCGCCAAAAATGAATAAAATGCTTATATAAATGGCATATAAATGAGCCCCTTATTACATTACATTACATTACAGGCATTTAGCAGACGCTCTTATCCAGAGCGACTTACACAACTTTTTACATAGCACACCTTATACCTTATGAAGTTGGAAGATGGAACATTGCTATCAGGTTAAAAAATAATGCAAAAATATTGTCACACAATGCGGTACAGTACCTAAATGTGTAATAATTAACTCTTGTATGTATTTCTGAACTCTCATATGTTTTCTTGTATGGGGATGGGACGACATGAAAACAATTTTCAACCATCCACCATGCTTTGGCAAAGTTCCAACTCTCACGTCATCACAAACTACTAAACTACCAACGAACGCTTACATTACAGTGTGAGATATCCTCATTATAAAATGATTGGGTTGGTCCCTAGTGACGCCACTGATGGGAAATAAATTGTAATATTTACGATTACAGGTACGAAGGATATATAAATGTTTCAACACCTGTTGTTTTGTTGGATCAAGCTCAAATAGCCAATACAATTAGAAACTACAAGAAAATAGCAGAAGAAGCAATGATACCAAACTTTTATTAATTTAACATCAGAATACATACATGGACTTCCAGACTACCTTTGTTAAAAATAACTAAAATGACCACTAGAGGGCGCTAACGAGTGAGCCAAGAACCCACTCGGTGGGAGGTAAACTAGCAATTAAGGGCTGTCCAAGTGAATTCTACTTACCACCATGCGTGCCACCCCATCTGAAACATATCAAATTCGTGTTAAATAAGTGATTCAGTGCAATTACCATTAACAGGAACGCTAACAGTGAGGGACCTAACCACCAAGCTAACCTCCCCACCAGAGCAGTGCTGGGCTCACCGCCAACCTTAATTTAAGCAATTTAATAAATCTAGCTTAAAACAATGAATCAAATACAAAGAACCAGTTGGTTAGTTTCTATCATTTCGAAATTAAAATTCAGGTAGGCCAGTATTTCCCGTATCTCCGCCAACAAACACAGTTTAGCCCGTTTAAGGTAAAAGAACGGAGATTTAACAGCTGAACAATGGCAGTAAAACACGACCAGCGCGAATACACTTATTTAGTGTTCAGGGTAGCAAGTGTAGTACAACTACCAAACACCCTTCTGACAAAGCTATATTACCAAATCATAAGCACAGGGGAAACCTACAAGTAGTTGATAATTTTTAGGCAAGTAATGTTACGCTAAGAAAAAGAGGCAAAACAGCAGCATTTTGAGGCAACCTAAAAAGGGAAAAAAACAAACCAATAAACAAGGTAACCGGACAATCGCTATGAAAAATAATTACCTCGGATGCCATAAGGCAATCCTACTTACCATACCTCTACCCTACCTTAAGCCCCAGAAATGCACGCACCTTGATCAGTGAAGACACACCCTCACTTTACTATTAGGCTACCTCAGCCAGGCGAATCAATCACTCGCTCTGGCTTACGGATACCTGTGAATGAATGGGAGGGTTTGTTAGCCAGTGGAAACACAGACTTTTAGTTAAAGTTACAATCTCGAAGATTTCAGTTTCGTTCTCTTTGGCAGTACCAATGGCGAGAAGCGGTAATTGCAGGTGTGTTTTTGGACCTCACTTCCCATAGATCTAACTGGATCCAACCAGTGTCGCCTGTGTGACGTCAGTCAGTTGGCAACTGGGCCATGCCAACTATAACACTTACTAATTTACTGAATAAAAAATGACTGTTATAAAAGTAACGTTATGTACATACTCATTCATTGTCTAACATTAGGCTAACTTAAGTTGCCTTTACACTGCCGAGCCGGGTTAAAATTCTGTAGCAGACCTGGGGTAGAATTAGTGATGATCAACTTCCACAAACGTTCTTTATCCACCTTTTGCCTGTTATGAACATCTTTACAATGCAGAGAAGAATTTGCGTGATTCGCTGTGGCCCGTGCAATTATGTATCTCGTGCACAATAAACAGTCTTTTTCGTGAATGATTGTTGTGTGATATTTTTGAAACTGCCTTGTTTCTGGTTTTGCTAGCTAAACTGTTCGAGAATAAAGCTGAGCTGGGTGTTAAATTAGCAATCAGAATAAGAAGAATAAAACAAAAACAAAGGAGATTTCATCAAAAAAGGGCATCAAGGCTGAAGGAAAATATGAGGAAGCGTAATAAAATAATAACAACGCTAATCCATACTGCCGTATTCTTTTATTTAGTTTTCTCCGGCTTGACATCTTTACACAGAAATCAGACCCGGGATCAGATCAGGCCTACAGAAATCAGATCTGCTCCACCTATACCCCGGCTTATATATTGATGAACTTGATGGCAATGTAAATAATGGTAACGTTAAGGCCAGTTAAGATCAATGATTCGCAACGAGACGAAACGCTTTTAGAATGTTGCAGAGAAAATTGCAGCGGTGTGAACTGGTTAGTTGCAGAGCCTCTGAAGCCGTTTCCTAGGGTCTCAAAAGACCCACCTTGTCAAATCGCCAAGTGCAATTTTAGAACGTTTACAATCAGACGTCTTGGAATTTTGCAAGTTGCATCCAGTCTCGTTGTGAATCATTGATCTGAACTGGCCTTTAGTTAGCTACATTGCAACGCTGCAACAAGGTAGCATTGCATTCGAGAGACAGTTTGCGAGGTCGGTACCAGTCGGTAGCGTTAACGTTTTTTCTAATTGTTAGCTGACATTAGATTGTGTTAATTACATTAGCTAGCTAGCTAACGCAACGTTACCTGATATGAGAGATGGATACTGTGCGCAACGTTGTCTAAACTAATGTTGCCTTTATTGACATGGTCCGGTAGCTAGCGTTTAAAAATAAATTATATACAGATTGTCTTCACAATCATTCTAATATTCAGAAAACATGGAAATATATTTGAACAAAATATAGTTCATGTGCCATATTTTTAATATTTACATATATTGTTAAAATATATGTTAAAAATATATTTTACATATGGAAATATATTTAAACAAAATATATTTCATATGCCAATTTTTAATATTTACATATATTGTTAAAATATATGTTACAAATATATTTTACATATGGAAATATATTTAAACAATATATATTTAAAGTGCCAATTTTTAATATTTACATATTTGTTAAAAATATATTTTACGTATGGAAATATATTTTAAAAAAATATATTTAATGTGCCAATTTTTAATTTTTACATATATTGTTGAAATATACAGTATGCTTAAAATATATTTTACAGTACTTTTAATGGCAGGCCTACATGTTGCAAGTGTTAATGACTTATTGCTTTGTACGTGTGAGTAACTTGGCATTTTTGTATGTTGAAAACATCTTCTTCAGGTATAATTTTCTTTTTGCAAAGTGTTTGTTATGAGAAAGTGATAACAGTAATGCATATAAATGTAGAGTATGCATACACATACATACATGCAAACAAGCTGTAGGGCAGTTGTAAGTTGTTTCTCTGCAGTCCTCTCTCTGAGGGCTCGAATGCTGTATTTCTGCATAAGCTCCCAAATGATCCTGTGTCTGTTACTTTCAACATTCCAACAATATCTTCCATTCAGGATCGCCAGACCCCTCATGCCAGATATTCATAATTCTAAGATCAAAGCTCTAGATGACACTGGGGGGGGGGATTAACAACCTCCTTGCACGTAGAGGAGGCATAGTAACGTATGTTCATTTGTTCTAAACCACGCTCGAGGTGTGAACCTCACACAGTGTGATAGCTAGATAACTGCTGCATATCCCTATAGAGCACCACCGGCGACTAGCTGGCACCGTCAGTATTTCAAGGCCGCTGCATTCACACCAGCGAATGGAGGAAAGTCTAATTGAATAATTATCAAATATAATTACAATATCCAACAGGTCTGAAAAACTCGAAGTGAGTGCAGGCTATTAGAATATTACAGTATCACGTTTCTGAGTTCCCTAGCCTGCACAACTTAGAAATAATTCTTCGTTTTCTCGTAACCTGAACCTAAAGTAATCATGTTTGGTATGGGTATATTTTAATACTCACAACGAAAGTCAGGGTACAAAGTATATCCACATTGCTAAATAATTATGCAACTAGATCAAAATTGAATAAATATTTACCAAAGTTATTGAAACCCGCCCCACAATGGGAAAAATATGAACGTGTGCCCTCCAAACAGTCAATAACAGCTCAGACCGCTCTCTCCTGGTCTGGTTTTTAAGTCAATGATCACTGAGGCCAGCTCTCTTCTTTTTCTTTTTTTTCAATTTTTTCCTTTTCCTCCGTACCCAAGCTGTGGCTCACGTTGATTTTTAGGAAGCTACCCTAGCCTCGGTGTCCCCGCCGAATAACCCTGGATCGCTGTACCGTTGGACTTAAGAGTGTTCGCACTGCTTCAGAACCGTATCTTTACGCCTTGAAGTACTGACAGGCTCGTGTTGGGAGTCCGGTGTCGCTGATGAAGCTGGCCTGTCTCAAGCTGCATTTTCCGGCTTTGAACTTAGCGCATGCTGCCTCAGCTGGGTCTTGGGGATCACTTTCTCCTCCCTCTTTCCTCTCTTCCTCTCCTCTCCACACTCCGACTCGTAAGTAACGCCATAATTCGAAGTTTAACCTACCATTAGCTATTTATGTGTACATCCGTACGGACCCAGCAGTAGCAAGACAGCGGCTAGACCGTAAATGTAATTGTATGGTTAAAGAACTTTGTGCTATGAGTCGAGTGTAACTGATTGTTGTCTGTCTCGTACTAATCATAGGCTACATGTGTAAAATGGTATTAGTTCATAGTGAGTTTTTGTGTAGCGATACCCAGCAACCTTGTTGAGAGAGCGATTCACTTATGAACAATAATACTAATACTATAACGTCTGACTAGTCACTACATTCTACATCATATGTACTGAATTATATCATGCTATACTGTGCCATTATCCTATCCCATATTACAACCAAACTGCTTAACTTATAATAACAATTATTTGTCATTAAAGCATATATTTTTGTATATGTGTGTTTGTGTTTCCTCTCTCATGCTGATGGAATGATCCACCAACGAAGTCAAATAGAGACATTTGAATTAATAAGTGCGGAGGGTCAATTCCCTCTAAATAATTTTAAGTGTTGAGGTTGATAAAGGGTGATCTCCAGTTATTCTGGGTTCAGTATTCAGAGTGCTGTGCCATTAACACTGTAGCTGAGGGTGACCCCCTAAGTAAATTTGAAATAATACATAATATAAATTAATTTAAATTTAATAACTCAACTAAGTTCTATCAACCTTATGACAAAGCATACAGCATAGCCAGTCCCAGAAGTAGACTGGTGTGATTGGGAGGTACAGTGAGATTTTGGGGGGGCCAAGTTTAGCACATAACTCATGATGAGTAGCGCAGCGAAACTGGGTGTAAAAATGCAAAGTAACCCTTTAAGAAACAGTTGTGGATTACGGTCATCCTTGTGTGAATTTTTATAGTCTGGTCAACGTGTACCGTTTAGCACCTTTGCTTTGCTATATATGTAAAACAATGGCTGTGACAAGGGTGCGGTGGCTTAAGTATAAGAGGCTGGCACCATCAGAAACACAACAGAAATCCCCCCAGGTTATGTACTCACTGATTACATTGGATGGCCGTACTAACGGCCATCCAATGAGCCTTCATTGGCGAAATTTCAGCAAGCTCGTTCATTTTGGGCTCCCGAGGTTGCAACTTGTGTACCCTTATGGCCTGCTCCGTTTTCTGTTATTTCGTCTGTGTTACGTGCCATGTGTTTTTTTTGTGTGGACTTCCCTGCCTTCACCTGCCATCATCTTCGTTGGCTGCGCCGCCTGTCAATCACCATCCACCAAGTCCCGCCTTCACCAATCCCCGCACTCCGTGTCAATTCTGGATCAACCAATCAGAACTCGCCACCTCTGCTATATAAGCCTGGACTGTTTGCCATGATGGATGGCTGACTTTTTGCACTGTGTTGTGTTGGTATTTGACTCTGTATGTTAATCATTCAATACATATGCCAGTAGACTATGTTATGTATAGATCCACTAGAAATTAGGGGTGATTGCCAACCATTTTTTTTTCAGTCTGCTAGTTAGTTTGTTTGTGTACTTGATACACTAGATTAAATTACTCTCTGGTTTAGCTAGCTTGTTTTTCTGTTCTTTTGGCAACATCCAGTGTCGTTTGAACCTGGTAGTGTGTGTCTGGGTTGTTTTGTATGTCCTGTAGTAGTTTGTTGCACCTTTTTTGCTCACACAGTAAAACACTCATGCACTGAGTTGCTGCTTTTGTCTGTGTTTGATTTATTGTTTTTACCGTCATTTATACATCATTAACATCTCCCGGCATTCTTAACATTCAGTTACATACCCCATGCACCCCTAGACCCATGGGGTCGTAACAGTCTGAGATCCACTTTTTGTGTTTATAAGGTTTATAAGGCATTTTGATATGCTTAGCTGTAGGTAGGACTGCTCTTTGCTGTTTTCCTAATTAGATCACTGACCTTATGTGGAATTGAGATGGAGAACTAGGTAAAAATTGTGAGAAATAGTGGACAATAGACAGACACATATTTCCCAACAATCTTTGCATATGAGAAAATAAGAGAGTTATTACGAGAGTAATGACAAAAAATGATTTAAAAAATGTTTTCAGCAGAATGGGCATTTAGGTGAAGTCTGACATGATCACAGACTATAGTGCAAAGAAAATATATTGACCATGAACGAGATCAGTTTCCTTATTGAATGGTAGATAAAACAGATGGTATGAGGAACCAATTGTGTATATATAGTTGTTCAAGGGACGTTTGAAATTGCGTAGGAAAACCACTGGACAAATGGACAGTACTGTGCAAAAGTCCTAGATTTTTTAAATATAATATATAGTATATAATTGGTCTTAGATGTTTATTTTTTGTTATCTGCATTAGTGTGTCAGTAGAAAAGAGCAAATTTGAGATTTCCAAACATGAATTTTCCAAAAAATGAAATCTTACAGATACATTTTTGTATTTTGTTAAATAAAGTAATATTTTAAGTAATAGACTACTTTTCAGATAAAAACTTGATCAATGGTCTCTGAGATTACCTGGAGAGCCAGAAGCAAGCGAAACAGCCAAAATCTGCAGAAGAACTGTGGCAAGTTCTCCAAAACTACCAACAACCTACCAGCCGATTTTCTTATAAAACTTCCGGACAGTGTACCTAAGAGAATTGATGTAGTTTTAAAGGCGAAGGGTGGTCACACCAAACATTGATTTTATTTCGTTTTTAACTATTTACTGCTCTTTATATTATTTTTCAATATTTATAACCTTTCATTTCATTATTTTTGAAAGCACTTAGCTGTACAGCATTTTTTTTTTTTTTACAGGTGCCTAAGACTTTTGCACAGTACTGTACTTTTTTCACGTAGAGTACTAGTAGTTATGATTACGAATGAGTCATGTTTTTAAATTGAATGTTTTTAATGGGGTGTAGCAGACACTACATCTTCAGACGTACTAAATGTTTGTATGTCAGTAGGTAGAGAACAGGGCGAGGTAACATGATTGTAGAAATGTGGCGTTTGCTGATAAGCATGTTTACTACAGTTGCCAAATAAAGAAGTATAGTTAGTAGAAAAAACGCCACAGTGGTCAGCTGGTGTAACTTTTTAAGAAAATCAATAAATGTGCCGTCAAAATGCATATGGCTGCCCGTGCCTGACTTCTGCTGAACATATGCATTGAAGATTCTGATATTCTGATATCAGAAAGCAATAGTTTAAAAGCAATAGACAATTATTCTTACATGTACATGTAAGAAAATGTTAGTGTTGGAAATGAAAGATTTGCCTGATGGTGAGGCGGGATTCAATCGTCCGACCTTGTGTTTCCCAGGCAACAACATTAACAGTGCACCCCCGACAAAGTAGCTAGCTGTCCAAGGCGTGAATTTTCTTGGTGAAATGTGCTTGTGGTTTTAAAGAAGACAGGCCAGTAAGCACAACTCTCATCTTTCACATTGAATGGAAATGTAGCTGGTTAACTGAATGTGTAGATGGTGTAAACACCTCACAGCTAGACCAATGAGGGTTTGTAGCTGGAGGGGAAGGCACCGCGTGTTTTCCTTCGGCTGGTGTGATTCAAAACCAGAGATGTTAGTTATTTTTCCTCTGTTCGTAAGAACAGGGCACAATTATAATTAAGAATGCACTGGTTCCGTTGCCACGGGTTAGATATGAAGGTGCTGCTTCATATCCCGCTTAAAGCTGGCCTGAAACGGATCAGTAGCATTCTGGTTACTCTCCGTTCGTAAACGGGGCTATGCTGTCATCAGAGATATATCCGATCTGTCGCCGGACTGTCAATATTGCAATGGGAGCATCAGAATATTCACAAATACGCGGAACAACACAACAGATAGGCTATATCCGTGACCACAGCAAGAAAGCGTAACAGTTACTATGTTTTACTCTCGTGTTAATCTGACTCCATTTTATATGATAATTTAAAATTTGGGTTTAACTATACGTGGAACTTGGGAGTGGTTACACTCGACTCTATCTTGTGCCATCATTCCTCAATATATGCTCCCGGGTTTAGCATTATTGTTAAATCTCAGTTCGGCGAGGAATCCAGAGGGTAGGAGGCTGACCACCATAATACATGCCTTCCATGCCTGGCTTACATGGATAGTGCATCGATAGTTATGAGCCCAGGACGGTGCGTATCTATCGGGCTCCTTAAGGCGAATTTGACAAGAACCGGCGTACTACGCCCATGGGTTCTCTTAAGCCAAAACACCAGAACCAATACCACCAATCCCTTAGCGGGCATATCTAACTTGAAAACCCCACTAAAGACGTTTGCTGTACTAGACCCCTGATCAGTAGGTCCTAGTCATAATTGCCCCCCTGAGTATTTAAACGGAATTTCGGCTGAAAAGAAGATAAAATGGATTAGAGTCATGAAGACCACGCAAGTTAAAAATAAGAAGAATTTATTTAACAGGCAGGTAGGTTGTTATCTTTAAATTCAAAATCAATTATAAGGGTTAAAAAACATAAATACAGAGTAAAAGAGTTCTTACCAGCCTGTTTAGCTACACACAGAGTATGCGCAGTGCGGGAAGTCGATTGCGATCTTCCCCGATTGCTTTGTCTCCCTTCCTTTTAAGCCAAATCCTGTGTTTGGTCTAGGCGGCATTACCATAAATTAACCTGGCCGAATCATAAATCTCTAATTCCGGCCCCCACCATTTGGAGGCGGTTGTTAAAACAATTGGTGGGGAAATGGGGAAAAGGAGATGATTACCAGAGAGGACATTCCATTGTGTTAGTTTTTTCCTGAGTTATTGAAACTATGTTTTTTCAAATTCTATTTGGTATGAAACATATTTCATTCAATGGCTTGATTTATGGTGAACATGTACATACCAAACATGCCAAGTGGATGTAATATTATGGTGCAGTTGTCATGAAAATACCCTTTTGTTTGACCATTGTACATGCAATCCATGTTATTATTACATAATGCATAATACAATAATACAATGAAAACACATGCATGGTTTCTACGGTTTTCTGGGGTTTGTAAATAGAATAAACAGATGATTTAAAGTCCAGATCCAGAAAATAAATAAAAAGTGTAATGGCAGAGGGGCCCACTGCGCAGTTACCCCACCATTTGGCCAGAGGCCTGATGACCCTTAATGACCCCCACAACCATAAACAAAGAGACCAGTTCCCCTTATCTTAGTTGTGCCCAGGTGGCAACATTCCTGAGACCCAACGGCTTGCTCATCCCGAGGAAATCCGAGTAACTTATTGTTTTAGCACACGGCTCTGGGTTCTTTGAAGTCCAGTGGTGAGTCTCAGCCTGCAGGTTCATTCAAATGCCAGCCTTTTCTGGGTCCCAGTTTGATTTCCCTCTTACAATGGTATGTCATAATACAGTCTATACGTTCGGTGAAAGACGGGGTAGATTTGGTGCAAAAGCAATAACTGAAAAGTAATAGAGAATTATTAGTGAGCAAATAAGCATTTAAAAGAAATGGAAAATTTGCCCACGTTTCAGGTGGGAGTCAATCCTCTGACTCAGCGGTCCATAGACATCTCTGCTGTTCTGACTTGCACAGGAAGGTCATTCCCACCGTGGGCTAGAACAGACAGGAGGCGTGACCGGGTGCTGGTGCGAGCCGGGGCAGGGACCAGGCGACATGTGGCAGCAGAACGGAGAGGTCTAGCTGGGGTGTAGGGTCTGATGAGTTGACGTAGATAGGGAGGGGCTGACCCCCTGGCTGCTTTGAAGGCAAGCACTAATGTTTTAAATTTGATGCGAGCCATCACGGGGAGCCAGTGGAGGTGGTGAGCAGGGGGTAACGTGGGGATGTCTGGGGAGGTTGAAGACCAGACGCGCTGCTGCGTTCTGGATGAGTTGCAGGGGTCTGATAGATGATGCTGGGAGGCCAGCAAGCAGGGAGTTACAGTAGTCCAGGCGGGACAGGACCACTGCCTGGACGAGGAGTTGGGTTGAGTAAGTTGTGAGGAAGGGGCGGATCCTCCGGATGTTATACAGGAAGAACCTGCATGAACGTGTCACTGCTGAAATGTGCTCGGTGAGGGACAGTCTGTTGTCCATCACCACGCCAGGTTTCTAGTTGAGGGTGATGGTGTGAGGATGGTATTACCTAGGGAGATAGAGAGATCAGAGAGAGGGGAGTTAAGAGCCGGAATATAAATGAGCTCTGTCTTACCTGGATTGAGCTTGAGATGGTGGCGGACCATCCAGCTCTGAATATCACTCAGGCAGGCAGTGATGCGGGCTGAGACCTGTGTGTCAGAGGGTGGGAAGGAGAGAAACAGTTGTGTGTCATCAGCATAGCAATGGTAAGACATACCATGAGCTGTGATGACAGGGCCAAGGGACTGGGTGTAGAGAGAGAAGAGGAGAGGACCAAGGACCGAGCCCTGTGGGACTCCGGTGATGAGGGGTGTGGCGCAGATACTTTACCAGCCCAGGCTACCTGGAAGGAGCGATCTGAGAGGTAAGACTCAATCCAATTGAGGACTGTGCCACAGATCCCCATTGCAGATAGGGAGGACAGGAGGGTGGGGTGGTCGACTGTGTCGAAGGCTGCCGATAGGTCCAGAAGTAATAAGACGGAGGAGGGGAGGCTGCTCGGGCTGCGTGGAGAGCTTCGTTGACAGAGAGGAGTGCGGTCTCTGTCGAGTGGCCTGGTCTGAATCCAGACTGATGGGGATCGAGGAGCTCATTCTGTGAAAGAAACACAGAGAGTTGATTTGATGCAGCACGTTCAATGGTTTTTGACAGAAATGGAAGGAGAGATACCGGTCTGTAGTTCCCAATGATGGAGGGGTCTAGTGTGGTCTTTTTCAGGGGGGGAGATGAGGGCCTTCTTGAAGGTTGACGGGAAGCAGCCGGATGTCAGGGAGGAGTTAACCAGGGAGGTGATGAATGGGAGAATCTCGGGTGAGATTGCCTGGAGGAGTGGTGAGGGAATGGGGTCAAGGGCACAGGTTGTGGGGCGATGGGAAAGTAGGAGTTGTGAAACCTCAGAATCGGTGAGGGAGAGAAGTCGGAGAAACAAGGGGAAATGGTGAGGGAGGGGGAGAGTACAGGTTGAGGGGTGGGGAGTTGGGAGCCAGTGACCGTAAGCAGAGGAGTGGAGAGACAAGGGGAGGGGAGCATAGGGTGAGGTGGAGTGCAGAAGGAGTTGCGGATGACTGCAATCTTCTCGTCAAAGAAGGTTGCAAAGTCGTCAGCAGTGAGCGAGGACTGAGGGCGTGCAGATGGCTGGCTGAGGAGAGAGGAAAAGACAGAAAACAGTTGCCGAGGGTTAGAACGGTTTATGGATTTTGGTTATAGTAGTTTACCTTGGCAGCAGTCACCGTGGAGGAGAACGCTGCAAGGAGGGATTGGTAGGCAGAGAGGTCTGAAGCATCTCTGGATGTCCTCCACTTCCTCTCTGCTGCACGGAGTCCAACCCTGGAGGTGCGTATGGCATTGGACATCCACGGGCGGGGGAGAGATGGACGTTTGGCCTAGAGACAGTGGGGCAGAGGGAGTCAAGAGCAGATGTAAGGGAGGACACAACATTACCACTGAGCCACAAACTTCTTCCTAAATAAGCTATCTTACCTGGAAATTTTCTTCAGTAAAAACATCCATTTTTCTTGTGGATGTGACATTTAGATTAACTGATGTAGGTAAATGATTGGCAGGTGTAGGTAAATGTTCAATGGGGAGACATATTGTTTGTGGCTTGCAGTATTGTGATGAAGTAATCAGGCAGGAAAAAGAAGGAGAAAATGCGAAACCCCCTAAATTTGGGGCTTTATTGTGCGGACGCGTGAAGTTGTATGAGAATTATGCCTGGGACAGAAATGGGATCAGAAGGTACAGAAATTAATGTTTTTAAGGGCTGAGAGTCTGTGGTCATTGTGGTTATTTCTGTAGGAAACCATGAAATGTGTCAAACTCTCGGTGCTGTATAGGTATGGGGCATGCCGCCCCACCAAGGCATAGCTTGGCGGGATGGCATACCTGCCATCCCAACTGTACCAGTAGGTGTCCTTATATTTAGTTTGAATCACATTATAGATAGACAGGATGTCCTGTGTTATGACATCCTGTTGAGTTGAGCAGGGAAGATATGAGCATCATTGCTGTACCTAATGGCTAATGCTATTTCATTTATTAAATCCCCAACCATCTCACGCTAAGTGTGTTTTTTACGTAGCTGAATACACTACAAAATTTTGCAGATCTACACAGATAAATACAGTGTATGAAATGGAATTGCTAGAAACATTTATTCTTTACTTACCAGAGCATGATCAGTCAAACAGAAGTCAACATAATTACAGCAGACACTACTGCCTCATCTGTGGACATTACTGTTGATACAGAGTCATCAGTGTCCATCCTCACACTGTCAGATTGATAGATTAGGTGGGGTCGATCATTAATTGCGGTTTGTTTAAGAATTAATTTATGCTCACTCTTGATTCAATTATCGTGAATATAACCATTTAGGGATCACTTCCTGTTGCCCTGTGGGCGGCTCAGCACTCTGAATACTGAACCCAGGGCAGCCACAGTTCCCCCTTTTCAACCTTAACACTCAATTCATATTCGAGTAGAATTTTCCCTGGATATATATATATATATATATATATATATATATATATATATATATATATATATATATATGTTTATAGATATGAATTAAAATACCTATAATCGACTTTGCTAGTGGATCATTTCATCAGAGTGAGAAAGAAACCAAAACTCAGCATTTACCAATACAGTAATTTTAATATGAAGTGAAGCAGCTGCAATCAACAGTGAAGTTAGACAATAAAACACAAACCTAATACTATTGGCGTAGGAACCGGGTGGGACGTGCCCCCCCCAATGATTGTAAAGAATCAAATTGTCCCCACCAACCATAACTGATCCCTCTCCCATATAAAGCTTTCATACAATAAAGGCTTCAACAGCAATAAAAGTTGACTTCAAAATTATGCGGAAAGTTCTGTAACGTGAATTACTGACTCCCCTCTTCACACAGTAGCAATGGTTTACCCCCATGGCCACGAAAAGTCTGAGTTTACGAAAGCACAAATGGGATATGTAGTCAACAGTTAGAGGTGATTGCTCAAGCCGATTATACTATGGACTTCACTTCCCATAACCCTTATAGAAATAAAATAGTAAGAAGAAATGTTAGGATTTGTGTAACGTTATGGACACGTCTTGTAAAAGATATCTCTTTTTAACGTTAGATCCCCCTCAATATTTAGAACATGTGCATTTGTCCCCCTGAATTTTGTGTTTTCCTTAACATTTCCACCATAAATTGATGCAGAAAAGGCACAAATTGGTGCATAAAAATTCACCAGAATGCAGGAAATGAAGTGTTTGATGCTCAAAATGTGGTTAAGGTAATGTAACACAATCTACTAAACTTATTAAAATATTAAAAGCTAAGACAGCGCGGACAAGACATACAATATACTTAGACATAAACACAGTGGGATCTAGGTACATAGAGTTAGTAGGTGACAGGGAGGCGTGCGTGCAAGGGGATAGAGGATACGGAAAAACCAACTTGGCTACGGAGTAAAGTGAATGTACAATGCAATGAAGGCTTTCCGGGTTGTACTGTGCTTGATCGCACCGCTGTAAACCAACCACCTAGTTATTGGTCTCACTAAGAGGCGTACTTGGATAGCTTACAGCAGATGGAAGGTCAATCTGTTGGGATACTTACGAGAGTAGAGGGGAGGAGAGGAAAGGAGGAGGATCAGAAGGAAGAGAGAGAAAAGGAAAAAAGAGATGAGAACAGAAAAAGGAAAGGAATTTTTATATATTTTTTAAATTTATTTATTTAGTTGTCCTACACCAAAAGCCATGGAAAGAGACTGCCACTGAGTTCCTCCACATCTATCATGCAACTCTTCATGCAGCTACGCGCGTTTCCACGAGGAAAGCAGCCTGCGACAAGGATCACGCTACGTGTCTTGGAACTGAAGAAAAGGGCGAACGGCTTCCCCTCTTCCACGACAACTCCTATGAATTTCGCACTGGAAACCAGGAATCATTCCAGTAACCAATCCAAACCAAAGAACTCAGGTAAGGCTGTAACTCTGGGCATATATATATCCAATCATAAACGTCGCTCATTATGCTATATGCCCAGAGTTAAAGCCTTACCTGAGTTCTTTGGTTTGGATTGGTTACTGGAATGATTCCTGCTTTCCTCGTGGGACTTACTGTGTAGGATTCGTCCGTTGTGCGTGGCTCTCCTGGTTCTTTCAGACATCAGCATCAATGCCACAAGGTGGTGAAGGCAGGACGTTCAACTTTGTTTGCATCCATGGAGCAATTCAAATGGAAACGCCCGTAGCTGCATGCAGAGTTGCATAATAGATGTGGAGGAACTCAGTGACAGTCTCTTTCCATGGCTTTGACTGCAGGATGGAAGACTGAATACTTCCTTTCAGCGAACGGATAAATCTGTCCATGGCACCATTTGAAGCAGTGTGGTACAAGGATGAGCGGACATGAGTGATCTGTCATGCACTGAAGAAGAGGGAGAAGGCAGCAGAAGTAAATTGAGTCCCATTATCTGTAGTGAGACACTCACAATCACCATGGCGAGAGAAGACTGAAGTCAGAAAGGCAATCACCCGTTCCGCGGTCACTGTGGGGTCAAAGCGATTTTGGGCCATTTGGAATAGTAATCTGTTAATGTAATGGCATAATAGCAGTCCCATGTAGCTGTTTCAAAGGGCCCCACTATGTCCATAGCCAGTTTACGCCACGGACCATCTGCAAGCGGGACAGGTTGTATGGGTTCAGCGCATGGTTTTGCTGTTTTATCTGAGCCTTGGCACAGCTGACATGACAAAATTTGTGCATGAACCAGGGCCTACATGCATAGCCACCAGAATAAATATTGGAGGTGCTGCTTACAGCATATAATGCCTTGGTGGCGTATGTGACAGTGTCACAAATTTGTCATGGAGTGAATTAGGGACAATTAAAGGTGTTTCTCTGAACATGAGTATGGTTTCAGCTTTGGGCTGACCCCAGCAGCAGAAGGAGGCGACCCATGGGAGATTTGTGTGCGCTGTACGGACATTTCAGGGCAGGGAGAGCAAGCTGACTCAAACTCACTCTGGGAGTGTAAACACCTCACAGCTAGACCAATGAGGGTTTGTTGCTGGAGGGGAAGGCACCGCGTGTTTTCCCTTGGCTGGTGTGATTCAAAACCGGAGATGTTATTTATTTTTCTCTCTTTGTAAGAACAGGGCACAATTATACTTAAGAATGCACTGGTTCCGTTGCCACGGGTCAGATATGAAGGCGTTGCTTCATATCCCACTTAAAACTGGCCTGAAACGGACCGGTAATATTCTTGTTACTCTCCGTTCGTAAACGGGGCTATGTTGTCATCAGAGATATATCTGACTTGTCGCCGGATTGTCAATATTCCAATGGGAGCATCAGAATACTCACAAATGCGCGGAACAACACATCAAATATATCCATAACCACAGCAAGTAAGCGTAACAGTTACTATGGTTTACTCTCGTAATAATCTGACTCCAAATGAAATTAGAATTTAAAATTTGGTTTTAACTATACGTGGATCTTGGAGTGGTTACACTCGACTCTATCTTGTGCCATCATTCCTCAATATATGCTCCCGGATTTAGCACTATTGTTAAATCTCAGTTCGGTGAAGCCCCCAGAGGGTAGGAGGCTGACCACCATAATACATGCCTTCCTTTGTGCATAGATAGTTATGAGCCCAGGACAGTGTGTATCTATCGGGCTCCTTAAGGCGAATTTGACAAGAACCAGCGTATAACGCCCATGGGTCCTCTTAAGCCAAAACACCAGAACCAATACAACACCAATCCCGTTAGCGGGCAGATTGTGGTCGCCTATCTAACTTGAGGACCTCACTAAAGACTTTCGCTGTACTAGACCCCTGATCAGTAGGTCCTAGTCATAATTGTCCCCCTGAGTATTTAATCGGAATTTTGGCTGAAAAGAAGATAAAATGGATTAGAGTCATGAAGACCACGCAAGTTAAAAATAAGAAGAATTTATTTAACAGGCAGGTAGGTCATTAGCTTCAAATTCACAATCAATTATAAAATACGGAAGGTTTAAAAACATAAATACAGAGTAAAAAGTTCTTACCCAGCCTGTTTAGCTACACACGAAATCACAGAGCCTGTGCAGTGTGGGAAGTCGATTACGATCTTCCTTGTCTAGCTACATACAGAGCACAGAGTATGTGCAGTGTGGGAAGTCGATTACGATCTTCCCCGATTGCTTTGTCTCCCTTCCTTTTAAGCCAAATCCCGCGTTTGATCGAGGCGGCATTGCCATAAATTAACCTGGCCGAATAATAAAATCTGGAATTTCGGCCCCCACCATTGGGAGGCTGCTGTTAAAACAATTAGTGGGGAAATTGGGAAAAGGAGATGATTACCAGAGAGGACATTCCATTGTGATAGTTTTTCCCTGAGTTTCTGAAACTATGTTTTATTAAATGTTATTTGGTATGAAACATATTTCATTCAATTTCTTTAATTTCCCTGAATACGCCCATACCAAACATGTCCAGGGGATGTAATTGAATTATTATTTTTTTTGTTATTATTACATAAGGCATAATACAGTAATATAATGAAAACATGTGCATGGTTTGTAAGGTTTTCCGGGGTTTGTAAATATGATAAACAGATGGTCCAGATCCAGAAAAGAAATAAAAAGTGTAATGACAGAGGGGCCCACATAAGGGCACTGTGGTACTGCCAAGCGCAGTTGCCCCAACATTTTGCCAGAGGCCTGATGATCTTTTTACCCTTAATGGCCCCAATACACACACCCCCACAACCATAGACAAAGAGACCAGTTCCCCTTATCTTAGTTGTGTCCAGATGGCAACATTCCAGAGAGCCAAATGGCCTGCTCATCCATAGGAAGTCCGAGTAACTTATTGTTTTACCACACGGCTCTCGGGTACTTTGAAGTATAGGATGAGTCCCAGCCTGCAGGCTCGTTCAAATGCCAGCCTTTTCTGGGTCCCAGTTTGACTCCCCTTTACAGGAGAGAGCAGTCAGGGCAGTTGAGAGCAGTAGTTCAGAAGCAGTAGGCAGAGGAAGGCGAGACAAACAGTGAGCCATGTGTTTCTGTGCTCTGGCCTGTTAAATGACATCTCATAAAAAACATGTTTTCCATGTACAAAAATGCCAAGTTACTCACACGCAAGACATACACTGTCTATAACTCATTCATTCAAACTGGCAAAATCTAGGCCTGCCATTAAAAGTATTGATATCAAAATGACACCAAGTTACTGTACTACAAACAATATAGGCAAATATTAAATTAAATAATCTGTATTCCAAAGCAATGCTACCCAATGTTTCCTCAATTGTTTCAAGTCACTTGGCCCTGTGTGTATAAGCATACAGTACATGGACAGGCCAAACATATGTGTGGATGGGTTTGTGAGAGTCAATATTGATTGAATAGGTGTCAATATGTCCAATTTGTATTGGTATGTATGTATTTAGCTGCCCAGCCTTTCTGTTGCGTGAATGATTGTATGTTTCTTGGTATAAATATCTGTTCGTAAATGTGAATGTAACATGCTGTGAGGGAAATGTCCCTATGGGGATAAAGAAGTATTCTATGTATGTATGTACAATATGTATTTTACATGCAGTATTTATTGTAAGTAGCAAATATACAAGAACTTGTACATTTAGTAAAATGAAGTTGACAAGCAAGTATAAACATGTTTTCTGGAGGAATATGCTTCTTGTAGGTATTCACCAGCAGTTTCGTACATGAATTTAAATGTGTTGCATGAGGCAATTAGAGGTTTGACACTGTGATGTGAGGCAAAGTTGGAATGACATTGTAAAATGGTAGGATTAAAAAAACACAGGGCAGTGCACCACCATGATATAGCTCTTCAGTATGTGAGTCGTCTTGGTCAAATGTGTCCGTGGTTTTAAAGAAGAAGACAGGCCAGTATGCACAGTGGAGCTCCCCTTGAATCCATATGGCCTGGCAATATTGTAGCCGGTTAACTGAATGTGTAGATGGTACATCATAATGCAATGTATACGTTCAGTGAACGCCAGATAGATGTGGTGCAAAAGCAATAATTGAGAAGCAACAGAAAATTATTAGTGAGGAAAAAAAACAGGTTAAAGAAACTTGCTCTAGGCAAGGCTTGAACCTGGGACCCTATGATCCATGGACTGTAACATTGACAACTGAGCCACGAACGATCTATTTAGACGTTAAATGTTTTAGGGTAAAAAGATATGTCTATTTTGCATGTGTATGTGAGATTTTGATTGGCTCGTGTAGGTGAAGGATGGGCTGGTGTCGGTAAAACGTCCAATGGGGAGACATTTTGTTTGTGGGCTAGGCGGCAGGAAAAAGAAGAAGGAGAAAACACAAAATCCCCTTAGTTTGGGGCTTTATTGTGTGGACGTGTGAAGTTGTTCATTAATTCTGTCTGTTGAAATGGGGTCAGAATGTACAGAAATTAATGTTTTTAAGGGCTGAGTGGCTGTGGCCCTAACCACATACTTCCATGCTCCGAGTGCGCATAGCGAGCATGCCTCCATCTTAGAGTGCGAGTCCAAACCGAAGTTCAGTAGTGCGGAGCACGTATAAAGTACCCGGATGCGCACTCCATTTTATCACATTTTGAAGTGTGCATCCGTGCATGCTCTGACTGTGAAAAATCCCATAATTCCTTTTGAGAAAACTGTCAAGAACAACGGTAATGGCAGATGACAGCAGTCTAGTGCAGTCGCTGCCTCTCGGATTGGAAACTGAAATCATGTCATAGGAAATTGGTACAGAGTTAGGAGTTTGTATATAAATAAAGTGGTACAGTGTTAATGAATAATGCAATATGTAAAGTATGAGTTGTTTTTTTTTAGTTTAAAGTACTTTTAACGAGTATAGCAAGCTATATTGACTACATCGGTGCTGATCGTTGGGTCCCGTTTTGAATTATAAACTGCCGTCTTATCCTCGCCACTGCCCATCTTTTTTTCATTTAATTTGAAATACACCCCCTGCCTATGTAGTAGCCACCACAAACATGACAGGCTCCACATCTGTTGCCTAACTGAGTTCCCAGTTGTTCGTACACAGTTCGTACAGTGCGAAAATAATGAAAAAACAGACACGACTTTACAATGAAATGGCAACTTTATTATGGGGTTGACAGTTCACTGAAAGCTATCCAAACAGCTATCGTTGCCTTCCACTGTTCTTCTGACAGCAAAAAGGAGAATTTAATTGAAGTGGCTAGCTTGCAAAAAGTTGCTGATATTACTGGTTAGTTTAGATCATAATATTTCAGTAATATATAGCCTACTACTTATAGAGTGTGAGCATCTATCGACTGGGTTCCTAAACAGATTTTCAACTGTAGCCTATATAAAATAGGCAAAATATAGGCAACAACCTGTACCTAGTTATGTAGAAAAAAACGTCCTTATTATCCTCCGGAGGTAATTTTTTCAGTATTTTTTTGGTGCCGGCAAATATGTCAGAGGTCGCCCGGTGCTAGCTTCAGTTGCTAAGGGGATATGTATTGACCACCCCATAGAGATTAATGGAACTTGTCTTTAATTGAGATCATATTGTCCTGTCTTGCATATTTCAGGTTAATATGAAAAAGGCTGGTCCCAACTAGCATTTCTAGCGATCCGTTACATATTCACAGTTGTAACCCAAGTCGCAGGAAGCAAAATAGCCATTAGAGAAACAGTTGGAAACTGTGAAGCTACATTTGCACCAATGTACTTCGCAATTAAGGAATAAATTAGTCTTTAAAAATTGATATTGTAAAAGAGGTCGTATCAATATAACTAAAATGTACATGTAGGCCTATTAAGTTGGGTTCTTTTCCATTTAGACAGTTATGTGTAATTCTTACAGGACTTGCATTAAAATAGGTAACGGCGTCCAGTCCACTTGAATAAATATGAAATGAATATGGTAGCATTTCAGATTGTCGATATTATGTCCTCTCACTCTCACGTAATTCCGCTCAGGTTTATTACCAGAATTTTACTGATAGTTACGGCAAAGGTTAAAGGTTATGGGTCAGATGTGAAGTGAAGCCTTTTACCCCAGTGGCTACTGCGTGAACTGCAACGCCTGGTTGCAAAAAGAACTTCAAACCCCGCCCACCCAATGTTAAGTCAATGGGGAAAGCCTGAAAAGAGGCCAATTTTCTCTGAGGAAATATAAAGTCAATAAATTTTTTACACAAGAAACGATGGTTTCCCAGAGGAAAAATCTTTTGCTCAGGATAGTCTTTTCTTTAACTCTTAAGAAAGTAATAAGATCTCAGTTGTACATCTTTTTGAGATCACTTCAATCTGAATCGTTGCTCCTAAAACCCCCTTAGGAGAAAAAATGAGATAATGAGAGGATGAATTTGAGACTTCAGTAAGACGAATGGATATTGAATTGAGATGCAGTTGTTTCTCATGAGGTCACTATGAGGAAACTGAGACATATTTGAGAAGAATCATGAGATCCTAGGAGTCATAGCTGAGTCATAGCTTTTAAAATACTTTTGCCAAAATTCCCAAATCTGGGTTAATTTCAGTGCCTGCAATGTGGCTTGTCCTACTACCATATGACCATATAAGGATTTCCCCATCCTCGCAGCCAGGAAGAGGGCTTCAGCGGCAGGTGCGAGGCTGTATCGTTTTATTCCGATTAGCTAGCTACATACGATCTCACCATTTTAAGTCCAAGGTCCAAAAATGTTGTGTGCTGCATTCAACTCTACTAACCACTATTCTAAGGATTCTTCTCTCCAGTTCTTTTGGTTAATACATTTGAGACATTTTCAGATAAAGAAGGTTCTATGTAAAAACGCAATTTCTGACCATTTCGGAGTTTCAGTTGATTCTCATAAAGTCTTGTCTTTTATAATTTATATATGTTGTTGGTGAAATCAGATTTGTAAGCAGTTGTGAAGCTTCTTTAAGAAGACAAGCTAGGGGGATTTACTTAGCTAGAGGAGCAAGTTTACTGTCTTGCTATCGATCTATCTGTCTATCTAGCTAACTTGCTAGCTAGTTATCTTGTGATATATCTGTCTAGCTATCTAGAGTTCTGTTATCTATCTGTCTATATAACTAGCTAGCTAGTAAGGTAGCTAGCTAGTGATCTATTGTATCTATTTTTCTCTGTAAATACCTTAACACTAAACGTATCTTGCACAATTAACTTTTTTGAAATGTTATGACAGTACGGTTCTGTGGTTACAAGGCCACACTTGCTGTCCAGACGTGGGCGTGTCTAATTACCATGTAAGGTAGTCGGGTGGATTTTCCTGTAGTCGTGGACTCCATTCTTTCGCTCCACTGTGCTTGTGTTGTTTGCAACGGGAAATATGGCTGCGCCCTAGTTTGGGCTTCATGCGCCAGTGAGCGCTAACCATAGCAAATCAGTGGGTGACGTCATGAAGCACTTCATATTTTTTATATGGTCTATGGTGCTACTGCACTTCCATGGTTCGGAGTGCGTAGTCCCAAGCATTGCCTGGAGTGCGTATTCCGGAGCATGGTAGTGTGGAGCATGGAAGTTTGTGGTTTGGGACACAGCCATTGTCTGTGGCTGTTGTGGTTATTTCTGTGGTGAACCCTGAAAAGTGCCAAACTCTCGGTGCTGTGTAGGTATGGGGCATGCCGCCCCACCAAGGCATAACTTGGCGGGATGGCATACCTGCCATCCTAATTGTAGTCAAAGCACAACAGTCTGGTTCACCAGCGTGCAATATGCATCCCGGGACAGTCAGTCCCTTTTGTGGTCAATAAAGTAGTCAGGGCCTGGTGGTCTGTTCGAAGTGTGAATCTGTGACCCCAGAGGTATGGCTGCCACTTCTCCACAGCTCTTTCTCTACAGTGGAGTATTTCCTCTCCGCATGAGTCAGAGTTCTTGAAACAAAAGCGACTGTGCACTGTGTGTGGTCAGGGTGAATCTGTCTGAAAACAGCGCCCAACTCATAGTCAGACGCATCAGATGAGACCACTTTTGGTAGCTCCGGGTCAAACAGAGCAAGGGCAGGACTGTCCAGTAGAAGCTGTTTCGCGGCAATGAAGCTTTTCTGTGCATCGTCAGTCCACGTAAATCCTGAGTCATTCTGGAGGCAAGCGTGAAGTGGTTCCACCACCGTGGCATAATTGGACAAGAATTTATCATACCATGACAGCGCGTATTCCTTGTGCAGCGATTGTATGGCTATGGAAGCATAGGCTGGTCTGCCGAAAGTGGCCTTTCTTAGTATTCTGCTTCAAGTCAGCTGACTGGAGACGCTGAAGCACAGCTGTGAGACCACGGTCATTTTCGGATGATGTGCGGCCATAAACAATGATATCATCCATATAATTCTGTACATTAGGAAGGTCATGTAAGATGTGGCATCATTTTCTGAACAGGCGGGAGCAGAGGCTAAATAGTATGGCACTCTAGAAAACCTGAACAGCCCTTAACCCTCTGGCGTCTAAGGGTAAAATGAGGCACACTGGTGATTGTGCGATGCTCTGACATTTGTGTAAATTTCATCAACTTTATATACAGTGATTCCAAAGTGTTTCATATCTTTGTTTTCAGCACAAACCCAGCTACAATAATATGGCAGCAGTAAGTAGGTCATAATCATGTGTGGATTGTAAACTGCTCTAAAAACACACAAACTGTAAACAGTAGTTTTGAACATGCACAGGAATGTTGTAATAAAACACACTAAACAATTGTGACTAAGACTTTTGGTCACTGAAATGTGTTTATCAACGTCTTGGGTATCAAAAGATGACAAAATATTTTAGCAAATCCAATGAGTAATATAAAATACATTGCTAAAAGGTAGTGTTGTGACTACTATTTTTCAACACCAGGTGAGAATGGGAGGGCAAATGGCCTTTCTGTAATGAATATGCATTGGGTAGGACGACCTGCCAGCTAAGTAGGCTATTCACACCTGGCCGCATGCCTCCCCACCACTAAGACGAAGACTCAGTGAGCCATTTAGAAGACAGAAACAAATACATCTTTTGATTTTAGAACATTTATTGAAGTAAACTATACGCATGGAAGATGAGATGAGACTGGTGTACTCTTGCAACGCTTGCGTGGCCTCTTAGCTAATGGTGAACTAGGCCGTGTTTCCTGATCAGCATCTCTGTAAATATGATAAAAACAAAATTGTTAGGAAATGTGACATCAAATCAAACTTTATTTATATAGCACATTTCCTTCAACAGGTGAAAATTAAATGTGCTTTACAAAAAAGGGGCAAACCACTAACTAATGAAAACAAAACTTAGGAAATGTGACATGGTTACATCATATACAAACAAAGAACCAAACAAACACAACCAGACGCAGAGAGGTAGGCTATAATTATAATTTTTTTTTTAATTGAGATGCAATAGTTAGAATCGTTCGTAGTGTGGGAATTTACAAACGCGCATATTGCTGGATATTCCTACAAACACACAGATACGTTGCAATACAGTACACATATTTACCAATATGATCATAAGAAATATACTTACGCATGAAGTTGATCCTCAGCTGGATCAGTTCGCTGTTCGAAATGACACCACTCTTCATCAGTGTCGGCTTCCAGACGGACCATTTTCCAAAATTAAATGAAATGTTCACCTCAAAAGAAGTGAATTAGGCGACACTTTGACATTCTATCCCGCTTTCGCAGACTTGGCATTTCTCACATGGATCTCGCATCGCCCCTCCTTTAGTCTCCTTCTATGGAGAGTAATTATAATGTTGTTTAACATGTGAATGCGATTTGGGCGGACTTCCTGCTGAGCGAAATTCACATAGTAATGAGTAAAGTTTAACGAAGCATACATGGTCTAATTAATCAAATTTAAAACTTTAAAAACAATTCATATTCATATTCATGGGCGCATTTGGATAGTCGCGATTCTAAGGTTTCTGTCAATGTTTTTGTTGCGTCTGTATGATAACAGCACGTGAAGTTAATCATCCAAATAGAAACGAAAGTTAATTTCATCTTGTCGAGCTCTGCCGGCGGAGCTCTCGACCCCAGAGGGTTAATGTGGTATAAAAGCTGTCAGGTCTCGACTGTCTTCATGAAGGGTCACCTGATAGTTTGCACTCTCAAGATCAATCATGGAAAAGATCAACGCGCCTCTCAGTGAAGAGAGCAGCTCATCCATGTGTGGCAGGGTATGGCTGTCTACCACTATGGCTTTGTTGGGCTCCCTCAAGTCGACAAAATGAATTCCACCAGTCTTTCGTATAACAACAATGGGGCTCACCCAGGGACTGGCATCAATTCTTTCAATGACGCCTACAGAGAGTAAATGATTCCTTTCCTCTGTGACACTGTCTCTCATTGAAAATGGCAGGCGGCACAGTTTCTGGCACACAGGGGTAGCTGAAGCTGAAAGCTTGACTCGGTGCACAAAACCTTCAGTGCAGCCCAGGACCATAGGAGGTGAGGAGGTAGTCAACAGGTGCAACACAGGAGCAGTAGGAGGAGCAGACAAAGCATAAGGAATGGAGCAGGTGGAGAAGAGGGCAGAACGGCATTTCCCTCAAAACACAGTTTCAGGCCAGTAATGAAGTCCATACCCAGCAGGGCAGTCCCGGACTCAACAATGAAGAATGTTGCTGGGCAGATGACATCCCTGTCACTGGCAAGCAACCCAGCACCTCAATCGGAGTACGTGAATATGTGACCAACCGTGCAGTCGGTGGCAGTAATGGAAGCCCGTTGTAATGATCCTTATAGACAGGCTGTGTTGTGGGGCAAGCAAGGATTAACTAAAAATGTTTATTTTCTGAATCCAGCGGTTCCAACAGACAATGCCCTTGTTAAAATGTCCAGCACTCTGAATACTGAACACAAGAGATATTGTGTGCTGGAACCACTCACTTAACCTACATGTGAAATATTTTTATGTGATTGAATTTAATTTTTATTTATTTATATTATTATTTAAAATGAGAATTATCAATTGAATCACCAAATTCATTGATAGGTCAGTCTACAGTGCACTGGTGGAATAAACCAACAAGTCAAAACAAGCTGTATATCAGGTTTTCAGATTAAATAATTGAATTAAATAAGAAGCAGTCAATTATATTAATGAATTGAAAACATACATTTTTTATCGAATGCAGGCAAACTACTTCTAAAGTACACAACAGAAGACATAATACAAAACATTAAACAATATAGAAATACCAGAAAAGAGAGAGAGAGAGAGAGACGAATAAGCCAGACCTTGCCAAAGTATCACCCACTTCCAGTAGCGCCACAGGATGAAAGGCAACCAGCTACAACCAAAGAACCACCACCAAAATAAAAAGAGGAAAACTTCTTCTTCAAGGCTCCGACACCAACGCAACACAACAACCTTTTTCCTGTGGCAATCTTAAATACCTTACCCAGCATGGCTTGAGGATGTTTTGCCCTGATTGGGTGATGCCGAGTTAAGGTTTAACAGAGAAGGGAAGGGGGGTCAGACTAATTTATGGCAAGGACTGGCCTACCTAAATATTGCATTCAAACTTAAAGTAATGGGAAATGTTAGGTATGCAGGGTCTCCGACCCCCAATATGGTGTCCTGAGTCATCTGGTTTGTCTCTTCTGAGAAGGTGAGACCCATAGATTGTCTGCCTAGATTAGGGTATCAGTGGATTTTAAATTGCCTCAATCACATTTGCTTTGATGTTTGTGACGGGGAGGCCAGGCCACATTCTTATTCACCATTTCCCTCTCTAAGGCTAAAATCTAAACACTACATATCCTACATTGGTTAAGATGAACTATTAATGTGTCATTTTAATATTATTATTATTATTATATATTTAATATGAATATATTATTTATTATTATAATTATTATTCATTTATAGTTGTACATTCCTTTATGAGACTGATTATAACATGCTGGCGCCACATGTGAGGATATAGATGTATCATAATGTAACAATGTAAGAAATGGCTGAGAAAGTGAAGTACATTCTGAACCTTGGAGTTCTGGGCTAAGAAAATGTATGCTGAAGAAATGCTATTATTGTCATGGTTCTGTATTTTCTGTTTCTGTTTTTCCTTTTTGGGCTGCCAGATGGCGGTTTTGTATTTCAGTTCATTTTCCCTAATTGCTTTCCCCGGGTTTAATTGTTTATGGTTTTCAATTATTCATTTATTGTTTTTTGTATGTGTCTTGTTATCCCTTCCCTCTCTCGTTTGATTGTGCTTCCGCCTTCCTGTGTTCTGCCCTGACTGTTTTCTGCCCTTATTGTTTGTTCCCTGCTCTTCGAGTTTTTCGAGCCCTCTGCTTGTTCTTTTATTTCTAGTGTTTTTGGGATTCCTCTGTTGCCAGGTTTTTAGTTTGTGGTATTGCCCATCGTGGCCTTTTTGTTTCCTGGTTGTATTTGCATTTGCCTTTTCTAAGTAAAGTCTTTGTTTTATACTTACCCCTTGAGCTTCTGGTGTTTTTTCACTCTGCACCTGGGTCCAACCACCCAAACCCTGACAATTATACATGCTTAGCCTGTTACGTTTAGGTAGCCTATTATTTTTTACTATTAGGACATATTATTTTATGAAAAGGGGATGTGTTGTGTCCTTACTCCGTACCATGTATTCTTATTGTATTAGTAAGTGTCCCCATATTTAGTATGAATCTGCATAGTATAGATAGACAGGATATCCTGTGTTGTGACATCCTGTAGAGTTGAGCAGAGAAGATATGAGCATCATTATTGTGCCTACATTACATTACATTACATTACATTACATTACAGGCATTTAGCAGACGCTCTTATCCAGAGCGACTTACACAACTTTTTACATAGCACTTTACATTGTATCCATTTATACAGCTGGATATATACTGGAGCAATGCAGGTTAAGTACCTTGCTCAAGGGTACAACGGCAGTGTCCTTACCCGGGATTCGAACCTGCGACCTTTCGGTTACAAGCGCAGTTCCTTACCCACTGTGCCACACTCCGTCCTAGGCCTAAGGCTAGTGTTGGCCTATAACAGCATACAAGCAAATGTCTGCGCTTACTTCAGCGAATTGAATTATGAGGTAGCCAATAAATAATAAATAAATGGGTAAAACGTGAAAATGACTAAATCTGTTGATACATTTTTTATGCATTATTTCCATACAATCAATATTTTTGTAATTGATCCTTTATCAGCTTTGTTAGACCCGCAAACGTAACAACATCCCACAAATGTAATAAACCATAAATGTAATACAAATCTGCAGCTTTTAATGTAGTAATCCCACTAACATAATAATTTTCCCGCAAACGTAATAGCAGTTGCCTACCACAAATGTAATACGTCATTTCCCGCAAAGGTAATAGCAGTTGCCTACCACAAACGTAATACGTCATTTCCCGCAAACGTAATAAGTATTATGTTTGCAGGGATTTGTTACGTTAGTGGGAAGGTGAAAATCTTCAGCTTTAAAAATTGTAATAACTTCACACAAATGTAATAAATCACTAATATAATCAAAATCTGCAGCTTGCTAACTCTAAATGTCAACAGCCAATGACATTTGCGTCCCACATATTCTTGTCCTGTAGGTTCTTGCGTGTTTAGACTGATGAAGTGTTGTTGCAATTAAACCCTATCATATTAATTCCAGATTTACTCCAGGTTTTATTACAAAGCCAAGTGTAAAAAATCTCAAATCTCAGGAGAGGCAAAACAGTATCATGTCACTCTAGCAATGAAAGATTTACAACCAGTCATAGTAACCCTATACAAAAGTTTTAGTACAAACTCACCTGCTATACAATTAAACTGTTTACAAGGAAAGAATGTAAAATATTGATGGTCAGTAACAGCTGGATAGTATTTATCCTCATTAAAGGGATACTCCACCCAGAACATGATTCTACCTCATTTTCATTCTTGTTTGGAGCCAATAAGCTCATTTTTTAGAATTGTTTTTTCTTTATAAAGATATGTTTAACTTCTACATGCTAACCTTTTGCTAACAATTAATAGAATCTTTAATCTTCAATCTTTAGAAAGAATAAATGATTCTAAAAACTGTCTGGATGAGTTTATTTGTTTTGTTTTCGTTATTTCAAAGATTGAAACACGTATGTATGTATGTATGTATGTATGTTCAAAATACATATGTTGGCTTACGATATGCAGACTTCTTTTATTTACGTGGTTCAAACATAGGCTACTATTGTGTTTAGTGAGGATAGATAATATCCAGTTGTTACTGACCTCTTGTCACTGAAACAATACTTTGCATTGTTTACTTGTAAATAGTTCAATTGTTGAGCAAATTCATACTGAAGCTTTTGTATAGGGTTACTATGATTGGTTATAAACCTTTCATTACAAAAGTGACATGACAATGTTATTGCCCGTCCTGTGTTTTTTTGCACTTGTCTTTGTCATAAAACCTTGAAGAAATCTGAATAAATATTATTGGGATTTATTGCTCATTTGTATACACAACACTTGATCAGTCTAAATAGGCAAGAATCTAAAGGACAAGAATATGTGGGAAGAAAATGTCATTGGCTGTTAAAGACATTTAGAGTTAGCAACTTGTATAAGCTGCAGATTTTGATTATATTAGTGATTTATTACATTTGTGATTTTGAAAGCTGAAGATTTTCACCTTCCCGCAAACATAACAAATCCCTGCAATGTAATAGTTATTACGTTTGCGGGAAATGAGGTATTACATTTGTGGTAGGCAATTGCTATTACTTTTGCAGGAAACGTATTACATTAGTGGGAATACTACATTAAAAGCTGCAGATGTGTATTATGTTTGTGGTTTATTACGTTTGCGGGTCTAACAAGCTTCCTCATCACCACTTCATTTTAAATATATCTATTCTCATTTTTTATTTATGTTGACATTTATTTTTCATATATGATTACTCTTAGTCATCGTCAGAACCATCATCATGCAAAAACAGAATACCAAAACTAATAAAATTGTTAATGACGGTAGGCTACTAGAAGCAATATCAAAATGACAATCTATTCAAAATAATATTGTGGAATCAGCATAATAGCACCAAGACCAACATGTGTCAGCTTTAGCCTATTATTTATTATTATTTATTCATCACAATTAATCATCCTGAACAATAAACACAAGATAGTTGTGGCAGGTAACATTGTTAATAATATTAATAGCAATAATATCAAAATAACAATATAATCAAAACAATCATGATGGTGGATTCATGTATTCCTAGGTCTAGGTTTAATACTCAGCATATTTTTATACATCAGTTCTGTGCAGGAAGCTCTCAGTTCAACCCTTTTCTGCATTGATGAGTCAATCACAGCTTCATACTCGTTCATGCGCAGGTGTGCCCGTATAAGCAGGAGCGTGCACTGTGACGTAAAACCATGCAGACCAAACTGGAATTAAATAAATCTTGCATATTCTTCTGTAGGACTCAAAAATTTAATTTGGCCACGGTAAATTCATAGTTTGTGAATGAACTTCAATGGGGAAATTTGCTTTTTAGGCACTAGAGGCTTACTAAACTGCAATACCTTGAGTAACCACTGGAGTTTATGAGCTTCATGGAGAATGGCAATCCATGGTCCCCTCTACCTAGCAGCAAAGTTTCATAGGTCTCAGTCATGTGGTTAATCCAAAACGGAGTACAGAGGAAAATGCCTAATAGCATTTCCAAAATGGTGGTAATGCCAAAATGGCAGCTATGAAAAGGGAACATATTTATGTTCCAAGTGAAGAAGTTTATCACTACAGCAAGTTTTAAATATCTAAAAGACAGCTGTGATTTTTCATGAATTTATTCATTTAAAAAATAACATTGAGCTATATAGCGTCACCATGTGGGAGAATACTGTTGGGCTGGGCTCTGGCGTAGAGTACCAATATAGCAGCCAATCAATATTTTAGTTAATGATAGAGAGACTAAAGAATGGTATGATGGAGACACTGAAGAACTGTTGTCAGATGTGGACATGGAAAAAAAAACTGGTATAATCTTGAAATTGAAATGATGACAGGTCCTAAATCTGAGGAAGGTAGGGCACAAGACTGTGTTACTGACCTGTCTCAACCAGAGCGTCCCCCCAGACTTCACCTAGGCCTTGTCACAATTGTAGAGTTCCACAGTGCCTTACAAACCTGTAAATAAAAGAAACGCAGGCATTATGAAATAATCTTGTTAGTAATTGTTAGTTGCTATTAGTGGTGGGCGCTATACTGGTACGAACGTTACTACCGGTATTTTGTTGTGCCACAACATGGATTTCGCTATACCGTGGATACCGTTATATATTCATAAATTCTAATTTGGCATTCATATTGTTTTGTTCAAAATTTCAATTGAGTGATAGTAATTAGTAGCTACATCTATTTTTTATTTTAATAAAAACATACTGTCTCTCGAGGTTCTCACGGGGAAAAAAGAAGCGTGTTAATATGTTGACTTATGTTTTTGAGTGGATGTTGCATGCATTCGTTGTGCGCATGTAGCAACAAACAAGCGTGCATATGCAGCTTCAGTTTGCGAACACAGTGAACAACTCATGAGATTGAACAACAGACTATAAGAATATATCCCATATAATATATATATTATAAGTGCAAAATTGAACAAT
The DNA here is from genome assembly GCF_013347855.1 of Anguilla anguilla. Classification (NCBI taxonomy): domain Eukaryota; kingdom Metazoa; phylum Chordata; class Actinopteri; order Anguilliformes; family Anguillidae; genus Anguilla; species Anguilla anguilla. The sequence continues at coordinate 36,860,507 of NC_049209.1, forward strand.
CAAAGATGAGCGAACACGCAGAAAGTGATGTTGATCAAGAGCAAGAGGACGATGACAAATTGGTTAAAAAGAAGGGGGGGGTTTGGGAAAGGAACTGGTTTGGGTTCAAAATCTCCGACCTTGACCAACAAACAATATTATGTAAGTTGTGTCGTTGTGACGGATTGAACATGATCAAAACATTGCAGCTGAACAAGTGGATAAACCTTGGGTGTTTTGGACACAAGCTGCACAATGCTATTGGTAAGTTTCAAGACTGTAGCCAACCCTGTATGATGCTTATTATAAAGAAAAAATACAGCTCACATCTGTCATGTAGGCTAAATCTAAGCACATCAGATTTGTAAATGTGTGCAATATCCAAACGGTACCCAAATTGCATTATTTATTTATTTATAATGAATAGCTTATATATGAACTTATATATTAATTTAATATATGAATTTATCACCTCTCTTTTTAATTAACAACTTTCTTACCTTACTCTATAAATGATCCAGTCTTATAAAGCAACCTAGCTCTTGTATCACAACTAACAGTTGAATGTAAATCTATGTATGTATTAGTAATGTCCAGTGTCCATGTTGTATATTACATTGTTGTAATTATAGCATATTGTGCCCTGATTGGGTGATGCCGAATTAAGGTGTGGGAGGGAAGGGAAGGGGGGCTTTTAAAACCTGGGAAACCTTTGGCAACCTCGCAGACAGAAGTGGAGAGCTCTGTGAATCTGTCTGCATCACCACCTAAAGATAATGCCAGACCACCCCCCATGGACACTACCTCTAACAACACCAGTCCTCCCATCACATCTGGAGAGCCACATGGCAGGGCTCAGACAGAGGACGGGCTACAAAGAAAGTCCCTCTGTCAGGGCTTAAAAGGGACCCCACAGGAAACGGACCAGGAAGCCCCCTCCATTTTATGAACCCCCAGGCTCTCACTGTCTCTGCCAGAGTTTTGTCTTGCTCTCCAAAGCAAGATAAATGGAGCACAGTTGGTACACCAGCTTCCCACACCTTGGTCTGCCCACCCCCGGGTCATTACCCCTCCAGGCTGTACATACAGACATCATCCATGGAAAGTCTTTCCCTGATGTCTGAAGTGGTGGGGCAGTAATAGACTGGGTGCATACCAGGGACCTTCAGCCCATCTGCCCAGAGAGAGTCAACATCCAGTTTCCGGTATAGACCAGAGATGAGACAGGCATGGTTAATGGGGATCCACGTGCGGAAGAAGCAAGATGGCAGGACACCTGTCATCTTTCCCGTTTCTTGAACCGTGCCTCCCTCCGCTGCCAAAGGACTGCCAGAAACAAAACTGCTATTCTTGGAGGTAAAACTGGTGGACTCCCCAATATCCTGACCACAACTTTTAAACATAAAACTGTCTGGCTAAGTCCCTTTCCCCAAGCGTAGGTGCGCTCATGCGTTGTTAGTGCATACCAATGTACATGGCTGCCCTATGCCTGAGTTAAATTGGATCGGCAATCCTATGGACTGTAAACATAGTCAAGAAAGTTCCCTTGGACTGATTGCACTTTGCACATGCAGTGCTGTCATTAATTATTCCCTCTTTGTATGTTGCGGTGAGTGAAAAGGCCTAAACCTACAAGTACCACAATCCTCTCCTGCCATCCCTCAAATGACACCCATGGACGTAAGTGCAACCGGATCCACGCCCTGCAAATGGGAGCTTGCCTGAGTGACAGCTGTCTGCAGACCCACCAGACTGGACCCTGGCTACAGGAGCCAAAGAGCAATCCGACAAGGAATATGGCACTTCCCCACTCGGTAGCTAAGAAATCCCCAGTGCAGTTGTCAGCTCTGGTTTGTCCAGCCTCCTGTCACAGGAGACAGAGCCCTCGCACACTGCACAATTTGGTGGAAACACTGTGGGCAATGGATTGCCTTTCATTTCACAATTGTGAAATTGCCAGTCCTGATACCTTGACAGTGAAGAAGGAAAAGACTGGTACTATGGTTTCACAAAAGCAGTAACACAGAAGAGTGTCTTGAAGAGACTGTTGAAGTCTCCACACCACACCTTATCATTGTGGGATTTATATCTGTGTCCATATATTGGATAGCCTAGTAGGTTACAATTCTGACATGGACTAAATGTTTTAAAGATGGTGGATGTACCATTTAGTTTTTGTTAATTGTATCTCTGGAATGTAGATGTGTAGTTTTCTTATAGCTATGCCCTAATGGTTATACTGTGTCATTTTTACAGTGCCTTCAGAAAGTATTCAGACCCCTTCACTTTTTAATAATAATAATAATAACTTTATTTTATATAGCGCTTTTCATGAACTCAAAGACGCTTTACAATAAGTGGTACATACATACATATGTACAATGAAACATACAATTCAGGGACAAAAAAAAAAGGGGGGGGGGAAGACAAACATCAAGGGAAAGCTAGGGAAAAGAGGTGGGTTTTAAGACGTGATTTGAAGGAGGTGAGTGAGTCTGAGGTACGAATGTCGGGGGGAGGGCATTCCAGAGTTTGGGGGCGGCAACTGAGAAGGCGCGGTTTACTAAAGAACGGCGCTGAGAGGGGATGGTGGTGAGGAGGCCGGCAGTGGATAAACGTAACTGTCTGGGTGGCTGGTAGGGGAGCAGGAGGTCAGAGAGGTAAGTGGGTGCAAGGCCATTTAGGGATTTGTAAACTGGGAGGAGGAGTTTGAATGTGATGCGTGATGTGATTGGGAGCCAGTGTAAATCTTTCAAGATAGGGGTGATGTGAGACCGGGAGGATGTGCGGGACAGTATTCTTGCGGCCGAGTTCTGAACCAATTGCAGTTTGTGTAGGAGATGGGAGGGAAGACCAGTGAGGAGTGCATTGCAGTAGTCCAGTCTGCTGGAAATGAAGGCGTGAATGAGTTTTTCTGCATCGGGATGGGTGAGAGAGGGTCTGAGTCTGGAGATATTGCGTAGATGAAAAAATGAAACCTTGACAGTGTTGTTGATGTGCTTTTCAAAGGAGAGGGATGGATCAAATATGACACTGAGGTTGCGGACCAGGGCGGTAGATCAAGGCCGAGGGGTGAAGCAGGATAGCAGGTCGATTTGAATCGCTGAGCGATTGCACATATAAAAAATAAAATAAAAAACAAATGCAGAAGCGCTAGCTAGTGCTCTAGAACATGTAAATGCGCTGTAGAGTAAGAATATAAACGGTATATTAGCAAGCGATTGCCATGAAATGCAGGAATTGCCAGGAAACATGCAGAGCTTGGAGGGCGAAGGAGAAGAAGAAGAAGCGGCAACACAGATGCGCACGACGTTCTGTCGACCGGAAGGGACTTCTCACGTATGTGTGCTCACTTTTTCTACATTTTGTTACGTTACACCAATCTACAATCTACACACAATACCCCCATAATGACAAAGCAAAAACAGGTTTTTAGAAATTTTTGAAAATGTATTCTTTTTTTAAACTGAAATATCACATTTACATAAGTATCCAGACCCTTTGCTATGACACTCAAAATTCAGCTCAGGTGCATCCTGTTTCTATTGATCATACTTGAGATGTATCTACAACTTGATTGGAGTCCACCTGTGGTAAATTCAATTGATTGGACATGATTTGGAAAGGCACACACCTGTCTATATAAGGTCCCACAGTTGACAGTGGATGTCAGAGCAAAAACCAAGCCATGAAGTCGAAGGAATAGACCTCCGAGACAGGCTTGTGTCGAGATACCGATCTGGGGAAGGGTACAAAAAAAATTCTGCAGCATCGAAGGCCCCGAAGAACACAGTGGCCTCCATCATTCTTAAATGGAAGAAGTTTGGAACCGCCAGCATTCTTCATTTTGCTTCATAGATCTTCACTAGTTCTGCATACCACCCTCAGATTTTGCATCTTGTGGTCAAGGAGTTTATGATCCAGGACATGTATAGTTTTAACTGTTTTAACAGTATATTTCCAAAAGTATGTAGACACCTGAACATCACACCCATATGTATTTTTGAATATCTCCTTCCAAAACCATGGGCATTAATATAGAGTAGGACCCCCTGTGCAGCTGTAACAGCCTCCACTCTTCTGGGAAGTCTTATGGACCTTGCTTTGTGCATGGGGGCATTGTCATGTCCAAACCATGAAAAACAGCCCCAGATCATTGTTCCTCCTCCATCAAACTTTACAACAGGCACTACCAACCCCAGATTCATCTCTCAGACTGCCAGATGGTGAACCGTGACTCATCACTCCAAAGAATGGGCAAGGTAGATGCAAGATTTGGTATCTGTGTGAAAGGGTTAAGGGAGGATCACACAAATACCGGGCAGAAATATAAGTGTGGCTGATTATGTATTTTGTTGAATATATTAACCTCTTAGTGCAAAGCCCCTAGTGGTCGGCATGCCGGCGTGCCGAGATTACTGAACTCAGCCATTCGGTGCTACTGCAACCAAAGTATGACTTAAAAACAGAAACGCATTGTTTTAGTTTCATTAGTAGATGATACATGACAACTATGCCGAATACGGAGTTTCGCAGTGCCACCATTGTCACTCTGGTCGTTCATTTAACATGCACCCCCTCCCTTCAGTCTCATCTAGAAATCACCCCCCACCTTTGACATAATGGACAATATTGTCTATCTTGGCATTCATAAAAATATTCTTTCACCACTCAAAAATCGTATTCCGTCATAGCAACAAGATAAACCCGGCAATAGCCCTAAGATATGCCTATACAGCAGTGAAAACGCTGCTCACTGAATAACAAAATAAATGAGTTTTTTTAAATGATACCATGTCATTCTACAGTCAATATCTGGGACTAAACATTGAATAAATATACAACCTTACCATTGGTTTTACGCATAGAGATGTCCCTTTTGAGACTGAGTGGTCATATATTGTCTTGGACAATCCGTTTGGGAAGTATACGCGCATGTGTGAAGCGTGGGTACCTTCCAAATTAGCTGTGGGTAATACCACACCTGTTGTTTACGGCGTCTTCGCCCTTTTTAGTACAATCCGGCTTGATTGAAAATTCATTTATTCAGTAGGTGAGAGTATAAGCTTTCTAACAATGTATAACATGTCTAATTCTGCTTTTGGAATAGCGTTTTATAGGTCAGCGTAACCGAAAATAGTCTTAGCATCACATTCACTTAGGTATTCACTCTGTGGTAGCTGCACCTAACGAAACGTGGTCAACGATTTTTTGTAATTTCTTGGAAAATACTATTATTATTGAGTACTTCTGGACATAGCTAAGCCATATGTTTGCTAGCTGACATCGTTTTCTGGAGCAAAATAAGCGAATAGAACAGTATTATTGATACTGTCTCTGTCCCCATCTACTGAACAGGGATGAGATTTCATCATTGCTATGTAAGTATTACTGCTCAAAATATTTCGGTTATATACGTTGTTTTTGAAATTGAGTGTCTTTAAATAAGTTAGTGGTGTTATATAATGTGGATATTTCACACTGTAATGTAAGCGTTGGATGGTAGTGTAGTAGTTTTTGTGAAGCATGCAACAGTGATGACGTGAGAGTTGAAACACTGCCAAAACGTGGTGGACAGTTTAAAATTGTTTTCATGTCGACCCATCCCCATACAAGAAAACATACGAGAGTACAGAGTATAGAAATACATACAAGAGTTAATTATTACACATTTAGGTACTGTACCGTATTGTGTGACAATATTTTTGTATTATTTTTAAAATCTGATAGCAATGTTTCATCTTAAACCTTCATAAGGGGCTCATTTATATGCTTTATAATGGACAAAAAACATTTTATTTAATTTTGGAGAGATTTTGGATATGTTTCTGGACCCCTAGATATTTTAGACCACTGTACTGACTGAAAGCTTGTAATTCTGACTTGAAAATGATGCAACAGTGATTTTCTTGAGGCAAAACAGTTGATTTGTAGTGAAATACGTGAATATGTTGTGATTCACAGCAATGCATAATTTAGACATTTTGGATAGATTTGGAGATGCTGGGTACACTGCTTAGTTTTTGCTTCATACATCTATAGTAGTTCTACATGTCCACCCTTAGATTTTATGAACTTGTGGTCATAAAGTTTTTGATCCAGCACATGCATAGTTTAACCTGCTGTATATATGCAATCTCTCAGTATTTCATTGCAAACTAAAAAAGTGCAAATTAATTTTTGATTTTTTGTCTAGACAACTGCATTTGTGGCACTTTATTTCTTCCAAAATTATGAATATGAACTAATCTGCGTTAGTATTGTAAATTGTACAAATGTCTTGCTCCACTTAAGCCATTTTTCAAGTCTCTGTGATGTTCACATCTGGAGTTATAAAGATTTAAATAGGGTACCCCCTAAATGGGCAAGGATTGGCAAGATTTCACATGTGCGCTAAGGGGTTAATGGTCACACAATTATCTAGGGTTGATATTTTTGTATGAAATTTCTCCACCTCCAAAAAGCAGGCATAAATCAAGGCACAAGAAAAATGGAGACATGAGGATAGGCTTTGAAGATGTATCGATAAAAACGTTTTAACAAGATTCACTCACAAAAGTGTTAAATCACTCACTCAATCACTCACTCACTCAACAAAAGTGTTAATTCACTCACAAAAGTGTTAAATCAGGACTTAGCGCGTACATATGGTCTTTCTCTGATCCAGAGTAGGACCATATATACTCTATTAGAGTTGAAATAACACTAATACTGTTATTACCGTGAACTACAGTGGATAGAAAATAAATACACCCCCTTGAACAATTTTCTGATTTTGTTGACCTATAGCCTGGAATTAAAATTCAATAAATCTATGTATTTTTCCTAATAATCTACACACAATGCATAGCCATTTCAAAGTGAAACATGAATTATAAAAATATTCTAAAATTAAATAAAAATAAACAATTGCAATAACTTGGTTTGATAAGTATACACCCTTTTACTGAAGCATCCCTTAAACTCTCTCAGGAATAACCAACTGCCTTCAAGATCACACAATAACTCATTGTCCTACACCTGTGTGGAATCACAGCAATTAATTTGATTATGTGAATAAAAACAGCTGTTTGGAAGTGCAGTCTCACACAAAGGCAGCAGTATGGGCTTCAAAGATCTCCCAAAACAAGTCTGTGACAAAGTTGTGGAAAGGTACACATCAGGTGAGGGATATAAAAAGATTTCCAAGGCTTTGAAGATGCCTTTGAGCACTGTTAAGACCATCATTAAGAAATGGAAAGTGTATGGCACCACCTACAATCTACCAAAATTAGGGCGTCCATCTAAACTAGATGACCGGGAGAGAAGACAATTGGTCAGAGAGGCTACCTGGAATCCAATGGCAACCTTGAAAGATCTACAGGGTTTTATGACCAACAGAGGGCAACATGTGCACCATACAACAATATCAAAGATATTGCACTCATCTGGCCTGTATGGAAGGGTGGCAAGAAAAAAGCCATTTCTCAAAAAGGTCCATCTGGAGGCCCGTTTTAAGTTTGCAAAAAAACACCTTGAAGATCCTGCAACAAACTGGCAGAAAGTTTTGTGGTCAGATGAAACCAAAATAGAACTTTTTGGCATAAATGCTAAATGTTATTGTGGCAAGTGAGTGCCACCCCTCTTAGATAAAACACACTCACGGGAGACTGACCGTTTCCGTAACCCGCACTTCCGTGCTATTTTATTAAGAGATGCGGTTTTTACAGACACTTTTTTCAGACTGTGTATCACAGTTCCGTAGCCGTCTTGTCATTGGCGATCTCCTCCTCTCCGGCTTCCGGTCTGGCTTTTAAAAACCCCAGGCTCACTGTTGAAAGCAATCAGAGGCAATCAGCGCAATAAAACAATTAACAATTATCGGCGCTGATTACCTCCAGCTGACAGTTGTGACGAAGGATCCGAGAGCCGCTCCTCTCACACTCTCTCTCTCTGCAGCCGACGCTCAAACCACGCCCACCCCACCACAGTTATCTTTGGTGAAAACCCAGCACCGCCAATCACCAAAACAACACCATCCCGACTGTGAAGCATGGTGGTGGCAGCATAATGTTGTGGGGATGTTTCTCATCAAAAGGGACTGAGGAAATTGTCAAGATTGAAGGGAGGATGGGTGGAGCTAAATACAGGGAGATTTTGGAGAAGAACCTGAAGAGGTCTGCAAAAAGACTGAAAATGGGTCAGAAATTCATATTCCAGCAGGACAATGACCCAAAGCACAAGGCCAAAGCTACCATGGAGTGGTTTGTAAAGAATAAGGTGGAGGTTCTGGAGTGGCCAAGTCAAAGCCCTGAGTTAAACCCAATTGAAAATCTGTGGAATGACTTGAAGGTTGCGATCCATCAGAGAAGACTAACAAACCTCTCCCAGCTCGAACAGTTCTGCAAAGAGGAGTGGGGGAAGATCTCCAAATCAAGGTGTGCCAACCTTGTGCAGAGCTACACAAAAAGACTGGTAGCTATAGTTGCTGCCAAAGGTGCTTCCACCAAGTACTGACTCAAGGGGGTGTATACTTTTCAGTTTTGTTCATTAAATGCTCACTTTCTTCAAATTAAAATGATTTCACTACATTCATATGGTATGTTGTATACTTTGGGTCAGGGCAAAACAAGTCCCATTTTAATCCATGAAATTTACAGACACGATACAAGATGTAAAAACTTTGAAGGGGGGTGTATTCATTTTCTATCCACTGTATGTCAACTCCCCATGCAAGAAAGATCAAATAATTAAATCAAATATATTGCACTCTTGATCCCATTCCTACAAAGCTACTGAAAGAGCAATTGTCTGTCCTTAGCAAACCAATTCTTAATATAATTAACTCTTCACTGCTATCAGGCTATGTTCCTATATCTTTTAAGAAGGCAGTAATCAAGCCACTGCTCAAGAGATCAAATTTGGATCAGACAGACCTGGCTAACTATAGACCGATTTTAAATCTCCCATTTCTATCAAAGGGTCTTGAGAAATGTGTAGCACAACAACTCTATTCTTTTCTACAGGATAACAATGTGTATGAGAGGTTTCAGTACTCATCATAGTACTGAGACAGCCCTTTCCTGAGTATTGAACTATTGATCTGTTTCTCTCCCTTGATGTGGATGTATCTCTGTTCTGCCTTTGATACCATAGACTACCATATCCCCCTCCATAGATTATAAAAATCAGTTGGTGTCACTGGGCAAGCCCTTATGTGGTTTAAATCCTATCTCACTGACAGATTTCAGGCTGTTAGGGTAAATAATAATCTCATAAACACGTTTTCAACGTACAAAAATGCTGACACACAAATCGCTGTCTATAACTCATTCATTCAAACTGGCTAAATCTAGGCCTACCAGTAAAAGTATTCATATCAAAATGATGCCAAGTTACTGTACTACAAACTACATAGGCTATCTTGCTTCACTGAAATTAAAGAAGCTGTATTCCAAAGCAATGCTACCCAATGTTTTCCTTTCTGTTCTGTAAATGATTGTATGTTTCATGCGCTGGTTTCCACACAGGATGGGCTGGGCGTGTTTGCATAGATACATGCAAACACGCATACAGCATAGGCTATGCCGGATGTACACTGGTTTGATTGGGAGGCAGAGAGCGAGATTTTGGGGGGGCCAGGTTCAGGACATGATTCGTGATGAATGTAGAAATGCGAAGTAACCCTTTAAGAAACGGTTGTGGATTATGGCTGTCCTTGTGTGAATTTGTGCAGTCTGCTGAACGTGTACCGTTTAGCACTTTTGCTTTGCTATATATGTAAAACAATGGCTGTGACGAAGGGTGCAGTGACGGAAGTATAAAAAGAAAGCTTGCACCATCATATGAACAGAGATATTCCCAGTGTATGTACTCACCTGACGGCCATGCAACGAGCCGTCATTGAGAAAATGATCAGCAAGCTCGTAGAATTGGCGCTTCGTAGGTCACAACTTGTGTACCCTTCTGTCCTGCTCCATTTTCTGTTATTTTGTCGAGATGCACTTTCAGTGTTTCTATGGTTTATAAGGCATTTTGATAGGCTGAGCTGTTTGCTGTTTTGCTTAGCTAGACAGGGGAGAATAGTAGCACATGCATATGTCCCAGAAATCTTTGCATATTATAAAATAACAAGAGTATAATAGTACAAGAGAAATGAGAACAAACAATGAAACTGAGTAGTTGAAACAATGTTTTTACCAGAATGGCCATGTAGGTGAAGTTTGACATGATCACAGACTATAGTGCAAAGTAAATGTGACCATGAGCAAGATGAGTTTCCTTATCGAACAGTATATATAACAGATGGTATAAGATACTCGTCAGATGGTAAGATACTTGTCAAAGTAGTGGGTGAAGTAACGTGTCATGTTGTGTAGTAAATCTATTGCACTGATTTACTTTTGTCATGTTCAATACTAGTAGTTATAATTATGATTGAGTCATGATTTTGCATGTAATGTTTTACTGGGGAGTTGCAGACAGTACATACAAAGTAATTGTTTGTATGTGGGTAGATAGAGAACAGGGCGAGGTAACATGAATGTAGAAACATGGCGTTTGCTGATAAGAACATGTTCTACAGTAGCCAAGTGAAGAAATATAGTTAGTCCTAGAAATGGCACAGTGGTCAGCTGGTGTAACTTTTTAAGAAAATCAATACATTTGCAGTCGTGAAATGCATATGGCTGGCCGTGAATGACTTTTGGTAAAGGAAATATAAGTTTAAGAAAATGTTAGTGTAAAATATGTAAATATGTGCCAGAGGGTGAGGCGGGATTAGATCCTTCGACCTCTGGCTTTCCAGTCTGGAACTTTGGCAGTGTGCCACCATGACATACCTGTTCAATGCGTGAAATTTCATGGTCACACCTATCCGTGGTTTTGAAGAAGAACACAGGCCAGTAAGCACAACTGAGCTCCGGTTGAATCCATATGGCCTGGCGATATTGTAGCCCGTTAAGTGAACATGCAGATGGTATGTCATAATGCAGTGTGTACGTTCGGTGAACGCCGGGTAGATGTGGTGCAAAGGCAATTGTTGAGAAGTAATAGACAATAATTAGTGAGCAAAAAAGCACGTAAGAAACTTGCTTAAGGCAGGGCTTGAACGTTTGACTTCATGACTTCATGACTTCATGACTGTGACATTTACCACTAAGCCACAAACGGGATTGCTGTTAAAATGAGGAAATTTCTTGGGTGACAATAGAAGAGCTCGCGTTGAACCCATATGGCTTTGCAATATTGTAGCCAGTTAACTGAACGTGAACCTGGGAGCCTATGATCCATAGACTGTGATATTGACCACTCAGCCACAAACAGACTAGCTGTTGAGGTTGGAAATGTTTTAGAGTAAAAAGATATTATAAAAGGCTATTTTGCGTGTGTATGCAAGATTTTGATTGGCTCGTGTAGGTGAAGGATAGGCTAGTGTCAGTAAAATGTCCAATGGGGAGACATTTTGTTTGTGGGATAGGCGGCAGGAAAAAGAAGAAGAAGAAGAAGGAGAAAACGCCCCCTTAGTTTGGGGCTTTATTGTGTGGACATGTGAAGTTGTTTATGAATTTTGTCTGTTGAAATGCAGTGAGAATGTACAGAATTTAATGTTTTAAAGGGCTGAGTGTCTGTGGCTGTTGTGGTTATTTATGTGGGGAACCCTGAAAAGTGCCAAACTCTCGGTGCTGTATAGGTATAGGGCATGCCGCCCCGCCAAGGTGTAACTTGGCGGGATGGCATACCTGCCATCCCAATTCCTCTGAGTATTCCAGGGTAAACTTTGGAGTACCCCAGGGTTCTGTGTTGGGTGTGTTGGGGGACTTCACAAGGATCTAGAATGCTGCAAGCACTGATGATGTCATCAGATGCGCTTCATGTTCTTAAAGAGTCATTCTTTTCCTTTGTATGGCACAGACTGACCGAGTTTACTTACAACATGCAATAATTAAAGCTGGGTTTCTGTCACAGAAAATATCAAAAAAAAATTACGAAAGGATGATAAAGAGGCAAAAATCACAAAAGAGTTTAAAAAAATGTAAAAATTAAATTAAGCAATAGATCTCATGTGCCGCAGTGGGAAATTATTGACATAACATGCGCAACTGTAGAAACAATAACAAGTGCTTGAAGTTTTAAAAAATCAGTGGGCAAGTGGCAATCATAGAAAATATGAGTAAATGCATTGATAGGCTGGTGCATTTAATGGTTTTTGTCTGTCATGGAAAGACCATGCTTCTTTGCCTTTAACCTTGTATGACCCCAATTAGATGTCAGCATCTAAAAATAGCATTCTCTTAAATTATTGCTTTTATTGGTGACTGATTCAAGGTGCACTGCTGTAACACCTACACCATTGTAAAGCATACACTCTTCGCACCGAATTTCGATAAGTAACATCACTAGAGATAATGAAAAAAATAACAAGGCAGTCCCCTTCCCCAAAGGAGGGCTGAAATTGCCACCCCGGGTTGATGATTATGGTATTTTATAATTCAATAACTTTGCAACAAGTCAAACAATGGCTAATACTACAGTGATGGTATTGATATAGCTAAAATCCTCCTCTGATCCCTAAGCAATCAATTTGCACTTTGTAAACAGACTACTAAAAGTCATTATTCATTATACATTATTTATATTGAGCTGAAAGTGTTTGTAGGCGTATTTGAAAGAATTACAAGCATTTCTATGCACGTAAATAGAATTTCAAAAGGAAAAAGTGCAGTTTTCATAACAAAGCAACTTCTTACCATACAAACTGTAGAAAAATAATCTCAATTAGACATTCCACTGCTGAGTAAATGACTGGAAAGCAAACAACTACTACCCTCTCTAATATCTACACAGGGTTTCCAAGCTGGGGCAAAATACACGATGGGTAGTCACAATTTTTTTGAGAAATTAATCAATTTTCACTTTGAAGGTATTTCCAGTTTTTTCAGAATGTAGCTAACACTGAAGACTGATTTCTACTATGATCAAAATACAACTAATTCTGATTCTAGATATGTTTTAGATTTTAAAGACAATAATTTTGTATTTTGGCAACGGATTCACTCATTTAACATTTCTTTGATGGCATGCCAGTGTGCCTTGGCACAATGGTTGGGAAACAGTGGGCATAAATGCTGACATGTCCACATTGCTTATTCTTCGGTGGGTCAGTTTTGGGGAGGATAAGGGATCTATAAAGCCTCTCCACAAATGTGCAAAAAGAAAAAAGGCCATATTACCCTTTCTTGCAGCTGCTATGTCCCTTTCTGTCCATTCATTGAAACTATTATGGTCATCATACACTTAGTCTGTCAGCTTTATCTTGGCACCAGAGCTGTGATCAGTGCATTACTGTCTTCAAATAGAAGGTATTACATCCCTGCTGCCAGGGTGAGTGACAAAAGCATTCTATCAGTGAAACAGCATGGCTGTTTCTTCCATCCAGAGGATGCAGCTATTGTATCAGCCGAGCCTGAGGCTCACAGCAGCATGGCTGTATGTGAAAATGTTATTACAAGTGCCCAATGGAGCATTGGACATTGATTTATAGCTTGCATGGGCAAGCACTGTAAGATTGCTAATCGTTGACAACCCCTATGTGATCTGTCATGATCTTGGTCATCTCAGATTGACCTGTTCTTCTTTCACATTTTTTCATGGGAACTGGCTTTACACAGGTGGCATTATTTCTTAAAGGATAAAACATGTGAAATCCCATCATTAATCTCCTTCAGTTATACATAGTCATACTGATGAAACAAAGTGCATGTGCAGACTGTTTCCTCTTTCTCATGATATTCTATTCTCATCATTAAAATATTGCAAGTTTGCTTCATACTCCCACATAATTTGTTACTGTAGGTGCATTTTACCGCAATTCCAAAATAAATTTAGGAAGTATAATTTTAAATAAAACATAAATACATAAGCACATAACTGAGGTTAATATATCAGTACTTCTCTTAGCCCATTAAATTATGCCTCAACATATGTGTTCTGTAATCTGGAGAGTTAATCCAGTATAAAAAAAGGTTGTTTTATTTATTTATTTATTTTTGCATTTCAGATTGAATCAATTCAAATCATTTAACTGAAATTGCATCGCCTTTGTCCATTCAGCAAGTTAACTTTTTGGCCACGCATACCTTTGTCATAGGCAATGATGATCACTATACTGATGTGGAAATCTGATTCTTTGCGCAGAATTCAAATGTTTTACCTAATTTTTTATTTGCATACATTTTGATTGATGAATATGTAAGAGAGAGACAGAGAAAGAGAGGGATGTGTGGCAAACACCTGCTATTTTAATTTAGGTTTTCTTTCATTAAGCATGCCACTGAAGTGGCTGTGAAGGCTTTGTAAATGCCAGGGAAGCTATTGTGAATGTTAAAGATATGGTTTAGAAAATGCTCCAGATAGAACAAACTGGCTGGCCTTACTTTCAGTTTATTTAACATAGTGAAAATCCATCCTTTTTAATTCCATTTGAGCCTGCATTCTTTAACTAAAATAGACGGAATAAGCACAACTGAAGACCTTTGGCCGTGCAAGGGCTAGAATGAAAACTGAGAGTAGTGACTTTGGTGCTAGTATTTTATAAGGAAACTGTAAATAGATGGATGAATGCAGGTATAGAGACAGGTTTTTTTTTTTTTTTTTTTTTGAATAATTCTTTATTATGAACCATTTACATGGGGGCGACAAAAAGGGGACAGGTACTCAAAACACTCCATACATATACAAGCAAATAATTAATAAATAATCTTCAAAATAGTAGTAAACTAAAATTCATGCTTTCTTTAAAATAATGACAGTGCTAGTCCAGTTGTTGTCTCCCAGGTCCTAAGAGTTGCATTAGATGACCCGTTAAGTCTGGCCATAGTTGTTTCCAAAAGAATTATGTCCAGAAGGTAACTTCGCCACACAGCACTGAAATTTATTAAAGGCTCGAGCCAATTTTGAGTATTGTTTTCTTAGCGGCGGTGATGCCTGCAAGAAAGATCCTTTGTGATATGTAATTTAAGTTTAGTGACGAGTCATCTAGCAACAATAACACTTGTGGGGACAAGGGGACTACCATGTTAAACACCTTGTTAAAAACAAATATAACATGTTTCCATAGATTCACAATTTACGGGCATTCCCAAAAAACATGTAGATAGGTTCCCACAGCCCCCAGATGACAAGCCTGACAAGTTGAATCCAAAATAAACTTCATTTGAAACCTTCTGAGTGGGGTCGCATAAGCTCTATGAGCAAATTTAAAATGAATAAGTTGATGAGACAGGTTTTTTGAAGAAGTAAATATATTCTTCCACACAGTGTCCCAATCAGGCATAAGCCCCAACACATGTAAATCCTTCTCCCATTTTAATGTAGACTTTAGACATTTCAAATTAGATAGGGACAATTTGCCATAAAGAAAAGAAACAAATCTAATATTAGAAGGTAGCTCAAAAAACAGATCTGCAAGCTGGTGAGGCAGGGGCATTGTATTCAAAGGTAAACCACCTGCTGTAATTGATGACCGAAGCCTAAGATACAAGAAAAAGGAGGATTTTTCGATTGCGTACTTTCCCTGCAGTTCTTGAAAAGAAAGCAGACCTTGATCATTAAATAGATCACTGATCGTGAAAATCGAAGGGGCAAACACAAAGGGTTGAAAACCTGTAAGCAATAAATTATTCCTCCATAATGGGGAGTAAGTGTGTAATGTAGGGGTACAATGAAGAAACTTATTAAGTATGTCCCATGTTTGCAGCACATTCAAAATAATCACTCCAAAATGGGAGACATAGAATTTGCGTTTTAAATTAGAAAAAGGAAGATCCTGCAAACGAAAAGGACGCACAATCTACTCTTCTAAAGCTTTCCAGGAGACAGGGATGTTCGGGTAGAACCAATTCTTAATAGATAGAATCTATTAATAGAAAGAGGTAAGGAGGTAAGGAAAGGTTTAAAGAATTGCTCCGCTTCGGAAGCATTTTTGAACTCCTCCTTCTCCACTCCCTGGACTACGCGCAAAGTTGCAGGGTATAAAAGAAAGCTGGGAACCCCCCGAGAACGAACTTTGGCCCTGATTGCTCTAAATTCGCTGCGTCTCGTCGCAGTTGCAGAAGAGAAATCTGGGAAACAAAGAATGCGGCTCCCCTGAATCATCAAATCCTTCATTTTTCTCTCCTGCTGCAATACCTGTTGCCTGTTGGCGTATCTCAAGAATCGCACCAGAAAAGGATGGGGTTTCTGCACGTCTCCCACTCTTCGAGAATACACCCGGTGGGCCCTCTCTACCTCCATAAACACACCACCTTCTGCTGGCTGCAATTCTGGAAACCCGCTTCAGAGGCTCTTGCGAAGGTAACCGACTGGGTCATCTTTTTCCAACCCCTCCGGAATGCCCAAAATACGAACATTGTTTAGTCTATTTCGGTCTTCTTGCTCAATCAGCTTGTTCTTTAGAGTTTTGGTTTCCGCTTGCATTTCATTCAGCTGTGATTTCTGGTGTCGGTGTTTCGCTTCCCGCTGCTCGAGGTTTCTTTCTATATGCGGTAGCTGTTCGGAGAGCCGGACAATGGTTTGTTGTACAGGGCCCAAAGCCTCGGATATCTTGGACTGAATCTTATCCGAAATTGAGTCAGCCAAGTCGGCAAGGCGAGCCTCCATTTTCGACTCTATCTTATCAGTAATGGAATTAGCTAGGGCGGCGAGACAATCTTCCCAGCGGTTGGTATCTTCGGCCGCTCGCTTGTTTTGTTTACCCTCAGGAGTCCTAAGTAAGATTCTCGGGAGGGCAGCAAATGATGAGTGGACGTTATGAAGCTTATTTAAAAGTAAATATCAAGCAACGATACAGGTTTTCAGTTAACTACATATAAAATATCACAACAAAAGGCATGGGTGTGGGAGGAGCTGATCAGCAAGCGGCCATGTTCGCCTGGCGGTCACGTGTTCACTGTGAGAAGATTCAGGCTAGCATCTGAGAATCAATCATACCAACAAACTGACATAATTCTGGCATGAAAATGTTTCCAAAAATGTAAAATTAACCATTCGTTCTTGAGCACTGAGTTTTTACATTCCATAGGAGTTCCAGCCATAGTCAGCACTTGCATGGCCAGGATGCAAGGATGTGATTATGGACCACATCACTGTCTTAAAGGTCTTAACTGGATAGGCCATTCAGGAGGCACTGGAATTTTAAATTTATCAAATGTTTTGTGAAAGTGCAGTTTACTGAGAGAGTAAGTGTAATTCTTTAGCATTGCCTTGGAATGCATTCACATTGAATGGAAAATGAAAGCCTATGAATGCTGCTGTCAGACCAAATTTTGTCTGCCTTGGCTTAGTATTTGGAAGACCCAGAATATTGACACCTTCCATGCAGGATCATTGGGTGCATTGTGGATTTTGTGCCAAAATAATCTCTAAATTGTGCAGGGAAATAATCCTCATATTGACTACTGTATTGGGATGGCAGGTATGCCATCCCGTCATGTTACACCTTGGCAGGGCGGCATGCCCCATACCTATACAGTACAGAGAGTTTTCACAGCCAGGCAATATGGAATACAACTGGAGCTGAGTCTGCAACATTTAAATGAACATTTACACACAAGAAAGAATGCTTCCTTGTCAAATTTATTTTACAAAATGTACAACCTCTTCAACATTTGCAACATTTGCGTGTGTAATATATTCTCAATACTGCACACACATACATCCATACATACAGTACATAGAATGCTTCATTATCCCTATGATGACATTTCCCTAGCACCGTATAGAAAAGGCTAGGGGGTGGAGTTCAATAAGTACACATAAAAATGTAACGTATTTTAGCCTCTGAAATGCATATTTCATCTTACAAACCTCTCCAAACATATGTTCGCCAACTAAGTACAATAGGATAATTTCTTCTGCAGTGTTAAACAATAACATATCTTCTTTCTCAACACAATGTTCTAAACAAAACAATTTCATTCATGCGTTTCATTCTACATGTGCTTCTGATACACCCAAAGCACTGCATTCACGCAAATCTTTAAACATATTGTGCAGTCATTAAAAAACATACATTACTTACTGTAAAACAGCTGAAATTATTCTGTAAGATTATTCCCACCATAAATGATTGCCATTTCACACTTCAATATGACACATATGCTTTGAATGACCACATTCTCTTCATATGATGAAAGAGATGAAGATGAAAAACAAGCACGAAACCGTCCAGACCCACGGCGCAACTTGGCAAACTATATTTTTTGGTTGATTTTACACGCTAATATATGGCAGTTGGTTCTCTCAGAATTCTGACTGATAGCCAGGTCAATATTTTCACTGGAGACTTGATACATCCCGCCATGTAACTTCAAAGTCCCAGGCCATTTGTGAATGGTTTCAATGGATTTTGAAAATAGACACTTCATGCTACAATCATGATAATGGCAAGGACTGTGCTGTGAAGTTTAGGTAGCAAACAACAAGGCTGAATCATTTTGACGTGATTTACATAGAAACTATATGGTCAGATCGCCTAGTTTCACTCACTGTGGCCAAGTGGAATCGATAACGTTTCAGAACATATATAACTTTAAAAGATGTAATTCAATCTTCTACTGGGACTTTTGCCGTTTATTGAGGGTGTGACAGAAAATTTTGGTGCCGCTGACTATAATCGAATATTTTTCACATTTACCGTTTGATTGAGCTAGTACCATTCACAGTACATTTTTATGGGTTAGTGCTGTCAGATTGCGTCCTATTAAACGTCCCTCTCAGATCGTTTGTGAGTAAGTGAGTGAGTGAGTGACCACAATTTGCCATGCATAGCCCATGGCGCCAGTTCCTGCACACCGTGGGAAAAACAGGGCCATGTTAGGTTTAGGAAGCATTGGGTAGCAGCATTGGTTTGGAATATAGCATGTTTCCTTCATGTTAGCTAATGTAGTCAATAATGTTTACTGTAACCTGGCGTAATTTTGATATGAGTACTTTTAATGGCAGGCCTAGATTTTACAAGTGTTAATGGCTTATAGTGCTGCTTATGTGTAAGTAACTTGGTATTTTTGTTTTTCTTCAGATTATACACTACTGCAAGTACTGTATACAGGCAAGGAGATAAAATAAGGAAGAATTTTTAAGTTTATTTAAAATTAGCAGACCTGCAAAACCAGCCATTAACTGTTCAGAAAACTAGGATTATAGGCTATGCATGTTCATTACCTATTGTACTGTTCTCATTATGTGGCAACACAATTTAACAGCAAGCCAAACTCCGTCCAATAAATGCATGAGTCAGGGATCATCTTAGCTGTGCATTTAATAATATGCCGTTGTAGATGCATTCATGAATCAAGAGTGAAACTGTAGAAAACACAACAAAATACCTAAGCAATTCAAGGACGTAACATAACATAAGCATTCAATAGTGTTAGAGTTGGTGCATTGACAAGGTAGCTTTAGCTTACTGCTACATACCACATGAATTTTAAATAAACCAAAATGTCTGAATTTTTACTATAAATGTATATTAAATTATAATAATGCATTTGCACTTTACATAAAACATAGTTCTTACAACAGCCTATATTCTATTTTAGCTAATATCAGCTCCACACCAGGCAAGCACGTTATATCTCAGCAATTACAGCATGTATCTTACAAAGTTCACAAAAGCATCCTCACAAATATTACCAAATATGATCAGAATATGAGGTTACATAACACAGAAACTTACAGATGATGATTTCACAAGCTTAAATGAAAGGATGGCAGCAGATAAGATACCTGTCTGCTCCTTGGTCTGCTTGAGGAGAAAATGGCTGCTTTCACATGAGAACTACTTCCTGTACAGACAAGTTACTTCCCGTTCAAACAAACCACCTCTAGGAGGTAAAACACTGCCAAAAGAACTCAAAAGCCTGGGGCAAGACACCTATTGCTGTCAAGGGATGGAGACCTAAGAAGATGGATGGCTTACTTGCGATTAATGATAAATATGCAACCACTTTATAATTAAAAGCTCAGATTTCTTGCCCTCCTATCTGCTGAGAAGGATAGACTTCCAAATGTGTTGAGGCATTACTGACTGCCATTAAAATGAATAAAAATGTTGCCTCTGTGTAAATTCCAAATACAATAGCAGTCAGCTGAAGCAGGAAAGAAGCCTAATATAAACAGGTGTTTTACAAAAGGTGCTTAGTGTTTACTGCACCAAATGCTGTGTGCCTATAATGGGGTGGGGCTTTTAATCTTCTCATTAGTGTCATGTGTGCTGTTTTTATGGCAAGTCTTGTCTGATGTGGTTTGAGAGAAGGACATATTAAAGGACACTGGCAGCAATCATTCAAAAGTGTTCAGTTCAAAAACTGTGAAAGAGGAGCCACAGTGACGGTACAAAGAACTTATATCATTAAAAGCTTGAAGTTTGAGGAGTGAGCTCAGATTAGTTTGGTGTATAGCTCTAAAGGTAATTGGAGGGCCTGTTTGATGTAGTTTATTGGCTTGGAGATTTTTAAAAAGTATTGGATTGCTGGACATGGGAATTCTGCTGATTTGAGATAGTGGCTACTTTAAGCTCCATCTACCTCAGGTCACACTTTTTTTATTTTTCATAGAAATGAATTGGATGTCTTTGACAAATTCAGATATACCATTCCATAAGAACATGGCTGGGCAGAGTAATGGTGCTAAATATCAGGTTGCTAAAAGAACATACTCTACTGTATTATTGCTGGTCAAAGTGCGAATTACGTTACAGTTGCCAAAAATGTATTCTTCACTTCAGAATTGTTATTTCTGTATTTAAATCTTGATATTTCTTTTCCCCCCCGCACATGGTGAGTTGTTCCCCTCAAATTCTGCCACATGATTGTGGTAGGGTGGGCATGGTTTGGCGTCGGCTGTAGAGAGAGTGACAGGAGCGGCTCTCGGACCCAGTGTCACAACTGTACAGCGGAGGTAATCAGCGCCGATAATTGTTAATTGTTTGATTGCGTTGATTGCCTCTAATTGTTTTCAACAGTGAGCCTGGGGTTTTTAAAAGGCCGAGATCGGGAGTCTTGGGAGGGCTGACGACGGAAAAAAGAGAAACGAATGGAGAATTCCGTGTCTGTGTAAATTGTCTAAAAGCTGGTCGGCTAAAATAAACGAGCACAAAGTGCTGAAAGAAACTGTCTGTCTCCCGTGAGTGTGTGTTGGAAGGTAGGAGGGGTGGCACTCATCTTGCCACAGTGGTGGCCCGTATGGGGAGCAGCTAGGAAAAACCTCCAATCACATTCCCACGGAGGAGACAAAAAATAAAAATGGAACACAGCCAGGAGCGTGGCAAAACCGCACAACCTGTGCTAGAGCTGGCAAGGATGCTGGAGGGGATGGCAGCGATGCAGGAGAGGCAGGCGGTGGCACACGCTGAGCAACTGGAAGCTCTGCGTGCCTAGACCTTCGTCCAGACTCAGGCGCAGCTGCAGCTGGCCGCTGCAGGAGAAACCAGCTCCCAAGAGAGACAGACCCGGTCCCAAGTCCAGTTCAATCTGCCAAAGATGAGCTCGGAGGACGACCCTGAGGCATTTTTAGATAGTTTTGAGGTGGCAGCGGGGGCGTGTCGATAGCCAAAGGAGGAGTGGGTCGTCTGCCTCCTGTTCCTCTTAACAGGAGAAGCACAACAAGCGGCACACAGCCTGCCCCCCACAGGGAGAGCTGATTACGCAAATCTAAGAAAGGCGGTCCTGGACCGACTGGGGTATAGCCCGGAGGAACACCGGAGATGGTTCCGGGAGACGACCCTGGCGGGAGAGGACCGGCCCTTCTCGTATGCACAAAGACTGCTGGACATGGCACGATGGTGGCTACGTCCGGACCTCCGGTCAGCAGACGGTGTGCTGGAGCTGGTGGCCCTCGGGAGGTTCATAGACCTCACAGTGGAGACCGCAAACTGGGTGAGGTGCCACCGACCGACCGGATAGGGACCGCCGTCACCCTGGCAGAGGACCACCTGGCGCTCTACCCCCGCAGCCAGTCACAGCAGCAGCACCAGCAGGCAGAAACTGCTCCATGCAGAAGAGCCCCCCCTCCTTCCTTTCCTTCGCCGCTTCCTTCCCCCCTTCCCCGTGCCCAAACCCTCTCGTTTTCCCGCAACAACCCTTTTTTTTCTGTTTCCCCAGGCTCAGTGGCAGGGGGGTCTGACCCGCTGACGGCTCCTCAAACACCCGGACCGGGGTGTTGGCGGTGCGGATAACCGGGTCACCTGCGCCGCGAGTGCCCGCTCATGGAGGTGGGACAGGTGGTTTGTGTTGTCCGCCCGCCCACCTCCGCTCCTGACCCAGACGGAGTGTACTGTATTTCGGTAAGGATTCAAGGGAGTGAACACTAGGCGCTGTTGGACTCCAGGGCTATGAAGACCCTGATTCAACAGAGCCTGGTTTGACTCGAGGCTTTGTTAGAAGAACCGTCGGTGTCTATAAGGTGTGTGCATGGAGATTTACATGAGTACCCTATTGTCTCAGTGGAAATTCATCGTCAAGGAAAAAAGCATAAAATAAAGGCTGCGATTAGCTCCCGTCTTTCACACCCTCTGATTTTAGGCACTGACTGGGTGGGGTTTCGCCAGGCAGCTGGTAAAATAGGGGGGGTGCATTCACGACAGGTAGGGTGGTGTGATGTGTGTGCTGCTGTCAGTGGTGACGCAGGGTCATCCGACACCGCAGAGGGGGAGTCGGCCCCAGTGGAGCCTCCGGTGGAGACTCCGCAGGTATCGGTGTTTCGCCCCATGGAGGATTTCCCACTCGACCAATCTCGTGACGACACCCTACGTTTTGCCTTTGACCGCCATGATGTGCATTGATGGTCAGCGGATGCACCCTGATGCAACGCTCACTCACCCCTATTTTGTAATAATTAGGGACAGGTTATACAGAGTGTGTCATGACACTCAGACTGATGAGGAAATCACCCAATTGCTGGTGCCTAAAAGCTCTTGGGAAATGGTTTTTCCAGACGGCTCATTTTAACCCCATGGCTGGTCATTTAGGATATGAGAGAACACTGAACCGGATAATGGCTTGGGCCGGGCATTTGGGCCGACGTCCGTGCATCGTACCCTGAATGCCAACTAGTAAATTCCCCCGCCATCCCAAAAGCGCCATTGCTCCACCTTCCGTTAATGGAGGTCCATTAGATTATGCTACACGATACCCCGAAGCAGTTCCTTTGCGTACCATTTCGGCAAAAAGTGTGGCGCAGGCATTGTTTCAAATAATCTCCTGAGTCGGAATCCCGAAAGAGATTCTGACTGACCAGGGCACGCAATTTATGTCATGCACACTACGCGAGCTGTACAGGTTATTGGGCATTCAATCTATTAGAACCAGTGTATACCATCCACAAACGGATGGGCTCGTTGAGCGTTTTAATAGAACTTTGAAGTCAATGATCCGGAAGTTTGTTCACGAAGATAGCTGTAATTGGGAAAAGTGGTTATCTCCTCTGTTGTTTGCAGTGCGAGAGGTTCCCCAGGCCTCCACGGGATTTTCTCCCTTTGAACTACTGTTCAGTAAGAAACCCCGGGGCATATTGGACCTAGTTAAAGAAAACTGGGAGGAGGGTCCGAGTCCCAGTAAAAATGAATTACAGTACATGATGGACCTGCGAGCAAAACTCCGTACACTGGGTAGGTTGTCATGGGAGAATTTGCTCGAGGCACAGACACGTCAGCAGCAGCACTACGACAGAGGAACTAAACTACGACAATTTTCACCGGGAGATAAAGTTCTTGTGTTACTCCCTACCTCTATTTCTAAATTACTCGCCAAGTGGCAAGGGCCCTATGTGGTCACACGACGAGTTGGGGAGGTTGACTATGAGGTAGAGCGTACTGATAGAGAGGTGGCAAAAGAGATTTATCACCTAAATCTCCATGAAAGCTTGGAAGGAGGTGCTGGGTGTCTCTCTGCTTACGGTGGATAAGGAGAGAGATGAGCTGGGGCCGGAGGTACCAAATTCATCCAATCAAATCTCACCACTTGCAGTTGACCATCTCTCACCGAATCAGAGAGCAGACCTTGCTTTATTGCAAAAGCGTTTTGCTGATGTGTTTTTCCCCCTACCAGGGCGCACGCACCTCATACACCACCACATTGAAACGTCCCCGGGGATGACGGTGCGAACCCGCCCCTATAGGTTGCCGGAACACAAAAAGAAATTGGTTCAGGCAGAGATAAAGGCAATGCTAAAGCTTGGGGTAATAGAGGAATCCCACAGTCCCTGGAATAGCCCCATTGTGCTGGTAGGTAAGCCAGATGGGTCTATTCGCTTCTGTGTGGATTATAGAAAAGTAAATGAAGTGTCACGGTTTGATGCTTATCCATGCCTCGAGTCGACGAGCTCTTGGATCGGCTTGGCACGGCTCGTTTTTTTTCGACACTGGATTTAACCAAGGGTTACTGGCAGATTCCCTTATCTGCCAAATCTAAGGAAAAAACGGCTTTCTCCGCTCCGGACGGTTTGTACCAATTTAGAACACTTCCGTTTGGGTTATTCGGAGCCCCTGCCACCTTCCAGCGCCTGATGGATCGGGTATTGCGCCCGCATGCCGAATATGCTGCTGCCTATCTGGATGACGTGATCATCCATAGCAGCAGTTGGGAGCAGCATTTGCGCCATGTGGGGGCGGTACTCAAATCTTTAAGGCAGGTGGGGCTCACGGCTAACCCAAAGATTAGATTAGATTAGATTCAACTTTATTGTCATTGCACAGAGTACACATACTGAGACAACGAAATGCAGTTAGCATCTAACCAGAAGTGCAAAAGAAGCAGTAAAGTGCAGTAAGGTGTATGTACATAAGTGAATAAATATGAATACAATATGATAAATATGAGTACAATACAATGTGGTATAAACAGTATGAACAGTATAGACAGTGGATCGGTATAAATATCATAAATATATTATTAGCAAGGTGCGGCAGTGCAAGGTTCAGTCATTGGAGTAAGTTGAGTGGGGGGGGGCTGGGGGGTCCAGGTGGGGGTATCCGGGGTGGGGGGGGCTGTCACCGTGGTGCAGAGTTCAGCAAGGTGACAGTTGAGGGGAAAAAGCTGTTCCTGAACCTGCTGGTCCTAGAACGGAGGCTCCTGTAGCGTCTCCCAGAGGGAAGGAGGGCAAACAGTCTGTGGCTGGGGTGAGAAGTGTCCCTGGCGATGTTGCGTGCCTTCCGCAGACACCGCTTCTGCTGGACAGTCTGAATTGCTGGGAGTGGAGTGCCGGTGATGCGTTGGGCGGTTTTCACCACCCTCTGAAGTGCTTTCCGGTCCGAGGCAAAACAGCTGCCATAACAAACTGTGATGCAGTTGGTGAGGATGCTTTCAATTGTGCAGCGGTAGAAGTTCACCAGAATCTGAGGAGACAGATGGGCTTTCCTCAGTCTCCTCAGGAAGAAGAGTCACTGGTGAGCCTTCTTGACCAGGGTCGAAGTGTTGAGGGCCCAGGAGAGGTCCTCGGAGATGTGGACGCCCAGAAACTTGAAGCTGGTGACACCCTCAACCTCCGTTCCGTCGATGCAGATAGGGGTGTGCGTGCCTCCTTTGGTCTTTCTGAAGTCCACAATGAGCTCCTTGGTCTTCTTGGTGTTGAGGGCCAGGTTGTTGTCGGCGCACCACGCCGCCAGGTGCTGGACCTCCTCCCTGTAGGCTGTCTCATCGTTGTTATTTATGAGACCAACCACCGTTGTGTCGTCTGCAAACTTGATAATGGTATTGGAGCCATGTACAGGAGTGCAGTCATGGGTGAAGAGGGAGTATAGGAGAGGACTTAGCACACAGCCTTGTGGGACGCCGGTGCTCAGGATGAGGTTTGAGGAGGTGAGGTTGTCTAACCTAACATACTGAGGTCTGTTGGTTAGGAAGTCTAATATCCAGTTGCAGAGGGAGGGGTTGATACCAAGGTCACCAAGTTTGGTGATCAGTTTGGAGGGGATGATGGTGTTGAATGCTGAACTAAAGTCAATGAACAGCATTCTTACATAGGTGTTGTTGTTGTCCAAGTGGGAGAGGGCGGAGTGTAGCGCTGTGGAGATGGCGTCCTCCGTACTCCTGTTCTGACGGTAGGCGAATTGGAAGGGGTCCAGTGTGGGTGGTAGGCAGGATTTGAGATGAGCCAGGACCAGCCTCTCGAAGCACTTCATGATGGTGGAGGTGAGTGCAACAGGACGGAAGTCATTTAGGCTCGCTGCAGAGAAGTGTTTTGGCACCGGCACGATGGAGGTGGATTTGAAGCACGTGGGGACAGCTGCTTGGGCCAGTGACAGGTTGAAGATGTCAGTCAGGACCTCAGTCAGCTGCCCAGCGCAGGCCCTAAGCACGCGCCCGGGGATGCCATCAGGGCCAGCAGCCCTGCGTGTATTGATCCTGCTCAGTGCTGCACACACGTCGGTGGGGGCGAGTGTAAGGGGCTGGTGGTCTGCAGGGAGTACAGCCTTGATAGCCACCTCCTGGTTGTCCCTGTCAAAGCGAGCGTAGAAGTTATTAAGCTCGTCAGGGAGGGAGGTGTCGCTAGTTGGGGGGGAGGTGTAGGTGGATTTGTAGTCCGTGATTGCCTAGATGCCCTGCCACATGCGTCGGGGGTCGGAGTTGTAGGTGAAGTGCTCCTCAATCCTTAGCTTGTGGCTGTGCTTGGCCCTCTTGATGCCCCTTTTCAGGTTAGCCCTGGCTGAACTGTAGGCCTGCGCATCACCTGATCTGAAAGCAGCGTTGCGTGCCTTCAGCAGTAGGCGGACCTCTCTGTTCATCCACGGCTTCTGATTGGGGAATGTTGTAATCTGTTTGTGGGTGGTAACACTGTTGATGATAGTGTTGATATAGTCCAAAACAGAGGAGGCATAGGCATCAATGTCTGTGTGGGAATCCAGGGTGGCCTGAGTGGCAAACATACTCCAGTCTGTGTGTTGAAACCGGTGCTGTAGGACAGAGTCTGCTCCCTCTGGCTATACTTTAACTGTTCTAACTGACGGTTTCACACGTTTGATGAGTGGTGTGTATTTAGGGAGTAGGAACAATGAGAGGTGATCAGACTGTCCCAGGTGAGGGAGGGGAATGGCTTTGTATGCCTCAGCCATGTTAGTGTAAACATAGTCTAAGGTCTTGTCCCCTCTTGTAGGGCAGGAGACATGCTGATGGAATTTGGGGAGTACAGTCTTTAGGTTGGAGTGGTTGAAATCTCCCGCAATAATAAAGGCTGCCTCCGGGTGTGTAGTCTGTTGTTTGCTAATGGCGGCCTGCAGTTCTTTCATAGCAAGCTTAGCATTAGCGTCCGGGGGCATGTATGCTGCAGTCACAACAGCAGATGTAAACTCTCTGGGCAGATAAAAAGGTCTGCACTTAACCATGAGATGTTCTAGGTTAGCAGAGCAGTGACTCTCGATAATGGCATTGTCTGTGCACCAAGCTTTGTTGACATAAATGCACAATCCCCCACCTCTGGTTTTACTGGAGTCATCAGCTGTTCTGTCCGCCCGGAGGATGTAGCGCCCAGGTAGCTCAATGGCGCTATCGGGAACGCCGCTGTTAAGCCAAGTTTCTGTAAAAATCATGACGTTGCAGTCCATAATTCTTTTATGAGTGGTGATCCGCAGTCGCAGTTCATCCATCTTGTTCGCCAGTGACCGTACATTGGCGAGGAAAATGCTGGGTAGAGATAGCCGATGAGGAGATAGCCTTAGCTTGGCTCTTAGCCTTCCTCTTGTCCCCCGCTTTTGTTTGCGGTCTTGACGCCGCCTGCGAGTACTTCCGGCCGGTGGAGCCGGGTTGGTAGCCTCCGGTGTCCAGACGGTCTCAGTGTAGAGCCGGAGATCGCTGATAAAGTTGTCCAAGTTGAATAATCCTATATCCAAAAGTTCTTATCGGGTGTACGATACGTATGCAAAACTGTTCTGAGTGAACAGACTTAAAACGACTAAGTAGATAACCGCTAATTTGCGAAAACTGGAGAGACGCTGAGCCTCGCGTTGTGCACGCGCCGCCATCTTAGTCTATGGTCAGCTACGAAAATGTCAGGATGAACCGTCTGTAATAGCCGGTGCTATTGTGTGCTATTGGCCGAGCGGAGGTACGGTATTTGGGGTACCACTTGGGAAGTGGACAGGTGCGGCCTCTAGTGGACAAGATCGCCGCGATTGACCTAAGTCAAAAAAAGAGGTAAGGAGGTTCTTGGGGCTGGCCGGCTATTACAGACGGTTCATCCTGACATTTTCGGAGCTGACCAGTCCCCTAACTGACTTAACCCAAAAAGGTGCCTCAGATCCGGTCCAGTGGACGGAACCGTGCCAGCGGGCGTTTGAGAGGGTAAAAGAAGCTCTCTGTGGGGAGCCGCTCTTGTTCACACCTAACTTCTCTCTCCCTTTTGTTTTGCAGACCGATGCGTCGGACAGAGGGCTGGGGGCCGTTTTGACCCAGCAGGTGGAGGAAGTCGACCGCCCCGTGCTGTACATTAGCCGAAAACTGTTGCAACGGGAGGCGAAGTACAGCACGGTGGAGAAAGAGTGCCTCGCCATTCGGTGGGCGGTCGGGGCTCTCCATTATTACCTTCTGGGTCGCCCATTCACCCTCTGTTCGGACCATGCCCCCCTCCAATGGCTCCACCGCATGAAGGATACCAATGCCCGGATCACTCGGTGGTATCTGGCTTTACAGCCTTTTAACTTCAAGGTGGTCCATAGACCAGGTGCACGGATGGTGGTGGCTGACTTCCTCTCTCGCTGTATGAGAGGCCAAAAGGCCAAAAGTTTACATACACCTAGGCTAAAGATATTCAAACTCAGTTTTTCACAACTCTGCACATTTTATATCACCATACATTTATTTTGCAAGTCAATTAGGGCATCTACTTTGTTCACATCAGAGTTAATTTTAAAACAATTGATTACAGACAGATTTAATTCACTATATCATTATATTACATCTATTTGGAAGACACTTTTATCCTAAGTGACGTACAAAAAGTGCATTTCATGGTCATGGACAACGACAAAACACAGGTTCAATAAGATACAATACTTATTTTGTACAGCTATTTCTAGCCAAGAACACAGTTTAGTTCACACAGTGAACACTATTCTGACCTAACCTCTGCAAAGCTAACTAGGCAGAAGAATAAGCTACAGTATTAGGACAAATACAAATTACCAACAAGTGCTGGGATGGGGGAACATGTAATGAGTGTCATGAAGGGGGGGAGGGGGGTGGATTTAGAATGAAATATACAGAGTGGTGGTAGTTAGTCCAGGTATAGTCTGAAGAGATGAGTCTTCAGACCACGGTGGAAGATTGGTAGTGAAGGAGAGGGACAGGGAGTTCGTTCCACCACTGGGGAGTTAGGGTGGAGAAGCTCTGTGATCCCTTTGCTCGGGTGGGAGGGGGTAAAAGGTGCCCTGCTGCTGCAGAGCGGAGTGGTCAAGCAGGCGTATAGGATCGAATCATGTCCTGCAAGTAGATAGGGGCTGTCCTGTTGACTGCAGTGTAGGCGAGGGTCAGGGCTTTGAACCGGATCCTGGCAGCGACCAGTAGCCAGTGGAGTGATCGCAGCAGAGGAGTGACGTGGGAGAATTTGGGAAGGTTGTAGATGTCGGGCAGCGGCATTTTGAATCATCTATAGTGGCTGTATGGCACAAACTGGCAGGCAGGTGAGAGGCAGTCACTGTGGTGCCATCAACCGTGATTGAGAGCTCACGTAGTAAGGAGGTCTTGTATGGGAAGAGCAGCTCAGTTTTGTTGAGGTTGAGCTTCAGGTGGTAGCTGGCCATTCAGGTGGAGATGTCAGCCAGGAAGGAAGATATCTTATCATCGACCTGTGAGGCCGAGGGGGGAAAGAAAAGAAGAGTTGCGTGTCATCTGCATAACAATGGTAGGAGAAGCCATGTGAATTAATAACTGAACCAAGAGATTTGGTGTATATGGAGAACAGCAGAGGACCCAGTACAGATCCCTGCGGTACTCCCGTAACAAGGGGATGAGAAGCAGACGCAGACCCCATCCAGGTGACCTGGTAGGACCTATCTGCAAGATAGGAAGCGAACCAAGACAGGGCAGTCTCAGCAATGCTCATCTCAGCCAAGGTGGAGAGGAGTATTTTGTGGTTGACTGTGTCGAATGATTCAGACAGATCAAGAAGGATCAGGACAGAGGAGAGGCGTGAGGTTCTTGCAGTGGCAAGTGCCTCCGTCACAGCAAGGAGAGCAGTCTCTGTTGAGTTCCTGGATCAGAAGCCAGACTGGTGAGGGTCTAGCAGGTTGTTCTGATGGAGAAAAGAGGTTAGTTGTTTAAGCACTGCTCGCTCAAGGGTTTTGGACAGAAAGGGTAGAAGCGATACAGGTCGATAATTCATTACATCAGAGGGGTCTGAGGTGGGTTTCTTTAGGAGTGGGGTAACGCGAGCCATCTTAAAATCAGAGGGAACATGACCAGAGGCAAGAGAGGAGTTAACAATGGAGAACAGATAGGGAAGGATCTCGCTGGAAATGGATTGGAGGACTGTAGATGGGATGGGGTCCAGTGGACAGGTGGTTGCACGATGAGAAGTGATGAGTTGTAGTACATCAGAGTCCTCCAGCATCTCAAAGGAGGTCAGTGTGGCTGTGGGTTTGTCCCCGGGGTCTGGGGGGCTCACTGGATGGGCAAAGGTGTTCTGGATTGTAGCCACCTTTCCTTCAAAGGCGGCCAGAAAGTCATCTGCGGAAAGGGAAGAGGGAGATGGAGGAGGAAATGGGGGTGGAGGAGGAATGAGGAGGGAAGAGAAGGTAGAGAATAATTAGCGTGGGTTAGAGATACATGCACTGATCTTAGGTTGGAAAAATTAGACTTTAGCTGAAGTGAGGGCAGATGTGAAAGTCACCAGCAGGGTATGTAGTCAGGTCATCAGAGGATCAGTATTTCCTCCACTCCCTCTCTGCAGCCTGCAGTGATGTTCTGCTGGAGCGTAGTTACTCAGTCAGCCATGGGAAGGGGGGTGAAGAGCGTGCTGGTTTAGAGACAAGAGGACAAAGTGAGTCGAGGGACTGGGAGTGGCAGGAGTTGAAGGTGGAGATAGCAAGATCAACTGGCTGGTTAGAGAAAGAAGTGGTCTGAGACATGGAGGGGTGTCACCGTGAGTTGGGGAATGGAGCAGCTTCTGGTGAATACAAGGTCTAGTTGGTTACCAACCTTGTCTGTAGGGGGAGAAGAAGACTGGGACAAGGCAAAAGACTGGTGGACTGAGGCAACCCTGGACAGTTGGGAGGTCTCTGGTGGGAGGTTGAAGTCTCCCAGTAGAATAGCAGGAGTGTCATCCTCAGGGAGGGAGCTCAGGAGAGTGTCCAGCTTGTCCAGGAAAGACATTACATTACATTACAGGCATTTGGCAGACGCTCTTATCCAGAGCGACGTACAACAAAGTGTATAACCATAACCAGGAACAAGTATGACGAAACCCCTAGAGAGAAGTACCAGTCCAAGTGCAGGGAACAACCGCATAGTTCAACTTGGACCCTGAAGGTTAAACTGATTAACACTCAACAACGCAGTCTATGGAAAAAATACAAGCAGTAGTTAAGACAGTTAATGCACCTAAGTCACCTACGAAACAGCTGCCTAGTTACAACCCTAAGCTTACAGTCATTTACAGGGGGGTAGGGAGGGATGGGGAGAGGTGCAGCCTGAAGAGGTGAGTCTTCAGTCGTCGTTTGAAATGGGTCAGTGTCTCAGCTGTTCTGACCTCCACAGGGAGGTCATTCCACCGTCGTGGGGCCAGAACAGACAGGAGACGTGTTCTCGAAGTTCAGGTGCGAAGAGGGGGAGGTGCTAGGCGTCCTGAGGTAGCAGAACGGAGGGATCTAAGAGCCGAATGGACCTGGAGGACGGTACAGAACAATAATGTGAAATTTTGAGGGATGAGTTACAGTAATTGCATGGAATTCAAAGGAGGAGGGAATAGGGTTAGGACTGGGGAGGACACAGAACTTCCAGGACAAGGAAATGAGCAAACCGGTACCCCCGCCTTGGCCAGAGGCCCTGGGGGTGTGCGAACAAGGAGTATCCCGCAGACAGTGCAGCTGGGGTGGCGGTGTTGTCGGGAGTTAACCAGGTTTCTGTGAGAGCCAGGAAGTCAAGAATCTTCATCTTGGCAAAGATAGTAATGAAGTCAGCTTTCTGGACAGCTGACTGGCAGTTCCATAGTCCACCTGTGACAGTGAATTCCTGAGGTGTGGACAAGGGTGGGTAGATCAGGTTAGATAAGTTGCACCTACGGTGGACGGTCCATCTGGGGCGAGGCAGCGCACACAAGGGAATTGGGGTTAGAAACATGACAAACTGACGACGAGGCAGCCTCCGCTGGAGCTATAAATATGGGGTGGCAATTACGTAATTGCATTGCCCATATTAGGGCAGATAAGCACCAGGTGAAGCTACTCGAAATTAGCTAAACAATACTGGGCAATTTAACACCAACACCCATACACAGTTTCACTAACACGTAATTATGTTCTTTAGTTTAACTAACAACAGAGAGTCAATTAGGGAGATTCTGAGCTAACGTACAACTATGTTCGCTAACTAGCAACAGCAGAAACAAATCAAGTAAAGATATGCTTATCTGAAACGCGGAGTAGAGTAGAAGCGACGACACAATCAGATGCACACTAAATGAACCACAGATGAACAGCACTTAAATAGCACCAGGTGAAGCTACTCGAAATTAGGTAAACAATACCGGGCAATTTAACGCCAACACCCACACACAGTTTCACTAAAGCGTAATTATCTTCTTTCGTTTAACTAACAACAGGGGGGCGACATAGCTCAGGAGGTAAGACCGATTGTCTGGCAGTCGGAGGGTTGCCGGTTCAAACCCCGCCCTGGGAGTGTCTAAGTGTCCTTGAGCAAGACACCTAACCCCTAACTGCTCTGGCGAATGAGAGGCATCAATTGTAAAGCGCTTTGGATAAAAGCGCTATATAAATGCAGTCCATTTAACAGAGAGTCAATTAGGGAGATTCTGAGCTAACGCACAACTATGTTTGCTAACTAGCAACAGCTGAGACAAATTAAAGAGAGATTATCTAAATTAACACACAACTATGTTCTCTAACTAGCAACAGCAGAAACAAATCAAGTAAAGATACTCTTATCTGAAATGCGGAGTAGAGCAGAAGCGACGACACAATCAGATGCACACTAAATGAATCACAGATGAACACCACTTAAATAGCACCAGGTGAAGCTACTCGAAATTAGCTAAGCAATACCAGGCAATTTAACACCAACAAGTAATTATGTTCTGTAGTTTAAGTAACAACAGAGAGTCAATTAGGGAGATTCTGAGCTAACGCACAACTATGTTCGCTAACTAGCAACAGCTAAGACAAATTACATATCAGAATTCCATTTGGTCAAAAGTTTACATACACCAAGTTGACTGTCTCTTTAAACAGTCTGGTTTCCAGAAATTGATGTAATGACTTTTTAGAAGCTTCTGATTGGCCAATTGTCATAATTAGGAGTTAATTGGCTGTATTTAAGGGCCTACCTTTAGAGCCGTGGTTCTCAACTGGTGGATCGCGACCCGGGGCCATTTTGAGTGGGTCGCAGATGTGTGCGTGGAAAAAAAAAGAAAAATTGAGGGGAAAAGTCTACAGAATTTCTGGTGCTGCGCTTTTATTTTGAAGGACATACGTTTCCCATGACGCAGTGTGCCTGCAGTAGCATTTGCTGCCAGCGTTGTCATGACAGTAACGTGCTCATTCGAGCATTTGTAAACATGGAAAAATGCAAATACGACACCGACTACATTAAATATGGGTTTTCTTACATTGAGGGGGACCAAAACCTCAGTGTGTTGTGTGCAGCGAAGTGCTGGCACATGAAAGCATGAAGCCATCAAAAATGAAGCACCATTTAGAAATGAAACACTCTGCTTATAAAGACAAACCTGTTGAGTAGCCTACTTTCAATGACGACTCCAGGAGCTGAGGGCATCGCAAAAGTCCCTAACGTCTTCATGTTCGAAGCAAGAGCAGGTCTGTTATGTCTGCCTTATGGTGAAGGGTTCAAGTAAAGTGCTACTGAATATTCTTCATAATACAATGCTGTTCAGTATGTATCCCCTGATAGGGTCTCTATCTCTGCTACAGTTAAATTTAGATTCTTGAAACTTGATGAGCTTCACCAGTTTAAACTTGTTTAAAAAGCATATATGCCTGTAATTCAAGATGAGTCTACCTTTTTATTTCATTGGGTTTTTAGCCCTAGTTGCACTTTTGGTGCCTTTTTTTTGTTTATTTCATGTTTTTAACAGTGCATGAAGGTATTGTGTATTACTGCACTATTTTTTTGTGAAGTAAATTTGAGTGGTTCAAAAATTTCAGAAATTTGGGTCACAACTTAATGACTAAGGAAAAATATGGGTCCGGAGGCTAGACCAGTTGAGAACCACTGCTTTAGAGCCACTGCCTTTTTGCCCTTGATACCATGGGAAAATCCAAGCAACTCTGTCAAGACCTCAGAGAAAAAAATATGTGGACCTCTACAAGTCTGGTTCCTCCTTAGGAGCAATTTCCAAACACCTGAAAGTACCACGAGCATCTGTGCAAACAATTGTATGCAAATATAAAACCAGACCAAACAGACACTGCATCTTTCAGGAAAGAGGCTCCGAGGGCTGAACGAACTTTGGTCTGGAAGGTTCAACTGAACCCCAAGACAACAACAAAGGAACTGGTGAAGTTGTTGGAGGCATCAAGTACCAAAGTACATCCACCATTAAGAGAATCCTACATCGCCATGGTCTGAAAGGCTGTCGCACAAGGAAGAAGCCCCTACTCCAAGACTGGCATAAAAAAAGCCAGAATGAAGTTTGCAGGTGATCACCAGGACAAAGACCTAGCATTTGGAGGAGTGTTCTCTGGTCAGTAACCTAACCGACTAGTAGGCTCAGTAGGTTGCAATCAGATTATTCGATAGCTAGCACTGGTACAGTAAAGTTCAGTCACAGAGTTCTGAGTGACAGACTGACAGTTCCACTTGTCTGACAAACGTACGCAGACTACGCACTACGCAGAGTCGTGTCGACGAGTCCGAAAATTTCTCGTTCAGTAACTTTAGTGTCAGTGAACTGTCTGAAACGATGGATATCTGCGGATTTTTAAAGAAATTATCGAGGCAGATTGTTAAGGAGGAGATTCAGGAGAATAACAATGAGATTGAGAATGTAACTAACGTTACAGCGAATGTTGAGAGCCAGTCAGCAGCTCAGCCAGAGAGTGCAGAGCAGCTAGCTTCAGGTTTATGTAGGGCAGCACAGGGTTGATGATATATGGCTATACATGCAGCTAATTGTGATTAACTAAAATTAGGCTATTAGCGAGCTAAAATCAGATTTAGAAGTGTAACGTCAACAAAATTATTATTTGTGATGCCAGCTCAGTAACTAACTGCTAACAACGTTAGCTAGCTAGCATAACTGGCTGGCTAAGCCAGTTAACCTTGTTAGCTATGTATTCTTTTTAGCTTGCCTGCCCAGTGCCTCGCCAGTTTACATGCTAGTATGAAAGATTTTTTTAAAAACCATTACATACCATTACTCACAGCTGTGTAGAAGGGAGCCACACTGGGACCCAGAAAAGGCTGGCATTTGAACGAGCCGGCACGCTGGGACTCCTATACCTCAAAGAACCGAGAGCCGTGTGGTAAAACAATAAGTTACTCGGACTTCCTATGGATGAGCAGGCCATTTGGCTCTCTGGAATGTTGCCATCTGGACACAACTAAGATAAGGGGAACTGGTCTCTTTGTCTATGGTTGTGGGGGTGTGTGTGTTGGGGCCATTAAGAGTAAAAAGATCATCAGGCCTCTGGCAAAATGGTGGGGCAACTACGCTTGACAGTACCACAATGCCCTTATGTGGGCCCCTCTGTCATTACACTTTTTATTTCTTTTCTGGATCTGGACTCTAAACCATCTGTTTATCATATTTACAAACCCCGGAAAACCTTACATGCACATGTTTTCATTATATTACTGTATTTTGCCTTATGTAATAATAACATGGATTGCATGTAAAATGGTTCAACAAAAGGGTATTTTCATGACAACTGCACCATAATATTACATCCCCCTTGACATGTTTGGTATGGACGTATTCAGGGAAATTCAATAAATGGAATGAAATATGTTTCATATCAAATAGAATTTGATAAAACATAGTTTCAGAAACTCAGGAAAAAAATATCACAATGGAATGTCCTCTCTGGTAATCATCTCCTTTTCCCAATTTCCCCACTAATTGGGCGTTATACGCCGGTTCTTGTCAAATTCGCCTTAAGGAGCCCGATAGATCCTGTCCTGGGCTCATAACTATCTATGCACAAAGGAAGGCATGTATTATGGTGGTCAGCCTCCTACCCTCTGGGTGCTTCACCGAACTGAGATTTAACAATAGTGCTAAACCCGGGAGCATATATTGAGGAATGATGGCACAAGATAGAGTCGAGTGTAACCACTCCAAGTTCCACGTATAGTTAAAACCAAATTTTAAATTATAATTTAATTTGGAGTCAGATTATTACGAGAGTAAAACCTAGTAACTGTTACGCTTACTTGCTGTGGTCATGGATATATTTGATGTGTTATTCCACGCATTTGTGAGTATTCTGATGCTCCCATTGGAATATTGACAGTCCGGCGACAAGTCAGATATATCTCTGATGACAACATAGCCCCGTTTACGAACGGAGAGTAACAAGAATGTTACTGGTCCGTTTCAGGCCAGTTTTAAGCGGGATATGAAGCAACGCCTTCATATCTGACCCGTGGCAACGGAACCAGTGCATTCTTAATTATAATTGTGCCCTGTTCTTACGAACAGAGGAAAAATAACTAACATCTCCGGTTTTGAATCACACCAGCCAAGGGAAAACACGCAGTGCCTTCCCCTCCAGTTACAAACCCTCATTGGTCTAGCTGTGAGGTGTTTACAGCTGCATAGGATAAGCAGCTAGGTAGTTAGCTAGCTCTATTTATGGCTAGTATTTTGTTTATTAATTTAGTTACCAGAATATGTATAAGATATACTGTAACAAAGTGTGTTTGTATAGCCAATTATATTGAATCACGTAGCTATTTACTCTGTTAGTCTGTTTCTCTACTGTAACATAACCAGTTACATTAATTATGTAACTACATCTAGCTGTCTTCATTCTGCTTTGCAATATAGCCACATACATGCATATTACATTCATTCAACATTATATCCCTATACTAGCCAGATTAGTATAGCACTGTCACTATTATGTTTTGTAATCTACAGTAATGTTTGTATGTGTAGTAATATAATAAATGGGCCCCAAAAACCTTTGCGCGCCCCTTGTGGCTAAGCCCCTGATGTCTTAACCTAGAAACGCCCCTGGTGCAGAGTATTGGCAATTTTGAACAGTAAAGCCTGAGGCAATATACTGACAGATTTTGCAATTTCATAAAACATGCTTAATTTCCAACATGTATGGTGTACAGCACGGTGGTGCAGTGGAGCCAACTGGACACTAAATTGCCCATAGGTATGAGTGTGTAAGTGAATGGGGTGTGTGCTCTGCGATAGATTGAGGGTCTGTCCAGGGTGTATTCCTGCCTCTCGCCCAATGCATGCTGGGATAGGCTCCAGCACCCCCTGTGACGCTGCTCAGGATAAGCGGGTATAGATAATGGACGGATGGATAAATGGAATTTCCAACATGCCTATGTGTCCTATTTGGGACCACATATCTTGTATCACTCTTTCAGTAGAACTTGTCCAGAAACTGTCGGCACATAGCATACACTATTTAAATTAGTGTGATTAATTGAAAGATCCTACATTAGAGTGTATATTAGTGGAGTGTAGAGTGTATCTTGCTATGATCTCTTGAGGATATGAGTCAAATTTTCAACTCCAGGTCATATAATTACTGCATCATTACATCACAGTCATCATAATACTTGA
Source organism: Anguilla anguilla (assembly GCF_013347855.1). Classification (NCBI taxonomy): domain Eukaryota; kingdom Metazoa; phylum Chordata; class Actinopteri; order Anguilliformes; family Anguillidae; genus Anguilla; species Anguilla anguilla. The sequence continues at coordinate 36,898,457 of NC_049209.1, forward strand.
CCAATAGCTCTTAGTGTCTGCTAAGAAGTATATATATATATATATACAATTTTTTTTAAAACATAAACACACAAATTAAAGGAAAAACCTGAATAAACGAGTCCAAAAACATAACGAGTACAGATGCATAAAATGTATAAAAATGCTGAGCAGGCCCAGTTGACCTCAATTTTGGACCAAGATAACACGAAAAAAAATGATTTGTAAGTGACTCTGAAAGAGCGTTCGTTATTGAGGCACAGATGGCTGGAGCTACAGTCACAAAGACTGCTCAACTAGGTAGTGTTTCAATAGGAGAAGTTACTAAAGTGACATCTGCATTTAGATCTATAGAAAAGACATGAGTAAATAGAGCCGTAAATTGTGGTTGAAAGTGCACATTTGATGACCGTGATGCTTGTGCATATACACTGTAAAAAAATGTCTGTAGATTTTACGGTGAAAAACTGTCAAACAATGAGAGTAAAAGACCGTAAACTCTAAATAGGTTGAATACAGTTTCTGTAACAGTGAAACATCGTGAATATACATCAGCCAAAACAATAATTTTTGCATCTCTTTTCTGGAAAAAATACATTACTCCACTATTAAATACTCTTGCACTGTGTTTATAACGGAAATATGCCGTAATATATAACAGCTAACACTGTAATTTTTGCATATTTTTTGTAAAAAATACATTTTGTCACTGCTAAATGTACTAACCATTGTGTTGATAATGGAAATATGCCGTAATATATGTAACAGCCAACACTTACATTTTTGCATTTCTTTTCTGTGAAAAATACATTATGTCACTGTTAAATATACAAACCATTATGTTGATGACAGAAATATGCCGTAATATACAGTATTCTGATTGTGTCGTCGCTTCTGCCGTACCCCGCGATTCAGATAAGCATATCTTCACTTGATTTGTTTCTGCTGTTGCTAGTTAGCAAACATAGTTGTGCGTTAGCTCAGAATCTCTCTAGTTGACTCTCTGTTGTTAGTTAAATGCGTTAGTAAAACTGTGTGTGGGGGTTTGGTGTTGGTGTTAAATTGCCCGGTATTGTTGAGCTAATTTCGAGTAGCTTCACCTGGTGCTATTTAAGTGGTGTTCATCTGTGGTTCATTTAGTGTGCATCTGATTGTGTCGTCGCTTCTGCCGTACCCCGCGATTCAGATAAGCGTATCTTCACTGGATTTGTTTCTGCTGTTGCTAGTTAGAGAACATAGTTGTGTGTAATTTAGATAATCTTTCTTGAACTTGTCTCAACTGTTGCTAGTCAGCAAACATAGTTGTGCGTTAGCTCAGAATCTCTGTAGTTGACTCTCTGTTGTTAGTTAAACGCGTTAGTAAAACTGTGTGTGGGGGTTGGTGTTGGTGTTAAATTTCCTGGTATTGTTGAGCTAATTTCGAGTAGCTTCACTTGGTGCTTATCTGCCCTAATGAAGGTAATGCAAGCACGTAATTGCCACCCGGTATTTATAGCTCCAGCGGAGGCAGCCTCGTCGTCAGTTTATCATGTTTATAAACCCCATTCCCTTGTGCGCGCTGCCTCGCCCCAAATGGTCTACTCACCGCGGGCGCAATTTATCTAACCTGATCTACCCACCCTTATCCACACCTCAGGAATTCACTGTCACAGGTGGACTATGGAACTGCCAGTCAGCTGTCCAGAAAGCTGACTTCATTACTGCCTTTGTCAAGACGAAGTCTCTTGACTTCCTGGCTCTCACAGAAACTTGGATCACTCCCGATAACACCGCCACCCCAGCTGCACTGTCTGCGGGATACTCCTTCTCGCACACCCCCAGGGCCTCTGGCCGAGGCGGGGGTACCGGTTTGCTCATTTCCTTGTCCTGGAAGTTCTGTGTCCTCCCCAGTCCTAATCCTACTTCCTCCTCCTTTGAATCTCATGCAATTAGTGTAACTCAGCCCTCAAAATTTCACATTATAGTTCTGTACCGTCCTCCAGGTCCACTAGGCTCTTTCCTGGACAAGCTGGACACTCTCCTAAGCTCCCTCGCTGAGGATGGCGCTCCTGCTATTCTACTGGGAGACTTCAACCTCCCACCAGAGACCTCCCAACTGTCCAGGGTTGCCTCACTCCTCCAGTCTTTCGCCCTATCCCTGTCCTCTTCCCGCCCCACACACAAGGCTGGTAACCAACTAGACCTTGTATTCACCAGAAGCTGCTCCATTCCCCAACTTACAGTGACTCCCCTCCATGTCTCAGACCACTTCCTTCTTTCTTTCTCCCTCTCCTATTTACTCCCCCTCAATTCATCCAACAGCTCACCCACAGTAACTTTCAGGAGAAATCTCTCTACTCTGTCACAATCCTCCCTCATCTCCACTGCTCTGTCTACACTTCCCCCTCCTGCATCTTTCTCTAACCTGCCAGTTGATCTTGCTACCTCCACCTTCAACTCCTGCCTCTCCCAGTGCCTCGACTCACTTTGTCCTCTTGTCTCCAAACAAGCACGCTCCTCACCCCCCTGCCCATGGCTGATTGAGTCACTACGCTCCAGCAGAACATCACTGCGGGCTGCAGAGAGGAAGTGGAGGAAATCCTGATCCTCTGATGACCTGACTGCATATCATACTCTGCTGGTGACTTTCACATCGGCCCTCACATCAGCTAAAGCCTCATTTTTCCAATGTAAGATCAGTGCATGTGTCTCTAATCCACGCAAACTATTCTCCACCTTCTCTTCCCTCCTCTTTCCTCCTCCACCCCCACCTCCCCCTTCCCTCTCCGCAGATGACTTTCTGGCTGCCTTTGAAGGAAAGGTGACTACAATCCGGAATTCCTTCGCCCATCCAGTGAGCCCCCCAACCCCCCGGGACAAACCCACAGCCACACTGACCTCCTTTGAGATTCTGGAGGATTCCGATGTTCTACAACTCATCACCTCTCATCGTGCAACCACCTGTCCACTTGACCCCATCCCATCTACAGTTCTCCAATCCATTTCCAGCAAGTTCCTTCCCTATCTGTCCTCCATTGTTAATTCCTCTCTTTCCTCTGGTCATGCTCCCTCTGATTTTAAGATGGCTCGTGTTACCCCACTTCTCAAAAAACCCACCTCAGACCCCTCCGATGTAATGAATTATCGACCCGTATCGCTTCTACCCTTTCTGTCCAAAACCCTTGAACGAGCAGTTCTTAAACAACTAACCTCTTTTCTCCATCAGAACAACCTGCTAGACCCTCACCAGTCTGGCTTCCGATCTGGGCACTCAACAGAGACTGCGCTCCTAGCTGTGACGGAGGCACTTGCCACTGCAAGAACCTCACGCCTCTCCTCTGTCCTGATCCTTCTTGACCTGTCTGCAGCTTTCGACACGGTCAATCATAAAATACTCCTCTCCACCTTGGCTGGGATGGGCATCGCCGGGACTGCCCTGTAATGTAATGTAATGTATACTGTATTAGTTAACACTCATTTTTGCATTTCTGTTTTGTAAAAGATGCATTGCATCACTGTTAAATACACTACTTATTGTGCTGATAACAGAAATATGATGTAATTTGCCAAACTATACTTCACCTTTAATTTTTCAGAATGAAAATCAGAGTTTGATCTTTTAGTGCAAGAACTTGACCCTTTTGATGTAGCCAGCATCATGACATTGCATCATCGAGATGATGGGTGTGGTGTAATCACATCACATAATTTATTTTTTGTGTTCCTGCCCACTGTGTATTTACAATTTGAGTGATATACTTACAAACCACTCAAGATTTGCTACTGGCCCACTTTTCTATCCACAAGACTCATGCTGGAGGACTGCTTGCGCAACTTACATCCATCTCACCTGATATTCACGACTGTATCGGAGGAGGGATGTAACTTTCCCAATGAGTGAGTACATACAGTTGTATTCACTAACATTATTGTGTCAGATACTGGGCCTACTGGTCATAACAACTTCATTTTGGTGTGCTGTTAAGCAAGGGTGCTGTCATGCCAAACAGTGTCAACTCAGGATGTCCAGAATGCTAGCGTCGGCATTGTAACGGACGCGTCGTGGTGGTCGAAAGACGTTATTATATCACCTGGACACTATTTGGCATGACACTGCCATAATGGGGTGGGGAGAGGGTACCATGATTCAGGGGGCCCCCAGAAATGCAGGGGCCTTGTAACATGCGACGGATTATAGATTTTTATTGTGTCAGTTTTAATTAATATTATTACAGTAGACAGCCATTACGCTACATTTGCTTAATAAAATAATTATGCTATGGGTGGCTAGCCAGTTTTGGCTACTAATTGCCAACAGTTAAACCATAATAATAATAATAATAATAAAAATAATAATCACTTTATTTATATAGCACTTTTCATACAATGGTTTGCAGCCCAAAGTGCTTCACAGAAAAGTTTTTGCTAATTAAAAGAAAGGGGAAACAGAAAAAATAAGACAATGGAAAATATATACAATAAAAATAACACAATTATACAAGGCATTGTACATTAAATAGGAGAATAATAAGATGCATATAAAAACAATTAAAAAAATTAAAATACATAAAGATCCAACATAAAACCGATAATAAAACAAATGTACTAACTAAAAGCCATCCTAAATAGGTGCGTTTTCAGCTGTGTTTTAAAACTGTCAACAGACGGTGCAAATCTGATATGTTCTGGAAGAGTGTTCCACATCTTTGGGGCATAAAAACAAAAGGCTAACTCTCCACTTCGTTTATGTTTTGCCTTTGGAATCCTGAGCAGACCTGCACTAGAGGATCTTAAGGCTCGATTTGGGACATATTTAGATAAGCAATCGCTCATATATTTAGGTGCAAAGCCATTTAGTGCTTTAAAAACAAGTAAAATAACTTTAAAATCAACTCTAAAAGCCACAGGTAGCCAATGCAAGGTAGCAAGGACAGGGGAAATGTGAGCTCTCATTTTTGTCCTGGTCAGTATTCTTGCAGCTGCGTTTTGAACGAGCTGTAGTCTATTAATTGACTTTTTTGGAAGTCCAGCAAAAAGTGCATTGCAATAATCAAGTCTGCTTGTGATAAATGCATGTATTAGTTTTTCGGAATTTGACTGCGAGAGAAAAGGTCTTACTCTGGAAATGTTTCTTAAATGAAAGAATGCAGTTTTTGTCACCGAGTTTATGTGTGAATTAAAGCTCAGATCAGAATCAAAAATGACTCCCAAGTTCTTTACTTTTGGTTTAGATTTTATCAGACAGTTAACCAATGGATTAGAAACATTGTCGTCATCTGGCCCTACAGACAAATATAACTGTGTATCATCTGCATAGGTATGGAATTTTACACCAAGTTTGCCAATAATTTTGCGTAAGGGGAGCATATACAGAGTGAAAAGTAGAGGTCCATGTGTCGATCCCTGTGGAACTCCACAAGTAATCTCAACCTTCTTTGAGACATGGTGACCTAGACAGACATAAAATTCCCTCCCTGTCAAATATGACTGAAAGCATTTTAACACAGTTTCTGAGAGACCAATCCAATTCTTAAGGCGGTGCATTAGTATTTCATGGTTTATGGTGACCAGACTAGACCATATATAGGCTAGTAGGCCTACAGCTACATCAGTAGCTGTATGGACACTCTAGCTAGCTAGCTAGCTACTGTTGAAGGAAAAGGTTATTATTTGACGTAGCTAACCAATTCCATCTGCTAACTTTGCTTTGTTACTGAATTACTGTTTCCTGTGTCCTGTAAGTACTTTCAGTCCCACCGTGACTTTGAAGAAGACAGGGTTAAGCATAGCCATATATACATAGACGCTGAATTGGCCGCTTCGGCCCCTTGCTGTGATACGTCAACGTGGCCGCCATATTGGTCCAGGCAAGACTGGCCTGAAAACAAATAGAAGTAAACGGGGAAGCTGCAGTTTTTCTGGATAAAAAGCACTATAACATTTACATTTCTCAACCAATTTCAATGAGTCGTTTTTATATTCAAGGGTTTATGATCTACGTGGAGTACAAAACAAAAAGTTTTTCTCGTCTATTTTTTATTAGTGCAAAAAATATTTTGTATTTGTAAGCAATGACTTGTGCTTGCAACTTATGGTTTGTGTTTGTACATTGCAATTTGAAACTGAAACAAAAGTATTTTGTACTTGTAAGCAATGACTTGTGCTTGCAACTTATAGTTCGTGTTTGTAGCTACTCTGCAAGTTGAACCTGTAAAAAAACGTTGTGTTTGTGGATATAGATTTTCGTGAGGGGGAGGGTCACATCTGTAAATTAAAATCTACATGTGTTTTATGATCTGAAGTGGTTTATTAACATTTGTGAACAGAAAAGTACGCGTAAGTTTTTACGTGCGACGCTCCCTCTACATGCAACGCACAGTTTACAAGAAGAAACTCACAGCTCTCGCTACAGACAGACTTTTGGCACTGCTTTTACGCTTCCGGTATGGAGAGCCAATCGTTCAAGGCATTTTCAACTATCCAGTCAGCGCTCCAGTAGAGACCAGGGTTGCCATGTTGGGCACATTTGACTATACTACTTATCAATGCTATATCCTATAAATTTTAGCTATATCCATAAGATCTCTTGTCTCAAAACAATCAGACAATGGCAAGAAATAATCAGTAATAAATTATTTTAACATAATAAATAAAATAGATATACGTATATGCACAGAAATTGTGTCTATTTTGAACACCCTGATTCTCCAAGGACATCGTTATTATTTCATCACAGGGTGGCGCACGCTGACTGGTTCGTGAGCAGCCACCACCGAGTAAACTTAGTGGATTGGCGGTAATGTTAGATATTCTTGCATGTGAAGATGTCATGGCAGCAACAGGTCGGTGTTTTAATTAGTTAGAATCTCGAAGATTTCCGTTTCGTTCTCTTTGGCGATACCAATGGCGAGAAGCGGTAATTGCAGGTGTGTTTTTGGACCTCACCTCCCATAGATCCAACCAGTGTCGCCTGTGTAACGTCAGTCAGTTGGCACCTGAGCCACGCCAACTATAACACTATTTACTGAATAAAAAATGGTTGTTATAAAAGTAACGTTATGTACATACTCATTCGTTGTCTAACATTAAGCTAACTTAAACTGTCTTTACACTGCCGAGCCGGGTTAAAATGCTGTAGCAGACCTGGGGTAGAATGATCAATTTCCACAAACGTCCTTTTGCCCGGTATGAACATCTTTACACTGCAGAGAAGAATTTGCGGGATTCGCTGTGGCTCATGCAATTATGTATCTCATGCACAATAAATAGTCTTTTTCGTGAATGACTGTTGTGTGATATTTTTGAAACAACTGCCTTGCAAAATGTTACCCCTGGTGTTTCTGGTTTTGCTAGCTAAACTGTTCGAGAATAAAGCTGAGCTGGGTGTTAAATTAGCAATCAGAACAAGAAGAATAAAACAAAAACAAAGGAGATTTCATCAAAAAAGGGCATCAAGGCTGAAGGAGCATATGAGGAAGCGTAATAAAATAATAACAACACTGATCCATAATGCCGTATACTTTTATTTAGTTTTCTCCGGCTTGACATCTTTACACAGAAATCAGACCCGGCTCTGCTCCACCTATACCCCGGCTTATATATTGATGAACTTGATGGCAATGTAAATAATGGTAACGTTAAGGCCAGTTAAGATCAATGATTCGCAACGAGACGAAACGCTTTTAGAATGTTGCAGAGAAAATTGCAGCGGTGTGAACTGGTTAGTAGCAGAGTCGTTTCCTGCTCTGGGGTCTCAAAAGACCCACCTTGTCAAATTGCCAAGTGCAGTTCTAGAACGTTTACAATCAGATGTTTTGCAAGTTGCATCCAGTCTCGTTGCGAATCATTGATCTGAACTGGCCTTTAGTTAGCTACACTGCAACGTTGTGCAACAAGGTAGCATTGCATTCGAGAGACGGTTTGCGAGGTTGGTACCGGTTGGTAGCGTTAGCTAGCGTTTGTTCTAATTGTTAGCTGACATTAGATTCTGTTATTTGCATTAGCTAGCTAGCTAACGCAACGTTACCTGATATGAGAGATGGATACTGTGCGCAACGTTGTCTAAACTAATGTTGTCTTTTTTGACATGGTCCGGTAGCTAGCGTTAGCTGTGCAAATAGCTATGTAATTTAGTAACATTACATCGTCATCAAATGTAATACGAAATCTACATCAATAAATAATATGACCTCTCATATTACACAAAAACTTTTTAGGGTTCCATAACCACCACCACCACCCACCACCCCCCCCCCCCCCCCCCTCTGTTATTGTAACGCTAGCAGACACCGGAAAAAAACAGTACGCCGCTCACACAAAAGTGAGCTGAAGAGCAAGCCTGTTGCATTACCTCCGCCTACCCTCTCTGGCGGACAAACCACTGATGCTTGATGCAAAGCGCGTCACTGACTATGCGCCACTTGTGATTTTTTCCCGGGAATGTCGCCACAGACACCCAGTTCTTTAATCACAAATAATAATAATAATAATAATAATAATATAATAATAGGCTCAATCACCATTGTGTTACCTAATTCGGCGATAGATAGTGACTTAACAGACATTTATTTTAATGAAAATCTTTGAGATTATTACTTTAACAAATGATCCAATAATTGTATTGCATTATATTTGTGTAATCTTGCTGTAGTATTGCTTAGTTCACTCATCAAAGCTTAATTGGTTGGGATGGCAGGTATGCCCCATACCTATACAGCACCGAGAGTTTGGGACTTTTCAGGGTTCCCCCCAGAAATAACCACAACAGCCACAGACACTCAGCCCTTAAAAACATTAAATTCTGTACATTCTGACCCCATTTCAACAGACAGATTTCATAAACAACTTCACATGTCCACACAATAAAGCCCTAAACTAAGGGGATTTTGCGTTTTCTTCTTCTTCTTCTTCTCATTCTTATTTTTCCTTCCGCCTATCCCACTAACAACATGTCTCCCCATTGGACATTTTACCGACACCAGCCAAATCTTCACCTACACGACCCAATCAAAAACTCGCATACACACGCAAAATACCCATACCTTTTTACTCTGAAACATTTGCAGCTTGAACAGCTAATCTTCCTGTGGCCTAGTGGGTAAGGTTACAGTCTTGGGAACATAGGGTTGTAGGTTCAAGCCCAGCTAGGGACACGTTTCTTTAACCTGCTTTTGCCCTCACTAATAATTGTCTACTACTTCTCAATTATTGCTTTTGCACCATATCTACCCGCCGTTCACCGAACGTATACACTGAATTATGACGTACTGTCTGCACGTTCAGTTATTAACCGGCTACAATATTGCAAAGTCATATGGACTCAACGGGAGCTGTTCTGTGCTTACTGGCCTGTGTTCTTCTTTAAAACCACGTACAGGTTTGCAAATGATATTTCACGCATTGCATAGCTATGTCATGGTGCTGCACTAACAAAGTCACAGACTGGTAAACCTCCGGTTGAAGGATTGAATCCCGCCTCGCCCTCAGGCAGATAATTTTGCTCTTTTACACTAACGTTTTCTTACGCTTTTACATTTTCTTTACCAAAACTCACTCACAGCCACCTATATACATTTCATGACAGCAAATGTATTCCTTTTATTAAAAAGTTACACCAGTTCACCGATGTGCCATTTCTACTAACTACATTTCTTTACTTGGCTACGGTACAAAACCTTCTTATCAGCAAACGCCACATTTCTACATTCATGTTACCTCGCCCTGTTCTCTATCCAGCCACATACAAACAATTACTACGTATGTAGGTTCTGCAACTCCCCATTAAAACATTACATTTAAAATCATGACTCACTCATAATTATAACTACTAGTACTAATCACGAGAAAAGGACAGCAGTGCTATAGATCTCACACGTTACTTAACCCTCCACTTTAATGATTAATGCTTCAGCCCCACTGTTATATATACCATTCGATAAGGAAACTGAGCTCGCTCATGGTCACTTCATTCACTTCGCACTATAGTCTGTGATCATGTCAACCTTCACCTATGTAAGAGGGAAATTAAACTGGGACCCAGAAAAGGCTGGCATTTGAACGAGCCGGCATGCTGGGGCGCAGCCTGTACTTCAAAGGACCCGAGAGCCTTGTGGTAAAACAATAAGCTACTCGGATTTCCTCGGGATGAGCAGGCCATTTGGCTCTCTGGACTGTTACCCTCTGGACAAGATTGAGATAAGAGGAACTGAACTGGTTGTTTATGGTTGTGTGAGCAAGTCGTTGGCTCTCTGGAATGTTACCACCTGGATACAACTAAGATAAGGGGAACTAGTCTCTTTGTCTGTGGTTGTGGGTGTGGGTGTTTTGGGGTCATAAAGGGTGAAATGACCGGCCACATGGTGGGGTAACGGCGCAGTGGGCCCCTCTGCCATTAGACTTTTTATTTCTTTTCTGGATCTGGACTTTAAATCATCTGTTTATCCTATTTACAAACCCCAGAAAACCGTACAAACCATGCACATGTTTTCATTGTATTATTGTATTATGCATTATGTAATAATAACATGGATTGCATGTACAATGGTTAAACAAAAGGGTATTTTCATGACAACTGCACCATAATATTACATCCACTTGACATGTTTAGTATGGACATATTCAGGAAAATTATAGCAATTGAATGAAATATGTTTCATACCAAATAAAATTTAATAAAACATAGTTTCAATAACTCAGGAAAAAACTAACACAATGGAATGTCCTCTCTGGTAATCATCTCCTTTTCCCCATTTCCCCACCAATTGTTTTAACAACCGCCTCCAAATGGTGGGGGCCGGAATTTGAGATTTATGATTCGGCCAGGTTAATTTATGGTAATGCCTAGACCAAACGCGGGATTTGGCTTAAAAGGAAGGGAGACAAAGCAATCGAGGAAGATCGTAATCGACTTCTCACCGTGCACATACTATGTGCGCTGTGTGTAGACAGACAAGGAAGATCGTAATCGACTTCCCTCAGTGCACATACTAGGCTATGTGTTCTGTGTAGAGATAGCCATGGAAGATCGTAATCGACTTCGCACCGTGCACATACTATGTGCGCTGCGTGTAGACTGACGAGGAAGATCGTAATCGACTTCCCACCGTGCACATACTCTGTGCGCTGTGTGTAGACAGACAAGGAAGATCGTAAACGACTTCCCCACGTTACACATAATCTGTGTGGTGTGCGTAGATTCAGAAGGAAGATCGTAACCGACTTCCCACAGTGCACCTACTATGGGTTCTGTGTAGATAGCCAAGGAAGATCGCAATCGACTTCCCGCACTGCGCATACTCTGTGTTCTGTGTGTAGCTAAACAGGCTGGGTAAGAACTCTTTTACTCTGTATTTATGTTTTTAACCTTTATAATTGATTTTGGAATTGAAGATAATAACCTACCTGCCTGTTCAATAAATTCTTATTTTTAACTTGCGTGGTCTTCATGACTCTAATCCATTTTATCTTCTTTTCAGCCGAAATTCCGTTTAAATACTCAGGGGGGCAATTCTGACGGGGACCTCCTGATCAGGGGTCTAGTACAGTAAACGTCTTTAGTGGGGTCTTCAAGTTAGATAGGTGACCACGATCTGCCTGTTAAGGGATTGGTGGTATTGGTTCTGGTGTTTTGGCTTAAGAGAACCCATGGGCGTAGTACGCCGGTTCTTGTCAAATTCGCCTGAAGGAGCCCGATAGATACGCACCGTCCTGGGCTCATAACTGTCGATGCACTATCCATGTAAGCCAGGCATGGAAGGCATGTATTATGGTGGTCAGCCTCCTACCCTCTGGATTCCTCGCCAAACTGAGATTTAACAATAATGCTAAACCCGGGAGCATATATTGAGGAATGATGGCACAAGATAGAGTCGAGTGTAACCACTCCCAAGTTCCACGTATAGTTAAACCCTAATTTTAAATTATCATATAAAATGGAGTCAGATTTAACACGAGAGTAAACATAGTAACTGTTACGCTTCCTTGCTGTGGTCAGGGATATATCTGTTATGTTGTTCCGCGCATATGTGAATATTCTGATGCTCTCATTGGAATATTTACAGTCCGGCGACAGATCGGATATATCTCTGATGACAGCATAGCCCCGTTTACAAACGGAGAGTAACCAGAATGCTACTGATCCGTTTCAGGCCAGTTTTAAGCGGGATATGAAGCAGCGCCTTCATATCTAACCCGTGGCAACGGAACCAGTGCATTCTTAATTATAATTGTGCCCTGTTCTTACGAACAGAGGAAAAATAACTAACATCTCGGTTTTGAATCACACCAGCCAAGGGAGAACACGCGATACCTTCCCCTCCAGCTACAAACCCTCATTGGTCTAGCTGTGAGGTGTTTACACCTACATGCCCATTCTGCTAAAAACATATTGTTTCAATTACGCAATTTCATCCTAATTTCTCTGACACTGTTGTTATTTTCTCATATGCAAAGCCTGCTGGGACATACGCGTCTGCTCCTATTCTCCACTATCAAGTTTTCCGATTCTAGCTTAGCAAAACAGCGAAGAGAATTCTCACCTACAGATAAGCCTATCAAAATGCCTTATAAACCTTACAAACACTAAAAGTGCATCTCCACGAAATAACAGACAACGGAGCAGGACAGCAGGGTACACAAGTTGCCACCTAGGGAGCTCTAATTCTACGGGCTTGCTGATTCTTTTGTCAGTCAAGGCTCGTTGGATGGCCGTCAAATCCACGAGTACATACACTGGCCATATTTCACCAGCGTTTCTCATGCGTTTACACTTACGCCACCGCATCCTTTGTCACAGCCACTGTTTTACATATATAGCAAACCAAAACTGCTAAACGGTACACGCTCATCAGACTATACAAATTCACACAAGGATAGCCATAATCCACAACCGTTTCTTAGCAAAAAGAAATGATATAAAATATAATTTCTTTGATCTGACACAAAGTTTGCATGACATTGTAAAATGGTAAGATTACAAAACACAGGGCCAAGTGACTTGAAAGAATTGAGGAAATATTGGGTAGCATTGCTTTGGAATACATCTTATTTAATTTCGGTGAGGCAAGATAGCCTATATTGTTTGTAGTACCGTAACGTGGCGTCATTTTGATATCAATATAAAACATTGAAAACATGTTTTTTATAAGATAAGTTTTACCCCAGCAAGATTAGACAAATAACTATGTGGAATTATGTTTTCTCATGCCTGACTAGTTAGCTAAAGTTAGCTTACATAGAATAGGTGATATAACTCTACTAAACTAAAACACTCTTTCAAGATCTTAAAATTTAAGGTCTATATTTAATATAGATAATTTGAAATACAAGTGGCACCATTTTAGGCACCATTTCATTAGCTATGTGTAGATCATTAGTTAGCTAAACTTGTAGAAGGGTTTAAGAACATGTCAGGGTATTTTTTATTTTCATTGTGTTACAATGGTGTACAGTATCTTTTATCATTATAGCCTTAACCAGAAAACTAATCAATGTTTTATTTTGATGATAGAATCTGACCTAAGTGAGTGGGGAAAAGGCATGCATTGTTACTGTACTACTGTATATGGTGTTATCAGAGCTCTTATAGCTGTAACTACTGAGAAAAATTCCACCAGCTTAGCTGTGTGGTAATAAATGCACTAATTAACTAACTTTGAGCACTGTAACTGTAGCTAAGTGAAAATACCTGCATAAGAGAATGACAGTGTAACCACTGTTGTGTATTTGTGCATTTTTTAATACTACTGAAATTATAAAATGTGAATATCTGTTTTCATTTAGATCAATATTCCACTTTGAGTCTTACTGCAGTCTTACTGTTTTTTCATCACTAGCCACATGTCAGAGACATTACAAGCCATATGTAGAATTATTTATCGTCCACTTAGCCTATGACCTTATCACATTAACATCACACGTTATTGAAGGAAGAATATTCTAGCCCAGATATGTTTTTATCCCCCAATGAGGTTGCTGAGAATTGCAGTATAGAAAAGGTAACAAAGTTGAAAAGCTGTGTTCTGTAGAATTGTTAAGCATTTTCTGTTTGGGAACTTGGTGTTGCATCAAAATTTTGGTTTTACAAAGTCTAACGTAACTTAATATGTTCTTTTTAACAGGAACAACATTCTGTAATTGAAAATGCGTTCCGCAGCTTGGACCTTGTGTCAAGTGCCCAACCACTTCACAACAGACCACCTGCTCAGCCTAGTTCCAGTCAGCCACCCATTGGGCAGAAATTTTGGCACCCACTGGGCAGCAGTGCCCAGCCACAAGCTCACAAGAGACCACCTGCTCAGCCTAGTTCCAGTCAGCCACCCATTGGGCAGCAATCAGCCACAAACATTCAGCAAGACATGCAGCGGTAATACTCTAATGCAGTACTCCCTTGTTCTGTACATATTAAGTATATTAATGTAATGGTTACAGCTATTTTACATGAAAATGAAGCTTAACCTTGCGGAATAATGTCTTTAAAAATTTTTTCTCTACATTGTGGAGAACATACTTTACTGGGTTTCTTCTTCTCTCGTCTAACAAACACAGTTTGACAAGGTGGTTTATTATCCAATCGACTTGAGTGCACAATATATAATATGTTGGTGAAATGACCCCAGACCTTTTTAAACAATTTGAACATTTTAAGGATTTTCAAGGTCAAGCAAGGTTTTTGGGCTTCTGTCTCATCATATATGGACCAATTCAATATATACAATGCCCATCTATTCTAGGGGTCATAAGAATAATAAGAATATTTTTAGGTTAGGCATATGCCCTCATATATGGACCAATCCCGATGATAACTGTCACAAAGATGCACATTTACAGTACAATGCATAGCCTTTGTAATGACATTACATGGGCTGTACCATTTCCCATTGATTCATCATTCTTTGGTACTTGGGCTCTGACCAATTCAGATGAATGTTACCACAAATTACTAAACTTTTACAACCCAGACGTTATCATGCATAAATATATGGGTTACATCATTTTGTATTATGGGGGTCAAAGTTTGGCATGGGGGGGGGGGCATTCTGTGCGTTGACCATCGTGCATTATTGCCATTTTTTTTTTTTACACATTTGTAAATGTATTTATGAGCAAACCAACAAAACTGATTCCTTTTGTGTGCAAATCTTCTAGGTATTATGTAATTCGCAATATACTTCCAGCCATTTTAACAATTTGCGCTACCATATTTTCTTTACATATCATTTCCTGCAATGTTCTCAGGAAGAAGATTGGGAAGAGGAAAGAGAAGTTGCATCTCGTGTTACCCCTGCTGTAACTTTGACCAAAAAGCTGGAGTTCAACTTCTGCCTTATGCCAGAGAACATAAGTACAACTCCCAGCAATCAAATACAGCTCTTGCAGGCACGGCTTGGAAGAAGGATCATTACAATATCTGACAGTGCTTGCCATGATGAGGTACTATGGCCTTGTATCTGTTTTGGGTGGCTTGTCTATTTCTTGTGTAGGTGTCATAGTCAAGGCTATACTTACCCGTTTTACTGGGGGTACTACATTTTTTATCTAATAACACTAGCAGAGTCTGAGGTTGAGCCAGCTGCATATTCATGAAATATTTGTTGGTATGCACATATTTAGATTTCCAGTGGCAAGTCAGATTGTGTTCAGTAATCAAGTCCATACCACTCACAGAGATAAATGCCTGGATCTATCTTTAATATGAGAGCTATTTATTACCTTTAACATTGAGTATTCAACTTGTGTTTTTAACACAAAATAAGCCATTGCTGTCCCATTATATTTTCTTCACATTTGTCTTCAATATGAAAAAAATATTTTCAATCAAGAGGACATTGGACAAAGGAAGCTCTTCGTTTTGGCTCAAGGCTCACAGGGGTATACAGCGAAAATACTAAAGTCCAGTAGCAGCAATGGAAAACATCATCTACATTGTTCCACTCCAAGACAAAATCGATACCACTCACTTGCTCCAGATGCTTACGAATTCAGTAAAATGCCCAAATCTGTGTAAATCTTGTGGGGTCGCCATGCCTCTTCAGCTTCTTGCTGCCCACATAGATACCTGTGGTTCTGTAATTATCTCCTTCTGAAGACCCGATGTTGTTAAAAAGTTATTATGTTAAGTTAATACCGTTGTATTACCCAATTCTTTCACTGTTTTTACAAGGACCCAGAACAGGGGGCTTCAGACATCGAGGAAAATACAGAGAAGTTGGATAATGTTTGTGATGCGATTAACGAGAAAATGATGGTTTGTGGACAATACTGTACATGCGTTGTTTACTAAATCAAATAATTCCAGGTAGTTTCTTCAAATCTGACCTTTCTGACATAAGTCACCTATTTTTTCTTTAGCAAACCTGCCTAGTTTGTGAACAGCAATTTCCAGCAGATTTGATCCTTTATCATGCAAGTTCATGTGGAGATAGGTAATGAAAGAGTTTTATATTTGGGAAAGGTACTCAATGTTGAATACTAACCTGTTATTCTGGTTCTATTGTTGTGTTTTCTATTTGTGTCTTGTCTTTATCGTGTGTGTTTCTTAACTTTTAACTTGTAAGTTTGAGACCTCTGTTGGTGGTAGCGTAATGCACTTTAAATAAACTGACCTGACATGACCTATGTAAATGCAACAGCTATGATACAACTACAGTATGAACAACCATGCCTTGAGTTTATTAGAAATATAACACTCCATCTCTTCATTAATTATTTCTTTAGGTTGCCTGAACAGGAAGAACATGGGGGACCAAGTTGTCATGAAAGCCCAGCAGTAAGTCAGGGAGTGGAGGAGGATTGCCCATCGGATTTGACAACAAAGAATATGGGTGTGTAAGAAACTGTTTGTGTTGAGGAGTCAATCTTGCTTACCATATTAAACTATTACCTGTGACAATTCATTGGATCCCTACCTAATAATCTGTTTGCTGAGACATTTTTATACATTAAGAACAATTTAGCTCCATATGATTATTGATTTTTCATTCATTAACCTGAACAAAAAGCGATCAATTGTAACCATTGCTTTCTGAATGAAGAGATTGGTGCATGTACTGTCCTCCAGGGAACAGATGGTGTGGACACTCTTACACACCTATGGTGGACATGCAATAATATACATGCAATAATATACCAGGGTTATAAGATGTCATATTCCATACTGTGTTTGACACACAAGTCCCTGCCCGCATCTCCGCCTGCCTGAGGGACATCCAGAGCTGGATGGACAATCACCACCTGAAGCTCAACCCGGGTAAGACAGAGCTAATCCTTATTCCTGCTCTAACCTCTCCTCTCCTTGATTTTTCCATTTCCATAGGGGACACCTTAGTGATGTCATCACCCTGTGCCAAGAATCTCGGAGTGGTGATGGACAACAGGCTGTCCCTCTCCAAGAACATCGCAGCGGTAAGCCGGGCGTGCAGATTCTTCCTGTACAACATCCAGAGAATCCACCCTTTTCTCACCACCTACTCAGCCCAGCTCCTGGTCCAAGCAATGGTACTATCCCGCCTGGACTACTGCAAATCTCTTCTGGCTGGCCTACTGGAATCTGCAATCCGACCCCTGCAACTCATCCAGAATGCTACAGCTCGTCTGGTCTTCAACCTTCCCAGACACTCCCACGTCACCCCCCTGCTCACTGCCCTCTACTGGCTGCCCGTTATGGCTCGCATCAAATTCAAAACATTTGACCTAGCATACCAGGCAGTCAAGGGATCAGCCCCAGCATACCTCCACAAGATCTTCAAACCCTACATGCCAGCCAGACCCCTCCGTTCCGCTACCTCAGGACGCCTGGCCCCTCCCCCTCTTCGCACTTGCGCTTCCCGGTCACATCTCCTGTCTGTCTTGGCTCCACGATGGTGGAATGACCTTCCTGTGGAAGTCAGAACAGCTGAGACACTGACCACCTTCAAACGACGACTGAAGACTCACCTCTTCAGGCTGCACCTCTCCCCATCCCTCCCTACCTCCCTGTAGTCTCTAATTGATTATGTAATCTTAGGGTTGTAGCTAGGTAAGCTGTTTATCTTAGTTGACTTAGTTGAGTAGGCACAAGTGCAACAACTATTGCTTGTTTTATTTGCATAGACTGCTTTGTTGCTATTTTTTGTTGTGTTAATCAGATTAACCTACAGTTAAACTACGCAGACGTTCTCTGCACTTGGAACTGCACTTCCCTCTAGGGTTTTCAACACACTTGTTCCTGGTTTTGATTACACTTTGTTATACGTCGCTCTGGATAAGAGCGTCTGCGAAATGCCTGAAATGTAATGAGTTGAAAATTACAGAATTCCTTCTTGTAATATCCAACCAGATGCATAATGCTGTTTCAATGTTTGTAGATCATTGGAAAATGGTAAATGACCCAAAAGCAGCTGCAGCAATCTTCAGAAGAGACCTTCTCCAAGGGAAGGAAAATTAGATCCCACTCAGAGCAAGCATGGATCTCCGTGAGGATCAGCAGTCACAAACCAGTAGCATCATAACCTTTTTCAAAGGAAGAGATGTTGACTGGGCAAGACCCTTTCGTTGCCTATTACTGGGTAACCCCATAGAGACTTCATTTCCCCCTCTTCATTACTGTTGTATGCAGATGTAGTGTACTTGTTTTTCTTATTTACTGTAATATTTCTTTTCATAGGTGATACCGGCAGTTGGAGGGTTGCCAGTTCAATCCCCCGCCCTGGGCGTGTCGAAGTGTCCCTGAGCAAGACACCTAACCCCTAATTGCCCCCAATGAGTTGATTGGTACCTTGCATAGCAGCCTTTCACCATTGGTGTGTGAGTGTGTGTGTGAATGGGTGACGGGTGAATGAGAGGCATCAATTGTAAAGCGCTTTGGATAAAAGTACTATATAAATAAATGCAGTCGATTTGATGCAGTGCTTGGAATTGGTGTGCAGCGACACTTCTTGAGCTCGGCAATATTCAAGCTGCAACATGGGTTTAACATTAACAGTGGTATGTTATCTCTATTTTTTAAGAACTAGTGTTACAAACTGTAAAATGTTGTGAAAATGTCCATCTCTTGTCCTGTTTTTTTCTTCCTCAGGTGCGAGTGACATCAGCCTTCTGTTTGAAGGGGAAGAGGACCACCTTATCCCCCCCCACGTTGCAGATCTTAGTGGAGAGTGACCTATTTGTGGTGGCAGGGAGAATAATTGGCCATTCTTACTTACATGAAGGCCCACAACTTCATGGGCTGAGCAACGCAGTTATCCATGTTCTACTGCATAATGGCATGGACACTGCTACAATACAACTGGCAGATGTGGCAGATATGGATATTAGGACCACCATCCAAAAGGTAAATTTGACCCAAAAAAAAGTAAACATTAGCTATAATGTGTTAAGCGTGCATGAATCTATTGATCATTTAATCTTGTAGTCAAGCATTGTATTGTACAGGTAATTATAAAATGGTTTAATATTTAAAATGAGTCATTGTGTGCTTTTCTGGGGGCTCTGTTTGCACATACTGATTGGGTCAAATCAATACCGTTATTCTTATCTTGTCATTTTGTAATGAAGTTAATCCGCAGCATGGAGAAGTGAATTTCTATGATTCTTAAAGCTTGACGGACATGAAGACCTGACCGAGGAAGAGAAGGATGATGTCAACAATCTTGCCCTCTCCTGGGACCAACCCGTTGTAAACACAACAAACCGTACTTGGCTGTTCCAAAGGCTGCTGCAGCATGCGGTACTAATTCATCCAAACATAATACCAACAGTTTAATCTCTCTCTTACACCAACATATATTGCACATTAAGCATTTCAAATGCTGAGACTAGCCTCCATAGCAGTAATTCCATTAGTCACACACTGATGATAGATGATTCTTCAGGTAAGTATAATGTACCATTTTTATATGCTGTTCGTGTTATTGTTCAGGTGATTGGATGTACAAAGAGATAAAACAAATCAGAAGAGGGCTGAAAGACACCAGGGTTCCTGAACGGCTTACAGAGAGACCAGATACAGTCCCACTGATATTCCCACGGAGTGCAAACACTGCACCTAGTGCCCAGGTATGTGCTAACAGTCTATGGGTCTGTTGTCCCAAAAGTACAAAAGTTCAATTGTCAAGTGGTACAGAGGGTCAACACTGGGATCATTCCATTGTTTCACACAGGTTTTTAAGTTATTTATTCATATCCATATTTTGCTTGTGCATGACATAGCGAAAAAACAATAAGGAGTAAGCAATTATATAATCACTGTTTCTGTTTTATTGTATCGACTTATGAAATGTAATTGGGGTGTGCTTCTCTGGAATTGTGTTAACTCGTCCCCAATTCATAGCATACATTTAAAACCCTGTATTTAGGGTTGCTATTATGCTATAATCAGTATCCAACAACAGTGGCATTATTTGTGACATTTTGGTTCAGCCAGCAAATGTTAAAAAAGGGATTTTTCTTTCCCTGCCTGCACTAGCACAGAGTCAGCCTATTCAAGACATTTTGTGGACTACTTAATGTCCTAGTAGTTGAACTGTAGGTGGCAACAACTTCTGAAATGCAAGATGATTAACAAAGCCAACACTTAAGACAACTATAAAACAATTTATAGTGGTCAAATAAATATAGTCTATAATTTTTTGCTTGTGTTATTGAATTACTCATTTGCTTGCCAGGCAATCCTCAGCAACATTGTCTGGCCAGGGGAAGAGGGCAATAGAGATGATGATGAAGATGACGATGAAGACACTTCTTACCCAAAGCACCTCAGGGACAGGACAACAGGTTTTCTGCGCAGATTCATCGAGACAGGTACAATAAATGTAGAATTGTCTCAGTAACACAAGTTCACAACTGAATAACTAAACTAAGAATTGCACACTGTGTTCAATTTTTCAGCATCTCCAGAGAAGCTCCGGCAGCTTATAAAATTCTGGGTGGGATGGGAAATCCCTTCACCAGTGTTTCCAGATCTTCCTGTATCAGTTCTCAATTCAGTATAAGATACTTTGAAGGTACTCGGTGTAGGGACCACAGATGATCTGCAGTACATTACAGAAGTGTGACAAAGCTCCTTTGTTAAAAGCGCTATACAAATAAAATTGAATTGAATTGAATTGAAGGAGACTTGCTGTCAGTGTTGAAGTCAAACCAAGCCAGAAAACTTGTTGCCTGGAGCCAGAACAGTAAGCGTATTGAAATTAACACAGTTTAACATTTAAAGTTTGCCATCGCAACAGAGCACAAACTATCTAGTAATTTAAATTTTTTAATTTAACGATACATTACATTTTCAACAGAGCAGCATAACATCATTCAGGGTTTAATGTTTTTAAATCTCCTTTGTTCTTCTGTTACAGACTCAACCACTCCAACTCCAACCTCAGCGTGTCCCTCTCCAGTGTCTGTTTGTTCCTCTCCACCCTCGGTCTCTCCCTCACCAGCGTCATCCACAACCACCTCATCACCCTTGGGAGGCTGTTCCACTTTTGTGCCAAACTGGGTAGACAATTTCCAGATACCATAGCAGAAGCTCCCTGAAGAGTTAGTGCAGAGTTTGGAAAGGCAGAGAAGACCTAGTCCACAACTACAACGAGAGATGGTAAGGATTGTGGTTTCTGAAATTATGAAGATCTGTAATAATCCAACCAAACACAACACTACAGAGATAGGCAAAAGAATGGTGGCCAAGTATCCAAAATCACTACAAGATCTCATCGAGGGTGATGTTGTTGGACCTGGATATCATTCAATGGTCAAGAAACTCCAAGTGTGAGTTGAAAATGTTAAACGACCCAACACACCAAAGATAACAAAACGCAAGGCAGCATCAGATGAGTATGACAGAGGAAATACCAGCGGAACAAAAAGCAAGTGTTCAAGACTTATATGGCTGTGTCAACTGGGAGCCAAAATATTTTCCACTCTCCGAGACTGTGGAGAGTCAGCAAGAAAAAAAAAGAAAAGATGAAGAAGATGTTTGAAGAGATGAACTACAATACAGACGACCTGAAAATATTAGTACAGTCCACCTATTACACGCAGCGTAAAGACATCAACAAGGGGACAAGCATCAAGAAACTCAGCCAAGAGTGGCCCTTTTTGTTCAAGAAAGCTGGTATGGCAGCACGCTTCCAAGAACTTACCGGTGTGAGTCTAATGGAGTCCTTCCTTGCCAATGTGGACAAAAAGGGTAGACGCCTCTTGAACTTCCTCAAAAGTGTTGATGCACAAAAACTTATCAAGTTTCAGACTGAGAGAGGCCAGTTGGATGGTTGCCCAGAAGACATCATACAGATGGTACTTCTTTTACTGGCTCATTTTGGTGAGAAGGAGGAGAACCTGTTCAATTGCGTGTAGGAGACATTCCTGGCCAAAGAGGTTCAGATGGAGAAGTTGCCAGCAACACCCTGCATTATTGTGTGTGGTAAGTGTGACGGCCCTCCCTCTCTGTCTGCCAGTGCTTGCTCCCTGTTCTGGTTTTCTTTTGCAGGTGCCTGGTGGGCGGAGTTGGGAGGGCCATCAGTGTTAATCTGGAGTACCTGGGCATGGTGCTCTCAGGGCTTAAGATCACCCCTATTCCAAACAGATCGAGCTCACTCTCTCCCTATGCACATTTGTTTGGCGTTTGTCTTTTGTTTTCCATCCAATACCTCTACACCACATCTTACACACATCCACTCACCTACACAACTGATCTTTACAGACAGACACACACCATTGTAACTTTGTTAATCCTGTTAATTTATCCTTATTTATAATAAATTATGACTAGATGGCACACTCGCTCGCAATAACGCATTAGCTATTGACACAGCCTCATTATTTCTTATTATATATTCTCAGTAAGTTAAATTAATTATATTTTCTTATTTTATTTCTACTACATGATCTCAAAGAGTAAGACATTATCTAGCGGAGCTAATGAGTGAATCAAGTGTAACGTTAGATGAAATTAAATTGACTGGATGAAATACGTGAAAAAAACTACAATGCGCTTTCGTGCAGGTTACCCACGCTAACTGTTGGTTGATTCACTTCTCCAACAGCAATCCTTCTCTCATGTTATCACGACAAAGCTAGATAAAATGACTTAAAATGATCCACGTTAGAAGTGTTTTATCGGCGTTTTTACTGCCTGGTTAGCTTGCTACGATGACGTATGACTAGATGACACACTTGCTTGCAATAACACGTTGGCTACACAGCATCATATAGTAGCTAATATCATTATCTCAGATAAAAAAACAAATGTGTGATGCATTCAATCACCATTTTATTTTGGCTGGTTATTTCTTTGATAATACAGCGATGTCCCCTGGAAATGTAGATCCTACGCTGCTTATGTGCTCACTGCCACTTCATAAAGGCTTGCTAGCCAGCTAGCTTGCTAAAGTGAACCAAATATGTTAGCTAGCTCGCTCGTTTGATAATGAGGATTGATAAACATAGTGGTCGTATAAACGCATTTAATTAAAAAGTTTCACTAAATATACATACCTTTATTGCGGCAATCAAATCTGTGCAGACAAGTCTTGCAGTGGAGAATATTGGATGAGGCACGAGTGACAAACGTCTTATTACAGAAGTAGCGCGTCAGCTGCTGCAGTTCACACTTGTATTAGAGCTCCCTCTACTGGATAATTCTAGTAAATAGCAATTACAACGTTCGAACAGACAGGTACAGATAAATAATCAATGTTTTTTTGTTTATTATACTTATTTTAAAATCGGGACACATCGGCTGCATAACTGCCGATCCCGATGTCGTCAAAAAAGTCAAATAATGGCCGATATATCGGCCAAACCGATATATCGGTCAGGCTCTAATATTTAGGGCAACATTTCATGAGAAAAGGCATCAATATAACAACCATCTGCTACCTTTCATGAAAAGCAATAGTCTTGAATTCATAAGTGGCATAGGTTTGAGGAGTGTGTGTGAGCAAAACCATCAAGTTAGCTGGATAACATCATAATAGCTTTGTGGCACAGGCCCCTGATATATACTTTTTTGGCTCAAAATACATATTTGCTAACATTTCAAATAGCAAATAACTTAAAATCCAACACATAGAACCCAAAAATCTCATGAAATATTAAAATGTATGTGACACAATTAATCACCAACAATGACTTAAGGGGGTTGATGCTTTTTTCTGTTTTTTATTTAATAAATTTCATAACCTCACACAATTATCAGGTGCCCAGTTGTATCAACTAATGTAATGGTGGCACTGCAGTGCACCTTGACTGAAATGTTTCCTATCCAATATCCCCATTGATTTCCATAAAATTCTGAGAAGATAGTCTGCATCGCAAATTATTCTGAACTGTCAAATCCCTTTCATCACTCACCTCAGCAATGGAACTCTCTCCACTGTCCCTGCATTCTGCCCCTGCCTCTGACTCACTCTCAAGCTAGATGTCAAGAGAGGTGGTGGGGTGATAATTATTTACTGAGCAGTATATATTCTTTCACATTGATAATCCTAACAAGTCATACTGAATGTAAATACAACTGACTCTAAAGTACCAGTCTGTGACATTGTAAATTTAGAGTACCCAAAGTCCTAAGCAGTAGGCCAAAAATTGCTCCTCAAAAAGTTGAATATTAGTCAACTAGCACCTAAGTGTAAAATAAATAATAGGGAGGGCGACACAGACTGACTTACTGTGACTTGTTGTGATTGTCTATGTAATGTGCACAGTAAATAAATAGTTAAAATTGGTTATTACACGGATTTCTTGAATACTCGATTCTGATTGGTCAATTACGGCATTCTACGGTCTGTTATTTCTGAATAGCAGACCGTGCTGCTATGAAAAACAGACCGTTTCTATGGACGTACACTGTAGAATCTAACGGACTATTTTTTTCAGCGGAAGCAATAAAATCATTTTTAAATCGATATTTTGAGTCAAATTATTGATTTCTTTAGTAAGTAGCCGTGTAATAAACGGAATAATGTACAGCGAGCTGGTCATTATTACACTTCGCGTCGTGGTCCTGCATCACCCTGTCAGGGTTTATTTCACAATAATGACCGGCTCGCTGTACATTATCCCTTACTTAACATCTAGCTAACGGTGCACTGAATACTCCGGAGTTGACGACTATCTGCTGGTGAAGGGCGATTCCTAATTTCGTTCGCGGGTCTAGCTACTGTTTTGGTTGGTGCGTGTGTGTGTGTGTTGTCAAGGAGGTATAATAAGAACTGTGTGTACTACACAAAACGTGCAGTCAGTTTAATTTTCATCACCGTTCATTGTAACGTTAGCAGGGTTTTTTTTCTTCAACTCTCGTCCCAAAATAATTTACATCCTCCCCGATCCTATTTTTATCGGCCCCAGGACGACAGGAGCTTAAGCTCGAGCCCTGGGGGAACCCCTTGCCATTACAAGGGACTCAGCTGTTAGTTAGCTGAAGTTAACTGATTTCTACCAGTGATGACTTACTTTCCTCTTCTTTGAAAAAAAACTCCTTATGTCCATGTTGTCTGGGGGAGAAACATATTAACCTCTTAAGGCACAAGCCAAATTTTGCCAATCCTTGCCCATTTAGGGGGTACCCTATTTAAAGCTTTATAACTCCAGACGTGAACACCACAGAGACTTGAAAAATGGCTTAAATGAAGCAAGACATTTGTACAATTTACAATACTAACACAGATTAGGAAGAAATAAAGTGCCACAAATGCAATTGTTTTGACAAAAAATCCAAAATAAATTTGCACTTTTTAAGTTTGCAATGAAATACTGCGAGATTGAATATATGCAGGAGGTTAAACTATACATGTGCTAGGTCAAAAACTTCTTGACCACAAGTTCATAAAATCTAAGGGTGGATATGTAGAACTACTATAGATGTATGAAGCAAAAACTAAGCAGTGTACCCAGCATCTCCAAATCTATCCAAAATGTCTAAATTATGCATTGCTGTAAATCATAACATATCCATGTATTTCACTACAAATCAACTGTTTTGACTCAAGAAAATCACTGTTGCATAATTTTCAAATGGGAATTACAAGCTTTCAGTCAGTACAGTGGTCTAAAATAGCTAGGTGTCCAGAAACATATCCAAAATCTCTCCAAAATTGAATAAAATGCTTTTTGTCCATTATAAAGCATATAAATGAGCCCCTTATGTGTTAGTTTTTTCCTGAGTTTTTGAAACTATGTTTTTTCAAATTCTATTTGGTATGAAACATATTTCATTCAATGGCTTGAATTATGGTGAACATGTACATACCAAACATGCCAAGTGGATGTAATATTATGGTGCAGTTGTCATGAAAATACCATTTTGTTTAACCATTGTACATGCAATCCATGTTATTATTACATAATGCATAATACAATAATACAATGAAAACATGTGCATGGTTTGTAAGGTTTTCCGGGGTTTGTAAATAAGATATACATATGGTTTATAGTCCAGATCCGGAAAAGAAATACAAAGTGTAATTTCAGAGGGGCCCACATCAGGGCACTGTGGTATTGTCCCGCGCAGTTGCCCCACCATGTGGCCGGTCGTTTCACCCTTTATGACCCCAAAACACCCACACCCACAACCACAGACAAAGAGACTAGTTCCCCTTATCTTGGTTGTGTCCAGGTGGTAACATTCCAGAGAGCCAAATGGCCTGCCCATTCAGAGGAAATCCGAGTGGCTTATTGTTTTACCACAAGGCTCTCGGGTCCTTTGAAGTACAGACTGCGTCCCAGCATGCCGGCTCGTTCAAATGCCAGCCTTTTCTGGGTCCCAGTTTGATTTCCCTCTTACAGTATTTTCCAAGAAATTACGAAATATCCTTGAACACGTTTCGTTAGGTGCATCGTATTTGTCTGCTAACAGGGTGAATGCGTAAGTGAATATGATGCTAAGAATATTTTCTGTTACGCTGACCTATAAAACGCTATTCCAAAAGCAGAATTAGACATGTTATACATCGTTAGAAAGCTTATACTCTCGCCTACTGAATAAATGAATTGTCAATCAAGTCAGACTGTACTAAAAAGGGCGACGACGCCGTAAACAACAGGTGTGGTGTTACGCACAGCTATTTTGGAAGATACCCAGGCGTCACAGATGCGCCTATATTTCCCGAACGGATTGTCCAAGACAATATATGACCACGCAGTCTCAAAAGGGACATATCTACACGTAAAACCAACAGTAAGCTTTTATATTTATTCAATATTTAGTCCCAGATATTGACTGTAGAATGACATGGTATCCTTTTTAAAAACTTTTTCTCGTTTATTTCGTTATTCAGTGAGCAGCGTTTTCACTGCTGTATAGGCATATCTTAGGGCTATTGTCGGGTTTATCTTGTTGCTATGACGGAATACGATTTTTTAGTGGTGAAAGAATATTTTTATTAATGCCAGGATAGACAATATTGTCCATTATGTCAAGGATGGGGGGTGTTTTTTAGATGAGACTGCAGGGAGGGGGTGCGTGTTAAATGAACGACCGGAGCGACAATGGTGGAGCTGTGAAACTCAGTTTTCGGCATAGTTGTCATGTATCGTCTACTAATGAAACTGAAACAACGCGTTTCTGTTTTCATCTCACACGTTGGTTGCAGTAGCACCGAATGTTTGACTTTAGTAATCTAGGCACGCGGGCGTGCCCACCACTAGGGGCTGTGCGCTAAGAGGTTAAACCAAGAGACTGTCAGCCAAAAAATAGAGTCTACTCTAGAGTAACAATCAAATGAAACCTAGCCTCCCTCCTCATCTTTTCACTATTTTGCTAACGTTAATCTTAACGTCAGTTAGCGTTAGCGCTTCTTAACAGTTAGCTAACCGAACAGAGAGGCTGCTGTCAGTCAGTATAGACACTTTGTAACAAAAACAAGAAGGCTATAAGCAACAGGTGAACAAAATACGAACACTTAGTTAAATGCCAAGCTTTGATTTTCGGTAAATTAACAATTTCCTGAACATTTTGTGATGACAGTGTTTGACCCACCTTAACTCAGCTACCTGGCATACGGGCATCAATGACTAGCTAACGTTAGCGTGCGCTCGTGTGTATGTGTGTGCGTGCTATGTGAGAATTTGCCTCGGTGCAAGGTAGCAGTGGACGTGGTATGGAATTTTATTGTTTTGGGCATTCTCTCAATAAGCAAGCAGAATGGATTTGATAATGAATCACTGACACAGCGCTCTGAAAAGAGCTCAGAGTGGATAGACGATGCACTGATTTTCGGCATAGTAAAAGTGGGGGGTCTAAACTAATAATTTTGAAAAGTGGGTGGGACTTTTTAATTGAATGGTTTGGTTTGTTTTTATTTCTCTTTTTTTTCTTTCAGTGAATGTTTTTGCATGGGGGTGATGGCAAACTCAGACTTCTTGATAAGCTACTTGTCAGTTTATTTCTACCCATGCAATCTTATTAAAGTTAGTGGCCTTTTACTGTATTTTCTTTTTTTGTTTTGTTATCAGAGTGTTCAACAGCCATATGGACATTTTGTAAGTTTAGACACTGATAAAATTGAATTCAGCTGTGCATATTGTGGCACCGCACGGGGCGTGACGGTGCAGGCGGGGCGGCACAGAAATGCACAGACCGGAGGTTTGGGGAAAAATAGCCCAACAGGGCCTTTTATTAACCAAAAGTATATATACAACTCCAAACCAAACTCAACAACAAAATCTCCTGTCGGAAATTAACTTAAAGTAAAGCGAACAAAATTATAAATAACGGTGTCCGGGAGACCGCTGGGGGGATCCCTCTTCAACGCAGGAAGAGGGATGTTGGCCTGTGTCTCCGCCGGATTCTGCAAAAATAGGAACAAAGTTATTTTACAGTTTTCACCGCTCTCCGGCCGCCCAAAACCCCTCTCCTCAAGGGAGACAAACGGCCTCCTTTTGAGCCCCCAGCCATCTCCCTGGAGTGGCGGCAGCTGTGTGGCCTCATTGATTGCAGGTGTGCTGCCTGCCAATGAGGGAGTTGAGGAATGTTCACTCTGCCGCTCTCCAGGGTCCTGTGGCTGGGCTTCCTAGTTGGGCGCTGTCCTAGGTCCTGACGAGGCGGCCTGGTGGCAGGTTTCGGCTGATGCCTATAAGGCTGGGAGGGGCACTGTGGAGCCATGCCCCGATCCACGCCACATTCCTCCCCCCTAAGCGAACCGCCACCAGTGCTGGCTGCGGCCGCCCAGAGCGCGTGCAGGCGGGACAGGGCGTCAGCGTTCCCATGGAGCCTTCCTGGACGGTGGACCACTTCAAAGTTGAAGGGCTGGAGTGCCAGGAACCAGCGGGTCACCCTGGCATTGGCGTTCTTCTCCCGGGCCATCCACTGGAGGGGCGCGTGATCTGTAACCAGAGTAAACTTCCGCCCGAGCAGGTAGTACTGGAGTGCTGAGAGGGCCCATTTAATGGCAAGGGCCTCGCGCTCAACAGCCGCATACCGTGATTCACTCGGGCGGAGCTTACGGCTCAGAAATAACACGGGGTGCTCCTCATCGCCGTGTACCTGGGACAGAACCGCGCCCACCCCCGTCTCCGACGCATCTGTTTGGACCAGGAAGGGCCGGTCGAAGTCCGGGGTATGGAGGACCGGGTCCGAGCACAGGGCGGCCTTCAGGTCCTGGAATGCCCTCTCCTGCTCAGGGCCCCACAGCAGTTTCTCCGGAGACCCTTTTCGGGTGAGGTCGGATAAGGGTGCGGCTGTGGAGGAGAAATGAGGGATAAAACGCCGGTAGTACCCGGCCAGCCCCAGGAAGGCACGTACCTGGGTCTTGGTGGTAGGCCGGGGCCAGTTCTTCACGGCCTGCACCTTCTTCTCTTGGGGCTTGAGCAGGCCCCGACCGATGGTGTAGCCCAGATACTGTGCCTCGTTTTGCGCTATGCAGCACTTGGCGGGATTGGCGGTGAGGCCAGCTTGTCGCAGCGCCCCCAAAACAGCCTGGACGTGAATCAGGTGGTCGGCCCAGGTGCAGGAGTGGATTACCACGTCGTCCAAGTAGGCTGCTGCATAGCGCTGGTGTGGCCGGAGTACGATGTCCATCAAGCGCTGGAACGTTGCGGGGGCCCCATGGAGCCCAAACGGCAGGACCCGATACTGGAACTGGCCCACCGGGCTGGTGAAGGCAGTCTTCTCCTTGGCTGACTGGGTGAGGGGGACCTGCCAATAACCTTTGGTTAGGTCCAGTGTTGTGATAAAGCGGGACTCACCCAGTCGCTCGAGTAGCTCATCCGCCCGGGCCATGGGGTATGCGTCGAAGTCGGACACAGCATTGAGGCGTCTGAAATCGTTACAGAAGCGCAGGGAGCCATCGGGTTTGGGCACGAGGACTATGGGGCTCGACCAAGGGCTGCAGGCCTCCTCAATGACTCCCATTGCTCTCATCCTCTCAATCTCCTCCACGACGGCTGCTTTCCGTGCCTCCGGGATCCGATACGGGCGTATGTTCACCACGGTGCGCTCCGGTGTACGAATATGGTGCTCCATTAAGGTGGTACGACCTGGGAGAGGGGAGAACACATCACGATTTTGGTCAACTAGTTCTCTCACCTCTTGGACCTGGCGGGGGCTCAGGTCAGCACCATATCGCACAGTCTCCCGGGGCGCAGGGGTTGTTTCTTCTGTGGTGAACATCGCCGCCGTTGCTGCTGCAGGACCCTCTACCCACCTCTTGAGCAGATTCACATGATACACCTGCTGCGGTTTCCGGCGTCCGGGCTGGTCAACACGGTAGTTCACTGGTCCCAGTCGCTCTTTGATAGTATAGGGTCCCTGCCATGTGGCGAGAAACTTGTTTTCAGGAGTGGGTACCAGCAGAAGGACACGGTCACCTGGCCGGAACTCTCGGGGTTGAGCGGGCCGGTTATATGTCCGCTGCTGGGCGCGTTGAGCTTCCACCATGTGCTCTCTTACCACTGGCATGACACTTGATATTCGGGTGCGCATCTCCTCCACGTGTTCGACCAGGCTCCGGTGCGGTGATGGCTGTTCCTCCCAGGCTTCTTTGGCGAGGTCCAGGAGTCCCCTCGGCCGCCGCCCATACAGCAGCTCAAAAGGGGAGAAGCCAGTGGAAGCCTGGGGCACCTCCCGAATGGCAAAGAGCACATACGGCAGGACCTGGTCCCAGTCCTTGCCGTCAGCAGCGACTATCTTCCGGAGCATCCGCTTCAACGTCTGGTTGAACCGCTCGACCAGCCCATCCGTTTGCGGGTGATACACCGACGTACGGAGATGTTGTACTCGCAGCAGGTGACATGTGTCTGCCATTACCTTGGACATAAACGGGGTGCCCTGGTCCGTAAGGATTTCCTTTGGTATGCCGACCCGGCTGACGAGGTGCACCAGCTCGCGAGCAATGGCCTTGGAGGTGGCGACGCGGAGCGGCACGGCTTCTGGATAGCGAGTGGCATAGTCCAGGATGACCAGGATGTAGTTGTGTCCCCGGGCTGACTTTGGCAGGGGTCCGACCAGGTCCAGGCCGATCCTTTCGAAGGGGGTCTCTATGATGGGGAGAGGGATTAGAGGAGCGGGTGGTGGCCTTACCGGGGAGGTGCGTTGGCACACCTCGCAACTGCGGCAGTAATCCTCCACCGCTCTGCGCATTCCTGGCCAGTGGAAGCGGTCTGCCACACGCTCTAGGGTCTTCTGCATGCCCAGGTGAGCTCCCAGGATGTGTGTGTGGGCCAGCTGTAGGACGGTGGCCACGTACTGGTGGGGTAGGACCAACAGCTCCCGGACTTCTCCCCTTCTCGTGGTGTGGTAGTGCAACAGTCCCTGTTGCACTGAAAAGTAGTTTGCTTCCAGGGGTCCTTCTCCCCTCTTTACCCCTTCAAGGACCCGAACCTGGCTCCAGCAGTGGCGCAACCGGTCATCCTGGACCTGCGCGGTGCCGAACTGTCCTTTACGTTGTGCCTGGGGAGGGAGATTGGACAAAGTTACAGGAAGTAAGGGCTCACCTTCCCCATCCGCTTCTTCTGCGGCCTCGCCTACTCCAACCCGTTCCCCGAGCCAGGCGGCATAGGGTTGGCCTGATGGACGGACTCGGGGTTTGGCTCGTCGGGACCCTGATCCGGTTCCCTTCCGTCGGGCTCTTCTGCCCCCCCTCTGGACGGTTCTGGCGGCCTGGTACAGGGCGTCGAAGCCAGGGTAATTACGGCCGAGTAGTAGAGGGACGGGGAGTTCTGGCACCAGACCGGCCGTGACTGCCCAGCAGCCTCTGTCGCTCTGCACGTCCAAGCCAACTGCCGGAACCTGGTGTACGTCTCCATGGACGCAGGTGAGAGACAGCTTTCCAGAGGACGTGGCGTGACTGCTGGAGAGCACCCGGGGTTGGATCAGGGTGACTGCGCTCCCGGAGTCGAGAAGGGCCTCCCAGGGTTGTCCACCAATGGTCACCGGCCAGCGGAGGGGCGGGGTCACCTGGTGGGCTTCTAATTGCTCCGCAGCCAAGCAACTCCGTCCATGGGGCAAGCGAGCTGGAGTGGGGGCCGGGTCGGTGGGCATGGACACATCAGAGGGCGATTTTCCAGAGGTGGGCAGCAGGGTGGGCATTTTCCCTCCCCTTCCAGACGGAAACGGGAAGTGGGACGTCCACGCATATCCGCCGTGGTCGCCTGGACCCCGGGCCTGGGCCGAGTCTGGTGGGGTCGGCTTCCGGTCACCTCCAGTCCGGGGACGGAAGAGGGGGCGCTCGGTCGATCCTGCCTTCAGCATCTCCTGCGTGGCTTCGACTCGCTCCACCAGTTCCACCAGCTCTTCCGGGCTCTGTGGAGCATGCTGCCCAGCCAGCTTCTTCGCCTCATATGGCAACGCCCGGAGGAACCGATCCATGGCGACCCGGTCGAGGATCTGCCCCACAGACAGGCTTTCGGGTTGGAGCCAACGGGTAACTAGCCTCCGAAGTGACGCCATCTGGCTGCGCGCGTTGACCCCCGGTTGGTAGGCCCAGGTGGCGACCTGTTGTCCGGCGGATGTGGGGGATACACCGGCTCTGGCTAGTATCTCCCTTTTTAGCCTGTGGTAGTCTTGGGCTTCTGCTGCCCCCAGGTCTTGGTACGCTTGTTGGGCCTTGCCGGTGAGGAAGGGAGCGAGGGTGTCGGCCATCTCCCGGGGGTCCCATAACTCGCGCTCGGCCACCCGCTCGAAGGTGTGGAGGTAGGCCTCCACGTCATCGGCCTCAGTCATCTTTGTCAGAACGTCTTTAGCCTTTGTTCTGCCAACTGGGAGTGGCACGGCCGACGCGTCGCGAGCCTGGACCACCTCGGTGAGCCGGCTGACCTGTTGAGCCATGACCTGGGCAGCTTGCTGTTGTCCCAGGTTAGCCTCCACGAGCGCCCGCAAGAGGTCCTCCATATTGCAGCTAAATTGGGGAACACAAGACTAACGGGGAAGGGGGAGGGGGAACAAACAACAAAAAAAAATTTTTTTTTATTTTTATTTATTTTTTTTTAATTCTACCGCGAGAACGAGTGTAATGCTTGAGCTCGAGGTAGTTAGCTGCAGTCTGCTATTACTCCGTGCCTATGCCCGCATTCTCCACCACTGTGGCACCGCACGGGGCGTGACGGTGCAGGCGGGGCGGCACAGAAATGCACAGACCGGAGGTTTGGGGAAAAATAGCCCAACAGGGCCTTTTATTAACCAAAAGTATATATACAACTCCAAACCAAACTCAACAACAAAATCTCCTGTCGGAAATTAACTTAAAGTAAAGCGAACAAAATTATAAATAACGGTGTCCGGGAGACCGCTGGGGGGATCCCTCTTCAACGCAGGAAGAGGGATGTTGGCCTGTGTCTCCGCCGGATTCTGCAAAAATAGGAACAAAGTTATTTTACAGTTTTCACCGCTCTCCGGCCGCCCAAAACCCCTCTCCTCAAGGGAGACAAACGGCCTCCTTTTGAGCCCCCAGCCATCTCCCTGGAGTGGCGGCAGCTGTGTGGCCTCATTGATTGCAGGTGTGCTGCCTGCCAATGAGGGAGTTGAGGAATGTTCACTCTGCCGCTCTCCAGGGTCCTGTGGCTGGGCTTCCTAGTTGGGCGCTGTCCTAGGTCCTGACGAGGCGGCCTGGTGGCAGGTTTCGGCTGATGCCTATAAGGCTGGGAGGGGCACTGTGGAGCCATGCCCCGATCCACGCCACAATATTCACTAATAATTAACCCCTTTGCGCACATGCCAAATCTGGTAAATCCTTTCCCATTTAGGGGGTACCCTATTTAAAGCTTTATAACTACAGATGTGAACACCAGAGACTTGAAAAATGGCTTAAATGAAACCATTTGTACCATTTACAATACTGATTTAGATTAGTTTATATTCAAAAGTTTGGAAGAAATAAAGTGCCACAAATGCAAATTTCTATGCGAAAAATCAAAAATATTTTGTTTCCAATGAAATACTGAGAGATTGCATATATACAGCAGGTTAAACTATACATGTCCTGGATCAAAAACCTCTTGACCACAAGTTCTAAGGGTGAATATGTAGAACTACTAAAGATCTATGAAGCAAAAACTAAGCAGTGTACCCAGCGTCTCCAAATCTATCCAAAATGTCTAAATTAAGCATTGCTGTAAATCACATATTCATACATATTCATGTATTTCACTACAAAACAACTGTTTTGACTCAAGAAACTCACTGTTGCATCATTTCCAAGTGGGAATTACAAGCTTTTCATGAGTACAGTGGTCTAAAATATACAGGGGTCCAGAAACATATCAAAATCTCTCCAAAAATGAATAAAATGCTTTTTGTGCATTATAAAGCATATAAATGAGACCCTTATGAAGGTTTAAGATGAAACATTGCTATCAGATTAAAAAATAATGCAAAAACATTGTCACACAATGCGGTACAGTACTTAAATGCGTAATAATGAACTCTCGTATGTATTTCTGTACTTTCGTATGTTTTCTTGTATGGGGATAAGATGACATGAAAACAATTTTCAACCGTCCACCACATTTTGGCAATGCTCTCACGTCATCACTGTTGCATGCACCACAAAAACTACTAAACTACCAACGAACGCTTACATTACAGTGTGAAATATCCTCATTATAAAATACCACTAACCTATTTAAAGACACTCAATTTAAAAAATAATTTATGTAACTGAAATATTTTGAGAAGTAATACTTACATAGCGATGATGAAATGTTATAGAGACAGAGACAATAAATCAGCCCAGTCTTTCTCTCCTGTTCTGTCTTACTCCAGAAAGCAATGTCAGCTAGGTCTATCAGCAAACATATGGCTTAACTATGCTCAGAAGTCCTCAATAATATTCTTCAATAAATTTTGTGTCTTTTACTGCTACCACAGAGTGAATGTGATTATGAAAAAACTTGCGGTTACACTGAGCTATAAAATGCTATTCCAAAAGCAAACTTAGACATGTTATACATCGTTAGAAAGCTTATTCTGTCACCTATTGGATCGATTGATAGTCGATCAAGCCAGACTGTATTAAAAAGGGTGACAACACCGTAAATATGTGTGGTATTACGCACAGCTATTTTTGAAGGTACCCAGGCTTCACAAATGCGCGTATATTTCATTAACGGATTATCCCAGACAATATATTACCACTCAGTCTCAAAAGGGACATCTCTACGCATAAAACCAATGGTAAGATTGTATATTTATTCAATATTTATTCCCAGAAATTGAATGGCATGGTATAATTTTTTTTTAATTGTCTTGTTTATTTTGTTATTCAATAAGCAGCGTTTTCACTGCTGTATTGACATATCTTAGGGCTATGGTTGGGTTTATCTTGTTGCTATGACGGAATATGATTTTGAGTAGTGAAAGACTTGTAAACACCTCACAGCTAGACCAATGAGGGTTTGTAGCTGGAGGGGAAGGTATCGCGTGTTCTCCCTTGGCTGGTGTGATTCAAAACCGGAGATGTTAGTTATTTTCCTCTGTTCGTAAGAACAGGGCACAATTATAATTAAGAATGCACTGGTTCCGTTGCCACGGGTTAGATATGAAGGCGCTGCTTCATATCCCGCTTAAAGCTGGCCTGAAACGGATCAGTAGCATTCAGGTTACTCTCCGTTCGTAAACGGGGCTATGCTGTCATCAGAGATATATCCGATCTGTCGCCGGACTGTCAATATTCCAATGGGAGCATCAGAATATTCACAAATGCGCGGAACAACACAACAGATATATCCATGACCACAGCAAGAAAGCGTAACAGTTACTAGGTTTTACCCTCGTATTAAATCTGACTCCATTTTATATGATAATTTAAAATTTGGGTTTAACTATACGTGGAACTTGGGAGTGGTTACACTCGACTCTATCTTGTGCCATTATTCCTCAATATATGCTCCCGGGTTTAGCATTATTGTTAAATCTCAGTTCGGCGAGGAATCCAGAGGGTAGGAGGCTGACCACCATAATACATGCCTTCCATGCCTGGCTTACATGGATAGTACATAGACAGTTATGAGCCCAGGACGGTGTGTATCTATCGGGCTCCTTCAGGCGAATTTGACAAGAACCGGCGTACTACGCCCATGGGTTCTCTTAAGCCAAAACACCAGAACCAATACCACCAATCCCTTAACAGGCAGATCGTGGTCCCCTATCTAACTTGAAGACCCCACTACAGACGTTTACTGTACTAGACCCCTGATCAGTAGGTCCTAGTCAGAATTGCCCCCCTGAGTATTTAAACGGAATTTCGGCTGAAAAGAAGATAAAATGGATTAGAGTCATGAAGACCACGCAAGTTAAAAATAAGAATTTATTGAACAGACAGGTAGGTTATTATCTTCAATTTCCAAAATCAATTATAAAGGTTAAAAACAGAAATACCGAGTAAAAGAGTTCTTACCAGCCTGTTTAGCTACACACAGAACATCGAGTATGCGCAGTGCGGGAAGTCGATTGCGATCTTTCCTGGCTATCTCTACACAGAACACATAGCCTAGTATGTGCACTGAGGGAAGTCGATTACGATCTTCCTTGTCTGTCTACACACAGCGCACATAGTACGTGCACGGTGGGAAGTCGATTACGATCTTCCATGGCTATCTCTACACAGAACACATAGCCTAGTATGTGCACTGAGGGAAGTCGATTACGATCTTCCTTGTGAATCTACACACACCACACAGATTATGTGTAACGTGGGGAAGTCGGTTACGATCTTCCTCGATTGCTTTGTCTCCCTTCCTTTTAAGCCAAATCCCGCGTTTGGTCTAGGCGGCATTGCCATAAATTAACCTGTCCGAATCATAAATCTCTAATTCCGGCCCCCACCATTTGGAGGAGGTTGTTAAAACAATTGGTGGGGAAATGGGGAAAAGGAGATGATTACCAGAGAGGACATTCCATTGTGTTAGGTTTTTCCTGAGTTATTGAAACTATGTTTTTTCAAATCCTATTTGGTATGAAACATATTTCATTCAATGGCTTAAATTATTATGAACATGTACATACCAAACATGCCAAGTGGATGTAATATTATGGTGCAGTTGTCATGAAAATACCCTTTTGTTTACCCATTGTACATGCAATCCATGTTATTATTACATAAGGCATAATACAATAATACAATGAACACATGTGCATGGTTTGTAAGGTTTTCCGGGATTTGTAAATAAGATATAAAGATGGTTTATAGTCCAGATCCAGAAAAGAAATACAGAGTGTAATGTCAGAGGGGTCCATATGTGGGCAGTGTGGTACTGTCCCGTGTAGTGCCCCCACCAGGTGCCGGTCGCTTCACCCTTTACGACCCCAAAACACCCACACCCACAACCACAGACAAAGAGACTAGTTCCCCTTATCTTGGTTGTGTCCAGGTGGTAACATTCCAGAGAGCCAAATGGCCTGCCCATTCAGAGGAAGTCCGAGTGACTTATGGTTTTACCACCAGGCTCTCGGGTCCTTTGCAGTACACGCTGCGTCCCAGCATGCTGGCTCGGTCAAATGTCAGCCTTTTCTGGGTCCCAGTTTAATTTCCCTCTTACAGCTCCCCCCTCTGGCCCAATGGGGGACACTTCAGAACGTCCTCCCAAGGGGTCATGGACACTTTCCCAAATGGTTGGTGCCGGAGGTCCAGGGTCGTAGGGCTGATGGTGGGAATAACTGGGAAGGCTGATATCAAGGGTTGTGTGGGTTGAGGTGTGTATGGTATGGAACGGATCAGATGTTGGAGTGAAGATGGGAACTTTTGTGCCTCAGATGACCTGTTGCACTAAGTCCATTCCATCAGTCGGGGCCCGCCGTGTTCTTAAGCACAGGAAAACTCACAAGACAGCTGACAGTGACGTAGGAACTTTGTACCAGGAGGTGTCCTCTCGATTGAATCTATCGAAGCAAAGTCTTGGAGACACTGTACTTAAGGTTGACATCCACGGGGCTGTGCGGAGGTTGAACCTTAACACACTTGGTGGGATTATTGGGAAAAAGGTTGGTAAGACATGGTATATATGAATGAGGTAGTTCGGAGTTTTCATGACAACTGCATTTTGTGGTAAATATGTTTTTTGTCCTTCTCATGGTAATATCCTTTGTAATTTTGGATAAACTGGATTTGGGAAATTAAAAAGAAAGGAGACAAAACCCAATACATTTTGTGTGGGTGGTTATGGAAAGTGATACAATGGTTATGGAAAATAAAGAACAATGATAATAAACATACAGTATAAAAATAAAGGAAAAACACAAAAAGCACACTTTAAGACATATAAGACAAGTAGTGTTCGGGGGTTGTAGCATCCTGAAGTCTGTGACAGATATATTTTAAAATGAATGTGAAACTTGTCATTAACATTAACAGAAATTCCATAAATATTAAGAAAATTTCACATATTTCTAAAACATTCTTCCAGAAAGGACCTACAAATCCCCCTAACCATGAGGTGTGAAACTCTTTGCCTGTAGTTGTGCAAAGAAGAGAAAATCTAGGTATGGTTACTATCTGCATAATTTGGGGGTTAAACCACAACTGACAAAAAATAAAAAGATGAAAAAACAAAAAGAAAATCAGACACTGTCTTGGGAGTGTAGGTTTACTGCTCCTTAAATATTCAACAACGGACAGAGAAGGGGGGGGAAACAGAACAAGACAGACCGGTGGGGAGAAAAGGAGAAAGGAGGAGGAGGAACAGTAAATGAAAAAGAAGGAGGAGATCTAAGGAGAGAAAATGTAGAAAAGTAGAATAAAGTGAGACCAGTAAGCCAGTCCTTGCCAAAAAATGACACCCCTTTCAACATTTTAATGTTAAAAGACAAACTTGATGTAAACTTAGGAGTAAGTGCTTCTTCTCCTTCTTTATTTATTTATTTATTTGAGATATGTAGTTTGGAAGACTTCTTCCTTAAATAATTTTCCTTGCAGGCACAGATGATACTGGCCCTTATTAGCTGAGTTTAAGCTTGATGACCTTATGTTCATTTATGGCATTTGACTGGCTTATCAACGGTTTGCTAAAGATTCTAATATGTATATGTTGTGCTATGGTGAAATTCACACAAAAATACCATTAGATCTCTAGTATCTAACATGCCTTGGCTAATGTAATTGGCACCCAAATAAGTCTGTTAGTGAATTCTAACCGTTTCTAAATGGCGTGCACAGGCATGCGTTAATAATTAATATATTATTAGTTAATATTATTAGTTTAAATCCTCTGATTTCCTCCTTGTGCCGCTAAAACACACAGAATAAAAACCCAGATGAAAACAATAGGGTACTC
This sequence comes from Anguilla anguilla, assembly GCF_013347855.1. NCBI lineage: Eukaryota > Metazoa > Chordata > Actinopteri > Anguilliformes > Anguillidae > Anguilla > Anguilla anguilla. Next base: position 36,938,084 of record NC_049209.1, read on the forward strand.
CAGAATTCACTACACTTTTTTGAAAGCGAGCTTTCTAAAGAAAGGTGAATGGTGGCACACCTATGCCTATATAACTTAATTTAGCTCTAAGCTATTGATTATTTTATTTATAATAGGCCAAAGTCTATTTTTTGGTTGGTTGTAAGCCATGTTGGAATTTTACCTTCTACACTGGCTTATCTCAACTGTTTCATAAATCCTAACCTATTTATTTAATTAATAGTACACCACTGTTTACTGAGACAGATAACACAGGCCAAGGACCTTGGTTCCAGCACCTCAGAAATGCAGAAGTTCTGTGTCCTGATACCTTTTCACCAGTTTCAGAGGTCTTTAGACATGAGTCCCACATGCGGCAAATTCCAGACGGTCGCCACCCTTGTTGTAGCCTGCGGCTACACTTTCAGAGGGATGGAGACTTGCATTTGCCGTGGCACTCAGCGGTCCTGTGACATTACATCGGGCACGGTACTCAGAGGTTCAGTGACTACACTGGTACCGGCCTCGATCTCTGAGACTTAAAATATGGTTTCCTCCGGACAGATACGAACAGTTTCAAAACTTGGTGCAGCTGCAGTCTGCACTGTCAGAGGTCTTGAGACGTGTGTACCGCCGCAGGGCCATACCTGGGTTTAAGGATCAGCACAGACTCTGCTTTCAGGGCTGGAACTTTGAAGCCGAGGTTATGCACCTGATTCAGCATTTAGCAGTGTTTTAATATTATTTAATTTAATTATAATAAGAAGCTTGCCACTTTTCCTGGGTTAGCCCCCTAGCAAAGTTCAAACTTCTTCGCGTGTGCATTCTGTGATTGCACACGCTTACTGGCAGCTATAAACTTTCTCACTGTTCACCTTCTATTGCTTTTTCGTCTTTCATAACAGTATACCACTCTGTTCACCTTCAAAATTCACTGGCTTTTCACCAGTGCCTCATTTCTCCTAAGTTTGAGCAAGGTTTTCTGCGCCTCTGCGCAGAAACAGTAGTAAGCCTTGCATCAAAACTCCCTTCCTTTCTACAAACGCTTACATTTTCGTACACATACGCAACCATCTACTGCTATAGGCTAGTTTTTCCTAAAACGCATTTTGCCGTATTAGCACAACACATTTCCTAAAAACATGCCAACCTAAGCATCTCTCTTTCCCTGTTCATGAATTCCCCAAAGGGTAGTAGTATGGAAAATGCCTGGTTTCTACGGTCCCAGGCCTGTCTGGGATGTGTCGATCCCCTGCACAGTGGCTAAAACTCTCCCTAGCACAGGCTAATATACAAGAGGATTTTGTCACTCACCACACCAAGGATCGGGAAACCAGAGAAGAAAATGCGAGATACCCACAGTGAAGGGTATCACGCCGGGATGAAAAACACCAGCAGAAACTTCAGGGAACACTCCAGATACTTCCAATCACGTCGGGGTCACCACTTGTAAACACCTCACAGCTAGACCAATGAGGGTTTGTAGCTGGAGGGGAAGGTATCGCGTGTTCTCCCTTGGCTGGTGTGATTCAAAACCGGAGATGTTAGTTATTTTCCTCTGTTCGTAAGAACAGGGCACAATTATAATTAAGAATGCACTGGTTCCGTTGCCACGGGTTAGATATGAAGGCGCTGCTTCATATCCCGCTTAAAGCTGGCCTGAAACGGATCAGTAGCATTCAGGTTACTCTCCGTTCGTAAACGGGGCTATGCTGTCATCAGAGATATATCCGATCTGTCGCCGGACTGTCAATATTCCAATGGGAGCATCAGAATATTCACAAATGCGCGGAACAACACAACAGATATATCCATGACCACAGCAAGAAAGCGTAACAGTTACTAGGTTTTACCCTCGTATTAAATCTGACTCCATTTTATATGATAATTTAAAATTTGGGTTTAACTATACGTGGAACTTGGGAGTGGTTACACTCGACTCTATCTTGTGCCATTATTCCTCAATATATGCTCCCGGGTTTAGCATTATTGTTAAATCTCAGTTCGGCGAGGAATCCAGAGGGTAGGAGGCTGACCACCATAATACATGCCTTCCATGCCTGGCTTACATGGATAGTACATAGACAGTTATGAGCCCAGGACGGTGTGTATCTATCGGGCTCCTTCAGGCGAATTTGACAAGAACCGGCGTACTACGCCCATGGGTTCTCTTAAGCCAAAACACCAGAACCAATACCACCAATCCCTTAACAGGCAGATCGTGGTCCCCTATCTAACTTGAAGACCCCACTACAGACGTTTACTGTACTAGACCCCTGATCAGTAGGTCCTAGTCAGAATTGCCCCCCTGAGTATTTAAACGGAATTTCGGCTGAAAAGAAGATAAAATGGATTAGAGTCATGAAGACCACGCAAGTTAAAAATAAGAATTTATTGAACAGACAGGTAGGTTATTATCTTCAATTTCCAAAATCAATTATAAAGGTTAAAAACAGAAATACCGAGTAAAAGAGTTCTTACCAGCCTGTTTAGCTACACACAGAACATCGAGTATGCGCAGTGCGGGAAGTCGATTGCGATCTTTCCTGGCTATCTCTACACAGAACACATAGCCTAGTATGTGCACTGAGGGAAGTCGATTACGATCTTCCTTGTCTGTCTACACACAGCGCACATAGTACGTGCACGGTGGGAAGTCGATTACGATCTTCCATGGCTATCTCTACACAGAACACATAGCCTAGTATGTGCACTGAGGGAAGTCGATTACGATCTTCCTTGTGAATCTACACACACCACACAGATTATGTGTAACGTGGGGAAGTCGGTTACGATCTTCCTCGATTGCTTTGTCTCCCTTCCTTTTAAGCCAAATCCCGCGTTTGGTCTAGGCGGCATTGCCATAAATTAACCTGTCCGAATCATAAATCTCTAATTCCGGCCCCCACCATTTGGAGGAGGTTGTTAAAACAATTGGTGGGGAAATGGGGAAAAGGAGATGATTACCAGAGAGGACATTCCATTGTGTTAGGTTTTTCCTGAGTTATTGAAACTATGTTTTTTCAAATCCTATTTGGTATGAAACATATTTCATTCAATGGCTTAAATTATTATGAACATGTACATACCAAACATGCCAAGTGGATGTAATATTATGGTGCAGTTGTCATGAAAATACCCTTTTGTTTACCCATTGTACATGCAATCCATGTTATTATTACATAAGGCATAATACAATAATACAATGAACACATGTGCATGGTTTGTAAGGTTTTCCGGGATTTGTAAATAAGATATAAAGATGGTTTATAGTCCAGATCCAGAAAAGAAATACAGAGTGTAATGTCAGAGGGGTCCATATGTGGGCAGTGTGGTACTGTCCCGTGTAGTGCCCCCACCAGGTGCCGGTCGCTTCACCCTTTACGACCCCAAAACACCCACACCCACAACCACAGACAAAGAGACTAGTTCCCCTTATCTTGGTTGTGTCCAGGTGGTAACATTCCAGAGAGCCAAATGGCCTGCCCATTCAGAGGAAGTCCGAGTGACTTATGGTTTTACCACCAGGCTCTCGGGTCCTTTGCAGTACACGCTGCGTCCCAGCATGCTGGCTCGGTCAAATGTCAGCCTTTTCTGGGTCCCAGTTTAATTTCCCTCTTACAGACTATTTCTATGAATGCCCAGATAGACAACATTGTCCATTATGTTATCAGTGGGGGGTGTAGTTGCAGATGAGACTGCAGGGTGGGGGTTCTTGTTAAATGAACATCCAGCGCAACAATGGTGACGCTGCGAAACTCCGTATTTAGCATAGTTGCTGTGTGTCGTCTACTAATGAAACTAAAACACATAGTTTCTGTTTTCAACTCATTCTTTGGTTGCAGGAACAATGAATGTCTGAGTTGAGCAATCCAGGCACGCCGGCGTGCGGACCACTAGGGGGATTACACTAAGCGGTTAAAGAAGCTGTATTCTACAGCAATGCTACCTAATGTTTCGGACTTGTGTGTATTTGTTAGGATTATTAGGGGTCCAAGCAGCGAAGCTGGTGGAACCCTATTGTATCTGTTAGGATTATTAGGGGTCCAAGCAGCGAAGCTGGTGGAACCCTTTTGTATCTGTTAGGATTATTATTAGGGGTCCAAGCAGCGAAGCTGGTGGAACCCTATTGTATCTGTTCGGATTATTATTAGGGGTCCAAGCAGCGAAGCTGGAGGAACCCTATTGTATTTGTTCGGATTATTATTATTATTCTTATTTTTTTCCGCTAAAAGTGTCTGAGGCTCAGCAACCATAAGTCCTAGAGCAACCAAATTTGGTAGGTGGGTTCCTAAGGCCCCCCACTACTCAGGCACTAAAAATCACCTATGTCGGCCAGATGGTGGCGCTATAACAAAGGGTCATGCGTAATAGGCCATAACTCCCACACCGTAGGTTAGATCAACCCAAAACTTCATGGACCTATGCATCTGAACGTGCTCTACAACTTTGCCATTGGCACCATCTATGTCCGCCATATTATTTGCCCGCCATATTGACTTTTTAGTTGGGGCGTGGAAGCTTTCTCCGCTAAAATGTCTGAGGCTCAGCAACCATAAGTCCTAGTGTAACCACATTTGGCAGGTGGGTTCCTATGGCCCCCCACTACTCAGGTACTAAAAATCACCAATGTCGGCCAGATGGTGGCGCTATAACAAAGGGTCATGTTTAAAAGGTCATAACTCCCACACCGTGAGTCAGATCAACACAAAACGTCATCGACCGATGCATGTGAATGTGCTCTACAACTTTGCTATTGGGACTACATATGTCCGCCATATTGTTTGCCTGCCATTTGGACTTTTTTATTAGTTGGGGTGGGGAAGAGCTGGAGCTCCAAATCTAAACGGTTACGACATCTAGTAAACTTTTTTACGGCAAGCGACATCCATGGCGACGCAAGTAATCCGACACCGTAGGGTCTAGTTTTTTATCAGCGAGGGGAGGGTCTGAACGTCGGGGAAGCAATAGAAGACAGTGCCAGCCAGAGTGCATGCTAGGCTACCAAGAGTTTGTTAATAAAAGCTTTTTGAGAGGATGAATAATTACGTTTCTTGAGCCTGCATCCATTTCATGACAGTATTGGGTGAGTTCGTTTAGTCTTCAAATCTGTCATTATGGTGAGAAATAGCTAAACCATTTTATTGATAGGTTCTGAGTTTCTGTGCAAACGCGCAAAAACACACTGGTATAATAAAACAATGATGGCAATACATGGATAGTCCGCTTCGTTCCATTGCTACCATAGTTTATATTATCTTGTGTCTACAGCTGCAGTTTCTCGCTGCAATTTCTAATATTGAATATAAACAAAAGACGCAATTTATGCTGTAAATCGTATTCTCAATTTAATCTCTAAATTGACTGTAAGCTTAGGGTTGTAACTAGGTAGTTGTTTCGTAGGTGACTTAACTCGTCTTAACTATTGCTTGTATTTTTGCATAGACTGCGTTGTTGCTGTTCTTGTTTGTGTTAGTGTTAATCAGTTTAACCTACAGGGTCCAAGTTGAACTATGCGGTTGTTCCCTGCACTTAGAACGGTAGGCTACTGCCCTCTAGGGTTTTCGACACACTGGTTCCTGGTTATGGTTATACATTTTGTTGTACGTCGCTCTGGATAAGAGCATCTGCCAAATGCCTGCAATGTAATGTTACCTTACTGAACCCGTGTTCAGCAGTTGTCTACGATCATGAAAATGCACTTTTGTACGTCGCTTTGGATAAAAGCGTCTGCCAAATGAATGTAATGTAATGTAATGTAATGCAATATTCCGTAGCAACAAGATAAACCCGACATTAGCCCTAAAATATGCCAATAGAGCAGTGAAAACGATGCTCACTGAATAACGAAATAAACGAGACAAATTTTTTTATTTATTATACCATGTCATTCTACAGTCAATATCTGGGACTAAACATTTAATAAATATACAATCTTACCATCAGTTTTACGCGTAGAGATGTCCCTTTTGCAAATGCGTGGTCATATATTGTCTTGCACAATCCGTTTGTGAGAAATACGCGCATCTGTCACACCTGGGTCGGCTATCTTCATAAATAGCTGTGCGTAATACCACACTTGTTGCTTACGGCATCGTTGCCCTTTTTAGTGCAATTTGGCTTGATTGACAACTCATTTATTCCGTAGGTGAGAGTATAAGCTTTCTAACGATGTATAACATGTCTGATTTTGCTTTTGGAATAGCGTTTTATAGGTCAGCGTAACCGAACATTTTCTCATCTGCCAATGTCTAAATAAATAAAACGGTAGGCTGCTCTGCGGCCAGCACGCAGGTCGCGAGTTGATATTTCGTCTTTTGTTTCGTTTTTTCTCAATGTCGTCTTTATTATTTGAAATGCGTATTTATGTGTTATTATTATATCTGTCTCTGAGGCGCTCGGAAATGTGCATTCTCTGCTAAGCTGAGCAATGGATTGGAATATGTGTCTGACGTAGTGTTGCACCGTATACCGAAACTTCAGCACTTTCTCGGTACTTAAAAAAAAAAAAAAAAAAAAGAAAGAAATGGTTCGGTATTAGAATATTCCGACGTTCGGTAGTTTTGAGTCAAATGTAAAAGCCAGGGAAAATTGTCTCCCGCATTACTGATTTCAAGGATGAAAAGTGTAATTTGTCAGAATCTTCGCTAGAAGGCAGTAGCAACTAAGGTTGCCAAGTGAGGTGACTTGCGCTTGTGCACTCAGCTCCTTGATACAGCGCAAGCTTTGACTCAGTTCGCTTCAGTAGCAATAGGTGTTCCAATTTGGAAATATTTTATTATAGATGGATGCTGTATTGTTATTAAAATATGCTGTTTTTTAAATCTATTTAAAGGTGAAAGACCTGTTTTAAAGATTATTTTGTTTACAACTGGACATGGACGGAGTGTAGCACAGTGGGTAAGGAACTGGGCTTGTAACCGAAAGGTTGCAGGTTCGATTCCCGGGTAAGGACACTGCCGTTGTACCCTTGAGCAAGGTACTTAACTGTAATTGCTTCAGTATATATCCAGCTGTATAAATGGATACAATGTAAAATGCTATGTTGTGTAAGTCGCTCTGGATAAGAGCGTCTGCTAAATGCCTGTAATGTAATGTAATGTACAACTGTTAAATTTTTTAAATATATTTAACATATTTTTCTCTTGTTCAGTGTTGTAACACTATAGGCCTATGCATTTTAATATGTTGAAGAGGCTTCAACTTAAAGGTTGTTAATGAACCAGGTTGTTAATAAACCATGAATTCGAAAATGAGGTCAACCCTTGTGGACATTACGTTTCTGTTCTATTAAGGTAATTTCAGTATCGTTAGGTACCGAGTATCGAATTAGAATCGTTTAAGTTTCAAGTATCATTTCAGTATTGAGTATCGTGATACTAAACCTGGTATCAGTATCAAAGTCAAAATTTTGGTATCGTGACAACACTAGTGTGACGCCTTTTTTAGTTGCGGCGCAGAAACACTGCAGCTGTGCATACACGCCGGGCTATCTAAGTGTTACGACATGCCATCTAAGTGTTACGACATAGTAAAGGCCTTTACGGGAAGAGGCCAGGACACATCCATGGCGACGCAACTAAGTCATCCGACAGCATCTCTTAGCACAAAATTGGCCATAAGTCATCAATATTTTATACAATCATCATGATATTCAGTAGATATGTTGGGTGAAGGTATATGATCATGAGGACAAAGCCATTTTAAAATCATTACATAGGGGGCGCGATAGTGCCAATGCTTGTACCCCTCCCAACGCCGCTTGTGGCTTTAATCTTTATTTATTTTTGTCTCCCATTTCTTCTCCTATACATTTTCTGTTTTCCTTCACTTGGCAAGACAGGAACCCACTGAAAATCAATTTTACAGACTTTACTCAGAACAGTGTTTACATGTTTTTTTTCTTCCGGTAAAAATAAATAAAATAAAATTTAAAACCTTCCCTGCCTACTTTCCCTTCAAGTCATTTTTTTCTATGCTGAATAATTTAGATTGTGACTGTATTCTCTAGGTGGGTCTCTGGTTTATAGTTTATGGTATAGGCTTACTTGGTTTGCATCCTACTTTCTCTTGTAGATCAGATCTTCGTGATTACTGTTAAACAAACAGATCAATACTATTCCCTGCATAGTTTTTTGCCCTATATTGGTCCTTGCATTGAACAGGAACGTGCCACAGACCGCACAATGAAATGCATAACTCACACGAGTCCAGATGACGGGTGCAGACACTACCAATTCGAATTGGAACGAAATACATTGTGAAGCATTAGGGGAAGAAATGGCAAGATTATAGGGTTGAAACACACTATGTATAACTAAATTTAGACAACAGCTTGGCTGAATACTCGATTCTGATTAGTCCAAAGGGTGGGCATTATTTCTCAGTAAAGGGACACCTCAGAGGTGCATTCAAGTTCAGCGAACAAGGCGAACGTTTGCAAACTATTTCAAACTTTTTTATGTTAGCTTTGTGTTTGCCACGAACATTTGGAAACATAAGCGAACGGTCTGAAAAGGTAGTTTGCGGCGAACAAAAATGGATGCTGGACTGAGGGAAATGTGTTTCCAGATGGGTATTTCAGTTATAGATAACGGTTAAGTGTGGTCAGTTTTTTCGATGTTATATTGCTAACGCTAGCCAATGTTATTATTGTTCGCTAGCTAGCTATTTAATGTAACTAACGCATAGACCATAAAACTAACGGGAATGCCTTTTTCTGTAGGAGGCAACGAAACCACTCAGCAACCAGACCCTTTTCAAGAGGGAGTGAGTGTGTGCCAACGATCGGGCTAATCAAATGGCAAGTAACCTAACACACAGCGTCTTCATACCATGTTAGGGGGATGAAATCATAAATTTAATTTATTTGTTAAAAATCAGTTTTAATCACAAAGTAGTCTACACTTAACAAACAAAATACACCAGTCTGTTATCTACCATGTTAGCTTACAGAATAACCAGCAAAAACCAAACCTACACTTCAAGATTGTTTACAATCTACGCATTGCAGATATTTGCCATGAATACGAGTGCGGAGATAGAAGTGCACGTATCCGCAAATAATGTTGATTAAAAATGCATGGTCTCACACAACTGCTGCAGGTAATATTAGCTCCTAGGTCCCCCCGGATAGCTGAGCTCCTCACCCTATGAAGGAGAGTAAGCCCTGCCACCCTACGTAGAAACCCCGTTTTGGCAGCTTGTATTCATGATCTCACTCTTTCGGTCACTACCCATAGCTCATGACCATAGGTGAGAGTAGGGACGAAGATCAACTGGTAAATCGAAAGCTTTGCCTTTCGGCTCAGTTCCTTCTTCACCACCATCGTTCGATACAATTCCCACATTACTGCGGCCGCTGTACCTAGACGGCTGTCGATCTCCGAATTCCTTTTTCCCTCACTCGTGAACGAGACTCCAAGATACTTGAACTCCACCTGAGGCACTTGCTCCTCCTTTACTTGAAGAGGGCAAACTATCTTTTTCTGGGAGAGGACCATAGTCACAGACTTGGAGGTGCTGATCCTCATCCCGACCGCATCACACTCAACTGCAAACTGCTCTAGTGCGCATCGAAGGCCACAATATGATGAGGCCAAGAGAACAACGTCATCTGCAAACAGCAAAAATGCCACTCCATTGTCCCCAAACTAGACACACTCCATACCTTGGCTGCACCTTGAAATCAAAAACATGAATAACACAAACAGGAGAGGAGACAAAGCGCACCCTTAGCAGAGTCCGACACCCACTCTGAATGAGCTTGACTTAATGCCAAGAATGCGAACACAGCTTTCGCTCTGAGTATACAGGGACCAAATGGCACGCAACAGTGACCCCGGCACCCTATACTCCCACGGCACCTCCCACAACATACCCAGGGGAACACGGTCATACGCCTTCTCCAAATCCACAAAACACATGTAGACTGGATAAGCAAACTCCCATGCCCTCTCAAATATCTGTGAGAGGGTAAAAAAGCTGGTCTGTTGTTCCACGGCCTGGATGGAACCCGCATTGTTCCTCCTGAATCTGAGGTTCAACAATCAGCCGAAGCCTCCTTTCCAGTACCTTGGTATAGACTTTTCCAAGGAGGCTGAGGAGTGTGATTCCCCGATAATTGGAGCACACCCTCTGGTCCCCCTTCTTAAAAATGGGGACCACCACCCCGGTCTGCCACTCCAAAGGCACTGTTCCCGACTTTTACACAACATGGAGGATTTGTGTCAGCCAAGACACACCACCAACATCCAGAGCCTTCAACATTTCCGGACAAATCTCATCCACCCCTGGTGCTCTGCCACTGAGGAGCTCTCCAACTACCCCAGTGATTTTTGCCACAGAGATGCACTCTGATCCCCCAGATTGCTCCAGCTCCGCCTCCAAAAAGGAGGGTCTGTCGGATTCAGGAGGTCCTCAAAGTGTTTCTTCCACCTTTTGACAATATCCCCAGTGGAGTTTCACCATTCCTGCTGGCAACAGCCTGAACGGTGTCCCGCTTCCCCCTCCTGAGGTGCCGAATGGTTTTCCAGAACCACTTTGGGACCGACCGAAAGTCCATCTCCAAGGCCTCTCCAAACTCCTTCCACGCCCTGGCTTTTGCTTTTGCCACTGCTGCAGCTGCTGCCTTTTTCGCCTGCCAGTACCTGTCTGCTGAATCAGAAGTTCCCAGAACCAACCAGGCCTGGAATGCCTTTTTCTTCAGCTTGACAGCCTCCCTCACCACTGGAGTGCATCAGCGAGTCCTTGGGTTGCCGCCGGGACATGCACCGACCAGCTTTTGACCACAACCTCTAGCAACAGCTTCCACAATAGAGGTTTTGAACAGAGTCCATTCAGACTCCATGTCCCCAACCTCCTCTGGGATACGGGAAAAGACCTCTCGGAGGTAAGAGTTGAAATCATTCCAGACTGAGTCTTCTGTCAGGCGTTCCCAGCAGCCTCTCACTGCACGTTTAGGCCTACCTGGTCTGTCTGGCAGCTTACCCCGCCATCTGATCCAACTCATCACCAGATGGTGATCAGTTGACAGATCTGCTCCTCTCTTTACCCAGGTGTTCAAAACAAATGGTCGCAGGTCTGATGAAACAACTACAAAGTCGATCATCGCCCTTTGGCCCAAGGTGTTTTGGTACCATGTACACTTATGAACATCCTTGTGTTTGAACATGGTGTTCGTTATGGACAAACCATGACTAGCACAGAAGTCCAAAAACATAACACCGCTCAGGTTCGTTCCTCCCAATCATGCCCCTCCAAGTATCCCAGACATTGCCAATGTGAGCATTGAAGTCGGCTGTTTCCAGCACCCCTCCCACCTTCTCCAAGAAGGCTGAATTGCGCATAAGCGCAAATAACAGTCAAAGTTTCCTTCTCTGCCATACACAGTCGCATCGAGGCGACCCTCTCGTCCACTGCAGTAAACTCCAACTGAGTGGTCACCAGCCGTCGACTTGTGAGTATCCCCACTCCCACCCGGTGCCTGTCACCCTGAACAACTCCCGAGTAGGAGAGAGACCACCCCCTATCCAGGAGTTTGGTTCCAGAGCCAACACTGTGTGTAGAGGTGAGTCCCACATTACATTACATTACAGGCATTTAGCAGACGCTCTTATCCAGAGCGACTTACACAACTTTTTACATAGCATTTTTACATTGTATCCATTTATACAGCTGGATATATACTGAAGCAATTTCGGTTAAGTACCTTGCTCAAGGGTACAACGGCAGTGTCCTACCCGGGAATTGAACCTGCGACCTTTTGGTTACAAGCCCAGTTCCTTACCCACTGTGCTACACTCCGTCCTATATCTATACCTCCCACTGTATCTAGTTTGTAATTCTCAGCCTCACACACCAGCTCTGGCTCCTTCTCCACCAGAGAGGTAATGTTCCATGTGCCAAAAATCAGTTTCCGTTGTCTGGGCAGATGACGCACAGATCTACCCTGTTCTTGCCCCGTGCCCGACAAGCATTGCACACAACCCCTACCCTGAACCTTGTGGTGTCTTGCTTCATTTAAGCCATTTTTCAAGTCTGTGTGGTGTTCATATCTGGAGTTATAAAGCTTTAAATAGGGTACCCCTTAAATGGGCAGGGATTGGCCAGATTTGGCATGTGCGCTAAGGGGTTAACATAATTGATTAAAACAATTAACCAAATCGTTAACTTGAGTAGGCAGGGTCACCATTACATTCAGGGTCAGTTTCACAGACACAGAACCGTTTGCATATGAAGACAATAAACAACATGCACAGAACTGATCTGTCAGATATCATTTTAAAAGACATTACCTCAAAGGTAAAGGAGACAGAACAACAGTCAAAATTAATCTTAAAAATAACCGCAAGCCTCCTCCTCGACCACTCAGCCTTGGGGAGTTACAACCCTATATTGAGGACGATACAATTCAGCAAGTTGACCGTTTTCCCCGGACTTAAGCTTGTACGCAGCTAACCTGCATCTCACCTCCATCTCACCTGCACAGCCTCATCTTCATCCACACACAGAATCAAATATAGCATGTCATATTATATTTTCTGCTGCTTTGGATGTTCTCATGAAGTAAAGGCAAACATTAGTTCATTTATTTGGCATCATAATAATTTTTGAAATTCTTCTGCACAAATTTTACATATAATGGAAATGAATGAAGTCTGGCCATGCATCACCTGGCTTCCTATGTCAATTATTTAAAACCAGTATAAAACTGCTTAAATGTCAGTGCTTCCTTGGAGACTTCATAGATTACTAATACTGGCAGCACTATTCCTTCAGTGACATATTCAGGGGGTTTTATTTCTGTGCTATGCCTGATGGTTGCTTTGCTATTTAGAACAGCAGACATCTGTATCAGACTGCCTGAGGGGCAGTAGAGACCTCAATGCTACCAAAAAGGTATATGGAAATACTGTTTCACACATTGTAAATTGTGCTTAAGGATGACAAACAGGAACTTGGGAGAATAGTAGTAACATTACCACATGCTATCCATGCTGTGAGGGAGACCATGAACATGCAATGAAAGCGAGGTCAATTTAATGTCCCTCACTGAAGTACTGAATAGCGTTCACCTTGGTTAGTAGTCAAAACTAAGCAGACCTCAGCTGTAGAGCAAGTAATATAGTACCAGCATGTACTCCTAAGTAGTGAATATTACAAATGGTTTAGGTGAGATTGCCAACGTCACAGTGAGTACCAGGAAGCAAAGCTATTTAATCCTGGAACGCTGCCTCTTCTGGCTTAGGGCCAGGCATCGGACCAGTTTCTACTGTTAACTATCACAGGGACCTTGGCGGCAGAAGATTTTTTATTTTATTTTTGGCACCTCATGTAGCAGCAAAAAACAGCCAATAATAAAACCCAGCTTGCAAATAAGATCTATTAAAATACACTATCACCCTGACAAAGACAAACCACTGCAGTCAGCCTTGTCAGTTCTTTAGTGATAGAAATATTTATTTCCTGTGCTGTAAATGAAAATAGAACTGTGTCATTTTCCATAAGCCTGATTGGAGGCAATCTCTCTTGCCTCACATAGTAGATTGTTCATACTGAGCCAACTGGCCCTGATACTGTAATTTACAGAATCCGGGAAGATACATCTCCCACTAAGATTCCAGAAAGTTACTTTTCTATTCTTGACCACAGATAAAACAAGTCTAGATTCCTGTAAGAATCCCACTACATTATTGAAGAATTAAAATACAACCCATAGATTCAGAATACGTTTGTGTGCTACTCTGGCAAGCATGGCAGTATGGCACTCATGATAAATTGGATCTTTATGACAAATTAGTAATTAATAAAGCAAATGAACAAACTAAAAGTGTGAGGAAGCTCAAAAAACAACACATTTTTTGTACTGTGCAGACAATCCCTTTCCTGGATGTATGTACATATATGAACAACATTGCTATCATCTACACATTACAAGACCCATGATACAATGAAAGCTTGCATTTTAGCAGCTTGCAGGAAGCAACGAAATGGGGGTTGGCATTATTTATTTATCCTGCCAATGTCTGTGCTAGTTGCTGTCATCTCCCCAGATGTTTTCTCTGAGATCATTGCATCTCAGGCAGTGAAGCGAGACCTGCTTGCATTCATCAGGGGCCATGGCACCCACACATATCCCTAAACAGTGGCGGCTGGTGATAAAAATTTTTGGGGGGGTGCAGTTTTGGGGGGGACAAACAAACTGAAGCAGCACTTCATAGCTCAGCAAATAAAATAAAATAAATAAATAAATAAATCTAAAAACAACACAACACACTAATGTTGCCTAAACACTGGCCAGTAGCACTACTTGAACATATTTTGCCCTCCTTAATAATATAAAATAATATGTAGAGATGACAAAATGCCCATTTCACCTACATCACCTAAAGTTACCAACAGGAAACAGCTCAATTTCTAAATATGGAACTACTTAAGTCATTTTTACTGCCACTGTTACATTCTATGAAGTCATAAAAAAGTAGGAAAATATTATCTAACTCCAATGTCATTTATAGAACCTTCTGCTGCCATCTGCTGGACAAAATGTGAATGTGAATTCTGAAGTTTAAAGGAGGCAACAAAATTCACCAACCCACGGAATATCCCGGGTATTCGGAGCTCTCACTCTCATCGTGGCCACGCAAAGCCAACTCAAAGGCTCCACAAAATTTAACATGGTCTATTATTCTGGACAGGATGTGACGATTTTGTCATCTCTTCGTTGTGCCTTCTAATGCCAATCCTGTAGCCTTCATCTAGCTGTTCAGCAGTGCTAAACCTGCCAAAAAAATTTAGTCTCATACTATTGTCAAGACGGCTGTGGCTACTTTCGTGTCGTTTGCATTTTTCAGAAGGATGTTATAGGTCTTGTACCCCCGTCGTTGTCCACAACGCTTTGGTGCCGACACTTTGAAATAGCAAACAGGGAAAGCAATAAAAGGCATTACTTACACCACATCCAGCTAGCCAACTCCATTTGTCATAACAAGAGCCTGTTTCGGGTGTATGCTCATCCTCGATCACTTGCCTGCTGCTGAATTTGTAAAATGGGTCAGTCCGGTCCAAGCTCCTTTATCCTCTTTTTTTCTTCCAGTGAACGCCTTGTGAAAGGGTGTTTTTGTAAGGAAATAACCAAATTTTCTTTTATTTCCACGTTTCTACTTGAAGCTG
The DNA here is from genome assembly GCF_013347855.1 of Anguilla anguilla. Lineage (NCBI taxonomy): Eukaryota > Metazoa > Chordata > Actinopteri > Anguilliformes > Anguillidae > Anguilla > Anguilla anguilla. The sequence continues at coordinate 36,953,237 of NC_049209.1, forward strand.
CCATCTCCTGAAAGTACCTGTCAGCTCGCTAAGGAGCAGGAGTGACAGTCGCGCATCCGTAGTTATATTAATGGCGGGCGTGAACATGAAAGATAGCGTCGAGAATTGTCCAATCACATTCGATCAAAAAACATAAAGACAATACCAATTCGCTGCCAATGAAAGTAGGAGTGTCTCTGGAAAATCTGAAGCAACCATTTAGAGAGCAGCCTCAGGTCACCTGCTTGCCAAAAGTTGAAAGATTCACATACACACTCATTTGGCCGGCGCCCTTCACCCAGGAAGTAGGCTATAATCACACAGAAATTAAACAAATACAGTTTGATTTTGGAACCAATTTTTAATGAATGCTGGCAGGCACTGACAGGCTATCAGGCACATTGTACGAGAAAATTATTATTTTATAATTATTTTGCATTTAGGGGGGCGGCGCCCCAGCGCCCCGCATTATAGAACCGCCACTGTCCCTAAACATACCTCAGGCTTTAACATCGGCACAATACTTATTCATAATTTACAAGTTTCCTTCACGGAAACAAACAGCGCACTACCCTGGTACTGGTGGACAGACACTGACTAAAGTGATTAAAATGTAGGGGAGAGATGAGCTCCTTTTAGTGTCGGGCCAAGAGCCAGAGCCATCACCTAGTAATTATATAATGTAATTAATGACTCCACCTCAAGGGAGGAACAAAGTGCATTCTTCATTTCAACCTTTCAATGTCAGATATGGGGGCTGGGATGGGAGAGTTTACAAGTTTGCACCCACATATATTTTATATGTGCTCCCAGTTCCCCTGCACTTTAATAGTATGTAAGGTCATTTTGCAAATCTCCCTGGATGTTGCCCACATGACTGACATTCGCTTATATACCAACAGTCTACGTTTTCATTTTTGGTGTCTATTTAAGTTTTTCAGGCAGGCAACTTCCTCTTAGATTCTAACAACACAAAACTGTCATGTTACATATCTGTCTGAAAGTTGCCCATACAGGAATATGCTTGATCATTCCATCTGTTTAGATTTTTTTAGCTTCATTCATGAAGCACAAAAAGCAGACTCTGTAGATCTTATAGAGATTATTTTCATAATCCTCAGTGTTTTGTGGCATAAACTGATGTCACAAGTGCCAATGTCACAAGTTCCTTTTTCCAGTGATGAACATGGTAAACCATGAAATGTCATAATTTTGTTATTCAGAAAAGATATTCTGTTATAAGCCGGACATTCTCTATATCACTGCTTCTTCAGGAAGGCAGAAATGAGCTGAAATCAAGTTAACTGGAATAACGGAATTTTAAGTGAAATAAAAGAATTAGGGTGAAGCAAATGAGGGGATGAATCAATCATGTATAATTTAGCTCATTACTGTTTTCAATGAATTTCCACCAAGCAATTTTCATAAAATGTTTTTGGAAAACAACCACATTTAACCCTCTGGGGTCTAAGGGTAAAATGAGGCACACTGGTGATTGTGCGATGCTCTGACATTTGTGTAAATTTCATCAACTTTATATACAGTGATTCCAAAGTGTTTCATATCTTTGTTTTCAGCACAATCTCAGCTACAATAATATGGCAGCAGTAAGTAGGTCATAATCATGTGTGGATTGTAAACTGCTCTAAAAACACACAAACTGTAAACAGTAGTTTTGAACATGCACAGGAATGTTGTAATAAAACACACTAAACAATTGTGACTAAGACTTTTGGTCACTGAAATGTGTTCATCAAGGTCTTGGGTATCAAAAGATGACAAACTATTTTAGCAAATCTAATGAGAAATATAAAATACATTTCTAAAAGTTAGTGTTGTGACTACTATTTTTCAACACCAGGTGAGAATGGGAGGGCAAATGGCCTTTCTGTAATGAATACAGGGTAGGACGACCTGCCAGCTAAGTAAGCTATTCACACCTGGCCGCATGCCTCCCCACCACTAAGACGAAGACTCAGTGAGCCATTTAGAAGACAGAAACAAAGACATCTTTTGATTTTCAGAACATTTATTGAAGCAAACTATACGCATGGAAGATGAGATGAGACTGGTGTACTCTTGCAACGCTTGCGTGGCCTCTTAGCTAGTGGTGAACTAGGCCGTGTTTCCTGATCAGCATCTCTGTAAATATGATAAAAACAAAATTGTTAGGAAATGTGACATCAAATCAAACTTTATTTATATAGCACATTTCCTTCAACAGGTAAAAATTAAATGTGCTTTACAAAAAAGGGGCAAACCACTAACTAATGAAAACAAAACTTAGGAAATGTGACATGGTTACATCATATACAAACAAAGAACCAAACAAACACAACCAGACGCAGAGAGGTAGCCTATAATTTTGAGAAGCAATGGTTAGAATCGTTCGTAGTGTGGGAATTTACAAGCTCGCATATTAGTGAATATTCCTACAAACACACAGAGAATGTAATACAGCATACATTTACAAATAATGCAAGCTATCAACGAAACAACATTAGCTAAACTAAATAAACATTGATATTCCAGCTCAACTACACGCAACTCATCAATAACAATGCCTCAATCTGAAGTAGGCTAGGTCTGTTTAGCTAAGTGGTTATTATATTGCTATTTCCTGAATTTACTTACAGTATGCTAATATCGATTGTGCGAGGACATCAGTTTTAGAATCCTAGCCACGCCACGGGCTATTTATTACCAATATGATCGAAAAACATACAGTCTACCTGATACTTCTAACACAACCAGACGCAGAGAGCCTAGCCTATAATTTTGAGATGCAATAGTTCGAATCGTTCGTAGTGTGGGAATTTACAAACGCGCATATTGCTGGATATTCCTACAAACACACAGATACGTTGCAATACAGTACACATATTTACCAATATGATCATAAGAAATATACTTACGCATGAAGTTGATCCTCAGCTGGATCAGTTCGCTGTTCGAAATGACACCGCTCTTCATCAGTGTCGGCTTCCAGACGGACCATTTTCCAAAATTAAACGAAATGTTCACCTCAAAAGAAGTGAATTAGGCGACACTTTGACATTCTATCCCGCTTTCGCAGACTTGGCATTTCTCACATGGATCTCGCATCGCCCCTCCTTTAGTCTCCTTCTATGGAGAGTAATTATAATGTTGTTAACATGTGAATGCGATTTGGGCAGACTTCCTGCTGAGCGAAATTCACATAGTAATGAGTAAATTTTAACGAAGCATACATGGTCTAATTAATCAAATTTAAAACTTTTTAAACAATTCATATTATTTGCCAATGGGCACATTGGAAAGTCGCGATTCTAAGGTTTCTGTCAATGTTTTTGTTGCGTCTGTATGATAACAGTACGTGAAGTTAATCATCCAAATAGAAACAAAAGTTAATTTCATCTTGTCGAGCTCCGCCGGCGGAGCTCTCGACCCCAGAGGGTTAAATTACAGCCAGTTAACTCAATTAGTCAGGGTACCATAATGATCTCAAATTAGATCTAGTCTGAGGCAGGTTGTTTATGTTTTTGCCTTCCAAAGCTGACTGATTATGTTCCTGAAGGAATATTCTGTATATAACTGTGGCATGGAACTCCTCTGGGAGGACATGTGATGCCATCAAAACAGAGCAACCTTGAAGAGGTGTCAACGCCCCCTCACCTGGACTGTCCCGCCCCCTCAGTCAAGATGAATGCGAAAAAGGATTTTAATTAAGAAAATTTTTTAAACTTTTTAAATACATTTTTTAAAAACACAACACCCAAATGCATCGGCTTTCTAGTGATATTACAATAGCAATATTTTAGTTAAGAGCAGTCTGTTACGCAAAGCCACTTTTTGATTGATTGTCTGGTTAAGCTTGTCCAGGTTTGTGCCAAGCAGTTTCCAAAGAAACAACAGCATAAGAATGACTTAAAAAGCAGGCACAATGAATTACTTGGTGGCGGTGTCATTGTAACTTGTTTGTAATCACGGTAAAACTGCTGCATTGGTGTATCTAAGATGTATCATTTATATTTGTGGTGGTGGCTACTCCAGCCATCAAAAGACAGGCTACATAGCCTATCGATGAGCCGAGTGTTTGAATATGTATTTTGCTTTTTATTTTATGTACCGTATTTTCCGGACTATAAGGCGCACTTAAAAGCCTTTAATTTTCTCAAAAAACGACAGTGCGCCTTATAATTCGGAGCGCCTTATATATGGATTAATTCCGGTTGTGCTTACTGACCTCGAAGCGATTTTGTGTGGTACACGGCGCTCACAGCGTTCTGTCAAAATGTTTTAGTACGACTTTGGTAAACTACAAAGCCGCACCGCTTGCAGCATTACGGCTACCGTAGTCAGGAGCGTCGCGGAGTAATACATACTGTGCTTCACCATAATATTACAGTGTGTGTGTATAAAGAACCCAAAATGGCACCTGTCAAGAGACACGCTTATGACGCGGACTTCAAACTCAAGGCTATCAGTCACGCAGTAGAACATGGGAATAGAGCAGCTGCGAGAGAATTCAACATTAATGAATCAATGGTACGGAAGTGGAGGAAGCAAGAAGATGACCTGCGTCAAGTAAAGAAGACCACACAGAGTTTCCGAGGGAACAAAGCGAGATGGCCACAGTTAGAGGAAAAAATTGAACAGTGGGTTATTGAACAGAGAGCAGCAGGTAGAAGCGTCTCTACAGTCTCTATTCAACTGAAGGCAACAGCGTTAGCACGGGACATGAATATCAATGACTTTCGAGGCGGTCCTTCTTGGTGCTTTCGTTTTATGAAAAGACGTAATCTCTCTGAAATGAACTGAAAAAGTGAGTGTATTGTGTTGTATTTTACGTGTTATAACTGAACAATTTTGAGGGTTATTGTGAATACGCTAACGTTTGATTTAGCGGTATCAGACTGTGTTTTTTTTACGTGTTACAACTGAACAAGGTTGGGAGTTATTGTGAATACGCTTATTAACGTTTGAACAATGTTGAGAGTTATTGTGAATGTGTTTAATAAAGTTTGACTGACTGACTTATCTGACTGTTTTGTTTCGCTTAATGCGCTTTATATATGAAAAAAGTTCGAAAATAGACCATTCATTGACAGTGCGCCTTATAATCCAGTAATCCAACCGAGGTATGCAGAAGAGAATCTCTGAACGCACAACACATCGAACCTTGAAGCAGATGGGCTATAGCAGCAGAAGACCACACCGGGTGCCACTCCTGTCAGCTAAGAACAGGAAACTGAGGCTACAATTGGCACAGGCTCACCAAAATTGGACAACAGAAGATTGGAAAAACGTTGCCTGGTCTGATGAGTCTCGATTTCTGTTGCGACATTCAGATGGTAGGGTCAGAATTTGGTGTAAACAACATGAAAGCATGGATCCATCCTGCCTTGTATCAACGGTTCAGGCTGGTGGTGGTGGTGTAATGGTGTGGGGGATATTTTCTTGGCACACTTTGGGCCCCTTAGTAACAATTGAGCATCGTTTAAATGTCACTGCCTACCTGAGTATTGTTGCTGACCATGTCCATCCCTTTATGACCACAGTGTGACATTATACAAAATGTACCCACTCTAAACTGTATAAATCTAATCACCCAGCAGTACTATTTTGAACTTTCTCGCTGAGTTGTTCCCGTAGCCGGCTGCGTAATAAATCTTCCTGTTTTTACTACGAACTTCTGATCTGCTTCTTCCTGGGATAACGGTCATTTTACCTGTTTTTGATAATACCTTGAATAACCAACAGCCTCCACAGTCACCAGATCTCAATCCAATAGAGCACCATTGGGATGTGGTGGAACGGGAGATTCGCATCATGGATGTGCAGCCGACAAATCTGCAGAAACTGCATGATGCTATCATGTCAATATGGACCAAAATCTCTGAGGAATGTTTCCAGCACCTTGTTGAATCTATGCCATGAAGAATTAAGGTAGTTCTGAAGGCAAAAGAGGGTCCAACCCGGTACTAGCAAGGTGTAGCTAATAAAGTGGCCGGTGAGTGTGTGTGTGTGTGTGTGTGTGTATATATATATATATATATATATATATATATATATTATTTTTTTATTTTTTTAAGCCATTACAGCTACTTTGCTGGCGGCTAGCTGTCAACGTGCTTTGAGGCCCGGGATCAAATCCCACCTAAGATGACCTGCTAAGATGGCGCCGCAGATGGCTGCCTCGGTGTGTTGGTGCGCATTGTTTTGCCTTGTTTTGTTTGTAAATTCAGTGTTTTGCGATAGTATCCGGAACTCTTTCTCCAGAGAAGAGCTCATGAATATCAGGGAAACAACTTCTGTGGATTTATTTCCCAACTTTCTCATCCCATCTGTGGATTTACTGGTCATTTTGGTCAAAGGTGCGCTCACCATTGTTCACGCAGTGAAACGCCGGAGGAGAGGGAAACGTGCCGGTGCGCTCGTGCGTCTCCGCAGACGCGGTCTACGCACTCCGTTACCGGGAATGTTTCTCTCTAACGTGCGATCACTAATAAACTGGACGAACTTCAGCTACTGGTGGAGAAGAACAGAGATCTTTCGTTTTGTGCTTCACAGAAACTTGGCTGTGTGGATCGATACCGGACTCTGCGCTGCAGCTGGCAGGCTTTCAGCTATTTAGAGCAGATCGCGACACAGAGCTCTCCGGCAAAATGAAAGGTGGAGGTATTTGTTTTTATACTAACAGTGGCTGATGTAAAGATGTTACAGTGATTATGCAGCACTGTTCTCCTGTTCTGGAAACCGTTTTCATTAACTGTAAACCCTTCTATTCCCCCCGCGAGTTCGCTTCATTCATTCTGGTCGGTGTTTACATTCCACTGCAAGCCCTCATGCAGGAGGCACAGCGTATGCTCGCCGACCAGATACTGTGTGTGGAGCGGACAAACCCGGACTCTTTCGTTATTGTCCTCGGCGGCTTTAACAAAGAGAATCTCAGCCACGAACTGCCTAAATACCGCCAGCTGATTAAATGCCCAACCAGAGAGGAGAACACTTTTGATCACTGTTACACTACAATCAACCGTGCCTATCACGCCGTCCCCCGCGCTGCACTGGGACACTCTGACCACGTCATAGTCCACCTGATTCCTGCATACAGGCAGAAATCAAAACTCTGCAAACCTGTTGTGAGGACATCTAAGAAGTGGAGCAGTGAAGCTATGGAGGATCTTCGCGCATGCTTGGACTGTACTGACTGGGATGTTTTCAGGACTGCTACCAACAGTCTGGATGAGTACACAGAGGCTGTGACATCATAAATCAGCTTCTGTGAGGACAACTGTGTACCATCACGCACCAGGGTTAGTTACAACAACGACAAACCCTGGTTTACAGCTAAACTCAGACAGCTAAGGTTAGCAAAGGAGGAAGCATTTAGGAGTGGGGACAAGGACCGGTTTAAAGAGTCTAAATACAGGTTTAGCTAGGCGGTGAGAGATGCTAAACGACTGTACTCTGAGAAACAACAGCAGTTCTGAGAAAAAAACTCAGCCTCTGTCTGGAAGGGCCTCAGACAGATCACCAACTACAAACTGAAAGCCAGCCACTCCACTAATGACTTGCGCCTGGCCAACGACCTGAATGAGTTCTACTGTCGATTTGAAAGACAATGGGACAGTCCTGACACCATCCCCCCTGACTCCATTCACCAGCTCCAGACCACCAGCTCCTCCTTCCCCATCTCAGCAGGGTCCCGGGCCTCTCCACAATTGCCCACCTCAGAGGCCCCCTCCCCCTCCCCTATCACAATGACGACTCTCTCCCTCCTGGAGAGGGACGTTAATAGGCTATTCAAGAGACAGAACCCCCGCAAAGCCGCTGGACCAGACCAGTCTCTCCCTCCACCCTGAAGCATTGTGCCAATCAGCTGTCTCCGATGTTCACAGACATTTTTAACACCTCACTGGAGACATGCCACGTACCAGCCTGCTTCAAGGCTTCTACCATCATCCCCGTCCCCAAAAAAACAAGAACCACAGGATTCAATTACTACAGACCCGTCGCCCTTACCTCTGTGGTAATGAAGTCTTTTTAGCGCCTTGTACTGTCCCACCTTAAAACCATCACGGACCCACTCCTGGACCCCCCGCAGTTTGCCTACAGAGCCAACAGGTCTGTAGGTGATGCCGTAAACATGGCCCTCTACTTCATCCTCCAGCACCTGGACACTGCAGGAACCTACGCTAGGATCCTGTTTGTGGATTTCAGCTCCACCTTTAATACCATAATCCTGGCTCTACTACAGGACAAGCTCTCCCAGCTGCACGTGCCTTAGTCACTGAATAATACGTGTTGCCTATCTCCTCTATCATCGCCGTGATCTCCTCTTCCAAAAAGTTTGCTTTTCTCTTTTGGTCCATGGTTATTCCTGACTAAACCCTCATTTGTGCTAGCATTATATAAGGGGAAATCGCTGATTGTAAGGCACATTCAGGTGCCGTCAATTTTAAGTTAATTGGAGATTTATAGATCACAGGTATGTAAGTTACAAATGGGCTTCTTAGAACCTGCGTAAGCAAGGTTTTTTATGCTCAGTATCTTTTATGAGTCGAACGTAAGCACACAGTCGGAAATGATCTTAAGACTAAGTTCAAGTATAAATCTAAGAACATTTTAATAAATGAGGCCCCTGGGTGTTAATGAAACACTGAGTAGGCTAATGGCCCGATTATATTGGCCGGGCATTCCGGGCGAAGTGCAGAGGTGGTGTGTATCTTGTCCCGAGTGCCGGTTAGTTAATCCCACGGCCACACCAAAAGCGCCTTTGCACCTTACCATTAATTGAGGTCCCATTTGAACGGGTGGTGATGGACCTCATCAGGCTATTAGACCGAAGTACACACGTCATTGCTTTATGTTAGTTTTAGTAGACTACGCAATGCGAAACAAGCATTGTTTCAAATAATCTCACGGGTTGGGATCCCAAAAAAGATCCTAACCAATCAATGCACTTTGTTCATGTCACGCACGTTACACGCACTGTACACATTATTGGGAATTAAATCAATCAGAACATCGGTCAACCATCCCCACATGGATGGTTTCGTAGAAAGATTTAATAAAACTTTAAAAACAATGATTCGTAAGTTCGTCCACGAAATTGTCGGAATTGGGATAAGTGGTTGAACCCTTTATTGTTTGCAGTGCGTGAGGGATCCCAGACCTCCACTGGATTTTCTCCCTTCTCCCTGAATTACTTTTTGGGAGGCGAACACACGGTGTGTTGAATCTAATTTAGGAAAGCTGGGAGGAAGGACCAAGCACCAGTAAAAATGAAATGCAGTACGTTCTGGACCTGAGAGCAAAGCTCCACACACTAGGGCAATTGTCACAGGAGCATTTGCTGCAGGCACAAGAATGACAACGGCGCGCCTAATAAAGGTGTTTCCCGGTGCAAATGTCTCAACTAGATAAAGTGCTCGTATTACTCCCATCTTCTACCTCCAAATTACTTGCCTGGTGGTAAGGGCCCTTTGTGGTCACACGGCAAGTGGGGGATGTTGATTATGAAGTTGTGTCGTCTGACGTGTGGGGCAACACAGATATACCACTTAAACCTCCTAAAAGCGTGGAGAGAGGTGGCTCCTGTTTCTCTGGTTACCACAGTGAGTGAGAGAGATGAGTTGGGTCCGGAGGTGACATCTCTGTGCCAGAGAGCAGATGTGGCGCAGTTGCTGAAGCGCTTTGCGGATGTGTTCTCCCCCTTGCCAGGGCACGCAAACCTCATCCGCCACCACATCGAGACACATCCAAGGGTGACGGTGCGTTCTCGGCCCTATAGATTGCCTGAACACCTGCCGTGCAGGCAGAATTGCAGGTTATGTTAGAGATGGGAGTGATAGAAGAATCAAACAGTGCATGGAGCAGCCCCCATTGTGTTTGTGCCTAAGCAGGATTGGTCTGTACGCTTCTGTGTTGATTATCACAAGGTGAATGATGTCTTACGATTTGATGCTTGTCCCATGCCTAGGGTCGATCACCTCCTGGACCAGTTGGGCACTGCTCATTTTTTCATGACACTGGATTTAACCAAGGGCTACTGGCAGATCCCCTGTCATCAGAGTCTATGGAAAAAAACAGCTTTCTCCTCTTCGTATGGATCATACCAATTTGTCACACTTCGATTCGGGCTGTTCGGGGCGCCTGCTACTTTCCAACGCCTGATGGACCGGGTGCTGCGACCCCATTCACTATATGCTGCAGCCTACTTTGATGAAGTAAGCATTTATAGTGACACCTGGGAGTGGCATATGGAGCATGTGGGGGCAGTGCTTGGGTCTCCGAGGTGTGCAGGGCTTACGGCCAACCCGAAGAAGTGTGCAGTTAGACGGAGGGAGGTACGGTATCTGGGGTACCACTTGGGCGACGGGCAGGCGCGTCCCCAGGTTGATAAGACGGCAGCTATTGCATGAAAGATGCCAACGCGCGGATCACTCGTTGGTATCTGGCATTACAGCCGAATAAGTTCAGTGTGAGCCATAGGCCGGGGGCTCAGATGGTGGTCACTGACTCCCTCTTCCGCTTTGGGGAGTGGGGGGTGGGGGGGCGCAGTTAGCTGGTGGCTGGGTGGCTCGGCAGTGGGGGAATTTGGAGGGGTGGTGTGGTTAGGGCGCCATCTGCAGGCGAAGAGGGAGCGGTTTAGCTGGCACTGTAAACCCAGGTGTGTGCAACGACAATTGATTGGCAATTGTTTATATGCTCTGCCTGCAGTGAGACCAGGGCGCTGGAATGAGAGATGCATGTGGGAGCAACGTGTCATCTAATCCCCGTTCCTATTGTGTGTGTTGTGTTTTGTTTTGTTTGTGTTTCCGGGTACTGTTAACCAGCGCACAATAAACCCTTAGTGCATCTAAGAACGATGGATTGTGTGATTTTCCAGGTGAAGGACTGGAGAACTTGTTACAAGCGCATTACACAAACAATTGTCACAATACGCTTCACTAACAATCCTGGCCTAAACCCCCACAGCACCAAGCCTAAAGCAACAGTGGCAAGGAAAAACTCCCTGTGGCAGAAAAAGAAACCTAGGAAGGAACTCAAGGGGAACCCATCCTCCTCTGGTCTGCTCTGGGTGAAGGTTTGTGACCAGCATCGTCAGTCAGTCAATGTTCACGTTGATCAAATTAGTGGTAGCTAAGTGACAAGTCTGAGGTAGCGGCTCAGATGATGGACGGGGCCGGGTGGTGGCGACGGAAGTGGGCAGGATGGAGGTGGCGACGAAAGAGGGGCAGAAGCCCAATCGGCAGTGTGGGAAAGAAAATTGAAAGGGGCATTAGGGAATTTGCAGTATAACAAGAGGGAGTATAGTAATAGTGGCTGGACTGATTGGAACTATGAGCTCAGAAAGCAAATAATGCTAAATCTTAAACCTGACATTATCTCACTTAATGAGACTCATTTGAAATGCCACCAGGTAATTGAACTGAAAGGCTACACTTGGTATGGACATAACCGAAAAATGCATATGAGGTTTGTGAAAGGATCTGGGGGAGTTGGTATTTTCGTTAAGAACACAATGTTTGAAAGTTACAAAGTTAGTGTAATTGATAAAACAGTGGAGGTAATACTGGTAATGCAGTTTAGGAATATGTTTTCTGGAAAATGTTTTGTTGTCTTCACTTGTTACCTGCCTCCAGAAGGATCCTCTAGAACAAGGGTTTTCAACCGGGGGTCCACAGCCCCCAGGGGGTCCTCAGAAAATTGCTTGGGGGTCCCCAGAATGTTTGCCAAAAACATAAATTTAAAATAAGAAAAATAATAATAAAATATGCATTTTCATTTTTTTAAATACTAATAATAGCCTGGTAATAATAATAAGTATACTCTTATAATTAATTAGCTCGTTATTAATATTACATAAATAGAAATTGATAAACAAATTAAACTAGTTAGTTGAACTTGGAGGAACTTATGTCACACATTCGCATGGTGGTGTGGGGGGATTCTATACTGTGCAATCGCGGTCTGTGAGCATGTGAGCTGGAAACACTACTGTTTCAAAATATTTCTGTTGAAATTTTACTATTTGGATTTTGTTCTGCGAAAACGTTTATCAAGAGCTTCTTGAGACTGTCTTCTAACTATCTTTTGAGTTGTACCTACCAAAATCAAGAGCGTGAGGGAGCTATTCAACGCTAGCTGACGTTAGCTAGCTGGGGGGACATGGACAAATTTTTGCTGAAGAAAAAAGATCCTGTCTCTGATCAACATCAACCGTCAACATCCGAAGGGGACGCACGCTCAACATCCAAAACAACCAAGCCTCCTGAAAAGCGAAAGAGAGCGGCGAGGAAATACCAGGAGGAATACCTGAAATATGGATTTACATTCGCAGAACAGGGTGGAGTAGAAGTGCCGCAGTGTGTCATATGTACAGCTCGCCTCTCGAACGAATGCATGAAACTGGCAAAGCTACTCAGACACCTTGAAACGAATCACGGCAGTCTGAAAAATAAACCTTTGGATTATTTTAAGGAGTGCTTAAAGATTAAAAAAATTTCAAAGGTCAGCAGTCTTTGATAAGAAAGACATTGAAGGTGAGTTCCAACGCCCTTAAAGCCTCATATCAAGTGGCACTACGAGTTGCGCAAAGTAAAAAAGCACACTCTGTTGCAGAGACTTTAATACTGCTGTCTGCCATTGACATTTGCAAAACGTTTGGGGCAGAATATGGGGATAAACTCAAATGCATTCCTTTGTCTGAAAACCCAATATCCCGCAAAATTGATGAAATGGCATCTGATGTCAAAATTCAGCTGATCGCAAAACTTAAGTCCACTGAATTTGCAATACAATTGGATGAATCAACAGATATCGCCAAAATCGCACAGCTAATCGCTTTCGTGCGTTTCATTGATGATGGCGAGATATCAGAAGAATTTTTATTTTGCAAACAGCTGACCGGTCGCATGATGTTTTCAAAGTAATTGATGACTTTTTCAGAGACAATGATATTTCCTGGGAAAAATGTGTAGCTTTGTGCGCTGACGGAGCCAGAGCAATGAGCGGTTGCCATAGTGGCCTACTGGCGCATGTAAAGCAAGCTGCCCCCGAAATCATGTGGACACACTGTGCTGCATCGGGAAAACCTTGCCGCCAAAGAATTAAGTCCTGAACTCAGCGACGTACTTGGAACAGTCGTTAAGGTTGTTAACTTTATCAAGAAAAGGGCATTGAACACACGTCTTTTTGCATCTCTGTGCGAGGAAATGGGCGAGCGGTACAGCGCTCTTTTATTTCATTCAGAAGTAAGGTGGCTTTCGCGAGGAGCTGTGTTAACACAAGTACTTGAATTGCGCTCAGCAATACATGAATTTTTGGTTTACAAAAACCAACGCGAATGGGCCAGCTGTTTTGAAGACAACGTCTGGTTGTCAAAACTAGCGTATCTCACGGATCTCTTTTCTGAATTGAACAAGCTGAATTCATCGATGCAGGGGCGCAACGCAAATGTCATTCAGTTGTATGACAAGCTGGAGGGATTTGCTAAAAAAGTCAAGAGATGGCAGTCGCGAGTGGCAGAAGGGAACATTTCCATGTTTTCTTTGTTGGAAGAGATTGCTCAAAACAATGCAATCACACGACTTGTGAAGCGCATCATCTGCGCTCACTTGAAAGGAATTGAAAAACAGTTTGAAAAGTACTTTCAGGAGTCGGAGTATTGGCGTTGTGACAGAACGTGGATTCAGTTTCCATTCGCAGAGAATGCAACACATGGCTCAAGTTTATCTAGCATTGAAGAGGACCAGCTAATTGAACTGTCCAGTGATAGCATTCACAAGAACAGTTACCAGACAAAAACTCTGACACAATTCTGGACTGGTTGCCAGGTTGAATTCCCTGATCTCACGTCAAAGGCAATGAAATGCCTTTTGCCCTTTGCCACAACTTATTTGTGTGAAAGTGCGTTCTCATCCCTCACCTATTTAAAAAATAGGTACCGGTCATGACTACAACCAGAGAATGACCTGAGACTTAGCTTATCCACAGTCTCCCCAAGGACAGCTGTGTGACTCTCACCAGGGTCAGGTTTCCCATTAAACTTAAGTAACGTTACATTTATTTTTAATATTAATGAGTCATTAATAATTGTGCATCTTTTCATTCAATGACAGTGTTTAAGTAGATTGAACGACAGATTAAAATCCCCAATACACAAACAATTTTCATTTATTATTGAGGGGGTCCCTGGTTTCTCCTTTCGTCTCCACAGGGGTTCCTGCTCCAAAAAAGGTAGAAAACCCCAGCTCTAAAACAACTACTTTTCATTCATTCTTTAGCTATTTGTTGGCTCAGATATATAGCCTTTCTGATGTAGACGATATCTACTTATGTGGAGATTTCAACAGCCGTATTGGCAATCTTAATGATTGCATAACAGAAGTAGATAATGTACCCCCCAGAAATAATTTAGACAATTCTGTTAATAAATATGGAGAGGCATTACTTGAATTTTTGAGATATGTAAAATGTGTACTTAATGGGAGAATATCGCCAGGTAATGATAACTTCACCTCAATCTCCACTAGGGGGAGAGCCATGGTGGACTACAATATTGTTCCTCATGAATGCCTAAATAATTGCACTGAGTTCATTGTTTTGACCCCAAATGAGTTAGTAGATGGGCTAGGGTCAGATGGTATTTCTTTAGTGGGAGATAGATGTAAAATGCCTGATCATTCTCTACTGATGTTGTCATTTCAAACTAGATCCCATTTTGTTAGAGAGGAGCAAGTACATACTAGGCAGTATATAGAAAATGTAAGATCTCAAATAAGACGACTTCCTGAAACGTTTCTGTCATCCAGTCTATGTAATAGTACCATAGTGGAGCTTATTGATCAGTTGGAGTTAAATAAGAATAGCCAAGTTGGTATGGATGCTTGGTATGATAAATTTTGTGATTGTTTATACATAGAATTTGATAAATGTGTTAAAAACAAATATAATACTCCAAAAGGGTCAAGAAAAATATGTAAAAAAGGGTCAAGAAAACTATGTAAACCTTATTGGAATCAAGACTTGCAAATCTTGTGGGATCACTTAAGAGCAGCAGAAAAGAAATTCTTGAGGTGTAAAAACAAAGAACAGAGGACGGAGCTGAGGAATGATTTTAGGAAAAGCCAAGCCAAATTTGATAAAATGTTACATGCATTGAAGTGTAAATTTAACCGTGGACACTCACTATATATTGAGCAATTACAAACTCATAATCCCCAGAAATTCTGGAATGAAATTAATAAATTGGGTCCCAGGAAGATAAAAGAAACCCCTATGGAGGTAAAATTAGAATTTGTTCTTCAGATTTGTTTTCAGGATATAAACATTCTTTATTTGATGAGGCTTTTCTAAAAGAAAGGAGCAGTCTGAGAAAATGGAAAGTGAAATGAGTACAGATACCTATAATGGCAACCTGTACCTAAATGGTAATTTCACTATTGGGGAAGTAAAGAAAATGACTGAAAAAACTAAACGAAGGAAAGCTACTGGAATTGATGACATTTCCAATGAAGTGTTGAAATCACCTAGGTTACTTACAATTTTGTTTGAGTTGTTTCAATCCTGTTTTGATAGTGGCATTGTTCCTTCTCAGTGGTATAAGACTACCATAAAGCCTATTTCTAAGTCCTCAAAAAATGATGCCAAACCAGCGCTTAGTTATAGAGGCATAAGCCTTATTAGTACTGTATATAAACTATATTACTCTCTCCTAAACAATAGACTTGTAGATCATCTTGAAAGGTCGGGTTTACTCGTTGATTAACAAAATGGCTTTCGCAAAGCAAGATCTTGTATTGACCATATTTACTCAGTCACTTCTGTTATTCGAGCAAGACTTCAAGAAAATAAATCTACATATACATTGTGAGAGGACAGACCTTACGGTGGTGGAAAACCAATGATGCCGACCAAAAATTAAGATGCAAAGTGAGATTTATTATCTTCTAGACAGTTGGAGAAAAGGATGCTAGTATTTACAGTGAACAAAAGTTAAATAATAATAAAATTACACAAACAAAAAGACTTGCAAAACAAAAAGAAAGTAACATGTAACTATGTTCGAAAGGTTCAATAATAATAATAATAATAATAATAATTAAAGCCGCAAGCGGCGTTGGGAGGGATCCAAGCGTTATCGTGCCCCCTATGGAGCAATTTTAAAATGGCTTTGTCCTCATGATCATATACCTTCACCCAAACATATCTACTGAATATCATGATGATTGTATAAAATATTGATGACTTATGGCCAATTTTGTGCTAAGAGACGCTGGCGGATGACTTAGTTGCGTCGCCATGGATGTGTCCTGGCCGCTTCCCGTAAAGGCCTTTACTATGTCGTAACACTTAGATGGCATGTCGTAACACTTAGATGGCCTGGTGTGTATGTACAGCTGCAGTGGTTCCACGCCGCAACTAAAAAAGGTGTCAAACTAGTGGTGTCACGATACCAAAATTTTGACTTTGATACCAATACCAGGTTTAGTATCACGATAATTGATACTGAAATGATACTGATTCAATACTCTGTACCTAACGATACCGAAATTACCTTAATAGATCAGAAACGTAATGTCCACAAGGGATGACCTCATTTTCGAATTCACGGTTTATTAAAGACCTGGTATATTAACAACCTTTAAGTTGAAGCCTGATCGACATATCAACAAGCATAGGACTGTAGCGTTACAACACTAAACCATAGAAAACTATATTAAATATAGTTCAAAAATTAAACAATTGTAAAGTAAATAATCTTTAAAACAGGTCTTTCACCTTTAAATAGATTTAAAAACAGCATATTTTAATAACAATACAGCATCTATCTATAATAAAATATTTCCAAATTGGAACAGCTATTGCTACTGAAGTGAACTGAGTCAAAGCTAGCGCTGTATCGTGGAGCTGAGTGCACAAGCGCAGGTCACCTCACTTGGCAACCTTAGTTGCTACTGCCATCTAGCGAAGATTCTGACAAATTACACTTTTCATCCTCTAAATCAGTAATGCGGGAGACAATTTTCCCTGGCTTTTACATTTGACTCAAAACTACCGAACGTCGGAATATTCTAATACTATTTCTAACGATGTATAACATGTCTGATTTTGCTTTTGGAATAGCGTTTATAGGTCAGCGTAACCGAAAATTTTCTCATCTGCCAATGTCTAAATAAATAAAACGGTAGGCTGCTTTGCGGCCAGCACGCAGGTCGCGAGTTGATATTTCGTCTTTTGTTTCGTTTTTTCTCAATGTCGTCTTTATTATTCGAAATGCGTATTTATGTGTTATTATTATATCTGTCCCTGAGGCGCTCTGAAATGTGCATTCTCTGCTAAGCTGAGCAATGGATTGGAATATGTGTCTGACGTAGTGTTGCACCGTATACCAAAACTTCAGCACTTTTTCGGTCCTTAAAAAAGAAACTGTTCGGTATTCGTCAAGTGAGGTGACTTGCGCTTGTGCACTCTCTCGTTGATACAGCGCAAGCTTCGACTCAGTTCACTTCAGTAGCAATACGGGTTCTAATTTGTAAATATTTATTATAGGAAGATGCTGTATTGTTATTAAAATATCCTGTTTTTAGATCTATTTAAAAGTGAAAGACCTGTTTAAAGATTATTTAGTTTACAATTGTTCGATTTTTGAAATATATTTAATATATTTTTCTATGGTTTAGCGTTGTAACACTTTAGGCCTATGCTTATTAATATGTTGAACAGGCTTCAACTTAAAGGTTGTTAATAAACCAGGTTTTTAATAAACTGTGAATTCGAAAATGAGGTTAACCCTTTTGGACATTAGGTTTCTGATCTATGAAGGTATTTTCAGTATTGTTAGGTACCGAATATTGAATCAATATCGTTTCAGTATCGAGTATCGTGATACTAAACCTGGTATCGGTATGAAAGTCAAAATTTTGGAATCGTGACAACACTAGTGTGACGCCTTTTTTTAGTTGCGGCATGGAACTAAAAAAAGTTGTACATACAGCTGTACATACACGCTGGGCCATCTAAGTGTTACGACATGCCATCTAAGTGTTACGACATAGTAAAGGCCTTTACGGGAAGCAGCCAGGCCATGGCGCAACTGTCATCCGACAGTGTCTCTTAGCACGGAATTGGCCATAAGTCATCAATTTTTAATACAATCATCATGATATTCAGTAGATATGTTGGGTGAATGTATATGATCATGAGGACAAAGCCATTTGAAAATCGCTCAATAGGGGGCGCGATGGTGCCAATGCTTGGACCCCTCCCAACGCCGCTTGCGTCTTTAATTTTATTTAGTTTTCTTTACACAGAAATCAGACCCCCTGCTCCACCTATACCCCGGGGTTAATGCTCTGTGTAAAGACCGCTTTATTCCGATCATTATAAATTATATAAATATATTGATGGCAATGTAAATAACGGTAACGTTAAGGCCAGTTCAGATCAATGATTCACAACGAGACGAAACGGTTTTAAAATGTTGCGGAGAAAATTGCAGCGGTGTGAACTGGTTAGTTGCAGAGCGTCTGAAGCTTTTAAACGGTCTATGGTCTGAAGCCGTTGCCTGCCCTGGGGTCTCAAAAGACCCACCTTGTCAATTCGCCAAGTGCAGTTTTAGAATGTTTACAATCAGACATCTTGGAATTTTGTAAATTGCATCCAGTCTCGTTGCAAATCATTGATCAGAACTGGCCTTTAGTTAGCTACATTGCAAAGTTGCAACAAAGTAGCGTTGCATTCGAGAGACAGTTTGCGAGGTCAGTACCGGTCGGTAGCGTTAGCTAGAATTTTTTCTAATTGCTAGCTGACGTTAGATTATGTTAATTACATTAGCTAGCTAGCTAACGCAGCGTTACCTGATATGAGGGATGGCTACTGTGCACAACGTTGTCTAAACTAATGTTGCCTTTCTTGACATGGTCCGGTAGTGAGCGCTAGCTGTGCAAATACCTATGCAATTGAGTAACGTTACATTGTCATCAAATGTAATACGAAATCTACATCAACAAATAATATGACCTCTCATGTTACACAAAAACTTTTTAGGGTTCCATAACACCCCCCCTTCTCTGTTATTGTAACGCTAGCAGACACTGGAAAAAACAGTAGGCCGCTCACACACAAGTGAGTTGAAGAGCGAGCCTGCTGCGTTAGCTCCGCCTCCCCTCTCTGGCGGACCAACCACTGATGGGTGATGGAAAGCGTGTCACTAACTGTGCGCCACTTGTGATTTTTTTCCCGGGAATGTCGCCACAGACACCCAGTTCTTTAATCATGAATTATTAGTTCCATAGTCTCTTCTTATCAAGTTGAGGCACTTGTGCGTTTGCTGCTCATCGTCCCTGCCTCATCTGCTGAGGCGGAGAGAAGCTTCAGTGCCTTAAGACACCTGAAGACCTGGCTTCGCTCTTCAATGTCACAAACCCGACTCAACAGCGTGGCTGTTTATCATGTTTATATCAGATTTGCCAACTTTAGACTAGGTTTAAGTTATCCTATAGGCTACTAGCCCACAAGCAAGCTAGTCTAGCTAATTATGGTTAACGATAATTAATGACAATAGCCCCTTTGTCAAGCAATACAACTTACAAATAGGCAATGTTTGAAGCATGTTGCTCAGATAAATTATGTTGTAAGTGTCCACTTTTCTTTAGTAATGCCATGGACAGTAGTCCGTTTGTTTAGCCGGTTGTTTCAAATGGGTGGTAGTGGAACGCTGCTCATTTTAAAAATGCAAAAAAAAAAAAAAAAATGCAGTAGCTTTTGCATGTTATTGATTACTCAGAACTTAAAAAGGGAAATAGGATTTGGTATCTGTTACAGGTGGTTCCCCGAAAGAGGCTTGAACCCAGGTTGACAACAAAGTAGACTTTTCAAAAGAAAGGTTTTAATGCAGGCTTCTTTTCTAGCAATACAGGCTTTTACTCGAGACTTACACAGAGGCAGGCAAACTCAAGACTAAGCAATGAACACAACAGAAGGGAGAACTAATATTACATTACATTACATTACATTACAGGCATTTAGCAGACGCTCTTATCCAGAGCGACTTACACAACTTTTTACATAGCACTTTACATTGTATCCATTTATACAGCTGGATATATACTGAAGCAATTCCGGTTAAGTACCTTGCTCAAGGGTACAACGGCAGTGTCCTTACCCGGGAATCGAACCTGCGACCTTTCGGTTACAAGCGCAGTTCCTTACCCACTGTGCCACACTCCGTCCGTCGGAGTTAGGAAGAACACAGGTGCAAAGAATCACAAATCAACACAGGTGAAAACAATAAGTCAACAGAACACAATACGATGATGAAGTCGCCCTCTGGCCACCCGTGGAGGAAGCAGCAGCCAATGCTTATGTCGCCCTCTGGCGACCACTAGAGGAAGCCACCCTGCTTACAGCATCACCGGTATTATGGGCAAATATACCTGAATGAAAAGCAAAATACACTGGGAAATTGGAGATTTATATTTATAACACGTAACAAATTAGTCTGTTTAGTCTGTGTGTGTGTGCGCTTGTGCGCCTGTGTGTGTGAGTGAATGCGTGCCGTGCGAGCATGTTTGTGGTCATGCTGTGTGGTTTATCCTCTCTTGTGATGCACAAAGCGTGTTACTAAACCATGCTGTTGTAACTGTACTGTATTTCGCAAATATACTCAGAATAACAAAATGACACAAGACATGAAAATAGATGGAAGTTATGAAATCCTCAAATCAGGCATTTCAGAGTGGCACAGCTTATCTAATCTTATTTAAAGTTATACTTGTAGTTATTTGCCTTAAAATATTATAAAAAAATTAATTTTGACTGCACAAAGTAATGGCTAAATGATTGTCAGACAAGCAAGGATTAATTAAGAATATGTTTATTTTCTGAATCCAGCGGTTCCAACAGTCCAAGGTCCTTGTTAAAATGTTCAGCACTCTGAATACTGAACCAAGTGATATTGCATGATCCTCACTTACCCTACATGTAAAATATATATTAGATTTAATTCAATAATTATGTTTAAAATTAGAATTATCAATTAAATCGTCGAATTCTTTGATAGGTCTGTCTACAGAAAACTGGTGGAATCAACCAACAAGTCAAAACAAGCTGTATATTAGGTTCTCAGATTAAATAATTGAATTCAGTAAGAAGCAGTCAATTATATTAATGAATTAAAAACATACATTCTTTATTGAATGCAGGCACACTACCTCCAGGGCCAGACCTTGCCAAAGTATCACTCACTTCCAGTATAAGCACCACAAGGAAACCAGCTAAAAGCACACAACCAAGGAACCACCACCAAAATAAAAAGAGGAAAACTTCTTCAAGGCTCCGACACCAATGCAACACAACACTTTTTTCTGTGGCAATCTTAAATACCTTACCCAGCATGGCTTGAGGATGTTTTTCCCTGAGTGGGTGATGCTGAGTTAAGGTGTAGAATAGAAGGGTAATTTATGACAAGGACTGGCCTACCTAAAGATTGCATTCAAACTTAAAGAGGACATGGGAAAGGGAAATGTTAGGCATTTAGGGTATGATATGGTGTCCTGTGTCATCTGGTTTGTCTCTTCAGAGGGGGTCCTCTGAAGAGACAAATAGATTGTCTGCCTAGATTAGGGTATCAGTGGATTTTATATTGCCCCAATCACATTTGCTTTGATGCTTGTGACGGGGAGGCCAGGCCACATTTTTATTCACTGATTCCCTCTCTAAGGCCAAAATCTAAACACTACATATCCTACATGATATTGAATCACGTTCTCATAATGTCTGTAGGTGGCTTGCAATGCAACTCCGTCACCATTCAATTTTAGCCTAATCTTTTTGTGCTCCAGGTCAGAACAGTGCACTTTCATGAACTTGCTTTCATTTTGATAAAACAGAAGTTTATAAAACGTAAACAGACAAAACGTAAGACAAAAAACAACATCGGTCTACTTTTTAATATAAGTTGCATTCATAGTGAGCCAAACAGGTAAAACTGCTTCCAGGTCACTATGCATATCAGTAAATTTTATACTATAGCTGCGTTTCCACCGCAGGAACTTTCCCCAGGAACTAGGAACCTTTTGAGGAACTCAGTGCGTTTCCACCGCAGGAACCAGGGGGAAATCAATTAAGTTCCGGGGACTTTATTTTACCCCTGCTCGGGGGGTAGTACTTTCCAAAAGTACCGGAACTTTTGGGGTGGGGCGCAAGCGCTGAATATTTCTGATTGGTCGGACTACTCGCAGTATTTTATTTCAACAGCCATTTTTTAAAATCTGCGGCCGCAAACCGATTTATTTTCATAAGAATAACTTGAATTCAAACTTGTATGTTATGCTGCGCAGTAGCCTACTTTTGGTTATAGCCTGCCAACGTCTTGGAACAGATGAGAAATTAAGATTGAGGATTATAATGTGTGCTCTTCTGTTCTTTTCTTGCTTTAGTATTTGTTTTATAAAATGTTAAGCATTCGTGCTGGGACAGCATATTACGTACCAAAACATTCAAACGGTTTAATTTGGTTGCTAAATATTTTCTTCCGGATTTTCTTTGTTAGTCCGTTATAACTCACTCAAAACGTTTGACGCAGTTATGTGAGGTATGCGGTAGTTCTGCGTAATTTACATTGGGGATACAGTAAAAGCAAACTATAAATCACCTTCCGCACTTTTTGTCAGTTTAAAATAACAGGTTAATTCTAGTAATCGTCCCCTTTGCTTTTTCAGACTGCCATAATTTCACTCTGCGATTCTTCAATTCCACAAAAAGACCAGGAAGACTAGACTTATGGACTCTATTTATGGTGCATGGTTCGCATCTGGAGGGCACGCTTCAAGTATTTAGCTGCTCCGCTAGCAGTAACTTTAAAAGATGAAAGCAAACGGTATTAATTTAAATTTTCATGCAAGTCCGAGTTTTCATTCTATTTATTCTTGTCATTTTGTGATTATATGGAAATGACGATGACAGTCGAATTAATCAATTCAACAGCCAATTGTTTACGACGTGCATGTTTTCTGCTATGTTGTTACCAGTTATTTGTGGAATGTGAATGCATTCTGTCGCCTCGGATGTCAAGACATGAAAGTGAATGTTCGCATAAAAAACAAAATGTAATGAATGTATTTGAGAGGGTATATAAAACAGTTACAATCTGCATATTGGTCTGTTATTTCCTGTTAGTTGCATAACAACGGTCCAAGTTGAAGTACCAACGAGAGTTTTGCTTGACAACGGTAAAATAATATGCACAAACGGCCGCGGAAAAATATTTCAATTTCAGGTGATTAAGTCAATAAATAGCCTACTAAAGTAACCATATATAGTCATTATTGGTAACCCGTTGTATAAACCCCTCGGGCTGTCGCGGTTATTGAAAAATAACGTACTTTGGTGGCAGTATGGAGTTACAGAAGAAATCATAGGACAGATGGAACCTCAGCGGACTAATTTGCCTAATTGTCGCGGGACTCTAGCCCGCTGTGGAAACGCAGACAACAGTGGGCTGAAGGAACCTTTTAATTCCTTGAAAAGTAGTTCCTGGGACTAAAAGTTCCGGGTACTTTTGGTGGAAACGCGGCTTATGATGCTGTTTTGGTCCGGTTAATGGTGAACATGCAAGTAATCCATTTTGCTCATCTGCTGGTTGCAGTGCAGTGCCAAGAAAAGAGAGAATAAGGAAATTTGTTTATAATATTGCATGTGCTTTGTGACAGTGTTTTGTGTTTAGTTATTCCTGTTCCTGGTGTAACGACACCTCCGCTTCTTCTGTCCTGCCAGTTGTGCTGTTGTCTTTTCCTCTTGCCTGCAGAGCGGCCTTTAGCCTTTAGGCCTCTAGCCTTTGGAGCGGCAGCGGTCATTATTGGGGACACCTGTGGCGAGGAGGGGCTTGGTAGCATATAGGGCTGGACGGACGTCAGTGTGGGAGATCCCTTCTCCCCGCGTACTTTTGTTGGCGGCTCCTGGCTTTCTGTTATTGTATTTTGGTTTTACGCTCAACACGCATGCAGCCTATTTCCACACATCCACTCCCTACATTACTGATTCCACTAATTCACTCACACCCCATGATTTGACTTTAGTGGCTAAACTTACTTTCTAATAAATTTATCATTTGTACTCCTTTAAGCTCGCATGTGTCTCCCCTTTGTTGCAGCCCCAGAGCCAGGCTGTAACACTGGAATAAAGGTAAAAAACAATGAAAATGAATGATGTATTACTTTAAGGAATTATGTTTCAGGAGACCCAAAACAGGGCCCATATTATGAACATAGTGTGTGATTATGAACGCGGTGGCGTGTGGCAATATCAGGATGAAAATAGTGGGGATAGTGTGTGGGGGTGGAGGGTGCCCTTTTTTTCAATTGAGCCCCTGCCCCCCAATATGTCTGTGCACAGCCCTGAACCTTTCTCAAAGCATTCTCACTTGTTAGTTAACATTTCTTGGTGCAAGCTATTTTTCAGAACATTTTTAACAAATTATATATTTTTAAAAAGTGATGGGGACAAAATTGACCATTTCAAAAAGTGGTGGGGACATGTCCCCAGCGTCCCCAGTGTAAATGACACCTATAAGTATACCTAATAAAAGTCAACTTTGTTTCCTAGTTTTTTTGTTTGTTTGTTTGTTTGTTTGTTTTTTTGTAAGGGAAGTCTTATTTCAAAGGAAATGATCAAAACTCAATGATAAATAATTTAGCAAGACAAACACATCATAGCTGAATGGATTGGAATGACTGTCATATACATGTCCGACCCCAGCCACTGACTGCACTTTCACTCTTCATGTGCCCTCCGACAAGGTAAGGCAGGTTGTAGCATCATTATGCTTAATTCCTTTATTGAGTCCATGCAAACGTAATGTTAACCTAATGTTAGCTAGCCAATGTTAGTTGAGATTGGTGTCGTCACAACCTTCAGCTAGTTCATGTTTGCCCTACAGTAAGTTTTGAAAAATGTTTAGTCATCAATTAATGTACTGTAAGTTAGACGCAATCACTAGACTTCAATTCTAATTAGCTTAATGCTTAATCTCGATTCAAAAAATATTTTCATAGTTACGAATAGCAACAGCAAACACTTTCCTGCTTGGCTAATAACAGCAAGCTAACGTGAACGAGCTAACTAGCTAGTATACCTTAGTTCATCTTGGGTTGAATAAGCAGTGGCTTATAGCCAACATTATTTAGCTTACTTCAGTGTGCTTCCTCAAATTTCATGGCACTTATTTCCCTGGGTTGTGGCAAACAAAGTTGACGATTTATCTTGTTTGAGTTGTTTCGTACGCCAACCAAGGTAAACATTTATTTTAAATAAAGCCATGGATGGTCGTCAGTGCAGTGGCACTGGAAATGGGGGGTTTGTTGTTGCTTTTATTAGCATCTCTGATTCCGCCATTTTTAAGTCTCTGGCTGCTGACTTTGGCATATAGCTACAATCAGTGACTGCTAAACTGGTACAGAATTAGATTCGCTAGCCAATGCACTCAAGTTGGCATTGTGCAGTGTACATGACATGGCAAGTCAAGTCAGTGTACAACATAGTGTACACAGTTGGTGTGCACGATGGCACACGATAGCAATTAAGTCCTATCGGCACTACTTCTCTTCTTTAGATGGCGATATCTCCCTTTATCAGCCACCAAATAATTTTTAAAAGAGGATCGGAAATAATTGGCATGTTTTCACCACGTTAAACCAGCCAATCCAGACAAAATTCAGTTGACGACTAACCATATGAAATGTAACAAATATGTATTTGAGTAAAAAGTACATGATTTCTTTATAGATGTAGTGGAGTAGAAAGTTAAAGTTGCTAGTATTGTTTATACAAAAATACAACGTCACCAATATCCTACAGTAATGAAGTACATGTACTTTACTTATACAAGAAAAATGTGACCTTCTTACAAGCACAGTAGTTAGTATATTCTATTTTCCCCGCGCCCCCCTCCCCCCAATCATTTAGGTGTTCAGGTTAAAAATAACTCCTATGTACCTGCGTAACATATTTATGTTTGATCTCATTAGAAAGAGGTTGATACCATCAGTGTTTGACAATAATATCATGGTGCTTCGCTCTGCTTTCATCAAAATAAGGTCACTTCAATAAGTAAATTCTCAGCATTTAGGTTGTCTGTTCTCCTTGTTATAAATGAGCCATCCATCCCACCGCCTTCCACTGCTTAATTCGGCATCACACAGAGCAAGCATCCTCAAGCCCTGCTGGCAGGGGTGCAGCACAAAATTCAGGTCCCTATACATAAGCAGTCCCGTGGGCCCCCTTGCTTTCTTGATCCATGTCTCTCATGCTTCATTCCAAGCTTTTCGAGGGCCCTCCCGTAGTCAGTCCCCCTTTTCCCCCCACTATGATGCTCCTGCCTGCTGGGAATGGTATTTATAAGATAGCCACAGGAAAAATGTTTTAGTTGGTTTTGGAGCCTTGCCAAAAAGGTTTTTTTTAAATATATTTTTGTGGCGGTTCTTTGTGTGTTCACAACATTTTAGTTTTTCTAGCTCATTTCCTTTTGTTCCTGCAAAGCTGAAACTGGAAGATGGTAATACTCTGGCAAGGTCTGTCTTAATGGCCTCTCTCTTATCAATTCAATTCAATTCAATTTGCTTTATTGGCATGAAATACATACAGTAAATGTTGCCAAAGCATTACATAAAACACACACACACACACACACACACAAATACAGGAATTCCAAATAGAAGGAGAAAAGAGAGAGAGAAAAAAAAGCAATAGACTATTTATACTAGGATTTAGTTAACTGTAATTATATTTACAAGTTCAACATTGTACCTTTTACCTGGGTAGTTTCTCACTGTCCCTCAGGTTGTGACAGGCTGAAACATATTCTGCTGCGAGTGGGGCTGTTACCCCTTCTCCCAGTACTATTTTCAGCTTTTCTGTGTTTTCTGTGTTCTCTCTTATCTGTATCTGTATATCAATAGACTTTAGTTTTGTTCTAAGTTATAAGTAGTGAGCCTGCATTCAGTAATAAGTGTATGATTTCAATTCATTTTTGTAATATACCCTTTCTCATTTAATGAAATAGTTACATTTTAAGACCTGATATAGAGTGTGTTTTGGCTTGTTGGTTGATTCCATCAGGTTACTGTTTGACTGGCCTATCACCGAATTTGATGATTTAATTGATAATTATAATTGATAATTGATATTATATTTCTTAAATTAAATCACATAACATCAAATCTGTGACCAAACAGCCGCCCCATCCCAGCTGCACACATAAACATAAAATAATAAGGGTAAAGAAGGGTTACATGAAGTGTACAAATAATTTTGTTATGAGCGTAACAAATATGCACTGTCTAATAAATATATTAAATAATATATCATTGTCTGATATGAAATCCATCAAAATATGAAATGACAAAATATTACCAGGTGTTGAAAATAGAAATGTCTGGAAAAGGTATGTGAGTATGTGTGAGTGTGTGTCTGTTTGTCTGTCTATGGGTGTGAATTAAAACAGTAGCCTATGCATTTATCTATGTACATGTATTGATCGAAAAAAAATACAAGTAAACTGAAAGAAAGAAAGGAGTTGAACTGGATAAAGACATCGTCTGACTTCCACTACCATTGTGAAATGGTTGCTTTCTGTTGCAATTTAATCAGCAATGATTTTCCTTCGTACTGTACATTTTCTGGCCCCAGTTACTGAATGGTAAAATTCTGAGGTTACAAACATGGTAATTTTTTTAAACAATACTTTTTGAAAGTGGTTTCCTATAATGTAGCATAGTCAGCAATATGATGCTGAACCATTTCGTATGCATTGTATATTTCTGTCAAATGGTGCAGCGAAAGGCATACCAAGTAATGCTCACTATGTAATTTACCTGGTTAATGAATCATTTTCAGTTGAATCTCATTTTTATTTGAAGTTAGATTCAGATGCCCTTGAATTCATCCCTGAATGTCAAACAAAAGTAATATATTATGTAACCGGTAGGACAAGGATGCTGCTTACCAAACTAGCAATTTGAGTATGTCACTCCGTCTCTTTAAATCATGGCACCTGCTTCTTTCCTTTGTGTGCATTTGCGTTTGGACAGGAAGCAACGCCCAGATAGAGACCGCGGTATGTTTGAAACCTTTCCTTGGATTTTAAGATTGTGTTAACTTTGGTAATATGTAGATTTCCCTTGCAACTAAACTAGCACAATACTGTGTTTGCTAGCAGTTGTTTGGCTTCTAGAAATCCTGGGTGGTGTGCTATTGCCGTCGTCAGCTGGCTCAGTGATCGTGTGCTTTCCCAACAGCGGAATAGCGGCCAAATTTAGTTGTGGGGAAATGAAGTGTGAGTACCTCTCCACATTTGGAATTGCGTCCTACTTCAAATCGCTTGTTGTCAGAGAGGTGTCCAGGCAGGCTGGTTATGTAAGTGTACTTATGAAAGTGCAATCAGGATTCAGCTGTGCAGAACCCGCAGAAGTTCTCCTAGAGCGGGCTAAGTATCTGTTTTTTGCCATTAGTGTAGCTAGATTAGACTTCTACCTGTTTTGTAGTTTGCCCAGCATTAGTTTTGGTGTTTGTTTGTGAAGTGTAGTTTGAAGTGTAGTACCTTATTAGCCTCATTTGCTCTTAACTGACTGCATCAAGCAGGCATTGTGTGGAGCTAGTTAGCTGCTGGTTTGTGGGGCAATTGCTTAGTCACCAGCTGCTTTTCATTTGCTAATTAGGGCTTGTAGTCTGGCTTGGAGCGACGCTATATTAGAACTGTTTGGAGTTAGTTGGTCAGAAAGTGCAATCAGGATTCAGCTGTGCAGAACCCGCAGAAGTTCTCCTAGAGCGGGCTAAGTATCTGTTTTTTGCCATTAGTGTAGTTAGATTAGACTTCTACCTGTTTTGTAGTTTGCCCAGCATTAGTTTTGGTGTTTGTTTGTGAAGTGTAGTTTGAAGTGTAGTACCTTATTAGCCTCATTTGCTCTTAACTGACTGCATCAAGCAGGCATTGTGTGGAGCTAGTTAGCTGCTGGTTTGTGGGGCAAAAGCAGCTGGTGACTAACCAGCTGCTTTTCATTTGCTAATTAGGGCTTGTAGTCTGGCTTGGAGCGACGCTATATTAGAACTGTTTGGAGTTAGTTGGTCAGAAAGTGCAATCAGGATTCAGCTGTGCAGAACCCGCAGAAGTTCTCCTAGAGCGGGCTAAGTATCTGTTTTTTGCCATTAGTGTAGCTAGATTAGACTTCTACCTGTTTTGTAGTTTGCCCAGCATTAGTTTTGGTGTTTGTTTGTGAAGTGTAGTTTGAAGTGTAGTACCTTATTAGCCTCATTTGCTCTTAACTGACTGCATCAAGCAGGCATTGTGTGGAGCTAGTTAGCTGCTGGTTTGTGGGGCAAAAGCAGCTGGTGACTAACCAGCTGCTTTTCATTTGCTAATTAGGGCTTGTAGTCTGGCTTGGAGCGACGCTATATTAGAACTGTTTGGAGTTAGTTGGTCAGAAAGTGCAATCAGGATTCAGCTGTGCAGAACCCGCAGAAGTTTTCCTAGAGCGGGCTAAGTATCTGTTTTTTGCCATTAGTGTAGCTAGATTAGACTTCTACCTGTTTTGTAGTTTGCCCAGCATTAGTTTTGGTGTTTGTTTGTGAAGTGTAGTTTGAAGTGTAGTACCTTATTAGCCTCATTTGCTCTTAACTGACTGCATCAAGCAGGCATTGTGTGGAGCTAGTTAGCTGCTGGTTTGTGGGGCAATTGCTTAGTCACCAGCTGCTTTTCATTTGCTAATTAGGGCTTGTAGTCTGGCTTGGAGCGACGCTATATTAGAACTGTTTGGAGTTAGTTGGTCAGAAAGTGCAATCAGGATTCAGCTGTGCAGAACCCGCAGAAGTTCTCCTAGAGCGGGCTAAGTATCTGTTTTTTGCCATTAGTGTAGTTAGATTAGACTTCTACCTGTTTTGTAGTTTGCCCAGCATTAGTTTTGGTGTTTGTTTGTGAAGTGTAGTTTGAAGTGTAGTACCTTATTAGCCTCATTTGCTCTTAACTGACTGCATCAAGCAGGCATTGTGTGGAGCTAGTTAGCTGCTGGTTTGTGGGGCAAAAACAGCTGGTGACTAACCAGCTGCTTTTCATTTGCTAATTAGGGCTTGTAGTCTGGCTTGGAGCGACGCTATATTAGAACTGTTTGGAGTTAGTTGGTCAGAAAGTGCAATCAGGATTCAGCTGTGCAGAACCCGCAGA
This sequence comes from Anguilla anguilla, assembly GCF_013347855.1. Taxonomy (NCBI): domain Eukaryota; kingdom Metazoa; phylum Chordata; class Actinopteri; order Anguilliformes; family Anguillidae; genus Anguilla; species Anguilla anguilla. The sequence continues at coordinate 36,983,421 of NC_049209.1, forward strand.
AGTTCTCCTAGAGCGGGCTAAGTATCTGTTTTTTGCCATTAGTGTAGTTAGATTAGACTTCTACCTGTTTTGTAGTTTGCCCAGCATTAGTTTTGGTGTTTGTTTGTGAAGTGTAGTTTGAAGTGTAGTACCTTATTAGCCTCATTTGCTCTTAACTGACTGCATCAAGCAGGCATTGTGTGGAGCTAGTTAGCTGCTGGTTTGTGGGGCAAAAACAGCTGGTGACTAACCAGCTGCTTTTCATTTGCTAATTAGGGCTTGTAGTCTGGCTTGGAGCGACGCTAGCGTCGCTCCCTCCCAGTTTGTCATTGCATCCCTATCCTTCTACCATCACCCTTCCTCTCTCTACTCCCTGTCCTCACTGCTATGCTATGTGCCCATCCCATCCCAACCTGTTCTCTCCCCTTCAGAACTCGCTTCTGCAGGCGAGGCCCCCCGCGGCGACGGAACCCCTCCAACCTTCGCTATCCCTCATTGACCCCCTGTGACAACTTCACGGTCGCAGGAGGGCTATGGAACTGCCAGTCTGCTACGCGGAAGGCTGACTTCATTTCAGCCTACGCGTCCCTCCTCTCTTTACATTTCCTTGCCCTCACGGAGACCTGGATCACACCAGGCAACACTGCAACCCCTGCAGCCCTCTCCTCCTCCTTCTCTCACACCCCCCGCCCATCTGGCCGTGGTGGGGGCACAGGTTTGCTGATCTCTCCCTCCTGGAAATTCTCTGTTCTCCCCCTCTCTCACCTCTCCATCTCTACCTTTGAATACCACTCTGTCTCAATCACCTATCCTGTTAACTTGTATATTGTAGTTATCTATCGCCCTCCAGGGCCCCTGGGAAGCTTCCTTGATGAGCTCGACACCCTGCTGAGCTCCTTCCCAGAGGATGGCACCCCACTGATCCTCCTGGGAGACTTCAACATCCACCTTGATGCCTCCCACTCCGCAGCCTTCCTGCCTCTACTTCACTCATTCGATCTCTCCCTAATGCACTACCCACCAACACACAAAGCTGGCAATCTCCTAGACCTGGTTATCCTGAGGAATTGCTCCTCTTCCAATCCCACAGTGACCCCTCTGCACCAGTCTGACCACCACTTCATTTCCTTCTCCCTCCCTCCCCTCCATCCACTCCTACTGTCATGGTCCGCCGTAACCTCCGCTCCCTCTCTCCCTCCTCTCTCACTTCCAGTGTCACTGCTTCACTCCCCACTCTTGAATCCTTCTCCAACCTTCCCACTGACTCTGCATCCTCCACTCTGTCTTCCTCGCTCTCCTCAGCACTTGACTCTCTCTGTCCTCTAGTCTCCAGGCAGGCATGCTCGTCCCCTCCCAGTCCGTGGATGTCTGACCCCCTCCGAACCAACCGGGCCAGCCTACGTGCAGCGGAGAGGAAGTGGAGGAAATCCATGGCTCAATCCGACCTGTCTGCCTACCAGTCTATGCTAGCTACATTTTCTACCGCTGTAACCTCTGCCAAAATTAATTATCAAACAAAAATTCATAAATCTGCCTCTAACCCTCATCAGCTGTTCTCCATTTTCTCCTCTCTCCTCAGCACTCCTTCCCCACCTCAGTCCTCCCTCGCTGCAGATGACTTTGCAGTTTTCTTCGATGAGAAAATTGCAGACATCCGCAGCTCCTTCACGTCCACCACCACCCTTCCCCACTCCCCCGGCTCTGTTCCCTCCCCTTGTTTCTCCACTTTCTCTCCCCTCACTGACTCTGATGTTTCCCAGCTCCTACTCTCCCACCGCCCTACCACCTGTGCTCTTGACCCCATCCCTTCCTCTCTCCTCCAGACCATCACACCTGACATCCTCCCATATGTCACCTCCCTCGTGAACTCCTCCTTGTCTTCTGGATGTTTCCCCTCTTCTTTCAAGCTGGCCCACGTCACCCCACTGCTGAAAAAGCCCACTCTGGATCCCTCTGTCATCCAGAACTACCGTCCTGTCTCCCTTCTCCCTTTCCTATCCAAAACAATTGAACAAGCTGCTTCTAATCAACTCTCCTCTTTTCTCTCCCTGAACAACCTCCTAGACCCCTACCAGTCTGGCTTCAGACCTGGCCACTCGACAGAGACCGCACTCCTCTCGGTCAATGAGTCGCTTCACGCCGCACAAGCAGCCTCCCATTCATCTGTCCTGATCCTCCTAGACCTTTCTGCTGCCTTTGACACCGTCAACCATCCCATCCTCCTGTCCTCCCTGGCAGCTATGGGGATCTGTGGCACAGCACTAGACTGGATTGAGTCCTACCTCTCCGGTCGCTCCTTCCAAGTCGCCTGGGCTGGTGCAGTATCAGCACCTCGCCCCCTTGCCACAGGAGTTCCCCAGGGCTCTGTCCTTGGTCCCCTCCTATTCTCCCTGTACACCCAATCTCTTGGTCCTGTAATCTCTGCCCATGGGTTGTCCTATCATTGTTATGCCGATGACACCCAACTCTTTCTCTCCTTCCCGCCCTCTGACACTCAGGTCTCTGCTCGCATCTCTGCTTGCCTGAGGGACATCCAGAGCTGGATGGATAACCACCATCTTAAGCTGAACCCAGGCAAGACGGAGATGATCTTCATCCCTGCTCCATCCTCTAACCTTCTCGACTTTTCCATTTCCCTGGGGGACACTGTGGTGTCATCATCACCCACCGCAAAAAACCTTGGAGTGGTGATGGACGACAGACTGTCCCTCTCCCAGAACATCACGGCGGTGAGTCGAACGTGCAGGTTCTTCCTGTACAACATCCGGAGAATCCGCCCCTTCCTCACCACCTACGCAACCCAGCTCCTGGTTCAAGCGATGGTCCTGTCCCGCTTGGACTACTGCAACTCGCTACTGGCTGGTCTGCCAGCGTCCGCCATCAGACCCCTGCAGCTCATCCAGAATGCTGCAGCGCGTCTGGTCTACAACCTCCCCAGACATTCCCATGTCACCCCCCTGCTCACTGACCTCCACTGGCTGCCTGTTATGGCTCGCATCAAATTTAAGACCTTGGTGCTTGCATACCAGGCAGCTAAGGGGTCAGCACCAGGATACATCCAGAGGATCATCAGACCCTACACACCAGCCAGACCTCTCCGTTCTGTCACCTCTGGACGCTTGGCACCTCCCCCTCTTCGCGTCTGCACTTCCCGCTCCCGTCTGCTGTCTGTCCTGGCCCCTCGCTGGTGGAATGACCTCCCCGTGACGGTCAGAACAGCAGAGAATCTCACCACTTTCAAACGCAGACTGAAGACTCATCTCTTCAGGCTGCACCTCTCCCCACCCCTCCCTAGCCTATAGTTCAGCTCACTGTACCTAGCTAGGATAATTTGATTATGTTAGTGTATCTGGCAGGATTGTTTTTGTATGATTAGGTGTGATTCCAGTGCTAGTTTGTACTTGGTAGGATTCTTGCTTGCTGAACAAGCTTACTCTACAGGGTTGGAGTCCTGATCGATGTGGTCACTTCTGGCACTACGATCCTTACTTCACTCTAGTGTTTCTTTTGCGCCTCTACATCATGAAACCTATGCACTTGTTGTACGTCGCTCTGGATAAGAGCGTCTGCTAAATGCCTATAATGTAATGTAATGTAATATGTAATGATGTTCGACGAAAGCCTGAAAAAAGCTCTCCAACTCAAACAGATGAACATGCACGTCCGGATTTGGAATGGGTGAGCAGGTGAAAACCCGGTATGTAGGCTCGGAGTTCCTAGGGCATGTAGCTGCCCACGACATCTTACAGCGGATGCAAAATATGGACTGCATTTTTGCCATTTTTGCCAAAATATGCTCTCTGAAACTGGAATGAAGAACCTTGCGCAGCTATCAATGGAAGGGCCTAATGTAAATTGGAGTGTTTTCGATTTACTTCAATCCAAGCTTGTCCAAGTCAACAAATCTCTGCTGAACATCGGGTCGTGTGGACTGCACACTCTCCATAATGCTTTCCATGATGGATGCAGGGCAAGCGGATGGGAGGTGGACCATACCCATGCTGTATTGGCTCTTTAAAAACAGCCCCGCCTGCAGAGAAGACTTCATAAAATTCACAGGCTGCAACACACCCATGCTGAAATTCTGCCACCCCCGATAGGTTGAAAATGTGAAAGTTTGTGAGAGAACTGATGCTGTGGCCTCACATGATAAACTACGTCGATGCAGTCTCAAGAGGAGAATTACCAGAGCCAAAGATAAAATCTTTCCAGGAGGTCAAGAAAGCCTGTGCAGATCCACTTTTTCCAGTGAGAACATCAATATTCCAGAGCATAGCCAAGCAAGTCACTCCCTTCCTTGTCCAATACCAAACCGATAAGCCAGTGCTACCATTCATGAGTGAGGACATGTGCAAGCTCATCAAAGGTAATTATGTACTCATTCTATATTATTTCAACCGAGGGCTGGGCGATATATCACAGCGATAATTACCTCGTGCAATAACGGTCGTCGCCACCATATGGCGTATCACCTTTCTTTTGTCTTCTTTTTAATTATACCCAGGGGTTAAATTGGGGGTGGACACGGGTGGGCGACGTCCACCCACCTTTGGTAAATAAATAAATAATTTTGACCGGCAGTTTTACAAATAACTATGACAGTCAAGTCCATTTTTCGTAGGCTCCAGTCCATGTGTTCCCTCTAGCCAGTTACTCGCTCAACCAATCAAGAAAAAAAAAAACTCAAGAGGAACAGTTGTTTATATAGACAGGCACAGAAAGAAAAATATCATTGATTGTCTTGATTGTTTGGAAGCGGGCGCGGTAGGTACTTTCATTAACATGTAATTTCATCTATGCAACATTTTAAAGAGAGATGAATAAACAGCCACCACAAACACCGGCTATTATTAATGGCAACTTTGATTGCTTGAGCAAAATCAGCAGGTTGCTGGTCAGCAGCTAAGCTAGGATTGAATATTTCCCACATAACCTACATAACGTTTTATTCAGCGGCAACTGGTGAGCTGAAAATCGGTGGGGCGCAAAACTTTCCTTTAAACTAATCATTGATCTCAACCCGTTTTCATTAGTAATTTTCCTTTATAATCAAGTGTGCGAACGATCGGATTAATCAAATGGCAAGCAGCCTGACATACAGCATCTTCATACCGTGTTAGAGGGATTAAATCATAAATTCAATTTATCCGTTAAAAACCCGTTTTAATCACCAAGTAGTCTACACTTAACAGACTGGTGTATCTTGTTTGTTATCTACCGTGTTAGCTTTCAGAATAACCCAGCAAAAACAAAACCTGCACTTCAATTTTGTTTACAATCTACGCATTGTAGATATTTGCCATGAAGTGCATGTATCTGCAAACAATGTTGATTTAAAATGTGCACAGTTTTGTACTGCAAATGAAAATAAATGTAGGCTATAAGGCCTAGGCTACTCGCTAAAACTGCTAAAACTAAATTTGGGGAGAGCTGGCTATATATGATTGTATTGAGTAGCCTATTTTGTGGATTAATTGTATTGAGACTCAAGTGTAACCCAGGGTTACATGGCACAAAGTTGAACAGATAGTGAATATATATATATATAGTCACTATTTTGTAACTAACCAGTAACAATTTAAATAAGATATTGTCATCCGAAATAGTGATAAAAGAAACAGATTTATAAGAAAAATATTTTGCAATCTAATGCAATCCCAGCATTAAAGAGTGAGTACATGAATGGATAAACCCTTTGAAGACAATACAAGAAAATGGAGTGTGATTGGTGGAACTACCCGTCAATCTAAAAAAGATAAGTTGACGGGGATTTGTAAGCCTATGAGAATGGCGATACTCGTTATGAGTTGGTCGAGTTAGTTATAAACAATTATGTCTGATTGGCTATTTGCCCTACCCCTGCACTACCCCCCCCCCCCCCACCTCCCAGAACTCCACCAGCCTCATCCACGATGAGACTACACAAGCCACTTTTTTTTCAATGACTGAGAGACTACATAATTGCAGCACATAACTGCTGTTTATATTTATGTTCATATTGCTGTTCATATGACTGTTCACCCCCTAGCTGGTGGGGGTTCCTGACTGACACCTGCTAATGACTGCAGCTGCTGACTGGACCCTGCCTGCAGTTGGCTGTGGTGGTGATGGAAGTTGCTTGAAGTAGCTCTCTCAGCAACATGTGGCTCTAGGAAGCTCATGATGTTATAGAACTTACATTTCTTTTTTGGGCCCCAGAACTTCCACTACGCTTACCTTCTTTCTCCAGTTTTCTCTCTTTAAGTGTCCCTCAGTCCCTTCCACCTCTTTTTACACACGTCCACTGTATAATCATATGGAACAATAAAAACAATTTGAGATAAATTCTATTGACTGGTGAACAATTTTTAATGTATGAACAAAAACAGTTTTGTATTCTGTCCTATTTTAATTGTTTGTTGGACTGTCCAATACCTTAAACTCCTTAAAGGAGTCAGTTTTGTGATACATAAACCCCACACCAAAAAGCATCTTCTGCATCCTATCTTCACATGATAAACTCAAATATAGTTCTTCATGGTTTTAAAACTACAATTTTGTGTGTATTATAGCGGTTGCTTTGTACAGTGACCAAGACCAAAAATCCAAAATATGAGGAACAAAAAGAAAAAGGATAGATCTCACCACTCTGTTGGCATGAAGTCCCTTATTTCAGTTCATAAACTCCAGTAATCCATGAGAGCAAAAGAAAAAAAAAGTCTTTGGAATCCATTGGGCCTTTGTCTTTCTTAATCCCAATGGTTCAAGCAGTCCAGCGAAGCAAACAGGGAGATTGCCTGAACTATATGAGCAGTGATATAGAAAACAAGCCGAAAAGAATCCTTTTACTTGTTTTAAAGTGATCAAAATACTCTCACTAGGCCTTAGCCAAAACCATGGTCCTAGTTTTTCTCCTTCACTCCACCAAACATTTCTCCTTTGTCCTCTCCCTGGCACACCCACTTCCTGTCTCCTAGTGGTGTCAAAAGGTGTAGCTATCAAGAGATAGGGGAGAGTATACAGGCCCTGCTAATTGATGGAACCCTGTTCATTCTGTGGGTTACAGTATTGAAAGGACTCTGTATTAAATGGTAGGTATGGTGGGCACAAATATTTTGTCATATGGACTTAAAGCCTAGATCTCAACAATAAATTATCTTTTTGTCAGTGTTTGAGTAGGCTACGTACAAATTAACAAATAATTGATAATTGAGCAAATGCTGTATTGAAAATAAATGTTTTCACTTAATTGTCTCATTTGTACATTATCATAGTTTCATGGACAAATACGGAGAAAGAACATTGGTGTACAAGTTATTGACAGTAAATAGCAGTTGTATTTGTTAGCTAGCTTAGCCAAGTTAAGCTAGCTAACAAATACCGCAAAATATGAATTGATGTTATTGATACATTTTCCATTTATTTACCTTCAATGCCTGTCTCCTGACTCACTGCCAGCCAGGCAGCATCTCTCTTGTGGGGTAGTTTATAGTTTTCATTGGCAACATTGTACAATAACGGCTGGTTAGACACAGCAACAATCAAAGTCTCCTCCATCCTGGCTCACTAAGAAAACTACAGCCAATTACAGCCAAGTGGGGTCAACCACGCACAATTCTTTGCTATTGGTTGAGGCTGCGAATTCGCCGGTCAAAGTTCACCAAAGTTGAACTCCATGCGAAGCAAAGATGCGAATTTGCTTCGCCACCGGAAGCAAATGTTTTATTCGCCCCTTCACTCGCATAGAATGGAAGTGAACCAGAGGTGAATATTCGCCAATGTTAATTTTGTGTATGTGTGAATGCGCCCTTAGGGACTTTAATAATAATAATAATAATAATAATAATAATAATAATAAATTTATTTTATATAGCGCTTTTCATGAACTCAAAGACGCTTTACAATAGGTGGTACAGGCATACATATATACATACATACATTGAAACATATAATTCAGAGAAAAAAAGGCCGGCAGTGGATGAACGTAACTGTCTGGGTGGCTGGTAGGGGAGCAGGAGGTCAGAGAGGTAAGTGGGTGCGAGGCCATTTAGGGATTTGTAAACTAGGAGGAGGAGTTTGAATGTGATGCGTGATGTGATTGGGAGCCAGTGTAAATCTTTCAAGATCGGGGTGATGTGAGGGACAGTATTCTTGCGGCCGAGTTCTGAACCAATTGCAGTTTGTGTAGGAGATGGGAGGGAAGACCAGTGAGGAGTGCATTGCAGTAGTCTAGTCTGCTGGAAATTAAGGCGTGAATTAGTTTTTCTGCATTGGGGTGGGTGAGAGAGGGTCTGAGTCTGGAGATATTACGCAGGTGAAAAAATGAAACCTTGACAGTGTTGTTGATGTGTTTTTCAAAGGAGAGGGATGGATCGAGTATGACACCGAGGTTGCGGACCAGGGGGGAGGGGGAGACAGGGGAACCGTCAATGGTGAGGGAGAAGTTGTGTAGTTTTGTGAGCTGGGGTTTTGGTCCGATGAGAATAATTTCAGTTTTTTCGCAGTTGAGTTTAAGAAAATTGTGTTGCATCCAAGATTTGACGTGTGTCAGACAGGTTTCAATGATGGCAGTGGGTGGCTGATTTGTGGATGTAGAACTGATATAGATTTGGGTGTCATCTGCATAGAAGTGGAAATTGAGACCAAAACTGCGGAGGATGGGACCAAGAGGAAGCATATAGATGGTGAAAAGGAGGGGACCAAGAACAGAACCTTGAGGGACACCCTGTGTGACAGTAGCAAGATCGGAGGTGTGACCATGGATAGATATGAAGTCTGACCTATTTGTGAGGTATGAGTGAAACCAGTTGAGAGATGGGCCAGTGATGCCTAGGTGAGACAGACGGGTGAGGAGGATGTTGTGGTTGACTGTGTCAAAGGCGGCAGAGAGATCCAGGAGGATGAGTATGCTATATGCACCAGAATCAGAGGATAGGAGGAGGTCATTTACCACTTTGGTGAGGGCTGTTTCAGTGCTGTGATGGGGTTGGAAGTCGGATTGAAGGGGCTCAAATAGGTTATTGTCGGACATGTATGAACGGAGTTGGGAAGCAATAACTTTTTCAAGAAGTTTGGACATGAATGGGAGGTTGGAGATGGGGCGGTAGTTGGAGAGGGTGTTTGGGTCCAGGCCAGGTTTTTTAAGGATTGGGGTGACGGCAGCAGTCTTGAAGATGGAGGGGACAGCACAATGGGTCAGGGACAGGTTAATGAGCTTGGTGAAGTAAGGGCAGAGAGTAAGGAGGCAGTTCTTTAATCAGGGCAGTGGGGGCAGGATCTAATGAGCAGGTGGTGGATCTGGCAGAGGAAAAGAGTTTGGTGAGTGAAGCACTGTCAATCTGGATAAAGGTAAAACCGGGGGGGGGGGGGGAGTTGTGGTGGCAACAGTAGTACAGAGTAGATCATCTAAAGGGGGTGTGGGTGAGGTGAGAGTCTGGTGTATGTTAGTGATTTTGGTGTGGAAGAACTCTAGGAAGGAGTTGCACAGTGATGGGGAGCCAGATGTAGTATTATTTACAGGGGGGTTGAGAAGTTTGTTAACAGTGGAGAAGAGGGTGCGGGGTTTCCGTTGGAGTTTTGGATTATGTTGGAATAGTGAGAGGATCGGGCAGCGATAAGGGCATCTCTGTATGTCTGAATGTGGGCTTGGGCATGGACATTGAGACCAGTTTTTTTTGTGGAGATGCTCCAGGTGACGGCCGGTCTGTTTCATGGCACGGAGCTCGGGGGTAAACCTGGGGGATGGAGTGGCAAAAGTGACCAGCTTAGTTTTGAGGGGGGCAAAAGAGTTAAGGGTACTGGATAGTGTGGTGGACAGCTGAATTGCGAATTCTTCAGGGGAGTGTACAGTGCGGTCAAGTGGTAGGGCGGATGTGATTGAAGCAGCAAAGTGGGCAGGGTTTATGGAGTTGGTGGTCCTGAAGGATATGGTTCGTGACTGTATGGGCTGAGGGGCAGGGGTGGACAAGAGAAAATTAATCAGTCTGTGATCAGACAAAATGAACAGAGAGCTGGTGAGGTTTGATATGTTGAGACCGATAGAACAGACAAGGTCTAGTGTGTGGCCCTTGGAGTGTGTGGGGAAGTGTACATGTTGGGTAAGGTTGAAACAATCCAAGACTACATTGAGGTCAGAGGCAGGTGTACACTGAGTGGAGTCGACATGGATGTTGAAGTCGCCCAGTAACAGTAGACGGGAAGACAGGGAACAGGCAGAGAGTAGTTCAGTTAATTCAGACAGAAAAATTTGATTTGGTTTAGGGGGGCGATAGATAAGAACAGCAATGACATTGTGTAGTTTAAATGCAATGTATTCAAAAGATGTAACAGAAATCGGGAGGGAGACTTCGGATGGGGTGAATTTAACATGGAAAATGATTGCGAGGCCGCCACCCCTTCCAGAGTGGCAGGGTTTGCAGAAGTAGCTAAAACCTGGGGGCGTGGCTTGATTTAACAAGAAAAAGACGCCTGGCTGCTGCCAGGTCTGACACAAAAAAAGAAAGTCCAGTTTATTGTCGATAATAAGTTCATGGAGCAGGGGGGATTTGTTGTTAATGGAGCGAATGTTCAGCTAAGCAAAAGTGGCATGGTGAATTGACTGTTTGGCTACCGGAGGGGCTGTGGGGAATGAACGCAAAACCGAATAATCCACGTGGCAGGTGCTGATTCCTCGTGGCGATCGATAGTCCAAACGGATGGGATAGATTGAGCTGATGTTATAGTGGCAGCGTGTATGTTACGACGACGCCCCCAGTGGAGGTATCGGGTGTGAAGAATACCATAGTTTTTGCACCGGAGGAAGATGAGTGACGGAGTGTAGCACAGTAGGTAAGGAACTGGGCTTGTAACCGAAAGGTCGCAGGTTCGATTCCCGGGTACGACACTGCCGTTGTACGCTTGAGCAAGGTACTTAACCGAAATTGCTTCAGTATATATCCAGCTGTATAAATGGATACAATGTAAAATGCTATGTAAAAAGTTGTATAAGTCACTCTGGATAAGAGCGTCTGCTAAATGCCTGTAATGTAATGTAATGAGTGAATCAACCGTGCAGCGAGAATTGAGAGTGAGGAGTTTCGAAGGGCTGTACTGTAACATTGTCAATGAAGCCTGGGGGTGATAAATCCGGTCGTGGTTGCAGGTGTTCAGTAGCAACAGTAAAGTAAAAAAATTAAAATAAAAAATAAAAAAACCCAGAAGAAAGCGACTGTGTCAACAGCCGTAGCATAGCCGTCTAGCGGCAGCTGGCTAGCTGATGTTAGCGAAGGTCCAACTTTCCCAGACGGGTTGGCCAGAGCAGACCAGGTAGTGCAAACACGGTTGGTAAGGCGACCGCAATGAACCTGGCTAAACCGATCACCACGACCAGCCAGCTAGTCAGCACAGCAAGGGAGCAGTAAGCGTACTCACCGTGAAGGCTAGCACAGCTAGCAGCTCGAGGACCGGGCGAGAGAGTGGAGACCGACTCGCTGGAACGGAGCCGGGTGATGAAGCAGGCAGCGTCGGATACCAACCGGTGCAGGAACCGACAGCTACAGAATCCGGGGTGGCGGAGAGGCAGACAGGATAGGCAGTCCACGGGAAGAAATCCACGGCAAGCGATCATCCGGGAGGGCGAAATAGAGGCTGCAGCAGGCGGCCGGATCCGGGGTCAGTAGCAGGAGAAAGGTAAGCCGGGGGTAGGAGAATCAGCAGGGGATCCGGAGAGGAGCAGGCGACGCACACAGGGTCGTAGATCAAGGCCGAGGGGTGAAGCAGGATAGCAGGTGGCAGTCGATTTGAATCGCTGAGCGATTGCACATATAAAAAATAAAATAAGATAAAAAACAAATGCAGAAGCGCTAGCTAGTGCTCTAGAAGATGTAAATGCGCTGTAGAGTAAGAATATAAACGGTATATTAGCAAGCGATTGCCATGAAATGCAGAGCCAGGAAACACGCAGAGCTTGGAGGGCGAGGGAGAAGAAGCAGCGGCGAGAAGCGGCAACACAGATGCGCACGACGTTCGGGGGGGGGGGGGGGCGGCGTAAAGGGAAGTTTGCTCCATTGGTCAGTTTTATTGTTTTAAATAGTGGTACTACTCCTTGCCCATTGTCTACAGACTGCATATGCCCACTATGTTCTTGCACCCCTTTGTTTTTAATTCATTCTTGTCATTGTTTTTTTGAGCTTTAAATAAAAGTGTTTGATATTTTTCTAGATATCATATCTAGGCATTTAGTTGGAGGGTACTTGTGCGGGCTCCTCAGTAAGTGTCAGGACGGTTCTCCCGCCCCTTTTAATGTGGGAGTGGCATACCTGTGATTTCACATCCGTAGTTAGTAGGGGCCACAATCAGAGGCAGACTTTACCATTAGGCAAAAGTCAGCAATTGTCTTAGGCCCCAAGCTACCAAGGGCCCCATAAAACGACTCGTATAAACTTATGGTTAAGAGTTTTTTTTTACTTTTCGCTAATTATGTCTTTCTAAAAAATCCATACGCTAAAATGGCATCAGAATGCCTAATTCATGAGTGTCTCAGGGCCCCCCCTCAGTCCCCACTACATTGGACTATTCCATGATCTTACTGTGCATCTGCGGTGCGGAAATGATTCAGGAAGACAGTAGCCAACTCATGTAAACGGCTCGGCGTGGTGTACAGACTGTTGAAAAATGAAGCAAAGCTACCCCAGCGGTGGAGGAAGCGGGAGGAAAGCAAAATGTTTTTAGCAAAACTGCCAAAGGTAACAACCTTTTTCACGGCGGCTACTCACAACACTAACATTACTAAAGAGCAGGAAGAAGCCGCTGCTTGCGCTAGCACTAGTGTTAGCATTGCTAATACTAGTAGCGAAGAGGAGCTACCCGTTGCTGCCAGCCCAGGTTGCTCAAGCGATGCTGCTGCTACATGCAAGATAACCTTGCAGGATCCTTCCTGGATATGGAATTAGTGATAGCAAGATTTGCTTAGGCTAAGGCTCGCAGGGTCAAATATTAGTATGGCCCTCTAAACTGTGCCTCCCAGCCATACACAATATAGCCTCATGGCATATGACGTACCACAACTTCTGAGAATCCATGAGAGATCCATCACTGTTCTGATTACTCTTGATGCAACAATACAGCAACAGCCCAAAATTCCCTTCATATGTTCCCCACCCACTAAAGCTGAGTTGATTAGGGAGAGAAAGCAAGACAAACTCAACCATAAATTAAAAAAAATACATTCAAGGGAGAGGAAGAGAAAGACAGGGACAAAGAGAAAAGGTAAACATTTTTAACAGTATATTATGTTTATTATTTTTGTGTCTCCATAATTGACCTCTTATTGTCTTGTGTGTTATCTTCTCACTTTAGTAACACAAGATAGAAGACAGAAGACCAGAAACAACTTCTATCAGAGAACCTGCTGGAAAACAAAGGTAAATGATGACAACCAATGACAGATCTTCCATGTGAATGGACAATAAAGTACAATCTTATCGTACAGAGATCATATTGTTTATGGAAATAAGATTTTACAGTGGGTGCATTTGTTAAACTGAATGTTTTGTTGTGTTTTTTTACAGATGCAGTTCCAGATATCTGGACATCATTGCTGTGTGAAGACTGGTGAAGAGTAGAAGTTACAAGTAGGTCTTTCCTAGATACATAAGGATTGAAAAAGGGGGAGAACAAGGGATGTGGAGGGCCCCATTCCTGTGTTTGCCTTAGGCCCCAAAATGACTAAATCCGCCCCTTTGACACAATCTTCTCAGAATTATTTAATACAGGTTTAAAGAAAATGTGATCCTGCACTAGTAGAAAGGACAGTTAAGGATCATTACTGTTAATTCCTTAATTGGCTTGAGAGTCCAACAATTTCCTGACAGCAGTAACGTGATAATGTTATGTTAATGCAAACAGCAGTCATTCCTTCTATTTTTCAACTGCCCTAAATAGTTCTAGGATGATTAAGAGATAATTAAAAACATAAATCTTGGCCTTCTTTTTTGTAGGGAATGTGCTACAACAAGCTGCAAGTTTCTCACGATAAATATGCATATCTGGGGTTGTGATGCAACATAAGGCAGAAAGCCATTCCCACCCCAGATATGCATATACAGTGAGCACTGGTGAGCTCAGTAATCGCATAGGGCCTGGCAGGCCACAGAAGACTTTTACAGGTTATGACTGAAGAATTCTCAGAAAAAAACCCAAACATCTGTCTAACAGATTATAAACACATGAATGTGACATTGACTACTGTCTGCAGAAGACTTCATGAACACAGATACAGAGGCTGCACTGCAAGATGCACTGTTTAGCCACAGAAACGGGATAGCCAGGTTACAGTTTTCAAAGATGTACCTAAATGAGCCTGCAGAGCTCTGGAAAAAGGTCTCGTGGACAGATGAGACCAAGATTCACTTGTATCAGAGTGATGGCAAGAGCAAAGTGTAGAGGCCAAAGAGAACCATTCAAGATCCAAAGCAGACCAAAGCAGCTTCTTCAAAGAATACCAGAAGGTTTGTCAGGCATGACCTTCCCTTGCAAAAACCGTGCTGGCTATCCGTTAGGATTTGCTATTTTCAAGAAATACTTCCAACTTGTCTCTAATGATAGATTCCAGTATTTTACATGTGATGCAAGTTAAGCTGACAGGCCTATTGTTTCCTGGATCAGTACTATCCCCTTTCTTATATTTTGGTATGATACTACCTTGCTTCTGGTCCTTAGGTATTTCTTCAGTTTCAAAGGACTGTCTAAAAATACCTGCCAGTGGTTTAAAGGTGATCACACCTAGCTCTTTGGGTACTCTTGGGCATATTCCTTCAGGATCTGCTGCCTTATTTGTCTTTAGTTTAAGTAATTCATCCAGTACTTCTTTATCCTCTACTTCAATATCTAAAAAGTAGTGAATCTGTAATGAATATGCCTTCCAGTCTATTAGTAACCTCTTCTCTAGTAAACTCTCAACAAAATAATTATTTAAGAAATCAGCAATATATTTATTCTTTGAAAACAATGCTCCTCCTGCATTCCTGCTGTACCTGATATCCTCTTTGACTTTCCTTTTCCTACTACAGTATTGAAAGAAACTTTTAGGATTACTTTTTGCATCTTCGCAATTTGCCCTTCAAATAGCCTCTTGGCTTCCTGTAGTTTTTTTAACCATAGCACGCTGTAGGATATGTAGTGTTTAGATTTTGGCCTTAGAGAGGGAATCAGTGAATAAGAATGTGGCCTGGCCTCCTCGTCACAAGCATCAAAGCAAATGTGATTGGGGCAATATAAAATCCACTGATACTCTAATCTAGGCAAACAATCTATGGGTCTCACCCCCTCTGAAGAGACAAACCAGATGACACAGGACACCATATCGGGGGTCAGAGACCCTACATGCTTAATCTTTAGGTAGGCCAGTCCTTGTCATAAATTAGTCTGTCCCCCCCTTCCCTTCTATCCTACACCTTAACTCAGCATCACCCAATCAGGGCAAAACATCCTCAAGCCATGCTGGGTAAGGTATTTAAGATTGCCACAGGAAAAACGTGTTGTGTTGCATTTGGTTTCAGAGCCTGGAAGAAAAAGAGTTTTCCTCTTTTTATTTTGGTGGTGGTTCCTTGGTTGTGTGCTTTCAGCTGGTTTCCTTGTGGCGCTTATACTGGAAGTGGATGATACTTTGGCAAGGTCTGGCCGATCCGTTTCTCTCTCTCTCTCTCTCTCTTATCCGTCTCTCTCTCTCTATTTTCTGGTATTTATAGATTAGTTGTTTAATGTTTTGCTGTATATCTTCTGTTGTGTAATTTGGAAGCAGTGTGCCTGCATTCAATAAAGAATGTATGTTTTCAATTCATTATAATTGACTGCTACTTATTGAATTCAATTATTTAATCTTAAAACCTGGTATGGAGCTTGTTTTGACTTGTTGATTGATTCCACCAGTGCACTGTAGACTGACCTATCAATGAATTTGGAGATTTAATTGATAATTCTCAATTTAAATAAATAATTATTAAATTAAATCACATAAAATATATTTTACATGTAGGTTAAGTGAGGGGTTCCAGCATGCAATATCACTTGGTTCAGTATTCAGAGTGCTGTACATTTTAACAAGGACATTGACTGTTGGAACCGCTGGATTCAGAAAATAAATATATTCTTAATTAATCCTTACTTGTCCGACAACGCATATTACAATATTCAGCCTTATTATTCTCATTGCTGTCATTTTTATATAACTTATACAGTTATATGAAGCTTCAGTACTTGGCAGTCCCGGTCTGTGCACTTGTGTGGCCTTCCGCTGTTGTTGCTTCTATACGTTTCCACTTCACAATAACAGCACTTAAAGTTGACTGGGGCAGTTCTAGCAGGGCGGAAATTTGATGAACTCATTGGAAAGGTAGCATCCCATTATGGTGCGACGTTGAAAGTCACTGAGCTCTTCAACATGACCCATTCTACTGCCAATGTTTGCCAATGGAAATTGCATGGCTGTATGCTTGATTTTATGCACCTGTTAGCAATTGTGGCTGAAATAGCTGAAACTACTAATTAGAAGGGGTGTCCACATACTTTTGTAAATGTAACCTAGCTGTACACGATTGGTTTTGCTACTTACGCAGCCACTGACATTGTTCAGTGTGATTGGCGTTGCTACTTACTCAGCTACTTGCACTGTGCAATGCAATTGGTGTTGTGACTTTCTGAGCTACTTGCTTGTCTTCAAGTTAGGCATTTTGCGTGAACAAAATGTGAACAAATAGAGAATTTGATTACTGAAGCAGATTTTAATTTTTGCTAATTACATATTTTACAGGTTTAGGTCTGCACAAACAACTATTTTACTGAGTATAAAGCAACACTCAGGCTAAAAAAATGCAATTTTACCAAAAAGAATGAAAAATGAAGACATAATGTGAGGCCTCATTATTACACTACTGAGTATTGTCAAAATCACAAATTATTGGTGAACAGCACATTTCAGATCCTGAGAGGTAACCATTTACAGTTCATGCCGCAGAAGGGCTCTGATGACAGCCTTGGATGGACTTAACAGCAGGAGCATCCTGAAGAAATGGAATAATGGTATGACTTTAGATTAGACACCACATCTCATATTTCCTTTATTTATTATAACTCTAGCTAATGATCCCATATATGTAAAGAGAACACTGACTGTGGATCTTTTCATCAATGTAGCCATTACAAAGGACCTAATATGTGCCGTTTTATCGCATATTTGACTTATCGCTGACTGACTTACTGCTTTCTGAGGGCCCATTTGAATTGGATACATCTGGACAATGGGGAAAACAAGAAAATATTGAAAAAATATTGTAGTTTAGTAGTATATTTCAATATAAAAGGCACAATTCAATCCATTGTTATGTACCCATATTTGACATATGTGGGGGTAAACACAAAATTATGCTATACACACACACACACAAACATATATATATATATATATATATATTACAGTGAGCTCTGTAAACTCACAAACATCTGTCCGACAGATCAGAAACACTCTTCAGGAGGCTGCTGTGGACATGCCAATGGCTACTGTCTGAACTTCCAATTATAACTGTTAGTACCCAGAAAATGAAGAAATTTGCCAGTTACTGTAGTTAGCAGGGTTTTTGTCAGTCTGTTGTTAGTTCCATCATTAAATGTAGGGTTTGTAAGGTGCACATAAAAGAGATGCACAAAAGCAGCTACTTGGCTTTTTCACTACTTCACATTAAAAAACTTTAAATGGCTCAACAGGAAACGGGTCACCTATCACATTTATTTGACCAGCTCCCCAGTAATGCATGGTCTATATTTCAGACTCTGGGAATGGCATAATAACGGTTATTCACACTGTAAGAGCACTGGGGTTCCAACCTCTGGGCTACTCCTGCTTTTGATAATACTACTTACCACTTCAACACTGGGAGCACCAGGGGGCTGGGGAATATCATGCTTTATATAACCTTGAGAGGGAGACATCTGAAGAGGCAACAAAAGACAAAATACATTTAATATTCACACCAACAGCCTGCTAGTTTAGACAGTCTTAATTAAAGCTGTTTACGTATGGAGGAGAGAAAACCAGGTGAGTACTTTTAACACAATGGTCATGAAAATGTACAAATTATGGTGATGCCCATGATACACTGTATATGCTTGTGAATTGTACAATTACACTTCCACCTGAGTTTAGATATGTAGCTTCTAGGAGGCTTGTTAATGCTGAAGAATGCAATTTGGCTTTGTGTAAATTATTGTATTAAATCACCTCCATTGCGGTCACAGGGTGTTTACTTTCTTGTAACATAATCAAATGAAGGTGATAAGATGTTCACAATCTGTTTTTACAGAACAGGCTTTGCGCTTGGTCTTCATGCTGTCATGGTTTTGTTACTATGCAATACAAACTGACAGATTGTTGGATGGAAACAAAACATTGCAGTGAGAATGATGATGAAGCCTTACAGATTCCAGATGCTGAGGAGATCTCAAGGTGTTCCGTGCATTTGGAAAGAGCTAGGTTACAGATAAGTTAGGGACAAAGTCAGAATATTTTCTGAAAAAAACATCCTCAATTTGTTTAATATGTTCATTGCATTGCAAACATGCAGTGTAAATATAGCATATATTTCCCATTTAAAAAATCTGTAGCTTTTTGATAAGGGTATTTTGCACATGCAATTTATAGATATTGCTCTTATTTGCTGATTATATCCAAGCAAGGTTTCTTCTTAGTGTGAATGGGAATTTCTTCATTAGACATTCAATGCAATATCTTTCATGGCCCTGAAAACAGAAAACCAAAGTGCTGTTTCTTATCACTTTTAATTGTCCTTAATGCTGTAGACTGAATTGAAAAATCTTCACCTGAAGTGCTGAAGTGCTACACAAAATAAACACAGAATACACTAAATAAACATATTCCTGTATTCCTATAAAAGAAGGCCTGTAGACTCACAGCACATATGCTTTATTCTATTGTTTTGTTATTCACTAAAGTGCTGCCAAGCACTTCAGATCAAAACCCAGCTGCTATCATGATTGCAAAGGCACTCGCCAAAACAACTGGTAGCAGCTATTGAAAGACTGTGTTGAATAGCTTTGTGATAAGTAGTTCAGGTCAATTTCAAATTCTCATTCCAATTTCTAGTGGAAGTTGAAAGATCTTTCCTTGGTGAAATCTAAGACAAGGGTTATGAGCTATGTTTAAATCAATATTACTGATTACTAAGAATGTCATATGTGGTGTCATTAAATTCAGACTGCACAGGAGGGGAACTCCTAAGCTGCCTGTCAGCGGTGGAAGAAATGTTAGTTTTTTAATGAAATAGTAATTTCATTACATTATGGAAACACACAAGAGAGATCCTGTGTCAATACACTGAGAAAATCCAAGTGTTTATTTGTTTATTTATTTATTTATTTATTGGAAGAGAGTCATGTCAATTCACCAACTGTCAGCCGACAATCTTTTAACTACCAGCGGTACAAGAAAAAGCATCCTTCCCATTGTCTAAACATAAATGTAAAATGTCAAATTTGTTCTCTCTCTGTGTACAAAACATGTTATTCTGATTTAAGTTGCAGTTTTGTTTAGATAGGGTATGTAGACTATGTATATTTAAAGGCTGATTGCAGAAATTCACCCTGGGAACTCAGCTTACAACTCCAAGGTTATGGGGTCACTTCCCAGCTAGGGCACTGCCTTGAGCAGGGTATTTAACCTGAATTGCTTCAGTACAATATCCAGCTGTATAACTGGAGTATATGCAAAAAATGCAGTCTGTATAATTCGCACTGGATAAGAATTGCTAAATAGCAAAATGTAAAGGGTAAACATAAGAATTGTAAATATATATGTATGTTTACATAATTAAGACTATTGTGCCGCTTTGGTGCTTCTTAGACTTGTACTTCTTACCATTTCAATGCTGACGTGCCCCTGATTCTGAGGCAATGCTCTGGCAAAGTCATGGTAGGAGTTCTAAAGCAAGGGAAAAACGGTTTATGCACAGTGCATTGAAATAGCATTATACAATTTCAAAACTCCTGTTAATTTACATGTCTTAATAAGGGGCGACATAGCTCAGGAGGTAAGACCGATTGTCTGGCAGTCGGAGAGTTGCCGGTTCAAACCCCGCCCTGGGCATGTCGAAGTGTCCTTCAGCAAGACACCTAACCCCTAACTGCTCTGGCGAATGAGAGGCATCAATTGTAAAGCGCTTTGGATAAAAGCGCTATATAAATGCAGTCCATTTGCCATTTAATAAGATATATATATTATCATGATGTGGCTATGGCTTCACCAGCTGCCCGTTCACTATTCTCAAGTTTTACTCAACTTCTTCTTTTTTCCCTCCCTTGATGGGCTGTTTCTCTGTCTGAATGTGCAGACCTCTATAAGTACATATGTAGAAGGCACTTACTGGTATGTTCAGTTTCACACAGTAGGAAACAAAGGTGCATGAGTTAGTAGTTATGATCCAGTCCAGGAATGTGAGGGAGAATATGAATATAAATAGTTAATTCATTTGTAAGAAGCTAAGTAAAGCTGGCAGTATACTCAGTAAGAAGAAAGGACTTCAGGATTGAGAACCACCAGCGAACATGTCCACGAACACTGTTGTCGGTATACTCAGTGAGACCGCACCATTTAAAGTCACTCCACGCCGCTGGGGCGTGAATAATTACAAATAATTATGAGGCAGCTATTAACCGGGGCTGGAATCTCGCCCAGACCTCCGTCTCGCGGCTACATCATGGAGGTATAAAGAGAAGGGCTACGCGAGATCACAAGACAAAACAAAAAGTTAAGTGTTTAAAGTGGCATTAGTTTATCTAGCTATGCAGAAGAATAAAAAAAGATGGTATGTTCGACCTTTAAATCAGAGTAGGAGGGAAAATGGAGAGTTTTGTCTGTACATTCGGTAAATACGGAGTTAAGACGAGGGGGTCCACTTTCTCTTATTTCCGAATGTGTGCTAGGCGTTTTGATGACTTGCTGAAATGAGTAGCACCATTCATCAAACATGCGGGAACTCACAGAATTCCCATCTCTGCAGAAGAGAGATTGGCGTTGACTCTCCGTACATTAGCATGTGAAGTCTGCCCTCTGAACGCTCAACCGTGACGTAACCAACCATGTGATATTTGGACCAATAGCTGAGAGGGGGAGGTCGGAGAACAAGAACTCCCTGGAGGCTGTCGCACACTGCACCATACGAACACACAACACCGCGTCTTTTTGTTCTTCAGTTGTTCTCATTGCTTCATTTTGCTCAAAAAGTTCTACTTCTTACGAAGTATACTGCCTACTTAAAGAGTAAGGTAACTTTTCTCACCAGCTTTGAGGTATGTAACACTCACCGAGAGTAATTGATGTTCAAACTGCTGACCTTGAAAACCATGGGGCATCATCTACAATCAGGTAATAATTACAGCAGAACATTAAATCATGGGTATTAATTATGAGCGGCAATGACACTATGAATTTTCATGCCCTCCCCCCACCACTTTTCAGCCCTACCACCAAACTAATAATTAACATATTTCTAATGACTGAGCCAATTAATTGTTACCTAAGTTGTAAATGTCCCGGTGGAGGGCTTTAGGTTAAATTTGCATGCTGATGGTTATTGCATTTTTGTGTTTCACAAGTAATGTTTATCATTCCAACTGTATATTCACTGTACTTATTATCCACAGTACACTGATAAAAAAATTTAAAAATCTGTTGGCTCTACTAAAACAAATGAAGACAGATATTTACATGAGATGTTTATGCAGTTCCAGCAAGACTAGTCTTTGTATAAGGTGCTTAAATGTTTGTACTTCAAAAATAATTGTATAAGCACAACCAACTTAATTTGAGCAGTTCCATAGTCATTATTTTGAGTGAATCTAATTACCAAATACAAATAGCTACCCAAATTGTAAGTTAACATTGTGATGTCTTTTAGAATGCTTATAATACTCTGTGGTGGGTAAAATCATGGGATGTTTAATTATGCAATCTTTATTCCAAAATGTTATCTTTATATATATCTTATATTATATTTAACACCGTTTCCCAAGCAAAAAAAACTGCATGTCATCTAAGAAGGAGCTCATGTGATTCTGGAATAAATAAAAAAACCCTTATTAACACTTTTTAAGTAAACAAAAACACTTCTTTGGAAAAGTGATAACGTAAGCCAACTCTGCTGACAGCCGACAGTCTGCTATTAAGTGATTTTCTTTTTTCAGTCTTTCTGTCTTGACATTTATAAATAGTTTGAAATTTTTTCTCAGGGTTTTCATCAGATGAAGTACATTGCTTAATGGGTAAAATAGCCAATGTTTAGTCAAAGTTTCAGACCTTCTGCGGTATTTAAATGACACATTATTTACGAAGCTTACTATTTCAATGCTGGCTTCCCTTGGTGCCGTGTGCTGTGAAGGAGATTGGTTACCCTGAGGAACAAGGAATAATTATAAAAGACTTTGTAAAAGTACTCAGCAACTGTGGCTTTTCACTGATTATGTTTTTCCAAGCTGACACAATATTGCATACTCAGTTCATCATCTAGGTTTTAGATCTGTATTTGAGATATGTGGATATGTGTGAAAACCGGGTGCATATGAGAGAATTGTAGGCATTTGTATTTAAGATTGGATAGTCTTGACCAAACATCTATTAGTGACCAGTAATTGGCAAGCAATGTGGAAAGTAAAGGTGCTTACAGTCTCTTGGCTGACTCTGTGAGAGGGATGCAGGTGCTTCTGTTTGACATATGCTTGGGGGGGAAACATCTAAAAGAGAACCATACCAGTGATGCATTCAACTTGAACCAAATGGGTTCCACTTGAAGATTTTAAGTAGAGTGAACTATCCTAAAAATGCTAAGCATTTATGTTCATCAGATTGTGTGTTTACCCTAAATAACACCGATATCAGACAAAAGATGGCAAAAAGAAAAGATTCATATTTTAAATAAGGGAATTATATACCCATCCAATGCGGTGGGCCCTGCTGAATAAGAGTTGAGCCATGTGAGCTTGCTGTGGCAGCAAAAGGCAGTGTGAGCTTTACAGCAATCTCACATTCCTTTTACTGACATCCACTCATAGTTGTATGATGTGATGAGGAATTTTGTATATCTATAAAATTTACTTAAAATGTGATTGCTCAGTTGACATATATGCAGGTCCATTGATTATAACCACCAAAATTTAATTAACATGTGCAACAAACAGAAAGTGTATTTGCAGTAACAATGCATTGAAGATTTTTAAGAGACATGGTTCTGTGTGAGCACTCACATGATGAAGATGAGCAGGAATCCCAGAATGTTGGGCAGGGTCTCCAACAGGCACCAGCTGGGAAGGTAGATTCATGAACTTAGGAAATGCCTGCATTTAGCCTGAAAACATTACTATGTTTCAATATGAATTTGCACATTTGAAAATGTTGGAATGGCATCCATTCTAAAAAGCTCTCACCAGAACATGTACATGCACATGTGTGAACATAAATATACACATACATTGTTATGATACAGTTGTTTAAGAGCAGCTTACATATTCTATGCTGGCATATCCTGGAAAGCCAATTTGTCCACCTGCTACTGGATTGCCATGCTAAGAAGACAAACAAAAGAAAGCTTTACATAATATTGCCAAAATATTTCAGGGAGCAAATGGGTTTACACTTGATGACAAATATACTATGATTAATATTTGGCTAGTTTGCATTATATATTTTCTTCATCATTCGTTCTTTCGTGTAAAGTGTAAAGAATCTGAAATGTACTCACCGCTGCTGTAGGCAGTAGCCTTCTGATGTCTGAGGCATGGTATCCATGAGGAAGAAACTGCAAAAGTTTCATTTTATCAAATTAAATGCCCATACCCTAGTTATACTGTGAATAATGATCAATGTAACAGTAGTTATAGTAGTAATTTTAATTAAAACAGTTGAAATTATGAATATGAATAATATGACTAATATGAATGCACGTAGAATGACTGGCTTTGCTGGAACATAAGCAACCGTTAATGATTGAGCATTAATTGAATACAGATTCTTTCTGCAGTGCTCAATAAAATAATGTTAATTTGGCTCCCATATTCTCCAATCTTGAAAATTAGCTCTGCATACAATGTTAAGATAATTGGGTAAAGGTGAAAAATAAACTGAAACGGAAACCTTGCATTCACAAGATATGTAAGCTGTTGGCAGGAATGCGCTTTTAGGTGCAATAAATATGGTGACCTCTGGGAGTTCATGTCAATGCAAATTTATTTAGCAAGTTCAGATATACAAAATTATTTGTGCTCCAATAACACATCATTATTAACTTTTCTGTCTTTGATACATCCTCACCTATTCTCAGACAAAAAAAACATCTTTTATTAAATTACAGGTATAAGTGGTTGATAAAGTTTATCAGTGGAGAAGCTTAAAAGAATAAAACACATGAAACTCACGATCTCTATACTGGCTGGTTCATGGCCCCTGGTCTGTTGGGTGGTCTGCTCCAAAGGAAAAAAAAATTATTGTATTATATATTTTATATTATACTGCTATACATTAGATTCTGCTGTATTTACAATCCATTCCATTAATAAGAAAGCATCAACCATTCCCAATGGCCCCCCAATTTCTATATTTCCATATTTGTAAATATTGTATATTCAAACTGTTTGTTAATATTGCTGTAATGTTTTTTTTTTTGTTTTTTTTTAATTAAACCTCAGTAGGCAAATGTGCTTTTTGAGCAAATGATTGTAACCTTCTTTACAATTTCCCTTTGTGCAAAATAATTCTTACAGGTGCTTGGAGTGTTATTTCAAGAAGGCAGGTGATCAGAAACAGAGTCTGCATTTTTGTTGTTATCTGAGAAGGAAAATGCATTTTAGTGGGTGTGTCTAATGGACCAAATACAAAATTAAACATACATAGGAAATTAATGAATGCCACATGCAATAATGCTTGCACTGTTCAACTCAGTAGTTGTATTTATCTTGAGTACATCACTAGCCTATAAGTACAAGTAGTGTGACGGTATGTTAAAAATATTAAATATGAATCATTCTGAAAAATAATATGTTAAGGTAAGGTTACGTGGATAAACATGCATACAGTATTCCATATAGAAGTACTGAGGATATGTCCAGGTATTATTTCATTAAATAAAACTTTTACCACATAAATAAAATTTACCACACAAGAATTATATAAAGATAGATTTTAAAAAGCCTACCTTTTTCAGTGGAAAGAGTGGGTCCAAATTGGTTGAGCTACATCTGTTGTATTTATACTCAATTCAAGTGTGAGACTAGCCAATCAGATACAGTGACCATGAATATAGCTGAACCTTAATTAAAGGCTAAGCTCTATATAATTACACCCTAAAAAAATAGTACAGACCTCTAAGTTGTTTATGGGCAGCTTGCATATTCATACATTGCTAGCATGTTCTGGAAAGCCATTTTGTTGTCCTACTTTTGGATTGCCATGCTAAGATAAACAAAAGAAAGCTTTAGATTAATATCACATGTTTTGGTGTATAACAGAATGAATTAAAACGTAATGCAACGTCTGCATTAAAAATATGTTATACTTTTTTATTCCTGACATCACTGATATGGCATATTCTGTGTTTTTCTTTTTTTAACATTTCAAAAAATATTCTGTCAAGCTGCAGGTACAAATTACAAACAATCTACTCAGCTTTTAAATATAGCCTTATAGTACCAGTGGTGCAATTTTCAATGTCCAGCATATAATTATTTCCAAATACCAAACTGTTTGCTGCATATTTAATAGCAGATATCAAATCTAAAAGCATGCAGACACAGCTATACCATGTACTGACTTTGCTGAAACATCAATCCAGAATAAAGGTTGTTTTCCCAATTGTGTATAAATATACAGTACCTGCTATAAGTGCTATATTTTAGGATCATCAGCCTTTACATTACAAAAACAACATTGAATATTTAAAAATCTATGTGGTAATCTTAAATTTTATGCAAGAAGTGAATTTTAAAAAAGATGTTCAGAGGTAATTAAACTGCAGGTAATCTAATGGTTCAGCCCTGGAAAAACATGTTGAAAGCATTGATCTTTTTCCATTATCATTGACCAAAGATTAAATTATTCAACAACCAGTAAGCTTATCCATTGGCAGGCATTTTCAATAATAATAAGACATTATGAATGTATTGGCAGAACGTAGATGTGTTATGCTTACAAAGAAAAGGCTGTATATTTTCCTCTCATGAAGATGGATTGGCCCAGGTTCTCAAATCAATCACCTGCAACCTTACAACACATTCTTCCTATAAGATAAAATAGGAATACAATAAAAACAGATGTACAGTGAGCTCCATATTGTTTGGGACAAAGACATATATTTTTTTTATTTTATTTTATCTTATTTGGCTCTGTACTTTGTGATTTTAGATTTGTAATCAATTTACATGTGGGTAAAGTGCACATTCTTTAGTTTTTAACTATGGTAAACTGGTGGTTTGCTTCTTGCACTGTAGCCTCTGTAGTTCTGTTCATCCATGCCTGCCTCCTGATTCTGATCAGTCGGACATGTATTTGGAGGCCTTTCTGTGAGAATTCTTTGGTTTGTAGAGGTCTTGCTTCCACCAGGCCCTTTGTCATTACTGATTCATAGCTCTGATTTTGGTGAGCCATTGATTTGGCCTGTCTCTTTTTTTCTTATTTTTCAGGCTCATAACGGCTTCCTTGTCTTTCATTGGCATAGATCTGGTCCTCATGGTGACAAATGGCAATTAAGAATTCCACAGGCAATCAAAAGCCTAGAATCAAGACGGGATACTGAAAGCTCTCTTATACCAGCATTAAGGAAGTAATCAAACATGCCTGACTAATCAGAAACACCTAGGAAGCCATTTGTCTCAAACGATATGGTGCCCTGAAATGGGGGGACTATGTATAAAAAGTGTAGTCATTTTTACATGGTGAAACCAAAATGTATAGAATTACCCTAAGAATCTTCTCTTTAACCATATATGAATTGTTTGATTACCAATATAAAATTGTGGAGTACAGAGCCAAATCGTGCAAAAATGTCTTTGTCCCAAATATAATGGAGCATAACCAGCCGTTGATTTTTTTTTCTACTTTACTTCCCCAATACATACAATTTTCACATACAGATGCCATCATTACATCACAGTTAATTATCATCATCGGTAACTATAAATGGAGCTGTTGCTGAGATAGATAAATGCTTCAAATTTTTAAGTACGCAGATTTCAGACTCTCTTACTTGGTCTGATAATACCTACTGTGGCTTTACTTTCTCTGATGTCTTTGAAATTTTGGCATGTCCACAAAAACCTTGGTTTATTTCTGCCACTGCATCATTGAAGCATTCTTACCAGAGGCTTTTTGTGTTTTGGTAACTCAATTGCAAAAGGTCTAAACTGGTACAACAGAATTGTTAACCTGGCTTCCATAGTAACTGGTAGTGAACTATCGTAGCAATTAGATGCAGTATCTACTCCATCTGCTCCATCATTTATTTACATTATTACCATCTGAGAAGCAATACCATAGTATCAGGGCACCTAACACTCATGTCAAGGAGATTGTTTATGCACAGGTAGTAAGACTTATCAGTACAATGTGAGAAGGCACTAGTTTACTGCTCTTTTTTAACTTGATGTGCATTGTTTTGTATATGTTTGTGTATGATGTAGATTCTGTTTGTATGTGTAGTATATTGTCAGGAAAATCATGAATTGCATGTACTGTATGCAAATCATGTGCACATTAAAATTAAATGCATGGATTGTAATGGTTTAAAAATTGAAGGCCTAAATTAACACTTCACAATATTTGACAGTTTTTTATGACCTTAATTTTTATGGATAGTTTATGACTGAATGTCTTCCTTTTCATAAACAAAATTCTAACTGACATGAAAAGGTGACTGACACTGAGCCATATTTTAATGTAAAAATTCTACAAATTCTACAATTTGTGATGCATTCTAAACACGTGTCTGGTTTTAGTAGCTGTTATTATGTTTGTTTCTTTGATTTCCAGTGGTGTAGACCAAGTACAATTAGCATAAATATAAAATATCATTAAAAAACACGTTTTCAGTATACAAAAATGCCAAGTTACTCACACGTACAAAGCACTGTCTATAACTCATTTATTCAAACTGGCTAAATCTAGGCCTGCCATTAAATGTATTGATATCAAAATGACACCAACTTACTGTACTACAAACGATATAGGCTATCTTGCTACACTGAAATTAAAGAAGCTGTATTCCAAAGCAATGTTACCTAATATTTTCTAAATTGTTTCAAGTTGCTTGCACCATCAGAAAAGCAACAGAAATGTATGTATTCACTGATTTGATGGCCATCCAACAAGCCTTCATTGACAAAATAATCAGCAAGCTCATAGAATTTGAGCTCCCTAGGTTGCAACTTGTGTACCGGAATTGCCAGGCAGGTCAAACAGTAGCGGCAGAAACCCTGGGAATGTTCAAGACCAGCCTTGATAGCGTTAGATACTATATAGTCTGTAGGTAATCAGAGCATTAATTTAGTCAGGAAAATGGCAAGCATTGCTGGAATGAATGGCCTGTTCTTGCCATTATGCTATGTTATTATTATTATTTGTGATGTGCTTCTCATACACCCAGAAAAACTTTTCAGACATATAGTGTAGCCATTTAAAAACACTTTTAGGTGTAACAGTTGAATTGCTGATTATTTCCACAACAAATTATGATTATACTTTGATGTCACACAAAGTTTTAATGACCACATTCTCTTCAGAAGGTAAGATGAAAAAACACAGGGCCAACTTACCTGAAATAATTTAGGAAACACTGGGTAGCACTGCTTTGGAATACAGCTTGTTTAATTTGTGTGAGCAAAGATAGCCAATATTGTTTCTTGTAACTTGGCACAATTTTCATACTTTTAATGGTATGCCTAGATTTAGTAGGTTTGAATTAATTACTTATAGACAATGCTTTGTATGTGTGAAAAACTTTTTATACGTTGCATCTTCAGATGCTACTTACGAGTCAATTTTCTAGATAAGAGGAGAAGAGGAACGAAGGGAAAAATGCAATCTCCAAGACCCAGTTGAGGTAGAACATGCTAAATTCAAAGCTGCCAGGCGAGCTTGATCGGTGACTGGCTCACATTCATTGCTGATGACAGCAGCAGAATGAATTCTGATATGTAGATCACCTCATGGCTCTATTTGCTCAATAGGCATATTTTACAGTTTTTTTACACAGATCCACAATTTATGGTACACTGTAGTTATTTATCAGAAACTGACATTTTCACTGCAGCCACAAAGTGCTGTGATTATTTGCGTACTCAAAACAGCTAGAAAATCTTTAAATATTCAGTTATACCTATTGGGATGGCGGGTATGCCCTCCAGCCAAGTTACACCTTGGCAGGGCATGCCCCATACCTATACAGCACCGAGAGTTTGGCACTTTTCAGGGTTCCCAACAGAAATAACCGCCAACAGCCACAGACTCCCAGCCCTTAAAAACATTAATTTCTGTACATTCTGACCCCATTTCAGCAGACAGAATTCATAAATAACTTCACATGTCCACACTATAAAGCTCCAAACTAAGGGGATTTTGAGTTACTTCTTCTTTTTCCAGCCTGAAATGCTCATAGCCCACAAAGAATATGTATCCCCATTGGTAGCTTTACCTACACCAGCCAATCCTTCACCTACACTAGCCAATCAAAATGTCACATACACACGCAAAAATCTTTTTGCCCGAGAAAAATGCCAGTTTTGTACAGCTAGTCAGTTTGTAGCACAGTGGTAATGTCGTGGTCTATGGATCTTTAAGACACAGGGTCAAATCCCACCTCACTAATAATTCTCACTAATAATTATTGATTACTTCTCAGCTATTGCTTTTGCACCACATTTACCCGGTGTTCACTGAATGTATAGACTGCATTATGACATCTACACATTCAGTTAACCACCTACAATATCGCCAGGCCATACGGATACAATCGCAGCTCAGCTGTGGGGGCGATATAGCTCAGGAGGTAAGACCGATTGTCTGGCAGTCGGAGGGTTGCCGGTTCAAACCCCGCCCTGGGCATGTCGAAGTGTCCTTGAGCAAGACACCTAACCCCTAACCCCTAACCCCTAACCTCTAACTGCTCTGGCGAATGAGAGGCATCAATTGTAAAGTGCTTTGGATAAAAGCGCTATATAAATGCAGTCCATTTACCATTTACCATTTAGCTGTGCTTACTGACCTGTCTTCTTTAAACCCATGCACACATCTCACCAAAAAAATGAATGCCTTAGGACAGCTACTTGATGGTGGTGCACTGCCAATGTCATTGACTGGAAAGCGCAGGGTTGGACAATCAAATCCTGCTTTGCCTCCAGGCAGATCTTTTCATATCTAAAACTAACATTTTCTTAAACTTATATTTTCTGCGTAATAATTGTCTATTGCTTTTCAACTGTTGCTTTTGCACTTATCAACATATCAGAATTTTCAATGCATATGTTTACCAAAAGTCACTCACAGCCAGCCATATGCATTTCATGACAGTAAATGATTTTCTTAAAAAGTTACACCAGCTGACCACTGTGGCGTTTCTACCAACTACATTTCTTCACTTGGCTACTGTAGAAAACATTCTTATTAGCACACAGCACATTTCTACATTCATGTTACCTCGCCCTGTTCTCCATCTACCCACATACAAACAATTACTATGTATGAACTGTCTGCAACACCCCATTAAAACATTACATTTAAAAACATGACTCATTCATAATTATAACTATTGGCACTGAACGTGAGAAAAGTACATTTAGACAACAGTTTTCCTACGCAATTTCACAACTTCCTACTTCAACAACTATTTAAATAAGTAATTAGTAATACCATCTGTTATATATACCGTTCAATAAGGAAACTCATCTCACTCATGGTCAATTTATTTACTTCGCACTATAGTCTGTGATCATGTCAGACTTCACCTACATGCCCATTCTACTAAAAACATATTGTTTCAACTACTCAATTGTCCTCATTTCTCCTATACTACTGTTATTTTCTAATATGCAAAGATTTCTGGGACATATGCATGTGATGCTATTCTCCACCGTCAAGTGTTCCTCTTCTACTACTTCCAATTCTCACGTAAGGTCAGTGATCTAGCTAAGCAAAACAGCAAAGAGGAGTCCGACCTACAGCTAAGCGTATCAAAATCCTTATAAACTTTAGAAACACTAAAAGTGCATCTCGACGAAATAATAGAAAATGGAGCAGGACAGAAGACATATTGACTACTCTCTGCATGAAAATTTTTCTTCCTAATGTACAGAATTTACCTTTTGCTAATTTCCATTTATGTCCCCTCGTTCTACTAACAGAACTCAACCTGAAGAATCTCTTGTAGTTCACTTTTTTAATCCCTGTTATGCATTTGAAAGCCTCAATAAAATCACCCCATTCTCCTTTTACTAGCTTGAAGAGATTAAGCATCTTAAGTCTTTCCTATCTGTTATCTTTTATACTAGGAATTAATTTGGTTGCCCTTCTTTGAACCTTTGAACTTTTTCCAGAGCCTCTATATCTTTCTTGTAGTATGGTCACCAGAACTGCACAGAATTCTCCAAGTGTAGAGTATAACCATTACTCTTCTGTCTTTTACAAACTGAGCACATTCTAATTTTGCCCCTCCCATAAAGTGATCCTGCCTAATGTTCTTATTTCCCACATGCAGAACTTTACATTTGCCTATATTGAATTTCTTTTGCCAGGTTTTTGCCCACTTTTGGATTTTCATTTAAATCTTCTTGGATTACTTTAGTAGATTCCAAACTATTAGCTGGGTCTCCCAGTTTTGTATTACCTGCAAGTTTGACTAATGTACTTTTTATTACCCTGTCAAGGTCATTGATTTAAATGAGTAAGAGCAGTGGTCCCAGCATTGATCCTTGTGGGACTCCACTTCCAACAGCTCCCTGCTCAGATAATATCCCACCTACTACTCTTTGTGTTCTACCCTGTAGCCAGTTCCGAATCCACTGTGAAATCCATCCTCTAAATCCTACTGTCGCCATTTTACTAACAAGTCTCTCATGTGGTACCTTATCAAATGCTTTTTGGAAAGCTAAGTAGGTAATATCATATGCCTTGTTATAATCAAAACACTTGGTAGCTTCTTCAAAAAATACCAGAAGGTTTATCAGACATAACCTTCCCTTACGAAAACCATGCTGGCTATCCCTTAGGATGTTGCTATTTTCAAGAAATACTTCCAACTTGTCTCTAATGAGATTCCAGTATTTTACATGTGATGCAAGTTAATCTGACAGGCCTGTAGTTTCCTGGATCAGTACGGTCCCCTTTCTTATACGTTGGTATTATACTACCTTGCTTCCAGTCCTCAGGTATTTCTCCAATTTCTAAGGACTGTCTAAAAATACCTGCCAGTGGTTTAAAAATGATCTCAGCTAATTCTTTGAGTAGGTATATGCCATCAGGACCTGCTGCCTTGCTTGTCTTTAGTTTAAGTAATTCATCCAGTAATAATACTAATAATAATAATAATAATAATAAATGTATTTATAAAGAACATTTTCGTACAGAGATTGCATATCAAAGTGCTGTACATAAAAAACAAGTAAAAAAACCCTAGCAAAAACAGATCAATAATACAATAGAAGAAAAGTGAAATAGAAGAAATAAAAACAACAGTACATGCTAAGATAATACAAACAATGGTAATAGATAATAAAAACACTAGGTAAGAAAAATAAAAGGCAGAGCAGGCTAACTGAAGGCAAGTTTAAATAAATGTGTTTTAATAAGTTTCTTAAAAGTATTAAGAGTTTCTGCCTCTCTTGGTAGGACATTCCAAAGCCTAGGGGCATAGAAGGTAAAAGCCGCCTCACCGCTTCTCTTACGGTTAACTTTTGGGATCATTTAAAGAGAAGCAGAGGAGGATCTAAGGGTTCTACTAGGCACATGTTCCTGAATGCAGTCACCTAAATATTTTGGTGCTAAACCTTTTATCATTTTAAAAACCAGGAGAAGAACCTTAAAATCTATTCTAAAACGCACAGGTAGCCAGTGTAGTGTAAGGAGTGCTGGGGTAATGTGGTCTCTCTTTTTTGTGCGAGTCAATACCCTTGCAGCTGCATTCGAAACTAACTAGTTGTTTAATACTTTTTTGGGGGAGACCAGAGAGAAGGCTATTTCAGTAGTCAAGGCAACTGGTGATGAAAGCATGCATAAGCTTTTCTGCGTCTGCTTGTCGGAGGAGAGGTCTGACCTTTGCAATGTTCCTTAAATGAAAAAAGGCAGTTTAAGTAACATTTCTTATATGGGGCTCAAAAGTTAGGTCATTATCTATAATAACGCCTAAGTTCTTGGCTTCCCGATTACTGCACAGGCCCAGATGCTCTAGGTTTTTTGATATTGCATCTCTTAGAGGTCTTGGTCCAACCAAAATGACCTCTATTTTGTCGTCGTTCAGTTGGAGAAAATACTGGGACATCCACATTTTTATATCTTTTAGACATTTCTCCAATGAGCTGAGTGGACTTGTATCACCAGGGAACACAGAAATGTACAACTGCGTGTCATCAGCATAGCTGTGAAAATTGACATTATGCTTTCTAATAATGTTACCCAGTGGTAGCATATACAAAGAAAACAGTAACTTTACTGTTCTCTTTGTATATGCTACCACTGGGTAACATCATTAGAAAGCATAGTGTCAATTTTTGGGCCTTTTTAATGTCAAAGGCCCAAGAGTAGATCCTTGAGGGACCCCGCACGTAATACTAACTGTGTCAGAAACAGCGTCTCCTAGTGCAACAACAAAGTCTCTCCCAGTAAGGTAAGATTTAAACCACACTAGTACTGGTCCCGAAAGACCCACCCAATGTTCCAGACGGTGCATTAAAATGTTGTGATCCACTGTATCAAACGCGGCATTCAAGTCCAGTAAAACTAGAACACCACCACTGTCAATGGTTACCCGAAGGTCATTTACAACCTTTACCAGAGCAGTCTCTGTCCTATGGTTAGATCGGAAGCCTGATTGGTATTTCTCAAGGGTGTTGCATCTAATTAGGAATTGATTTGGTTGTCTAAAAACTATTTATTCAATAATTTTGCTTAAAAAAGGGATGTTGGATATGGGCCTGAAATTACTGAGAATAGAGCTGCCTAAATGTCTTTTTTTCAGTGTTGGTCTCACAATAGGCCTATTTCACAAGATGACGACCAAAACCGGATGTTTCTGGTTACCGTTGCTACGGACGCAAGTCCATTTCTGACAGCGAAAAATTGAGCCTAAACAGCGACGTGTTCTCACAGTCCCTAATAGCTCTGCCAAAGTTCACTATGTCCTATGTTATCCGCATTGTCGAAGCATTGCCAGTGAACGTTAAGCAGTCTAAACTAGACAAGGGCTATAAATTCTTTTTTGAGAAGTTTATATTCGCTTATGTAGGTAAGTATAACGTTAGCTCAGGTTCGCCAGAAAGCTAAATAGCTAGCTTGCTAACCACAGCAAGTTAGCCGATTAAAGAGATATTTCACTTCGACATAACATAAATTATTTTCTGGAGGTGACTCCATTGTTTTCGTAGCGTGAAGCAACACCTGCTGTCTGTTAACAGCATCTCTGTTCCTCTCGGTTGTCCCGAAAATGAATGAATAGGGAGCCTGACAGCTGTGAGGAAAACCGATTCTGTTAACGTTGACGGTCAGCAGGGGAGGCAAAGCTATGTAAGTACAATGTGTTAGGCTCCACAAAATTACTTATGTTATACCGAAGTGAAATATCTCTGAACTAAGTTTTGTACTACCGTTACTATTTTGTGACATGTTGTTTGTGCTGTATTTGTTCTAATAAAGATTTATATTGCTTGTCAAACCGCCTGTGTAATGCCGGTGTTCAGTTCACTACCGAGCTGTTTGTTTTCATCGCTGATAAAAACTACGCACACATTTTTAAATCAGCTGATATATCTTAAGTAGGCTTGTGGCGATGTCCGTCAATACATTTTGTAATTACAATTAACAACTAAAATAAATGTGCATCTGCAGTTTCAACATTGAATATCCAAATATGTGCTTGCTAACAAGCTAGCTGGCTAAAACGTAATATGCTAATCATAACATAAAATATAGCTAACTGATTTTATGACATTCTTGAGTAACAAGTACCACATGACTGAAACTGCGTTAGTTCTCAATGAAT
The DNA here is from genome assembly GCF_013347855.1 of Anguilla anguilla. Classification (NCBI taxonomy): domain Eukaryota; kingdom Metazoa; phylum Chordata; class Actinopteri; order Anguilliformes; family Anguillidae; genus Anguilla; species Anguilla anguilla. The sequence continues at coordinate 37,018,646 of NC_049209.1, forward strand.
GATTAAAAATAATAATAATAATAATAATAAAATAAAAAACAAATGAGTTGGTAGGGGACTCAGACATTTAGACCCAAATGTATGTGAGGAGAAAAGTTTAATATCGAGTGTAATCTTATTCACAAAGCAGTAGCTAACTAGCTAGCTATCGTAATGGGTTTAGTTTGTTAGTTTGCAACATTATGACAGTCATGCTGCCTAGCAAGTTTTTTTCTTATTTTGGAGTACATCTGTGGGAAGGCTGTGAAAGGGCAAATAAATTATTTTTCAAATTGGTACACAGGGGAACGCTACAAAACAAAAAAGCTCTTCGTCGCTGCCATTGTTTTGGTGGCTGTTAAGATAACCGGAAATGAGAGACCCCTACATCCGGTTTACATACCCGGAAATGTGAAATAGGCCTATGGCACATTCAAGGTGGTGGGGAATTTGCCAGCTCATAAAGAACAGTTCACAATTGCCAAAACCTTATCAAGTAAACAATCGTACACATCTTTAAAGAACTTTGTGGGGATTGGATCAAGTGAGCAGGTTGAGGATTTCATTTGAGAGATAACTTCACTCAAAACTTGCATGTCAATTTGCTCAAATGAATCCATGACAGCATCAATTTGTCTACATTGATCAACTAAATCTGTAGTTAAATTGACCTGGGAGATATGTGAACGAATACTGGATATCTTTTCTTGAAAGAAAGTAGCAAATTTATTGCATCTAGATGTGGAACTGGACACAGTATCAGGATCAGCAGTCAGCGTAGGATTAATTAATCGATCAATTGTTGAAAAAAGAATGTTAGGTTTATTTTTGTTTTCAGAAATGAGTCTAGAGAAGTGTGCTTGTCTGGCCATCTTCATTGCTTTGTTGTAAATAGCAAGTTGCTCTCTAAGGATCTCATAGTGAATTTGTAGTTTGTCGTTTCTCCTTCTACGTTCTGCTATGCGGCAGTTTTTTAAGCTGTTTATTTTCTTTCGTTTTCTGCTGAACATCCCTTTTCACTGTCACCTTACTAATTTTTAGAGGGGCTACATTGTAGAGGGTGGCTCTCAGACGATTGTTAAAATTGTTCACCAAATTGTCAGGATCAGAATGCAGATCAGGCTGGTGAGGGATAGAAGTAACTAACTCTCTGAACTTGTTGATTGTAAGGGTATTTATGAGTCTTTTCTTGATAATGCGTTTCTCACTTTTCTACAGGTTCTACAGGGAGCATTACATTAAAAAAGATACAACAATGATCTGACACAGCTAGATCTAGAATAGATGAGACAACTTATTTATCCTCTATTTCAATATCTGATAAGACATTCTGATTACTGAATATGCCTTCCATTATTTAGTAACCTCTTCTTTAGTAAAACTCTCAACAAAATAACTATTTAAGGCATCAGCAATGTCTTTATTCTCAGAAAGTAATGCACCTTCTTCATTCCTGCTGCACCTGATATCCTCTTTGACTTTCCTTTTCCTACTACAGTATTGAAAGAAATGGTTAGGATTACTTTTTGCATCTTGGGCAATTTTCCTTTCAAAGAGTCTCTTGGCTTCCTGTAGTTCTTTATTAACCTTTGCACGCTTATTACAATATTCAGCCTTATTTCACTAGTGCTGTCATTTTTATATAGGCTATATTCCTATATTCTTTCATACTCTCATCCATTCATTCGCTCATTCATCCATTCATTGTATTCATACATAAATATACATTCATTCATTGTGTTCATATACGCAAATACATTAATATACCTTTATTCTTTGTATTCAGATACAAATACATACATTTTGTTCATATTTGTTCATTCATTCTGTAATTTAGACTTAATTTAGACATTCCCTCATTCTTGCATTCATTTTGTCATTCAGTCATTCATTTTATTATGGCAAAATTTAGAAGTCCCCAACAGTGATAACTAGGGCTGTGCCCGACTCAGAATTTTCTTAGTCAAATCGGATTCGGCAGTTCAATATGACGATTCGACGATTCGTTTTATTTGTAAAGGTCTATAACTTTCTGGCAAAATAGTGCATTGGCATGCATTTCAGTGCTGATTTAGACCACGTTAACATAGTCAAGTGCAACAGAGTCACATGAACATGAGCATTTAAAATCAATAAATCCGTTAAGACAACTGCATGTGACGCCAGATGGCTGATTTGAATTGCCGACAATGCATTAGCCTGCGTGCGGATTTGTCGGAATCATGTGCCGGAATAATGAGACAGTATAGGCTACACAGGTATGTCTGGTCAAACCTAGGTCATATAACTTCTTTATTTTGCTTTAAACATTAAACATGAACAAACAAATGAAAAGTTTAAATAAATTCACGCCATTGTCCGCTTTGAAATAACAGACATATCTTCTTCAACAGGATAGGGGCCTAGGCTAGCCTACTACTTTATTTCTCTTTAAATATAAGAAGCCTAATAGCCTAGCTATAGGCCTATACATCTAAACAAACATGTAAAAGAATAAATTAACAAATGAAGCAATTTAAGATTTGAATTATTTTAGTGGAAAATAATGCATTTGTAAACAACAGTTTAAATAAACGGTATTGTCAGCCTTGAAATAACTGACGTCTCGTCTTCAAGGAGACCCTTTTTATTTCTTTTAAAAACAGAAAAGTAATATATAACTCTAAATAAATGTATAAAATAATAAATTAACAAATTAAGAAATTTAAGATTAGACTTCTTTTAGATGAAAATAAATGCAAACGGCTTAATTAAATTCACGGCATTGTCTGCTTTGAAATAAATGACCTCTCGTCTTCAAAAGAATATTCTATTTCTGTAGGCTATTTCCCTTTAAACACACCCTAAAAAATAATTAATAAATCTAAACAAGTATAAGAGCCTAAATAAATAATCAAATTTAACACAAATTAGGATTAGCCTATAATTATTTAAGATGAAAAAGCAAACGTTTGTATTCCAGACTTTTCCTACACAACAAAATAAATAATAGGCCTATTTAACGGGAGTGGTCTTACTTTCCCAAGTTACACAGTGTTATTCAGGTTTTGGCTTCTCCCTCCAGTTTACCACGCATGTTGTCACATGGAATTTTTCTAGCACGCGGAGGTAGCAAGAATATAAACACTAAATTTATAATTCCCTTTATTTTATTTATAATTCAATATTGTAATATAATTGTAATATATGTAATGTAAAGCGCTTTGGATAAAAGCGCTATAAAAAAAAAAAAATTTTAATTTAAAAAACCACTGTCCATTTTTGTAAGATTCTATAATGATGCATTCCGGTATTGTAATGCAAAAAATTGGTCTAAAAAAAAACCGACTGCTCGACTCAAAGAATCTCAATCAACTGAGGGGTTTCTGACATGATTTGAATCGTCGACTTTCAGGGGGCAGCCCTAGTGATAACCCAGTGGTCATCCAGATGGTAGGGGGTGCTGTTTGTTATAAGCGACAGGCAAAAATGTGAAGATGCAGATGACTCAATGTTACCTTTTTTCACATATGCAAATTTTCATTTACATGTGAAAAAAGCCAACACGTGAAAATGTCCAGTTTACTTGAGACAGTTTCTTTTCATGTGAATATTTTATTGTTAAATATTGTTAAATTATAAATGTGAAATTGTGATTGTGAAAAGGCAAATTCCATGTTGTTTTTGTTAGGGATTGCCCTCATACCTGCCATATCTGCCATATTAATCACACAAAAAACTGTTTCAAGTGAAATGTTTGCATTTGCATAAAGCTTCAAAAGACAGGAAATCAAATAGATAAGACCTAGCAAAACAGCAGCCTGGTCTCTATCAAGGTGTAGGCTATCAGCACGGAGCTTTGACAACTGCTACAGCAGTGTATATGTCTGCTGTAGTGCATGCAACATGTATTCACCCCTGGGCAGATTAAGATTCAAACTTTCTCCCTAAGAGCATAATTCATACACTTGGACCGAGTGCATAGTAGAGTATATTGGCAACAGACTTGCAGATTTAACACTTTTATAAAGCATGTTTCATTTCCAACATGCCCGTGTGTCCTATTTGGGACTGTGTATCTTGTAGGATGTTCAGCAGAGCTTGTCCAAAAACTGTGTTGGTATGTAGCAATCCATTTTTAAAACTTGTGCATTAATTGATATATCCTGCATTAGTGTCTATTATAAAGTGCAGAGCATATTGTTACTGTCTCTTAAAGATATTAATCAAATTTTCAACATAATTCCAGAAGCTTTGTGCTGATATACCTGGATGGAGAGCAGACCGATGTTTAGGGTTGATGTTTAGGGTTAGCATTCTGGTTGATCAATTACATTTCCTATCTTTTGAGGCTTTTGGCAATTGCAAATATTTCACATAATTTTCTTAGTTTTTATACTGGGAGGTTTCATTAATACTTGCTATTATTATGGATTCAAATTTCACTGGAAATTACCATATGCAATTCAACACATCAACACAAAAACAAGTATTACATCATATTGCGAGAAATTCATGGTCACAAGCGGACTATGGAACTGCCAGTCTGCTATGCGCAAGGCTGACTTCATTTCCGCCTATGCCTCCCTCCTATCCCTTCAGTTCCTTGCCCTCACAGAGACCTGGATCACACCAGACAACTCTGCTACTCCAGCTGCCCTCTCGTCCTCCTACTCCTTCTCCCACACCCCCCAGCCATCTGACCATGGTGGTGGTACTGGTTTGTTGATCTCCCCCACTTGGAAATTCTCTGTTCTCCCCCTCTCTGACCTGTCTATATCCACTTTTGAAGATCATCCTGTCTTTATCACCTACCCTACTAACCTCTATATTGTTGTTATTTATCATCCTCCGGGGCCCCTGGGAAGTTTCCTGGATGAGCTAGACACCCTGCTCAGCTCCTTCCCTGAGGATGGCACCCCGCTGAATCTCCTGGGAGATTTCAACATCCACCTAGAGGCCTCCCAGTCTGCTGCCTTCCTACCACTACTCCACTCCTTCGACCGCTCCCTGCAACACTCTCCCCCAACCCACAAGGCAGGCAACCTCCTAGACCAGATCTTCCTGAGGACCTGCTCCGGCTCCAGTCTCACAGTTACCCCTCTGCATACATCTGATCACCACTTCATCTCCTTCTCCCTCCCTCTTGCTCCCCATCCTCCCTCTCTTCCTCCCACCCCCACTGTCACTGTCCGTCATAACCTCCACTCCCTTTCACCCTCTTCTCTCGCTCCCAGAGTCACTGCTTCCCTCCCCCCTCTTCAATCATTCTCCAAACTCCCCACTGACTCTGCATCCTCCACCCTAACTTCATCTCTCTCCTCTGCACTCGACTCTCTCTGTCCTCTTGTCCCTAGGCCCATCCGACCTTTCAGCCTATCAGTCTCTCCTGACAGTGTTTTCTTCTGCTGTCCCTGCCACTAAGGCAAATTTCTATCAAACTAAAATTCATAACTCCATTTCTAACCCTTGTCAACTGTTCTCTTTTCTCCTCTCTCTCCTCAGCATGCCTCCTCCCCCACCTCAGTCCTCCTTCACCTCAGATGACTTTGCAGTATTCTTTGATGAGAAGATTGCAGACATCCGCAGCTCCTTTGCGCCCTCCGCCCCCTCTGTGCCGTCCCCCTGTTTCTCCACATCCTCTCCCCTCACAGACTCTGATGTTTCCCAACTCCTGTTCTCCCATCGCCCTACCACCTGTGCTCTTGACCCTATCCCCTCATCTCTCCTCAGGCAATCACACCAAATATTCTCCCATTTGTCACCTCCCTCGTGAACTCTTCTCTGTCTTCTGGATGTTTCCCCTCATCCTTCAAGAAGGCCCACATCACCCCGCTCCTGAAGAAGCCCACACTAGACCCCTCCGTCATCCAGAACTACTGCCTCTCCTTCCTTTTCTATCCAAAACGCTTGAACGAACTGCATCTAACCAACTCTCTGCTTTCTTCTCTCAGAATAACCTGCTCAACCCCCACCAGTCCGGCTTCAGGCCTGGCTACTCGACAGAGACTGCCCTCCTCTCTTTCTGTGAGTCACTTCATGTCGCACGAGCAGCCTCCCTCTCCTCTGTCCTAATTCTGCTAGATCTTTCAGCTGCTTTCGATACTCTTGAGCACTCCATCCTCCTGTCCTCCCTGGCAGCAACAGGGATCTGTAGCACAGCCCTTGACTGGTTTGAGTCCTACCTCTCCGGTTGCTCCTTCCAGGTTGACTGCCCCCCCCCCCGCGCACGGGAGTTCCCCAGGGCTCAGTCCTCGGTCCCCTTCTCTTCATACACCAGATCCTTTGGCCCTGTAATCTCTTTGTTTTTGTTTATTTGTCCTAAAGGAGTTCTAAACATATATACAGACAGGGGTTAAATTGGGGGTGGACGCGGGTGGACGGCATCCACCCACCTTTGGTAAATAAATAAATAATTTTGACCGGCAGTATTACAAATAACGATGACAATCCAGTCCATTTTTCATATGCTCCAGTCCATGTGTTCCCTCTAGCCAGTTACTCGCTCAACCAATCAAAAAATAAACAGTTGTTTATATAGACAGGCACAGAAAGAAAAATATTGTTGATTGTCTTGATTGTTTGGAAGCGGACGCGGTAGGTAATTTCATTAACATGTAATTTTTACATTACATTACATTACAGGCATTTAGCAGACGCTCTTATCCAGAGCGACGTACAACAAGTGCATTAGTTCACGGTGCAGAGGTGCAAAAGAAACACACTAGAGTGAAGTAAGGATCGTAGTGCCAGAAGTGACCACATCGATCAGGACTCCAACCCTGTAAAGTAACCTGTTCAGCAAACAACAATGCTACCAAGTACAAACTAGCACTGGAATCACATTTGCCTAATCAGACAAAAACAATCCTGCCAAATAAACTAACGTAATCGTATTATCCTAACTAGGTACATTGAGCTAAACTATAGGCTAGGGAGGGGTGGGGAGAGGTGCAGCCTGAAGAGATGAGTCTTTAGTCTGCGTTTGAAGGTAGTAAGATTCTCTGCTGTTCTGACCGCCACGGGGAGGTCATTCCACCAGCGAGGGGCCAGGACAGACAGCAGACGGGAGCGGGAAGTACAGACGCGAAGAGGGGGAGGTGCCAAGTGTCCAGAGGTGGCAGAACGGAGAGGTCTGGCTGGTGGGTCTGATGATCCTCTGGATGTACCCTGGTGCTGACCCCTTAGCTGCCTGGTATGCAAGCACCAAGGTCTTAAATTTGATGCGAGCCATAACAGGCAGCCAGTGGAGGTCAGTGAGCAGGGGGGTGACATGGGAATGTCTGGGGAGGTTGTAGACCAGACGCGCTGCAGCATTCTGGATGAGCTGCAGGGGATGCTGGCAGACCAGCCAGCAGCGAGTTGCAGTAGTCCAGGCGGGACAGGACCATCGCTTGGACCAGGAGCTGGGTTACGTAGGTGGTGAGGAAGGGGCGGATTCTCCGGATGTTGTACAGGAAGAACCTGCACGTTCGACTCACCGCCGTGATGGGAGAGGGACAGTCTGTTGTCCATCACCACTCCGAGGTTTTTTGCGGTGGGTGATGATGACACCACGGTGTCCCCTAGGGAAATGGAAAAGTCAAGAAGGTTAGAGGATGGAGCAGGGATGAAGATCATCTCTGTCTTACCTGGGTTCAGCCTAAGATGGTGGTTATCCATCCAGCTCTGGATGTCCCTCAGGCAAGCAGAGATGCGAGCAGAGACCTGTGTGTCAGAGGGGGGGAAGGAGAGAAAGAGTTGGGTGTCATCGGCATAACAATGATCGGACAACCCATGGGCAGAGATTACAGGACCAAGAGATTGGGTGTACAGGGAGAATAGGAGGGGACCAAGGACTGAACCCTGGGGAACTCCTGTGGCAAGGGGGCGAGGTGCCGATACTGCACTAGCCCAGGCGACTTGGAAGGAGCGACCGGAGAGGTAGGACTCGATCCAGTCTAGTGCTGTGCCACAGATCCCCATAGCTGCCAGGGAGGACAGGAGGATGGGGTGGTTGACTGTGTCAAAGGCAGCAGAAAGGTCTAGGAGGATCAGGACAGATGAATGGGAGGCTGCTTGTGCAGCGTGAAGTGACTCACTGACCGAGAGGAGTGCGGTCTCTGTCGAGTGGTCAGGTCTGAAGCCGGACTGGTGGGGGTCCAGGAGGTTGTTTAGTAAGAGAAAAGAGGAGAGTTGGTTAGAAGCAGCTCGTTCAATTGTTTTGGATAGGAAAGGGAAAAGGGAAACAGGACGGTAGTTCTGGATGACGGAGGGATCCAGAGTGGGCTTTTTCAGCAGTGGGGTGATGTGGGCCAGCTTGAAGGAAGAGGGGAAACATCCAGAAGACAAGGAGGAGTTCACAAGGGAGGTGACAAACGGGAGGATGTCAGGTGTGATAGTCTGGAGGAGAGGGGAAGGGATGGGGTCAAGAGCACAGGTGGTAGGGCGGTGGGAGAGTAGGAGCTGGGAAACATCAGAGTCAGTGAGGGGAGAGAAAGTGGAGAAACAAGGGGAGGGAGCAGAGACGGGGGAGTGGGGAAGGGTGGTGGTGGACGTGAAGGAGCTGCGGATGTCTGCAATTTTCTCACACGAAGAAAACTGCAAAGTCATCTGCAGCGAGGGAGGACTGAGGTGGGGAAGGAGGAGTGCTGAGGAGAGAGGAGAAAATGGAGAACAGTTGATGAGGGTTAGAGGCAGATTTATGAATTTTTGTTTGATAATTAATTTTGGCAGAGGTTACAGCAGTAGAAAATGTAGCTAGCATAGACTGGTAGGCAGACAGGTCGGATTGAGCCATGGATTTCCTCCACTTCCTCTCCGCTGCATGTAGGCTGGCCCGGTTGGTTCGGAGGGGGTCAGACATCCACGGACTGGGAGGGGACTGGAGACTAGAGGACAGAGAGAGTCAAGTGCTGAGGAGAGCGAGTAAGACAGAGCGGAGGATGCAGAGTCAGTGGGAAGGTTGGAGAAGGATTCAAGAGTGGGGAGTAAAGCAGTGACACTGGAAGCGAGAGAGGAGGGAGGGAGGGAGGGAGCGGAGGTTACGGCGGACCATGACAGTAGGAGTGGATGGAGGGGAGGGAGGGAGAAGGAAATGAAGTGGTGGTCGGACTGGTGCAACATTTTAAAGAGAGATGAATAAACAGCCCGCATGAACGCTGGCTATTATTAACGGCAACTTTGATTGCTTGAGCAATATCAGCAGGTTGCTGGTCAGCAGCTAAGCTAGGATTGAATATTTCCCACATACAATACGTTTTATTCAGCGGCGACTGGTGAGCTGAAAATTGGTGGTGTGCAAAACTTTCCTTTTAACTAATAATTGATCTCAACCTGTTTTCATTAGTAATTTTTCCTTTATTATCAAGCGTGCCAACAATTGGACTAATCAAATAGCAAGTAGCCTAACACACAGCGTCTTCATACCGTGTTAGGGCGATTAAATCATAAATTCAATTTATCAGTTAAAAATCTGTTTGAATCACCAAGTAGCCTAGTCTACACTGAACAAACAAGATACACCAGTCTGTTATCTACTGTGTTAGCTTTCAGAATAACCAGCAAAAACAAAACCTGCTCTTCAATTTTGTTTACAATCTACGCAATGCAGATATTTGCCATGAATTCGAGTGCAGAGAAAGAAGTGCATGTATCCACAAATAATGCTGATTAAAAATGTGCACAATTTCATACTGCAAATGAAAATAAATGTAGGCTATAAGGCCTAGGCTACTCGCTACAACTGCCTATTTGGGGAGAGCTGGCTATATATGATAGTATTGCTATTGAGTAGCCTATTTTGTGGATTAACTGCATTGATAACTCAAGGGAAATCAGGGGAAGATTCCGCCACTGCTTAGTGATTAAAACTGATTTTTCTAAATCGCATTTATCATTTAATCTCCCTAACACAATGCAAAGAAGCTGTGTGTCCCTTTCCAATTGCTTAGTCAGATCGTTTGCGTGCTTGTCAATCACTGAAAATGAATTAAAACAGTTTGAGATAAATTATTAGTTTAAAGGAAAGTTTTGCGCATTACCGATTTTCAGCTCACCAGTCGCCGCCGGTTTTATTTTGTTTCAGTTTAAGAAAGATGGATAAATGAGGAAGAAAGGGAGGACAAAAGAGGAGGATAACCGATTATTTTCGTGGGTAAAAAAATTCTCAGCATTAATGACACTCAATAAACTTGAAATATTTTATGTAAAAGCTTGCATCAATAGTATACATTCTTTTTAAAACATTGTTTTCCTTAATTACAATTATGTGCACAATACATTAAAGATACAACTATTTTGAGCTGAGACATTCATTGGTTTGTACCTTTTTTCACCCACCTCCCACCGGATCTCAGGGTCCACCCACCTCCCAAATCCCAATTTAACCCGTGTACTGGGTAACATCATATTAACACAGAGGTCGGTTCTAATGTGAGCAGGGTTATGTTTGGCACACTGATTTTGGGCTTGTGCAAACCAACCCTGGTATAGGCATGCAGTTAATAATGTGATAACACATAAATAATACATATATGTATAATGCATTTTGTGTTATCACATTATTAACTGCATGCCTATACCAGGGTTGGTTTGCACAATTATGTTGGGGTTGTGCAACCACTGTTTCAAACTCTAATCTATCTTAATCTAATCTATTTGACTCTGTACCACTGGGGACCAGTGGTACAGAGTCAAAGCTCTGGTACCAAACCCAAAACTGGTCTTAAAAGAAAATAGACAACTGAGTAGCAAAATTACTCAGCGAAAAGAAAAACCTGAGACGCAGCTCAGAAAAACACAAACAAAATACAGTACCAGGGACAACGTCCCAATACCCAACGGCTCACACGAGCTCAAAATAAAAGTACAAATACTCTTAAGGCGTCAGAATGCGAAGAGACTGAATGCCTTATAAGAGGACACAGAACCACCCACGAACACAATTCTGTACACCGTCCACTGAGCACCTATACCGTACCGGCTTTGTGATAAAGGGGTTTTTACACAGAAGCGCTGATAGCTGTTCTGTCAGTGCTTATAAAGGCACCTCCCCAGGTGAAAATAATTGGGAATCAGACACCTGGAACAAATTAAGAAATTCTCAAACGCCGGGTGCCTTCTTGTGGCAGCACAAGGCCACTGCACCCCAGAACCATGACAAGTTTGGGGCTTTATTGTGTGGACATGTGAAGTTGTTTATGAATTCTGTCTGTTGAAATGGGGTCAGAATGTACAGGAATTAATGTTTTTAAGGGTTGAGAAGGGCTGTCTGTGGTGTGGTTATTTCTATGGGGAACCCTGAAAAGTACCAAACTCTCGGTGCTGTATAGGTATGGGGCATGCCCCACTAAGGCGTAACTTGGCTGGATGGCATACCTGCCATACCAATCATTAACATGAACAATGTAAATGAACAACAAGCAAAAGTGGACTGTAAAACACGAGAAAACCAATAACAATTTTTAAATTTTACTACAGTCACAATTCAATAATATGTGTGGCCACCTCTTGCAGCCTCTACTTCTTTGCATCTTTGTTGCATAGAATCAATAAGTATCTGTTTCATGAGATATTTTTTCCCATTCCTGTAGAAGTGCATCACGCTGCTGCTGTGCATTAAGTGGAGGATCATGCCTTCTGATGCTGCGATTCACCACATCCCACACATGTTCTATTGGGTTCCGATCAGGAGAGTAGGAAGGCCAAAGCAGCACCCATACACCTTTCTTTGGTACTACTGTTATTTTCTGATATGCAAAGTTTGCTGGGAAATATGTGTGTATGCTATTGTTCCATGTCAAGTGTCTATGTGTCTCAACTGTTAGCTATAGCTTTGCAGGTCAAATTGTAAGGTCAGCTTGCTAGCTGAGGAAGAGAGCAGAGTAGTATCTACAACTAAGCGTATCAAAATACTGTATAAACACAAAAAGTGAATCTCAGAAGAGAAAACAGAAAACTGACCAGGAGAGAAGGGTAGACAAGTTGCCTGCTCGGGAGCTGACATTTAAGGAGATTGCTAATAAATTTGTAAATGAAGGGCCGTCGGATACCTGTCCAATGTGTACATAAAGTGCTTTTTAAGGGTATTTGTGTTGGCTTTCTCATGGTGCCAGCCTGTTATAGTTTGAATTGGGCCACCACACTGTTTGTCTCAGCAATTGTGTTTTTATTTTATTTTAATTATTCATATAGCAAAGCGCCAGTGCTAAACAGTAAACCTTGGATCATATTGCAAAAGTTGAGAAAAGGATAACTGTAATCCACAAGTGTTTCTTAAAGAGTTAAGTGTGCATTTTTAGACCCAGGTTAGCAGAGATACTCATCATGAATGATCCTTCAAATCTGGTGCTAACACTACCTCTGAGTCATATTAACCTAGGCAATTAGGCAATTAAAAGCCTAGAATCAGGACTAGATACTGAAAGCTCTTTTATGCTGGCACTAAGGAACAAATTGAACACACCTGACTAATCAGAAACACATGTGAAGCCACTTGTCTCAAACATTATTGTGCTGTGAAATGGGGGTCACCGACCACTTCATTAGGTACACCTGTTCAATTGCAAACTGCACCTGTTAACACAAATTAATGTGTCCTCATTTCGATACGTAAATTTGATCCATCACACCAAATAATATTAACTAAACCACTGTATTGACTGTACAATCTGACAAAAGGAAGTAAAATGTACTTGGGTAATAGGAGTGAACCTGGCAACCTTGTGCACGATCAGCGGGTGACGTCAGAAGAGAATTTCCGCTTTTACCTTCAGAGACACGCCGAAACAGCAGGACCTGTTTAAGGAGGGCAGACTTTGACTGGAGGATGATTTGGTCGCTCATTTGATGAGAAAATTCATGGATGCGGAGCCATGGGGGTAGTTTATATGCTTAATTAACTTTGCACATTCCTGTTGGCTTATCAGCTAAATTCAGTGTTCGATTACTGAATACTTAACATTAGCATTAGCTGATCAGTTTAGCCTGCTAGCTAGTTATCGTGCTCGCAAACTTGACCCTGCTTTACACGTGGCACACGCCGCTACTTTTTGTGGCCAGGATTTTGGTTGCAGAAGAGGAGGTTGTGAGCCATGGAGGTAGTTTATATGCTTAAATAACTTTTTACATTCCTGTTGGCTCATCAGCTAAAGTCAGTGTTCGAGTACTGAATACTTAACATTTGCGTTGGCTGATCAGTTCAACCTGCTAGCTAGTTATCGTGCTCACAAACGTGGCCCCACCTTACACACGTCACACGCCGCTACTTTTTGTGGCCAGGTTTTTGGTTGCAGAAGAGGAGGTCATGATTTTACTGAACCTGTAAGAGTCATTCATTTTGTATGCATTTTCTGCTAGCCAAAATGTCTTACTTGCCTTCTTAGCAGCTTACTTAGCTGCTAATATCATAAACTTCATAACGGTTTAACAGCAAGTTATTTGACGTTTGTAATTTCTCTCGGTTCACCACAGAGATCCAGTAGACTCATATTTACATGAGGGTTCCTGGCTAATACTTATCTGCAGTGGCTTATTCATTGTATTAATTGTTTTAGCAAGGTGGGTCATGTTGATCATGTTGTTGTGTTTTTATCTCCTCAGATCAAAGAGGAGTTCAGTAGGATAACTACAATTCATCTGGAGCAAACCTTTTGGTCAAAATTGGACACTTAAGGCCATGATACAGGGGCAACTTTTTTGGGCTATATTGCCAACAATTTTGCCAGCGACTCAAGTTGCCCTGATACACTGGTGGCAATGGAGTGGCAACGGGCAATGGGCAACGTAACTGAAAAAGAATGTTCGGTAACCAATAACCATTCAAATTGCATATTGATGCCTCTGAAACCTTACCTGGACCTATCAGAACACAGTATTCTGTTACCTGGGAGATATTATCTTGGAGATGTTAAGCAGAAAAATGGAGGACCTGACCTATGCAGCAGTTACCATTTTACTGGCCTCATCGTTGATTGTTAAAAGGTAAAGTTTATCTATATGAATCTACATTTACATTTTGTTTTTTTAGATATCTGTTTACACAATATAATCCAGGCTAATAGGCTACATTCTGGTCCACAGACAACAACAGGCCAGGACTACATGGACAAGGAGATGGTTGTTGAGAAGACGGCTAGGCTGCTACAGCCAACCGTTAAGGGAACTGGTGGAGGAAGATCCCATGGGATACAGGAGCTGGATGAGGATGGATAGGGAGATGTTCAATTGCTTGTTAGGGAGGAGTGAAGAACAGATACAAAGACAAGACACCACAATGCGAAAAGCCATGACATCAGGTGAACGCCTCTCCATCACTCTGCGCTACCTGGCTATTGGTGAAACTTTCTCCTCCATAGAGTACCTGTTCAGGATCAGCCGTCACAGAATTGGGCGTATTGTCATAGATACCTGCAAGGCATTATATCAAAGCCTCCAGCCTGAATTTATTAAATTACCATCAACAGCAGAGGAATGGGAGTCCAGAAGTCCAGAAGTTTGAACGAAGATGGGATTTTCCCAATTGCATTGGGGCTTTAGATGGGAAACATATTCTAATTCAACCACCACCCAACTCTGGCTCTCACTACTTTAACTATAAAGGCACCCATTCAATTGTTATGGCACTTGTTGATGCAAATTTAAAATTTCTATATATTGACGTAGGCACAAATGGTAGGGTGCGCAATGGAGGAGTCTGGGGAAAATGTGGACTGAAGAGTGCCTTGGTGAATAACTCGGTCAACCTGCCAGCTCAAAACATTGCCAGGGAGAGAGATGCCAGTCCACCGTGTTGCGGTGTGTCGGACAAGCAAGGATTAATTAAGAATATGTTTGTTCCTGAATCCAGCGGTTCCAACAGACAATGCCCTTGTTAAACTGTTCAGCACTCTGAATACTGAACCAAGCGATATTGCATGCTAGAACCCCTCACTTAACCTACATGTAAAATATATTTTATTTGATTTAATTTAATAATTATGTTCAAAATTAGAATTATCAATTAAATCACCGAATTCATTGACAGGTCAGTCTACAGTTCACTGGTGGAATCAACCAACAAGTCAAAACAAGTTCTATACCAGGTTTTAAGATTAAATAATTGAATTCAATAAGAAGCAGTCAATTATATTAATTAATTGAAAACATACATTCTTTATTGAATGCAGGCACTCTACTTCTAAATTACTCAACAGAAGACATAATACAAATCATTAAACAACTAATCTAGAAATACCAGAAAATAGAGAGAGAAACGGATCGACCAGACCTTGCCAGAGTATCACCCACTTCCAGTATAAGCGTCACAAGGAAACCAGCTAAAAACACACAACCTAGGAACCACCACAAAAATAAAAAGAGGAAAATTCTTCTTCTTCCAGGCTCTGCCACCAAACGCAACACAACACTTTTTCCTGTGGCAATCTTAAATACCTTACCCAGCATGGCTTGAGGATGTTTTGCCCTGATTGGGTGATGCTGAGTTAAGGTGTAGGATAGAAGGGAAGGGGGGTCAGACTAATTTATAAAAAAAAAAAAAAACAGCGTTTTTAACCTTCTGGGTTTTTCAAATGATGGCTACCTCTGTGACCCCAATGTACACTAATACATGAAAGGCACAAACTAGGGTTAACTCGGACCGAGAAATAGACGTGAAAAGAAATTCACTACATAATAACTTACCTTTAGTCTTTATCTATGTAAAAGTAAATTAATTAAAATCAATAGTTACCCAAATACTTACCCAGCATTT
Source organism: Anguilla anguilla (assembly GCF_013347855.1). Lineage (NCBI taxonomy): Eukaryota > Metazoa > Chordata > Actinopteri > Anguilliformes > Anguillidae > Anguilla > Anguilla anguilla. The sequence goes on from NC_049209.1 coordinate 37,034,334, forward strand.
AACCCCAATGTCTTGCTCTGAGCATCTTATTTCTGTTGCATTATTCATTAAATGGCCACTTCAACCCAGTGAATCACCTCTTGCATATTCAGGAACTTTAAAGAAAACATGTGTAGTATATTGACTTCTGAGCGCTGATTCACATGTTTTTGACAGGATATCAGCAAAGAAGCCATCAAAGAGTACTATGCTCATCATGTCTTGAAGATCTTTGTCATCCATGGAAATGTGGCACAGGAAGGCAACACCCCTGCCCATGTGTCGATCATCATTGACGGAAAAGAGGTTCTTGATGACTGTAAAAGTGTGGCAAAGGCTTGTCTTCTGCCAATGGGCTTTATCTATGCAATGAACTTGAGTTACCCACCAAAGTTGAAAAACACATTCAAAGTGTTTCATAAGCTCTTTCTTGAGCTTGATGTCCTTTTTGTCTCCCAAAGTCCAGTCTTTGCACAACAAACTTCTAGCATGAGTGTTTCTCTGTAAATGTTCTCTTCAAGGCCTTCTGAGATAAAAAGCATCAGAGAGGTCAAATGTCCTATTTTAAAATGTTTGTCTGTTTACTCAGACTATGCGTTTTAGTGAAAGTTGTTCTCAAAATTCTTTTTGGCAGCATTGATTTAGAAATGTTTTGTCTGGTAATGCCAACCAGACTGTATATGTTGGAACAACTGTAAGCAATTACCTCTTGCACCAGTGTTGGCAAACATAATAAAGGTGCTGTTGTTTAAAAGCATCTGTTATTTCATGTTTGCTAGAAGCCTTATTTTAACAATTTTATTGAATAAAAAGTAGCCCATGTTAAAAAAGAATAGTGGTAGATAGATGAAATATTGTGTAAGTATTACTTAAATATTACTCGAAAGAAAGTAAAGAAAAGTTAGTTAAATAACCCTGAAACACCAAGCATTTTATAGGGGGCTTTGTAATTAGATGCAAAGGTAGTCTGAGTGAAATTTACTATCAAAGGGTGAGTACATTTTGTGTCTAAGGAAGAAAATTGCCAGTGAAATTTACTTGAGTATTTTTGATAAAAACAATTCTTACTGGTAAGTAAACTTTACTTGAGAATTTCTAGAGTAAAAATGACAAAGAATTTCTGTGTGGAAATTGTTACCAAGCTTTTTTTTAAGTAAATGTCACTCCAAATTTTTTTCGGTGTACAGTTAAATGCAAAACTATTGAGACAGTGATGTAATGTTTGTTGTTTTAGCTCTGTACCCTCTGTACCCAATCACAATGGATCCATGTCAAAAATATAGCCCAATTACCTTTGCTCCCATTTTAGGGGAGCAAAAGTAATTGCACATGTGCCTGCTCGGCTGTTTCTTGGCCAGATTTGTGTCTTTGCACCATTAGTTCATGCACAAGAAAGCTTAAAAATGGTCTAGGATTGATCCTAGGTGTGTAATTGTATTGCATTTGGAGTGTTGCTGTTGTCTCTGAACATGAGGACCAAATACGTGTGTGTTTGTGTGTGCCTGCATGTGTGTGTTATTAACGCATGAATGGTTAAGGATAGTGACAGTTTTAGAATCTGGGGGACTGCCTGGGTTTAGTGTCTTAAGAATGAGCAGATGTGATTACTAGTGTTAGCAGACTCACATGGGATGCAGCAGTACCATATTTAAAACCACACCCAGACACAGAGGAGGGTTGATAACAGTGGCATACAGAGAAAGGCAGCATATGGCCACTGCATGTGAGGACTAGAAGCTGCAGCCCCTGCATGTAGGTGAGCAGGGAAAGGTTGTCTTTTTTCCCAGGGCTGCAAGTGCTTTATATAAATATCTAGACATGTGTTTCGACATGTACTTGAGGTTTACCGGGCTACCCTGTGGTTTGTCAAGGCAGTGGAAGAAGGTGTGTCAGGCACACAGATGGGCAAGTATGGACTTTTGAGGAAAGATCCAAAACAAACAAAGCAGTTGGCCCAGCCCAGGAGTACCTTGTGAGAGAGATTTTTATTTTCAGGTTCAATTTGATGCAGAGTAGCCTGTGCTTCATTGAGGCCCCTCCTCCCTTTTGGTGCACATCCTCAGTGGCTTGTGTGTGTAAATATGTGTCTGTCCAACATATAATTGTCTCTGGTAGATCTAAAATCCAAGGAAGAAGTCCAGCTCAGTGTATTGGGAGATCAATGGGGCTGTATAACAGACGTAGCTGTTGCTGAGTTTTTCCCTTTTATGTTTCAGTGCACAGATTTTTGGTATGTTGAAGCAAAAGTAAGGAAGAGTGTAGAGAAGTATGCAGATAAGAGTGCAGTGAATATCTTCCAACATGTTGCACTGTGACCTGGATGGTAGGGTTTGATTCCTGTGTTTAATTTAGGAGGAAATGCAAGGGTGGGTCATTGTTAAAGTCTTCCGCCCATCTGATCCATTCTACCCTGCCAGTTCCAGCCATTATTTGCTTAAACGTTCTGGAATATTGACATACTTGGCCAAACGTACATACATAGTAACATCACTAATACCTACAGTACTTACTCTAGGTTGTCTCATCCGCATACAGGCCAACTCGTGCCTTGTACACCACCAAGGGCCTCACAAGAAGCCAAGCTGGTGTTGTTCAGAGCAACAATGTCATACACCACTACATATCTGACAACTATTGTGTTGTGCTACAATTTCTACTTAAACACAGCATTATCAGTCAGCCTCTCGCACCTTTTATGGTTATTAACGGTTTATATGTACTACTTGTAGCTAATTTTTGAATATGTAGCTGCAATTGGTTGTGACGCTAATGACTTGGCTCCACCTCCCTGTTGCCTAAGCCTGTTAGGATAACTGCCTGTCAAACATAAATGTAATGTCTCAATGACCTCTACAATCCTGGGGAAAAAAATGGACCAAGCCCAAAATGGCAAAATATAAGCTTTTAATGGTCTTAACAACAAATAATTGGTCAGAAAATTAGCAAGAATTAAACAAATGCACTCCTGAGACCTCCTGTGCCACCATTTGCTCGTTTACTTTTGCTGCAGTGAACTGTTTGGGGAAAAGCTAGAAACAGGGAAATTCACTTATACAATAGACAAATTAACATAACGTCAAGTAAAAGAGTCATGTTTTGTATTTGGTTGCATATCATTTGCATGCCATGACTTCTGTGACCTATGAACATCATCAGAGTCTGGATATCTTTTTTTCAGGTTGTCCTACAAGCGATACAAAAACTCTTTGCATTTGAATGGATCTCTAAGGGAATTGGGGGGTGGGACTAGATTCAGCTGTAAATTATGCTGATACAGTATGGAACACATTTGTTGGCTAAATGGCTTTAAGTCATCAAGGGTCCAAGGTATCAAATGAGCCTCAAACCACCATGCTGCTGCCAGATATGCAGTAGATACTACTAGCATTGTTTCTCCTGATTAATGTTCCTGTTGAACTCAATGGTCGCTGTAGTGGTAGTGGCTATTAGTTCTGTGGGAGGGTCACTTTGAGATTGGGGACTGTGTTGCAGGGGGGAGTTTTAGGGGGCGAACCAGAGTTTTGGAGGGAGTGAGATTGTAAACAGAATGACCAGTCTGTAGCTGGGCAGGCCACACGGTTTTTATGTTAGAAAGTGGCATCTCAACCCCAGGGAAGTCTAAGCCGGTTTTGGCAGGGAATAAACTCTTTGCCAGTTTGCTATCAAAGAGAAACAGTTCCATTGCCTCGTTAATTGACCGACTAGTTGCACCGTTCGCTACAGTATTAATGTATTTTTACAAATGGCCAATAAACTTTTAACTTGAATGTAATTGAGGTGTGCTCATACACATCTGTGTCTCTGCAATCCCATGTTACAGTTGTGTCGCACATCTTATTATTAAATAAACTGTTTCATCATTTGCATTTTTTACAAATGTTCATCACTCTTCCTTGAAACACTGGATCTACTGTAGATCGCAATGATAGTGAAATGTGCATACATCTCTGAGAAATTAGGTGCCAACATGGTAAAAAGTCTTCCCATAAAAAAGAGCAGGAAACCTCATTTTTATTTTGTAATAAAAGCATGTTGGGTAATGTACATTTAATATACATTTAACCCTTTTGCGCACATGCTAAATCTGCCCAATCCTTTCCCATATAGAGGGTATGCATTGACGTCACTTTCCCACCAGAATACATCCCCTCAGTCAGGACCGAGTGGCAAAACATACTGCGACATGGCTGCCTTTAGTAGAGGAAACTGCCATACCGGGAGTAAAACAAACGATTATCTGCTTAAATTAAAGGCAGTTGGTCTCAACAGTGATCCTTACAACTTACAACCAAAGAACCAGTGGTCCATGGACATTCAACAAGAAATTGGAGCTATCTTTTTACAGACTGCCGAAAGCTAAAGAAAAGGGAAGCAAATGCATCGCTGCAATTTGCAGAAACAACTCGAATCCAGGCACCGAAACGTGGATTTGTGGTTGTTAGTTTGTGTCAGGTATGTTGGATTTTTGTGTAAAATCATACCTTAATTTATATGCTTGGCTAGCTAATACTATCTAACCATCCCCCCTTTGTTTGTAGAACACAAGGCTCATCATCACGGATGTTTTTTAATAAATGCTGACAAAAACTTTACAGTTACACAAAATATAAATGAAAGATGCTAAATATTTAATTGATGAGTAGTCAATACAATACATAACTTAAGGAATGATTTTACCCAAAAATCCAACATACCTTACACTAAATGACAACCGCAAATCCAGGTTTCGGTGCCTGGATTAGTCATGAGCAGCAGAAGCGTTATAAAGTGCAATTCCCCTTTAATACGTGACGTGTTGTTTACGGCGTTGTCGCCCCTTTTAGTGCAGTCTGGTTTGATTGACAATTCACTTATTCAGTAGGTGAGAGTATAAGATTTCTAACAATGTATAACATATCTAATTTTACTTTTGGAATAGCGTAATCGGAAGTTTTCTTATCATCGCATTCATTTACGCATTCCCTCTGTGGTAGCAGAAAAGACTTTGCACCTAACGAAACGTTGTCAGCGATTTTTTGTAATTTCTTGGAAAATACTATTATTATTGAAAACTTATGAGCATAGCTAAGCCAGGAAGCTAAGTCAGTGTAACCGAAGGTTTTCTCAGTTCTATCCGCTTCTGTCTTAATCCAGAAAACGATGTCAGCTAGGTCTAACAGCAAACATATGGCTTAGCTATGCCCAGAATTCCTCAATAATAGTATTTTCCAGGACATTACGAAAAATCGTTGATAACGTTTCCTCAGGTGCAGCGTCTTTTACTGCTACCACAGAGTGAATGCATAAATGAAGGCGAAGATGAGCATAGGCGGTTTTACTATATGTCATAGGTAGGCAATTGCTTGGGGCCTCGTCCGCCAAAGGGCCTCGTGAATTTGTGTTTCCTTTTTTTTTTTTTTTTTTATAAAACATTTTTCCTTTCTTGTCACTCCAAACGAATGATAATTTGTAATAGATAAAAATAAATCTGTCTACATGTAAATGTGGGCCTATCCAATTAAATATCTATATTTGCCAGCGGTGGGCCGTCAGGGCCAGCAAGGCCTTCTCTGCTAGCCTAGAGATTGTCAGAATCAGAAAATTATATTTTTAGAATTTAATATATATTTTCATTAATGCTATATGTATTTTACAAAGTTTGTTCCCATCAGTCTATTAACGTCTTTCATTGCTATTCTCTCCCTCAGTTGCGCTGCTTCCAGTAAAGCTCATATAAATTAGAGCTTTTATCCAATCAGATTTTCCACCTGTGCTGTCTCTGGGTGAAAAATCTACCGAGGCCTTTAGAATTTCGAGTGAATCCCCTCTGCTGTTGAAGCAAATGGGAACAATGTTGTTGATAGTCATATTCTTTAACCAATCATATTTCGAGTTTGCCATGTTGGGCGTATTCTTTGACACGCCGGAGCCTTCTAGCTGGCCGTCCAATTAGGTTGCCTAGCCGCCTACGTCAGCATTTTCGTGTGGTGTGATTGGGGGGCCAATTAGAGGGTATGTGCTGACGTCACTTTCCCACCGGAATACGAACCCCTCAGTCGGACTGAGCGGTAAAACATGCTGCTGCAACATAGCTTTTAAACAAAATTAAAGGCAGTTGGACTCGACAGTGGTCCTTACAACTTACCGGCGACTGGGGAGCTGAAAATTGGTGGGGCGCAAAACTTTCCTTTAAACTAATCATTGATCTCAACCTGTTTTCATTAATTTTCCTTTATTATCAAGTGTGCCAACGATCGGACTAATCAAATGGCAAGTAGCCTAACACTCAGCGTCTTCATACCGTGTTAGGGGCATTAAATCATAAATTCAATTTATCCATTAAAAATTTGTTTTAATCACCAAGTAGTCTACACTTAACAAACAAGATACACCAGTCTGTTATCTACCGTATGGATTAACTGTATTGATACCAAGCGGCCAAAACCAGACTTCGTTTTTGAAGCTCACTTCCTGGTCTTGTTGAGAGACGTTGCTCACTAGCGCCACTGCGGTTGGCTCCAGTATAGGTGTTTCCATATCCGGTTTCCATGCAAGTCTACGGTACAAATGCGGTCAAAATACAAAGTCAATAATTTTTTCTCACAAGAACAAATAGTCACAGTATGTGCATTTTATTCATCTTATGACTGTCCATGGGCCGATTTCATGATTTATTGCGTCATTTGAGCACTGTTATAATATTTGTTTTGGATCAATGAGGTACAGGTACACTTCCTGATTACTGCGGAAGACTAAACTACAGTAGCGGCTACAGTCTATGGTCACTGGGGTGGGAGGTGGCGCCTCTTGGCCTGGTCGACCATAAAATAATTCTCCTCTGAAGTTTTTTTCGGTACCCAAGTCATTTTTACTATTTCCTTTAGCCTACTTAACCAAATTAGCTGGCAGAAAGCGTAATCAGCTAACACTTATTTGCTATATTTGATAGTCCAGTAGCCTATGCTAAAACAGTTCGCAACTTCGGCCACCAAGCCATTTGACTAGCAAGCTAGCTAACTAACCCTATCCGGCAAATATTCAATCTGTCAAACGTGTTTGATGGCTTGTCAGTCGTGTACATTCCGTAAATGCATTCACGGATGTGACAAAGCTACTATAATCCTGATTTTTTGATAAACTGCAGAATTTTCAGTTTCACGAAGTGAATAGAGAGTCTTAAGGTTTATGATTTAATTTGCTGGATAACATACAACACACAGTGAAATCACACACACAGAATATAACGAAATTAACCATCATTGTAAGACTGGCATTTAGAAAGGAACGTGTGTTTAGCAGTTAAGAGACCGACAAGAGCATTTAAGCCAGTGGTTCTCAGAATCGGTCCTGGGGGCTCTTTGCATATGTTGGCTTTTCTTCATTGGTTTTGATGATCTACAAGAAAAAACAAATAATTAGAAATTCAATGTAGCCTACATTATTTTTGTCTTCATGCACCAGGTGGAAAAATTGCTCTACAAAGTGCGTTTTAATATTTACATGCCTGCAGATCAGTTATTAAAATACTTGGTAGATTTGTTAATCACCGCTGACAGTGTTAATTTTTATTTGTTTAAAAGTTACTTGCGAACGATCGGTCAGCTAGCGTCACCCAGCGAGTGAACACCACAAACGGCGGTGGAGTAACAGTTATTGGCTCTAACTACTAAGCAATAGTAACTGACTGTGGAGAAAACCTACAGTGATAACTTGCTCGGTTAACAGCAGGTCTACCAGACAGTTATGAAAATCACCAGTACACATCTCTGATTGATTGACCATCACGTGTAGTCGATGTTCTTCCCCTGTGGTTTATATTGCTAATGCGTGAGCTAACCACGGATAGCCTACCTAGCTCACTGGCAAGCTGATATGCTAGCTAACCATATTTGGTGTTTTGCTGAGAAACATAAATTGAAGATAACTGAACATAATTTTATTATTAATGTCATACATATAACGTGATTACATGACACAGTACAGTCACGGATGGAAATTAAACTCCGTATTCAATTAATCCGTATTAAATAAATCCAGAAATTAAACTGGGGCGACATAGCTCAGGAGGTAAGACCGATTGTGTGGCAGTCGGAGGGTTGCCAGTTCAAACCCCGCCCTGGGTGGGGCACCTAACCCCTACCCCCTAACTGCTCTGGCGAATGAGAGGCATCAATTGTAAAGCGCTTTGGATAAAAGCGCTATATAAATGCAGTCCATTTACCATCCGTAAACATTTGATAATATATTTAAAACATAACGGCAGACAGTTTACCTCGAGTTTGCTCTGCAATCGTTCGTTTAGCTTGATGGGCTTTTCCGCAACGGACTGTCAATCACACTGTGTAAAAATCACAGAACGGCTGAACTCTATGGTTTTGGCTCCAGATCGAGAACATAGCCGCACCCGCGAGCGTCAAAACGTGTTTTAGAGAGTCAATGGGTGATGTCACAGTAGCTTTGTTCCATTTTTTAGTCTCTGACACACACACACATAGGAGAGAGGGAGTATAGTTAGAATTAACAAGCTTGTTGAGTCAAACCATTAACAAAGCAACGTTGCAGGCCAACTTAATATTTGATGGTGCAAGTTAGCAGACTTGAATCATGAACGCAAAAAAGCAGGAAACATGGGGAAGCGTGTGAAACGAATTGGGAGTGTTAAAGTGGTATAAGAGAGGTTTTAAGAAAGCTAAAGTAGAATAAGTACACGCGTTAGTCACTTAGCCGATTTCCTGTGACAAACAGAAGTGGTGCGTCTGTTGGTAGCAATCTCCGTGTTGACAGCTCGGGGGCAAGAATCAAAATGGTCACAGTGACCCTGTAAAGCGCCCTGTGTAGGGCGGAGTTAGGGAGGAGACACCATTATGTTAGACCATCGCCCCCAAAGTTTCAAGAGAGCCATCAGTAGTTGATGACATTGAGGATGTGGCTATAGCCGAAGTGACACAAAGTGTAGATGGGTAGGATACATCTGGTATTCGCACTTACGCCGGGAGATGCATGCAGAAGTCGGGGTTGGGGGAGGACACAGGTATGCCCGTGACATTTCAAGAGATGTAGCCTATTGGAACAGCTGAGGTCCCCGGAGAATGCAATGAAATGTTTTTTTAAGTAAATACAAACACAAACCTAAACTAAGTTTTTTTTCAGCACCCATGTTGGACAGAAAACATTTGGTCATAAGCAAATTCATAATGTAAAAAAGTTTTTTAGAATATTACTTATAAAGCTTTACAAGCCTTTAACCTCTTAGCGCATTGCCCCTAGTGGTGGACACGCCCGCGTGCCTAGATTACTAAAGTCAAACATTCGGTGCTACTGCAACCAACGTGTGAGATGAAAACAGAAACGCGTTGTTTCAGTTTCATTAGTAGACGATACATGACAACTATGCCGAAAACGGAGTTTCGCAGCCCCACCATTGTCGCTCCGGTCGTTCATTTAACACGCACCCCCTCCCTGCAGTCTCATCTAAAAAACACCCCCCACCCTTGACATAATGGACAATATTGTCTATCCTGGCATTAATAAAAATATTCTTTCACCACTAAAAAATCGTATTCCGTCATAGCAGCAAGATAAACCCGACAATAGCACTAAGATATGCCTATACAGCAGTGAAAACGCTGCTCACTGAATAACGAAATAAACGAGAAAAAGTTTTTAAAAATGATACCATGTCATTCTACAGTCAATATCTGGGACTAAATATTGAATAAATATAAAACCTTACTGTTGGTTTTACGTGTAGAGATGTCCCTTTTGAGACTGCGTGGTCATATATTGTCTTGGACAATCCGTTTGGGAAATATAGGCGCATCTGTGACGCCTGGGTATCTTCCAAAATAGCTGTGCGTAACACCACACCTGTTGTTTACGGCGTCGTCGTCCTTTTTAGTACAGTCTGACTTGATTTACAATTCATTTATTCGGTAGGCGAGAGTATAAGCTTTCTAACGATGTATAACATGTCTAATTCTGCTTTTGGAATAGCGTTTTATAGGTCAGCGTAACAGAAAATATTCTTAGCATAGCATTCACTTACGCAATCACTCTGTTAGCAGACAAATACGATGCACCTAACGAAACGTGTTCAAGGATATTTCGTAATTTCTTGGAAAATACTATTATTATTGAGGACTTCTGAACATAGCTAAACCATATGTTTGCTGATAGACCTAGCTGACATCGTTTTCTGGAGCAAAACAGAAGCGAATAGAACAATATCATTGATACCGTCTCTGTCTCTATCTACTGAACATAGAGGAGATTTCATCATTGCTATGTAAGTATTACCGTTCAAAATATTTCGGTTATATACGTTATTTTTGAAATTGAGTATCTTTAAATAGGTTAGTGGTGTTATATAATGTAAATATTTTACACTGTAATGTAAGCGTTAGACGGAAGTGTAATAGTTTTTGTGAAGCATGCAACAGTGATGACGTCATAGCTGGAACATTGCCAAAACGTGGTGGACGGGTGAAAATTGTTTTCATGTTGTCTCATCCCCATACAAGAAAACATACGAGAGTACAGAGTATAGAAATACACACGAGTTAATTATTACACATTTAGGTACTGTACCGCATTGTGTGACAATGTTTTTGCATTATTTTTTTAATCTGATAGCAATGTTTCATCTTAAACCCTCATAAGGGGCTCATTTATATGCTTTATAATGGACAAAAAGCATTTTATTCAATTTTGGAGAGATTTTGGATATGTTTCTGGACACCTAGCTATTTTAGACCACTGTACTGACTGAAAGCTTGTAATTCCCATTTGAAAATTATGCAACAGTGATTTTCTTGAGTCAAAACAGTTGATTTGTAGTGAAATACATGGATATGTTATGATTTACAGCAATGCATAATTTAGACATTTTGGATAGATTTGGAGATGCTGGGTACACTGCTTAGTTTTTGCTTCATACATCTATAGTAGTTCTACATATCCACCCTTAGATTTTATGAACTTGTGGTCAAGACGTTTTTGACCTAGCACATGTATAGTTTAACCTCCTGCATATATTCAATCTCGCAGTATTTCATTGCAAACTTAAAAAGTGCAAATTTATTTTGGATTTTTTGTCAAAACAATTGCATTTGTGGCACTTTATTTCTTCCAAAATTATGAATATAAACTAATCTGTGTTAGTATTGTAAATTGTACAAATGTCTTGCTTCATTTAAGCCATTTTTCAAGTCTCTGTGGTGTACACGTCTGGAGTTATAAAGCTTTAAATAGGGTACCCCCTAAATGGGCAAGGATTGGCAAAATTTGGCTTGTGCCTTAAGAGGTTAAAATAAATAAAAAATAAAAATAAAACAAAATAAAAAATAAAAAAGGTTTTAAGTGAAAATTGAACACATTCGACGCCACATAGGCATGTTTGGTATCTATAGACAGCTAAATTTTCGAATGGTTTTTAAAACTTATTGAATAATTACACTGGTCTTAGTAAAATGGTGTATTTATAAGCAATAGTTTTAGCCCCGCAAAAACTTGTGGTTTTCACACATTGTGGTGATGGGGATCCTGAGGTTAAAAGTACAGTGAGCAACATAATTCATTGGACAGTGACACATTTTTTGTTATTTTGGTTCTGTACTCTGTATTTTCATCCATATCAAATGAACCCTTTAGAAATGACAGCACCTTTTGTACATGGTCTCCCCATTTTAAAGTACTACAAGTATTTGTTGAATTGGCTTCACAGATGTTTTGTTAGGCAGGTGTATTTATTTGTGTCATTAGTGAATGCAGAAGAGAGCTGTTGATGTCTAGTCTTGATTCTAGACTTTGCAATTGACTTTGGAGATTGTTGTTGGGGTGTGACAACATGAGGAAGACAGCAGTGTCGATGCAAATTAAGCTGGTGGTCATAAGGCTCAGAAATGAAAATCAATCAATCAGGAACATTGCAAAAACCCTGGGCATGCCCAAGTCAACAGTTTGGTTCATCATTAACAAGAAAAAACAACTGGTGAACTCAATTATGTCAAAAGACCCAGTAGACCGAGGAAGACCACTGTAGTGGATGACCGGAGAATACTCTCTATGGTGAAGAAAACCCCCCTGACAACAGCTCAACAGATCAAAAACACTCTCCTGGATCCAGGTGTAGATGTGTCAAAGTCTACCATATGTAGAAGAATACACCAGCAGGACTACAGAGGGTACAGTACAAGATGCAAACTTTAAGAAAGGGATTTAAGTGGAAATTGCACATGTCAGGGGTCATATAGGCATGTTTGATATCTATAGACAGCAAATTTTTTGAATGGTTTTAAAATTGTATTGAACAATTATACAGATCTTAGTAAAATGATATATTTAAAAGCAATAGTTTTGGCCAGCAAAGCTTGTGCTTTTAACACATGGTGGTGATGGGGGTGCTGAGGGTAAAAGTATGTTAACGCCCTGTGAAGCAGGGTCATATGTTAAACATCCATTCAGATTTACCACTGGGAGAATGCATTGAAATGTTTTTAACTAAATACAGATACAAACCTGAACTAAGCTTTTCAACAACCATGTAGGTAAGAAAACATGCTTCCATACTTTTCATACTTCATTCGAACCAGTCTTGCATGAACAATAAAGTATGTACAATGACATTTTTCATAAATTTGTTCTTGACTATTTCATTGTCATCAACACTTTGATAGCCAAATGAAGTATGGAAACCAAATGTCGTGCACACAGGGTAAGGTTTAATGGTAGTGGTGTAAGTGAGATGTGCATGTAATCAAGTACTGTAATTAAATACAATTTTCTAGTATCTGTACTTTATCTGCACATGAAAGTAAATACTGACAAAGAACTAAGTATAAACAATAAAACCTTTCAGATCATTAACCTTTTTTACATCCCATGTTTTAGAACAAACACGTTGCAACTTGGATAAAGTAGAACAGTAATGTGCAATTCTTGCCCTCAGACTATGTGGGCACATAAGGCCATAAGACTTTTTTTGTGTCAGAAACAGGACAAAATTAGTGGTTTTCTGAGGAGGTATGTATGTATGTAGTGATGTGTCTTTAGAAAAACAATGGATGCTGTACTAGTGTGAAGGAGTACTATGCATATATAAACCAGAACCAAGTAACATGAGCAGCATCAACAAGAAAAACAACAGTTACAACTAGAAATGGCTAAGTATTCTGAATCCTTCGGTCGAAATGTAAACAAATCCTGTACCCAGCCATTGGTGAAATGTCTGTGAACTTCAAGGGATTTATAGTTTCTGAACAGGTATACGCACTTATACCGTAAACAAGATAGCTGGTAATATCCAAGTACGAGGCTGGAGGCAGCAATGTGGGGTCAGCACTCCAACTTTTTGCTGTCAGGTTGTATGGATCAATGTTGTTAATAGATGACAATTAAGCCAAATAACGGGCCCTGGCATCCTTGCTGAGTATGTCTCGGTATGGTATTCTCTTAGTTTGCTTCTGCTTCTCCAGTTTGATGATTTAATGGATTGGATAACTTACTTGAAATCTTCTTGTGTTGTTTACTGTACCGTTCGCTGGAGCTATACCTTCAAAATGGCGCCTCGGTGACGTCACAGCTAATACACACACGTAACTGACAAAGACCGATTGGGAAATGTCAAGCTTCGGGGCTGGATATGGCATAGCTTATTTGTTAGACCCTATTATAGGGTGTTAAAAATAATGTTTGTTTACTAAAAAATGTATTCACTTGAGTATACACTCTTACATTATGTGCTTGGTTGTAGAGATTAATCACATCATTGAGTCTTATCAATAGCTCATACCTTTGTTTTATCTTAGTTGTATATAATTTTATTTTATTTTACAATTTATTATCATTAAACACATTTGTTTGTTGTTTGAATTGGTAGCAGAACAATTAAAATAAAAGAAAAATAGTTTTATTTAACAATACACTTACTAATATTTTTGTTCTTCATAAAACAAACGTATGAGCTATTGATAAAACTCAAACAAAATGTGGTTGGGGCAATGTACTGTTAACGTCCTCTATTGGTCTCATAACGTCTGCTTTATGTATCAAATTACGTAGTATTAACATAAAAACGTAAGACCAGGGCCCGTCACTGTGACGTCACAAAACAACGTTGTGGATACGTTACAATTACATTCTAAAAATGTTACATTTGACAATGTAATATAATAACCTTACCCCGACGTTGTGATTACGTGCAGCTCCATTTTTGGTGTGATGGCCATCTCGTCCAGGGTCAACACACACTCCCTTTCCAGCTCTGTCAATCCATCAGCCTTCAATTTTAGGAAGTCAAAGACCTCCCTCAACACATCCGGCTCAAACTTAACAAACACGCTGTATATCTATAGCCGCGTTTCCACCAAAATTACCCGGAACTTTCAGTCCCAGGAACTACTTTACCAGGAACTAAAAGGTTCCTTCAGCCAATGGTTGTCTGCGTTTCCACCGGGGTCTAAAGTACCGCGAAGATTAGGCAAATTAGCCCACTGACGTTGTCGTCGGTCCATCTGTCATATGATTTCTTCTGTAACGCCATACTACCACCGAAGTAGCCTACATTATTTTCTAATAACCGGGACAGCCCGAAGGGGTTTATTCCACTTATATACAACGGGTTACCAACAATGACTATATATGGTTACTTTTGTATTTATTGATTTTCATATATCCTCTCAAACACATTCATTAACAGCAGAAAACATGCACACATTGTAAACAATTTGGTGTTTTATTACTTTCTCGTCGTCAATTCCATATAGACTAATCGCAAAATGACAAGAATAGAACGAAAACTCGGACTTGCGTGAAAATGTAAATTAGTAGTGGTACAGCCACCGTTTGCTTTCCTTCGAAGTTACTGCTAGCCGAGCAGCGAAGTGTGCCCTCCAGATGCGAACCATGCACCATAAATGAGTCCATAGTCTTCCTGGTCTTTTCGTGGAATTGAAAAATGGCAGTAAAATTGAGTAAAATTACGGCAGTCTGAAAAAGCTAAAGGGAAGATTACTAGAATTAACCTGTTATTTTACCCGGATAAAAAGTGCGGAAGGTGATTTCCAGTTTGCTTGTACTGTATCACCAATGTTAATTATGCAGAACTACCGCATACCTCACATAACTGTATCAAACGTTTTGAGTCAATTACAACGGGCTAACAAAGAAAATCCGGAAGAAAATATTCAGCAACCGAATTAATCCGTTTGAATGTTTTGGTAGCCTACGTAATATGCTGTCCCAGCACGAATGCTTAGCATTTTATAAAACGAATACTAAAGCAAGAAAAGAACAGAAGAGCACACGTTATAATTCCAAGACGTTGACAGGCTATAACCAAAAGTATGCTACTGCGCCGCATAACATACAAGTTTGATTTGAAGTTATTATGAAAATAAATTGGTTCGCCGCTGCATATTTTCAAACATGGCGGGTAATGGCGGAAAATAAATACAACACAAATGCTACGAGTACTCGACCAATCAGAAATGTTCAGCGCTGCAAGCTCCACCCAAAAGGTTCCTGTACTTTCGGAAAGTACTACCCCCCGAGCAGGAACGTTTTGGGGGGTAAAACAAAGCCCCCAGAACTAAGTTTAGACCCTAGTTCCTGCGGTGGAAACGCACTGAGTTCCTCAAAAGGTTCCTAGTTCCGGGGTATAGTTCCTGCGGTGGAAACGCGGCTTATCTATCTATATATATATATATATATATATAGATATATATACATAATGTGTTGTAAGTGTTTTGTACACTCGCTGTATATAATTGTATATGATTTATTTATGTCAGTCTACTATATGAAGATGTAAAGGTACCATTGCAAGGCTCCAGAGGTCGCACATGCGACCAAAAATCTGTCAAGTGCGACTAAACATTTTCATTGGTCGCACCGGTGCGCCTGACATTTAGCAGGTCTGTCTCTGTGTGTTGCGACAGAGTATTAGGGCCACATTGAGGGGGAAAAAATTTGGAGATTTCGAGAATAAGGTCATAATATTACGAGAATAAAGTGATAATATTGCGAGAATAAAGTCGTAATTTTACGAGAAAATGTCATAATATTATGAGAATAAAGTTGTAATTTTATGAGAAAAAAGTCATAATATTACGAGAATAAAGTTGTAATTTTAGGCTACGTGTTATTTTAGACAGGAAATATCAGAAGAGCAGCCTGCCGCCTGCGGTAAATTGAGGAAGGTGGAGCATCTTGTGAAGTTAAACTTCAGTATAGGTTTCACAAATAACGAAATACTTAATATTTAGCACATCAGCACCACATTATCATAAGTATCAGGACATTGAAAAGATTGTGCAAGAAACTGTGTCTATTCTGAAGAAAGAACCACACGGACATGGAGGAAATTGCAGGCTCAGGCTGCCATTAGACTGTCCTCTCGCCCGTTTTGTTGGTTGCTGGTAATATATTTTCCTAAAAATTATGTTTTTTTCTCAAAATCGTAAAATTTTATTCTCGTAATATTATGATTTTTTTTCTCGTAAAATTACGACTTTATTCTCGTAATATTACAACTTTTTTCTTGAAATATTATGACTTTATTCTCATTAAATAAATTGCGACTTTATCCTACCCACCCCACCCCTAGTGAATCCTAAATTCACTAGGGGTGGGGTGGGTAGGAAGTGTAACTGTGCTGATTTTCAATTTACAAGCATTTAAGCCCTCATACAAGTTCGCAAAATCTAACGTTAGAAATATTTGCGAGATTTTAGACTGTCAGAGTAAGTTATGTTTTAGTTATGGCTCGGCATTCTAGTCAACACATTGTTGCAATATAAATGTATTTAGAATAAACAGTATGTCTGTATGAAGAGAATGAGTCATGAAAAGCTAACAATAAACAGATAGTAGGGAGGTCAAACCTGATTTGGCAATCTTTCAAAAACAAATTTGACAGTTTATTCTTCATGCATAATGTCATAAATGCTAATAATCAAATAGGCTAACAACATATAAATCGCCAATTTGCCAGAATTTTTTTTAATTAGCCGCTTCCCTCCGCATGTGATCACTGTCGTTGGAGAGAAACGCATCATCACCCGTGCGAATTTTAGGGTCGGGTTTTCTGTTTTATAAAAATACATGTAAAAAATATTGTTGTTCAAACGAGTTTTTTCCAGTGACCAGAAAACATGTAGGCTACACTGGCAAGCAGGTCATAGCTAGCTGTGACTATTCGACTGGGGATTCGAAATCCAAAGATGGCACGTCTCTTATTCATCGTAATTACAAAAAACACCCATTCGTAACACTGAATAATACCGCACTGTACATAAGACCATAGCAAATATATACATGCAAGAATCCTGTTGTTCAAACAAGTTTTTTCCGGTGACCAGAAAACATGTAGGCTACACTGGCAAGCAGGTCATAGCTAGCTGTGACTATTCGACTGGGGATTCGAAATCCAAAGACGGCACTTCTCTTATTCATCGTAATTACAAAAAACACCCATTCGTAACACTGAATAATACCGCACTGTACTTAAGACCTTAGCAAAAAAGTGGGATTTCAAAACTGATTACAGTAGACCTACAATATATCGCTTCAGTGCACACAGAAAGTCACATTGAGATAGCAACAAAGTAAAAATACGAGACACCTGTTTTCAGTAATTTGCTTTATTATATCAAAACCACTAGCATACAGCACATTGTTAGAAAGTTGAAACGATTTTGAAAATATAATGTTAGCTAAATATATAGCTAGCAAGTTGAATTATTTAGAATCAACCTGCAAATCAATAAATAAAAAAATCTATATGAAACATTAGCAATAGAGCTGCTGGTAATGCGGTAACGACGTCAGCATTCAAGACAGAGCTTGGGTTGCATTTTTGTACATTTGCCACAGACAAGTCGTTTACACTTGTCACAGATGTCACAAGTTTTGTTCCCTCCACATCTGGATACCTGTCAGCATTTTCTTTTTAGTGACCGCTCTCGCTGCGGTGTGTTGGGGGTTTCTGGACTGCAGAGTGGCGCTAGGACGGTACGCCGCGGAGCTGCCTTTGCGGTCATGTGATTTGCACGCAACTCCTTGGCCAACTCAAGAATAAATCTTCTTCGACTAATTGTTTTGTTCATGCATTGCGTGTACAAAACATGGGCGTTGATTGCAGCCAGATCCAAAATGTTGTAAAAAACGGCAACTGGCCAACGACGACTGCCCCCCTTGACCGAATACAGCTGTGCCATCTGGTCCAAAACATCCACTCCCATTTTTGTTGCGTTGTAATGGGCGATTGTTTCTGGCAGTTTTTTGGCATCATTGTCGAACGATACGATTCTGTGCATAATGCTCAAGATGCACACATTTTTCTTGGGCTTGCACTGATAAACCGTGAGTGTAGCGTGTCCAGCTCTCCAGATCGTGGTGGAAAATCTCTCTTGATTTTGTGCCTTCGCAGAAGGGGGCACTTCTCTCCTCTTTTTGTTTATGGTACCCACCAATGTAGTTTTTTTTGCATGTAGATTGTTCGCCAGGGCAATCGATGTGAAGAAATTGTCCGAGGTTATATTTCTTCCTTTTCCGATGAAGGGTTCCACAAGGCGCATGTACCACATTGTCAGCTAATCGTTCGCCGACAGGCCTCGCCTCATCTTTCCCAAGGTATAGGAAAGCGTTCAGCATGTACTTCGTTTCAACGTCGGCTGCTATCCAGAACTTTATCCCAAATTTATCTGGTTTAGTAGCAATGTACTGCATGAAGCGGCACCGCGCTTTAGTTGGGAACAACTGCTCATCAACAGTTATGTTTTCTCCAGGTGTGTAACACGCAGTACTGTTGCTTACAAATTTGCTCCATATTTTGGAAATAATGGCAAATTCCATAAACTCTGTCAATGGTTGCGTGGACATGGTAAAGCACAGAGACGCCTATATTCCCACGAAACGCCTCCCGATAGTTTATACATGTGCTGTTGCATCTACGCAGACAGCGTGCAAGTTCCTAACGTGCAAGGCTCTGATTTTTGAATATGAAACAAGGTCCGAACCTATTATTACTATAAATAAAACAAGTAAAAATGTGACACTTGTATCTTTGTTTTGGGTATTTATCTTTTTACTACTCAGTAGGCCTAAAAGGCCTACTCATGATAATAGCTTCAAAAAAACTACCAGCTATTCATGCACTAACGTTCACGCTCATCCATTGAATCGCTCCTCACCCCTCCCCCAGCACCAGAATACAGAATTCTTTAGCTGCCTTTAGCGAAACCAGAGCTGATAGTTTTTTTCTCTATAGTCCTGAGTCAAACTATCAGTGGGTGTGAATGTTCAGCTTCGCAGAGGGGCGTGATTTTCTTCCTCTCCACGACACCAGTGATGGCGATTGGAGACTTCACCTCAATAGACCTAACTTATATTTTCAAAACCTACATTTTCAACTGTGAAAACAATATTTAAAAATTTCCATTCAAATCTATGGATAAGCAAATGTATTTATTGATATCAAATCAATAAATAAGAAAATCTATATAAAACATTAGTAGGCTAAATGTTAATAGTAAACATAAAACATCAGTAATAACAAGCCCAAATCCGCAATAGCTGCGACTGCGCATGCATCCACAGGAGGACACTTTTGTGGACCAACTGACCAACAAACTAAAGAGCTGCTGGTCGCCTCTATGCCGCGGAGTTTGTAAGCTTAGCTGCCTTTGCCATCATGTGATTTGACATTGCAAGTTTGGTCGATAGCACATTGCTCAAGATGCCGTCTCATCTTTATATGTGCATGCATGAATATGTGCTTTCGTTTCTAAGTAAGTGAAAAATTACGGTCAGCATAACCATGCTGTGCCATGCTTTGCTAAAGCATCTGAAGTTTTCTGTGTTCTCGGGTGGGGGAGGGGTGAGCGTTGAATGTCCCATACAGATCAGTGGTCTTACCCTTACCCTTAGATTGACATGTGAATGTCCCACTTGAGAATGGTTCACTTATGCCACGTGTGAATGGTTGATAGTTGATATCTCTCCAGGGAGAAATAAAATGTTCTATTTGTCGGGCACATAATATCATTATGTTATGTTAGCCTACTCGCTTCAAAAATAATAAAAGTAATTTGCTTAGCCGTAATTCGTTATGCTACAAAGTATGCCTTGTATTACTTTTAGTTACGCAGCAATCTCTCGCTCTTGCTTATACTTTTTTTTCTACATTTTTATTCTTTTATTCTATTTAGTTTACTGTTTTTTTTAAAAGATTTTATTACTAGTTTACTCAACGGAATAACAGCATACACCACACGAACACATCACAAGACACTTCACATTTGAGAAATCATTTTTGATTGTAGGCTATGTAATAGTGACATTTATTGTTCTCTCAAGTAGCCTAAAGATTAATACTATGTTTTAAAAAAAATATGGAGTTATACATAATAGCAACTGCAAAGCCTAGCCTAACCGGACATCGTGTCACCACTCGCGTGCGACTCACTCCCAGGATGTGATGGATGTTTTTCCACAATGATCCCCCCCCCAAAAAACCTTTACTCCCTGAAACGAATGTCCCCTCCTTCCTGGTCCCTCAAAAGCAAAATGTGTCACAACGTCACATTTTTACCTCACAGAAAATAGGACATGATACAGCTATAATTTTTTTGCATATTTTGAAAAGTTGCCAAATTACAGATGATAGTGAACGTAGGCTAATATATATATATATATATATCAACGAGCAAGGTATGCTTGATCAGCACTCACAGCAAGTCCACTGATAACAAGTGCACTAAATAAACGTAATCCGTCTGGGATAAATGCGTAGGAAATTTTCCGAGGGAACCGATGGCAGAAGAAACGTCCGAGTTCTACAAAAAGACGTCTTCACTGAAACACTATAAATAAACAAATTAACAGCCGAAACAAACTATGACTAACTATAAACTAACAAACTACGCTATGATTCAGATATATTTTTATCCTGCTGTATTGTAGTGGTTTCTTTATTTTAGATTGTTTTTGCAATAGTGTTACAGTTTGTAGTCCTAAAACCCGGAAGTAAGTTGGCATTGGGTTCTCTCGTCAGATTTCCAATGAATTTTTCCCGTGGGGATTTAGTTTTCTGCCGAAAGTAAGGTTTGTGGTGAACGTAAGCCTAAATGAGCTTCACGTTTGTTCTACGAGATAAAATACACCCATTAATAGCCTATGTCAACCGTGGATTTCTAAGCTGTCGTGTGCGTTTGAAAAGTAGGCTAAGTTTCTATATTGAAACTACAAGAGCGGTCACATTTTTGCAATAGCCACTCTTGTTTTACTAGCTCGCATGCACGCTGAGCGTCAAACGCTAAGCGTGAATGAGCGTCGAACCCCTAGAATTCGTTCAAACGAACGTGAACGTGAACGTGAAACTGTTTTAGGCATAAATTAACCATAGGCCTTATTTTCGGAAGAAAACGAAATCCCTATTGGAAAAATCCATTGGCGATCTGCCGAGGGAACCCATGGCGGAAGAAACGTCCGGGTTGGCCTACAAAAAGACGTATTCATTGTAACACTCTACGAATAAACAAATTAACTGCCGAAAGAAATAGCGCTTCAAATATATTTTTATCTTGTTATATTGTAGTCGTTTCTTTAGCTTAGATTTAGTTTTTTCAATATCCTACGCAGCATTGTTGTTGTACGTGAACGTGTCGCATGCAGCCATTGTGCACGAGCATGATAATGCATAAAATTGAAAAAAAAACAAATTTGTTTTTTGCATTTGAAGACGGATCAATTTTATTTTAACCTTTATTTAGAAATTTCCAGTTGCATAATAACTGTAAAAATAAAATGTAGGGCTATGATTTCAGAACACAAGGGAAAGGCATAGGCATAAACAAATGATCACAAAACGAACGCAATAGCCTATAAAAATATTTTTTAAGATCACATATTTAAAACATTATATAATTTATTCTTCAAAATAAACATAAACAAATATTTCTAATAACAAAATAAATAAAACATTCGTACAAATAAAAATGCAACAGCGTGTCCACCGCGATTAAAAGTGAATCTTTGCGCCTCCTGGTGTGGTGAAGGAAAACTGACTCCTTAGTCTGAAGACGGCCGTAATTTAACAACACTGTTATAACACACACGGAAGTGAAATAAGGTGTTTTTAACATTTTCCAAACGTGACTTCACATTAGTACAGCATCCATTGTTTTTCTAAAAACACATCACTACATACATACCTCCTCAGAAAACCACTAATGTTGTCCTGTTTCTGACACAAAAAAAAATGTGCCCACATATTCTGAGGGCAAGAATTGCACATTACTGTTCTACTTCTATCCAAGTTGCACTTTTTAAAAACGTATTTGTTCTAAAACATGGGATGTAAAAAAAGGTTAATAATCTGAAAGGTTTTATTGTTTGTACTTAGTTCTTTGTCAGTATTTACTTACACGTGCAGATAAAGTACAGATACTTGAAAATTGTACTTAATTACAGTACTTGATTACACGCACATCTCACACCACAACCATTAAACCTTACCCTGTGTGCACGACATTTGGTTTCCATACTTCATTTGGCTATCAAAGTGTTGATGACAAGTGTTGATGACAATGAAACAGTCAAGAACAACACATTTATGAAAAATGTCATTGTACATACTTTCTCATAAAAAAAACAGGTTTTCAACGTACAACATACAAAGCACTGTCTATAACTCATTCATTCAAATAGGCAAAATCTAGGCCTGCCATTAAAAGTATTTATATCAAAATGACGTTACTGTATTACAAACAATATAGGCTATCTTGCCTCACCGAAATTAAAGAAGCT
The DNA here is from genome assembly GCF_013347855.1 of Anguilla anguilla. Lineage (NCBI taxonomy): Eukaryota > Metazoa > Chordata > Actinopteri > Anguilliformes > Anguillidae > Anguilla > Anguilla anguilla. The sequence goes on from NC_049209.1 coordinate 37,057,098, forward strand.
GTATTCCAAAGCAATGCTACCCAATGTTTTCCGCAAAAACAATGGCTGTGACAAAGGGTGCAGTGGCATAAGTATGAAACCATCAGAAAAGCAACAGAAATGTCCCCAGTGTATGTACTCACTGATTTGACGGCCATCCAAAGAGCCTTCATTGACCAAAATATCCTCAAGCTCGTAGAATTTGAGCTCCCTAGGTCGCAACTTGTGTACCCTTCTGTCCTGCTCCGTTGTCTGTTATTTCGTGAAGATGCACTTTTAGTGTTTGTAAGGTTTATAAGGCATTTTGATAGGCTTATCTGCAGGTAGGAATCCTCTTTGCTGTTTTGTTAAGCTAGAATCGGAAAAGTTGATAGTGGAGAATAGGAGCAGACGCATATGTCCCAGCAGGCTTTGCATATGAGAAAATAACAACAGTGTGAGATAAATTAGGCAAAATGATGAAATTGCGTAGTTGAAACAATATGTTTTTAGCAGAATGGGCATGTAGGTGAAGGTTGACATGATCACAGACTATAGTGCAAAGTAAATGAAGTGACCATGAGCGAGCTTAGTTTCCTTATCAAACGGTATATATAACAGTCTGTATTTAACATTAGTTGGTGAAGTGGAGGGTTAAATAATGTGTGCAATCTATTGCACTAATGTGTTTTTCTCATGTTCAGTGCTAGTAGTTATATTTATGAGTGAATCATGATTTTAAATGTAATGTTTTAATGCGGAGTTGCAGAACGTACATATGTAGTAATTGTTTGTATGTGGCTAGATAGAGAACAGGGCGAGGTAACATGAATGTAGAAATGTGGCGTTTGCTGATAAGAAGGTTTTGTACGGTAGCCAAGTGAAGAAATATAGTTAGTAGAAATGGCACAGTGGTGAACTGGTGTAACTTTTTAATAAAAGGAATACATTTGCCGTCATGAAATGCATATGGGTGGCCGTGAGTGAGTTTTGGTAAAGAAAATATAAGCGTAAGAAAACATTAGTGTAAAAGAGGAAATGATCTGCCTGAGGGCGAGGCGGGATTCAAGCCTTAAACCGGAGGTTTACCAGTCTGTAACTTCGTTAGTGCAGCACCATGCCATAGCTATGCAATGCGTGAAATATCATTAGCAAACCTGCCGGTGGTTTTAAAGAAGAACACAGGCCAGTAAGCACAGAAGAGACGGAACGTCATAATGCATATGGCTAACAATATTGCAGCCGGTTAATAACTGAACGGTGAACGGCGGGTAGATATGGTGCAAAAGCAATAATTGATAAGTAGTAGACAATTATTAGTGAGGGTCGAAGCAGGTTAAAGAAACGTGTTCCTAGCTGGGCTTGAACCTACGACCCCGTGTTCCCAAGACTGTAACCTTGCCCACTAGGCCACAGGCAGACTAGCTGTTTAAACTGGAAATGTTTCAGAGTAAAAAGGTATGGGTATTTTGCGTGTGTATGTGTATGTATTTGATTGGGTCGTGTAGGTGAAGATTTGGCTGGTGTCAGTGAAATGTCCAATGGGGAGACATGTTGTTAGTGGGATAGGCGGCAGGAAAAATAAGAATGAGAAGAAGAGAAGAAGAAGAAGAAAGAGAAGAAGAAGAAGAAGGAGAAAACGCAAAATCCCCTTAGTTTGGGGCTTTATTGTGTGGACATGTGAAGTTGTTTATGAATTCTGTCTGTTGAAATGGGGTCAGAATGTACAGAATTTAATGTTTTTAAGGGCTGAGTGTCTGTGGCTGTTGTGGTTATTTCTGTGGGGAACCCTGAAAAGTGCCAAACTCTCAGTGCTGTATAGGTATGGGGCATGCCCCGCCAAGGCGTAACTTGGCGGGATGGCATACCTGCCATACCAATTGCTCATGCAAGACTGGTTCAAATGAAGTATGGAAAGTATGGAAGCATGTTTTCTTACCTACATGGTTGTTGAAAAACGTAGTTTAGGTTTGTATCTGTATTTAGTTAAAAACATTTCAATGCATTCTCCCAGTGGTAAATCTGAATGGACGTTTAACATATGACCCTGCTTCACAAGGCGTTAACATACTATAATGAACCAAGACCTGAGAGCATTCAATGAGCAGAACACCCTCCGTGGCTACAATATTGTTTCCACCACCTTTTTAACAACAGATCTATGTCAGAAGCACAGAGAACAAACAACCTTAGGAAAAATATTGCTTTATTTATTTCATCCTCAGTTTAAAAAGACAACGGGTTCAGGGGACCACAGCTACCGAAGGGCTACAACAATCTAAGGCTGACCCAAGTTTGAGCCGCAGACTCTTAGCTAATAAACATGCTTTCCACTGCACACCAATTTACACAGTGATTCGCTCATTTATCACATGTGAGGGAAATGTTACACACTCCAGCATTAATGGTGATTCCACTACAAATATGTCAAAAGGCACCCCAAAGCGACACACCCATTCTTCTCTCAGTACTTTAGCAATTGTATGGGCCTCCTGATTAGGCAGGGGAAAAGCCTCAGTCCACTTAGAAAAATAATCCCCCACCACCAAGATACACTTATTCTTCCTAGCGATTTCTGGAAGGGGATCAAAATGTCTAATGCTACCCGCTCAAAGCAAGTTCTCACCACTCACATTACAATACTTTTAACCTCAGCACCCCCATCACCACCATGTATCAAAAGCACAAGCTTTGCTGGCCAAAACTATTGCTTTTAAATACATCATCTTACTAAGATCTGTGTAATTGTTCAATACAATTTTAAAACCATTCAAAAAACTTGCTGTCTATAGATAGCAAACATGCCTATATGGCCCCTGACATGTACAATTTCCACTTAAATCCCTTTTTTAAAGTCTTAAAAATGTGTGTAATATCATAAAACTTTTTGGATTCTAATGAAGTTGCCTGCAACCCATGTTTTCTTTTCTACATGTTAGTTGAAAAACTTAGTTTAAGTTTGTATCTTTATTTAGTTAAAAACATTTCAATGCATTCCCCCAGTGGTAAATCTGAATGGATGTTTACCATATGGCTCTGCTTCACAGGGTGTTAACATACTTTTAACCTCAGGATCCCCATCACCACCATGTGTGAAAAACACAAGTTTTTGTGGGGCTAAAACTATTGCTTTTAAATACACCATTTTACTAAGACCAGTGTAATTATTCAATAAGTTTTAAGAACCATTCAAAAATTTTGCTGTCTATAGATACCAAACATGCCTATGTGGCGTCAAACATGTTCAATTTTCACTTAAAAACCTTTTTTATTTTGTATTTATTATTTTGTTTTATTTATACTTTTTTTTTTAAAGGCATGTAAGGCTTTATAAGTAATATTCTAAAAAACTTATTTACATTATGAATTTGCTTACAAACGAATGTTTTCTGTCCAACATGGGTGCTGAAAAAAACTTAGTTTAGGTTTGTGTTTGTATTTACTTAAAAAACATTTCATTGCATTCTCCGGGGACCTCAGCTGTTCCAATAGGCTACATCTCTTGAAATGTCACACTTTAAGTTTATAGAAGGGCTGCACAGATTGAAATAACTGCGTTCATGTTATATTCAATTGCATTCCCTATCTAATTATACTCCCTCTCTCCTATGTGTGTGTGTGTGTGATGTAACTCTGCACAATACCCCGCCATGTTTCCTTTTTTTTCTGTTTGTGCAACAGATCTGTGCAATCAAAGAGACCATTGGCCTGCACGCTCCTCACATGTTTCTGTTTTTTGCGTTCACGACTCAAGTCTGCTAACCTGCACCATCAAAGATTGAGTTGGCCTGCAACATTTCTTTGTTAATGGTTTTACATATGGAAATAAGAATTATATATTTAATATTTATTTAGATAGGGATTGTGCTTTTTTTCTGCAATATAAGCCAAATCAACGCATTTGCTACGCTAAAAACCAACAACCCTAAATAAAAACAATATTAAACAATGACTATAAAAAAAAGAAATATTAAATTACAAAATGAACAATTCCGCAAAGGGACAGGGGCAGGGGTCAAACTCAAGTAACCTCGTCAAAAACCGCAGGGGGCGGGACAAGAGGCGGGGTTTCAATCCATCAAATTTTTTGACATTTACCGCACCCCATTTACATATATGGTCAGAACGTACAGAAATTTCTGTTTTTAAGGGCTGAGAGTCTGCGGTTATTTCGGTAGGGAACCCTGAACAGTGGCAGTCTCGGTGCTGTGTAAGTATAGGACATGCTGCCTCGCCAAGGCGTAACTTGCCGGAATGGCATACCTGCCATACCAATTGATAAGGCAAGAGATCCAAACAAGAAACAAAAAAAATATATAGTTTTTTGACTATATTGCCACATGTTAATTACAAGATATATATTTATACAAGCAAAGACACATATGACAACACATTTATTTAAGTTTAGTTTATTGATAATATGTTTATCAAATAGCTGTCAGGTGGTGATTCTCAACACCCAATCAATGTTATTTGGCTAACAAAGCTAATGGCTAACAGAGAGTGAGCTACACGATCTTGATATAAGAGCGCTATGAGCCAGACAAAGCATGTTTGTATGCCTAATTTATAATGAAACATTTTAATCCATGCTGTTATTTCAACATTTCTTAAATAATATAATTTCAACAAGATAAATTGAAAAATGGTTTCGGCATTCCACTCATGATCTTGATCATGATATTGCAGTACCACTTTGACATCTACATTACATAGTAGTACCACCAATCAAGACATTGAGTGGGAAAATTTTTCCTCCCCACAATTTCGTGTTTCCTTTTTAATATTACGGAACACTGCAGGCACCTGTTTGGCTAAATGGTCTTCAGCCCAAAGTATTTCAAACCGGAGAATCATGGAGGTTCATATGCTTGCTCATGTCCCACCAAAATAGTCGACTGAAAAGTTTCTGAAAACATCTGAGGCGAGAAATTGGCCATGTAATTGTTGAATATTGATTCATATTTGATCTGGAACGCCTGGTTTGACAGTTTGATCCGAGTTTCAAAAGCCTGGTGCAGCTCCACTGTACAAATCATTTCCATATAGAATACTTTATGTAAATGAGATGGGCACACCTACTGCACCCATCCCAGGATGCATTTTGCAAAATTGTGTAGTAGTTGGGACCAGTCTGAAACAGTGAGTGTAAATACTCCCTAACTTGACCTTGAAGTAATAATCTCGAAGATTTTCATTAAAATAAATGTCTGTTAAGTCACTATCTATCGCTGAATTAAGTAACACAATGGTGATTGAGCCTATTATTATATTAATTTATATTATTATTATTATTATTATTATTATTATTATTATTATTATTATTATTTATGATTAAAAAACTGGGTGTCTGTGGCGACATTCCCAGGAAAAAATCACAAGCGGCGCATAGTGACGCGTTTTCCATCACCCATCAGTGGTTTGTCTGTCAGAGAGGGTAGGTGGAGCTATCGCAACAGGCTCGCTCTTCATCTCACTTGTGTGTGAGCGGCGTCCTGTTTTTTCCGGTGTCTGCATGTGTTACAATAACAGAGAAGGGGGGGGGGGGGGGGGGGGGGGGGGGGGGGGGGTGGTGGTGGTTATGGCACCCTAAAAAGTTTTTGTGTAACATGAGAGGTCATATTATTTGTTGATGTATATTTCGTATTACATTTGATGACAATGCAATGTTACTAAATTACATAGCTATTTGCACAGCTAACACTAGCTACCAGACCATGTCAAGAAAGACAACATTAGTTTAGACAACGTTGCGCTCAGTATCCATCTCTCATATCAGGTAACGTTGCATTAGCTAGCTAGCTAATGTAAATAACACAATCTAATGTCAGCTAACAATTAGAAAAAACGCTAGCTAACGCTACCGACCTCGCAAACCGTCTCTCGAATGCTATGCTACCTTGTTGCAACGTTGCAGTGTAGCTAACTAAAGGCCAGTTCAGATCAATGATTTGCAACGACACTGGATGCAACTTGCAAAACTCCAAGACGTCTGATTGTAAACGTTCTAAAACTGCACTTGGCGATTTGACAAGGTGGGTCTTTTGAGACCCCAGAGCAGGCAACGACTCTGCTACTCTGCAACATTCTAAAACCGCGAATCATTAATCTGAACTGGCATTAAACGTTACCGTTATTTACATTGCCATCAAGCTCATCAATATATTATAATGATCGCAATAAAGCCGGGGTATAGGTGGAGCAGAGCCGGGTCTGATTTATGTGTGTAAAGATGTCAAGCCGGAGAAAACTAAATAAAAGAATACGACAGTATGGATTAGCGTTGTTATTATTTTATTACGCTTCCTCATGTTCTTTCAGCCTTGATGCCCTTTTTTGATGAAATCTCCTTTGTTTTTGTTTTATTCTTCTTGTTCGGATTGCTAATTTAATACCCAGCTCAGCTTTATTCTCGAACAGTTTAGCTAGCAAAACCAGACACACCAGGGGTAACATTTTGCAAGGCAGTTGTTTCAAAAATATCACACAACAGTCATTCACGAAACACACTGGTTATTGTACACGAGATACATAATTGCATGAGCCACAGCGAATCCCACAAATTCTTCTCTGTAGTGTAAAGATGTTCATACCGGGCAAAAGGATAAAGAACGTTTGTGGAAATTGATCATCACTAATTCTACCCCAGGTCTGCTACACCATTTTAACCCAGCTTGGCAGTGTAAAGACAGTTTAAGTTACCCTAATGTTAGACGACGAATGAGTATGTACATAACATTACTTTTATAACAACCATTTTTTATTCAGTGTTATAGTTGGCGTGGCCCAGGTGCCAACTGACTGACGTCACACAGGCGACACTGGTTGGATCCGGTTCTATGGGAAGTGAGGTCCAAAAACACACCTGCAATTACCGCTTCTCGCCATTGGTATCGCCAAAGAGAACGAAACGGATATCTTTGAGATTGTAACTTTAAGTAGAGAGCAGTGATGGACAAGTCAGAGAGGAAATCATGACTTTTGCATGTTCTCCCCGTGTCCTCCGGGTACTCCGGTTTCCTCCCAAAGTCCAAAGACATGCAGGTTAGGTTAATTGGAGAGTCTAAGTTGCCCCTGGGTGTACTCCTGCCGTTGCCCTTGAACAAGGCACTGGCCTCAGAACTGGAGTTGGTCCCCGGGCACTGCACTGTGGCTGCCCACTGCTCCTAAGGATGTGTTAAATGCAGAGGACAAATTTCACTGCATTTACATGTATATGCACGTGACAAATAAAGCCTTCTTCTTCTTCTTCTTTAATTCTAATTATATGGGTGTGGTCTTGATGATTTATTACATTCATCATAAGTAACATGGGGGATGTAGCTGGGGAGCTAAACCAGAATCTGAGTGAGTTTAAATGGTCAGCACAGGGAACAGACGACAAAATATCCAACACGTGTACATTTTATACAAAAGTATTGCCACAATCAGTAAGATTATAAACATGTAAATGCACCTACTCTCCCTTATAACCATAATTGAATCTTTCCTAAAATTTATAACAAATATTTCTTCTGTACAAACATAGGACAGTTGTCCTGGTTTTTGTTATTGAGTGAAACCAAAATTCTGTTCAAGCCAATCTGAGTACAAAAGAAAGAAATATTATCTTTTAGGAATGCATTGTGGCCACACCATCTGTATTAGAATCTGTCCAACTGAAAAAATGATCTGTATTTGGGACAGGGATGCTGCTGAAATCTGCTAAACAGGTGTGTGAGGTTTCTCACTCTTCCCACTAGTCTTATCTTCTGACAGTTTTTTGCATGTGATTAGGAATTTAAAAATCTGTATACAACACATTTCCAAATACACCCCATTATGTTTGAAACTAAAGGCCTGTTTTGCTGTTGGATTCATTGTTGTGTGGCCCCCCCAAGCCGTTGTGGCCCTAAACAACCACATAGGCCCAGGACCGGCCCGTGGCATAAATGCTCTGTCAGGAATATGATGGATCAATAAACATTTTGATTGCATGGTGGATGTGTGCCAGGTGGATCTGCTTTTTGAATCTTTTAAAGGGGAATTGCACTTTCAAACACATATGGGCTTATTTTGTTTACATTGTCCTAATGAATGTGTCAACCTTCATTTTTCGATTAGTTATTTTGTTTTAAATGTCTAACGTTAGAAACAAGGACCTATTTTTTTTTAGCGCAATTCCACATAGTAGTATGGTTTCCGGTGTTTTCTTCTTCTTCAAAGAAAAGCATAGCATTGAAGTCGCGCAATGATATGCTGCCTAGGTCTACTTCCTGAATTTGTAAAGGTAAGCAACAAAACATCGTAAAATATTAACAAAACGAAATAACTAATCGAAAAATGAAGGTCGACACATTCATTAGAAGAAAATTCGAAATAAAATAAGTCCATATGTGTTTTAAAGTGTAATTCCCCTTTAAGTGTTTGACATGTGCCCTAGCCCACAGAGATATATGGGGCGACATAGCTCAGGAGGTAAGAGCGGTTGCCTGGCAGTCGGAGGGTTGCCGGTTCGATCCCCGCAAGACATCTAACTGCTTTGGCGAATGAGAGGCATCAATTGTAAAGCGCTATATAAATGCACTCCATTTACCAGATATGTAGCTTTTAAAAATGCTTTATTCTTTAACAACCCATTACATTATTCAGTATAAAGTCAAGGGCACCAGAAACAGCATTGGGTGTAAAGTCCAGTGACCAATGCTATATTTCACAAGTCTATTTTGGGGGGGCATTGCATAACTTATAATGATCATGTAGTGGTTTCATTTTAATCTTTCATTTAATTAACACTGACATGAGATGAATTAAGATAAAACAATTAACTAAGAACCATAAGTCACTCAAATTAAAACTTTATTTTTCAGATAATATTCAAATAATTTAGGAAATTACTTGTTTTTAAGCTGAATAGAGGCTGGTACTTACCTAACTTGAAACTTAAAACTACAGTAATTACCCATTGATAGGTTTTTCCAAAAACAAAGCATGACCTGTCAGTACTCCATTTTAGGTAAAGCATTGAGACTATCAAATCTATTGCAGTAATTTTATGAATAATTTCTTTTCAACTTTCAGTAACTGACTTCATGAGACTAACAAGAGATATTTTGATTTTCAATCACTAAACCACTGCTAACGTTCCCTTTGTCATACAAATAATAATCTGATTGTTTTTAGGACACCTGTGGGAATAGTTGGCCTTTTCTAGCTTTAGTGAAGCCCTTACTCAAGAAGCATAATCTTGATTCTTCTGTTTTGAACAATTTTAGGCCTATTTCCAACCTGCCTTTTCTGAGTAAGATATTGGAAAAGGCAGTCTTTAAACAGTTGGATGCGTTCTTACAGGACAACAAGATTCATGAAAAATTTCAGTCTGGTTTTAGAAGGGGACACAGTACTGAAACAGCACTTTTAAAAGTAATCAATGATCTTAGAGTGAGCGCTGATAATAAAAATGTTTCTATTCTTGTACTTCTTGATCTGAGTGCTGCTTTTGATATGGTCGATCGTGGGATACTTCTAAACCGTCTTGAAAATTGGATTGGTCTCTCAGGCACAGCCCTGAACTGGTTTAATACTTACCTTACTGGCAGAAGATATTTTGTTAGTGTCGGTGACCATGTTTCAGACAACCATGACATTTTGTCTGGTATTACATTACATTACGTTACATTACAGGCATTTAGCAGATGCTCTTATCCAGAGCGACGTACAACAAGTGCATTAGTTCAAGGTGCAGAGGTGCAAAAGAAACACACTAGAGTGAAGTAAAGATCGTAGTGCCAGAAGTGACCACATAGATCAGGACTCCAACCCTGTAGGGTAACCTGTTCAGCAAACAAACAAACAATCCTGCCAAGTACAAACTAGCACTGAAATCACATTTGCCTAATCAGAATCAGACAAAAACAATCCTGCCAAATAAAAACTAACGTGATTGTATTAGCCTAACTAGGTACATTGAGCTAAACTATAGGGTAGGGAGGGGTGGGGAGAGGTGCAGCCTGAAGAGATGAGTCTTTAGTCTGCGTTTGAAGGTAGTCAGATTCTCTGCTGTTCTGACCGCCACGAGGAGGTCATTCCACCAGCGAGGGGCCAGGACAGACAGCAGGCGCGAGCGGGAAGAGGGGGAGGTGCCAAGCGTCCAGAGGTGGCAGAACGGAGAGGTCTGGCTGGTGTGTAGGGTCTGCTGATCCTCTGGATGCATCCTGGTGCTGACCCCTTAGCTGCCTGGTATGCAAGCACCAAGGTCTTAAATTTGATGCGTATTCCACAGGGTTCTATTCTTGGTCCTGTACTGTTTTGTCTGTATATGCCTGCCACTTGGAAAAATTATTTGTGATCATAGAGTGAATTTTCATTGTTATGCTGATGATACTCAGTTATATTTATCTGTAGCGCCAGATGATATTGATGCCCTAAATCCCTTGATAAATTGCCTATCCAGCATTACACAGTGGATGAGTAAAAATTTACTCAAACTAAATGACGATGAAACAGAAATTCTTATAATTGGAACAAATGCACAGAGAGATATTAAGCAAATTTGGAGGTCTGGCTCTACAGAATAAGCCTGAAGTCAAAAGCCTGGGTGTTATTCATGAGTCTGAGTTGGATTTTTTAAAATCACATATCAACAATGTTACAAAGATTGTCTTTTTTCATTTATTCATGTTCCAAACCGTTCCCTTAGATCGTCTAGTGCTGACTTGCTCAATGCCCCAAGAATGAATTACAAAAAGTATGGTGAAGCAGCTTTCTGTTCTTATGCACTAAACACTTTTTCACCAATGATTTTCAATGACTTTTCCATGACTTCTCCACAACCTTCAACTGAATTTCCATGACCAAAACAAATGACTTTATCTCAGCGGGACGATTTAAAATTATTTATTGTAACACTAAGTAAAATTAGGTCTGCATCTGAAACATATGGTGCCTCTCTAAAACAAATAAACACCAGACAGACACACTTAGATACATTCTCTCATATTTGAATTCGAATAGTTTAACATTTTTTGTCAACGTCTCAAACAGGGCTCGAAATTGCGACCTAGTGTATTTCTGTGAATTATTCTTCCGTGGGCGTTTGGGCATATTATTTTACCGTTGTCAAGCAAAACTCTGGTTGGTACTTCGATTTGGACCGTTGTTATGCAAAAACTCTGGTTGGTAGTTCTATTCACACCGTTTTTAAGCAAAAACCTGGTCGTTAATTTTATGAAAACAATGAGTCTATCAAGATAAAATAGTACCTTCTTGTTTTATACCATACAATTGGCACCAATTTTGGTCATTTCTGTCTTTACATTATTTAATAAAACTGCATGAAACCATAAGTCAATCAAATTCATCTCCCTAGCACTGTCTGGCTTTTTAAATGGTGTGGTCACACAGTATAGACATAACCTCTTTCTAAGACACTTTGAAACTGGCTTTGAATGCCAGCTAACTTTATGATAGGTTCACCGTCACTTGTCACTGAGCCAATATTTAAATTCTTGGTTTTAGGTCAGAATAGTCTCATGGCATGCTTGTTATCCCGGCTAGCAAGCTAGCTATTGAATTGTATTCAAAACAGCGGTTTATATAAACGCAGTCCTTCACAAACATACGGATGAAAATGCGCCTCGTAGCCATGAGTTAAATGCGGATTTACTGATGGGCTACCTGAATAAGGATATGTGTACTTCAGGCTACACTGAATTTCATTGTCAGGACATTCTCAGCTTGGTTTAGGCATCACTACCGGGCCTTTGAACTGCGACCATGTCCAGCTGGCAAAATGTCCCTGATAACACATGACGAACTGGCAGAGAAGTACCCATTACATGACTACTTCATTGGACTCCCTTCGACTGGTTACGTTTAAAAGATATCCTTATATTAAAAGCACGTGTTGAATATGTGAGTAGACAGCTGTAATTGATAGCTTACTAAATGTGCACTTTATTCTCACTAGGATGAGCACCTAATACTAACTTAACACCTTGTCACCTATGTCCCACTTGGCTGTATAGTGACGTGTTTTCTGTGCATGCACTAACTCCCTTGTCACTGGTTGAATCTGACAGTCTATTAGGTACATCTGTACAATTTTTAAGACAATGAAGCTTTTAATATAAATGTTTTGTTGGCATTCAGTCTGAGATGTGTATATGTAAACTACTGAGGTCATAGTTAGCATTAGAATTGGTTATGATCAAAGCCAGGTGTTGACTTTCCAATTTTAATGCTTTTAATTTATACATATTTAATGGCTTTATACTTGTATTTTTGTCTTTTCTAGACTGAAGCATTTGAATGATGGCTACACCAGTAAAACTGCGGATTATCCTTGGTGCCAACAATGCTGAAAAACTGACCATAGAATCAGGCATGCCAAAGTCTGTGGAGGATCTTTCAAACGAGATCAAACGTCAGTTTGATATAGAGGGGGACATTAGACTCCAGTACATGGACAGTGACTTTGATAATGAGTTTGTTAACCTTAACCAAATTAGCGATATTCAAGACAAGAGCACAGTGAAAATCATCTGCTTGTCAGATGCTCCAGACCTCAACCAAAGCAACATGAACCAGAGTGGGGAAGAAACATCTTTGTCATCTTCTGACACAATGTTACTCTCCTCCCCTGATTCAGAAACTGCTCGATCACAGTGGCCCACAGAATTCCAAATACCAAAGTTTCCATATGATGTGGAGGTGCAACTTCAAAGTGCAAACCAGGCCTTCATATCAAGTGGAGTTATTCTGAACCCAGTCACAAACTTAAATCGGACATCTTGGAAAGTCTGGCTGAGCAATCATTAAGTTCAAGGCATATCCTTCAAACTTGGAAATAGAATATGTTGCTGAAGCTTTAATCAAAGCACATCCATGTTTGAGAGAACAAGGGTCTTTCAGTGGTTTCTACGGATGGAAAATAAGCCTCAAGTACAAGATGGCAAACTATAGGACAAAGCTTAGAAACTTGGGGTGCCCAGAATTGAGCATTGATTCCCTCAAGCACAAACCTGCAGAGAGATGTAAGCCTGAAAGGCAGAGGTAAATTTTTGTCCTCCCTATCCTGCTGGAGAGACCCAGGACAGTCTCAAAGGTGAAAGATTGGCATTGTTATCTGAGGTCAAGAAGAGACATAATGATAAAGTTGTCAAAGAGAAGACCTTTGCATACAGGATGCAGGAGGTCGTCAGAGACAAGCCCATGATTGCCGAGTTCAAGATCAGATGGCCAGGACTGTTCATTGTGGCAGAGGTATGAAATGCTTAAATTGGCTATAATCAATATTTTTTATCATTTGATAAATAACAATGCGAAAGAGTTGTAATGGCTCCCAGAATTCCAGTAGCATATGGGAATGTTTATCATTTTGTGTAAAATGTAAACATGGCACAGGAAACACTTTTGAGATGCTTAGAGCACAGTCTGCTTTTTATATAATCTTGTGAGGGCATCTCTGTTTAAGTCTCTTAGTACTTCAGGCAGTTACAGGGTTGTATTGAATTTAGAAATATGGCAGATCGTAGAAAAACCTTTATGAGGTCTTACTATAAGGTTGAATGTTTTAGTAGGTACCAATAATATGTTGTGTTTGTGGACGTTATGTTTTCAGGTGGAAGCAGAATTTGTGAGGATTACTACTGCTCCCCTTGTCTCAAAGTTCCTTGCACAACTTGACCAACACACTGCCCAGCTCATCAAAGTGTTGACGAAGAAAGGAGGCTCTGCAGAGAGGAAAATTACAACAATTTTGGCCCAAATTGCACAGGTATGTTTTGCTATTGGTAGAAAACATTATGGAATTATAAGTTAATGTTGACTAGTCTGTTTTGACAGGTATAGGGACTAGTAAACAGTCAGAAACCAATCATATCTGCAAATGCGCCCTAATTAGTGTAAAATTGTGGTTTGATTGTTGCTCACAAAGCCTGAACAGCAACTCCTGTGCTTCTTTCAAACAAATTGTTATTTTGTATTTGCAGTCACCTCACAATTTAACCCAATAAGACCGGATGCTACATTTGCGTATATCTGTTTAAGACCGGGTGCGACGTTTGCATGCTTCTCTCTTTAGAGCTGGATGCGACGTGAGTGCGTTTTAGATGCTGTCATTGTTTTCAAGACCGATGACCGATGAAATGCATTGTGATTCGCAAATACACGTTGGGAAGGCGATTATACATCAATGCAGCGAGAGCGCAGAGTATTTTTTTAAAAGCTTACTCCCTCTGGTGGTGAAGAATGGAGTCATCCAAGTACTGACACTACAGACAGAAAATGCAGTGTGCCCGAAGTTAACAGTGAACACAACAGTGAGCCCGTTTCTGTTACAAGAGTGTGAACAAACTGTGATATAGTTATTGCACTATGACTGCCAGTTTGTTTGTTTTGTTGAAAATATGGCTGGAAACAACAAGCACATTTGTCAACATTTTCAGTGTTATTAATTTTCTTTAAAAATGTTAATGAACATTAGGGCAATTAAAGCCAAAGGTTTACGCTCTCAAATGGTTTTTATTTTATGTTTCTATCTGCTACAGTTGACAATTCTGTCAAGTTTTTCAGAAAACCCTCAGGTTTTAGGAGGTTGTTTACAACAATGCCTTAGGTTTTAGAATGTTTTTTAGAGGGTGCCTTAGGTCTAAATGGGTTAAACACAGATCAGTGACCGTAGCTGTGTTTAGTGATCAGATATATTGACATTTGGAATGAGCAACATAAAGTTTGCTTCTCAACATACAGCATGATGACATTTCCCTGATCCACACTAAAACTTGAGGCCTCTGTTTTCAGGTTTATTCATTAGTGAGTGCTGTGAAAAATTAGGGTTGAAAAGTTCAGTTTTTGGATGTGAAAGAGATGTTAAAACAAAGAAGGAATATGTTTTACTGGTTTTTCTTTTCGTTCCCTGCTTAATGTGGACATCTATAAAGTGTTGTTTGGCAAGGTAACCATTAATCAGAATCAGAATCGTATTTTATTGCCAAGTACATTTGCACATACGAGGAATTTGTTTTGGTCAACACACCGAGGCAGCCATCTGCGGAGCCAACTTATTAGATGAGAAATGAGAGAACAGGAGGAAGGAGGAGGAAAAAAACAGTCCTTTCAATGAAACGAGAGGGCACTCGTTTCATTGAAACGAAGAAAAACCTCGGCACATAGCAACATCATAAAAACATTACAAACATTACAAACATTACAACAAAACTCGAAGACTTGCACATGTGGTAGGGGGTAGGGTGTCGGGGAGGGGAAGTGTCGCAGCACAGACACTGGGGGGAGCGCGCAGCCGCTCAGGCGCATTGCATCAACCCTCAGCAGATTGCACTGTAACGGGGGAGGGAGGGGGGGTGGGAGCCAAGAAGGCGTTGAGTAGGAGGTGGTTATGGTGGTGTTATGTATCTTCGTGTGCGTGTGTGTGTAAGTCCATGGACTTCATCTCCACCACAGTCTCAACATTGTCTCTGCCGTCTGATACTGATGACGAGGACACGGCCGTTGCCGCGGAGACGACCTCGAAGAGTCCTGATCCAGAGACAAAGTTCCATAGGAGCAGGGAGGTGGGGGTAGGGCCGAGCATCTGTCTGCATAACAATGTCCATGTCCATGTGATGATTAATTGGTCATTGTGTACATGTCTGTCTCTACAGTTGAGATGTCATCCATTTCACATGCTTATAGATATGTGAGGTGTAGTATGTGTGTATTTTTTTCTCTCTCTCTTCAGAATGAAACTGTTGAAAAGAGAAGGGAGTGCATCCTCAGGGCACTTTGTATCTACTTGAATGAAGACCCGAACATCCTCTTCAAAGAATACCTGGTTGGTAATTTTAATAGTTTAGTTTCTACCTGTATTAAACCAAATCTTGAATAACTAATCTTGTTACTTTGTTATAATTTGCGTGGAATCAGTTTGTTTAAACTTTTTTGGAAATCTAATATATACACTCACCATGCATTTTATTAGGAACACCTGTGCAATATAATGCAATCCAATACATCAACTCTGCCATACATTCTACTTTTACGAAGCTTATACATTTTCAGTTTTTACTGACATTGTCAGAAAGGTGATAATTCTACTTTATGTTTATTACTGAGTTCGTAGTGGGTGGTGGTGGTGTACTGGAGTTAGGGTGGGAAATTAGCACCAGCCACCAGCCAAATTCTGGTAAAATATGAAAGTGGTCGATTTCAGACACAAAATAATGATTCACTATTGAGTGGCTGGTGAATTTGAACATTTATCTGTCAGTGGCTGGTAGATGTTCACATTTTAAAAAGTTAATTTCCCACCCTGACTGGAGTGCATTATATTGAAAAGTGTTCCTAATATTGTGTTTAACCCATTAACATACATGAGGGGGGCAAAACACTTGTTGGCAGAGCTGTTGTATTGGATTGTATTAGATTGCACATGCGTTCCTAATAAAGTGCTTGGTGAGTGTATATTAAATAATATAAAATTATATCTCAGGTTTGATAGAATCACCCAGCACTACTTCATCTTGTTATTTTTATACACATAGCACTGTTTGAAGTATCCTGCTATTTTTATTAAACTATTATGTAAGGGAAACCTGAAATGCAAAAGTTACTCTTTAGAATTCTGAAAAATCTGTGTGATTTCATAGTTTGGTTTTGTCCTTTCTTTCTCTCCTATGTAAAGGATTCCGATGCTACAGCTGTTGCAAGGGAGCTTGAACAAGTTATCCTTGGCATCTACAGCATCAATGTTGAGGGAGGTGATACCACCACTCCTCCAGCCGATGTTGGAATAGTGATCGAGGGTGTTGAAGTTCTGCATGACTTGGGAGACATCGCCTCTGCATGTGCACTCTTAATGGGTGTAATATATGCACTGAACCTCAGTTATCCTCAGGAACTGAAAGCCTTCTTTGAAGTACTTCAGAAGCTCTTCCTGCAACTGGATGCTTGCAGACTATCAACCAAGGTACAGATGCTCAAGAACAAACTGTATGAATGAGCCAACCATTTGATTTGGATGCTGAATGTTCTGTGGAATAGGCAAAATTATATTTTGGGCCAAAACTGAATAAAATGATTGCCAATCATTTGCTGTTTGAAAATAGCAGAGCAGGGAAAAACTACACGTCAGAAAAATAACCAATGATTTGGCAAACTTTTGGCAAACTACTACCATAAGTGAAAAGTGGTAGTCTAGTGGTACTACTAAGTGAAAGGATGTGGAATTGAGAGACCATGCAGCACCAAAATTGTTAACTGAATGTATATTTTGCGGACTTTTTAACACCAAGCTGCACCAAAAACAACTGCAAGGAAGTTGGATTGTCAGACCGTCTTGCATATACTGGCAACTTAAAAAACAAACACTACTTTAACAGAATGCTGCAACACGAGTTGACATGTTTGTTAAAATGTTTGCATCTCAGGTTTTTTCCCCCCACAATGCTAAAATAAATGTTGACAAGTGTGTTGTTAGATGGTTAGACCATTATGCTGTTACAAAAAAATTTTGAAAACTGCAAGCCTGTTGTATTGTTAGACCATAATATTGACAAATAAAGGGATGTTTTGTTGGATTTTTATGCTGCATCAAGGCAGTTTACAACTGTTAGTGTTGGACCATGCTGCACCATAATGTTGCCAACTGAAAGTATGGTTTAGTATATGTAGGGCTGCAACTAACGATTGTTTTAAAAAAAATATTATTATTATTATTATCTGTCGATTATTTTTTCTATTAGTCGATTAGTTGTTTGGGCTTTGGGAAACTGATTGACATTTTTGACCATTTTCTGACATTTTATACACCAAGGTGCAACCTAAAGTGTTTTATTTTGTCCCGACCAACAGTCCAAAGATATTCAGTTTACTGTCATAGAGGACTAAATAAACCAGAAAATATTCACATTTAAGAAACTGGAACCAGAGAATTTTAGCATTTTTTCTTTTTGACTCAAAACGATCGATTCATCAAAATAGTTGGCAATTAATTTTCTGTCATTGATTAATCGACTGATAGTGCAGCTCTAATTATATGTGTTACACTTATGGTGCCAAAAATGTTACTCTATTGTTTTTTTGGACCAAGTGCACCAAAATGTTAACTGAATAAGTGCTGTGTTGGTAACAAAAATGTGTTGGGTGTACCAAATTCATTTGTGCGGAACCTGTTGACAAACTAGAATTATGTCAAACTAATAAGTAAAAAATAAATTGGATGAAAACCTAATGTTTTAATTAATTGAACTTACATGTATTATTTTACTACTACAATTAAGATCTATGTTGAAAGGACAAATGTAAAATATGTAGCCTGTAAATATATTTTTTAGAAGTTATTTTTTTAGTTGGCACAATTCACAATCATTGTGTTACTGTAATACAAGTTCATTAACTTAGATGACCTTAACATTTTTGCTTATAACTAACCAAACAAAATTATGTGGAACCTGTTGACAAAATAAATTTAATTAAAGTCAATGTTTCAATTTTTTGAGTGCTGGATGTTAGGGAGTTCATTGGTTGTTGCTAAGGAGAGTTACAGGGGTGTGCCAAGTGGTTACTAGGGAGTACTAGGTGGATCTTTGGGAGTTGATTGGTGGTTGCTAGGGAGTACTAGGTGGTTGTTAGGGAGTTAATTGGTGGTTGCTAAGGAGTGTGACAGGTGGTTGCTAGGGAGTACTAGGTGGTTGTTAGGGAGTTAATTGGTGGTTGCTAATGAGTGTTACGGGGTGTTACAGGTGGTTGCTAGGGAGTTGATTGGTGGTTACTAAGGAGTGTTACGGGGTGTTACAGGTGGTTGCTAAGGAGTACTAGGTGGGTGTTATGGAGTTGATTGGTGGTTTCTATGGAGTGTTACAGGGGTGTTACAGGTGCTTGCTTAGGGTGTTGATTGGTGGTTGTTAGGGAGTACTAGGTGGTTGTTAGGGAGTTGATTGGTGGTTGCTAAGGAGTGTTACAGGGGTGTTACAGGGGTGTTACAGGTGGTTGCTAGGGAGTACTAGGTGGGTGTTAGGGAGTTGATTGGTGGTTGCTATGGAGTGTTACAGGTGGTTGCTAGGGAGTACTAGGTGGGTGTTAGGGAGTTGATTGGTGGTTGCTATGGAGTGTTACAGGTGGTTGCTAGGGAGTACTAGGTGGTTGTTAGGGAGTTAATTGGTGGTTGCTAATGAGTGTTACGGGGTGTTACAGGTGGTTGCTAGGGAGTACTAGGTGGGTGTTAGGGAGTTGATTGGTGTTTGCTAAGGACTGTTACAGGGGTGTTACAGGTGGTTGCTAGGGAGTACTAGGTGGTTGTTAAGGAGTTGATTGGTGGTTGATTGGTGGTTGCTACGTTGTGTTACAGGTGGTTGCTAGGGAGTACTAGGTGGTTGTTAGGGAGTTAATTAATGGTTGCTAATGAGTGTTACGGGGTGTTACAGGTGGTTGCTAGGGAGTACTAGGTGGGTGTTAAGGAGTTGATTGGTGGTTGATTGGTGGTTGCTACGTTGTGTTACAGGTGGTTGCTAGGGAGTACTAGGTGGTTGTTAGGGAGTTTATTGGTGGTTGCTAAGGAGTGTTACAGGGGTGTTACAGGTGGTTGCTAGGGCGTACTAGGTGGGTGTTAGGGAGTTGATTGGTGGTTGCTATGGAGTGTTACAGGGTTGTTACAGGTGGTTGCTAGGGAGTACTAGGTGGGTGTTAGGGAGTTGATTGGTGGTTGCTAAGGAGTGTTACAGGGTAGTTACAGGTGGTTGCTAGGGAGTACTAGGTGGGTGTTAGGGAGTTGATTGGTGGTTGCTATGGACTGTTACAGGTGGTTGCTAGGGAGTACTAGGTGGTTGTTAGGGAGTTAATTGGTGGTTGCTAATGAGTGTTACAGGGGTGTTACAGGTGGTTGCTAGGGAGTACTAGGTGGGTGTTAGGGAGTTGATTGGTGGTTGCTAAGGACTGTTACAGGGGTGTTACAGGTGGTTGCTAGGGAGTACTAGGTGGTTGTTAAGGAGTTGATTGGTGGTTGATTGGTGGTTGCTTCGTTGTGTTACAGGTGGTTGCTAGGGAGTACTAGGTGGTTGTTAGGGAGTTAATTGGTGGTTGCTAATGAGTGTTACGGGGTGTTACAGGTGGTTGCTAGGGAGTACTAGGTGGTTGTTAAGGAGTTGATTGGTGGTTGCTACGTTGTGTTACAGGTGGTTGCTAGGGAGTACTAGGTGGTTGTTAGGGAGTTGATTGGTGGTTGATTGGTGGTTGCTACGTTGTGTTACAGGTGGTTGCTAGGGAGTACTAGGTGGTTGTTAGGGAGTTAATTGGTGGTTGCTTAAGGAGTGTTACAGGGGTGTTACAGGTGGTTGCTAGGGCGTACTAGGTGGGTGTTAGGGAGTTGATTGGTGGTTGCTATGGAGTGTTACAGGGTTGTTACAGGTGGTTGCTAGGGTGTACTAGGTGGGTGTTAGGGTGTTGATTGGTGGTTGCTAAGGAGTGTTACAGGGTAGTTACAGGTGGTTGCTCAGGCGTACTAGGTGGGTGTTAGGGAGTTGATTGTTGGTTGCTATGGAGTGTTACAGGGGTGTTACAGGTGGTTGCTAGGGAGTACTAGGTGGGTGTTAGGGAGTTGATTGGTGGTTGCTAAGGACTGTTACAGGGGTGTTACAGGTGGTTGCTAGGGAGTACTAGGTGGTTGTTAGGGAGTTAATTGGTGGTTGCTAAGGAGTGTTACAGGGGTGTTACAGGTGGTTGCTAGGGCGTACTAGGTGGGTGTTAGGGAGTTGATTGGTGGTTGCTATGGAGTGTTACAGGGTTGTTACAGGTGGTTGCTAGGGAGTACTAGGTGGGTGTTAGGGAGTTGATTGGTGGTTGCTAAGGACTGTTACAGGGGTGTTACAGGTGGTTGCTAGGGAGTACTAGGTGGTTGTTAAGGAGTTGATTGGTGGTTGATTGGTGGTTGCTAGGGAGTACTAGGTGGTTGTTAGGGAGTTAATTGGTGGTTGCTAAGGAGTGTTACAGGGGTGTTACAGGTGGTTGCTAGGGCGTACTAGGTGGGTGTTAGGGAGTTGATTGGTGGTTGCTATGGAGTGTTACAGGGTTGTTACAGGTGGTTGCTAGGGAGTACTAGGTGTGTGTTAGGGAGTTGATTGGTGGTTGCTATGGAGTGTTACAGGGGTGTTACAGGTGGTTGCTAGGGAGTACTAGGTGGGTGTTAGGGAGTTTATTGGTGGTTGCTATGGAGTGTTACAGGGGTGTTACAGGTGATTGCTAAGGAGTACTAGGTGGTTGTTAGGGAGTTGATTGGTGTTTGATTGGTGGTTGCTACGTTGTGTTACAGGTGGTTGCTAGGGAGTACTAGGTGGTTGTCAGGGAGTTAATTGGTGGTTGCTAAGGAGTGTTACAGGGGTGTTACAGGTGGTTGCTAGGGCGTACTAGGTGGGTGTTAGGGAGTTGAATGGTGGTTGCTAAGGAGTGTTACAGGGGTGTTACAGGTGGTTGCTAGGGCGTACTAGGTGGGTGTTAGGGAGTTGATTGGTGGTTGATTGGTGGTTGCTACGTTGTGTTACAGGTGGTTGCTAGGGAGTACTAGGTGGTTGTTAGGGAGTTGATTGGTGGTTGCTATGGAGTGTTACAGGGGTGATACAGGTGGTTGCTAGGGAGTAATAGGTGGTTGTTAGGGAGTTCATTGGTTGTTGCTAAGGAGAGTTACAGGGGTGTGCCAAGTGGTTACTAGGGAGTACTAGGTGGATCTTTGGGAGTTGATTGGTGGTTGCTAGGGAGTACTAGGTGGTTGTTAGGGAGTTGATTGGTGGTTGCTAAGGAGTGTGACAGGTGGTTGCTAGGGAGTACTAGGTGGTTGTTAGGGAGTTAATTGGTGGTTGCTAATGAGTGTTACGGGGTGTTACAGGTGGTTGCTAGGGAGTTGATTGGTGGTTACTAAGGAGTGTTACGGGGTGTTACAGGTGGTTGCTAAGGAGTACTAGGTGGGTGTTATGGAGTTGATTGGTGGTTTCTATGGAGTGTTACAGGGGTGTTACAGGTGCTTGCTTAGGGTGTTGATTGGTGGTTGTTAGGGAGTACTAGGTGGTTGTTAGGGAGTTGATTGGTGGTTGCTAAGGAGTGTTACAGGGGTGTTACAGGGGTGTTACAGGTGGTTGCTAGGGAGTACTAGGTGGGTGTTAGGGAGTTGATTGGTGGTTGCTATGGAGTGTTACAGGTGGTTGCTAGGGAGTACTAGGTGGTTGTTAGGGAGTTAATTGGTGGTTGCTAAGGAGTGTTACAGGGGTGTTACAGGGGTGTTACAGGTGGTTGCTAGGGAGTACTAGGTGGTTGTTAAGGAGTTGATTGGTGGTTGATTGGTGGTTGCTATGTTGTGTTACAGGTGGTTGCTAGGGAGTACTAGGTGGTTGTTAGGGAGTTAATTGGTGGTTGCTAAGGAGTGTTACAGGGGTGTTACAGGTGGTTGCTAGGGCGTACTAGGTGGGTGTTAGGGAGTTGATTGGTGGTTGCTATGGAGAGTTACAGGTGTGTTACAGGTGGTTGCTAGGGAGTACTAGGTGGGTGTTAGGGAGTTGATTGGTGGTTGCTATGGAGTGTTACAGGGGTGTTACAGGTGCTTGCTAAGGAGTACTAGGTGAGTGTTAGGGAGTTGATTGGTGGTAGCTATGGAGTGTTACAGGGGTGTTACAGGTGGTTGCTAGGAGTACTAGGTGGTTGTTAGGGAGTTAATTGGTGGTTGCTAAGGAGTGTTACAGGTGGTTGCTAGTGAGTAATAGGTGGGTGTTAGGGAGTTGATTGGTGGTTGCTACGGAGTGATACAGGGGTGTTACAGGTGGTTGCTAGGGAGTACTAGGTGGTTGTCAGGGAGTTGATTGGTGGTTGCTATGGAGTGTTACAGGTTGTTGCTAGGGCGTACTAGGTGGGTGTTAGGGAGTTGATTGGTGGTTGCTATGGAGTGTTACAGGGGTGTTACAGGTGGTTGCTAGGGAGTACTAGGTGGGTGTTAGGGAGTTGATTGGTGGTTGCTATGGAGTGTTACAGGGGTGTTACAGGTGGTTGCTAAGGAGTACTAGGTGGGTGTTAGGGAGTTGATTGGTGGTTGCTATGGAGTGTTACAGGTGGTTGCTAGGGAGTACTAGGTGGGTGTTAGGGAGTTGATTGGTGGTTGCTATGGAGCGTTACAGGGGTGTTACAGGTGGTTGCTAGGGAGTACTAGGTGGTTGTTAGGGAGTTGATTGGTGGTTGCTATGGAGAGTTACAGGTGTGTTACAGGTGGTTGCTAGGGAGTACTAGGTGGTTGTTAGGGAGTTGATTGGTGGTTGCTAAGGAGTGTTACAGGGGTGTTCTAGGAGATTGGTTGGGAACACTCCTAACACCCACTTAGTACTCCCTAGCAACCACCTGTAACTTCCCTGTCACACTCCTTAGCAACCACCAATCAACTCCTTAACAACCACCTAGTACTCCCTAGCAACCACCTGTAACACCCCTGTAACACTCCTTAGCAACCACCAATCAACTCCCTAACACCCACCTAGTACTCCCTAGCAACCACCAATTAACTCCCTAACAACCACCTAGTACTCCCTAGCAACCACCTGTAACACCCCTATAACACTCCTTAGCAACCACCAATCAAATCCCTAACAACCACCATTTAACTCCCTAACACCCACCTAGTACTCCCTAGCAACCACCTGTAACAACCCTGTAACACTCCTTAGCAACCACCAATTAACTTCCTAACAACCACCTAGTACTCCCTAGCAACCACCTGTAACACCCCTGTAACACTCCTTAGCAACCACCAATCAACACCCTAACAACCACCTGTAACACCCCGTAACACTCCTTAGCAACCACTAATCAACTCCCTAACAACCACCTAGTACTCCCTAACAACCACCAATCAACACCCTAGCAACCACCTGTAACACCCCTGTAACACTCTTTAGCAACCACCTATCAACTCCCTAACAACCACCTAGTACTCCCTAGCAACCACCAATCAACTCCCTAACACCCACCTAGTACGCCCTAGCAACCACCTGTAACACCCCTGTAACTCTCCTTAGCAACCAGCAATTAACTCCCTAACAACCACCTAGTACTCCCTAGCAACCACCTGTAACACAACATAGCAACCACCAATCAACCACCAATCAACTCCTTAACAACCACCTAGTACTCCCTAGCAACCACCTGTAACACCCCTGTAACACCCCTGTAACACTCCATAGCAACCACCAATCAACTCCCTGACAACCACCTAGTACACCCTAGCAACCACCTGTAACACCCCTGTAACACTCCGTAGCAACCACCAATCAACTCCCTAACACCCACCTATTACTCCCTAGCAACCACCTGTAACACCCCTGTAACACTCCTTAGCAACCACTAATTTACTCCCTAACAACCACCTAGTACTCCCTAGCAACCACCTGTAACACCCCTGTAACGCTACATAGCAACCACCAATCAACTCCCTAACACCCACCTAGTACTCCCTAGCAACCACCTGTAACACTCCATAGCAACCACCAATCAACTCCCTAACACCCACCTAGTACTCCTTAGCAACCACCTGTAACACCCCTGTAACACTCCATAGCAACCACCAATCAACTCCCTAACACCCACCTAGTACTCCTTAGCAACCACCTGTAACACCCCTGTAACACTCCATAGCAACCACCAATCAACTCCCTAACACCCACCTAGTACTCCCTAGCAACCACCTGTAACACCCCTGTAACACTCCATAGCAACCACCAATCAACTCCCTAACACCCACCTAGTACTCCCTAGCAACCACCTGTAACACAACGTAGCAACCACCAATCAACCACCAATCAACTCCCTAACACCCACCTAGTACTCCCTAGCAACCACCAATCAACTCCCTAACACCCACCTAGTACGCCCTAGCAACCACCTTTAACACCCCTGTAACACTCCATAGCAACCACCAATCAACTCCCTAACACCCACCTAGTACGCCCTAGCAACCACCTGTAACACTCCATAGCAACCACCAATCAACTCCCTGACAACCACCTAGTACTCCCTAGCAACCACCTGTAACACCCCTGTAACACTCCGTAGCAACCACCAATCAACTCCCTAACACCCACCTATTGCTCCCTAGCAACCACCTGTAACACCCCTGTAACACTCCTTAGCAACCACCAATTAACTCCCTAACAACCACCTAGTACTCCCTAGCAACCACCTGTAACACAACGAAGCAACCACCAATCAACCACCAATCAACTCCTTAACAACCACCTAGTACTCCCTAGCAACCACCTGTAACACCCCTGTAACAGTCCTTAGCAACCACCAATCAACTCCCTAACACCCACCTAGTACTCCCTAGCAACCACCTGTAACACCCCTGTAACACTCATTAGCAACCACCAATTAACTCCCTAACAACCACCTAGTACTCCCTAGCAACCACCTGTAACAGTCCATAGCAACCACCAATCAACTCCCTAACACCCACCTAGTACTCCCTAGCAACCACCTGTAACTACCCTGTAACACTCCTTAGCAACCACCAATCAACTCCCTAACACCCACCTAGTACTCCCTAGCAACCACCTGTAACAACCCTGTAACACTCCATAGCAACCACCAATCAACTCCCTAACACCCACCTAGTACGCCCTAGCAACCACCTGTAACACCCCTGTAACACTCCTTAGCAACCACCAATAAACTCCCTAACAACCACCTAGTACTCCCTAGCAACCACCTGTAACACAACGTAGCAACCACCAATCAACCACCAATCAACTCCTTAACACCCACCTAGTACTCCCTAGCAACCACCTGTAACACCCCGTAACACTCATTAGCAACCATTAATTAACTCCCTAACAACCACCTAGTACTCCCTAGCAACCACCTGTAACACAACGTAGCAACCACCAATCAACCACCAATCAACTCCTTAACAACCACCTAGTACTCCCTAGCAACCACCTGTAACACCCCTGTAACAGTCCTTAGCAACCACCAATCAACTCCCTAACACCCACCTAGTACTCCCTAGCAACCACCTGTAACACCCCGTAACACTCATTAGCAACCACCAATTAACTCCCTAACAACCACCTAGTACTCCCTAGCAACCACCTGTAACACTCCATAGCAACCACCAATCAACTCCCTAACACCCACCTAGTACTCCCTAGCAACCACCTGTAACACAACGTAGCAACCACCAATCAACCACCAATCAACTCCCTAACAACCACCTAGTACTGCCTAGCAACCACCTGTAACACCCCGTATCAACCACCTATCAACTCCCTAACAACCACCTAGTACTCCCTAGCAACCAACAATCAACTCCCTAACAACCACCTAGTACTGCCTAGCAACCACCTGTCACACCCCTGTGACACTGATTAGCAAACACCAATTCAATCAGGGAGTTGATTGGTTGTTGCTATGGAGTGTTACAGGGGTGTTACAGGTGGTTGCTAGGGAGTACTAGTTGGTTGTTAAGGAGTTGATTGGTGGTTGATTGGTGGTTGCTACGTTGTGTTACAGGTGGTTGCTAGGGAGTACTATGTGGTTGTTAGGGAGTTAATTGGTGGTTGCTAAGGAGTGTTACAGGGGTGTTACAGGTGGTTGCTAGGGCGTACTAGGTGGGTGTTAGGGAGTTGATTGGTGGTTGCTAAGGAGTGTTACAGGGGTGTTACAGGTGGTTGCTAGGGCGTACTAGGTGGGTGTTAGGGAGTTGATTGGTGGTTGCTAGGGAGTACTAGGTGGTTGTTAGGGAGTTGATAGGTGGTTGCTAAAGAGTGTTACGGGGTGTTACAGGTGGTTGCTAGGGAGTACTAGGTGGTTGTTAGGGAGTTAATTGGTGGTTGCTAAGGAGTGTTACAGGGGTGTTACAGGTGGTTGCTAGGGCGTACTAGGTGGGTGTTAGGGAGTTGATTGGTGGTTGATTGGTGGTTGCTACGTTGTGTTACAGGTGGTTGCTAGGGAGTACTAGGTGGTTGTTAGGGAGTTGATTGGTGGTTGCTCAGGAGTGTTACAGGGTAGTTACAGGTGGTTGCTAGGGAGTACTAGGTGGGTGTTAGGGAGTTGATTGGTGGTTGCTAAGGAGTGTTACAGGGGTGTTACAGGTGATTGCTAGGGCGTACTAGGTGGGTGTTAGGGAGTTGATTGGTGGTTGCTATGGAGTGTTACAAGTGGTTGCTAGGGAGTACTAGGTGGTTGTTAGGGAGTTAATTGGTGCTTGCTAATGAGTGTTACGGGGTGTTACAGGTGGTTGCTAGGGAGTACTAGATGGTTGTTAGGGAGTTAATTGGTGGTTGCTAAGGAGTGTTACAGGGGTGTTACAGGTGGTTGCTAGGGCGTACTAGGTGGTTGTTAGGGAGTTGATAGGTGGTTGGTACGGGGGGTTACAGGTGGTTGTTAGGGAGTTAATTGGTGGTTGATAAGGAGTGTTACAGGGGTGTTACAGGTGGTTGCTAGGGTGTTGATTGGTGGTTGTTAGGGAGTACTAGGTGGTTGTTAGGGAGTTGATTGGTGGTTACTAAGGAGTGTTACGGGGTGTTACAGGTGGTTGCTAAGGAGTACTAGGTGGGTGTTATGGAGTTGATTGGTGGTTTCTATGGAGTGTTACAGGGGTGTTACAGATGGTTGCTAGGGTGTTGATTGGTGGTTGTTAGGGAGTACTAGGTGGTTGTTAGGGAGTTGATTGGTGGTTGCTAAGGAGTGTTACAGGTGGTTGTTAGGGTGTTGATTGGTGGTTGCTAAGGAGTGTTACAGGGTTGTTACAGGTGGTTGCTAGGGTGTTGATTGGTGGTTGCTAGGGAGTACTAGGTGGGTGTTAGGGAGGTTATTGGTGGTTGCTATGGAGTGTTACAGGTGGTTGCTAGGGTGTACAAGGTGGTTGTTAGGGAGTTAATTGGTGGTTGCTAAGGAGTGTTACAGGGGTGTTACAGGGGTGTTACAGGTGGTTGCTAGGGAGTACTAGGTGGGTGTTAGGGAGTTGATTGGTGGTTGCTATGGAGTGTTACAGGTGGTTGCTAGGGAGTACTAGGTGGTTGTTAGGGAGTTAATTGGTGGTTGCTAAGGAGTGTTACAGGGGTGTTACAGGGGTGTTACAGGTGGTTGCTAGGGAGTACTAGGTGGTTGTTAGGGAGTTAATTGGTGCTTGCTAATGAGTGTTACGGGGTGTTACAGGTGGTTGCTAGGGAGTACTAGATGGTTGTTAGGGAGTTAATTGGTGGTTGCTAAGGAGTGTTACAGGGGTGTTACAGGTGGTTGCTAGGGCGTACTAGGTGGTTGTTAGGGAGTTGATAGGTGGTTGGTACGGGGGGTTACAGGTGGTTGTTAGGGAGTTAATTGGTGGTTGCTAAGGAGTGTTACAGGTGGTTGCTAGGGTGTTGATTGGTGGTTGTTAGGGAGTACTAGGTGGTTGTTAGGGAGTTGATTGGTGGTTGCTAAGGAGTGTTACAGGTGGTTGTTAGGGTGTTGATTGCTGGTTGCTAAGGAGTGTTACAGGGTTGTTACAGGTGGTTGCTAGGGTGTTGATTGGTGGTTGCTAGGGAGTACTAGGTGGGTGTTAGGGAGGTTATTGGTGGTTGCTATGGAGTGTTACAGGTGGTTGCTAGGGAGTACAAGGTGGTTGTTAGGGAGTTAATTGGTGGTTGCTAAGGAGTGTTACAGGGGTGTTACAGGGGTGTTACAGGTGGTTGCTAGGGAGTACTAGGTGGGTGTTAGGGAGTTGATTGGTGGTTGCTATGGAGTGTTACAGGTGGTTGCTAGGGAGTACTAGGTGGTTGTTAGGGAGTTAATTGGTGGTTGCTAAGGAGTGTTACAGGGGTGTTACAGGGGTGTTACAGGTGGTTGCTAGGGAGTACTAGGTGGGTGTTAGGGAGTTTATTGGTGGTTGCTATGGAGTGTTACAGGTGGTTGCTAGGGAGTACTAGGTGGTTACTAAGGAGTGTTACAGGGGTGTTACAGGTGGTTGCTAGGGTGTTGATTGGTGGTTGTTAGGGAGTACTATGTGGTTGTTAGGGAGTTAATTGGTGGTTGCTCTGGAGTGTTACAGGGGTGTTACAGGTGGTTGCTAGGGAGTACTAGGTGGGTGTTAGGGAGTTGATTTGTGGTTGCTCTGGAGTGTTACAGGGGTGTTACAGGTGGTTGCTAGTACTAGGTGGGTGTTAGGGAGTTGATTAGTGGTTGCTCTGGAGTGTTCCCAACCAATCTCCTAGAACACCCCTGTAACACTCCTTAGCAACCACCAATCAACTCCCTAACAACCACCTAGTACTCACTAGCAACCACCTGTAACAACCCTGTAACACTCCATAGCAACCACCAATCAACTCCCTAACACCCACCTAGTACTCCCTAGCAACCACCTGTAACTACCCTGTAACACTCCTTAGCAACCACCAATCAACACCCTAACACCCACCTAGTACACCCTAGCAACCACCTGTAACACCCCTGTAACACTCCATAGCTACCACCAATCAACTCCCTAACACCCACCTAGTACTCCCTAGCAACCACCTGTAACACCCCTGTAACTCTCCATAGCAACCACCAATCAACTCCCTAACACCCACCTAGTACGCCCTAGCAACCACCTGTAACACTCCATAGCAACCACCAATCAACTCCCTGACAACCACCTAGTACACCCTAGCAACCACCTGTAACACCCCTGTAACACTCCATAGCAACCACCAATCAACTCCCTAACACCCACCTATTACTCCCTAGCAACCACCTGTAACACCCCTGTAACACTCCTTAGCAACCACTAATTTACTCCCTAACAACCACCTAGTACTCCCTAGCAACCACCTGTTACACCCCTGTAACGCTCCATAGCAACCACCAATCAACTCCCTAACACCCACCTAGTACTCCCTAGCACCCACCTGTAACACTCCATAGCAACCACCAATCAACTCCCTAACACCCACCTAGTACTCCTTAGCAACCACCTGTAACACCCCTGTAACACTCCGTAGCAACCACCAATCAACTCCCTAACACCCACCTATTACTCCCTAGCAACCACCTGTAACACCCCTGTAACACTCCTTAGCAACCACCAATTAACTCCCTAACAACCACCTAGTACTCCCTAGCAACCACCTGTAACACAACGTAGCAACCACCAATCAACCACCAATCAACTCCTTAACAACCACCTAGTACTCCCTAGCAACCACCTGTAACACCCCTGTAACAGTCCTTAGCAACCACCAATCAACTCCCTACCACCCACCTAGTACTCCCTAGCAACCACCTGTAACTACCCTGTAACACTCCTTAGCAACCACCAATCAACTCCCTAACAACCACCTAGTACTCCCTAGCAACCACCTGTAACACAACGTAGCAACCACCAATCAACCACCAATCAACTCCTTAACACCCACCTAATACTCCCTAGCAACCACCTGTAACACCCCTGTAACACTCCATAGCAACCACCAATCAACTCCCTAACACCCACCTAGTACGCCCTAGCAACCACCTTTAACACTCCATAGCAACCACCAATCAACTCCCTAACACCCACCTAGTACTCCCTAGCAACCACCTGTAACACCCCTGTAACACTCCATAGCAACCACCAATCAACTCCCTAACACCCACCTAGTACGCCCTAGCAACCACCTGTAACACTCCATAGCAACCACCAATCAACTCCCTGACAACCACCTAGTACTCCCTAGCAACCACCTGTAACACCCCTGTAACACTCCGTAGCAACCACCAATCAACTCCCTAACACCCACCTATTACTCCCTAGCAACCACCTGTAACACCCCTGTAACACTCCTTAGCAACCACCAATTAACTCCCTAACAACCACCTAGTACTCCCTAGCAACCACCTGTAACACAACGAAGCAACCACCAATCAACCACCAATCAACTCCTTAACAACCACCTAGTACTCCCTAGCAACCACCTGTAACACCCCTGTAACAGTCCTTAGCAACCACCAATCAACTCCCTAACACCCACCTAGTACTCCCTAGCAACCACCTGTAACACCCCTGTAACACTCATTAGCAACCACCAATTAACTCCCTAACAACCACCTAGTACTCCCTAGCAACCACCTGTAACAGTCCATAGCAACCACCAATCAACTCCCTAACAACCACCTAGTACTCCCTAGCAACCACCTGTAACACTCCATAGCAACCACCAATCAACTCCCTAACACCCACCTAGTACGCCCTAGCAACCACCTGTAACACCCCTGTAACACTCATTAGCAACCACCAATTAACTCCCTAACAACCACCTAGTACTCCCTAGCAACCACCTGTAACACAACGTAGCAACCACCAATCAACCACCAATCAACTCCTTAACACCCACCTAGTACTCCCTAGCAACCACCTGTAACACCCCGTAACACTCATTAGCAACCATTAATTAACTCCCTAACAACCACCTAGTACTCCCTAGCAACCACCTGTAACACTCCATAGCAACCACCAATCAACACCCTAACACCCACCTAGTACTCCCTAGCAACCACCTGTAACACAACGTAGCTACCACCAATCAACCACCAATCGACTCCCTAACAACCACCTAGTACTGCCTAGCAACCACCTGTAACACCCCGTATCAACCACCTATCAACTCCCTAACAACCACCTAGTACTCCCTAGCAACCAACAATCAACTCCCTAACAACCACCTAGTACTGCCTAGCAACCACCTGTCACACCCCTGTGACACTGATTAGCAAACACCAATTCAATTAGGGAGTTGATTGGTTGTTGCTATGGAGTGTTACAGGGGTGTTACAGGTGGTTGCTAGGGAGTACTAGGTGGTTGTTAAGGAGTTGATTGGTGGTTGATTGGTGGTTGCTACGTTGTGTTACAGGTGGTTGCTAGGGAGTACTAGGTGGTTGTTAGGGAGTTGATAGGTGGTTGCTAAAGAGTGTTACAGGGGTGTTACAGGTGGTTGCTAGGGTGTTGATTGGTGGTTGTTAGGGAGTACTAGGTGGTTGTTAGGGAGTTGATTGGTGGTTGCTAAGGAGTGTTACAGGGGTGTTACAGGTGGTTGCTGGGGAGTACTAGGTGGGTGTTAGGGAGTTGATTGGTGGTTGCTATGGAGTGTTACAGGTGGTTGCTAGGGAGTACTAGGTGGTTGTTAGGGAGTTAATTGGTGGTTGCTAATGAGTGTTACGGGGTGTTACAGGTGGTTGCTAGGGAGTACTAGGTGGTTGTTAGGGAGTTTATTGGTGGTTGCTAAGGAGTGTTACAGGGGTGTTACAGGTGGTTGCTAGGGCGTACTAGGTGGGTGTTAGGGAGTTGATTGGTGGTTGCTAAGGAGTGTTACAGGGATGTTACAGGTGGTTGCTAGGGAGTACTAGGTGGGTGTTAGGGAGTTGATTGGTGGTTGCTAAGGAGTGTTACAGGGGTGTTACAGGTGGTTGCTAGGGCGTACTAGGTGGGTGTTAGGGAGTTGATTGGTGGTTGCTATGGAGTGTTACAGGTGGTTGCTAGGGAGTACTAGGTGGTTGTTAGGGAGTTAATTGGTGGTTGCTAATGAGTGTTACGGGGTGTTACAGGTGGTTGCTAGGGAGTACTAGGTGGTTGTTAGGAAGTTAATTGGTGGTTGCTAAGGAGTGTTACAGGGGTGTTACAGGTGGTTGCTAGGGTGTACTAGGTGGGTGTTAGGGAGTTGATTGGTGGTTGCTAGGGAGTACTAGGTGGTTGTTAGGGAGTTGATAGGTGGTTGCTAAAGAGTGTTACAGGGGTGTTACAGGTGGTTGCTAGGGTGTTGATTGGTGGTTGTTAGGGAGTACTAGATGGTTGTTAGGGAGTTGATTGGTCGTTGCTAAGGAGTGTTACAGGGTTGTTACAGGTGGTTGCTAGGGAGTACTAGGTGGTTGTTAGGGAGTTAATTGGTGGTTGCTAAGGAGTGTTACAGGGGTGTTACAGGTGGTTGCTGGGGAGTACTAGGTGGGTGTTAGGGAGTTGATTGGTGTTTGCTATGGAGTGTTACAGGTGGTTGCTAGGGAGTACTAGGTGGTTGTTAGGGAGTTAATTGGTGGTTGCTAATGAGTGTTACGGGGTGTTACAGGTGGTTGCTAGGGAGTACTAGGTGGTTGTTAGGGAGTTTATTGGTGGTTGCTAAGGAGTGTTACAGGGGTGTTACAGGTGGTTGCTAGGGCGTACTAGGTGGGTGTTAGGGAGTTGATTGGTGGTTGCTAAGGAGTGTTACAGGGATGTTACAGGTGGTTGCTAGGGAGTACTAGGTGGGTGTTAGGGAGTTGATTGGTGGTTGCTAAGGAGTGTTACAGGGGTGTTACAGGTGATTGCTAGGGCGTACTAGGTGGGTGTTAGGGAGTTGATTGGTGGTTGCTATGGAGTGTTACAAGTTGTTGCTAGGGAATACTAGGTGGTTGTTAGGGAGTTAATTGGTGGTTGCTAATGAGTGTTACGGGGTGTTACAGGTGGTTGCTAGGGAGTACTAGGTGGTTGTTAGGGAGTTAATTGGTGGTTGCTAAGGAGTGTTACAGGGGTGTTACAGGGGTGTTACAGGTGGTTGCTAGGGAGTACTAGGTGGGTGTTAGGGAGTTTATTGGTGGTTGCTATGGAGTGTTACAGGTGGTTGCTAGGGAGTACTAGGTGTTTACTAAGGAGTGTTACAGGGGTGTTACAGGTGGTTGCTAGGGTGTTGATTGGTGGTTGTTAGGGAGTACTAGGTGGTTGTTAGGGAGTTAATTGGTGGTTGCTCTGGAGTGTTACAGGGGTGTTACAGGTGGTTGCTAGGGAGTACTAGGTGGGTGTTAGGGAGTTGAATTGTGGTTGCTCTGGAGTGTTACAGGGGTGTTACAGGTGGTTGCTGGGGAGTACTAGGTGGGTGTTAGGGACTTGATTGGTGGTTGCTCTGGAGTGTTCCCAACCAATCTCCTAGAACACCTCTGTAACACTCCTTAGCAACCACCAATCAACTCCCTAACAACCACCTAGTACTCCTAGCAACCACCTGTAACACCCCTGTAACACTCCATAGCTACCACCAATCAACTCCCTAACACCCACCTAGTACGCCTTAGCAAGCACCTGTAACACCCCTGTAACACTCCATAGCAACCACCAATCAACTCGCTAACACCCACCTAGTACGCCCTAGCAACCACCTGTAACACTCCATAGCAACCACCAATCAACTCCCTGACAACCACCTAGTACTCCCTAGCAACCACCTGTAACACCCCTGTAACACTCCGTAGCAACCAACAATCAACTCCCTAACACCCACCTATTACTCCCTAGCAACCACCTGTAACACCCCTGTAACACTCCTTAGCAACCACCAATTAACTCCCTAACACCCACCTAATACGCCCTAGCAACCACCTGTAACACCCCTGTAACACTCCATAGCAACCACCAATCAACTCCCTAACACCCACCTAATACGCCCTAGCAACCACCTGTAACACTCCCTAGCAACCACCTGTAACAACCCTGTAACACTCCATAGCAACCACCAATCAACTCCCTAACACCCACCTAGTACTCCCTAGCAACCACCTGTAACACAACGTAGCAACCACCAATCAACCACCAATCAACTCCTTAACACCCACCTAGTACTCCCTAGCAACCACCTGTAACACCCCTGTAACACTCCATAGCAACCACCAATCAACTCCCTAACACCCACCTAATACGCCCTAGCAACCACCTGTAACACTCCATAGCAACCACCAATCACCTCCCTAACACCCACCTAGTACTCCCTAGCAACCACCTGTAACACCCCTGTAACACTCCATAGCAACCACCAATCAACTCCCTAACACCCACCTAGTACGCCCTAGCAACCACCTGTAACACTCCATAGCAACCACCAATCAACTCCCTGACAACCACCTAGTACTCCCTAGCAACCACCTGTAACAACCCTGTAACACTCCATAGCAACCACCAATCAACTCCCTAACACCCACCTAGTACGCCCTAGCAACCACCTGTAACACCCCTGTAACACTCCTTAGCAACCACCAATTAACTCCCTAACAACCACCTAGTACTCCCTAGCAACCACCTGTAACACAACGTAGCAACCACCAATCAACCACCAATCAACTCCTTAACACCAACCTAGTACTCCCTAGCAACCACCTGTAACACCCCGTAACACTCATTAGCAACCATTAATTAACTCCCTAACAACCACCTAGTACTCCCTAGCAACCACCTGTAACACAACGTAGCAACCACCAATCAACCACCAATCAACTCCTTAACAACCACCTAGTACTCCCTAGCAACCACCTGTAACACCCCTGTAACAGTCCTTAGCAAACACCAATCAACTCCCTAACACCCACCTAGTACTCCCTAGCAACCACCTGTAACACCCCGTAACACTCATTAGCAACCACCAATTAACTCCCTAACAACCACCTAGTACTCCCTAGCAACCACCTGTAACACTCCATAGCAACCACCAATCAACTCCCTAACAACCACCTAGTACTCCCTAGCAACCACCAATCAACTCCCTAACAACCACCTAGTACTCCCTAGCAACCACCTGTCACACCCCTATAACACTGATTAGCAAACACCAGTTCAATCAGGGAGTTGATTGGTTGTTGCTATGGAGTGTTACAGGGGTGTTACAGGTGGTTGCTAGGGAGTACTAGGTGGTTGTTAAGGAGTTGATTGGTGGTTGATTGGTGGTTGCTACGTTGTGTTACAGGTGGTTGCTAGGGAGTACTAGGTGGTTGTTAGGGAGTTAATTGGTGGTTGCTAAGGAGTGTTACAGGGGTGTTACAGGTGGTTGCTAGGGCGTACTAGGTGGGTGTTAGGGAGTTGATTGGTGGTTGCTAGGGAGTACTAGGTGGTTGTTAGGGAGTTGATTGGTGGTTGCTATGGAGTGTTACAGGGGTGTTACAGGTGGTTGCTAGGGTGTTGATTGGTGGTTGTTAGGGAGTACTAGGTGGTTGTTAGGGAGTTAATTGGTGGTTGCTAAGGAGTGTTACAGGGGTGTTACAGGTGGTTGCTAGGGAGTACTAGGTGGGTGTTAGGGAGTTGATTGGTGGTTGCTATGGAGTGTTACAGGTGGTTGCTAGGGAGTACTAGGTGGTTGTTAGGGAGTTAATTGGTGGTTGCTATGGAGTGTTACGGGGTGTTACAGGTGGTTGCTAGGGAGTACTAGGTGGTTGTTAGGGAGTTTATTGGTGGTTGCTAAGGAGTGTTACGGGGTGTTACAGGTGGTTGCTAGGGCGTACTAGGTGGGTGTTAGGGAGTTGATTGGTGGTTGCTAGGGAGTTGATTGGTGGTTGTTAGGGAGTACTAGGTGGTTGTTAGGGAGTTGATTGGTGGTTGCTAAGGAGTGTTACAGGGTTGTTACAGGTGGTTGCTAGGGAGTACTAGGTGGTTGTTAGGGAGTTAATTGGTGGTTGCTAAGGAGTGTTACAGGGGTGTTACAGGTGGTTGCTAGGGAGTACTAGGTGGGTGTTAGGGAGTTGATTGGTGGTTGCTATGGAGTGTTACAGGTGGTTGCTAGGGAGTACTAGGTGGTTGTTAGGGAGTTTATTGGTGGTTGCTAAGGAGTGTTACAGGGGTGTTACAGGTGGTTTCTAGGGCGTACTAGGTGGGAGTTAGGGAGTTGATTGGTGGTTGCTAAGGAGTGTTACAGGGATGTTACAGGTGGTTGCTAGGGAGTACTAGGTGGTTGTTAGGGAGTTAATTGGTGGTTGCTAAGGAGTGTTACAGGGGTGTTACAGGTGGTTGCTAGGGCGTACTAGGTGGGTGTTAGGGAGTTGATTGGTGGTTGCTAGGGAGTTGATTGGTGGTTGCTAAGGAGTGTTACAGGGGTGTTACAGGTGGTTGCTAGGGTGTTGATTGGTGGTTGTTAGGGAGTACTAGGTGGTTGTTAGGGAGTTGATTGGTGGTTGCTAAGGAGTGTTACAGGGTTGTTACAGGTGGTTGCTAGGGAGTACTAGGTGGTTGTTAGGGAGTTAATTGGTGGTTGCTAAGGAGTGTTACAGGGGTGTTACAGGTGGTTTCTAGGGCGTACTAGGTGGGAGTTAGGGAGTTGATTGGTGGTTGCTAAGGAGTGTTACAGGGGTGTTACAGGTGGTTGCTAGGGAGTACTAGGTGGGTGTTAGGGAGTTGATTGGTGGTTGCTATGGAGTGTTACAGGTGGTTGCTAGGGAGTACTAGGTGGTTGTTAGGGAGTTAATTGGTGGTTGCTAATGAGTGTTACGGGGTGTTACAGGTGGTTGCTAGGGAGTACTAGGTGGTTGTTAGGGAGTTAATTGGTGGTTGCTAAGGAGTGTTACAGGGGTGTTACAGGTGGTTGCTAGGGAGTACTAGGTGGGTGTTAGGGAGTTGATTGGTGGTTGCTAGGGAGTACTAGGTGGTTGTTAGGGAGTTGATAGGTGGTTGCTAAGGAGTGTTACAGGGGTGTTACAGGTGGTTGCTAGGGTGTTGATTGGTGGTTGTTAGGGAGTACTAGATGGTTGTTAGGGAGTTGATTGGTCGTTGCTAAGGAGTGTTACAGGGTTGTTACAGGTGGTTGCTAGGGAGTACTAGGTGGTTGTTAGGGAGTTAATTGGTGGTTGCTAAGGAGTGTTACAGGGGTGTTACAGGTGGTTGCTAGGGAGTACTAGGTGGGTGTTAGGGAGTTGATTGGTGTTTGCTATGGAGTGTTACAGGTGGTTGCTAGGGAGTACTAGGTGGTTGTTAGGGAGTTAATTGGTGGTTGCTAATGAGTGTTACGGGGTGTTACAGGTGGTTGCTAGGGAGTACTAGGTGGTTGTTAGGGAGTTTATTGGTGGTTGCTAAGGAGTGTTACAGGGGTGTTACAGGTGGTTGCTAGGGCGTACTAGGTGGGTGTTAGGGAGTTGATTGGTGGTTGCTAAGGAGTGTTACAGGGGTGTTACAGGTGGTTGCTAGGGAGTACTAGGTGGGTGTTAGGGAGTTGATTGGTGGTTGCTAAGGAGTGTTACAGGGGTGTTACAGGTGGTTGCTAGGGCGTACTAGGTGGGTGTTAGGGAGTTGATTGGTGGTTGCTATGGAGTGTTACAAGTTGTTGCTAGGGAATACTAGGTGGTTGTTAGGGAGTTAATTGGTGGTTGCTAATGAGTGTTACGGGGTGTTACAGGTGGTTGCTAGGGAGTACTAGGTGGTTGTTAGGGAGTTAATTGGTGGTTGCTAAGGAGTGTTACAGGGGTGTTACAGGGGTGTTACAGGTGGTTGCTAGGGAGTACTAGGTGGGTGTTAGGGAGTTTATTGGTGGTTGCTATGGAGTGTTACAGGTGGTTGCTAGGGAGTACTAGGTGTTTACTAAGGAGTGTTACAGGGGTGTTACAGGTGGTTGCTAGGGTGTTGATTGGTGGTTGTTAGGGAGTACTAGGTGGTTGTTAGGGAGTTAATTGGTGGTTGCTCTGGAGTGTTACAGGGGTGTTACAGGTGGTTGCTAGGGAGTACTAGGTGGGTGTTAGGGAGTTGAATTGTGGTTGCTCTGGAGTGTTACAGGGGTGTTACAGGTGGTTGCTGGGGAGTACTAGGTGGGTGTTAGGGACTTGATTGGTGGTTGCTCTGGAGTGTTCCCAACCAATCTCCTAGAACACCTCTGTAACACTCCTTAGCAACCACCAATCAACTCCCTAACAACCACCTAGTACTCCTAGCAACCACCTGTAACACCCCTGTAACACTCCATAGCTACCACCAATCAACTCCCTAACACCCACCTAGTACGCCTTAGCAAGCACCTGTAACACCCCTGTAACACTCCATAGCAACCACCAATCAACTCGCTAACACCCACCTAGTACGCCCTAGCAACCACCTGTAACACTCCATAGCAACCACCAATCAACTCCCTGACAACCACCTAGTACTCCCTAGCAACCACCTGTAACAACCCTGTAACACTCCATAGCAACCACCAATCAACTCCCTAACACCCACCTAGTACGCCC
The DNA here is from genome assembly GCF_013347855.1 of Anguilla anguilla. Classification (NCBI taxonomy): domain Eukaryota; kingdom Metazoa; phylum Chordata; class Actinopteri; order Anguilliformes; family Anguillidae; genus Anguilla; species Anguilla anguilla. The sequence goes on from NC_049209.1 coordinate 37,095,982, forward strand.
TAGCAACCACCTGTAACACCCCTGTAACACTCCTTAGCAACCACCAATTAACTCCCTAACAACCACCTAGTACTCCCTAGCAACCACCTGTAACACAACGTAGCAACCACCAATCAACCACCAATCAACTCCTTAACACCAACCTAGTACTCCCTAGCAACCACCTGTAACACCCCGTAACACTCATTAGCAACCATTAATTAACTCCCTAACAACCACCTAGTACTCCCTAGCAACCACCTGTAACACAACGTAGCAACCACCAATCAACCACCAATCAACTCCTTAACAACCACCTAGTACTCCCTAGCAACCACCTGTAACACCCCTGTAACACTCCTTAGCAAACACCAATCAACTCCCTAACACCCACCTAGTACTCCCTAGCAACCACCTGTAACACCCCGTAACACTCATTAGCAACCACCAATTAACTCCCTAACAACCACCTAGTACTCCCTAGCAACCACCTGTAACACTCCATAGCAACCACCAATCAACTCCCTAACAACCACCTAGTACTCCCTAGCAACCACCAATCAACTCCCTAACAACCACCTAGTACTGCCTAGCAACCACCTGTAACACCCCTGTGACACTGATTAGCAAACACCAGTTCAATCAGGGAGTTGATTGGTTGTTGCTATGGAGTGTTACAGGGGTGTTACAGGTGGTTGCTAGGGAGTACTAGGTCGTTGTTAAGGAGTTGATTGGTGGTTGATTGGTGGTTGCTACGTTGTGTTACAGGTGGTTGCTAGGGAGTACTAGGTGGTTGTTAGGGAGTTAATTGGTGGTTGCTAAGGAGTGTTACAGGGGTGTTACAGGTCGTTGCTAGGGAGTACTAGGTGGGTGTTAGGGAGTTGATTGGTGGTTGCTAGGGAGTACTAGGTGGTTGTTAGGGAGTTGATAGGTGGTTGCTAAAGAGTGTTACAGGGGTGTTACAGGTGGTTGCTAGGGTGTTGATTGGTGGTTGTTAGGGAGTACTAGGTGGTTGTTAGGGAGTTAATTGGTGGTTGCTAAGGAGTGTTACAGGGGTGTTACAGGTGGTTGCTAGGGAGTACTAGGTGGGTGTTAGGGAGTTGATTGGTGGTTGCTATGGAGTGTTACAGGTGGTTGCTAGGGAGTACTAGGTGGTTGTCAGGGAGTTGATTGGTGGTTGCTAATGAGTGTTACGGGGTGTTACAGGTGGTTGCTAGGGAGTACTAGGTGGTTGTTAGGGAGTTTATTGGTGGTTGCTAAGGAGTGTTACGGGGTGTTACAGGTGGTTGCTAGGGCGTACTAGGTGGGTGTTAGGGAGTTGATTGGTGGTTGCTAGGGAGTTGATAGGTGGTTGCTAGGGAGTACTAGGTGGTTGTTAGGGAGTTGATTGGTGGTTGCTAAGGAGTGTTACAGGGTTGTTACAGGTGGTTGCTAGGGAGTACTAGGTGGTTGTTAGGGAGTTAATTGGTGGTTGCTAAGGAGTGTTACAGGGGTGTTACAGGTGGTTGCTGGGGAGTACTAGGTGGGTGTTAGGGAGTTGATTGGTGTTTGCTATGGAGTGTTACAGGTGGTTGCTAGGGAGTACTAGGTGGTTGTTAGGGAGTTTATTGGTGGTTGCTAAGGAGTGTTACAGGGGTGTTACAGGTGGTTTCTAGGGCGTACTAGGTGGGAGTTAGGGAGTTGATTGGTGGTTGCTAAGGAGTGTTACAGGGATGTTACAGGTGGTTGCTAGGGAGTACTAGGTGGTTGTTAGGGAGTTGATTGGTGGTTGCTAAGGAGTGTTACAGGGGTGTTACAGGTGGTTGCTAGGGCGTACTAGGTGGGTGTTAGGGAGTTGATTGGTGGTTGCTAGGGAGTTGATTGGTGGTTGCTAAGGAGTGTTACAGGGGTGTTACAGGTGGTTGCTAGGGTGTTGATTGGTGGTTGTTAGGGAGTACTAGGTGGTTGTTAGGGAGTTGATTGGTGGTTGCTAAGGAGTGTTACAGGGTTGTTACAGGTGGTTGCTAGGGAGTACTAGGTGGTTGTTAGGGAGTTAATTGGTGGTTGCTAAGGAGTGTTACAGGGGTGTTACAGGTGGTTTCTAGGGCGTACTAGGTGGGAGTTAGGGAGTTGATTGGTGGTTGCTAAGGAGTGTTACAGGGATGTTACAGGTGGTTGCTAGGGAGTACTAGGTGGTTGTTAGGGAGTTAATTGGTGGTTGCTAAGGAGTGTTACAGGGGTGTTACAGGTGGTTGCTAGGGCGTACTAGGTGGGTGTTAGGGAGTTGATTGGTGGTTGCTAAGGAGTGTTACAGGGATGTTACAGGTGGTTGCTAGGGAGTACTAGGTGGGTGTTAGGGAGTTGATTGGTGTTTGCTAAGGAGTGTTACAGGGGTGTTACAGGTGATTGCTAGGGCGTACTAGGTGGTTGTTAGGGAGTTGATAGGTGGTTGGTACGGGGGGTTACAGGTGGTTGTTAGGGAGTTAATTGGTGGTTGCTAAGGAGTGTTACAGGGGTGTTACAGGTGGTTGCTAGGGTGTTGATTGGTGGTTGTTAGGGAGTACTAGGTGGTTGTTAGGGAGTTGATTGTTGGTTGCTAAGGAGTGTTACGGGGTGTTACAGGTGGTTGTTAGGGCGTTGATTGGTGGTTGCTAAGGAGTGTTACAGGGTTGTTACAGGTGGTTGCTAGGGAGTACTAGGTGGGTGTTAGGGAGTTGATTGGTGGTTGCTATGGAGTGTTACAGGTGGTTGCTAGGGCGTATTAGGTGGGTGTTAGGGAGTTGATTGGTGGTTGCTATGGAGTGTTACAGGGGTGTTACAGGTGGTTGCTAGGGAGTACTAGGTGGTTGTCAGGGAGTTGATTGGTGGTTGCTATGGAGTGTTACAGGTGGTTGCTAGGGAGTACTAGGTGGTTGTTAGGGAGTTGATTGGTGGTTGCTAAGGAGTGTGACAGGGGTGTTCTAGGAGATTGGTTGGGAACACTCCAGAGCAACCACCAATCAACTCCCTAACACCCACCTAGTACTCCCCAGCAACAACCTGTAACACCCCTGTAACACTCCAGAGCAACCACCAATCAACTCCCTAACACTCACCTAGTACTCCCTAGCAACCACCTGTAACACCCCTGTAACACTCCATAGCAACCACCAATCAACTCCCTAACACCCACCTAGTACGCCTTAGCAACCACCTGTAACACCCCTGTAACACTCCTTAGCAACCACCAATCAACTCCCTAACACCCACCTAGTACTCCCTAGCAACCACCTGTAACAACCCTGTAACACCCCGTAGCAACCACCAATCAACGCCCTAACACCCACCTAGTACTCCCTAGCAACCACCTGTAACACCCCTGTAACACTCCTTAGCAACCACCAATTAACTCCCTAACAACCACGTAGTACTCCCTAGCAACCACCTGTAACACAACGTAGCAACCACCAATCAACCACCAATCAACTCCTTAACAACCACCTAGTGCAACCACCTGTAACACAACGTAGCAACCACCAATCAACCACCAATCAACTCCTTAACAACCACCTAGTACTCCCTAGCAACCACCTGTAACACCCCTGTAACAGTCCTTAGCAACCACCAATCAACTCCCTAACACCCACCTAGTACTCCCTAGCAACCACCTGTAACACCCCTGTAACACTCCTTAGCAACCACCAATAAACTCCCTAACAACCACCTAGTACTCCCTAGCAACCACCTGTAACAACCCTGTAACACTCCTTAGCAACCACCAATCAACTCCCTAACAACCACCTAGTACTCCCTAACAACCACCAATCAACACCCTAGCAACCACCTGTAACACCCCTGTAACACTCTTTAGCAACCACCTATCAACTCCCTAGCAACCACCAATCAACTCCCTAACACCCACCTAGTACGCCCTAGCAACCACCTGTAACACCCCTGTAACACTCCTTAGCAACCACCAATTAACTCCCTAACAACCACCTAGTACTCCCTAGCAACCACCTGTAACATCCCTGTAACACTCCTTAGCAACCACCAATCAACTCCCTAACTCCCACCTAGTACGCCCTAGAAACCACCTGTAACACCCCTGTAACACTCCTTAGCAACCACCAATTAACTCCCTAACAACCACCTAGTACTCCCTAGCAACCACCTGTAACAACCCTGTAACACTCCTTAGCAACCACCAATCAACTCCCTAACAACCACCTAGTACTCCCTAACAACCACCAATCAACACCCTAGCAACCACCTGTAACACCCCTGTAACACTCTTTAGCAACCACCTATCAACTCCCTAGCAACCACCTAGTACTCCCTAGCAACCACCTGTAACATCCCTGTAACACTCCTTAGCAACCACCAATCAACTCCCTAACTCCCACCTAGTACGCCCTAGAAACCACCTGTAACACCCCTGTAACACTCCTTAGCAACCACCAATCAACTCCCTAACAACCACCTAGTACTCCCTAGCAACCACCTGTAACACCCCTGTAACACTCCTTAGCAACCACCAATTAACTCCCTAACAACCACCTAGTACTCCCTAGCAACCACCTGTAACAACCCTGTAACACTCCTTAGCAACCACCAATCAACTCCCTAACAACCACCTAGTACTCCCTAACAACCACCTATCAACTCCCTAGCAACCACCAATCAACTCCCTAACACCCACCTAGTACGCCCTAGCAACCACCTGTAACACCCCGTAACACTCCTTAGCAACCACCAATTAACTCCCTAACAACCACCTAGTACTCCCTAGCAACCACCTGTAACACCCCATAACACTCATTAGCAACCACCAATTAACTCCCTAACAACCACCTAGTACTCCCTAGCAACCACCTGTAACACTCCATAGCACCCACCAATCAACTCCCTAACACCCACCTAGTACGCCCTAGCAACCACCTGTAACATCCCTGTAACACTCCTTAGCAACCACCAATCAACTCCCTAACACCCACCTGTAACACCCCGTAACACTCCTTAGCAACCACCAATCAACTCCCTAACACCCACCTAGTACGCCCTAGCAACCACCTGTAACACCCCTGTAACACTCCTTAGCAACCACCAATTAACTCCCTAACAACCACCTAGTACTCCCTAGCAACCACCTGTAACACCCCTGTAACACTCCTTAGCAACCACCAATAAACTCCCTAACAACCACCTAGTACTCCCTAGCAACCACCTGTAACACTCCATAGCAAACACCAATCAACTCCCTAACACCCACCTAGTACTCCCCAGCAACCACCTGTAACACCCCTGTAACACTCCTTAGCAACCACCAATTAACTCCCTAACAACCACCTAGTAATCCCTAGCAACCACCTGTAACAACCCTGTAACACTCCTTAGCAACCACCAATCAACTCCCTAACAACCACCTAGTACTCCCTAACAACCACCTATCAACTCCCTAGCAACCACCAATCAACTCCCTAACACCCACCTAGTACGCCCTAGCAACCACCTGTAACACCCCGTAACACTCCTTAGCAACCACCAATTAACTCCCTAACAACCACCTAGTACTCCCTAGCAACCACCTGTAACACCCCGTAACACTCATTAGCAACCACCAATTAACTCCCTAACAACCACCTAGTACTCCCTAGCAACCACCTGTAACACTCCATAGCACCCACCAATCAACTCCCTAACACCCACCTAGTACGCCCTAGCAACCACCTGTAACATCCCTGTAACACTCCTTAGCAACCACCAATCAACTCCCTAACACCCACCTGTAACACCCCGTAACACTCCTTAGCAACCACCAATCAACTCCCTAACACCCACCTAGTACGCCCTAGCAACCACCTGTAACACTCCTTAGCAACCACCAATAAACTCCCTAACAACCACCTAGTACTCCCTAGCAACCACCTGTAACACCCCGTAACACTCATTAGCAACCACCAATTAACTCCCTAACAACCACCTAGTACTCCCTAGCAACCACCTGTAACACTCCATAGCAACCACCAATCAACTCCCTAACACCCACCTAGTACTCCCCAGCAACCACCTGTAACACCCCTGTAACACTCCTTAGCAACCACCAATTAACTCCCTAACAACCACCTAGTACTCCCTAACAACCACCAATCAACACCCTAGCAACCACCTGTAACACCCCTGTAACACTCTTTAGCAACCACCTATCAACTCCCTAACAACCACCTAGTACTCCCTAGCAACCACCAATCAACTCCCTAACACCCACCTAGTACGCCCTAGCAACCACCTGTAACACCCCTGTAACAGTCCTTAGCAACCACCAATCAACTCCCTAACACCCACCTAGTACTCCCTAGCAACCACCTGTAACACCCCTGTAACACTCATTAGCAACCACCAATTAACTCCCTAACACCCACCTAGTACTCCCTAGCAACCACCTGTAACAACCCTGTAACACTCCATAGCAACCACCAATCAACTCCCTAACACCCACCTAGTACGCCCTAGCAACCACCTGTAACACCCCTGTAACACTCCTTAGCAACCACCAATTAACTCCCTAACAACCACCTAGTACTCCCTAGCAACCACCTGTAACACAACGTAGCAACCACCAATCAACCACCAATCAACTCCTTAACACCCACCTAGTACTCCCTAGCAACCACCTGTAACACCCCTGTAACACTCCTTAGCAACCACCAATTACCTCCCTAACAACCACCTAGTACTCCCTAGCAACCACCTGTAACACAACGTAGCAACCACCAATCAACCACCAATCAACTCCTTAACACCCACCTAGTACTCCCTAGCAACCACCTGTAAGACCCCTGTAACACTCCATAGCAACCACCAATCAACTCCCTAACACCCACCTAATACGCCCTAGCAGCCACCTGTAACACTCCATAGCAACCACCAATCAACTCCCTAACACCCACCTAGTACGCCCTAGCAACCACCTGTAACACTCCATAGCAACCACCAATCAACTCCCTGACAACCACCTAGTACTCCCTAGCAACCACCTGTAACAACCCTGTAACACTCCATAGCAACCACCAATCAACTCCCTAACACCCACCTAGTACGCCCTAGCAACCACCTGTAACAACCCTGTAACACCCCGTAGCAACCACCAATCAACGCCCTAACACCCACCTAGTACTCCCTAGCAACCACCTGTAACACCCCTGTAACACTCCTTAGCAACCACCAATTAACTCCCTAACAACCACGTAGTACTCCCTAGCAACCACCTGTAACACAACGCAGCAACCACCAATCAACCACCAATCAACTCCTTAACAACCACCTAGTGCAACCACCTGTAACACAACGTAGCAACCACCAATCAACCACCAATCAACTCCTTAACAACCACCTAGTACTCCCTAGCAACCACCTGTAACACCCCTGTAACAGTCCTTAGCAACCACCAATCAACTCCCTAACACCCACCTAGTACTCCCTAGCAACCACCTGTAACACCCCTGTAACACTCCATAGCAACCACCAATCAACTCCCTAACAACCACCTAGTACTCCCTAGCAACCACCTGTAACAACCCTGTAAAACAACGTAGCAACCACCAATCAACTCCCTAACAACCACCTAGTACTCCCTAGCAACCACTTGGCACACCCCTGTAACTCTCCTTAGCAACAACCAATGAACTCCCTAACAACCACCTATTACTCCCTAGCAACCACCTGTATCCCCCCTGTAACACTCCATAGCAACCACCAATCAACTCCCTAACAACCACCTAGTACTCCCTAGCAACCACCTGTAACAACCCTGTAACACAACGTAGCAACCACCAATCAACTCCCTAACAACCACCTAGTACTCCATAGCAACCACGTGTAACTACCCTGTAACACTCCTGAGCAACCACCAATTAACTCCCTAACAACCACCTAGTACTCCCTAGCAACCACCTGTAACACCCCGTATCAACCACCTATCAACTCCCTAACAACCACCTAGTACTCCCTAGCAAGCACCAATAAACTCCCTAACACCCACCTAGTACGCCCTAGCAACCATCTGTAACACCACTGTAACACTCCTTAGCAACCACCAATTAACTCCCTAACAACCACCTAGTACTCCCTAGCAACCTCCTGTAACACAACGTAGCAACCACCAATCAACCACCAATCAACTCCCTAACAACCACCTAGTACTCCTTAGCAACCACCTGTAACACCCCTGTAACACTCCATAGCAACCACCAATCAACTCCCTAACACCCACCTAGTACTCCCTAGCAACCACCTGTAACACAATGTAGCAACCACGAATCAACCACCAATCAACTCCTTAACAACCACCTAGTACTCCCTAGCAACCACCTGTAACACCCCTGTAACACTTTTTAGCAACCACCAATCAACTCCTTAACAACCACCTAGTACTCCCTAGCAACCACCTGTAACACCCCTGTAACAGTCCTTAGCAACCACCAATCAACTCCCTAACACCCACCTAGTACGCCCTAGCAACCACCTGTAACACCCCTGTAACACTCCTTAGCAACCACCAATAAACTCCCTAACAACCACCTAGTACTCCCTAGCAACCACCTGTAACACCCCGTAACACTCATTAGCAACCACCAATTAACTCCCTAACAACCACCTAGTACTCCCTAGCAACCACCTGTAACACTCCATAGCAACCACCAATCAACTCCCTAACACCCACCTAGTACTCCCCAGCAACCACCTGTAACACCCCTGTAACACTCCTTAGCAACCACCAATTAACTCCCTAACAACCACCTAGTACTCCCTAACAACCACCAATCAACACCCTAGCAACCACCTGTAACACCCCTGTAACACTCTTTAGCAACCACCTATCAACTCCCTAACAACCACCTAGTACTCCCTAGCAACCACCAATCAACTCCCTAACACCCACCTAGTACGCCCTAGCAACCACCTGTAACACCCCAGTAACAGTCCTTAGCAACCACCAATCAACTCCCTAACACCCACCTAGTACTCCCTAGCAACCACCTGTAACACCCCTGTAACACTCATTAGCAACCACCAATTAACTCCCTAACACCCACCTAATACGCCCTAGCAACCACCTGTAACACTCCATAGCAACCACCAATCAACTCCCTAACACCCACCTAGTACTCCCTAGCAACCACCTGTAACACCCCTGTAACACTCCATAGCAACCACCAATCAACTCCCTAACACCCACCTAGTACGCCCTAGCAACCACCTGTAACACAACGTAGCAACCACCAATCAACCACCAATCAACTCCTTAACACCCACCTAGTACTCCCTAGCAACCACCTGTAACACCCCTGTAACACTCCATAGCAACCACCAATCAACTCCCTAACACCCACCTAATACGCCCTAGCAACCACCTGTAACACTCCATAGCAACCACCAATCAACTCCCTAACACCCACCTAGTACTCCCTAGCAACCACCTGTAACACCCCTGTAACACTCCATAGCAACCACCAATCAACTCCCTAACACCCACCTAGTACGCCCTAGCAACCACCTGTAACACTCCATAGCAACCACCAATCAACTCCCTGACAACCACCTAGTACTCCCTAGCAACCACCTGTAACAACCCTGTAACACTCCATAGCAACCACCAATCAACTCCCTAACACCCACCTAGTACGCCCTAGCAACCACCTGTAACAACCCTGTAACACCCCGTAGCAACCACCAATCAACGCCCTAACACCCACCTAGTACTCCCTAGCAACCACCTGTAACACCCCTGTAACACTCCTTAGCAACCACCAATTAACTCCCTAACAACCACGTAGTACTCCCTAGCAACCACCTGTAACACAACGCAGCAACCACCAATCAACCACCAATCAACTCCTTAACAACCACCTAGTGCAACCACCTGTAACACAACGTAGCAACCACCAATCAACCACCAATCAACTCCTTAACAACCACCTAGTACTCCCTAGCAACCACCTGTAACACCCCTGTAACAGTCCTTAGCAACCACCAATCAACTCCCTAACACCCACCTAGTACTCCCTAGCAACCACCTGTAACACCCCTGTAACACTCCATAGCAACCACCAATCAACTCCCTAACAACCACCTAGTACTCCCTAGCAACCACCTGTAACAACCCTGTAAAACAACGTAGCAACCACCAATCAACCACCAATCAACTCCCTAACAACCACCTAGTACTCCCTAGCAACCACTTGGCACACCCCTGTAACTCTCCTTAGCAACAACCAATGAACTCCCTAACAACCACCTATTACTCCCTAGCAACCACCTGTATCCCCCCTGTAACACTCCATAGCAACCACCAATCAACTCCCTAACAACCACCTAGTACTCCCTAGCAACCACCTGTAACAACCCTGTAACACAACGTAGCAACCACCAATCAACTCCCTAACAACCACCTAGTACTCCATAGCAACCACCTGTAACTACCCTGTAACACTCCTGAGCAACCACCAATTAACTCCCTAACAACCACCTAGTACTCCCTAGCAACCACCTGTAACACCCCGTATCAACCACCTATCAACTCCCTAACAACCACCTAGTACTCCCTAGCAAGCACCAATAAACTCCCTAACACCCACCTAGTACGCCCTAGCAACCATCTGTAACACCACTGTAACACTCCTTAGCAACCACCAATTAACTCCCTAACAACCACCTAGTACTCCCTAGCAACCTCCTGTAACACAACGTAGCAACCACCAATCAACTCCCTAACAACCACCTAGTACTCCTTAGCAACCACCTGTAACACCCCTGTAACACTCCATAGCAACCACCAATCAACTCCCTAACACCCACCTAGTACTCCCTAGCAACCACCTGTAACACAATGTAGCAACCACGAATCAACCACCAATCAACTCCTTAACAACCACCTAGTACTCCCTAGCAACCACCTGTAACACCCCTGTAACACTTTTTAGCAACCACCAATCAACTCCTTAACAACCACCTAGTACTCCCTAGCAACCACCTGTAACACCCCTGTAACAGTCCTTAGCAACCACCAATCAACTCCCTAACACCCACCTAGTACTCCCTAGCAACCACCTGTAACACCCCTGTAACACTCCATAGCAACCACCAATCAACTCCCTAACACCCACCTAGTACGCCTGAGCAACCACCTGTAACTACCCTGTAACACTCCTTAGCAACCACCAATCAACACCCTAACACCCACCTAGTACACCCTAGCAACCACCTGTAACAACCCTGTAACACTCCATAGCAACCACCAATCAACTCCCTAACAACCACCTAGTACTCCCTAGCAACCACCTGTAACACAACGTAGCAACCACCAATCAACCACCAATCAACTCCTTAACAACCACCTAGTACTCCCTAGCAACCACCTGTAACACCCCTGTAACAGTCCTTAGCAACCACCAATCAACTCCCTAACACCCACCTAGTACTCCCTAGCAACCACCTGTAACACCCCTGTAACACTCCATAGCAACCAACAATCAACTCCCTAACACCCACCTAGTACGCCTGAGCAACCACCTGTAACTACCCTGTAACACTCCTTAGCAACCACCAATCAACACCCTAACACCCACCTAGTACACCCTAGCAACCACCTGTAACAACCCTGTAACACTCCATAGCAACCACCAATCAACTCCCTAACACCCACCTAGTACGCTCTAGCAACCACCTGTAACACCCCTGTAACACTCCTTAGCAACCACCAATTAACTCCCTAACAACCACCTAGTACTCCCTAGCAACCACCTGTAACACAACGTAGCAACCACCAATCAACCACCAATCAACTCCCTAACAACCACCTAGTACTCCCTAGCAACCACCTGTAACACCCCTGTAACACTCCTTAGCAACCACTAATTAACTCCCTAACAACCACCTAGTACGCCCGAGCAAGCACCTGTAACACTCCATAGCAACCACCAATCAACTCCCTAACACCCACCTAGTACACCCTAGCAACCACCTGTAACAACCCTGTAACACTCCATAGCAACCACCAATCAACTCCCTAACACCCACCTAGTACGCCCTAGCAACCACCTGTAACACCCCTGTAACACTCCTTAGCAACCACCAATTAACTCCCTAACAACCACCTAGTACTCCCTAGCAACCACCTGTAACACAACGTAGCAACCACCAATCAACCACCAATCAACTCCCTAACAACCACCTAGTACTCCCTAGCAACCACCTGTAACACAACGTAGCAACCACCAATCAACCACCAATCAACTCCTTAACCACCTAGTACTCCCTAGCAACCACCTGTAACACCCCGTAACACTCATTAGCAACCACCAATTAACTCCCTAACAACCACCTAGTACTCCCTAGCAACCACCTGTAACACTCCATAGCAACCACCAATCAACTCCCTAACACCCACCTAGTACGCCCTAGCAACCACCTGTAACACCCCTGTAACACTCCTTAGCAACCACTAATTAACTCCCTAACAACCACCTAGTACGCCCGAGCAACCACCTGTAACACTCCATAGCAACCACCAATCAACTCCCTAACACCCACCTAGTACGCCCGAGCAACCACCTGTAACACTCCATAGCAACCACCAATCAACTCCCTAACACCCACCTAGTACGCCCGAGCAACCACCTGTAACACCCCTGTAACAGTCCTTAGCAACCACCAATCAACTCCCTAAAGACCACCTAGTACCCTAGCAACCACCTGTAACACCCTGTAACACTCCTTAGCAACCACCAATCAACTCCCTAACACCCACCTAGTACGCCCTAGCAACCACCTGTAACACTCCATAGCAACCACCAACAACTCCCTTAACACCACTAGTACTCCCTTAGCAACCACCTGTAACACCCTGTAACACTCCTAGATGACCAATCAACTCCCTAACACCCACCTAGTAACGCCTAGCAACACTGTAACACTCCTTAGCAACCACCAATTAACTCCTAACAACCACCTAGTATCCCTAGCAACCA